>NC_057861.1:224435013-225822513 GCF_019393635.1 Dromiciops gliroides | reverse complement strand
ACGCAGCTATGAGTGTATGAGGCCAAATTTGAACTCAGTTCTTCCTGACTCCAGGCCCAGTGCTTTATCTACTTCTCCATCTATACAGTAGCTGGGGCAAAAAGTGAACTCCTCTCTATGTGAATCAACCCATTCTCAAGCTCTTCTTATACATTATAGAAAAGTATAATGATTACTCTAGTGCTTCAAATGCAACTTCTGTCTTGAGGGCTTTTCTGATTCTTTCCCCACAACTGGGTGTCATTTATTTATCTCTGCACTTTGCTCTGTCTCTTTATCTGAATCTTTCTTGTCTTATGGTAATTTTCTCACTTCTTTAGATTGCATGTGGGGACACTTAGCTGGCACAGTAGATAGAGTGCTGGCTGTGGAGTCAAAAGGACCTGAGTTCAAATCTGATTTCAGACACTTACTAACCATGACCTTGGGCAAATCACTTTAACCCTGTTCCTCATCTGTACAATGAGCTGGAGAAGGAAATGGCAATGCACTCCAGCATCCTTGCCAAACAAACCTCAAATGCAGTCACAGAGAATCAAACACAAGCGAAATGATTCAACAACGAATTAGATTGTACATGCCTTGAGGGTGAGGATTATGTCTTGTTTAATCTTTATATTCCCTGATATTTGACATCATAACTTTCATTTAGTAGTGTTTATAAAATATCTGTTTCAAGAAAATGTATTTTTCTTACCTCTTCAACTAAATCAGGGCAGCTAGCCCTCAGACGGTTGTCACTTACTAGCTGTGTGACTCTGGGCAAGTCACTTAGCCCTGATTGCCTCAAACATCCAGGGCCATCACCAGTCATTCTGATGTATGTTTTGCCACTGGACCTAGATGGCTCTGGAGGAGAGAGTGAGGCCGGTGACTTTTCACAGCTTAAATTCCAATTCAAATTAAATCCAAAAACACTCGCTTAAAACCAATTCACTGTAAGTCATGACATTTTCTTCCTGATGTCATGGCCCTCTTTGAGAAGGAAGGACTAACAACAACAATTAAATCAGCAGCTCTTTGAGAAAAGAAAACTGTAGGCCTATATCTCTTTCATACCCAGCTAGTGCTTAGCACAGTTTTAGGTATATAGTAGGTCCACAAGAATTCCATTACATTCAATAAATGTTGAAGTATTGTCTATGTACAAGACCTGGAACCATTACTTGCTGGTTGATTGAAAGAGAATTTTGAAAGGAGTAGCGGGTCAAGCTTTTGCCTGAGGAAAAGAACTCAGTCCAACAGTCTGATTTTCAGATGCTTCTGTTGCTGCTGGCCTCCTCTCTTCCCAGGACAGCTAAATGATGGAAGCACCAGGGGAATCTCTTAAGTATGTAGGGCTGAATACAGCTCTGCTCTCACCACTCCTGCCAAGTCCATCTTTGCTTTACTTGCTCGAACTGTTGTTGTTCTGAATGTGCCTGAAAACAGTTTTTTTAAAACTATTTCCATCTGTGAATAGTTGGGTTAGATTGGATTCTTTGAAATAGCCTGTCTCAAATTCAGTATCATTCTGGATTTCTGACATTGGGGAAAGGGAAAGCTTGTGTACACAAATGCTGAGTAGAGTGAAGGAAAACGTCCATCTAGGTTGAACCCTTGGGGGCAGATGTTTCCCCGCTGGAGACCCTAATTTTGAAGATCGTGTTGGGCTTGATGGTTGTAAAGCTATGGGATGACATTGTAATCATCAAACCATATGACTTATTGGGGTGGAATGCTTGGCCAGAAGGAAGCTCAGGAATTCTCCATTATTGGAGAACTCCTAAACGCATCTGGTTTTCGGTTTGATTTACCTACTCTTGCTCTAGAAGATCTGGAACGATGCCTTTGACCACTTTTCCCTGTATGAATTGGCACCAAGAGTAGAAAAGTAGTTTTTTGGACAGTAAGGATGCAGCCAGTAGAATCATGAGAACTAGATTGTAGTCCATTTCCTTGGTCTGTTGCCTCAGATCTGACTAGCTGCTGACAGCCCTGTATTGGCAGAAGTATTCTGTTGATTAAAAAAAAGTATCTTAATCTCACATACAACATGCTAACTCTACAGCCAAATATATTAATAACCCTAGCACTTCTCTAAGTTATTTTATATAATGCACATTTTTGGCATACACAGAGGGTTGGGTAAGATGCTGCTCTGAAATTTATGAAGAAAAAAAAATTTGAGCTTCTATTTCCACCTGAGAGATAAAGTTAATTAACATATGGAGGTTTCTTGTGACTTCCTTTGCTCTATTACTGCCGCTGACACTCTGAGATTATTGTCTTGACAGATAAATTCCAAAGAATTCTTTAGTTTGAATGTTGAGGGCCTTACTTTGTAAGAACTTTTTTTCTTCTTTTAAACTTAAGATTTCTTAATATATATTTCAAATTTCTGCTTAATGAATTAAAAATTAGTCAATATATTGAATGCTGCCTACTTTTCTTTGGTCTGGAATATATTCTACATGGAGATTTTTGAGAAGGAGAGATGATCCCGAAAGGCTTTTTGGAGGAAGTGATATATTAGTTGGATTGTCAAGGTTGGGTTGAATCTCAGGTATAGGGAGGAAATGTAAGAGACAAAGAGACTCTCAGAAGAAGGAGATTCATGATACAATACTAGAAGTATGTGGGTTAGAGCTAGATTATAAATAAATGCCAGACTGAGGAGTTACCAGTAGAGAATGGAATGATAAATCGTCTAATTCAACTCCTTCATTTTACAGATAAGGAAGACAAGCCCCACAGAAGTTATTAGGTGACTTGTCTGAGGTCATACGGAGAGGACATTGCAGAGCCTGGATATGAACTCAGCTGACTCCAAATCCAGTTATTTTCACTCCTCTAATTCTGTTCCTTCACTGGGAAGCTACCAAAGCCTTTTTCACCAATAGAGTGGCATTGTCAAGATTGTACATTAGGAAGATAAGCTTTGTGTAGGATGGATTGGAGAAGTGGGGAAGACTAGTTAGAATCCCATTGGAATAACTTACTTGAGAAGTATTGATGGCCTAAACTAGGATGTTAACAGGAATAAGCTTCCTTGGGTCTAAATTAATTAAATTACATTGTATTTCACTGCAAATAACAATAACATGGTATTTAAAATAATTTATTATTGTTACTTGTATTTTTTCACAGTGACTCTATAATACAAAGAATATAAGTATGGATACTTTTTACAGATGAGGAAATTGAGGCTGAGAGGCTTCATGATTTTGCCAATATGTTATTTATTCTTCAGTCACTTTCAGTCATGTCTGATCTTCATAAACCCATTCAGAGTTTTCTTGGCAAAGATACTGGACTGGTTTGTCATTTTATTCTCAAGCAGATGAGGAACTGAGGCAAACAGGTTACACAGCTAGTAAATGTCTGAGGCCAGATTTCCTCACTGTCTACTACTTGAATTAGTTGTTTTAAAACCCAGGTCTTTTCACTTCACAGTAATTTCTGGCTCTTCTGTACCACAGTTGCTTCCCATCTATTTATTGAACTCAGTTATTCCCATAAATAGTTCAGGCTCCCCTTCTCTGCCCCACTCAAAGTAGCCTTAAGGTGACATTATTTTAAAATGGCAAAATATGTTTTAAAGATTGGAAAATAATGACATGCACATAGTATATGTACATATATTTACATGTGTGTATAAATATATACATGTGTATATGTACATATATACCTATGTATGTGTGTACATGTATGTGTGTGAATATATGTGTGTATGTGTATGTATATATATATGTATATATATATATTTCAGTAAACTAAATAAGACCATAAAACATAAAATGGTTACTTTGAAATTGATAGATATTTCTCTTGAGATATTTGATAAGAAATTGATAGTTAAATTTGTCTGATGTATTTGAATTTCTGCCTGCTACTGAAGTTGGATGTTATTTAAAAGGCATAGGGGATATTTTCTTTTAAGTGAGGCAATTGGGGTTAAGCGACTTGCCCAGGGTCACACAGCTAGTAAGTGTCAAGTGTCTGAGGCCGGATTTGAACTCAGGTCCTCCTGAATCCAGGGCCGGTGCTCTATCCACTGTGCCATCTAGCTGCCCCCATAGGGGATATTTTTATGCTAACTTTAAAACCTGGGTCAGAGAGGAAAATTGTCATTATTCAGATGTCCTCAGATAGAAGCAGAGTTTAATTAGGGGAACAGTTAGAATTACCAAATTATTGAATGTATTGTGAATATTCAAAAGTAACTAAAATTTAGTAGGAAATAGTCCTCCAGCATGACACATTTGAATGCCTAGTAATAGTGTGTGACACAGTGGTCAGTCCTTGGTCCTCTGCTCTCACTACATTCTCTCCCATTAAAATAGTTATTATTTTCAAGACTTCGACTGATGTCTTTTTGCAGTGATCTCAAAGTGATTAACTGTACCCTTGACCCCTCTTCTGAGCACTAGATCCACATCTTTATTTGTCTGTCTCATTGATACCTCAAACTCGACTTGTTCAAAACTAAGCTTCTCTTTTTTTCCATGGCATGACCATTCACTCATTATTAGAACTAGCTAAGGGTAGCTAAGTGGTGCAGTAGATAAAGCACTGTCCCTGGATTCAGGAGGACCTGAGTTCAAATTCAGCCTCAGACACTTGACACTTACTAGCTGTGTGACCCTGGGCAAGTCATTTAACCCTCATTGCCCCACCAAAAAACCAAAACCAAAACCAAAACAGAAACAGAAACAAAAAAGACATGGTTGTTTACTCACCTTTGAAATCATTGTGTTATCTTTGACTCTTCCTTTTCCCTTCCCCTTTGTATTAAGTCAGTTTTCTGAAGATTCTACATCTACAACATTCAATCCTGCTGCCACCACCTTGTTACATATTCTCATCACCCACCTGCATGGTTGTAATGGCCTTTTCCTTTTTGAATTTATCCTTTATACTCTTGGCAAAATAGTCTTCCTTATGCACACATTTGCTCATGTTACTCCTCATTCAAAAAGCTTCAGTGACTGCATTGTATACTGAGTGTAGAATAGGCTTCTCTATCTACTATTAAAGACATTCCATAGTGTGGCCCCATGTAGGAGTGTACTGGAGCCTACTCCGGTAGAGCCAACTGTTAAAATTACATACATCCACATATATGTATGTATACATGCATACACACACCCCTCAGAAATCAACAAATGCTAAAAATCAGGGCTCAATTTATTATTTTGTTGATTTCTAGACTTAAGGAAATGATAGAGAAAATGTGTTGGATTTTTGTAAATGTTTAATTTTTTGGAGAAAATGCTAATAATGCATATGAAACTTTAAAGTATGTCATGGGTCCTTAATTTTGTACAAGAGTGGCAGGCGTTAAAGGTTTATGAGAACATCTCTTGACCATCCTACCTTTCTAACTTCATCTTACAATACCCTTCTCCTCATGTCTTTGTTTCAGTCAAATGGAATTACCTGCTATGCTCCCCAAACAGATCCTTGCTTCCCTGACCTCATTTCCTTACTCATGTTTATTATATTCCCAAAATATCTTATCTTTCCCTTTCACTTGTTGAATTCCTTCCTAACCATTCTTTAAAACCCGGTGGAAATGCCACCTCTCTGTGAAAACTTTCCTGATCCTCTTATTACTGCTGAGTATCCTTCTGGGACCTCAGATAGCACTTCTCTTTTGTAGCTCAAATGTACATAATGTAATAATAATGTATATTCTAACTCCCCATATTGGTGTTTTATCCTCCTTCTAGACTTTAAACTCCATTAGTCCAGAGATAGTGTCTTATCTAAAATTTGTTTCTTTTCTAGCTCATCAAAATAATCTGCATGTAGGAAGCTATTAATAATGGTTTGTTGAATAAGGGAATGAATTAATTTTTTAATATGAAAGATTACAGAAATAGCTCATTTTAGTTTTGCTGATATCCTGCTTATCCATCAATAACTGCTACAAAAAGTGATTAGTCATATCTTAAGACAGTTACCTATTTCTTCCTAATTAGTACCAAAGACTTATTTTTAAAAAAAATTAGCATCTTAAAAATGAATACTTTTAATCTATAGGTAATGGTTACATCTAACCAACCAGGGTAACATTATCTGATAGTTCATTAATTTTTGTGGATCTCAACAAAATAAAATTTCAAAGTCTCTTTTCCTCAAAATGCAAGTCTCTCAGCCCTAGATTGGACATGTATATAAGTTGCTAAAAGGAGAAAAGTAACCACAAATATTTGTACCACGTATACTTTTTAAAGCTTAGACTGCCTAAAGTTGCCAGGTTTGTTGTTCTCTTCTCCATCTCCAAATTTTTTTCCCTTTGTGATCTAGGGGCATTTTTTTGATTGCAGTTTTAAAATGAGTAGTTGTTGTTTCTGAAAATCCAGGACTATTATTTTGGATCACCTTAAACAAAAAAGAGAGAGCATCCGCATTATTAAGCTTCACTTGGGTGACATTTCAGATGTGCTTTATACAAAATACAGTTGCTGGCTAACCAGCTCCATAGCCCTTATTAAGCTTTTTTCCATTCTGCAAAGGCAATAGCTCTGAAAGTGATTGCATTAAATCCTTGGCTGGCAATTTTGTGTGGGATTGGGTATTGAAATGCAGCAAAGCAAATAATGAAGGCATATGTTTACCTATAATTCTTTTTACCTTGGGAGAAGGATTAAATAGGAACAGTTTGGTTGTTGTCAAATTCTTAACAGTTGCTTTCAAGCATGAAACAGTCCCCGGGCTCTCAGAGGATTTACTTAGCAGTTTGAATAGAGAGGTCTTTACTGCTAATGGAACTGAGATGGCAGGCTTAAGCAATGGGGTGCTTTATAGCCTCTTTAGCCACTTGAGAAGATGTAACATCAAATAGCTGAAATCGTAGTCCTGGTCTCCATTGGTGTTTAGGAAGTTGTGCAAAGATTGGTGAATAAATAATTCAGAGTTGTAAGAATGTCTGGATGCCAAGAGTGTTGAGAGTATCTAAAAGCTTGATTCACCGAAGGTTTAGTACCAGGAGAGACTATAGTTCTTGCTTGAGCTGGGCCCCAGGGAACATTTACTGATGATGATTTTTTTTTAAAGAAAGAAACTTCACTTGGGATTGACTGAGTTTTGTAAAGAAACATTTCACTAGGGACTCCAACACTGAAAAGTGTTATTCATAAAAAAATAAAATAAAAGGATATTTTCTCTTCCATGCAGATGGTTGGCAATTACTTCTTTTGAAGTGCTCAGGAAATAGAAAAGTGGTGATTACTTAAAGTATTAAGTAAGTGTTTAATTCCTGTGTATTTAATGATCAGTTTGGTAAACAAATTTTGTTGAGAAACTTGAAAATGTTTGGTGAAAGGCTATGAGAGACAATCAAAAATGTATACATATATACACATATATGTATATGTGTTTATATTACATACATATTTATATGTGTGTATCTACACATTGATACTGATTGATTGATTGATTGATTGATTGATATGCTGGTTATATGACACTGGGCAAGTCAATCCCTCAGTACCCTAGGCAACTCTCTAAGACTATGAGGTGTAGACAGTATGCTACAGTATGAGGTATAGACAGTATGGAGGGAGTTTCCTTACCTGGGAGTTCCCTGTAACAGTGAAATCACAGTTCTAGTCTCTCCTCCCCACCACCCTTCATATATGCTCCACCCCCTACCTTGCATTAACATCTTATATTAGAGATCTTCATTTCTCTAACCTACTTTGGATATAAGAGTTAGGAGTCAAGACTTATTTTAAAAGTTAAATTTAAAAAATGATTTCAAAGTTGAAAATTATTTTAATACACATTTTTCTTGGATGCAACCAATGCTGGTAAACTTTAGTAATCCTTTATTGCAGCAATACTTCAAGCAAAACCTTATAAATCATTGCTCTGGCTTCCTACATAACTTCCTAGAAAAGGCTTAGGAACTGGAGTACCTCAGAGCCTTGAGACTGCTTGTACAGGGTAAACATTTGCATGTATTTCTTCTAAGACTTTCACTCTTTAATAGTTACAGGTAAAGTGGGGAAGCTCACCGGTTCAGCTGATTTTGTTCCACTATCATAGTGAGTGGGAGGAGTAGAGTGTTCTTGTTTCTTGAAGCAGGACAGCCCTATCTTGGGATCTGGGATCTTCTAGTCAGGGAGGAAGACATTGCAGAGTAGAGGAGTTAATACCAACTGCATTAGTAGTAGGAGACCCTTAACCTCCTACACAGTCAGAGTCTTTGTTTACTCATTTGTATAATGAAGGTATCAAACTAATTCTTTAATCATGTCTTCTACCTCTTAATCTTGTGGGTTTTTCTTCCCGTCATTTTTGCCTTTTGGACCAGAGGATATTTCCAAGGAATATTGAATTCCTTAATCATTATAGTAGTTCAAAAAACTAGAGACCTTGAAGGTAGAATTGGGGTTCAAATTCCACTGATTGTGCCAAGTTTTGTATTACTTAACTTCCTTGTGCCTCATTTTCCTCATCTGTGAAATGAACTAGTTTGATTTGATGACCTTTGAAGTTTCCCTTAACTTTAGACCTAAGATCCAAAGGCCACTGGGGCTTTTTGGTTATGAGTCAAACCAACTTATGAAATTGATCTATGCAATTTGTTAACTGGTTGAGATCTATGTACCTTCAGACAACCAAGGTTGTAATCTCTCAAACTTTATGTCTAGATTCAAATTGAAAATATTATGGGACATTTCTGAGTTTTATAATGTACTTGTGGACACATGTAGCTTTTGGATGCATCCAATAACTGCATGTAGCCGAAGTAGGAGGCAGCCTATAAACCTTTGGAAGGACAATCTAAATAGATAGGAAGATAAATTAGACATGAGAGACAGAGCATGCTCAAGAGAGTTGCAGCTTAGCTGAAATTCTCTAGCTTCTCTTTTTATTTTTGTAAACTCATCTTGCTTTAGGAGATGAACTCAGTAATAAGAATAATCTCGCTCTCTCTCTCTCTCTCCATACACACACACACACACACACACACACACACACACATATTCACAGTGGCCAGTGCATAGTAAGAATGATCCCAAGGGACGTATAATACACCACACTTTGACAGGAGTATTAGGTAGGATATAGAACCTATGTTGGTTTTTCTCATGGTTTTTTTCTCCATTTTGAGAAAATAATGTCATCACAGGGACATGAACTTTGGGAAGTCATGGCACTGTGTGAAAGGGTCAGGTTTCCTTCTGTCTGGTGAAACATTTTGGATGACCCTGCCTGTGATTTGGTGGGGCTGGGGAAGTGCTAATATACGATCCTTGCCGTAGTATTTTCTGGTAGCGTGGGCCGCGTGTACTGGGTTAGAGCCAGATTTCAATTGCTTATTTCTTTTCTTTTGGATGGTTAGGAAGAAACTAGATTCTTATGTGGAGAGTGGTTCATGATGTGATTGGAAAAAAGAATGCTCTTTAGGTTTGGCTCAGGATTTTAAAGAATGACTGGGACAGTTTCTCAATAGACTGACATCACTCAGCAGGGATATAAAAGGAAGGAACTCAGTAGGAAATGTGGCTCTGTTCTCTACTGGGAGAGTTGGCTGGATGAACGGTCCTTTTTTATTGGTTTATTTATTTTAGACAACAAAGCAAAAACTGAGCTTGACTTTCAAATGAACCCCAAATTTATGTATATTCAGGTTTAGGAGATCTGAGGCAAAAGGAAAGTAATTTTTCATTTTCCTCCATTCTAGGCTTCTCTACATTTCCTCAAAGATACTTGCGTGAAAATTTAATCTTATTTGTGAGTTCTCCAGAAGCTTGGGTTTGCATCTTTGAGTTTTAAGAAGTTGTCTTCTTTTCAGTCTTTCATTTTTGCATTTGCATTTTGTTCTTTGTGTTCAGATTACTGTGTTTACTTTTAAGCTATTTAGTATCCCCATCATTTTATAGGATTTTTTCCCCAGACAGTAATATAAAGCGACTGTAGGTCACAATATAATTTCAGTGGAGTTTCTTTCTTTTCTTCCTTCCTTTCTCTCTTTTTCTCTTTCTTTTTTTGTATGAAAACCCTAAACAGGTATATAATATAAATACTAGAGGAGGGAGGAAAAAATACACTGAAATGATTCTCAGGATCTATATGGAATTTTAATCATCATCAATTTGTGTTATGGTTAAAAAGATATTTTAAAACTTTCATTTGGGAAGAAGAAATTGTTATTGGTTCAGTTTCAAATATTTTAATACACCTCTTTTAGAATTCATTCTTCTTATAACAATTGTGTGTAGAGTTTTCCTTGCTGATACTTAATTCCCTCTGCTTGTCAGCACCTTCAATCTGGTCTTGGTGAAGTGCCAGTCTCAGCTCCAGGCTCATAGCCTAAGGTAGATTTGGCAAGGTAACTTTGAGATCACTTAATAAATACTTCCTTTATGTTTTGCAAACAAATGGGACAGTTGTTGGAGATAGAAAGGCAAAAATGAAATGGCACCTGCCACAATGCTGATAAAGAAATTTAAAATATTTCAGAAGGAGGGCATTAATTGTTAACCACGACTGGGGAGATGACTTCTGAGCCTAGTCTTAAAGGAAGTTCAAGGATTCTGAGAGTCATCAATGAAGAGTGCATTCCAGGCATGGGACAGAGTTTGTACAAAGGAACAAGGGCTAGAGCTAGTATCATGTTTGTAAAGGGATCATAGTTTAATTTGGCTGGAATGTAGAGTTTGTGAGAGTGAACTAATATGACATAAGACTAAGCAAGTAGGTTGTAGCCAGACAATGGAGGATTTAAATGTTAGTCTAAAGGGATAATATTTTATTCTATAGATTTTAGGAAATCACCGATGATTCCCTATGAGTCAGCAGTGCTTTTTTGAAACCAACATAAATAAATAAATAACCAAAACAAAACAACTTAATTCAATCTTGAGCTACGTTTAAGAGACTCATAGTTTCCCAGAATGAGATGAGTAGAGTTCCTCTCTGCTCTGGTCAGACCACTCCTGGAATATTGTGGTCTTTGGAAAGTATCCAGAAAAGGGTAATCAGCATGGTAGAGGGCTTTGAGTTCATGCTTGAAGGAACTGGAGAGATGTAACCTTGGAGAAGAAAAGACTCGGGATAAGGAAGGGTGATGGGATTCCATAATAGCTGATTTCAAGTATTTTGTAGGTAGGGCTGTCATATTGAATAAGGATTGGATTTTTTCCCTGATGCCAGAGTTAGAACCAGTAATGATGGGTGACAGCATGAAAGAGGCAAATTTAGGCTTGATATAAGGAAAAACTTCATAATAATTAGAGATATCCCAAAGTAGAACAGGCTGCCTCAGGAAGTGACAAGTTTAAGCTCATCAGAAGTCTTTAAGTAAAATCCTGATGACTACTTCTCAGAAATATTTTCATGGGGATTCATTTTAGGGGATGTGGATGGCCTGCATATCGTGGCTTCTGATGATCCTTCCAATTCTGCAAATTCCGTGATTCTTTGGAGTTTTTTTGGCCAGAGGAGTAGTGATGGCAAAGAACTAGATTATATATTTTTCAACCAAGAATTCTTTATCTTTTTTTGGGGGGGGGGGCGGATCTTTGGTCCCTTTGTCATTTTGATAAAGTCTTTTGATCTCTTCTCAGAATAACTTTTGGTACCTGTATTCATAATTGAAGGAAATTGTAAATTTCAGTTAGAAGTTAGTGAAAAGAACTATGTAAGTTTTTTTCCCTTCCTTCCAAGTTTTTGGACATTAAAAAATTATTTAAAATTTTGAGTTCTTGGGGGCAGCTAGGTGGTGCAGTGGATAGAGTACCGGACCTGGGGTCAGGAGGACCTGAGTTCAAATCCTGCCTCAGACACTTGACACTTACTAGCTATGTGACCTTGGGCAAGTCATTTAACCCTCATTGCCCAAACAAAAAAAATTTTTTTGAGTTCTGAATTCTATCCTCTCTCCCTCCCCTCCCCCAATATAGAAAGCAATCAGATATAGATTATACATGTACAATTATGTATAACATTTCCATATTAGTAATTTTGTACAAGAGGACTGGAATAAAAGAAAAAAATGGAAGAAAGTGAAAAATAGCATGCTGCAATCTGTATTCAAACAATATCAGTTCTTTTTCTGGAGGCACATAGTATGCTTCCTCATTAATATGGACATTTTGAGATTTCTTCATGTAGTCCTTGGGATCCATGGCCCCCAAGTTAAGGATTCCTGTTCCAAAACCTTGCATATTATCTCTAGATGTGGGGTCCTGCATTTTGGAAGACAGTTCCCTAATTAGACCCAAAGATTTCTCTCATTGGTTTCAGGCTGTCCTGCAAGGACTTTGAAGAAGCTTCCTACTTCAACCCCATTGAAGTTTGAATGGCTTTGGTTCCTTTTGAAGTCCTACACTTGCCTGGAAGAACATGAAGAAATTTCTAAATCCTCATATCCAGTAGTGAGACAAAGAAAGAAAGCATGCCGCTTAGTGGATAGAGAGCTGGCCTTAGAGTCAAGCCTGACCTGGGTTCAAGTCTAGCCCTGACACATTATAGCTGTGTGATCCTGGTCAGGTCACTTAATCTCTCAATGCCCCCCAAAACTCAGTAAAATTATAAATTGTGTCAAACAGGTGCTGATCTGAATGGATGTGGGAATTTCTTCACTGGGGATTTCCCTATATTGATAAAATCATAGGTCTGAATCAAAATTTGAAAAAAAGTTGTGATCACTAGATATATTTTTGTATTTTATAAATTAAATTTAAAATCAATAGTAATAATTTATAATAAATAACTTTTGAATTCTTCAGAATAAGAAGCAGGTAGCTGATACAGTCAAAGCAATGTAGAGAGGCATTATCACCTCTAGAACACTTTCAGTTTTGTCATGTAGAGCCATCTGTGATTTAGTAGAAAGATCCAGTGAAATGGATTCAAGTTTGCTTTTATGACTTTCAAAAATAACCTTCTTAAGTAGAAGGCTAATATTTATATTAGATGGAAGAAATAATCAGACTAAAAGCAAGGAAAATAATATATAACTTTGACGATTTTTGTTTTTTAAATTAAATTTTGTTTTATTTTCAGTACTGAATTTTTTCCCTTTCATGTGCTGTCTCCTACATATCCTCAGACCATCTGAACCATCTGATTGGATTATCAATGAAATTCCAAATCAGAATTCTACTCAGGAATATTTGTGTTTTCACCACCTACCTCACGGGGGTTTTGTGTGAGAAGCAGTTGAAATGTAATGTGTAACGTTGTTTTACACGTTAGCTTTTTCTATTATTTTGAATATTTTCTCATGCCACTTGGAAGACTCTAAACTAGAGGGGAAGGTCTATCTCACTCATTGTTTTGGTCCTTTTAAGTGTCTAATGATTTAAACAAAGTATATACTCAGTATTTACTTATTTATAGGATGCTACAGTACAATTATTTTTTATCTGTGTTTGTCCTGATCATTTTCCCACCGCATTTTAAATTTGCTAAGGTCTGTCACTGTCGAGCTAGATTTGTTGAAGGCACAGAATACCTACCATTCTACCTTTTACGTTGTGTTTGAGAGGTTTCTGTTAAATCTGTCCTTGGAGTCCTCAGGTGAAAACTGTCTTATTCCAAGGTCTTTTTAGTACTTTAATAACTAAACATACATGGATAGATTATAAGACAGACCTAAATTGGTAGAGCTGGAAGGAGCATGAGAGGAGGAAAATGAGGCCCACAGAAGATTAGAAACAGAATCTCGGGCCTAGAAGGAACCTTGTAGGTCTTTTGGTCCCACGGCATCCCAGCAATCCATCCCCCAACTCACATTCTCAGGCTTCCTTGCCTAGGAGATAACTACTTGAAGTTCAAAGTATTTTGTATGTCTGCTTTCCTAAATCATGAGCCCCCGCTGATGCATTTACCTTTTATTATTAGTCAGCCTGAGGACACAATTAGCTCACAGCAAAGAGCATTACTGAAATCTACAACATCTCTCTCATAAAGCTAGGGCACACTTTCCCACAAATACATCCAGCCCCAGCATCGTATCATACAAGACACATATAAGAAATAACACATAGAGAGCCACATATGGAGGAAACGTGTGGCCAAAGCATACTTGTGTGTGTGTATTTGTGGGGGGAGGTAACATACCTCAGATTTCTTTTCCTAATTTTCTCTTTGTAAGATGAACTAAGAGGGAATATGGTCCAGCGAAAAGAGTGCTGGATTTAGAGTCAGAGGACTTTGGATTTCATCCTTATTTGCCCATTTACTACTTAATATTTCTGGACCTCAATTTCTTCATCTGTAAAAAAACAAAGAAAAAAAAAAAGCAGAGGATTGGTTAGATTGCCTCTAGGATCATTTGCAGCTTTAAATCTATGATCCAATTAGATAACACTTTAAAGGTTGTAAAATATTTTATGTAAAACATCGTTTTTCAGCCCCCCCAAAAACCAACCCATGTTTGATGAGAAATCTTTTTAGAAGTAATGTAAGGGGGTCAGCTAGGTGGTGCAGTGGATAGAGCACCGGCCTTGGAGTCAGGAGGACCTGAGTTCAAATCTAGCCTCAGACACTTGACACTTACTAGCTGTGTGAACCTGGCCAAGTCACAACCCTCATTGCCCCGCAAAATCCAAAACCAAAACAAATAAAAGAAGAAGTAATGTGAGGATCAACTGAAATCAGTCAGTCATCTGTCAGCATTTAGTAAGCACCTATTATATACTAGGCACTGTGCTAAGTGCTGGAAATACAAAGGCAAAAACCTAAACAAAACAAAACAAACACACACACATACACACACAACCCCCACTTACTGCTTTTGCTGAACTCAGTTTAATATGCTTTCTGGCTGCCTATAGGTTGCCTATCTTCCATTACCACACTTTTTTGACTGTACTAATTTCAGTAATATTTTGAAAGACTCAAAAAAAAAGCTCTAATTTATTTGGATCATGTGTGAACAAAACGTATAAATTTCCGTCCTTCTTTGAGTGCCCTATGATTTTGAAAATACTTATATTTTGAAAGGCATAATTCTAGTATTACAGATAATTTACAGAAACTTAAAATAAATGGTAGTTTTTTCTGAACCTGTCACTGGTAATATGTTTGCAAGCAGTCCTATATACCAGTGTATCATAAATAAAGGTTTTATAAATTTTATTGTCTTTTAAATAATTATGTCTTAGCTGGCAATAAAATGTCATCTTAAGCCTGTTTTCTTTATTTCCTGGTCATGAAATTGTTTTGAAATCTCAAGCATATATTGATAAGTGAGTGGTTTCCTGACTTCCGGATGTAGTACACATTGTTATAACTTTCCATCTCTTATCATTATTGCATTAAAAACCAAATGTTTTCCAAGGCCTACTTTCCCACCATTATTCAGCTCATTGTGGTACTTTTGGCATAGATTATAGTATGATCTATAACAAAATTCAATGAAATTACATAAACCTCTTTGCTCCATAGTTATGCTTCAAGAGTCAAGTCAACAAGTCAGCAAGCATTTATTAATCACCTGTTATATCCCAGGCTCTATGCTAAGCACAGAGCATCAGTTAATTAATCATTTGTTGGGTACCTACTATGTGCCAGGCACGGTGCTAAGTATTAGGGATGCAAAAAGAGGCAAAAGAGAGTCCCTGCCCTCAAGTAGCTTACAATCTAATGGGGCAATCAATATGGTAACAAATATATATATATAAACAAGGTATATACAAGATAATTAGGACATAATTAACAGAAATGCACTATAATTAAGAGGTCTTGGGGAAGACTTCCTTTAGAAGGTGGGAATTCATTTGGAACTTAAAGGAAATCAGGGAGACCAGTAGTCTAAACAGAGGAGAGAGAGTGTTCTAGATATGGGGGACAGCCAGAGGAAATGTCCCAAGATGAGAAATGCAAAGAAAGGCCAAGAAAGACCCCCCATTTCAAGTATTTTTATTTGCCCTCCTTTTATGACTTCTGTTTTACCTACTTTAATGAAAATACTGAGATTGAGGTGATCTGGGGACTAGAAGCTACTTCCATCATTGTCTAGTGTAATTTTATTGATGTCCTCAAAAGTGTTTGACTCTTCTTGATACCAAAGTCCAAGGGAGAAGACTCTTACTGGTGGGACCAATGATCTAAATATGCTCAGCTTTTTTCTGTTTTTATTATTTTCCCTACAACTTTCAGCTCTGCAATAAGAAATGAGAATTATTCAAGATTCTACTTCAATTTTAGCAAAGAGGTTAATGTCTCCTACATCCATATTTAGATTACAACTCACTAATGGTTATAAGCAAGTAATTTTGACAATTTCATGCAGTAGAGCCCTGACTTAAAATAATCCTTGTACTTGATCTTTCA
This sequence comes from Dromiciops gliroides, assembly GCF_019393635.1. Classification (NCBI taxonomy): domain Eukaryota; kingdom Metazoa; phylum Chordata; class Mammalia; order Microbiotheria; family Microbiotheriidae; genus Dromiciops; species Dromiciops gliroides. The sequence continues at coordinate 225,806,229 of NC_057861.1, read as the reverse complement.
GGTGTTTCTGTGTAATAAAGTCCTTCCTATAATTGGATTGAACTTGGATTGAACCATATTAAACCAAATTTCATACTATAATAGGAAAGGTTATGCTATACTAAAGCTTCCTATGTGGAGTGTTGGGGATATTCGCCTCTATATCTTAGAATCTTTAATTTCTTATAAGGCCTAGGACTGGGGCCACCTTCTACACAGTCAGGGAAGGCACATTTATTAAGTATCTACTATGTTTAAGGTACTGTGCTAAGCACTAGAGATACAAAAAAAGCAAAAGATGTCTCTTCACTCAAGAAACTCACCATCTAATGGGGGAGATGATAAGCAAATATGTACAAACAACCTGTTTTTGTTGTTGTTCTGTCTTCAGTCATGTCTTATTCTTTGTGACCCCATGGACCATATAATGCCAGATACTGACCAAATGAACTATTACAAGGGTCCAGACATGAGGTGATTAGGTGATGTAGAGAAAGAATCATATTTGAGAGATGCTGAAAAAGTGACATTGACAGGCCTTGGCAATAGATTAAATATGGCGGATGGGAGATAGTGATGAGTTGAGAATACTCTTTACTCCTAAATTATCATTTTATCTATTATGTATATAACTATGTACCTGGTGTCTCTCCCAACCAGGCTGTTAACTCCTTGAGAGTAGAGACCCTAGGTTATTTTTGTTGTCTTTGTCTTCCCAGTCTTTGTAACATATCCCTGGTATATATTAGGTGCAGTATAAATGCCTATTGACTGATTGGATGATGTGATTAGGATTTGAGGGAAGAGTATTGGTATAAATAACTGTGATAGAATATAAACTGATGGAATTAAGAGGGACTGAGGTATAAATTTCACCCCATGCAGGGTAGGGAAGTGACATTAATGTAAATACATCCCTATTTTGGCTTAGGAGGATGGGATATCGAGCGTTTCTGTACCAATCATTTGAATTTTTTTTTTTTTTTTTGGTGAGGCAGTTGAGGTTAAGTGATTTGCCCAGGGTCACACAGCTAGTAATTATCAAGTGTCAGAGACCAGATTTGAACTTAGGTCCTCCTGAATCCAGAGCCGGTGCTTTATCCACTGTGCCACCTAGCTGCCCCATCATCATCTGGTTTTTAAAATTATAATGCCACCTCTGCAATAATTGAAGTTGATTATATAACAAAAATAAAACTATTCTGTTTATTTAAAAAACTAAAATATTGCCACAAAAATGAGACTATGTTATATCCTGTGGCATAAAGAAATATAGTCAGTTTCCTAAATACAAGGTTTATTGGATTTTCCAGTAAGCCCTAAATGGTTATTTGAGTGGTTATTCCATTATAAGCATTAGAAAAAAATGTTAAAAATTCAGATGTAAATAGTAAGTAATATAATAATATTCAAAGTTAATGAAACTAATTTTTTCTGTCTTTTTTCTAGCTCCAGAATTGTTGCATTACTATTATAAGTCTTGAAATTAAAGTTTAAATGGTATAATATAATTTTTTATTGATATCATTTTAAAAAGTTGAACTTTCATTTGAAGTGCCAAACTTTCATGCCACTAAAATAAATTCATTTTATTTTACTTTGTGTATTAAGATAGTGCCATATTTGATATTTTAAATATCAAAAAATTCAATTTATTCCTAAGGTTTAATAGAGATTTCCTTATTGCCTTTTCTATAGACCTTCCAATGATGTGTTTTAAGATTTTTTAAAAGTCATTTCATTTGAAACAATTGTTTTAGTAAAGTAAAGCCTTGCTGAGTTGTTGTCTGTCTTTATTTCAGTTTAATTAATAAATAATCTTTATTGCATGTAGTTCCTTGGGTTTGTAAGTGGGTATTAATAATATAGCTATATGTATATGTACAGGATGGGCCAAAAGTCATGAATATTTAATAGTTCCTTTTTGTTTTTAATTTATAATACAATAGCATCATAGGCAGTATATATAGTAAATGAATTAGCATTACATGTGAAAATCAAATCTTGTAAATGGTGAAAAATAAAGAAAAACAATTTTCAAAATGTTAAATAAAACATCAAACCCCCTTTGTGTCTTTTGTCTCACCCCATATATTTACATATGCCACCTGTGATTTCTTTGATGTAGGAAATTCTCCCTACCAACGTAAATTGGCACCATAATTTCTGATTGACACAGAGTTGACTGTGCCCCAGATCAGTTAAGTAACTTGCCCAGGGTCACATAGCTAGTATATACAAGAAGTAGAAATTGAATCTGGGTCTTTCTAACTCTCCAGCCAGTCTGCCTTTATTAATTATTTTCACTATTATCTGTCTCCTTTTGTATTACATTTCTTTTTCTCTCTTGCTCATTTATTTACTCATAAAACATATATTAAGTACCTCTATGGACGAAGTGCTTGGGAAGATACAGAGATGATTAAGACACAGCCCTTGCCCACAGGAGCTGACCTTATGTGCTGGGGAAGTGAATCCATTTATTAAGTCCCTGTTGCATGCTACACATGGTGCTAAGTGCTTTACAAATAACATCTCATTTGCTCTTCACAACAACCCTGGGGGAGAGGTGCTATCATTGCTCCCATTTTACAGATGAGGAAACTGAGTCAAAAGGAGGATAAGTGATTTGTCCAGGGTCACACAGATAGTGTACAAGGCTGGATTTGAACTCAGGTCTTACTGACTTCAGATTGATCCACTGTACCACTTAACATTTATATTTGCATGTTATTATCTATGGATATTGAGAGGAAAAAATGTCATGAAGGAATACTCTTACAGTTTTATCTTTAAATGATTAGTTCCATAAATATTTTCCATCCTGCCTTTGAGGAGTTTTTGTGAAGTTGATGAATTTATTTCATTGAACTCATATAAGTCACACCTTTTGAAACTACTTTTTTTTTTGAGCTAACAGCTTAGATTTTGTTTCTTCTTGAGATAAGATAAGCACTCTAAAGCACTCCATCAATGTTTATTCAGAGAGAGAGAGAGAGAGAGAGAGAGAGAGAGAGAGAGAGAGAAAACCCACTGATTTTTGGATGTGTTGTCTTTTTATGAACCATTGATGCTATTCAGGAATCTGCTTAGGTCAGTTCATTTTCTGTATGCCTCATGAAGGTTCCAGGAGGAGAGCCAGTGTTGGATTTTCTCATTTAATTGGACTATCACAAAAAAAATCAGGTATACCGCCCAGACTTGCCTTCTTTTATAGTTCTTCTGCTATTCCCTCCTTTGACACCATGCCATTTAATATAAATACGGGTCTCTGAATTCAGAAGCTTGTTTTACAACTTTTAAAAAATGATCTTAGGGGCAGCTAGGTGGCACAGTAGATAGAGTACCGGGACTAGAGTCAGGAGTACCTGAGTTCAAATCCAGCTTCAGACACTTAACACTTACTAGCTGTGTGGCCCTGGGCAAGTCACTTAACCCCAATTGCCTCACTAAAAAAAAACAAAAACAAAAACTGCTGGTTTATTTTCCTTTTTTGTTTTTTTTTTAAATCATTCTCTACTTTAATAATTGATAACATTAGGCAGACTAGTGTGATGCTTCCCAGCTCTTGAAGATGAGTGACAGCATATATGTTCTGTCATTTCTTTCTTTCTTTCTTTCTTTCTTTCTTTCTTTCTTTCTTTCTTTCTTTCTTTCTTTCTTTCTTTCTTTCTTTCTTTCTTTCTTTCTTCCTTCCTTCCTTCCTTCCTTCCTTCCTTCCTTCCTTCCTTCCTTCCTTCCTTCCTTTCTTCCTTCCTTCCTTCCTTCCTTCCTTCCTTCCTTCCTTCCTTCCTTCCTTTCTTTCTTTCTTTCTTTCTTTCTTTCTTTCTTTCTTTCTTTCTTTCTTTCTTTCTTTTTTGCAGGGCAATGAGGGTTAAGTGACTTGCCCAGGGTCACACAACTAGTGTCAAGTGTCTGAGGCCAGATTTGAACTCAGGTACTCCTGAATCCAGGGCTGGTGCTCTATCCACTGTGCCACCTAGCTGTCCCCTGTTCTGTCATTTCTATCCCTCCTTATTCCTACAAGTATTGCAAGGTATATATTTTATCCTTTGGATCTGGCTTGGAAAAGGCAGAATTGACAGTGTGGCAACCATTGACAGGTGGTTGACTTGAAGTGGCTTATAAGAATAAAAAGAGAATTGTTCGATGTTGCTTGGTCAGTTCACTCGTGGTCTATTTTTTGTGACCCCATTTTTGGGGTTTTCTTTTTTTTAATTCAGATAAACAATTCTTTATTTTGGGGTGAGAAAGGCTTTTTCCCCCGTGGGACAATGAGGGTTAAGTGAGTCACACAGCTAGTAAATTTCAAGTGTCTGAGGTTGGATTTGAACTCAGGTCCTCCTGAATACAGGGCTGGTGCTTTATCCACTGTGCCACCTAGATGCCTCCCATTTTTGAGTTTTCTTGACAAGGATATTGGAATGGTTTGTCATTTCTTTCTCCAAAAAGGGGAATCAGGATCTGTGAAATTTTTTATTTTATTTTATTTTATTTTTTAGTGAGGCAATTGGAGTTAAGTGACTTGCCCAGGGTCACACAGCTAGTGTTAAGTGTCTGAGGCCGGATTTGAACTCAGGTACTCCTGACTCCAGGGCCGGTGCTTTTATCCACTGCGCCACCTAGCTGCCCCTGATCTGTGAAATTCTAAAGATTGTTCAGTTTGGGATGTAGGTGGACAGAAGTCCTGGACATTGGATAATTGAGAGAACACTTCATGAAGTTTCCTGAAATTGTATGAATATATCCTTAATCAATTAAGATTGTAGGGCTTTGGATACTGGAAGGAGGCAGATAGCCACAAAGGGACTATCTTACAATTAGCTAAAAGAATTAGACAAAACGCCATAGCCTGTGTTTACAAAGCAATCAGCCTAGTGATTCTTTTCTCCTTCCCCACTTTTTAAGGCCAAAAACATAGGGTATATTTCCTACCTGATAAATAATAACAGCACCAACATGTAGCATTTATATGATGCCTACTGTGTGCCAGGCCCTATGCAAAGCATTTTGCAAATATTATTTCATCTGATGCTCACAACAACCTTGGTGCTATTATTTTCCCCTCCTTACAATTGAGGAAACTTAAGTGACTTGCTCAGGGTCATATAGCTAGTCAATGTCTGAGACTGAATTTGAACTCAAGTCTTCCTGACTCCAAGTTGAGTGTTCTATCTGCTGCATCACCTAAATCATGGCCCTGGTGCCAAAGAAATACAGGGTTCATATTTAGAACCTGGGGAAGATAGTATGCCTAATGTTATCAATTATTAAAGTAGAGAATGATTTAAAAAAACCAGCCCTGAATTCAGGAAAACGTCTACCTGAATTCAAATATGATTTCCAACACTAGTTGTTTGATACGGGGTAAGTTACTTAACCCTGTTGGCCTCAGTTTTCTCATCTGTATAATGAGCTGGGGATGGCAAATCACTCTCCAAATGGAGTCACTAAGAGACATGACTGAAATGACTAAGAACAACAACAAATTATATTTAGAGGGCTTAATGGTACGAGAGAAGTGCATCCACTCCTGTGGATTTCTTTCCAGTGGCCTCTCATAAATGCTCCATAGATAGTCTACTTGAAGCTGAAGCTTATGCAGACCATTTAATGTTCTGTAGGTATGGGTATGGTCCAAGGGTGTCTTCTGTCTCTCCCTAGATATCTGCCCTACCTCCTTTTCTGAGCAGTGACTTAAAACTGAATCTGAATTTGCTTTTTTGAAGGATTTTACAAAATCCCCTGGAAATAGTAAAACCAAAGTTTGTGATCACTGGCTGACACATTAAGAAACTGTCCTATTGGGCAGCTGCTATTTTTGTGTTGTTCAACAGCAGCTGTTGCGAAGGGTACTGGAAGGGATGGGGCTATCAGCTGTCTTATCACTAGTAATTATGTTAGGAAACACAGGAAGAGTATTCATAAGACTGAAGGAGTGCATAGATTTAGGACCATAATGGACCTCAGACATCATCTAGTCCAATTTCCTCCTTATTGTATCACTACTACTGCTGCTGCTGCTGCTACTACTGTATTACTACTACTACCATTTATATATGGGTCAGGAGCTGTGCTAAATATTTTACAAATATTATTACATTTGACTTGCCCAGGGTCACACAAATAGTAATTGTCTGAGGCTGTGACATATGACTTGCCTAGGGTCATGCAGCTAGTAATTGTCTGAGGCTAGATTTGAATTCTGGTCTTTTGACTCTAGGTCCCATGCTCTTCACCACCAAGCTGCCTAAGTGAGGAAAATGAAGCCTAGGGAGAGGAAGAGATTTGTTTAAGATCGTGTAAATAGTAAATATTTATTAATTTCCTACTATGCTAGGCAGGCAGCTAGGAGGCACAATGAATGGTAGAATGTTGGGCTTGAGGGGCAGCTAGGTAGTGCAGTGGATAGAGCACTGGCCCTGGAGTCAGGAGCACCTGAGTTCAAATTCGGCCTCGGACACTTAACACTTAACTAGCTATGTGACCCTGGGCAAGTCACTTAACCCCAATTGCCTCACTTAAAAAAAAAAAAAAAAAGAACGTTGGGCTTGGAATCAGGAAGACTCATATTCCTGAGTTGAAATTCAGCTTCAGACATTTCCTAGCTGTGTGACCCTGGGCAAATCTTTAACTTTGTTTGCCTCAGTTTCCTCATGTGTAAAATGAACTGGAGAAGGAAATGGCAAACCACTCCAGGATCTTTGCAATAAATAAATAAATAAACAAACAAACAAACAAACAAATAAATAAATAACTCAAACCAAAATGAAGTCACAAAGAGTCGGATATGACTGAAATGAATGAACAACAAATGTGCTAGGCACTGTGCTAAGCCCTGGGCATACAGAATGAGCCAAGAGCCAGTCTTTGCCCTCAAGATGCTCACAATCTACTATCCCAATGGAATATAATCATATACATAGTCAGTGAGAAACTTGGAATTGACTCGTGTAGTGTTCATTCTGCTCTGCCATGCTTCATGTTTTGATACTGACCGCCCCCCCCCATCCCCGGCAGTGTCCTTGTCATTCGCCAATCTGTGTCCCCATCCTGGTGTTCATGCTGTAGTTGTTTGTTCATTATTTTGTCCTTCTTTCTCAAAGAGGACCATGACATCAGGAGGTGTTGTCATGACTTGCTGTGAATTGGACTTAAGTGAGGGAGGGCTGTGCCAAGTCACCAGCCTCACTCTCTCCTCCAGAGCCATCTAGGTCTGGGAGCAAGATATACAGAAGTATGACTAGAGATGGCCCTGCTCCTGCTATGGCTAAGATTAGGAAAGAGGTACCTATATAATTATATAATTCCTTTGATTGACCCTCAAAGGAGATGATTACTCTTTTTGGAGAGCATTATACTGGTCTAGTTCTGGATTAGAGTAAACCACATTGATATATTTAAGGTAAAAAGCCAAAGAAGAGAGCAGTCAGGATGGAGGCAATTTGGGAAACCTGATACCCACCTCCATGTCATGTTGAGGCATACAAAGGAGACAGGTGGAGTTCTATTGTGTGCTTTATCCGTGCATAAATTTTGCTTGTGTCAGAAGCCTACATCTCAGAGCTTATCTAATAAGCAGGTGTGCAGGCGGTTTGCTACTTGCTTTCAGAACTATACATTTTTCAGTGAGAAGGAAGAAACATGTATAGCCTAGCTCTATTAGACCTGAATGCATAATGAGGGATCAGTATTAGCATAAGGGTACCAGAGGTTGCCCAAGTTCCAGATGATTCCAGTTTTTTTTAAAAAAATTGCCCATCTGTTTTCTCTGTCCCAGACCAACATGCACATTATAGCACCATAAAACTGAATTGAATTGAAAATTGAATATGTAAAGCACATAAGTTTCAGACTGAATTTGGGCACTGAATTGCTCAGGAAAAGAATCATTTTAAAGAATAATAATAATCCTTACTTATCTGGCATTTTATTGCTGACGATCTCTTTGCCTTTCAACCCTAGGTAGATAGGTGCAAATAAGTCTCTCTGTAAAATGAGTATAATTGCTTAGGGTGGAAAGATCACTGTCAGAGAGATGGATGAAGGTCCCACAGCTAGAGATTGTTAGAGATAGCTTACAACCCAGAGATCTTCTGAATGAGAATGTCATTCTTTCTACCATGCCATGCTTCTGAGCACTAGAAATTATTTCATTCCCAGAAACCTTTGGGTTTTTTTTTTGGTTTACTTTGGTCAAGTTTTTAACTAGATGGAAGATAGCAGAGGAATTAGTTCAGTTTAAACCCACTCTTTGCCATTGTTGTTCTACTGTCCTTTCAGTCTTGTTTTCATGACCGCACTTGGAGTTTTCTTATTAAAGATACTAGAGGGGACAGCTAGGTGGCTCAGTGGATAAAGCGCTGGCCCTGAATTCAGGAGGATCTGAGTTCAAATCCAACCTCAGACACTTGACACATCCTAGCTGTGTGACCCTGGGCAAGTCACTTAGCCCTCATTCCCCCGCCTCCCCCCCCCCCCAAAAGATACTGGAGTGGTTTGTCATTTCCTTTTCCAGCTCATTTTACAGATGAGAAAAATGAGGCAAACAGGGATAGGTAACTTTCCCAAGGCCATATTTGAACTTGTCTTCCGGTCTCCAGGCCCAGAACTCTATCCACGGCATCACCTAGCTAGCTGCCCCATTGCCATGTTAAATAAGTATAAATATATAAAATGTAATAAGTCCAATTAAATAAGCATCATTTTCTCTTAAAAAAACAAAATAAAACAAGTTTATGTTTGAGTAATCTTCATGTTAAAACTGAGAAATCACTGAGAAGTAAAGTGTCGAGGTTTATAATTTCTGATATGTGCAGATTAATTGCTAAAGGGCAGTTTTCATCTTCTTCTATCAGGGGCATATACACTGTTTACTCCTGGAATTAGCATGAATGATTAAAGCCTTGCATAGAAAAGCTAAGACAAATGTCTAAAAAAATGTCAGTGATTGCCTCAATGCCCGGAATAGGCCTATGTCAGCAATTAGCAGGAGCACTGTTTCATTAATCCATCAGATTTCTGATGCTGCACATTCCAAGACCGGGAGATAATAGAGAATCCTCAGGATTAGCCTCTGAGGCCTCCCACTACAGCATGTCATTAACAGCAGTGGCGGTGAGACCGCATACTGAAGCAAAAACACGATAGACTAATGATTCTCTGGAAGCAGCACATTATCCCTTTTTGAATATCCTTAGGCATGTGTACAGAGAGATACTAGAGTGATTGAAATATTGACTCCTAACTACTTCTGCTTATAGTTATTGCGGAGGTTAAAAAACAAAAGCTAAATAATTCCAGGTGTCTCCTAAAAAGGAACATGTTGATCTTTCTAAATCAAAGCAGGTAAGATTATATAGTGGCTTCTAGTAGATGGGCCAGCTAGGTAATGTAGTATATAGGGCACCAGGCCTCAAGTCAGAAAGTCTCCTCTTCTTGAATTTATATCTGGCTTTAGACACTTACTAGCTGTGTGACCCTGTGGCAAATCACTTCACCGGGTTTGCCTCACTTTCCTCATCTGTAAAATGAACTGGAGAAGGAAATAGAAAACCACTCCAGTATCTTTGCTGAGAAAACCCAAAAGGGATCACAAAGAGTCAGACACAACTGGAATGACGGAACATGAACAAATAGATGGGGGAAATGGTGCCATTTCTAAAGACCAAGGAGACATGAACTTGACTCAGTCTTGTCTTATTTGTTTAATTTTTCAGGTCTGTATGCAGTCCCATCCTGTGAGTTTACATATAAATAGAAATAAAGTGCTTAATTACATTAAAGAGTTTACTGATCTCATATATGGAGACAGCTAGGTGGCTCAGTGTGTAGAGTGCTGGCGCTAAAGTGAGAAATTCACACTGTTATTAACTGCATGACCCTGGGCAAGTCACTTAATTTCTGTTTCCCTCAATTTCCTTAAGTATTAAATGTGGTAAGGATGTATTGTGAGGATCAAATGAGATAATATTTATAAAATGCTTAGCACAGTGCCTGGAAGATTGTAAGAGCTATATAAATGCTTATTCCTTATCTCTCTCCTCCTTCTCCATGACTCTATTATGTTGCCTCCCTACATCACTAAAATATCACCTGGATTATAGCCTTGTATTCTATATATTGTGTGGGGTTTTTTTGGGGGGGTTTTTTTTTTTTTTTTGGTGAGACAACTGGGGTTAAGTGACTTGCCCACTGTCACACAGCTAGTGTTAAGGGCTAAAATTCTAGCTAAACTGTCTAAAATATCTAATGAATGGTCGCCAATAAATTATAAGCTTTAGCAAGAGTTAGACTTTTAAGCATTTATTAAGGAGAATAAGAATTTGGTAAAGAGAGAGAGAAAGGCCTAGATTCCTATCTATTAAAGGGAGAGCACATTTCTAGCCCCGCTCTCCACCAGAGTCCAAAGGAAAGAGTGAACTCGGTTCCTTTTGACTCCAGGGCCGGTGCTCTATCCACTGCGTCACCTAGTTGCCCCATATAGTGTGTGTTTCTAACTGGATTTGAAAGCCTAGAAGGATTCTTCCATGTAAGTATGCATTGAATGTACTAACGAATGCATAAATCAATTCAGTAAATTTCTCTTAAGTGACTTTTATGTGGTGTTGGCTATAAAGACTCCCATTTTGGGCACTGCCCCTCAAGATCAATATTAGCAATACTAGCTCTTTGTTGTTCAATCATATCTGACTCTTCGTGACCCCATTTGGGATTTTCTTGGAAGAGATACTAGAGTACTTTGCCATTTCCTTCTCCAGTTAATTTTACAGATGAGGAGACTGAGGCAAAAAACGGTTAAGTGACTTGCCCAGGGTCACACAGCTAGTAAGTGTCTGAAGAAAGATTTGAACTTAGGAAGATGAGTCTTCTTGACTCCAGACCTGACACTCTATCCACTGCACCATCTAGCTACTATATAATCTTACCTGCTTTGATTTGCAAAGATCTAAACACCCCATCAAGACTACAGTGAAAACAATTGCAGTTTCTGTACCAACTCCATTGAATAAGTAAAGAAATTGTTCAAAGAATTCAACAATACCCTCTGAATGAAATCCATAGGTATTTTGATACTGGTGACCATTGGTAAGGACAATAAAAATGTGGCTCAGGAGGAAAAAAAAATGAGAGAAGCCAAAGATTTGTAGAACTGGGATGTGCTGGACAAGATGTGCATTGAATAACCTTAAGAAAAAGAAATTGATTTTTAAACAATTGGTCATGTTTTAACAGGCAAGAAACGAGTTATTATTGATTCTAGCAGTCATTCCTGAGTCAGCTGTCTGTGCATAGTTAGACCACTGGCTTACTAGATCAAAGATAAAGAATAATATAATACTAGGAAAAAGAATAAAATTCTGAAAAAAGCTAAGGTATGCAGTGAAAACGATGCCTTCTCCATCTATTTAAGCAAGTTGTCGATGCTGAAAAATGGAAAGAGATGGTGGGTTGGATGACTACCCTGATTATAACCAATATTCTTTTGCCACATTTCTTAAGTCAAAGGTATATAGGTACATACTATTCTTCTTCCCCTCCCCCGCTTCTCTCTCTCTCTCTCTCTCTCTCTCTCTCTCTCTCTCTCTCTCTCTCTCTCCCTCACTCTCTCCCTCACTCTCCCTCTTCCTCTCCCTCTCCCCCTCCCTGTTTTTCATTTTTCAGTCCTTGTACATGACCATGCTTCAGTGGCTACTGAGCATCATCTTGATAAAAATCCAAAAGATAGGTTGGGCAAAACCCTCTGCCTTAGGATGTACCACTTCAATGGGATTTTTTAATCTCTTTCAGTTTTATATAATATAGACTAGCTGTAGTACCTTATTAGTAAATATTTTGATGCAGTCTTCAAAGTGAAATAGTTAGTGGAAAAAAATCTTGATTAAATTAGCTGATTCACAGAATAAAATAACTATTGTAGACAGAGTCTCCATATGTTGTTTTCTAGTTTTAGGACTTTCAACTTCTCGCTTTTTCCAATAGTACCCATCTAAAATATCTTTTGCATCTGTTCTCCCCTATGTTTCTCTTCCTGTTTTAACACTGTCCCAGTGAAACGATACCATCTGCTCATCTTAATTTCAATTGAGTTTCATTTTAAATCATTGCTATTGTAAAATGGGGTGCTTATTGATTTTTAAAGGTAGAAAATTAGAACACATCCTCAGTTCCTTTTAGATGAAATTTGATTTCTGCACCCTAACTTAAAGCATATATCATAGGACCCAACGGGACCTTTGGAGATGGTCTGGTCTCCCCGTTACATTTTATAAGTGAGGAAAGCCAAGGCCCAGAGCCATGATAAGTCACCCAAGGTCATATAATTATTGGATAACTAAAATATTCTTATTTTTTTGTGATCATACTGCTATTTTAGGAAATGTGTCTTTTATTTGCATTTCAGCAAATTTTAGAAACAGTAACTTTGACAAAATAAAATTATCTGAAAATTTTAAGGTAAGCACCATTTCTTTCTTTACCTGTTATTTTGGCCACACAAATGCATATTCTATTTTCAGACTAGAAATCTGTTCTGAATATATAATTTATCTGTGTATGTTTTTTTTTTAAAAAAAGCAGACAATGTTCTGGGCATCTAGGTGGCACAGTGGATAGAGCACCGGCCCTGGATTCAGAAGGACCTGAGCTCAAATCTGGAATCAGACACTTAACAATTACTAGCTGTGTGACCGTGGGCAAGTCACTTAACCCCAATTGTCTCACCAAAAAACCCAAAACACACACACACGCAAAAAAACCAAAACCAAAACCAAAAAAACTCTTCCAGAAAGAAAATGCAGTTGGATGTTGTCTTCCCATTATGACATATGAGTGAAAGAAAATGAACAAGAAAGTAAATGTTTTATTTTTCACAGTAATGAATACAAAATCTGGCTTAGCCCATAGCAGTCGCAAACTCACTGACTATTTTTTTTTTCACTCTAGTCAGACAGGTCTTCTTGCCATCTGTTTCTTCATATCTGGCTCTTTCTTTCCTCCATGTCTTTGCTCATGTTATTTTCTTCTGCTTAGACTACCCTCCTAACCCTTTCCAGTCAGTCTACATCCATTCCAAAGCTCTTTTCTGGAAGGTTTCCTAACTAGTATTAGCTTCACGGACAGGTGATTTGCGAATGACATCAGTAACAAGCCATTTCTGAGACTTTTCTTGTCATTCCTCAGTTTTTGTTTTGTTGCTTTATACAAAGCTTTCTTCCTAGATGACTCATCATGGTGCTTTAATGACCTTTGAGTACTGTGGGCTATGCCAACAGAGTCTGAACACTGGCACTTTGACAGGTTTTACCAGATTTCAAATATGGTCCTTGCGACAGACTTCCCTTTTTGAAAACAAGTCCACCTTAGTAATGAGCTGCTGATTGCCAGTAGACTAATCATTTGATAGTGAAAATAGGAAAGGAAAGAAATAAACATTAATTGTCTACTATGTATCAGGCACTGTGTTAAGCATTTTACAAATATGATCTCCCTTGATCTTCACAACAACCCTGTAAGGTTGAGAAAACTGAGACTGACAGAGGTTAAGTGACTTGCCCAGGCCTTTTGCCAAGTTAACCCAAGAAACAAATGAGATGGACATCAGTCAGTGTGATTCTCCTCTGATTCTGCAGTGAGAACAGTTTTTCAAAAAGAGAACAAGGATGCTAAGAATCACAGTCTTTATTCATTCTATAAACATAAAGTTTTGGTGCTTTAAATGTGAAAACCTTGTCCAATAACCAGTGAACATACATGCTACTGGAGGAAATGAATTGTATTTATCTTGAAATTTTCACTTTATTTAACATTAGAAAAGAAACAAAAAAAGACATTGTAGCTAAATGGGAGGGAAGGGGGAGGGAGCAAGCATTTTATATAGCACCTACTATGTGTCAGGCACTATGCTAAATGCTTTTCACAAATATTATCTCATTTAATCCTCACAACCACCCTAGGAGGTAGGTCCTGTTAGTATCCCCATTTTACTGTTGAAGAAACTGAGGTAGAAAAAGGCTAAGTGACTTGCTCAGGGTCACACAGGTAGTTAGTGTTTGAGGTTATATTTGAACTCAGGTATTCCTGAGTCCGGACTTAGTGCCACCATCTGCTTTACAGGTTATCCTTGGAGAGACATATGAAAGAGTTGGTGGAGTTGGTTTTATTATGAATCGAGTGTATCTTTGATGAAAGTTTCAGAAGAGAACAGGCAGCATCATTTCATGAGAAATTTGGTCATTTTGCTTTATAGTACTCATTAAGTGTTGGCAAAAATGACTCCAGGGAAAATAATTTCATTTTCTGCTTCAAACTCGATTACAGAAGATGGTGAGGTAGAGAAGTTTTTCAAATAACTCAATAAGAACCTCTACATAAAATCCATATATACTTTGATATTTAGTGACCTCAATGAAGAGGTGGTCATAGGTGAGGACAGTAGAAAATATGGCTCAGGGGAAAATGAGAGAGGTCAGAGACTTGCAGGTTACAGACTCATGCCTGTATTTGTCATGAGTATTTTCTTTGAAAAAATAGTTGGGAGGTGTGTTTCCTTCCACTGACTAACATCAAATAAAATTAAAGAGGAACCGATTATTTTTAAAAATTGGTTATGTGTTTTTAACAAACAGGAAAAAATTGCTGTTGATTCTGAGAGTGATTCCTTAATCACCTGTTTATGTACAATTATATTACTGGCTTACTGGATCAAAGATAAAAATTAATATGATCCTAGGAGAAAGAAAAAAATAATTAAGAAAAAAGCTATGGTATATAATCAAAATGATGCCAACTCAATGCATTTAAGGAAGTTGTTGATGCTATAAATGGAAAAAGAGATGGCAGATTGAATATTATTATAATTGTAACTACTTTCTATAACTATTCTTATTATAACTAATTCTTAAAGAATTGGTTTTACTGATGTAAAATCAATTATGATATCAAGGAAAATAAAAGAAGCTACTCCAGCCAACAAACACTTGACCAGGTTGAGAGAGATGGAGTCTAGGGCAATACCATTTTAGAATAGAAACTCATTTGTAAAATCTTACTTGGGATGAAGGTGGAAGATGATGAGTAATACTGTCTCATAGAACAATGCAAAGTGAAGAAAAAAGGGTAAAGCCTTGTTAGGTGGCCTAACTAATGAAGACATGAAAGAATGAACCAAGAGGACAAAAACATAAGAAGATAAGAAATTGCTTTAAATTTTTTTGGAGTAAACTTTCTTTACCATTCAGGATATAGGAGCTGCAACATTTGAACTCTAACACCATAGCTGAAAATGATCTTTCCATCTTCTACTTCCTCATGTAGCTTATCTGGACCAGACACAAAGAGGGAATCAGTGTTGGAGATGACACGGTTTTGTGGGTCTAGAAGGACTGATTCACAAAGTACCTCAAAGAAGGGAGGATGCCAACAGTTTGAGCTTTTATTATTAAAAAGGCGACTAAGAGAATATCAATAATTAGCCTATATACTTACTTTCTGATCTCTTCGGATTTTTTCAAAGTATAATCTAGACATGCATTAAGGGTACCCTTGAAGAAAATATAAGAAAAGAACAGGCAGGTTTTCATAAGAAATATTTCACAGTAGGCTACATCTTTACCTCACAGAAATGACAGAAAGATATAGCGAATGCAGGCTTTCACCATGCTTACGATTTGTTCACTATTCTTGTAGTGGGAGTTTTGGTGGTCTCATAGGGATGTTGAAGTTGTTATTGCCACAGCCAGTCCTTGTGCCTACTCCTTAGCTCAGCCCAAACATGGTCCTTGCAGGTTCCTTCCTTTACTTAATGATTCAGGGACTTTGGAAGGGGGATTGCATTTTGTAAATTTTTTTACCCTTATGTGTTTTTAAAACTTCACTGAAAGTAACTTTAATTGGAGTTTATCGTTCACAAGTTGCTACTGCATTCTTCTATTACATTTTATTTTTTGTCAATCAATAAAAAACCCAAACTGCTTTTGTTTCTTTTCTCTTCTTCCAATTTCAATTGAGAAAGAAGGAAAGACAGAAACAAACATGTATAGTTAAGCAAAGCAAATTACACTGTAGGCTATGTTTTTAAAAAGTCTCATTCTTTACTCTGAGACTCTCACTTCAGGAGATGGGTAACATATTTCATCATTAATTCCCTGGAATCCTCGTTGGTCATTATGCTAATAAGAGTTACCAAAAGTTTCAGAGTTGCTTGATTTTACCACTTTTGTTTCTTATGATACTTTGGCTCCATGCATACGAATAAATGAATGGATGGATAAAAAATACACTCATTTTGCCCTTGCTGTGTGCACCTCATAGATTGTAAATTCTTTTGAGGGAGAGGAGGGACCTTGATTAATTTTTCTATATTCTTGGATTCCTTGCCTCTAGAGTATTATACATACAATGAGCTCTTAATGATCACTGAAGGTATGAATTATAAAGTCCTTAGAGAGCAATTTGGGAAGCATGTGATGGAGATTCTTATTGAAAATATCATTTAAATTTTTGCACTGAGTACAAATGTTTAAGTACTATGGTTCAGAATGCTTAATTAAAATTGGATTATATAGAGTATATAATGCTTTTTTGCTGCTTTCTTAACCTTGCCAGCTTTTTGTATTATTTTAACTGATAATTTAAGAGATAAATTACATGAGCATTTGCAAATCTACCTTTACATTTCCACTAGCCTTCCCAACCTAATGAGGTTTTAGTAGTAATTCTCGGTGACATACTATCCTTCTGTAGCAAATTAGCTTTTGCAAAGAAAGCAGATTAGGATGATTCTTTTATATAAAAAAATGCTACATTTTCTGTAAATCCTTACAACTCTTCTCTGCTTTTGAGAATGAGGAAAAACACAACTCTTGTTAAATGTTTTTCATCAGCTCAAAACCAGCTAGATGTTGCTAAGATCTTCTGTGGTTTCCTTCCCTCATTTCTAGAAATTAAGTGTAGTTTTAGTAATGTTGCCAATCTACTAGAAAAAAACTAAGGGCAAGGAAGAATGGGAGTTTAATTTGGTTCTGGGGTGGGTCATAGCACTATGTCATGGTAGGAAAGCTTTGCTGAAAAAAAGAAGACCACACAGGGAATTTTTAAACATTTTGAAGTAAAATGAACAGTGTGTCTTTTTTGCATATCATTTGTAAATTAACCTCTCAATTTTTTGGTCTAGAGCTTAAACACGTTTTTAAAAAATAACAGAACTTTAGCCATCTGTAGTTCCTATTAAATTTTCATGGGATCTCTCTGAGAGGCTTCCATTGAGTTGTAATAACTTAAATGTGTATGTAAACAAACTTCATGTCCCTATGTAATTTAATGTTTGGTCTCATTGGTTGAGAATTTTAATGACATTTAAATCTTTTGAGATAAAGTTGTATCTCTGATGCTTCATTTAGTTCCTTAAATTAGCATTACAGTATTAATGCTTTCATTATTTGGGTTTTAATCATCTGATTCCGTTATTGATTTAGGTTTATTAATGGGGATGTTTGGTGCCCCCAATTAATAATTGCCATTATTGACTCAATTTTATGCTGTTCTACTTCCCTCAGTACTTTTTAGACAACTATTTTGATTTGCTTTAATCACATGCCACAGGGCATATTCTATTCATAGGAGTATTTATTGGTAAGAAGTATTAAATTAACATATAACAAATAACCATTATCCCCTACTTGCAGTGACCGTATTGATATTGTTAAATAGCCCTGCAAAACATGTTTCACTGGAACCCAAAGTTTCTTCTGGGTTTCTCATGGGATTGCTTTGGAGCAAGATGATAGATTTAAATTAAGCATCCCATTCACATAATTTCTTTTTTCCCTGTCTCTGCTGATTTGACCAGAGTAATCTTCCAAGTGTCCCATCAGTTGTAGATATTCTGCCTGAAGATCCGACCATTTCTATTGTAGAAATGAATCTTTATCCTCTGAAGTAGTAGTTAGAATACCCTCTTGTTATATTATTATTCTCCCAGTAGAACTTTTCTGAATTAAATAAACCTGTATTTCTTGGTTCAGATTTGTCATTGGTTCAAATGCTTTTCTCATAGTAAAACCTGGAGAAATCAGTTCCACTGTGTTACTAAAGATGGATTTAAGATGTCTAAACAAGCGTCAGTATTCTGAATACTCTCTTGGCCCTGGCTTAGCCATTTAAAGACCAGTTTGAGGTGGGTATTGGGATGAAAATGGTTAGGATAGTGAGAAACTAGAATTCAAAAGAAATGTGGTTCGTTAAAAGAAATATGGATCCTTAATATTCAGGTAATTGAATATAAGACTGTATCTTAAATACTTCTGTGCCAGAGAAAGATGGATACCATGACATGAGCTGAAAAATTGGCTGCTTATATTTGTCTTCTTTACCAGAGCGTTCTATGTATATGGCCCACTTTGTCAAGATAACTGCTTCTGGTACCCTATAGATGGAGTGGAAAGCAAATATTTCTGGTCATCTCAGGCAGAGGTCTCTAAATTTAGAAGTCTATCAGTTTAAAAAAAATGAGCACTCATCCCTCCCATGTGTATTATTTATTTATAAATTATAAATTAGTGTTACTGTATGCATAATTAAATGCATTATAAAGCTTTCAAAGAAAATGTACATTAATAAGAATGACTTCTTTAGAGATAAAGATGAAATATTTGCTCCTAAAGTCAATAGGGAGTCACTGGAGTTTGACATGGTTAGTCACAATGCACAATAAATAACCATTAGCCATTAATAACTAGTTCATGATCAGTAACTACATAGGGTAATGGGAAATGGTTAACCAGTGGTAGGTAATGTTTCCAGTGATTCTGGTCCAGCTGCTGTGAATACTTGGGTAGTACTTAACTATTAACCATTCTGTGAGGCCAATGCTTGACTCAGAATGGAGATGTTGGTCATTTTCTCAGAGGAAGTAAGAGCCTTAGTGGGGAAGAATTGAAGGGTAAGGGTAGGCATGGTTCTATGGTAGATATACATAGGAAAGGCAGAATGTAACTTAGAGGCCAGCCATTGGATTGGTTTGTCACATGCCTCCAAGGGACAGGTCATAAATCTGAGCCCCACTTTGGAGATTACTAATCTAAATCATAGAACTTTAGACAGGCTCATTGATGTTTAAATCTGGAAGGAACCTCAGAGATAATTTAAGGTAATACTTCCATTTTGCAGATGGGGAAATTGAGGCTCAGAGAGAGTGAAATAACCTGCTAAAGGTTGCCAGGTTAGTTTAACAGCTTGTCTGAGAGAAGTCTAATAAATACATGTTGGATGAAGGAACCCACGTCTCTTCCTTCCTACTCCAGTGTTCTTTCTGTCTATATCATGACACAGCATGAAGCATTCAATAATTTTTGGAATTAAGGATGTAGAGAAATGGCTAGATCTTAGATAAGATAGCATCTTCATTTGAAAGTTTGGAACACTGAAGGCAAGAAAATAAATGTGGCATAATATGGTAAAAAAGTTTCTGGATTCATGTCCTAGATCTGAGTGCAAATCCTGGTTTTAAAGTTTATAACCTATGTGATCTTGGGCAAATCACTTGACATCTAAGGACCCTCATTATCTTTTTCTGTAAAAGGATACAATTGCAATGGATGAGAGGCATCAGACTCCCAAATCTTAACTCCCTACTATCACCAGAACCAGATTAATATGTAATGGGAGGGGGCAGCTAGGTGGTGCAGTGGATAAAAACACCAGCCCTGGATTCAGAAGGACCTGAGTTCAAATCTATCCTTGGACACTTGACACCTACAAGTTGTGTGACCTTGGGCAAGTCACTTAACCCTCATTGCCCTGCAAAATAAATAAATAAATGTTTTTTAAAAAGTAGTGGGAAATGTTTAACAAAATAATCAAAAATACAATACAACATAGATGACCCCTTAGGGATCTATTTCTATTTAAATTTGATACTCCTGGAGTAGTTAATATATAAAATCCCTTCCCATTCTAAACTCTGTGAAATTTTTTTCAAATTCTTTATTTGAAACGATTCTATTATATCTCTTCTAAATGCATGTTCACAAGACATATTCAGCCATGGTGATGACTGATAAACATAACCCTCAAGCAGAAACTGAACTTATAAAAGCTTGAAGTGACACTCTGGCCATGGGAATGTTCCCTCCCCCCACCAAGTCTATAGAGTTTAGCTCTAGACAGTTGAGTCTCATCAGTTCTGTTGACAATCCCAAACTAAATATCCTCTTATAAGGAGCACAGTGTCATTGCTAAATGCCAATTTTTTTTTGGGGGGGGAAGAGGATATTTGACAGTGGTGCATGACTTTAATGGTCTGTTTTTTTATCCTTTGATACTGGGAAAAACTTCTACCTAGAGCTCCCTAGATCTCTCAGAGTTCTTCAAGTGTACATCTCCTCTACTTATCCTTTATGGCCTAGCATCTCTGAGAAACCATGCCCAAGTACTTTACCCTTCCTCCAACTCCTACATCTACTTCCTCTAGGTTCTTGTTGGGCAGTAACTCTGCATTTATGTGTTATATTCACAGGCCACAAGATTCTGTGTTGTGTGCCATGGAGCGCACACATTGCTATCTAAGAATATATAATTAATGCAGCAAGAGAGATTTTTAATTTATTTTCAGCCATTTTCAGTCATGTCTGACTCTTTATGACTCCATTTTGGAGTGTTCTTAGTAGAGGTACTGGAGTGGCTTGCCATTTCCTTCACTAGCTCATGTAACCGATAAGGAAATAAGCAAACAGGGTGAAGTGACTTGTCCTGAGTCATATAGCCAGGAAGTCTCTGAGGCCAGATTTGAATCCAGGAAGATGAGTCTTTCTGGCTCCAGTTCTGGCCCTTTAGCCACTATGCCCCCTCCTGCCCCCCCCCCCCAAGTTTTGAATTACTTTTCTGTAGTTCTTTCTCACAGTTACTTTGAAGTTGCCTTCCCTACTCTTGTAACAGCACCAATGTCTGTCCATCAAAGACTTTGTACTCTTACTGTAACACATGCAACTTGATTAATCAGAAAAGCAATACCCATATGTCTTGAGAGGTAATGTGACACAGTGGAAAGAGTTCCAGGTTTGGAGTCAGAGGCCTTGGGTTCAAATTCTGACTGTGGTACTTACTTACAATAAACCTCTCTAGGTTCTAAGTTGTCAATCAGTCAATCAACTAGTGTTTATTAATCACTTAATCTATGCTAGGCACTGTGCTCAGATAGGGATATAAAGGAAAAAAATCACTTCAATTTTCTCCTCTCGAATATAAGTTAGTGGCATTTGATTTAAGTATTTAAGGTCCCATCCAACAATAAATTTATGATCCTATGAAAAATAGCAACATCTGGGACTAAAAATATGTTGATTTTGGAAGAGTAATATTAAAAAAATCCAACAGTCCTGGTGGCCCCTTAGTATTGTTGCTTACTTTGTCTGCTCCTGGTTCTGGCTCTAGATGCATAGAGAATTTGGATGAATTATAAGGAGAAACTTACTCACAGAAGAGGTAGAATATTTTTCTTCTGCAAATATTGAGGAAATAGTGTAGTTTCTGATCTTGGAGAATTTAAAAGTCAAGAAGAGAAACAATGCACACAAATGTAGCTGTCATAATGCAAAAACATTAAAGAACAGCATCAAGGCAGAGACAACAGGGGCAGGGCACTGTCTCAGGAATGTCTTTTGACAACTCTCAGTGGAGCTAAATTTCATTCATATCCCAAAGGTGTTTTCATTTTTCCCCCTTTTAAACAGTTTCTACATGCAAAGGTAAGCTGAAGTAGTTCAGATTTTGGCAACAGGAAGAAAAATAAAAAAAAAATAAGCCTTTAAACCATTTAAATTGGGAAAAAATTATGTGTTCACATAATTTTGTGCTTATTTAAGCACTATTTTGTATTATTTGCTTCAGATTAATTTGTATTAGTCTTATTTGCTCAACTATATTGCAACCTTCTTGAGGGCATCGACCAAGCACCCATTTTTCATCTCCCACAATGCTTAGGCAATCTAGTGACTACACTGGCCTCCTTACTGTTCTTCAAAAAAGAAACTCCATCTTCCAACTTTGGGCATTGTCATTAGCTGCCCCATTAAGTTGGAATATTCTTCCTCCTCATCTTCACCTCGTGGATTCCCTGACTTCCTTCAAGTACCAGCTAACATTGTACCTTCTCCAAGCCTTTTTTGATACCTCTTAATTCTAGTGCCTTTCTCCTGTAATTATTTTGAGTTTTTCCTTCCCATATTTTGTTCATACATAATGATTTTCAGGTCTAAATTGTAAGCTCCTTGAGGGCAGGAGCTAATTTTGCCTTACTTTGCATCCCCAGTGCTTAGCAAATTTCTGGCACGTAGTAGCTATTTAATAAATGCTAGTTTACTTGACTTTCAAGGGAGATAAAAGTCCCCCCCCAAAATGGTAAAGTGTTCATTGAATTCACTCAACTTTTGAAAAAGGGTTTGGGGCAGGAAATTTTTCTTTCTTTTTTTTTTCTCTAGTCCTGTCCTCTGGGAGAAAGAGAATGTGTGCTAACCTCCCTTCCAGAGAAGCATTTGCTCTCATGTAGAAATGACATTTTATCTTAAATGTCGGGCAGACTTTATGTCTAATTCTGCCACTGTTGTTACAATTTCCTATACTAATCCTAATTCCCTTCAGAGGTCAGATTGCATTGGTTAGTGGCATTAGCCTGTCAACAGCAGGATGAGGCAGAAGTTAGTAAATGGACTTTTTTGAGGCCAGAAAAAGCTAAAAGACCAAAAGAAACCAATTTTTCAACTTAAGTCATATTGGGAATTAGAAAAAAATCCAAAGTTCACAAAATCTTTTGTTTCTTCAAACTTTGACCAGCTTTGACATTTTTTTTTTCGTCATAGCATCCCGCCCATATTTTATCCAAAGAGCTAAGACAAGGTTTGCCCAGTCATTTGCACAGCTTGCTAGCTTTAATGTGTACCGTATGTCCTCTTGGGAGCTGTCGTGCTTTTGTCCTAATCACTTGTGGCAGTGCCTTGGCTTGCTTATGCAGAAAAGCTAAAAGGCTGGGAAAACGGGAAGCACAGGCAATGGCTTTATGCTTGCGCCCTTGTTTCAACTGTCATCCAATATTAATTTATGTTTGTCGCTGATGGCAAAGAGCCTTTTATAGCCTTGGAGTGATAGTACATTGTGCAGTGGATGCAGTGTGGGGCTTGGCATCAGGAAGATTCGAGTTCAAAGCCTGCATCAGAGACTCATGTAGCTGGAGGGCGGGATGAAGAATTCCTCCCAAAGCTTCCATTTTGAAGAGGGTTCCCAGGCCATCCATCTTTTCACTTCTCACCTGGATATAATTTTTTAAAACTGGACTCTAGGGGGCAGCTAGATGACGTAGTGGATAGAGCACCGGCCCTGGATTCAGGAGGACCTGAGTTCAAATCTGGCCTCAGACATTTGACACTTACTAGCTGTGTGACCATGGGCAAGTCACTTAACCCCACTTGCCTCAACAATATTTAAAAAAATAAAAATGAAAAATAAAACTAGACTCTATCATGCTCCTGCATTGGGTACTTTCTCTCTCACCTTTGTCCTTTGTGTATGTGTGTGTGTGTGTGTGTGTGTGTGTGTGTTTGTGTGTTGTCTTTCTCCATTAGACTGTAAGTTCCTTGAGGGCAGACTGTCTTATTTTTATGTCCCTAGCACATTACACTGTACTTGGCATATAGGAGATGCTTAATAAGTGTTCACTGGGGCAGCTAGGTGGATAGTGGATAGAATGCCAGGCCCGGAGTCTGGAAGAACTGAGTTCAAATCTGGCCTCAGGCATTTACTAGCTGTGTGATGCTGGGCACATCACTTCGCCCTGTTTGCCTCAGTTTCTTCGTCTGTAAAATGAACTGGAAAAGGAAACACCAAACCACTACAGTATCCTTGCCAAGAAAACCCAAGTGGGGTCATGAAAAGTTGGACACAACTGAGGCAACTGAACAAAATGTTTCTTGACTAACTGTGTGACCCTGGACAAATCACTTAACCTCTCAACCTTAGTTTCCTTATATAAAAATAATAATTGTGCCTTATATAAAAATAATATTGTACCAGGTATGGTGCTAAATAAATAAAATGAGGGTAGGAGTTAGTTACTTCCAAGGTACCTCCCAGCTCTAAATTGATGATGCCATGAAGAATTCCATATCATTCCTTTCACTACTTCTGCAGAGTCCATAAGGAAAAAATATATAGCAAGAACCTTGAAAAGTATTAGTGTAGTTTAGCTCTGTTAAGAAATTAGCTCTTGGGGCAGCTAGATAGCGCAGTGGATAGAGCACCAGCTTTGGAGTCAGGAGCACCTGAGTTCAAATCCAGCCTCAGACACTTAACACTTACTAGCTGTGTGACCCTGGGCAAGTCACTTAACCCCAATTGCCCTGCCCCCCCCAAAAAAAAACACGCAAAAAAAAAAAAGAAACTAGCTCTTTATTCTTTTCTGTTCTTTAGGGAGGTACATGGAGATGGTTTCTTTAAAAACTGACAATGGAATGAAATTTTCACTAAAGAGCCTTAGTTATTGCCTCTGAGTAATTGGGAGCTTTCCGGTTGAAAAAGCTATAGTGGTTTTCTGGACCTTTTTTGAGATAGTGTTACAAAGTGATTGACATAGTCTAGGTATGGGTGAATTATTGTGTTGCATGGACAAGCTCTATTACATTTGGCTACAAGGGAAAATACTTTCATTCAGAATACAACTTTTATGTTCACATTTTACTTTGTAAAGCCTAAAAACATGAAATTAATCATTCTAGGAAAAAAGTAGTGTACTCATCAGGGAACAATAAAATGCTACCCAGGAGATGATGCCCAATAAAGATTTTCCTCCTTGTCTAGATAAAATTTTCTAGGTGCCTATGATTTGTTGGCAAACCACTACATGATAGTTTATGTCTAATACAATGTCTCATGAAATAAAGCTTAATTTAAAAATCCATTTCTTCAAGCATACGCTATAAGTTTAATTCTTTTCTTGGGTTGGCCTCCACGATCTCTTAAGGTTTCCACTAGCACTAAAAATCTATGACTCTACTTTCCTGTCACTTTTTATTTATTAACCTTGCACCAAATTAAGCACCTTATTTGAAAGTCTCTGTTCTTACACCAAGCTCATAGCTCTATATTCTAAAACTTCAAAGGAGCAGTCTGGTCCCCCGCTCCATTATTTCATTGTAGATCCTTTAATGCATTGCAAAATCAAATCCAATGATCATGTCTTTTAAACTGTAAAGCAAATGTACAATTTAAAATCATTTTAGCTTATTTTTTATAGTTCAAAGGAAAGCTAATAATTTTCATTTAAATTATTGTTGTGCTCTTTTTTACTTGTGTGTATATAAGCATAGCTGTAAATTGATATTCCATTATGGAATAAATTTCAAAGCAGCATTCTTTTATGGAAATAAATCAATAAAAAGGAATAAAGATGCCAAAAGAATCAGCTAAAAATGGAACTCTGTGGTAACCAGACACATGTATTTAGATATTTTAAAATATTAACAATAACAACAATGACCAAAAAACACCTACCAATGGAAGTTTCAAAGTCCTTTCATCTCTACTTAATAAAAAGTAGAAAATTGGTGAGTCTAGTTTTAACCTGTATCTGAAGATGAGAGATAATAATGGCTTAGAATTAAGAGTTACAGGGCAGCTAAGTGGCACAGTGGATAAAGCACCTGCCCTGGATTCAGGAGGCCCCGAGTTCAAATCCGGCCTCAGACATGTGACACTTACTAGCTGTGTGACCCTGGGCAAGTCACATAACCCTCATTGCCTGAAAAAAAGACAAGAATTAAGGGTTACAAACAGTTTTTCTAACAATAACATTATCCATTAGGTAGTGAAAGTAATTTTAGCCCTGTTTTACAGAAGATGAAACTGAGGCTATGAGCACTTGAATGACTTTCCCAAGGTCACCTATTACATTTTGGAGTTCAATAATTCAATGCTAAATCTCTTCAGAGTCCAAGTCTACTCTTTTTTCTACTATACCATACTAAAACATCATTTCGGTGAAAGAATGAAAATGCATTTATTAAATGCTTACTAGATGCATTGTACTAAGTGAGGATATCTCGCCACCTGGCTGCCCTTAAAGTCTTTAATGTCGTCTATTTTCTCTTTTGCATAAGTAACAGGTCATGTTGGCCAATCTCCTCATTTTACAAATAAGGAAGTAATAGAAAGAACCCTGGACTTGGGGGAATAGATATGGAGATCTTAATTCAAGTATTCATTGGGAAAAATAATTTCTAAACATCTTTGGCCTTCTCATTATGGCAAATATCTATTGAATGAATGAATCTAGCCATATCTTCCAAGAGCATTTATAGATGAAATTCCAAGGGCAGAAAACAGACAAATAACAGAGCTGCTGGAGTTTTTGTGATAATTCCTATTTCTTAGCAATGATACTAAGACTGCTACCTTTGGACTCTGATAGCTCAATACCTGGTCAGAGGAAGTAGCAATGATAATGTATAATACTCTAGTTCAAAAAATGAACTTTACAACCACAGGGTGGAAGAGGTTTGCACTGCAGTTTTTGTGAAAAAAAGGTAGATTTTTGTTCAGATGTTCTTTGAACTAGATGGCTCTGGAGTATCGTCTAATTCTGAGATTCTGAGATCTTTATTTTGAGAGACAACATGGTATATAATAAAGAGAATTTATTTGAAACTACATTTGAAACTTATAGTTGGGTTCAGATCAATTTAGTTATCCTAGGTAAATTATTTAGCCCCTTTGAACCTCAGCATTTTCATTCGTAAAATGGGAAAATAGTGCCTACTTTCCAGAAGTGCTGTGAGGAAAGTGTTTTGTAGCTATTAAAATGCCATGTAAATATGTGTAGGAATTATCATTTATTTTCTGTGTTATATTGGACTTATCTCAAGTGATATGTACTATTATTTAACATTTAAAATGTTATGACCAAATTTTTATTTTCTCACCTTTCTAATTTAAATTTACCTTTGAGATTATCCTCATCTCTACCTCTTGGATTCTCTGTCTTCATTTAAGTCTTGATTAAAATCCTAATCTTTGCAAAAAGACTGTGCTGGTCCTTCTTAATACAAATGTATTCCATGACTTAGCTATTTTCAGCAATACAATGATCCTAGAAATCCCAAAGGAATAATGATGAACCATACTCTCCACCTCCAAAGAAAGAACTGATATCAATTGAACACAGACTGAAGAATGCTATTTTTTCACTTTCTTTCATTTTTTCCTTTTTCTTATACAAAATGACTAATATGGTAATAAATATGTATCCGATTGCTTACCACCTCAGGGACAGGGATGGGAGAGAGGGAAGGAGGAATAGAATTTGGAACTCAAAATGATAAATAAAAATGCTTATTATTATTTTTTAAAAAGTGACAAAATACTAATGCCTTCCCTCTGAGAGTGGCTCCAATTTAGTCTGTATGCAACTTGTTTATACACACTTATTTGTATGGTGTTTTTCCCAGTTAGACTGAGAGCTCCTTGAGAGCAAGCAACTGTTATTTTGCCTTTCTTTGTCTGCCCAATGCCTTGCACTGTACGTGACACATAGTAGGTACTTAATAAATACTTGTTGTTAACTTCACATGAAAACAGTTAATAAGAAAAAACATGTTTGTTTTAAAAAAAGATAGCAGTATGGTTAATCTACCCTACTGACTGTTTTCAAGGTAGGAAATATTTTCCTGAATCAGATCAGTTTTTGTGTTTTGTTGTTGTTGTTTCTCCTAATGAAGCTCAGATAGCATTTGAGCCAGCTTCTTGTATAACCATCTGAGAAATAATTTATTTTTTTAAAGTCTCAGGTGACATGGGGCATTAAGGGAGTAGTTCAGCAGTAGACTTATTTCATACATATGATTTAATCATGTTTCAATTCTACTTATGTAAACATTTCAACAATTCCAGGAAAAACCTCAGTGTTTGAAAATGAAAAGGATTTCATCACCCACCTATTCCTTTAAAATACCAAGCCTTCAGTTTTTTCTGTGGAGGGCCAACTTTAATCATTGTAAAAACATTTCGATAAGGCACGCACACATAGTACTAAGGCACATATAAATATGACTAAGTTTAAAAATGTAGCTATCAGTTTGTTCCAGACAAATGAAAGCATGCATGCCAGGAGGAGACAACTAGGTGTTCTCAAAGGAAGCCAACACATAGGATCTTAGATTTAGAGCAGGAAAGGACTTTAGAGGTCCCTGTGTCTATCTCTTTTTACAGATGAGTAAACTGAGGCACAACAAGGTTCACACAGCTGCTAATTGTCTAAGGTGGAATTTGAACCCCAACTTTCCTGAGGTCTTCAAGTCTAGATCTTTCTTCATTATACCATGCTGCCTTCCATGTTCTGTCCTTTTCCTGTAAAGATTCTTTTTCATTTTGAGTGCTCCTAACCCATTATTTCAATTCCATCAAGTTAATTATAATTAAAATCACCTGTATGCTAAGCTTTATCTTAGGGTGGTGCTTCAAGGCTATGACAAAAAAACTTAAATACTGACTTTGTCAACTGGGCTGTTGTTGACAACCACAGCACCAGCACCAGCACCAGCACCAGCAAAAACAACAAGAATAACTCAAACATTGCCAGTCCCTGCTGAGCTAAACTGCTGAGCTCATGGGATCTTTGATCTAGAGTTGGAAGGGACCTCAGTCATCTTCTAACCCAGATTCACTTCGGATTTTACAAATAAAAATTAAGGCCCCTAGAGGTGAAATAACTGGTTCAAATTCACATAGTTAGTAGGTGGAAGAGTCAGAATTTGAACCCAGGTCTTATGACACCAGAGCCAGTGTTCTTTCTTCTGTATGATGTTTCCTTCATCCTAAATCCAGGCTAGTCATGTTTGAACTCATAATTGCATTTTGACCAGGAGATGGCTACCCTAAGTATGTGAAGACTTCCCCCAGTTGAATAGGCAGATGAGAACAATTTGCTTCAATGGCCATTGGAGCTAGAGCTGGGACAGATGTCTAGGACAACAGGGTCATCCACTGCATTTGGGGCTGTAACAGTCACTTTGACTTCTGCTTTGCCACTGGAATTCTATGACTTTGGAAAAGAGAGTAAGGCTGACGACTTTGCATAGCTCTGTCCCACTTAAATCTAATTCACACTAAAGATAGGACATCACCCAATGATGTCATTGGCCCTTTTTGAAAATGAAGACCAAACCAATTGTCCAGCAGCTGATATTTTTTTTTTCTCCTATAGCAACTTATGGAGACAATCTAAAGCTGTTAAGGGAGTTTCAATCTGTGTTGTATAGATAGAGTAGTCTATGAAATCACAGATTTTAGAAGAGTGAAGATAATGACTTCAGAACCTCCACATGGATAAATGCCAGCGCACAGCTCTCTCTTCTTTTTTTTTCCTTATAGCAATCATTTGCTGTATCTCTCTCACTACGCAGTTGTTTGATGTTTTGTGACATCTCATATTACTGTTTGACGTTGTTGACACTTGTCTTATTATTAAATTCTTCATGTATTTAGGGGTTTTTCCCCACGAGCTCTTTTTGTGTTAAGCCCATACTTTGTATTCTTTCTGCCTTCCATGTCTTGCACCATGACTTACATAAGCCAGATGCTTAGATATTGTATTGAGGTTGACAGAATAGAAACTTCACTGCTGAAGTTTTGAGGTTTAACTGTTCTGATTTTAATTTGTTATCTTGCTTTGTCTTCTCTTCTTCACTTTCACTCTTGTTTACCACCAGGTTTCATAAAATCTATTATAGAAGTGACTCCTTATCCTAAGTTGATAATTTCATTATTTACTCATTTTTAGAAGTCCAGTGAGAGACCTTTTTACCTCCTTCATTTCATTAATTTAGCAAATATTGATTAGTAAATGTCTCCTGTGGACAGGTGGTATGTAATATTGGAAGATAAGATAAAACTGGTTCTTGCTCTCATGACATATCAGTATAATATATAACTGAATAAAAATGTGCTTTCTGTCTCAGTTCTTCTGGCACCTGTTATATGATAGGTAGCACTGTAGATAGAGGGCTCGGCCTGGAGTCAGGAAGACCTGAGTTCAAATCCTGCCTCAGATACTAACTGTGACCTTGGGCAAGTCATTTTACCTCTATCTGCCTCAGTTTCCTCAACTGTAACATAGAAATCATAATACTACCTACCTTATATGGTGGTTGTGAGGATCAAAGAGATAGTATTTGTAAAATGCTTAACAAAGTCCCTGGCACATAGCAGACACTTAAATATTCATTCTTTTATTCCCAAGGTGGTTATAAGGATAAAATAAGATAATACCTATAAAGTACCTTGTAACCGTTAAAGAATTATATCAATGCTAGTTATTATTATTTAAGCAAGCCCTTGCCTCTTTGCCTTCTTCTCCCTAGGACATCTTGAATTTTTCTGTTACCACTTCATGTTTCCCATCTTAGGTGGGAAGTTTCATGAGGACAGAGAAAATGTTAGTCTTCTTCATATTCCCCACAATGCTTTTTACTTAGAAATATGTAATGATTTATTCTTTGCTTTTTCTTCCGTGCGTGTATGTGTGTGTACATATATGTATAAGTCAATAAGCAGGAAGCAGTCTAAGTATAACAGTGAAGACTTCTTGTGTTTTAATAAAAAAACCTAAAAAAATAATGATCTCATATTAGACTCTCATGCATAATACATGGAGTTATACATCTTACACCCTTTGCCAGAAACATGCCTATATATTACACAAAGTATTTTACAATAGGACCATTTAAATACTCCTACTTTTAGTAGCCTCAAACTTTTTTTTTTCATTTCCTAGAAATGAATAGGGATACGTCTGGGACTTTCAAAGTCCCATCTGCTTTTTTTAAAAAATTTTCCCTTTTGCAAAAGAGTTTTGGTCTACATCAAAGTGAGAGAACAATTATACCTTCTGAGTATATTTTGTCTATTACAGATAGGTAATGTGTTTTGTTTTTTACCTGCTTGAACAATTAAGCATATGTAAAATATGTATTGTGTAGGCCTATTCTAATATATGGAAACAGCTTATGAATTGCATGGATAAATATGATGTGAGGTCTGGCCTACCTTTACACAGAGTAAGAGAAAGGCATTGCCAACACTACCCCTAGTCTAGCTGTGGGAGGACAGACAGTCAGGGTCCAGGATTAACAATGTTGGGCAACTTCTCCAGGCTCTCAACAGGGTAAGTTGTTTAGTCATTTTTTTAGTCGTGTCCAACTCTTTGTGACCCCATTTAGGGTTTTCTTGGCAAAGATAATAAAATGGTTGACCATTTCCCTCTCCAGCTCATTTTCCAGATGAGGAAATTGATGCAGAGTGAAGTGACTTGCCCAGGGTCATAAAGCTAGCAAGTGTCTGAGTATGGATATGAACTCAGGTCTTCCTGACTCCAGGCTCCACACTCTATTCACTGTGCTACGTGATTACCCTCTAAGAGTGGTATTCAGCTAGAACTATATCAGTCTTCTTAACCCACACTATCTCTAGGCTGGGAGTAGGATAAGTGTAGAACAAAAGCTGCTTCTCTGGTTGTTCTCAAGGGAGAGAATAGCTTTAAGCTGATGTTAGCCAGGATGTTAGCCATAAAAAATATTGAGTAATATGATTATAAAACAGCAAACATATTTTCTTATAAGCTGTCTAAAAGCATATGTTAATGTTAGCTTTCGATAGCAGTTTAGCAGAATAAATTTTGGATCATTTCCATTTGAATTCAATGAAATTATTAAATATAGGAAGAGGGCAGCTAGATGGTACAGTGGATAAAGCATTGGCCCCAGATTCAAGAGGACCTGAGTTCAAATTCGGCCTCAGCCGCTTGACACTTAATAGCTGCGTGACCCTGGGCAAGTCACTTAACCCTCATTGCACCCTGCCCCCTTACAAAAGCATGATTAAATATAGGGAAAGAACAATTAATTCCCCAGACTGTCTATTGAGCTGGCTTGATGTTTCAATGGGAGAATCTTTATGTTATCTATTTGAGACCTTGCTAGAATGTAGCATAGAAATTCTAAGTTTCAAAACCAACTAATTTCTTGTGACTGTGAAGATGAGGATGTTTCTTCCCTCCCCCACCCAAAACCCCCCCTAAAACCTAAACAAACCAAAACAAAACATTTCACTAACTCAAATGACTAAGTGGAAATTTACCTAAGTTCTTGAGAAACATTTAAGCAAGAAGTCTGGAAAAGTTTTATTTAAAAGATAATGACTCCTTTCCTCTTCCCCTCTGTCCCTTGCCAATCTCCTCCCCCACCTCCAGAATGGAATTTTTTTATAATGCACCTTAAAACAGGCTATTTGTAGATAGCATGGCCTCATCTGTAATTACTGATTTCCCACTGTGATAGTATGCTATAAGAAACAGAAGCCGAATAGAATATAGCACCCTATGTGCTCACTAGACTTCAGAAAACAGGCAGAACCAAGGGACAGTATAATATACAACTGCTTAAACCCAAACCAAGTTAGTACTGCTGGGCTAATTTTAGAGAGAATTCACACAGTAGCCCTCTGAAATAGAAGGGAGTTAGTTATCACCTAGAAGTTAATTTTCCTCTGACTCCTTGCCTGTGATTCATTCTGAATAGTAACATATTTTCCAAGTACCCAGCCCTAACTCTCCCTTCCCTTCCTTCCCTTTAAACCTTCAATTCAGTTACACTGAAAAGAGAAGAAAGTCCACAGCTTTGGCTTAAAAGATAAAATAATGAACCTGCATCACTCAGTGCCTGACCAGAAGCTACACAAAGTACCCTATCTCTTTCCCGTAGAGATTAGTGGTCCTCTGTAGTCGGATAGGAATTAGGTAGAGCAAATCAATGGAAGCATATGCTCAGGGCCACCTCTTTCTGAAATAAATGCAGTTTTCTGTTGGTGATATTCTGTACCAGTCCGGCAATAAAGTAATTTATGGGAAGTGTCTCCTTTTTGTAATACATCTTACCTTGTGTAGCTAGGTACAGCCAAATGTCTTCTCCATCACATCCCCCAACATAACTGTTTGGTGGCTAATTCAGCTGCCATGCATCTGATACTGTTAACCCAAAGAGTGATTGCCAAGAAAGGGACTGATGAAAGTTTCTGGACCACCAAATACAGTTATCATTTATGTGGCTGGCGGATGTGTTTCTTCAATCTAAACTGTAGTCATCCGTGGACAACATATTTTTTTTTCCTTTTGGCTTAGGTCGAGAACATTTAACTTCTCCTTTCTCCCTAGGAGAGATACAATAAGAATAAATGGAATGAAATATTTCATTTCTTGTCTATTGGTAAATTTTGGAGGACTTATGGCAAAACAAGCAGCCCAACTGATAATAAGCACTTTGTACCCTCAAGCATCTACAGATGAAAGGGGTTTTTTTTGGGTTTTTTGTTTTTTGTTTTTTTGCATCTGTCTCCTGTTAGGGCCATGCTTTTGGAATATTCCAGGCAGTTACCTCAGAGAGTCAAAGAGGTCTCCAACTGAACATTTGTGGTTTCTTGATGAGACATGCAGCCATGGATGGTGGTGGATTGTTTATAAATGTGTGCTGCCTTCTCCATCAGACTTCATAGAAATGACATTTGTCAGCCTTGCCAGAGAGTGCATCTGCCTTTAAGTAGCTTCCAGGGCCCTATGTGCCAATACCCACTTAAGATTCTGAACCCCATTCAAAAAATCTCTGAGTCTCATTCAGCAGATTTAAGCATGCTAGCCTTGGCATATAGGTTGTGGCAGCCTCAGTATAGTAGGAGTTTCCAATGTTTTTCTGAGTGGAGCTAATTCCTTCAGAACACACTCAAGCACAGTAGAAAGGAGCTCTGCATTTGTCATTAGAGGACCTATGTTGAATGCCAGATTTGTTACTCAACTACCATCATTACTGGGCAAATGATGTAACTTCTTTGGTCCTTGTGAGGTTATTGATCTATAAAAATGAGGGGAGTGGGGCTGGACAAGAAAATCTCTAAGGATTCTTCTGACTCTAAATCTATGGTCCTATGATTCTTTTCATTTCTCCAAAGCCTTGAGACCCTGGTGATGTCAGTAAAGTTCATGTCTTTGACTGGAGGATGAATGGTGTTTGCTTATAAAAGGATATAGGTCAGGGGAAGGGGAAGGGTAGAGAATAAGCATTTATATGGCACCTACTATGTTCCAGGAACTGTGCTAAGTACCTTGCAATTATTATCTCATTAGATTCTCAGAACAACTCTGCAGGATGAGTGCCCTGATTTACAGATAAAGAAACAGAGGTTAAGTGACTTGTGTAGGGTGGCATGGGTAGTATCTGAGCTTTCCTGAGTCCAGTTGAGGGTGTGATAAGTTCCTGACACTGGAGATTGGAGGAAGTGGCCCATATCTCTGATAGCCTTCAGATATGTGTTGATAATTCTGGCCATCTTAATGTCATGTTGACAGTCCTCTGAAGCTCCCACAGAGTTCAGGCATTGACATCTACTCCTACCAATCTACTCCTACAGATCCTATTATATTGGTTGGAAACTGTTAGCAAAAGAGCATCTGATCATTTGGTAGAAATCATAGCACTTGGCATTCTTGCTTATTTATATCACCCCACTTGGTCTGCATCATGCTTGACTTAAGCACATGCCCATCTGGGCTCTGGCATTCAGCATTGCACCCAACAGGAAGGATTTATTGGAGAATCAAACTGAAAACATTTGGCGTAGGTCTTCTCTCACCCTTATTTCAAGCATTCAAAGTATATCTGATGAATAGAAAAAGATGTCTAAAGAAACAAAGTGTTGAGGATAGGAAATTTAACTACTCCATATATGTGAGAGTCAACAGTAATGTGTTTGGACTAAGAATCCATATGAGCAAGACTGAAAAAACAAATCTAAACAAATAAAAATTTATTCTTCCCTAAAGGTTACTCATATCTTTTTCACTTTCAGCTGTTTGATAAACCTCTACCAATGACAGACAGGATTGTCAAAAACTAACAAAAAACCAACCAAACAAACAAATATAAAACCTAAGAACACATCTACCTGAATTGTCTTATTTATATTAGCAAATATATGTACATTGATGGGCATGGCTACTAGTAATAACTAATACAGCGACTGAAATTTTTGCAGGTGTGTTCATGTGTTTTGGACCACTAGGGTCTCTTTTGGTAAATTAACTCTTTTTGCCCAATAAAGAACAGATATATTAATTGAGGAGAGTTTGCACAGAGAGTCTCTTCAGAACATTAACCATTTCCTTTTCCCTGATGTGATCAGATGTAATATTTTGAAAAATAAATTACCCTTTGGAAATTGTTTTAATGCTTCCTTTTCTTTAATCAGTGCTAATCATTCAGGTTATTGTTCAGTCATTTCATTCAGGTAGCCCTGTGCTTAAAGCTTATTTGTAATGCTAAAGTGGTAGAAATAACATGATAAATGTGGGAGCAATGGTTTTTTTTGGAAGCAACTTTTATTTCTTTTAATTCTTCAAAGTATGGAAGGATAAAGAAATTTGTAAAAAAAGATCTCATCTTAACCCTAAAGGATTCCACTACTCTCAAGATAGTGTGAGGAATCTCAAAATAAGGCTGAATCCATTTTCCTTGTGTATCTAGTTTAGAGACATATTTCTCCTAACCAGGCCTACATGTTAGGTTCCACATTATGGACAACTAGTTGTTTATGACACTTATCCATTTCTTTTAACTTCTGACTTTCTACTAGGATAGAAAAATAGGGGAGGAAAATAGGGGATGTTCTTTATGCTTCTCGATCTTAAATTCTCTAAAATGATCACATTGTCCCAGTGTTTATTATGTGTCATTTTTTAAAAAAGCTTTTTAGAAATGTATATGACTATTGGATTGCTATTTTTGGATTTCCCACTGACAGGAGGCAGATAGCAGTGAAGACCATAAACTGACAGACTGGGGTAAGCCTGCCATTGCCTTAGGCAATCAAAGATGTGTCCCACTCCAGCCTTCTGACTTAGGACATTCATCCCTCCTGAGGTTCCTTGTCCTTTCTGATGATGGATTGAGAAAGACAAGCGGCCCTTGGGTAGACAAACACTTCACCCAGGCATTTGGTGCCATTTAACAGTTCCTTCTTGCTCTTGACATTTTCATTTCCCTTCTTCACCTCGCTCATCACTAACTGTTTGCATCTTATTTTCTATACACAGAAGTAATACAGAATGACAGAATACATATACAAGCTCCATTACTCATTTTATAAGCTATATTCTAGTCAAATTACACACTGAGTTTTATACTAGCTGAGCCATGAAAGGAGTATTACAATTTTAATTGTACATTGGTCTCATGGAAACATCATTCAAAATAGACTGAAATTTTTACGAAGCATAGCTGCTAAAAAAAACTATACAGGTGTTTCATTTATAATTCTTTCATCTCCATTCTGATCCAACCCTCTTCCATAGCAAACCTTATTTTCTTAGAAAAATATTAGAATTGTCAATACCATTCCTTGGGGAAAGCCTTTTCAAACTTTATAGTAATGTTCAAAGGCTTGTCATGAATGTTATATCACAATGGTGTCTTCAAATTCTGTAGGTCCCTTTGTGACTTAAGAAGGACATGACATCCTAAAATTACTAGTCGTTTATTTTGTTTTAAGAAGCAAGTTAGAGATTAACTGTTCAAACTTTTATTCAGATAGTCCAGCAATTAGTTATGAATTATCCAAATGAAAAAATATTCAATAGGAAAGGAAACTTTTATAATAGTTGAAATTAATATATTTATCTTATTTCCATCTCTTGATTCACCTAAATAACATATAATGATTTGGAAGAATAAATAAGTTTTATCCCATGTCTTGAACACTTTTATTTATAAAAAAATTAACAAATTTTACTTTGAAGCATAATAATCTTCAAGACAGATCAAGAAATCTTCAGTGAAGAACATGGTGCTGGAAATAAGTCCTTACTAAGGGAAAATGAACAGTTGTTGTACTGTACTTAAAATGGAAAAAAAGACAGGTGTAGTGACTATTGTAATAACAATATATGTAGTAACAACACATGCTGTAGTAGCAATATGTGGTAGAGTTTGTCTTCAGAGTTTCCAAATGCTTAATTTTTTTAAAAAGCCAACTTTTTCATTTATTGAATAAGCTAGTAGTAGGTAAGAGCTATAGTTTCTCTTTTTTTTTGGTAGATGGAAAATTGATGTATGCATCATTTAATAATTTTTAGTTATATTTAGTTAAGTTCTGTATTCCCTCCAGAGCCATTTATAGAATTATAGTTGTGTAGTACAAAATAAGTCCATTGTATGGCTCCTGACAAAGTGTTGTGGTCACAACTTCTAAAGGCCAAAGCTTTCTGTGACCATGATGTTCATCCATGAATTACTAATAAGATAACATTGGTCAGTATTAGGCATGATGGTCTTTTGTCCAAAGAACCATTTCAAGATTTAGGTATATAAGAATTATCTCTGCTATTTCCATGTTCCCGTATTTTTTTCAGGTTGTCTAAATGAAATGGAATACTGACTCTGAAAGTCATTAGAAATGCTTCATTCACAAACTTAAGAACTAAAAACTGTGTTAGCAATGTGGCAAAGCCTGTAGCTTGTGGCTTCCTTGGGAAGACACATGTTTTGAAATGCTGTTTTTGGTTGGTTACTGGCAAAGTCCGGTAACCTTAATTAATCTGGGTATTCCATTTTTTAAAAATTAGACTCAGATCACATATAAGTTATTTCACCCTACAAAAATATGAATGAAGTTCATTATCCATCAATAATTGATGAGTAGTTTAGGATCATGAACATTCTGAGATAGAATTTATTTCTAACCTGATGGCTGGAACCTAAAGGACTGTTGAAGTTAGGTAAAGAGATGGAGAATGGGCTAGAGTTGGGGCAAAGAGTGGGAGAAGTCTGTCTCTTTAAAAAAAATGGCATAACTCTTCACTGATTATGTTAGCGTGGTGTATGGATATAATATATGTAGTTAGAAAGGACCTTAGAGATAATGTAATAGTCTGTTAATACAATAATGTGAAACATCTTGCTTTTACATATAGGGAAACTGAGACACAGGGAGGAGAAGTGACTTGCCCGGAGGCACATGGAGAATAATTGTTTTAGCTTGGACTTGAATCTGAATCTTTTGAGTCAAACTACATCAGGTGGAAAGGCCTTAGAAGAAGAAGGTCACAAGTGACTAAATCTTTTCTCACTTTGAAGGTTGTTTTCTGTGCCTCACACCCACCCCCTACTCCATTTCCCAGATTGCAAAGGGGGCTGAAGACTATTTGCATGAGGGAACCTCTTGCACTTCCAGCCTACTAGATGGCTAAGCCAGAGAGCAGCAAAGAAGAAGGTAAGCCAATGAGCTTTAGGGCTTGAGTACAAAAGGAAGAAGGGAGAAGGGAGGCTTAGAAGTTGAAGTTTCTGCAGAGGGTATTTGAAACTTACAGTGACCGACAGAGTCCTTTTCTCTAGATCTCTTAGTCTTCCCCAGAGTAGCTCTGTGGTGTGTTTGTGTGTGTGTGTGTGTGTGTGTGTGTGTGTGTGTGTGTGTGTGTGAGAGAGAGAGAGAGAGAGAGAGAGAGAGAGAGCGAGAGAGAGAGGGCGGGGCTACAGAAACAGAGATACAGAGGAAAAGACAGAGACAGAGACGCATGGCAAGAGCCCATAGCTTTCTTGGCACCTGCAGTGAAATATGTTGGCTTCTCCTGAGTCAGTGATGAAAATATTTCTTTAAGAACAATCCAGACCAGCTGAACACTAATGGAACTGCCCTTTTCAGTCAGGATTCCAGGACCTCAGGAACATCTTAGTGTACACTATAAGATTCAAAACCAAATTGTTATAATTTGTTCAGGGAAGGACACAAGCAAAGCCACAGCATTTTGCCACAGGATTTATTTTTATTTATTTAAAAATTTTCAAGAGAAACATGGCAGCCAGGATCTTCCATCAGATTTCTAGCAAATTTCGTATTAATAACTGTCTGACAGGATATTGATGTAGCTTTTTGAGGAAAGGAATCTCATTAAGAAACAAACCAATAAAAGCCTCACATTCTGCACGTGGGTCTATTTCTTGCATCTGTGGACCAGTAACATTCTCCGAAAGGATTAATGCCAGTGAGTTATTGCTGCCAAATAGCCCTGGCTCTCACCAGGTTCTCAGGAGGAAAAAGGTTTCAGAGGAATCCTTGGGAAGACAGTGTTAGAGAATATGCCAAGAAAGGAATGCAAGTCTTCTGCCCATTTTTAAGCCAGCCAGAAAGGAATTAAATGCATGCTTGTACCAAAAGTACAGCTTTCATCAGATCATTCATAAAATTAAAATAGCAGTCAGGAAAAAAGTGTTGTGTTTGTGTGTTTTTTTTTCTTTTTTTTCTGATAGTTAAAACCTAGAGGCTCATAGTAAATTGCACAATATCAAGATATGAGAAACTGTGTTGATTCCTAATGCTAGGTATTTTAGAAAGAGATTGTATAGCTTAAATTTATCTTCAACTTTTTTGGGGGGTGGGGGTGGGACAATGAGGGTTGTGACTTGCCCAGGGTCACACAGCTAGTAAGTGTCAAGTGTCTGAGGCTGGATTTGAACTCAGGTACTCCTGAATCCAGAGCCAGTGCTTTATCCACTGCACCACCTAGATGCCCCCTATCTTCCACTTTGTAATGAGAAGGAACTTTCATATATTTTATCACACATGATTCCAACATATTTTACTATACACATTTTGCCAATGAGGAAACTGAATCTCAGGGAGGTTATATGGTTTGTCTAATCAATCAGTAAACATTTATTCAGTACCTTCTATGTACCAAATACTGTGCTAGCTTCTGGCAGTTCAAAGACAAAAGTGCAATGGTCCCTGCTCTCTACAAGCTTACATTCTCTTTGGGGGTGACAACTTGTACATATGTAACTATATAGAGAATGCAGAAAGAACAAATAAGAGGCATTACATGGTGGGAGAGGAATCACCCTCCAGAGAGATTAGGAAAGGTATTGAGTGAGCTGAATTTTGAAGGAAGCTGGAGATTCTGTGAGAAAAAATGAGAAGGCAAAGCTTTCCCATCATCAGGGACCAACCATCTGTGCAATGTTAGAGACTTAGGAGATGGAATGTTGAACTGCCAGTACGGTAGTTCGGCAGGAAACAGAGTTTGTGATGGGGAGTCATGTATAATAAGCCTCAATGGAGACAGCTAGTGCAGGGCTTCAGAAGCCAAATACAGGAGTTTGTTTTTGATCCAGGAGACAAATGGGAACCACTGGAGTTTGTTGAATATATGTGGTGAGATGGTCAGATTTTTACTTTAGGAATACA
The DNA here is from genome assembly GCF_019393635.1 of Dromiciops gliroides. Taxonomy (NCBI): domain Eukaryota; kingdom Metazoa; phylum Chordata; class Mammalia; order Microbiotheria; family Microbiotheriidae; genus Dromiciops; species Dromiciops gliroides. The sequence goes on along the minus strand of NC_057861.1, from coordinate 225,765,933 downwards.
ATTTGGCAATTGTGCGGAGATGAAGTGGGGACTTAGAAGTCTATTGCAATCTTCTAGGACAGAAGGGATAGAAGCCAAAGGTATATGAAACCAGGGACTCAATCTGGATCCTCCTGACCCCCTACCCCGATCCAATGGTTTTTCTTTTTTAAAAATAATATATAATATATTAATAGTATATAAAATAATAAGGAAACATTCAAATAAGTTTATAAATCATTAAAATAATATTATGGTAACAGTTAATGAAAAATATTTGTAAAATTATTTGGAAACTTTTAAAGTGTATATAAATGCTAACTATTGTTATGGTTATGATTATAAGCATTATGCAATGCTGTTTATGGTATAAACAGCCCAGTAAAGACTAAATGTCAGGGACATTTGGGGCGGTATTCATAATAATAGTATCCCATTACACATATAGTACCTACTTCTGGGAAAGTCAAAAGTATTTTCTCAGAATTATTAATTGAGAATAAGCTTATTGAGCTGTGTTAGAAATTCCAAGGATCTCTGAAGGCCTTAGCAAGTGATCTCTAATTGTTCTTACTGAAAACTCTTATGCAATTAAATTCCAGGCATTTTTATTCTTTTTTTTTTTTTTTAGTGAGGCAATTGGGGTTAAGTGACTTCCCCAGGGTCACACAGCTAGTAAGTGTTAAGTGTCTGAGGCCGGATTTGAACTCAGGTACTCCTGACTCCAGGGCTGGTGCTCTGTCCACTGCGTCACCTAGCTGCTCTGGCATTTTTATTCTTAAGTGTCATCACCTTTGTTAAGCGATGAACTCAAAGTTAAAATGACTTTTCTCTTAGCTTAGTTCTTCATGCCTGTATCCTCCCTTCTTATTTTTTCCCCTTAAATGAAGACATTTGTTGTATCCCCACTACTTGGGAATTTGAAAAAGTTGAGAGATAATATGGATTTGTTATTGACTAAAAAGTTTGAAATGTTATTTTGGAAATTTTTAGGAGTTTATTTCCTGGGTCCATTTGAAAAACCAGAGTTGCTTTTTTAAAGCAAAGAGCTTGAGAAATATCTTCAGTGTGCATTTAATTTTGTGTTCCAGCAATTATTAGATATCAGATTACTTAGGCTACCCTTGTGGAGCATTGTGCTTCTGTAAATTGTCATTTTTCATTAATCTCATTTTATGTATTCTTTTGCATTAGTCTTAGTTTAATAAAGGTAATAACTGACATTTACTTAGATAGCACTTTAAAGTTTGCCTAAGTACTTTAAGTACATTATCTCATTTGAGCCCAGCAACAACTAGTATGAGGTGAGTATATACGGCAGGTATCATTATCTCCATTTTCTGGATAAGAGTTTATAATGTGAATTGTACTTCAATGTGCCAAGACATTATTTCTTACAAAATATTCTACAATCCAGAGTTTTTATTTAGCCTGACTTGACTTCCCTCTGTACCCTATTTTTCTCAGTTGATGAGGTTTTACTATATGAGGCAACACGTTCCCTGGAAGTCCTATTTAAGCCAAAGCCTCCAAGTTAGCTGGACTTTATTCATTGGTTTAAATTTTATGGCATAAATTATATTCTATATATATGAATAATTTGCATGGCTATGTGGCTCTGTGGATAAAGTACTGGCCTTGGATTCAGGAGGACCTGAGTTCAAATCCAGCCTCAAACACTTGACACTTAACTAGCTGTGTGACCCTGGACAAGTCACTTAACCCTAATTGCCTCACCAAAAAAACCAAAAAAGATAAAAATAATTTGTTTTATGTGGCGATATTTATATTTAGAGAAATAAATGGCATTCAGTCAGTAGTCACTTTAAAAGCACATATAGTGTGCTAAGCTCTAGGGATACAAAAAGTGGTGAAAGACAGCTTCTGCCTTTAAGGAGCCCACATTCCAATGGGGAGCCAACACGAGAACAACTAAATACAAACCATATAAATACAAGATAAAGTAAAGATAATCAATAGAGGGAAGATACTAGTTTGAAGGGGGATCAGAAAAGGCAGGATTTTATCTGGGGATAGAAAGAAGCCAGCAGTTGGGAGATAGGAGATATGGCATTCCAGGCATGAGGAGACAGCCTGTGAAGATGCCTGGTGTTGGGATGTGGAATATCTTTTCAGAAGGATGCCAAAGAGGTTGGAATGGGGGTTAGTGCGATGTATGATGATACTGGAAAGATAGGAGGGGACAAGGTTGTGAAGGGTATTGAATGCCAAACAGAGGTTTTTATATCGGATCCTGGCGATGATAGTGAGCCCCTGGAATTTACTGAATGGGGGTGGTGATGGTGGTGACATGGTCAGCTCTGTACTTTAGGAAGATCAGTTTGACAGAAGGGTGAACTGGATTGGGGAGTAGAGACCTAACGCAGGATGACCCACTAACAGGTTATATTATATTAGTCCAGGCATGAGATGATGAAGGCCTACACCAAGGTGTTGGCAGTATCAGAGTAGAGAAGGGGTATATATGAAAGATGTTATGAAGGTAAAATAGTTAGAATGTGGCAACAGATTGGGTGTAGGGGGAAGGGGATGATAGAGAGTGAGGAACTGAGTATAACACCAAAGTTTTAAGCCTAAGTAACTGAGAAGATAATGATTCTCTTGATAGTAATAGGGAATGCAAGTTAATTAATAGCCGAGTCTCTCTGTATTTTAGGACTCTAATTTTCTCATTGACCAACTAATTTCTCTCAAAAATATCTTTTAGGATGAAAGATCTAGTGATCAGTAGAGAGGTCAGGATGGGGACGTGAAGAAGAGCACAGATTGTGCAATTAGAGGCCTTGGGTTTGAGGCCCAGATGAGCTGATTACTTCTGTGATCTTTGATAAGTTATTTAACATCGAGGGACCTGTATTTCCTCATTTGTTAAATGACTTGGTTGGACTAAATTAAGTTCTAGCTCCTGTGATCTAGAGATGATTCTGAAGCCTTAGTATGTTTTCTTAAAGCAAGAAGATTATTAAAGTGAATCCTGAAATCTTTTCCTCTTCTTCATCCCCCATCCTACCATCTGCCTCCCAAGGACTTAAGTCTTTACTCCATAACAGAAATCCAACGACTTTATAAGTTGAAATTTTATTTAATAAATAGTAAATTTGATTGGATTGGAATCACCAAATCATAGAATAAATTCAGAGCTAGAAGGGCCTCAGAAATAATTTAATTAAACTCATTTTACAAATTAGGAAACTGAGACCCAAAGAGGTTATTTTTACTTGCTAGGGAAGTCACAGATAATTAGGGTTAGGAATCATGACCAAAGTTTCCAGATTTCCCAGTATACCTTCTGATCTGAGGAAATCAAATAGTCAGGTAAAATTATATCTACCTCTGTATTTTATATTGAATCGATTTAGAGAATGATTATATCTTGTTACACATTAAGTTTTCATTCCATGAATGTGATCCCAAAGGAAGAAAGCTGGAAGTGGAAAGCTACAGATTATTCAGACCTTTTATTAGCTATTAGAAGCTACTATGCAGGTGTAAGACTCTATATTTCCCTTTCTATTAATTTACTCCTGCAAAGAATTGAGAAGGCATTGCCAAATGGAGTTTTCTCATAGGATCACAGCACCATCGATCTGGAGTTAGAAGCTAAAGATTTTAACCTTTCCTCTTGCCTCTGCCTGGGCCGATAAGGTTAGAGCAATACAGATAACCTTTTCTCTGGTTAAAATGATTGGTAATATATGCTTTTTTCCCTTCATATTGCAGTAGCAGTGAGTTTGAGAAGAATGCCAGCGTAAAGGCAAAGGAGCTGATAGAAACTTGGCCCTGGAAGAAAATGAAACAGAGGACTTGATGAAGGATAGAATTCTAAAGTGAAGATAATTTTTGTTCCTACATGTACATCTTGAATCAATAGATAGTACAGATGAAATGACAATCTTTTATGACTTTAATTTTAGGAAATGATATTTTTCCTATGCTAACTACTGCTATTATATTCTGATGTGGTTCTATGTTAAGCATTGATGACTCATTTGAGACAATCAAACTAGTACTTATGACCATTATATAGGACTTAAAAGGCCAGGAAGAGAATTAAAAAGGGGCAACATGGCAGGATATGCTTTGACCTAAGTAAAAGAAAGTACACTATAATGATTAAGTTACAGGACTTAAATACTGTCAAGTATTAAGGCTTTTAAAATAGTGCAACTTAAAATGAAAGAAAAAGCAACAAATTAAAAAGAAGCATCAGAAGCCTTCCTAGGAAGCAAAATTGTTAATAATTTATACGTACAATTTTTTATCATTGTTTTAGTCAATTTGTTTTAGTTACTTTCAAATGTTTGACAGTTTTAAGATATAGTTTGTCCTGCATTTAATCTGGATAATGTATATTTATATGGATAGTGAAGTAGAAAATGGGGAAAAAATTTCCCTTTATCTCTAAAGGTTCTGATATATCCTTATGGTGCAGATTTCCATCTCTACCCAATTATCTATTCTTACAAGGAAGAGAGATATTTTTAAATTTCTCATGAAATAATATTTATAGTGTTTACCACAACACCTAACACACAATTGGTACTTAATAAATGTTTATTTCCTTTCCTTTCCCTTCCCCACTTGGCTAATATCATTGTCCACCAAAAATAGCTCATTGGGGCAAGAGTCTATCTATGATTTTGAGAAGTGAAAGGTAGCAGTATCGTGACTTATGGAATAGAGTCTTGGAGTCAGAAGACAGAATGTGAATCCCACTTTGAGTGCTTCCTAGCTATGTGGTCTTGAACAAGTTATCTGGTACTCTGTTTCCTCATCTATGGGGCATCATCTGTGGGTGCAGTGGATAGAGCACTGGGCTTGGAATCAGGAAGACTCATTTTCCTGAGTTCAAATCCAACCTCAAACACTAGCTAGCTGTTTAACTCTGGGCAAATCATTTAACCTTTTTGCCTCAGTGTCCTCATCTGTCAAATGAACTGGAGAAGGAAATGGCAAACCACTCCAGTGTCTTTGCCAAGAGTTACACTGAGCTTGCTCATGTGTAAAAAGGTGATAATAATAGCATCTATATCTCAGGATTGTTGTGAGGACCAAATGAGAGTCCTATATAAATGTGAGCTGTTGGCATTATTAGCATTTTTGCCTAGTTTGCAAGGATGCAAATGTTCAATTGATTTTGGTCTAAATTTGGTGGGGAGTAGAGAGTCAAAAAAGTGATATGACAGAAAGAGAACAGGTGGGGAAAAATGGTGCTGTGGCAGCTGCTTCCAGAATCTCAAGGGTTAACCTGTGGAGCATTGCAGTGGGATGTAGTAGAAAGGGGTCTTGGTGTCAGAAGCTCCAAGATCTCAGCAGCGACACTTGCTAACTCTAACACAGGGAAGGTTAAGTCTGAGACTTTATTCCTCATTTGTAAATTGGGGCTATTAATAACTAGACTGCCTCCCTCCCAGGGTTGCTATAGGGAAAGCACTTTTATAGACCTTAAAGCACTGTTAATACCTGTGGACTCCTACTAAGGGGAGAAGTTGTACTGCAAGCTATCACCCAAGGGGAGAACTAGAGATAAAGGTAAAGGAGAAGTAGGGAGGTTCCCACAGGGCTGATCACTAGACAGGAAGCCCAGCTCTTTGAGTGGAGGTTTTCAGGGTCTTGTTCCTTGGACCAGGGAAGGTGCCTTCAGGTGTTAATTGTTAGAAGTCAAAAGATAGCACAGGGATAGAATTTGAAGGAATAAGGCCAGGTCAACATCATTAAAGGATCAAAAATGATGACTCTGGTTTACATGCATTCTTCAGTTTAGGAATTCGGGAGGTCAAAGTTCAAAACTAATAATAAATTAATAAATTATAGGCCAGCATTATATAATTCACAGAGTTTAGAGCTGAAAGGCTCCTTAAAAGTCATCTAATCCAAAGCCTTTACCTTATGAAATCCATCAGGCAATGGAAAGAAAGGAACCCAAGGGGTCTAGGTTCTAATCCCTGTGGATAATACAAAAGCTGTACAACCATGTGCAAATTCCTTCACTTCTGAGTCTCACCTTCCTCAGTTTTAACAAGGGATGATAATGATGGCCTTAGTACCAACCTCTCAGGATTTTTACAAGGGCTGATAGTAGCTAATAACTTTTTTTTTTTTGGTGAGGCAATTGGGGTTAAGTGACTTGCCCAGGGTCACAACAGCTAGATAAGTGTCAAGTGTCTGAGGCCTGGATTTGAACTCAGGTCCTCCTGAATCCAGGGCCAGTGCTTATCCACTGTGCTGCCTAGCTGTTCCCAGCTATAACATCTTGATGTGTCTCATGATTATTTCATCTTTCAAAAGGGGAGGATTCTGTTAGGTCTGATTGCTACTTACAGGGAGGAACTGGCTGCTAGGGTGAAATAATGGGGATATTGGAGGAAAGTGATTTTATTAAAAGTTCATAATAGAGAGAGAAAATTGGGTATAGTATAACATGCAACCTAGATTTGGGGAAAGCATATTTCAGTGGGTTCAGGAGAAAGATGAATAGGGTCTCATGGACTAAAAAGAGAGATAGGAGATGCTCAAAAAATTTTGAAGACACAAAAGAAATCAATTACAATAGGAAGGAAATAATAAAAATAATAGCCAACACATATTGTTTCCAGGTACTATGCTAAGGAGATAGGTGCTTCTATTATCTCCATTTTATAGTTGAGGAAACTGAGGCAGACAGAGATGACTTGCCCAGAATCACATGGCTAGGAAGTGTCTGAGGCTGAAATTGAACTTAAGTCTTCCTGACTCCAGACCATCTATTAGTTCCATATATTGTACTATCTAGCTGCCCCTATTTTCAGAAAACTGGACGAGAACAGAGTTTTCAAGCTGTATGCTAGTGAGTTTAACTTTGAATCCTAGGGACCTGAGTTCAAATTCAGCCTCAGACACTTGACACTTACTAGCTATGGGACCCTGGGCAAGTCACTTAACCCTCATTGCCTTGCAAAAAAAAAAAAAGAGATGGTTGGAAAACATCTAGAAAGGAATACAGTTATTATGAAGGACCAGCTTAGCTACAGCAAGAAGACGTCAGTTTGACTAAACTCATCTTCTTTTTTGACAGGATTATTAAAATAAATGAGGGGAATGCAATGGCAGTTTATCTTGATTTTATCAATACTTTTTGATAAAAATATCCTTCTAATCTTGTGGAGAAAATGGAGAAATATGGATTAGGAAGTAGTACAAGTAAACAGATTAAGAACTGTTTGGATAGGGGCAGCTAGGTGGCGCAGTGGATAGAACACTGGCCCTGGAGTCAGGAGTACCTGAGTTCAAATCTGGCCTCAGACACTTGACACTTACTAGTTGTGTAATCTGGGCAAGTCACTTAACCCCAACTGCCTCACCAAAAAAAACAAAAAAACAAAACCACCACCACCAACAAAAATAACAAAAATAAAAACGAACTGATTGGATATACAAAGTCAAAATGGCAGGAGGTGCCTAGAGATTTGCATTTGACCCTGTGGATTTTAACATGTTCAATCAGTGACTTGGATAAAGCTCTAGACGGTATGGTCATGAAATTTACAGATGACATAAAGCTAGGAAAGATAGTTAACACAATGGATTAAGGAGTCAGGGTCCAAGAGAATCTTGACAACTAGAGTGTTGGGGCAGGGAGAATAAGCACTCCTCTAGCTTTTCTCTCTCCCATTTTAGCATTGAGGGAGGAGGCTTGGTGGAGGGACAGACTAGTCTAAGTGGAGTGGAGGAGAACCTAACACAGGATTATCAGAGGAGAAGATTTGGCTCTCTTTTACACAGAACTTGTGCCACTAAAAGATTAATTTCCTTCTTGCCTTGCCTGGAATCCAGATGTATTGGAGAGGAAATAAGAAAGAAGAAGGAGTGGAGATGAGAGAGAGAAGAGAGAGAGATTCCCATCTCCCAGTCAGGTCTCAACTTTAGGTCAATTCAGATCTTTCTTCAGGGACTCCTTCAACTACTCTTGGCCAAATCTCTTAGTTTTCTCCCTATCTTCAATTGGATCTCAGAGCCTAAATTGGCCCTTTTCATCACTGAGGCTAATTCTCCCTATACAACTTTGATCCCACCCAGACTCTTCTCCTCCCAGCTTTGTTCTATTAATTATTCCCCCACTGGCTCCTTGCCTTCTCCCTACAAACAGGTTTAGCATTCCCTAATCCTTAAAAAAAAATCTTCCCTCAGCCTTTGCACCTCTCATGAAAACATTCTCTCTCTTCATCTTCTCTACTAAATTTCTATAAACTGGCTTCTTTTAATGCTTTTTCCCCCTTACTAAGCCTTTCTTCAATTTTTACTGCTCTTCAAGATTTCCAATGACTTATCAGTAGACAAATCCAAGGACCTTTTCTTTGTCCTTACCTAACATTTCTGCAGCTTATAAGTAGGATGGTTACTCTCTCCTTGTTCTTATCTCCTCCCTTGAGTTCCATAACACTGATTTACCCTGGCTTTCTTCCTACCCATTTAACTGCTGTGTTTCCTCTCTTTCTCCTTTGCTGATGACAAAACTCCTTTTCTAAGTTTTGGTATGTCCCAAGTATATCTGCATCTTTCCCCCTTGCTCTCTGCTTTTGCAACCCCATACTAACTGTCCTATATTCAGTTCTCACTCTTTATAGGTCACTTACATGGTATATTGGGAGCCCTGTTCTCTTCCTTGACCCACAGTCTGACATTTCCATTTGGTAGCTGAATAACTGCACCTGGCTGTCCCATTGGTTGCTCAAACATAATGGACCAATGACTGAACTCATCTTGCCCCTCTTCCCACAGCTTGCCTATTTTTGTAGGATGGTAGTTTCATCCTCCCTGTCATCAAGGTAAGGCTCAATGCCTCAGTTATCTTTAATTTTTCAATAAGAATTTATTCAACTCTTACTATTTTCTCTCCCTACATTCAGTCAGTCATGAAGGCATAAGAGTTACTTGTACAAGATGTTTCAAATCTATCCCCTCCTGACCACTTACACTGCCACCGACTTAAGGGCAAATACTACTTTTCAATATGAATTATTGTTATACTTCCTGAATTAGTCACCTTCCTTCTAGTCCCTCCCTTCTTAAATCCATCCTTCACACCACTGACAAAAGTATCTTCCCAAGATATAGGAAGATATCACCCCTCAACTCCTTTGAAGAGGTAGGGAAGGGAAGGTAATAAGCATTGATATAGCACCTACTATGTGCCAGGTACTGTGCTAAAGTCTTTATCATCATTATCTCATTTGATCCTCACAACAAACCTGAAAGGTAGGTGCTGTTTTTACCCCCATTTTACAGTTCAGAAAACTGAGGCAAACAGAGGTTAAATAGTTTGCCCATTGTTACAACAGCTAGTAAATGTCTGGGGCTAGATTTGAACTCATCTTCTTAACTCTAGGTTTAGCATTCCATTCACTGCAGCCGGTGGATGTCCAGAGCTATGGAGCACTGTGTGTAATCTCAGTTTTTTGGGGTTTTTTTTTTTTGGTGTATTGATAAGTTTTGATGAATTTTTTCTCTTCCTCTTTTTCTTTTCTTTTTTAAAAAAAAAGGTGTTGCAAGGCATAGTTCTCTGGAAGGGGGAGAAGAAGAGGGAGAGAGGGAAAGCTAGACAATATGGAAACAAAAACTATCAATAGATATGCCTCCTTCTTGCACATTTCCATTTGTTGACATTTTCATTTTATTTTCAAGGTCATTTTATGTGCCATCTCCTCCAGGATGTCTTCTTTGATTCCTTCAAGATAAAAGGAATATCTTTTGTCACACATTTCTTATAACATTTTGTCTAGGTCCCTTTGCTCTTATCACATTCTACCTTGAATGGATTTGTCTTCTCCATTAGACTAAAAGCTCCATGGAGGGAGTGGGGGTGGGGTGGGGAGAACTTTGTTATTTTTGTTTTGCTTTGCTGTAAATCTTTGTATCCTCATTGCCATGTACAGTGTCTTGCATAAAGCAGGCACTCAATAAAATTTGTTTAACTCAAATTGTTAAAGGATAGTCCTAAAAAGAATATCGTTTAAACTATTAGTAAAAGGAAATGAGTTAATTAAAAACATAATTACATTCAACACGTGAAATCCAATTTTCCTAGAAAGGTGTGTGGGTAGCAAAATAATCCTTGTGGCAGGTATATTTTGAATGAATTTTTTTCAAATTATTTTTAGCTGGGAAACTTTGCACATAAAGAAACAATATAAAATATGTAAAATAAAAAAGCATAAACAAACATTAATAGAACTAATTCTCTTAGTTCTCACTTCACTGAATAATTATACCTCTGGGCTAGCATGAATAATTTATTAAGTAGCATGCAGTTTATATGTCAGGCTACAATTTTGCATTCATTATACAATCACGTGAAATCATTTTAGGGCAAACTGTGGTTAGTAAGTGACTTCCATGTAAATGGCTTTCTCCTTCCAGCCCAAGGATAGTTTACTATGTGTCTCTTTGAGTTAACAAGAACTTATCCCAAAAAGTAAAGCATTTTTATTCCACTCTTCCATATAGTCTTTAATAATTCACTGATGTGCTGAAATTCCTAACTTCCTTTCAGGTTTGGAAGCTACTGGCAATCTATTAATACATACTGCTATTTAACCCAGTCAAACTTTTAAAAGAATTTAAAGCCACATTCTAGGTAAATGTAAAACCCATGTTTCAGCAAAAGTTGGGAAACTCAGCATAAAATTTAAATTATGGTAGAAGCTTCAGGGTCTTGATGAAATTCTAATACTTTAAAAATTTTTTGGTATTATTTCAGGCAGAGGAAGTGTGGTACTTTTTCTGCTATGTATCAAAAATAAGTTATAGCATTTATCTATTGAAAAACCTTTTGAAAGCAAATCTATCGGCATGTTCCTTTATGTATATGGGGGGGGGGAAGGGAGGGAGGGAGAGACAGAAAGAGCCAGAGAGACAGAGAGGCCAGACCTTACCTTATTGCCTAACCTAGAAGAGTGTTTTTTGGTCCCTGGAGGGGCTGAGGGTATTCTGAGGTGGTCATGGAAACGAGCGTACAAAACCAGAGCATGAACTGGACAGGCAGTTACTTACAGCACCAGCTCCCCTGGCTAGCTCTAAGCAAAAATTCTTAAGTAGACAAAAATATCTCTTTAACAAAAATAGTCAAAGTTGATGGGAGGGGGTGGTGAGAATACAGATAAAACTAGTACGCTCTTGGTGGAGCTGTAAATTATCATTCTGTACAATCATTTGTAATTAACCGAGAAAAGTGCCTACACTGATTTGTAACCTTGCAGTCACAAATTCTATTCTTGGCTATATAAACCAATGAGGTCGAAGTCAGAAAGAAATATTCCAGGTATATCAAAATATTCATAGTATCAATTTTCATAGTTATAATAACACAAAAAAACAACTAGAAACAGTGAAGATGTTCGGCAATTAGAGACTGGTTGTATAAATTGTGTATGAATGTAATGTAATATTACTAGGTCATAAGAAGTGACAAAAACATAGTGTTTAGAGATACATGAGAAGACTTGAAGGTACAATGGAAAGAGCTCCCAAATTCGGGTGGGAGGATCTTGATTCAAATATCACCCTTTCCACTTATATTTGTATTACCTTGGGCAAGTCATTTAATTTCCCAAGGTCTGTTTTCTAATATGTAAAATGAGCAGATTGAACTGGGGAACTTCTTACATCCCTTCCAGCTACAAATCTGTAATCCAGTGAAAGAAAAACCAGGAAAATAACGTGCATGTTAGTTCTAATAGTATGCATGAAAGCAACACTAAAATGCAGGTGATCCCAGAATAACTTGAGCAGTTAGGATCGTCTAGAGCATTGAGCTACTGGAGTCAGAGAAGTCTCAGTTTGAATCCTGTGTCAAATACTTAATACCTTGTGCAATCCTGGGAAAGTCACTCAAAACTTCTTGGCCTCAGAGGTTCCCTTTCAGCTATAAATTTATAATCCCATAATCTTATGAACTGCAATGAACAGTTTTGTTCCCAGACAACATATGATGTAAAGGTGTTATATACATGGCCTATGGGCCATAATACCACTAGCCTGGCTCAGATCAGGTTAAAATGTAATTGGGAACCATTTATCAAAATAAACAAAAAAAACCAATAAAACATAGATAATGTTAATATGTGATTTTCTAAGTTACTATGTGGCCACAGGGATCCTTAAATATTCTTTAGTGGCCCTCATTTCTATTTGGTTTTGATGCTACTGAGGTAAGACACCTCCTTCCCCAGAGACATGATGACCTTGAGATTCAGAATGCTATGTATACCATCAAAAGAAGTGTTTTTGCCACTAATTTTGCTTAAATATTTTCTTTGTTACAAGAAATGGTATATTGAGAAATGATTGTGCCATTTAAAAAACAAAAACAAAACAAAACAAAAAAATGTTGTTTATGTGTATCTTTAAAGTGCCTTAATCTAAAATGTCAGATAAAAGGCAATAAGCCAACCAAAATCTCCCAACATTCTCCTACAAACAACTTTAGCTTCCATCTAAGAAAATTTCTACTATTAAAAAACACACAAGCAAAAACAAAAACAAGTTGGCCTGACTTTCCTCAAAGATCTCCTTTTAGCTTGAGGTATTTTGGGACAGCTCTAATTACTAGGAATTTCTTTTTTCCTGATATCAAACCTAACTTGACCTCTTGGGGCCAAACAGAAAAGTCTAATTCCTCCTTCCAATGGCAGCCTCAAATATTGAATACAGCTCTCCTGTCCTTCCTAAGTCCTTTTCTCCAGGCCAGACTGATCTTTAGATGTCACAAACTCTACTCCCTTCACCATCCTGGTTGACCATCCTCAGACATCCTATCTCTATTTTCTTTGCCCTTAAGGATAGAGATAGAGATAGAGATAGAGATAGAGATAGAGATAGAGATAGAGATAGAGATAGAGATAGAGATAGAGATAGAGATAGAGATAGATATATATTAATGCACAGAATCAATTGATATAGCTTGGTTCTTCTGGGTATTCTTAAATTCAAAGAAGGCCAGAATATCCATAAGGATGTAAAGATTATAATGACAACTTCTTTTTTTTTTTTTTTTTTTGCTGTCAGGTGATGCATTTGGTGGTCCTAGGATTAATATGGCTCAAGAGTGAATTACTATTTTGGCCACCATATCATATGGCTGATTCACATCATAGAGTAGGCAGATCTTTTATTCACATCTATTATCAAATTATGCTTTTCCCATTTTATGCTTGTGAAATTGATCTTTTGTACCCAGATGAAAGACTTCAGAGTTATCTCTATTGAATTTCATCTTAGATTTAGAGGGAACTTTGGTGCAATGGTGGATTGAGCATTGGGCCTGGAGTCAGGAAGATCTGAGTTCAAATCTGCTCACAGACACTCACTGTGTGATGCTGGGCAAGTTCAAAACTGGCCACAGACACTTGTGAGAGCCAAAATTTGATATACAGCATTTTATTTGGGTGACTCGCCTTAATATTGGGGTCCCAGAAATATGAGGGGACCTTTTAGGTTCAGACTTCCCCTCTGAACTGCCCTTTTAGATATTTCTCCCAGGCCAATAAGAAAGGAGCCTTTAAGCTTTAATTCAAAAAGGGATCAGATTTTATTACTTGGGAATTAATTAAACAACAAATGTGAAACTAATAAGAATCAAAGACAAGGCAATAGGAAAAAAGAAATACAGATAAATACTCTTAACTCTCAACTTAGCCTATGCAATCCCCAGACCGTTTCCAATTAAGCTAGTTCAAAGGAATTTAGGGTTTTCCATAATTAACTCACCAAAGCCTGGACAGTCTACAGTTGCCCACACCTGCTGAGAAAAACAGCCGCCTGAGACAGATAATTCACACCACCACCATAAGGGGAGAAGTCCAAAGGGAGAAGTCCCAGAGACAGAGTTCCAGAAGAAACTTAGTTCTGGGAAGAACCCTCCACATCCCTTCAGGGAGTGTTTAATCTTTTCTCCCCCAAAAGGGGTGGTTCTTCAAAAACTGCCTATGGAGAGTTCTCCTTCTGACCTCAGTAGCATATGTAACCTCAAGGAAGGCCAGGTGTGGCCCCTCCCAAATGAGTCAGCTAAAAACAGCATTATTATTTTTACAGCAAAATAATTTTTACCACACACTCACTAGCTATTTGGCCCTGATCAAGTCACTTAACCCTTGTCTGCTTCAATTTCCTCATTGGTAAAATGTGAAAGAGTATTAGGATCTGTATAGTCTTGAGTTCCTAGAGGGCAGGGACTATCTGTGCCTCCTTTTGTGTCCACAGTATTTAGCACAGTGCCAGGCACATAGTAGGTGTTTAACAAATATTTATCGATTGACTGATTGAATGTAGCATCTATTGCCCAAGATTCTTGTGAGAGTCCAACAACAGTATGTTTGTAAAGCACTTTACAAACATTAAAAAGCTTTATATAAACTCTAGCTATTGTTATTATTATTCATTAGGCATTTGTGAACTTGTAAGTAAATGCCTATGTATCTTTGTTTTTTTGTGGGCAATTGGGGTTAAGTGACTTGCCCAGGGTCACACAGCTAGTAAGTGTTAAGTGTCTGAGGCCAGATTTGAACTCAGGTCCTCATAAATCCAGGGCTGGTGCTCTATCCACTGTGCCACCTAGTTGCCCCTAAATGCCTATGTATTAATATGCATGCTTCAGAGTACTTCCAATTGAAATAAGTTCTCTTTAAATACTACATTGATTTTAATTTAAGGTGACTCAAAATATACATCCTGTTCCTAAAAATGAGATCACTTTGAAAGCAAAAAGTGTTTATGGGGCAACTAAATGGCGCAGTGGTTAAAGCGCTGGCCCTGGATTCAGGAGTACCTGAGTTCAAATCTGGCCTCAGACACTTGACACTTACTAGCTGTGTGACCCTGGGCAAGTCACTTAACCCCCATTGCCCCACCAAAAAAAAAAGTGTTTATACTGAAAAATAGTAACATAATTTCCATACGTATGAGGAAAGCTCTTCGTTTTCACCTTTCTTTTGCTTCAAGTAAATATCTTTTTCATTTTTAATCATCATTACCCTCTCCAGCTTCATCACTTTCATCAACCTTTTTTTCTCATTCTTTCCACATTGTGTCATCTTCACTACCACCATTGCATAAAGGAAGCAGTTTTTTGAAGCCAGGGATGATAGAATCAAGGGATATTTTTTCCCCATCTTGTTATCATGTAGCCACACAATAGATCTACTGACAACATCTTCATGTTTTCCC
Source organism: Dromiciops gliroides (assembly GCF_019393635.1). Lineage (NCBI taxonomy): Eukaryota > Metazoa > Chordata > Mammalia > Microbiotheria > Microbiotheriidae > Dromiciops > Dromiciops gliroides. Next base: position 225,750,735 of record NC_057861.1, on the reverse strand, counting down.
CTGGTGTATGTGTGTGTGGGGGACAAATCCTCTAGACAAAAGTCAATCAGTCTGTGATTAGAACTAATTCCTTGGGTTAGGAATGAGCCATATTAAGGTAGAGAGGATTGGTGGAGATGGAGTTCTATTTGGTAAAACTATGGTACTAAATTTGTTTCCTCCTGGTTAAAAAAAAAAAAATTATTTAGGAACACCCCATGGAGGAGACTGAGGCTTGGATACTTTATATCATTGTATCTGTCATACAATTTTCCATTATAGATATAATATGGAAGTGTCATGGATAAGAGATCCTGCCTTGGGCTACTTGAAGCCCTGAGTTCAAATCACACCCTTGTAAAATATGGCTGGGTGACCCTGAACAAGTCACTTAATCTACTGTCTCAAGCAAATGTAAATTGGTTAGTTAGGAAGCAGTTGCCATTCTCTATTGGAACTGGCAGATGCCACGGGAGTAGTGTAATACAGAGGGGTTCCTACAGTAAAGAACAAGTAGGTGCTTGGGATCCAATGTTCCGCAACCTGAATTAATCCTCCTTAGGGAGAAGCTTGCATGAACACTGCATTCCCATTTCCTATACCCCCATTTTGGTATTTGAACATACCTGACCTTGGACAATCACTTACTTTCAAGGTCCTTCAGTAGGCATTTGGACAGTCACTGAGGACCCCAGATTTTAGGGATGAGCAGGGAGTGGGAAGGGGTACTGTCTAAGCTCTTATCCATAGTCACCATCCCTGCACCACCAAACCTGAGAAGAAGGGCTTGGTCCCTCTTTTCATTGGGTGAGGAGGACCAAGACCTCAGTAGACACTGGAACCTTAAATCTTAGTGCCCATTAACGGAACTCTTCCTCTTCTCCTAGTAGTCTCTTGCTTTCTCCAGAGACTGAAGTCATTTCCTCTTCCTGGTGAAAGAAAACAGGTATTTGAACTCCTGAAAAGAAATTTCTAAGAATATTCTTCTGACCTACCTCCCACCTCTGAAACTTCCCCCTGCCACAGATTCTTCATTAGTCATTTTTGGTGCTTATAAAGGTCATAGAGATAATACTTCTTTAATTGAAGAAAGTGGCAAAAACTTAGGAAAAACCAAACAGTACAAGATTTTGAGAGATGTTTTGAAGATTTTCATTAAAATTCCTGCTTTTACTCACCCAGATATAATTTAAGCTCAGCCTAATTTCTTTCCACTCCATAGTCATGTGCTGATTTGCATGTCTGTTCTGGTGATCAGAGCCTTTGGAAAGGCTAAAAATTGCCTTATTCTCTAGCTACAGCTGTACCTCCAGAGAAAGATGGTTAGGTTGTTGCTCACCCCAGAAACTTTATTAGCTGGAAGCAGCTAAGCATGAGAGACCTTTGCAACAGTTTAAATGTCAAGAATAAGGCCAAAAGGCTATAAATCCCATCTTGTATTTTTGTAGTCTCCATGGGCTTGCTCACGTCATTCTCACACTCTTCCCTCTCAAAGCTCCCATGCTATACATGCACCCTCATCCGTAGACATAGAAAATTATTTCATAGTGACCATCTTTAGGTTCTGACAAGGCTAGTTGAATTGCCAGATCTCAACATCAGGAGTTAACCTCAAATTATGGCTTTGATAAAAGCCCTGATTGTGACATCACCATCTTAGCTTTTAAAGCTACCTGTGCTGGTTTCTCAACCTGAAGTCAGGAAAGACCTACATTCAAATTTCATCTCTTTCACTTGGATGTGGGTGATCATGGGCATGTGTCTCTGAGTCTCTGATTCCTTATCTCTAAAATGGGGTCCCTAATGCCCACCTGTTCTTCACTGAAGAAGCTGTATACTGAGCATCTCCTACATCTACTCCAGGAAAACTAATGTCCCTGCAGATTGACTGCTGTTTCCCAATTCCTTCTTGTCTCATGAAGAAGGGAACAAGCATTTATTAAGTGCTTACCACTTGCTATTCTAAAGTCCTTTACTGATATCTTGTTTGATCCTTACAAAAAACCCTGGGAAGTAGGAGATGTTATTATCTCCATTTGACAGTTGAGGAAACTGAGGCAGACAGAACCACACAACTAAGAAGTGCCTGAGGCTGGATTTTAACTCAGTTTGTGCCAAAAAGCTTCTCAAAGCTTATCATACCCAGTCCTGATGTGAAGATTATTGTACTGTTGCTTCAGTATGCATTGGAGCTTTATTCCATAGCACAACTTTTTTTTTTGTATAAGATGATTATACCTTGAACATATTTCATTGATCTGGAATTGGAAGTAATCTCAGAGACCAACTTAATGCTGTCCACACTTTTATTTTTTCAGATGAAGAAACTAAGACCCAGGAGGTTCATTAAGTGCCTTGCCAAGTAACAAAATGAAAAATCTGGGATTTGAACTCAGATCTCCTTTCTCAAGTTGAATATGAAAGTCCAACACTCTCTTTACTGCACCTCCTTAACACTTGTGGTCTAAAGAAGTTTATCAAGCACGAAAAATAAATTATTTCTATGGTAGCCAGCCCCATTGTGTGTACCCTGAAAAGGAGAACTTTAGAGTGAATGACACTGTATAATGAGATAACCATGAAAAATACTTGGAACATTTAAAGACTTTTGAAAAATACTTTGAGACTATGAAGCAGGTTTGCCATATTTATGATGAATAAGATGAAATGGTACCTACTGAAAATGGAGAAATCGGAATTAATTGTATCTCAATGCCTCTTGTATAAGAAAGTAGAGACTTTATATCAATTCTTCCGTTTCATTTCATTTGTAAAACATCATTTAGCTGGATGTAATTGAAATATCTCATACCACTGACAACATTTCATGAAAAGAATATAATCACATATAATCTTATTAAATCATTCCTAGGGAGGGAAGAAGATACAGTGGCTTTTCTCCCCCTTCTTCTCAAGCCTTATTAAATAGGGGTGTGTTGTTGTGTGCTTTTGAAGTGTGGTTATTTGCTTCCTGAGTTAATCCTATTTTTTTAAACTTTTTTTCTTTTTTGCATTTTCCCTTTGCTGGTATCTCCTCCCACCCCACCAATTCGGTTTAACAAGTAACCTCATGCACACCATCTAACTGTCTAATAAAATCTCCAGGCAAAGCTGAGATGACTTGTGTGGAACTGACTTTAAAAATGTTTGATGGAACATTGCTTCAGCCTCCGAATACTTGTCAGATTGCATTTATTACAGCCACTTCCATTACCAAGATGTGCATTTTGGTCCAGAGAGATCTCCTTTCTTCCTCCTCCCCTCTCTCTTCTTTGCTATATAGTCCTAGCTTTTGAGGTGTCATAGTATATCAATTATTCACTTTGCCATTCTCACTCTGACAGAATATTGTAAGAATTGAAAAGCTGAAATTTCTATTTAGTTTATTTCTAAATGGTTTTGGAAGGGTGCAAAGCACATCAACATTGGGGAGTGGGTGGGTGACTCAGAATATATAAAAGGAGTTCATAGTAATGCCACATTTTTAACATCATTGAAGTTTTAGGCTAAATTTATATTTGAGAGAAAAGATTAATAAGATCTATTCTTACATGTTTTTATCTTACTTATATATTCTTATCTGTTCTGTTTCTAGCATGTACAGTATTTGTACTTATTTATACTTTGTGTTACATGGTTATAAGATGAAAATAATTTATAATCATGTGGTTGTATTTTGTTGTTGTTTAATTGTTTTCAGTCATGTTCAACTCTCCATGACCCCATTTGGGGTTTTCTTGGCAGAGATACTGGGGTAGTGCACGATTTCCTTCTCAGGCTCATTTTCCAGATGAGGAAATTGAGGCAAACAGGGTTAAATGACTTACCCAGGGTCACATAGCTGAGGTTGGATTTGAACTCATGTCTTTCTGATTCCAGGGTCGATATCTTATGTGATGTGCCACCTAGCTGCCCTTAAAAACATGTTCAGTGGGAGAAATCAAAAGAATAATTAAAGCAAAAAATTCAAAACAAAATATATAATTATATATTTCCCTACACACTGGCATTTAAATTCTGTTTCTGAATATCAATAAAAGTAATAAGAGGAGGAAGGGAAGAGAATAAGCATTTATAAAGTGCCTTCTATTTGCTGGGCCCTGGGCTAAGTACTTTACAATCTAGTCTGATCTAGTCTGATCCTTAGTACAGCCCTGGGTGTTAGGTGCTATTATTATCTCCATTTTACATTAAAATCATTGAGCTTAGAACTTCTATTTTACCTCTTCTTTGGCTGCTGGCCCAAGGTCTATACACACATATGGCTGAGTTTATAAAACCGTGTTTCACACTTGGCAAGGATGAGAGAGAGAGGCTAGTCTGGCTAGAACAACCTTGTTAAACTTGTAATGTCATTTTTTTGAGAAGAATCTTTCTTTTTCAAGCACTCTGTGTATGAATTTAGTGCTAAGTTTACATTTACCTGAAGGTATTCAAGTCATCATTGTGTTGGAACCACAATAACTCTCCTAAAATCTGCTAACTTACTTTTTTCTTTTTTGGTATCCCATCACATAGTCTAAGTGAATGTTGGTATCCATAGATGAAAGCTTTCATTTATTTATAAAGGTGTTATAATTCCTTATGGGGATTCTTAATTATGATTAAAATGTTTGTGGTGTGTATGATGTTCTGTAGTGAGATCTAGTAGGCTTATATTATGAGGCCAATAAATAGTAAAGCTTCCATTGAAACAATTACAATGAAAACTTATTAGAAATATTGATGTGTGGAGCAGCTAGGTGGCACAGTGGATAGAGCACCGGCCCTGGAGTCAGGAGTACCTGGGTTCAGATCCGGCCTCAGACGCTTAACACTTACTAGTTGTGTGACCCTGGGCAAGTCACTTAACCCCAATTGCCTCACTAAAAAAAAAAAAAAAAAAGAAGTATTGATGTGTAGTAGACTGATGGTGAACATAGTACCAGGAGGTCCTGGCTTCAAGCACCTCTTCTGACACATACTGGCTATGTGACCTGGGCTGACCACTTAACTCTCAGTGACACGGTTAACTCTCTAAGTCACAAAGTTTCCAAAGCAGATGCCAGCTTGCATTGGTAGAAAAAGTTACCTTTTTCAATAAAATCCAGTAATCCCTCTCCAAAATAAAACAAAACAAGTAAAAAAACCCCAACAATAAAACACCCACAAAAATAAATACATTTATTAAGAACCTACGATGTGCCTTTCATAGGGCAGCCTCTCTCATGAGGAATAGAATGGATAAATATTTCATGTTAAACATGTATATTCTGCATTTTTTATCCTTTAATTAACTTTTTGCAAACAGTATTGCCTTGTAATGCTCAGTGTGCTTTATCAGAAGTAAAATATTTTGGTATTAATCTCCCCACTTCAAACCTGTTTTTTTTTTTTTCAAAGGGGGCAACAGTGAAATCAGTTGTTAGTTCAAAAAACATGTGAGCTAATCACCAGGGACCAAAAGTCTTTTTACTTTGTCCATAGTGAGGGTAAAGCAAATGGACAATTAGAATTCACTTATCAGGTAAAGAGATCATTATGCCAACAAGCAGGGCTTTTTTCTTCCTAAAAACTCAGCTCAAACTGGAAAACATTTGGTTGCAAAGCTATCAAACCATGAATTTGCACATGTATGTGCTGGTACATCCTGTAGCTATGCTCTAATCTTTCTGGAGAAATAGGACAGAGCTGTGCCAAGGGGACAGGGAAGCCTTAAGTTGTTCATTACTAGCAGATATTCATGAAGGGAGATGAGAAAGCCCTGCTAATAATAAGTTATGAATTTTCAGAGTGGAAATCCATTCAAGAATAGGGCTTACCACATTTTTGCTGATGAAAATTATTTACGTTATTGGGAATGATTGACACCAATTTTTTTTTGGTTGTTTTTGCACAGGGCAGTGAGGGTTAAGTGACTTGCCCAAGGTCACACAGCTAGTAAGTGTCAAGTGTCTAAGGCTGGTTTGAATTCAGGTCCTCCTGAATCCAAGGCCGGTGCTTTATCCACTGCGCCACCTATGTGTCCCCATGACTGACACCATTTAAGCATTATTCAGATGAATAGGTGAGGTCTTTATGTGGTAAATCAACTGGATACTGGTCATATTTTTATCCATAGGTGATCAATTATTTCGTAGACATAAGCTGTTTCTTATGATTCTTCACTGTATTTTTTGTATAGATGAGAAAGACGGCATGTGGCCATAGCCTAAAATGTGTCCTGGGAAACTGTATGTTTATATGCAGAGGCTCCAAAATTATTTTAGTTGAAACCTAGGTGATGCTAAATTGTTTATTTTTTTAAAGTTTTATTGATGTTTTTATTAGTTATTTCTTCTTTACTCCCCAAACCCCACTGAAACCCTACTTTTTAAAAAAGAAAATATTATGTAAAACCAAATAGCAATGTCTGCCAATGAATGCGACATCATGGAAATAGTGGAAAGTGTACAGGGCTTAGCGTCAAGAAGATCTAGATTTAAATTCTACATTCAACACTCACTAATTGTTCAATGATGGGCACTCTCTGCAAGCCTGTTTTCCCCTTTTTAAAATGGGGATGATAAAAATACTATGAACAGGGAATTATCTTTTTTTTATCAGTTCTTTGGAACATTTATTAGTCTATACAGTTAATTAGTGTGACTACCTTTTAGTGTTGGTTTTTATTTATATATGGTTGTCATTATATTTTTCTCATAATTCTGCTGACTTTTTATCAGAATGTATAGATCTTTCTATTTTTCTTTGAATTAGTCATATTTTTCCTATTCGTGATATGGTCTTCTGTCATAATATTCATGTACTGTTATTGGTTGGGCCATTCTGCAATCTATAGCTACCAATTTTGTTCCCAGTTTTTCTGATTATATTTTCATAAATGGGGGACTTTCTGTTATTGACTTGCTTGAGGTATTTGACTAGAACTAAGATTTCTGAGTTAATTTGTGTGCATATGTTTATACCTAGGCCATTAATCTAGAAATAATTTTTTAAACTAAAAAAGAATGAGATTGATTAGAAGTCTCCATTTCCCCCTATTATTACTAGTTTTAAAAACAATCACCACTGATTGGTAGTTTTCTCATTTATCCACTTCAGCTAGGCTCATACTCCAGCTATTATACTTTACTCTCCTGACCTCTCTACACGCCAACTACTCCTGTACTCCCCACCCTTCCTTTTTCTGAGTTCTGGAAATGGTCAAAGCATGGAAACATAAAATCAACTCTGTAGTTTTTTTCTTGGAAACATATCTCAGTCTGCTTCCCTATTGCTTCTCTCTCCATCTGTAAATTTCCAAACAAAAAAATATCCCTACACAAATTTGCTTTATGTAATATGTTTTTCTATTAGAATAAGAAAAATTACTATCTTTGCTTTTCATTTATTCCTAGCCCTCTGTCCAGAGCAGGGTACATAATACATCCTTAATAAATGTCTTTTCCTTTCCTTTTTTCCTTCATTCCTCCCTCCCTCCCTCCCTCCCTTCCTTCCTTCCTTCTTTCTTTCTTTCCTTCCTTCCTTCTTCCCTTCTTCCCTCCTCCATCCTTCCTTCCTCCCTTCCTCCCTCACTCCCTCCTTCTTTTCCTCCCTTCCCCCCTTCCTTCTTCTTACATGGATATTATATAGCTGCAAAACATGGAACATCATAAACTCAGAAGAATCAAAAGGAATGGTGAACCAAAGGACAATGCAAAGACACACCATATGTAGGGTGCAACATAACAATAGCTGCACTTTGTAAGCAATAAAGTGCTGTAAAATAGATTATTTGGAACATGTGTGATAAAAATAAGGCGTATTAGTCATTAAATAAGAGTGATGGGTAATTGATGGCAAGACCAAGCACTGCACTGGTATCTGTGAAATATTAAAAGAACCAAAGGAAAGACTATAGCTCATTTAGTACCTTCACCATGGAGGTTTTATTGAAATACACGGATAACAATCCAACAGAATAGGAATTTGTCTAAGGGTTGGGAACCACACCAGTGGAAGAAGCAATTAGATCTGAGTAAATCCAAGAATAGTAAGTAAAGGAGATCATTTCAGCTATAATGATGTTCCCATATACTATATGTTTATACAATAGAATACAAATCTGTTTGGATCCAGTCTTAACTGAATTATTAAATGAGCTTTCCCCTCCATATTACACTTGTATTGTTCTAATTATTTTTCATATACTAAATTTGGCAAACTCCATTCATATGCTCTAACAGCTCAAACTGAGTAATGGAAAAGAGAAATCCATAAACTGTTGGCTGTTTTCCTTATGAATAACCACCATAAGCATTATTTAAGAATGCTATCCTTAAAAAAAAAAGAATGCTATCCTTAAGGAGAATGTAGTTGGTCAGTCCATAAACATGTATAAAGTGCCTACTATGCATCAGGCACTATGTTAAATGCTGGGGATGCAAAGAAAGGCAAAATACCATCCCTGGTCCCAAGGAGCTCTCAGTCTAACAGATTTGACAACATGTAAAAAAGTATGTAGAAATAAGAACCTATATAGGTACATTATTATAGAATTAAGGAGGATCAGAAAAGGCTTCCTTTTAGGTCAGGTTTTATTTAGAATTGATAGAAGCCAAGGAAGGCAGGAGGTGAAGATGAAGAGGGAAACGTACAAGGTGAACCTCAAATTTTACACAGACCCAAACTCTAAAAATAAATCTAGAGGGTTCTAAATAATAGGTAAATCATGGATGCCTTAAACATATTTTGAAAACTCCTTACAAATAAGCTTCCTATGACTATTTTGTAAAATAAAAGACTTTGTATTAGTAACAAGAATGTTTAGGGTGATGAGTGTATTGAATTCAGTCTATCCAGAAAATGTCAGTTGCAACAGAATTAGTGAAAAATGCCAGTCTTAAATCTTGGGATTATATAAGTAATTTCTATAGTTGGCCCCTCTTGGCTTATCATTAATTTCACTGCCAAAACTAAAACTAGTGGGGAAAAGTAATAGTCCTTAAGGGACTTATAAATGTCCCTCCAACAATTGAAAAAGTAATTCTAAAAATAATTTAATATACCCAGGGCTTGGGGGGAATGGTTCATCTTTCCATTTTTAAGTGATTTTAAGTTTGAAGCATCCAAAACAGTAAAACCCGTATCCTCAACTACATTTGGGTTTTTAAAACTTTAAGTTCAACATTGTCTTAAGTCACTATTCTTCTTCCTCCATTTACCGCAGACAAGGGTAACTTGGAATAATGAATAGCTTCCTTCAGTCAGGCTATAACAAGAACATAATTCTGAATTGGATTCCTGGCTGAAGACAAAAACCTTGTTGTTTTTTAAAAATCAATTCAACAATGAAAAATAGATTAATGTATAGAATTATAATAAGTATTATAATTGTTCAAGAGTTAGAATAATCCATACTTCCCTTACCCTGAACACACCCACAGAGCTGTTCTTTACAGCCTGGGTGCAAGTATAATAATATGCATAATAATATACAAAAATAATTGACATTTCTATACCACTTTAAAGTTTGCAGGCATATATAGTATCTATCTTAATATTTTCAAATACAGTATTGGAAGCATTACTAACTTTAAAGTAAAAGGATTTGGGTTCAAATTCTGCCTCTTTCACTTACTTTTAAAAAAAATAATAAAAATTTTTATTTAAAGTTTTGAGATCCAGATTTTATCTCTCCTTCCCTCCTTCCACTCTCCCTTCCCTGCGGCAGTAAGCAATCATATATAGGTTATACATGTGCAATTATGCAAAACATTGCCATATTAGTCTTTTGTATAAGAAAACTTGAATAAATGGAAAAAAGTGAAAGAAAGTGAAAAATAGCATGCTTCAGTCTGTATTCAATCAATATCAGTTCTTTCTTTGGACTTGGATAGTCTGCTTCAACATTAGTCCTTGGGATTCTCTTGGATTATTATGTTGCTGAGAATAGTTATCACTTATTCTTTTGATGAACATGGCAAGTCATTGACTTGGGCAGGTCACTTGGCTTCACTTTTGCATTGAGAATGAAGAACGTTTGGACTAGGGTGGCTTATGACTCTAAATCTATGATCTTAGAATAGCCCTAGATGTTATTATTCCTAATTGTAGATGAGGTTCAAGGATGTAAAGAGGCATGCCTTGAGTGTCATATCTGGGGAGTGTCAGACCTGGGACCTGAACCAAGTCATTACAATAATCTGTTTTCTTAATTTAAATAAGAAAAAGGAAGGAAGAAGGTTCGCAATGAGATTACCCAAGTATCTGGAAATGAAATCATAGCCCTTTCCAATTGGAATTTTATCATCCTACCTAACTCTTAGCTAAATGATCATGTTCAAAGAAACCTATAAAATCTGTCTATTTCTCTGTCTCTGAGAGTGTAAACCACAGTCAGGGCCCATAACTATTTTTCCCTCTGATGTCACCAATCCACATTAAATTGCATTTTCCACATGAACCTGAATATTCCAAGATTCCTTACTGGGGGTGGGGGGGGATTTAAAAACAAAAAACAAATAAACAAACAAAAAACCAACATTCCCTACACCCACCCTCCCCATCTTCTACAACTGAGCCTAGCCTGTTTCTTCCCAAATAAACCGCACTGCTCTGATTAATTACACTGGCTGTAGTGCAGAGAAACAGGATGAAACATAAGGAATTAAGTAAAAGGAGCATCTTGAGAACCTTCTCTGAAAACATTCCCTAAGAAAGGAAGGAAAGGAGAGGGGGGCAGCAGGGTGGCACAGTGGATAAAGCACCGGCCCTGGATTCAGGGGGACCTGAATTCAAATCCAGACTTAGACACTTAACACTTACTAGATGTATGAACCTGAGCAAGTCACATAACTCTCATTGCCCTGAAAAAAGAAAAAAAGAAAAAAATTGATATAAAGAAATCAAGGGAGAATGCTGAATTCCAGTAAAGCGTATTTTGCTTTTGCAATTTGAATGGGAAAAAATAAAGTCGAGTTAACTCAATTGCTGTTCCAGACACACCTTGGCCTAGAATCTCAGCTTAAAATATGTGAAGCTAATGGGCTCTTAAAGAGAATTTGCATAGGATTTCCATGTGCCAGCCAAAAGCTATTATTGTGTATGTGTGTGTGTGCGCGCACGAGTGTGTTTCTGTGTCCTTGAGGGAGTGGCTATAGGGAAGTCCCCATCCAGAAACCCCTTCCACTGATGGAGAGGTGCAGCAGCTCTGTACTATTTAGACATCATCCTGGAACACTGAAAAGTAGCTTGTTCAAAGACATGCTACCAATATGTGTCAAAGAAGAATTTGGACCCAGGTTTTCTTGATTCCAAGGACGGTTCTCTTTTCACCACGATACACTTACCTTTTTGATCTGTCCAGTGTAATTCGATTTCCTTTTATTTGATCACATGCTCTTTTTGGCTTCACCTATCTGTATAAATAAAATGCATTTTTTTGGAGGCCATTGGGGTTAAGTGACTTTCCCAGGGTCAAACAGCTAGTAAATGTCTTAGGTGGATTTTGAACTCATGTCCTCCTGACTCCAGGGCCGGTGCTATATCCATTATGCCACCTAGCTACCCCCAAAATGCAAATTTTGAAATATGCTAAAAATGAACTAAACCAAAGGCAGAAAATTTTAATTCAATTGTCATACAATTTCTTTATAAGAACTGCCTGTTGGAGATGATAAAAATAACCCATACAAAGAAATTAAAATATTTGCATATGTGCAATGTTCAGAAAAATGCAACTCTTCTGTTATAATTGATTTGACTCATGCCTTTCCCTAAAATTGATGAGACTGTTTTCTCTTCTTCATGAAATACTTTAGAACAATTTCCCAAAAGTACATTGTGTTTTAACACTTTATCATGATTACCATTGTCAATGTGCTCTATTCTCTAGAGTAAGCCCCACAAAAACCTTTAGCATGAAAAAACCCACTTGTCAACAAAATAAGTTCTTTGGAGCTGCCTGTTTTAGTCTTTATCTTCCTATTATGAAGAAGCATATTTCCATACACAGAGTGAGTGAGTTACCTGAGTTAATTTGCAGAAAATCACAGAAATAACTGAGAGGAAGAAAGCATACCTAAGTTGAACCAAGATGCTTTAAAAAGCAAAGGATGTGGGGGCAGCTAAGTGGTGCAGTAGATAAAGCACCGGCCTTGGATTCAGGAGCACCTGAGTTCAAATCCGGCCTCAGACACTTGACAATTACTAGCTGTGTGACCCTGGGTGAGTCACATAACCCTCATTGCCCTGCCCCCCCCAAAAGCAAAGGATGTTGAGAGTGGATGAAAGAGGTTAATTTTAGTTTCCTTGCACTGTTCTCTTACACCTTCACTCTTCTTTCTATCCACATCACCATACCCCATTTCAACCCCTTATTACCTCTCCCCTGGGATATTGCAGTAGTCACCTAGTTGGTCTCTCTTACTCAAGTTTCTCCCGTCTTTCATTCATTCTCTATTAATCAGAGTCCTCTTTGAGGACAAAGAAAAACAGCAACAACAAGCATTTAAGTGCCTACCAGATGCCATGCACTGTGTTAAGGGCAGGAGATATAAAAAGAGGCAAAAGACAGTTCCTGCACTTAAGGGATTTATAATCTTATGTATCTACAAAGCTAATAAGGAGTTCATATGGTGATTTTTCCTAAAACACAGATCTGACCATGTCATTTCCCTACTTAATTAACTTCAGGGATCAAGTGTGAACTCCTTTGTTTGACATTTAAAGCCTTTCACAACTTGTCCATAAACAAGCTTTCTAGGATAGAGACAAGACCTGTGATCCCATTGGTACTCATAATAGAGCCAACTTCTTCTACCAATGTAGGGGCAGCACCCTTATCAGTGGTGCTGTGAAACCTTCTCCAGGCTCTATTCAGTAGCCCATCAGTAGGAACACAGGAGACAAATGGGAAGAGAAATTCAGACCTGGGGTCTGATAAGACCTAACAGCAATAGGACAAGTGGGGAAGGGGCTCCGGAGTAGAGGACAGTGTAGGAATAAAAGGACCAACTATAGGATTGAGAATGGAGAGAAAAGAAATGAAAATTTGAGGGAGGATAATGACCTGGGAAACAACTGAGGGTGGAGGAATTGGAGGTGAAAAGGGTGAAAAATAGACTTAGGCTGGTATAGGTGAGGCAGAGTGGGAGATGGAATGAAAGAAGGTTGTGGTAAGAGAGAAGAATGTTGGCTTCTAATTAAGGGGGTGGATCACTTGAGGGTAATAGTGAAATCTATTGTGTGAGCGTCCCTAAGTATAGTGGAAGGCACAGTTAAGTTTAAGGAGTCTGAGGAATTGGAAATTTAGTGAATTTAAAGTGCATCGACCAGGAGTTGGAAAGGAAAGAAAGATAGGAAGCCAGGTATTCTACTCCTTGTGAAAGAAGGGTTGTTATTCAATAGCCACTGTGATAGACACTGATTTTTTTATCACTAATATTTTTTTCTTTGAAGTCAACAATAACCTCCCCTCTCTACACAATACATAGAGCCAGGGATCAAAATATCTGGTTGTTCATTTGTATTCTGCCATGCACCACAAAACCAGTTTGAATTCCTTCCTTCACTTCATGCCTTTTCCCTTTATTCTTATCTTTCAGCAGCAACATAACTACTGATAATTTAGAAAATGCATTCTGATAAATTTAGAGATAATATTCAGCTACCCCTATTTTATTTCAATTTCTAAGACCACAGAAAATTATGTTTGCTCAATTTGAAGTTGCATGAGAAATGTGACTAAACTCACTTTTGGAAACTGTTATGTATTACTTTGTATGTTCATTTTCTTTATCTGTGTACATGTATTGCCCCGCCCCCCCCCACCTTGTAGAATATAAGGCAGTTAGGTGGTACAGGAATGTAGTGCCAGGCAGGAAGAATCATCCTTCTGAGTTGAAATATATTCTCTCTATGTCCCTGGGACAGTCACTTAACCCAGTTTGCCTCAGTTTCCTCATCTGGAAAATGAGCTGGAGAAGGAAATGATCAACCAGTCCAGTATCTCTGCCAAGATAATCTCAAATGGGGTCACTAAGAGTTGGACATGACTGAAAATAAATGAAAAATATCTATGTTCCTTGAGGGCAGAAATTATTTTATTTTTGCTCTCATCCCCCACAGGTCTCACACAGTATTTAATAAATGTTTATTATATTGAATTGGTTTAGATTGAATTGAAGGAGGTGAACAATAAGTTTTGGAATATTTAGGTAAAGGGTCTCTGTGTTTATTGATAAAGTCTGTACATCTAGGGAAATTTAGTTCAGTAAGTATTAATAAGTCATACTAGACTAACTTTTTCTTTTCTTTCTTTTTGTTTGTTTGTTTCTTTTTTTTGCAGAGTTTTTAGTCCATTAGATCAGAGGACTTTTGTGGGTATAGTATGTGGGTATTAACATAGCATTTGGAGAATTTTCTCATTTCCCTAAGGAAAAAAAATGATGGAGAGATAAAAGGCTGGATCAGTGTCAGTCTGAAGGAAGGCCTCTAATGTCTGTAGCAAGTTTCTGCTTGTGGCCCTATTTTCTTAAGCATGCAAAATGCTTGACTGTGGCCTGCCTGGCATCAGCTCCTTCACTCATTCTTTGGGTTGGCTAGCTCAGCCCGACATGCTCTCACATTGACTGTGACCCCATCGGTACTCCAAGGAGAGCCAACTCCTTCTACCAATGTAGCGAAGCACCCTTATCAGTGTGGTTGTTAAGGCCATATTTCCCAGAGAAGGGTCACTACCAAGTGACTACACTTAAACTCTCTCAGGGTCCTAGGAGCTATGGTAGAGATAAATCTTTCCCTGTTTACCACTGTAGATCTTGATTTCCCACTGGTATACTTCCATTTCCATAAATCCAGCCACTCAAAACGATGACCCATTAAATATTCAACTTAATAATTTACTATAATCAAAGCCAAACAATAATATCATTGATATTCATTTGGCAAACTCAGGGAATAATAAGTACATCACAGACCATAAATAATCCTGGGTCACACTATCCAGTCAGGGCATTTAGATTCTGGCAGGGAAGAACATGATTAAACACTCAAATTCCTGAGTTCAAATCTAGCTTCAGGCACTTACTAGTTGTATGACCCTGGGTAAGTCACTTCACCCTGTTTACCTCAGTTTCCTCATGTATAAAGTGAGCTGGAGAAGGAAATAGAAAACACTCCAGAATCTGGAGCCTGAGAAAGCCACAACTTTGAAATGGAAAACTTTGAATTAAACCTTTGAATTAAAGGCATTCTTCTGTTTGGCTAGAATTACTCTGTAATAGTGATCATCACTTCGAATTTCACATTTATCAGTGTTTCCAGCTGAAGCAGAGTTCTGCTTTTTTAGGAAAAGGTGATGATCTATATCCTATAGTTTGAAAAACTTGTTACTTTGGAGGATTCTTTGTCCTGCAAATTGCAGAGAAGTTATCTTCTGTCTTCTCTTTTCTTCTCTTCAAAGGAATATAACAACACAAAACAATATATTTTCTCAACTCCTTATTCTCAATAGGAAGTCATCACAGAGAGCACAGTATATTAGTTCTTTTCCTTCTTTATCTTATCAGGAGGAAGCACTTAAGGCTTTCAGTAGGGCATTTAGGTGGCACAGTGGATAGAGCACTGGGATTAGAATCAAGGAAGACATCTTCCTGAATTCAAATCTAGCTGTATAACCCTGGGAAAATCACTTAACCTTGTTTGCCTCAGTTACTCATCTGCAAAATGAGCTACAGAAGAAAATGGCAGATCACTCCAGTATCTTTGCCAAGAAACCCAAATGGAGTTCACAAGGAAGTTGGACATGACTGACCAACAAAAACAGAGGCTCCCAGTGGCCAACCAATTTGCCTGTGTCTTTAATTACAGAGTGTCACCGTGTTTAAATATGTTTGGGAAATCTGCCCTTTTACCTCTCTTATTTTTCTGGGTCATACTTTGGGTCTTCTTTGTTAATAACTCTACCTTAATTTTTGCATGGTAAATAAATTCTCATCTTCTGTTAATGATTTAGTAAATTATATTTGTTTCATAATTATAAAAAGTTATTGTATGCATATTTCCCTAGCTATAAACCTAAAATTTTTCTAGTGCTTCATACCTGCATGTATATGTATATATAGTAGATAGAGAGATAGATGGTAGGTAGGTAGATAGATAGATAGATGATAGATAATAGATAGGTAGGTAGATATAGATGTATATCTCACTGAAATATATTTTCCATTCATTCGCTTATCATTCAAATAAGCCACTACTGTCTTAGAACTCTAAGTTAGATGCAACTTCAGTAATTCTTTCTCTTAGAATTCTATGTAGACTTATTCCCTCAAACGTGGAACTGTTGCTGCACAGACTTAACACAGGAGCTGCTCTTCTCAAAAGCAGGCTTATGTCTCAGACAAATGAAATGACAAGGCTTAAGAGTTTCACATAGGAGAATGAGAAATCTTGGATGACTTGTGGATCTGCATTGTTCCAGAGTATTACTCATAAATATGAGATCACAGATCCACTGAAGTATCGAAGTAAGTAATGTGGAAAATGGAATAAATTTCTTCTTTTGTCTCCGGAAGGCAGACTGGAGACAATTGGGTGTATAATTATAGACAGCTATATTTTGACCTGAACATTAAGGAAAAGTACTTTGAGGGATACAGAGTTCCCTATCATTACAAATCTTTGTCATTTGTAAAATGGAGATAATCATAAGT
Organism: Dromiciops gliroides; assembly: GCF_019393635.1. Classification (NCBI taxonomy): domain Eukaryota; kingdom Metazoa; phylum Chordata; class Mammalia; order Microbiotheria; family Microbiotheriidae; genus Dromiciops; species Dromiciops gliroides. Next base: position 225,734,077 of record NC_057861.1, on the reverse strand, counting down.
ATAGGTTACTTGTGAGCAACATACTTTGCAAATTGAAAAGCCTCTATAGAAATGGCTATTAATTCATTGATTATTTAATGTTAAGGAGATAATTACCTAAAATACTTTATGGCAACTATGTAATTATTATCTAAGCCATAGAGTAAAACTTCCCTTAGAAGTGTCTAGCTTGAGACAAAATTTGAGCAGGACATTTTGCCAACATTCTAAAATGCTTGGTCATTTAGAAAGCTTTCACTGATAGTATTGGGTAGGTGACAGTTTTACCCACAAAGTTTTACATATCAGAGCACTTATATTATTTTCCCTGATTAAACCTTTCCAGGATAAAATTTAATTGGTAAAAAGGGAGATTTAGAAAAAATAACTTAACCATGAGATACCATGCACATATTCATGTATATTGACATACACATAATAGATATGTGTGAAAACACCTTGGAATTTGGAATTTAAGCTTGTCAGGAACATCTATATTTATTTGTATTTTGTCTTTTATATAAGTACTTAGCTTATTATTGGTTTTCATCATTTGTATATGATCCTCCAAAAGAATGAACTCATCTTGTTTTTTGACCTAAGGCACCTGATCTTATCATTGTCACTGGTCTACATTTCCTAATTGTAAGATAGTTAATATGTTGTTGTTGTCCTTTTTAATGAAGACTGCGTTAGAATTATTTTTAGATTCACTCTCAGTAGGAGACTCTTTAGGACACTTAGGTGATACAATGGATTGAGTTCCAAGCCTGCAGTCAGAAAGACTCATCTTGAGTTCAAATGGGACCTCGCATAGTTACTAGCTGTGTGACCATGTTTGCCTTAGTTCCTCTGCTGTAAAATGAGCTAGAGAAGGAAATGGCAAACCATTGTAGTATCTTTGCCAAGAAAACCGCAAATGGGGTCATGAAGAGTCGGACATGACTGAAATGACTGAACAACAACAAGGAAACTCATATGACTCGGGACTTTTACAGGTCATTTTTCCCATTTTCTCAGGTATCTAAATATGAAATACAATACTTGAAGCTGATAGCCTATTAGAGGATTGTGAGTCTGTAAGATAGTATCAATTGGTGCAATTTATTCTTATCCTGTAATTTAAAAAATTGTGACAGATAGACTTTATTTGATAGGTTTATTAAGTATGTTTCGCTACAAGTTATTGACAATACATTAATTTTTGAAAACTTACTGACTCAAAATCTCTTGGGAAACAGAAACAGAGTCTGGGTCACAAAAGTATACAAAAGTATAAAAGATGAAACCATCTTTTAAATGAAAGGCATGTTTTATGCAGTAGCTTGCTCAGGGAGGCGTGTCATATTCAAGGTGGCAGGCTCCAGTCCCTAAAGATTTTAAATGTGTTGTGTTAACTTGGCTGATATATGCTACAAAATGTTGTAACACAGAATAGAAATATATTTGTGATGTGTATTGACAAGGAAGATTGTGTTACTGAGCCATATTCTTTTGTGTGTGACACTCTCTAAAAGACACATGACAAATTCTAGGAGATCTTAGAAACACTAGATTTCTGTCTGGTACATGTATAGGCTTTTCACACAGGCAAAAAGTTTGCATTTTTTTGCACATGGGAAAGATTTCTGGATTTTCCCTGTGCCAATGTCCTCATTGATAAAGAAGCTGGAAACAGGCCACAGAAGTTTTTGTTTGGACAGGAAGACTTAGTAGAGAATCCACATGGACATTTGCTATCAAGGAGTTTACAGGAAAGTCTTAAGAATAATTAGATATATAGTTCTGTCTGGGTAGAAAATATTCATTGTGTAAGACCTTATTTAATAATTCTTGTTTCATGTTACAAATTACCCTCTACTTGCTTCCCAAGCCACCCCTTCCTCATTCTTAGTGATCTATATTCTACCTGTAGTTATCTCTGTCACTGGTCAAAAATTAAAAAAAAAAAAGAATTATATAATCTGCCGGTGAGAAATGTGTGTAACTATACAAATAGGAAACAGGGATGGGGAAGGGATGGCTATATAGCAGTTCATCTGGGGAAAATGTTGGGGTTTTAATTAACTGCAAGCTCAGTATGAGTTAATAGTATGGCATGGCAGCTAGAAAAGCTAATAATATTTTAGCCTACATGAAGAGAGATAAGATAATGTCTAGAACTAAGGAGATAATAGTGCCTTTATACTCTGCCTTGGTAAGACCACATTAAGAGTGCTGTGTTCAGCTCTGGGTGCCATATTTTAAGAAGAACTTGATAAATTTCAGGATACCCAAAAGAAGGCCACCAGAATGATGAAGGCTCTTAAAATTATGTCATAAGAGGATTGGTTAACGGAAATGTGGATGCTTAGTCTGAAGGATATGATAGCTGCTTGTCATATAGCAGAGTGTTAGATTGCTTCTACTATGTCCTAGAAGGTAGAATTAGGTGGAATAAGTAGCAGTTGCAAGGAGAACAATGTAGGCTTAATATAAGGAGATTATGTATAATCATTTGAGCTATCCAAAATGGAATGGACCACTTCAGAAAGCAGTGGCTTTCCCCTCATTGGAGATCTTTAGGCAAAGAGTAAGTCACAACTTGTTAGAAATGCTGTAGAGGAGATTTTGTTGGACCAGATGGCCTTTGAGGTCCCAGTTCTGAGATATTGAATCTCTATTTAAGAAACCCAAACCAAAACACAAACTAACATTTCCCAAACTCTCCTTTGACTAACAATGTTTCCTGTTTGTTTTTGTTGTTTGTTTTTGCTTATGGGATAATGCTGTAGTAAGATTCTGATGGGGTTGTTAAAAAGAAAGAAGAACATCAGTGTAACTAAGTATGGAAAACCTGTAGTGAAGCAAAGACTGGACGACCACTTTGGAGTATGTCGTATATGGATCGGACTAGATGGCATCAGAGTTATTTTCAAATTTTGACATTCTGAGATTCTATTTTATCTTTAGGATCAGACGAGAGGCAGAAATTAATCTTCTTTTATAATCACTGCTTGTAAGGATAATTAAGCTATGGAATGGAATCCATACGGTATAGTAGAAGGAGCAAAGGATTTAGAATGAGAAGATCTGTGTCCAAATCCCAGGTCTGTTTCATATGATCTATGTGACAGGAAGGGCATTAAACATTCCCCAGCCTCAGGTTCCTTATCTATATTATGCCTTCATAGACTTTCATGTTCACTCTTTCCATATGGATCTTTGCACTGTGTGAAGATCGGGAAATCTAATCCCTTTGACTGCTTTGTTGGGCACCTTGGACGCTGTCCTCCTTTAAAATAGGCCAAATTCAAATTAAACTGTTTGGCTCTCACTCTCCACTTTCTTAGCGTTTGTCTCCTGTGTTTTGAATAGACTTTAAACTCCTTCAGGGTTTGAATTGCAAAATATTTTTCTTTTATGTCATTCATAATACCTTACATGGAGGATTTCCCTAAATATTTATTCATTGATTAACTGAAAAGATGTTGAGGCTTCAAAGTACAAAGTATGTGTTACCACCTGTGTATCTTTCTTGGTGGCTGCCATTGAAGGTAATGTTTAGGCAGTTACCATGGAAACAGGATGAAGAAACATAACAATGGGAAGTACTTAGAATCATAGGGTTTTATGATTTCAGAGAAATCTAGTCCTTTTACAAATAAGGAAACTGAGGTCTGAAGAGATTACATTTAGCGTTTAAAGCCTTTTACAACCTGGACACCCTGATAACTTCTGATCTTTTAAATCTTCTTTAATGTCACTCCATTCCACAAACCCTTATTATCCAGCTACACTGAGCTGACTTTGTTATCCCTCACACGTTACTCTCCATCTCTGAACTCTGGATTTTACTAGCTGTCACCCACCCCTCCTCACCTCCACTCCCTGGCTTTCCTGGCCAGGATCCTTCAAGATGCTACTTAAATCTCAGCTTCTGTTAGGAGACATTTCCTAGCCCCTTACCCCTACTTTCCAAGGCTACTTTCCATTTACATTGTATCTATTATTATGTCCATGAACATAACAATAGTTATGTTATAAGGGGGCATAACAATACGTTTTTGCATGTTCTCTCCTCTATTAGAATGTCAGCTCTTTGAGGTCAAGGACATGGTTTTGCCTTTATTTGCATCCCCAGTGCACAGAGCTGGACAGGCAATAAATACTTAATATATGCTAATTGACTGGCTAAGTAGCCTGCCCAAGGTGAAATACGTAATGGGTAGCAGCTCTACAATTTTAACCTAGGTCTTCACCCCAAATCTAGTATTCTTTGTACTATATTATGTTGCCTCTTTCTCATTGGCTCATTCTAGGGAGATTTCATTTAAATATACTGGTTGGAACTCACCTTTCCCAACAAATGAGTATGGGACAAATGTTTTAATGAGGGCTTTTAAATGACGAATATAATCTCCCTTAAGAATCTGGCATTTTGGGGGGAAGTTAGGTGGTACAGTGAGTAAAGCCCTGACCCTGGATTCAGGAGGACCTGAGTTCAAATCCAGCCTCAGACATTTGACACTTACTAGTTGTGTGACCCCAGGCAAGTCACTTAACCCTTATTGACCCCCCCCCCCAAAAAAAAGAATCTGGCATTTGGAAAAAAAAAAAAGAATTTGGCATTTTTACTCACTGGGACTGATTTATTCTGATCCAAAATGTTTACTTGCATGGATTCCATTTCTTAAAGGCCAGTTGTCATGAAAATCCAATGAAATAATAGAAAAGAGAGGATAACACAGTAAACATTTCTCAAACTGCATCATTTCCATTAGGCTAAGCTTGATATCTCTAGGCTTTGATCTAAGTTTGTTGTCATTTCTTCTTCTTCTTCTTCTTCTTCTTCTTCTTCTTCTTCTTCTTCTTCTTCTTCTTCTTCTTCTTCTTCTTCTTCTTCTTCTTCTTCCTCTCCTCCTCCTCCTCCTCCTCCTTTAATGTGCCTAATTGCTCTAGGATATACTTAGATTACATTCTCCCCCCAGGAGAACAGATATTCAAGCAGTTGTATTGATGAGTATATTGGTATCATATGTATTTAAACAATAGTGTATAATCTTGGTGTTTAGAGAAAAATAATACCTTTATTCAGGATATCATTTTAATTATACCTTAGAAAGATATATAACCTACTTTTGACATGCAAGTGTTCTAATAACTCAGGGCCTTTCTATGTTCATAACTAATTGTCTTAAATGATATGAGACAAGTTGTTTCTCATCTTCAAGTACCTTTAAAAATTTTAAACAGGGGAGTGATTATACTTTTTTTTCTACATGTCTCAAGTATGGTGAGGACTATTTATATAATAGCTACCAAAAGAATAAGGCCTAAGATCATTCATATATATGCATCTATGTATGTGTACATATATATGTACACATGAGTACTTACACATAGATACATGCATGTGTATGTGTGCACAGTGTACACATGTATGTATTGCATATGCACGTATTTTGCATAAGCATGTATATATGTATTAGGTGTGTAAACATGTGTATGTCGTGTCTGTATATGTGATACATGCATATGTACATGCATGCAAATGATCAATTTATCTTCAAATTACCACCACACATAATAGATAAAGAACACAAAAGCCTTTAGAGTGCAACCCAGGCCCCAGAGGAACACTGCTGTTGTCTTGGAGTCATGAAAGATTGCAATCTATGAGTATAGTGAATGCAGAGTATGAAATAATCTACATCTATTTGTTTTTATTTTTATTTTTTTTTATTTTTGTGGGGCAATGAGAGTTAAGTGACTTGCCCAGGGTCACACATTTAGTAAGTGTCAAGTGTCTGAGACTGGATTTGAACTCAGGTCCTCCTGAATCCAGGGCCAGTGCTTTATCCTCTATGCCACCTAGCTGCCCCATACATCTATTTTTTAATGATGATAGATTTTTTTTAAATGAACAGCATGTACAATTCATATACAAATTCCAATATATTTACAGTTTATGGATAACTGATCATGGCATAATAGCATTGTAGTGAAAGCTGCTTTTCTTCATAAACCTTTACATTTAATCCCTCAGACCAGCCAGCAAGCAACATGCTGGCCAGGGAATTTGAGATTGAAGATAAAGAGGAGGCCAAAATTAATGACAGTAAGAGAAAATATTGGAAAGATGTCATATAATTCCCGAAAGAGCCTGACAGTTTTAGAAAGCAAATGCTATAAATTGTTATATAAAGGGTTTGTGTGGGATGAAATTATTGTTTCTCACTTATGCACAATAACTTTTTTTTTTCTGGTATGTGACCATGACTAATGCTATAATAAACATATTCAAAAATCAAATTTTAATTTGTCACCTTGGGAATTGTATTGACCAGTTTACTGTGTGGTAGTGGTGGTAGGGAGTTGATTTAAACTGTAATAATGTATTTTGACAAAAGCAAATAATTACTTTTGGTAGATTAAAATTTTTAGCCTTGAAATGTGAGACTTTAATTTTCTGTGTATTCAATTTTTTTTTATTGTGAGAAGTAATCTAAGACTTAATTGTATTCTAGTAAGGCCATGAGAAATATGCTATCAAATATCAATAGGGAAAATGTAAAAAATAATGACAGTTTCTGACCAATGTTTGTCATGTTATGTAAAATTATATCATGTGAGTAGACTGTTATTTATAATATGTAACGATTGGAATAACGCCACCTGCTGGATACTTACTGTAGAGGAGTTCTGCCCATGAAGGGAACGTCTTTGAGGGCAAGACCAGGAGTCAGGAAGTGACGCGGACTAGTGGGAGGAGGAAGGAAGAGACTGGCGCTCAGTCTCGCTCTCTTTCCTGAGGACGCTGGCGGAGAAGGGAGCTAGAAATGTGCTCTCCCTTTAATAGATAGGAATCTAGGCCTTTCTCTCTCTCTTTACCAAATTCTTATTCTCCTTAATAAATGCTTAAAAGTCTAACTCTTGCTAAAGCTTATAATTTATTGGCGACCACTCATTAGATATTTTAGACAGTTTAGCTAGAATTTTAGCCCTTAACAAATAGAATCATGATACACTTTTATTTAGTCATATTTTGATTCCCTATAAATTATTTCATGGTTGGGGCCTTTTAAATAATTTAAAATTCACTGCTAACTATTGTTTTAGAAAAAACTTCCTGAGACTTATAATATTGCCTATAATAATTTCATTTTTTATTTTTAGTTCATATAAGAACTGTGTACTTCATCCCATATATGTGTTTATGTAGATACACTCCTTCATATGCACACATACATAAAAAGCATGGGTAATATCTAGTGGCAGTTGAGATAGGCTAAAATAAACCCTCAATTCAATGAATAAAATTGGAAGGAGAGCAACAATCAATGAGAGTCAACACAGATCCCTCCATAGCAGAGCATGACACATTAATCTCATAGGATGCCAGTGTGATGGAAAAGCCAAAAAAACTAATGTGACTTTAGACTCCTAAGCAGCTCATGGCTCAGTGAATATAGTTCTGGGCTTAGTCAGGAAGACCTGAGCTGAAATTTGACCTCTGATACTAACTGTGTGGTTTTTGTCAAGTCACTTAGCCTCTGTTTACTTCAGTTTCCTCAATTGTAAAATGAGGATAATAATACCATCTACCTCCCAAAATTATTGTGAGGATCTAATGAGATAATATTTGGAGAGCTCTTAGCACTATTCCTAGCACATAGTAGGTACTATGTAAATTCTAGTTGTTGTTATAATAACAATAATAATAATAATAATAATAATATTATTATTATTATTATTATTATTATTATTATTTAGGGTATATGAATAGAAGCAAAGTAGCTAGCATAAATAACATGGTAGTTTTTTTGTTTGATCTTTGTTTTTTTATACTTTGCTCTGTTCATATCATTCAGGATTATTTTTGTTCAGTTTAGTTTGGACATGTAATTTTTGCTATGCCTATGGATGTAGTTCAAAATTCCCCATAGATCCTAGATGATGGGAGACTGGAGCTCAGGAAAAAAAGACTAGGGCTGGATATATCAGTTTGGGAATCATTTACTTAGAGATGGTAGCTGAGCCCATGGGAATTGTTATGATTGATTACCAAATGAGAGCAGAGATAGCCATGTTATGCATAAGTATATATATATGTGTATGTGTAATGCATATATAACAATGTGTATTTATACATACATATATGTGTGTATATATGTATTACACAGACAGAGAGACAGAGACCGAGAGACAGAGAGACAGAGACCGAGAGACAGAGAGACAGAGAGAGTTTTCTATATATACTGGGGAATATAGAAGAGGAGTATGTTAGTTCAGAGTCCATCCACAGCTAAGTGAATATGATGTGTTTGAAGATCCATTAAAAAGGATTAAGAAAGAGCCCTTAGGCCTGAGGAGTGTCAGGAAAACTGAGAGGAAGAATATTCAGGAGTAGAAAGTAATCAAAAAGATTACAAAGAGAGGTCAAGAGGGAAGTGGATTTAGAAAGGTCCACTGGATTGGCAATTAAGAGACCATTGGTAAATTTGGAAGGAGTAGTTTCAGTTGAGTGATGAAGTTTTTAAAAAAAAAAAGACCAAAAACTAGATTACATTGGGTTTAGTAGAGAGTGAGAGGAAAAGCAGAGGCACTAAGTTCACCTGGCTGTTTTCAAGGAACTTAGCTGAGGAATTAAAGTGATAAAACCTTGGATCTGAATGTTGAAGTTTTAACCATAACTTTTCTCTTTTATTGACTTGACTAATCTATCTCTCACCTTATCAATATGTTGTGCTTAGCACAGTACCTGGGACAGAGTAAGCACTTAATCAATGCTGATACCATGCAAAAGCTTGTTTTTGCCTTTTATCCTTTCAGGCATCCCATGGCCTGAATATTTATCCAATTAGTCAGTGGAGTATTTTTGGCTTTCTTGGAATCCATAAGTACAGCACAAAGCCATGTTTTAATTCTACAAAGCAAAATTGAATGTTTTCCCCAAAAAACATAATGGCAAAAGGGTTGTTGGGTGATTGCTCTAAATTTAAAAAGAGAACAGCTCTTGGAAAGATAGAAGGGATATTTCAAAAGAACATCATCCAGTATCTCCACTGATCTAATTATGTTCTCAATTGATTACAAAATAATAAAATCTTGACCCTTCATAGAAATACTCAATGCAATAAATAAGTAAAAATGGTTAGGAATTATATAAGAATATTTTGTCTTTTCCAGTTTGCTAAATAACCTGGATATCATTACGAAGTATAGAATAAAACAAAAGGGGTAAGCCTGGGCAAAGCTAGGGAAAGAATTTCATTCAACATTTTGGTAAGTGGTAAGAGATTTGCATTTATGATGCTGTCAAATTAAGTTTTTCTGCTATGTAAGACATTTAGGGTTAAACAGAATCTTTAAAAAATCAATTACTTATTTATTTATTCATTTGTTTATTTATTTAGTTAGTTAGTTTTTGCAGAGCAATGAGGGTTAAGTGACTTGCCCCAGGGCCACACAGCTAGTAAATGTCAAGTGTCTGAGGTTGGATTTGAACTCAGGTCCTCCTGAATCCAAGACCAGTGCTTTATCCACTGCACCACCCAGCTGCCCTATTCATTTATTTTTGCAGAGCAGTGAGGGTTAAGTGACTTGCCCAGAGTCACACAGCTAATTAGAGTCAAGTGTCTGAGGCCAGATTTGAATTCAGGCCCTCCTGAATCCAGGGACAGTGCTTTATCCACTGCACCACCTTTGCTTGAAGCAAAGAAATGGGATCTTTAAATTCAATCATGAGAGAGTAGAATTAGAATAACTGTTGTACAGTAGGGCAGCCTGCAAGATTCCTCTGACTTTTGGAGTCTATATGATGTCTGTAAGTATATCTTTATTACTTGACATATCTTAGAATTATCTTCATGGTGAAAAAATATCAGTCTGCAGTGTTTTTCAGACCTGCTCAACATAATATCAGACAAGTTGAAAGAAACTCTTTTTTTTTAAAAAAAAGCAGGGGGCAGCTAGATGGCGCAGTGGATAGAGCACCGGCCCTGAATTCAGGAGTACCTGGGTTCAAATCCGGCCTCAGACACTTAACACTTACTAGCTGTGTGACCTTGGGCAAGTCACTTAACCCCAATTGCCTCAAAAAAAAAAAAACAAACAAAAAAAAGCAGTTAAATTCAAATTTTGCATGTGTGTTGATTCATCAAAAAATTAATGAATTATAACTGGAATAGACATTTTTTAAATAATCATTTAAATAAAATATTCTGATATTTAAATTTTAAAAGAAAAAATTCAATTGAGTTAAAATACTAAAAACAAACTATAATTATAAAGCTTAATTATACAAAATCCAACATAGAACAAGAAACTTCTTAGTGAGACAGTTGAAAAAGGAAGTCCATCTTATTTAGAATAAACAGTATAATATACGTGAAAGGGTTTATGACCTATAACGCTATATACAAATATAAGATTATAGTATTCTGCACTCAACTCTTCTTCCATTGCCTGAAGGTAGCATAGAGATGAGCCTACATCTTTTAGAGGTAATTCCAATGGAGTACAAGCTCTATCAGTATATACCAGCCAAGAAAAGAAGCTCTGAATGTACGTCTCTGGATGGACTTTGTTTCTTGTTCAAGGTATAGCTAAGTTTATTGAGGCTCATTACTAAGTTGGTCATAGGCTGATACATGTATTGGCCACAGGATCCCTGGAAAATCATATACAAAGAGATAAAAAAGCATCATAATCTTATTTTTCCCCCTCAAATTTCTAACAGTACTTTATTGGCACTTTTCTTTACAACAAGAAAAAACATTGTAATCCACAAGGAATTGCAGATCCTTGATGTGTTGAATTTCCATAATGAAGGGGCAGTGTGATATAGTGGAAGGAATGAGTTCAAATCCTATTTCTGTTGCTCACTGCCTAGGTGACCTTGGCCAAGTGACTCAACTTCCCTGGGCCTTGGTTTCCTCAAATGTAAAATAACTTTTTCCACTCACAATACCTTTTTGCCAGAGAAATTTCTGTGTGGCTCTTAGGTATATAGGTATATAATATAGATATGCATAACCTTTTACTGTTGTTGAATTTTTCATGACCCCCATATTCAGTTATATGTCATCAACCACAGTTTAAGAAGTGAGGAACTAGATGACTTTTGAGATCCTTTCCAAACCTATCTCTTATACAGGTAGCAAAATAGGTTAGGCCACACCTGAACAATGGAACATGATTTTATTTTATTTTATTTTATTTTTTTTATTTTCAGAAGGAAAAGAAACAGAAAAGTACCTTTTGTGGCATGTTTCCTACTACTGCTAGCACCAAATAAATAATACGGATTGATTGATTGATAGTGAAAAAATAAAAGAGAATTAAAGATATGGTGATTAGAAATATCTAGAGATCATGACTTTTGGGATGTTGGTGTGTGGGTAACATATTTGCCAAAAATAAAAATAAAGAGTGTGGATCAGGGAGAGTTGAAAGAGGCTACTTTTATGTTTGCTTTTTATTTATCTTTTTTTAAAAATAGTATTTCCCAATTGGAACACTAATGCATTGTTGGTGGAGTTGTGAACTGATCCAACCATTCTGCAGAGCAATTTGGAACTATGCCCAAAGGGCTAAAAAGCTGTGCATACCGGGGCAGCTAGGTGGCGCAGTGGATAGAGCACTGGCCTTGGAGTCAGGAGTACCTGAGTTCAAATCCAGCCTCAGACACTTAACACTTACTAGCTGTGTGACCTTGGGCAAGTCACTTAACCCTAATTGCCTCACTAAAAAAAAAAAAAAAAGAAAGAAAGAAAAAGCTGTGCATACCCTTTGACCCAGCAATACCACTATTAATTTTTTGGTTTTTTGTTTTTCCCAAAGAGATCATAAAAAAGGGAAAAGGACCCACATGTACAAAAATATTTATAGCTGTTCTTTTTGTGGTCGCAAGGAATTGGAAATTGAGGGGATGCCCATCACTTGGGAAATGGCTGAACAAGTTGTGGTATATGAATGTAATGGAATACTATTGTGCTTTAAGAAACGATGAGCAGGTGGATTTCAGAGAAACCTGGAAGGACTTACGTGAACTGATGCTGAATGAGATGAGCAGAACCAGGAGAACATTGTACACAGTATCAACAACATTGTGTGCTGAAAAACTGTGATAGACTTGACTCTTCTCAGCAGTGCAATGATCCAAGATAGTTCCAAGGGACTCATGATGGAAAATGCTTTTCTAATCCAGAAAAAACAAACAAACAAACAAACAAAACCCAACAACAAGAACAAAACCTATGGAATCTGGATGCCGATTGAACCGTACTATCTCTATTTTTTTTTCTTTTGTGAGGTTTTTCCTTTTTGCTCTGATTCTTCTTGCACATTATGACTAATGCAGAAATATGTTTAATGTTATTATACATGTAAAGCCTATATTGGATTGCTAGCTGTCTTGAGGAGGGGGGGAGAAAAAAATTGAAACTAGAAATCTTATGAAGGCAAATTTTGCAAACTATCTCTACATGTAACTGGAAAATAATAAAATACTTTTATAGAAAAAATAGTATTTCCCTTTTCCCCAATTATATGTCAAGATGATTTTTAGTATTAATATTTCTAAGATTTTGAATTCCAAATTTTTCTCTCTCCCTTCATTTCCCTTCCAAAAATGGTAGGCAATTTTATATAGGTTATACACGTTCTATCATATAAGACATATTTCCATATTAGTCACAGTTCTAAAAGTAGAAATAGATCAGAAGGGTAAAAAACATGAGAAATAATGAAAGTGAAAAGAATATGCTTCAATATGCATTTACAATCCATTAATTCTTTATCTGGATATGGATAGCATTTTCCTTTGTGAGTCCTTTGCACTTCTCTTGGATCACTGTGTTGTTGAGAAGATCTGACTCATTCATAGTTAATATTTTGTACAATGTTTGTCTGGTTCTGCTCATTTCATTTTGCATCAGTTTGTATAAGTTTTTTCCAGGTTTTTCTGAAATCTCCATGCTCATTATTTCTTATTGCATTTTATTTATCTTTTTGAGTACTCTGAACTGAACTACTTCAAGTCCTGGTTATAGAAATGTATATACTATAATGTGTTTTGAATTTGACACATATGGGAAGAAATATGTTTTAAAAAGAAACACATTGACCCGCTCACAAAGACACAAGTTTTAAAGATTTACTGATTTTCATTCATTTTATTTTGGAGCCTTTCTCTCCTATCTCAGTAGTACCATTCTATATTTGTGTGTGTGTGTGTGTGTGTGTGTGTGTGTGTGTGTGTGTTTGTGTCTTCTGATTTAATTGGTGTCTCATCTTGAACTCTTAATAAAGAAACTCCCTCTACCAATGCAGACTGGTTTTTCTTTGTAATTTTTAGTCTTACAGAGCTGCCACTAAGAGGTTCAATCTCTACTATGGCACATAACATCACAGACTTTGCAGATCTTAAATTATGTTTGTTGGATTGTACCTTCCTTCTATCATAGACCATACTTAAAGAATTCTCAATGTTGATTTAAAGTCAATCAATCAAATAAATAAACAAACAAACAAACAAACAAACAAATAAACAAACAAATAAATGAATAAATGAATGAATAAATAAATAAATGAATAAATGAATAAATAAATTAATTAATTAATTAAAAAAAAAAAAAGAAAGTCAACCAACTCTGGAAAAGAGACCAGGAAGGCATACAAGTCAGTGTGAGAAAGTGACCTATGGTAGACATAGTTTTATGGGGTTAGGTGGTTAGGAGTTGCCTTTTCAAGTGAGACTATTCATTTTTTTTAGCAGTGTGACATATCTGGAAGCTTCTAATCCTTCTTTGTGGATATTTAGAATCTATGTGATAAAGAGAGAGATAATGCATTCCTCTATGGAGAGGACAATACTATTCCTTCTCATGGCTCTGACTCTTAACTTCTATTATAAACTGGATCAACAATAACTTTTGTGCTGCAACCTTATGTGTATTTCTTTAGAACTGACTGGCACACAGAGGATTTTCTGAATAAATCTAAACATTAAAGTCATGGAGGGTGTGACTTGTATTTTCTGTGTCTCAATTTTTGTACCAGCTGGAAGGCCCGTTGGGTGATAAGCAAAATGTAAGTCCCATTGTGAGACATGTTAGTTCTATTTACACAGTGCAGATGGTGGAAAGGTGACAAATAGCCACCTTGGAAAACTAGCAAAATCCTCATTACATTGTTTTCCATTGTGATGTTTGTTGCTTTTCATTATACAATGTTTCTTATATAACTTTCAGGTGATATGGGAAATGTGTTATGGTCCAATGAGCCACCTTTATTATAGATTAGTAATTTATGTGCTGTGGATTTTTCACTTAATCAGGTTTACTTAAATCAGACTTAAATGGACCGGTGTATTATTAAATTAGCCCCAATGTGTGTCAGCCTTTTAAAAATTTGCTGTGTTGAGTGAGGTCTGGGAAATTGTTGATGGGAAATTAATGAATGAATCTTGAGGGCGGGGAAGGGGAAGTGGTAGATTGAGGGGAAGAAGGACATCATTTTTTGTTTGTTTGTTTTTGTTTGTTGTTTGTGGGGCAATGGGGGTTAAGTGACTTGGCCAGGTTCACACAGCTAGTGTCAAGTGTCTGAGGCCTGATTTGAATTCAGGTACTCCTGAATCCAGGGCCGGTGCTTTATCCACTGTGCCACCTAGCCTCCCCTAGGAAGTCATTTTTTAAAGGAAAACATTTATATTCTCATTTACTGTAAACTTTTTAATTACCACTCAATTTAGTATACCCTTGTAAATTCAAGGCTGCTACTGTTCTCTTTCTTTCAGTCATTGCATACATTCACTTTTTAAGTCTTGCAAATTTTAATTCTTTTACATTTATTTATTTATTTATTTTGAATTTCCCTCTACCTTGCATGTAAAAACAAATTGTAACAACAATTTTTAAAACTTTGTGTTTCAAATTCTCTTCCTTCCTCCCTATCCCCCCCTTAAGAACTCAAGCAATTGAATATGTTATACATGTGCAGTCATGCAACACATAGCATGTCAAAATTTGTTTTTACATGTAATTTGGAAAATAAAATTCTAAACAGAAAAAAATTTTTAAAAAGAGCAATAAATTGTATTTAACCTGGATTACTTACTTTTTTGACAAATGTATAATATTCTTTCTTCACTCTGTTCCTTTGAATAATGATAATTCTAATTCCTGAAATTTCATTCTTTCCCTCTCACTTGATCTTTAATTTTTTTGTTTTGTTTTGTTTTTTAATTAATAAAGTATTTTATTTTTTTTCTGTTACATGTAAAGATAGTTCTCAAACTTTGTTTATACAAGCTTTACAATTTCAGATTTTTTTCCCTCCCCCCTCCCCTAGACAGCAGGTGATCTGATATAGGTTTATATATATATATATATATATATATATATATATATATATATATATATATATATATATATATATATATATATATATATATATATATATATATATATACACACACACACACACACATAATAACATTAATCCTATTTCTGCATTAGTCATGTTATAAGAGAAAAAAATTCAGAGCAATGATGGAAAACCTCAAAATAGAAAAAAAAACAACAGCATCAAAAACAAAAGAAATAGTATGGTTCATTTAGCATCTATAATCCGCAGTTTTTTTTTTTTTTTTTTTCCTGGATTTGGAGATCCTCTTCCATCACGAGTTCCCTGGAACTCTTCTGTGCCATTACATTGGTGAGAAGAATATAGTCCACCACAGTAGATCAACACTCAATGTTGATGTTACTGTGTACAATGTTCTTCTAGTTCTGCTCATCTCACTCATCATCAGCCCATGAAAGACCCTCCAGGTTTCTCTGAACTCCTCCTGCTCATCGTTTCTTATAGCACATTCGTATTCAATTGTATTCATATACCACAACTCGTCCAGCCATTCCCCAATTGATGGGCACCCCCTCAACTTCCAATTCTTTGCCACCACGTAAAGAGCAGCTATAAATATTTCTGTACATTTGGGTCCCTTTCCCCCTTCCATGATCTCTTTGGGAAAAAGAACCAAAAGTGGTATTGCTGGGTCAAAGGGTATGCACAGCTTTATCGCCCTTTGGGCATAATTCCATATTGCTCTCCAGAATGGTTAGATCAGTTCACAGCTCCACCAACAATGGATTAGTGTTCCAATTTTCCCACAGCTTCTCCAACATTTATTATTTTCCTTTTTTGTCATTTTAGCCAATCTGATAGGTGTCAGGTGGTACCTCAGAGTTGTTTTAATTTGCATCTCTCTAATCATTAGAGATTTAGAGCATTTTTTCATATGGGAATAGATAGCTTTGGTTTCTTCATCAGAAAACTGCCTGTTCATATCCTTTGACCATTTCTCAATTGGGGAATGACTTGGATTCTTATAAATTTGATTTAGTTCCCTATATATTTTAGAGATGAGGCCTTTATCAGAAGTACTGGCCTCAAAAATTGTTTCCCAGCTTTCTGCCTCCCTTCTAATTTTGGATGCATTGCTTCTGTTTGTACAAAATTTTTTTAATTTAATGTAATCAAAATCATCCACTTTGCATTTTATAATATACTCTATCTCTTGTTTGGTCATAAACTGTTTTCCTTTCCAAAGATCTGATAGGTAGACTATTCCTTTCTCTCCTAATTTACCTATGGTATCACCTCTTATGTCTAAATCGTGTATCCATTTTGACCTTATTTTAGTATAAGGTGTAAGATGTTGGTCTATGCCTAATTTCTGCCATATTATCTGCCAGTTTTCCCAGCAGTTTTTGTCAAATACTGAGTTCCTATCCCAGAAGCTGGAGTCTTTGGGTTTATCAAACACTACATTACTAGTGTCATTTACTACTGCATTTCCTGAGCCTAGCCTATTCCATTGATCTACCACTCTATTTTTTAGCCAGTACCAGATAGTTTTGATGACTGCCGCTTTATAGTAGAGCTCCAGGTTTGGTACCGCTAACCCACCTTCCTGTGAATTTTTTTTCATTATTTCCCTGGATATTCTTGATTTTTTGTTTTTCCAGATGAATTTTGTTATTGTTTTTTCTAGCTCTATAAAATAATTTTTAGGTAGTCTGTTTGGTATGGAACTGAATAAGTAAATTAATTTAGGCAGTATTGTCATTTTTACTATATTAGCTCTGCCTATCCATGAGCAATTGATATCTTTCCAGTTATTTAGATCTGATTTGATTTGTGTGAAGAGTGTTTGGTAGTTGTGTTCATAGAGTTCCTGGGTTTGTCTTGGCAAGTAGACTCCCCGAGTATTTTATATTATCTACCATTACTTTAAATGGAATTTCTCTTTCTATCTCTTGCTGCTGGACTTTGTTGGTCATGTATAGAAATGCTGATGATTTATGTGGATTTATTTTATATCCTGCTACTTTGCTAAAGTTTGTTTCCTCCTTGCCTATTCTAATTCCTTTAATTCCTTTCTCTTCTCTGATTGCTAAAGCTAACATTTCTAGGACAATATTAAATAATAGGGGTGATAATGGACATCCCTGTTTCACCCCTGATCTTATTGGGAAGGCCTCTAATTTATCTCCATTGCATATAATACTTGCTGATGGCTTTAGATAGATACTGTTTATTATTTTAAGGAAAGCTCCCCCTATTCCTAAATTCTCCAGTGTTTTTATTAGGAATGGATGTTGTATTTTGTCAAAAGCTTTCTCTGCATCTGTTAGATAATCATATGATTTTGGTTGGTTTTCTTATTGATGTGGTTGATTATGTTAATAGTTTTCCTAATGTTGAACCATCCCTGCATTCCTGGTATAAATCCCACCTGGTCACAGTGTATTATCCTGGTGATCACTTGCTGTAATCTCCTTGCTAATATCTTATTTAAGATTTTAGCATCAATATTCATTAGGGAAATTGGTCTATAATTTTCTTTCTCTGTTTTTGCTTTGCCTGGTTTTGGTATCACCACCATATTTGTGTCATAAAACGAATTTGGTAGAACTCCTTCTTCACCTATTTTTCCAAATAATTTGTATAATATTGGAATTAATTGTTCTTTAAATGTTTGGTAAAATTCACCCATTAACCCATCTGGCCCTGGGGATTTTTTCTTAGGGAGTTCATTAATGGCTTGTTTAATTTCTTTTTCTAATATGGGTTTATTTAAGGATTTTATTTCTTCTTCAGTTAACCTGGGCAGTTTGTATTTTTTGTAAATATTCATCCATTTCATTTAGATTGTCAAATTTATTGGCATACAGTTGGGCAAAATAATTCCTAATTATTGATTAATTTCCACTTCATTGGTGGTAACATCCCCTTTTTCATTTTTGATACTGGTAATTTGGTTTTCTTCTTTCTTTTTTTAATCAAATTAACCAATATTTTATCTATTTTATTAGTTTTTTCATAAAACCAGCTCTTAGTTTTATTGATTAATTCTATAGTTTTTTGCTTTCAATCTTATTAATTTCTCCTTTGATTTTCAGGATCTCTAATTTAGTATCTAATTGGGGATTTCTAATTTGTTCTTTTTCTAGCTTTTTAAGTTGCATGCCCAATTCATTAATCTCCTCTTTCTCTTTTTTTATTCATGTAAGCATTTAGAGCTATAAATTTTCCCCTAAGCACTGCTTTGGCTGCATCCCATAGATTTTGGTATGTTGTCTCATTATTGTCATTTTCTTGGATATAGTTATTGATTGTTTCTATGATTTCTTGTTTGGCCCATTCATTCTTTAGAATGAAATTATTTAGTTTTCAATTGATTTTCATTCTACTTTTCCCTGGCTCTTTCTTACATGTAATTTTTATTGCATCATGATCTTAAAAGGATGCATTTACTATTTCTGCCTTTCTACATTTAACTATGATGTTTTTGTGCCCTAATACATGGTCAATTTTTGAAAATGTGCCATGTACTGCTGAGAAAAAGGTATATTCCTTTATATCCCCATTCAATTTTCTCTAGACATCTATCATGTCTAACTTTTCTAGTAATCTATTCACCTCTTTCACTTCTTTCTTATTTATTTTTTGGCTAGATTTATCTAATTCTGAGAGGGGGAGATTCAGATCCCCCACTAGTATAGTATTACTGTCTAATTCCTCTTGTAACTCATTTAACTTCTCCTTTAAGAACTTGGATGCTATACCACTTGGCACATACATATTCAATATTGATATTACTTCATTATCTATAGTACCTTTAAGGAAGATGTAATTTCCTTCCTTATCTCTTTTAATGAGATCTATTTTTGTTTTTACTTTGTCTGAGATAAGGATTGCTACCCCTCCTTTTTTTATCACTTGATCTTTTCTTCTGAAAATCCTGCCTGTCCTTCACAACCCAGCTCTGTCACCTTCTCTATGAAATCCTCCTTCATTCTTGCCCCTTCACAATTCTTAGCCTACTGAGATTTACATTATTTTGTTTTGTATTGTGATCTTTGGAAGGAGGATGTAGGCCTCACCTCCCATATATTATTTTAAAGTTCCTGGAGGTCAAGGACCATGCCTTCTTTTTTCTCTGCATCTTTAATTGCTTAGTACTGTGTTTTACACATAGTAGGCACCTAATAAATGTTTATTGGTTGAATGACTGAGTTCATGAAAGGAAGGCACTATTCTCTGAGTCACTCTGTTGGCCTTGAGAATCAATGACCAGATGATGTGATATTCCAGATAAGATGACTGAAGGGGAAAGAACATTCCATCTGAAGTCAGAGGAACCATATTTGAATTCTAGTTAATATTCCCCATGGGACCTTAGACAAGTCAGTAAATCCATCTCTATTTCTCTTTCTTTGTCCATAATTCTTTTGGCTAGCGCCCCCCTGTGACCTTTTGACATCCTGTGCTCACCATCATCATTCTTTTGCCCATTTCCTCATACCATTCTTTCCACTATTCTTCGCTCAACTTATGTGATATTCTAAATCTCTTGACCATAAACTGTTACACGTGTATGATTATGGCTGCCAAATTACTGAGGGGAACTTTGTTCATTAATTCAGGTGTATAATTACACAAAAATACATGTAAAGTGAAATTCTGGAATGTTGAACTTAAGCTGATTTTCTTAATATTTTAAACGCGTTTTAAGTATTCAGGAAGAAGATTGCTATTTAAAGAAACTGCGATGAATTCATATTCAACACCACCTTTTAGGGGAATTTGAGTAATTACCCCCTAATGGTTCTGTTTTGTGACTTTGATTTTTTGTATCTTGGGTTTTATTAAAACAGTTAAAGTGACACACCTGTGCTTTCATGGAGTCATGTGTATTTATAGACACATTACACACATTACAAAGAGTTCAGTGATTTGCATGAGGGTAAATGAAATTAAATAATTGTTTTTTTATTGAAAGCATCCAGAAGGTTGGTGTCACTGTGTGCTCCTTCTCACATTGTTAGAAATTTTGTTTTCATTCATGTATATAAGGATTGGTGTAGCTTGTTAAAGGAATATTGTTTTTCAGCACTTGGAGTCACACTTTGGGAGGTCATTGTTTCAGCTGGTGGCTCAGACTTTAAGGAGGAAGAGCAGGCAAATTTCCTAACATTGAACCGGGTGATGCTATAGCAAGAACAAGAACAAGCATTTAAGTATATTCTGTATTTCAGGAAACTATGTAAAAGCTAGGGATGCCCAAGATTAAACAATCAAACAACAACAACAACAACAAACCCTCTAGTCTTTAAAGAGTTTACATCATACTTGGGAAAAAAACATATAAATGTACACAGAAAATTAAATGCAAAATATATACAATGTAGAGAGAAGCATCAGGACCAGATTTGTGATTTTATCAGCTTAGGGAACTCCCAGATTGAAGAAGATCCTCTATCAACATAGTTTGGCATCTCCTTTGCAACTTATAGGTTTACATAGTGGCCTAAAGCAGGGCTTCTTAAACTTTTTCCACTTGTGACCCCTTTTTGCCTGGGAAATTGTTATTTGACCCCAGGTATGTAGGTATATAAAATAGGTATACATAACCTTTTACTATTGTAAAATTTTTCATGACCCTCACATTCAGTTATGCAACCCACATGTAGGATCCTTCAGTATGGTCTCCATTTGAGTTTTACACCATTAGAGTAGAGCACCAAGAGATTAAATGACTTAGCCACAGTCACACAGCACAGCCACTATGTATTAAAGGTGGAACTTGAGCCCCAGTCTTTTTGGTTCTGAGATCAATTCTGTATCCCCTATGCCCTCATACCTCTCAAAGTACATAAAGATTAAAGTCTGGGGGAAAGGTACTATCAACTGGGTCAATCAGGGTAGGACTTCTGTAATGATGTTGCATCTTCCTTTAGGCCGATACATGAACTTCCTTTAGATGATAATGAACTAAATGAGGGCTAAGTGATTTGCCCAGGGTCACACAGCTAGTGTCAAGTGTCTGAGGCTGAATTTGAACTCAGGTCCTCTTGAATCCAGGGCTGGTGCTTTATCCACTGTACCACTTAGCTGCCCCAATTTGTAGATATTTTTAAAGGATGCTCTGAAAATTGTACTTTTGGGAAGAATTCAGAACTAGTTAAGACTAACTTGGGCTACTATCCTAAACAGAAAAAAGAATATTAATACTAGATTAAGTAATATCCGGCTTACCCTTCTGATATTAACTAAAAACAAATGGTTTAAATAATTAATTATTCACAGTTAATAATTATATTAGAAAAAGAGGATACTTTTGAATGGTTGTGTGAATTACACTAGACTTAAAAAGTTCCTAGCAGGCTCACCTTCAGCAGTATTTTCTTTTCTTTTTCTTTTTTTTTTTTTAACAATTTTTTTTGGGGGGGGGGCAGGGCAATGAGGATTAAGTGACTTGCCCAGAGTCACACAGCTAGTAAGTGTCAAGTGTTTGAGGCTGGATTTAAACTCAGGTCCTCCTGAATCCAGGGCCAGTGCTTTATCTACTGTGCCACCTAACTGCCCCGTATTTTCACTGAAAAACAGGTCTTAGCAAGGCACATGATTCTTCTTAAAATAACGTTTTTCCTTTGCAAAGCTATGACAAGAAGGCCCCGATTGCCAATTTTCCTAATAACATTCTCTATTTTTAAACAACTTTTGCTGAAGAATATACTTAGTTTTTAATGGAACTTAGGTTTTATAATTGTTTTAATAAGTTCTTATTACATAAGTTTAGCTTCTGACTTTCCATTAATTTATTCTGTTGGTGTAATGTCATAAGGTATTAAAGTGAAAATTTTTCTAAATGCATATACTTATTGGAGAACTTTTCCCTCATGCCATAGAATTTAATAAGCCCACCAGTAACAAATAATGAATGTTGATGCATACTTGAATTAATACTTGATTAATATCATATGCATACTTGATTAATATCATATTAATATATTATTAATATCATAATATCTTCTGGGGGGATTTTTAGCTGGAAAGGAGTTGTCCTATGTATATAGTGGGTTGGGGGTGGGAATAAGCTGGATGGATTCGAAATACTTTTCTAGTTGCAGGAAATGTTCTATCTGCAAAAGCATCATGTTTTAAATGTTCCTTTTAAAAGTTCTTAATTCACAACTCAGCATGTTTTTCCATGAATGTGAATATCTGTGGTAGTTTGAGACACTCCCCCCCCCAAAAAAAATAAAAGACTTTTAAAATCTATAATACCGGCAGTAAAGTAGAACCTGGCTTACATGTATAACAACATTTCTAGAGGAAAGCACATTCAGCTGTTAATGACAACTGCCCTTGGACACATCTGCTGAATAGTAGGAAGAGATTTCCCCAACTACAGCTCTTTGGCAGAAGCAGAGTCTGCAAGGATGAGAAGAATGAAGGGCTATATAGGAAGAGAGTAAGTGGGGCAATACAGTGTAGGTAAAGAGAGGATGTGTGATAGGAAGATGAGGGAGGGAAGAGAATGGCTGATGGGGTTTAATAAGGAGTAATGGTGAAATTAGATTTATCCTCTTCTTCCTGTTGTTCCCTTTCTTCCAATCACTTCTTTTCATTGCTGACAATCATATAGATAGGTGGGAGGGAGAAGCTCCGACTGGTTTCAGCAATAGTTTACCCTTCCTTCTTTCTCCTCCATTCCCCACCCCCCAAAACAATCTACCACTCTTCACATTGTAGGAAGTTATGCTGTTCATATATTTTAGTTGGGGACTACCAGTAGGAGACACAGCATTTTAAAATTGGACTTGCCCGGTAGACTTAATTAGCACTCATTGTTTTGGGGGGAAATGTTTAGTTCTTGTTTTTCAAAGGAATTATTTTTCTTTTTCTTTATAGGTTTTCTGATCGGGTAAGGAGTGATTATTGAGCTTTAGGAAAAAAGACCTGTTTCAAGTTATCATTCTTTTTTTTTTTCCTTTTTAAAGTTTATGATTATGTCCCTTTGCCTTGTGTTTAATGGAATGTGTGAAAGTGTTATTATAATGTTGATCAAAAGCCTAGTGCTGTCACAGAGTACACACCTTTTCTCACTTATTGTGTGAAAATTCTCTAGATGCCACATCTAGATTGATTCAGTAATTTCAAAATGATTATAGTTCACTGAACATTGAAGTTCTACTTCTGAGGTATGTTGAAGTTCAGACCTCAAGTATCAGAACAGCTCCTGTCCCAGGGGAAAATAGAAACCAGAGCCCTTTGTGCTCAGCAGTGCTACTATCTGAAATGTGTGGTTTCTGAAATCTTTGAGCTTAGCAATATGAAAAGTAGGAATTCTACGAGTGGTGCTTGAAATGAGAAGTATCAATTCAAATATGCATTTATGTTGTAAGAGAGAATTATTATGAATGACTCCAGCTATTCAAATTAAGGGACATATCCAACTAGCAGGCTGGCAATGGGGTGGAGGGGTGGGGTGGATGGGGGGGGGGAGAAAAAGCACAAGCTTATGCTTCCTATACAAGGGCCAAAAGCAGCTGATTCAAGTCCTTCACTTATAGATGAGATGAAGTGATTTGCTAGTAGTCATCCTGGTGTATAGACTGCCTTATACTTGAATCTCCTGGCTCCCAGCGTGGCTCATTAAATACCTTTGACCAAGAGGTAGATTAGAAGGACTAGGGACTATACAAAATTAGATTTGGCTTTTAAAAATCAGAGTGTACACAGTGAAAAATGTTATCCACATCTAGAAAAAGAACCGATGGAGTCTGAATGCAGATTGAAGCATACTATTTTTCACTTTGTGTGTGTGTGTGTGTGTGTGTGTGTATTTTTCTTTTGGTCCATTTCTTCTTTCATAACATGACTAATATGGAAATATGTTTTACATGATTGAATATATATAATCTATATCAAATTGCTTACTTTTTTAGGGAGGGTGGAGGTAAGAGAGAGAAGGAGAAAATTCAGAACTCAATTTTTTAAAATGAGTGTTAAAAATTTTCTTTACATGTAATTGGGAAAAAGTAAAATATTATTTAAAAAAATCAGAGCATATATAGGAATTATGGTACATACTTAAAATGTGTCTCATCTCAAAGATACAATTCATTGCAGTTGGGATTCTGGAAAATGTATCACAATTATACTTAAATAAGTCTGTAATCTCATTTATTCAGACATTTTCTGAAACACTGCAGTTGGTTCAATATGTCTGTTCATCCTGTGTGATTCATTCATTATATCCCATAAGATTAGCCCAGTATGTTGGGCATTTTCCTTACTTTCTCTTGACCTACCAGTGTAGGATGTAGACAGGTCTGCCAGTTATCCTTTGCTTGGGATATATTCCAATCCTATCTTTCTTCTTCTTCTTCTTCATCACCACCACAACCACCACCACCATCATCATCATCATCCATTCCTTTGACATCCCTTAACACATATTCTCATGCCTAGTTTCTTTTTTTCTTACCATTAAATTATGATCCCTATCCTAATGGAGCTTACAAATCTATCAGCAGAGCTATATATCTGTGCAATTATGTAAGACCATGGAATAAATATACAATAAATATAATTGGTTTTCATTATTAACTCATTATAGGTATCAAATATTTATGTCATCACCTTGCATTTTTGTGTAGATGCATATCTCACCTGATTTACCTGATTTGTAAATTTCATGCGGACTAGGACAATGTCTTAATAAATTTTCTATCTTCTTCAACTCTAGAAGAGAGCTTTGCATGTAGAAGTGTATACCTAGTACATAATAGGTGCTTAATAAATGCTTGTTAATTTGACATGGTTGAGAGAATGAACTGATTCCATTGAACAGAACACTTATTAAACACCTGCTGTCTAAAGAAGATACAAAATTTAGGTAAGAATCCATTCATACCCTTCTAGAATGATTTTTTGTCGTTCAGTTGTTTTAGTTGTGTCTGAGTCTTTGTGATCCCATTTATGCACAAATAGTTCACATCAACATTTGGAGCAGAGATTTCTCTAAATTTATGCATCTCACATTTCTTTTGAGCTACTTCAGTCCTTCAGTAAGAGTCTAGCTCCTTCTTTGATGCAGGCACACCATGCTGGGTGGTCCTTTGCCAGTGTCTTCAATGTCACGCAATTGATCAGAGAGACCTTGGGAGTGTCCTTGTGTTGCTTCTTCTGACCACCATGTGAGCACTTGCTTTGTGTGAGTTCTCTGTAAAATTGTCTTTTAGGTAAACACATGTTTGACATTTGAAAAAAATGTGGCCAGCTTGTCAGAGTTGTGCTCTCTGAAGTAGAGTTTAAATCCTTGGCTGTTCAACCTGAGAAAGGACCTCAGTGTCTGGTACGTTATCTTGCCAGATGATCTTCAGACTCTTCCTAAAACAATTCAAATGGAAGTAATTCAGTTTCCTGGCATGGTGCTGGCATACTGTACTGATATCATAAGTATACAACAATGAGATCAGCACAACGGCTCTGTAGACCTTCAGTTTGGTAGGCAGTCTAATTAATACCTCTTTTCTCCTACACTTACCTTTGGAGCCTCCCAAAACACAGGTAGCTCTGGCAATGCATGGGTCAACCTCACCATCTGTCCTTGGAAAGTATACTGTCAAGGTAAATGAACTTATCCACAATATTCAATATTTCTCCATTTGCTATAACCAGTGGTTCCACATATGGATAGTGTGGTGTTGGCTAGTGGAGAACCTTTGTTTTTTTGTTAAATTTTTTTTTTGCAGGATAGTGAGGGTTAAATGACTTGCCCAGGGTCACACAGCTGGTTAGTGTCAAGTGTCTGAGGCCAGATTTTAACTCAGGTCTCCCTGAATCCAGGGTCTGTGCTTTATCCACTGTGCCACCTAACTGCCCCACTTGGTGTTAATTATTAGGCCAAAATTAGCACAAGCAGTAGAGAATGGATCCATACTTTGTTGCCTGATGAGGGTTGCATTGAGTGCACAATTATCTACAAATAGCACATAACAAAAACCTTGTGAAAAAGGTTCTATTATTATCCTCATTTTGTAAATGAGAGAATTGAGGTGGAGAAAGATGTGCCTTGCCAAAGGATCACACAAACTGGTGCCTGAGGGCAGGATTTGAATTCAGATAGTCTTATCTCCCAAGTCTACACTATGCTACCTAGTTGCCAAGATAGTACACTATAGTGGCTGAAAGCATGCAATGTAGTATGGCAGTCCAGCTAGTATGCATATAAAATTTGCAGCAAACCTCCTATTAGGATTAAATCATGACTTTATATCTTCAATGAAGCAAATTAATTTTGACAGGATTATTGACATGGCTCTCACGGTAGTTTAAAGATAAATAGGCAAAATGTTACTTAAATCTATTAATGTGAAATTAGTTCCCACATAAATTCCTTTCTGCATGGCTCATGTGACATTGACAGCATTATTAATACTTTGGATATTCTAATGTATGCAATCATTTTATATCAATTTAATCATTTTAATGGTTAATGTTGACATTTAGCACGATCATTTGAATATCCCAAGACACTTGGTTTTCTCATTTCTCACTGAGTGCTTTTTTTTGGTCAGGTAAAAAATGCTATACTTAGCTGTATTTCTAGATATATCTTTTCAAGGTTTTTTGTATAATATATAATCACAGGTTGTCCTGGGACATCAAATTATGGAACTTTTAAAAAAATTTAGCCCATTTTTTATTAGTAAGTTTATCAATATATGTTTTTGCAAAGTAGCACTTTTATGAAAAATAAATATCACTTTTAAATCTATCTATTGATCTATCTATCATCTGTCTCTCCATCTATCAATCATTCATCCATATATTCCTTCCTTCCTTCCTTCCTTCCTTCCTTCCTTCCTTCCTTCCTTCCTTCCTTCCTTCCTTCCTTCCTTCCTTCCTTCCTTCTTTCCTTCTTTCCTTCCTTCCTTCTTTCCTTCCTTCCTTCCTTCCTTCCTTCCTTCCTTCCTTCCTTCCTTCCTTCCTTCCTTCCTTCCTTCCTTCCTTCCTTCCTTCCTTCCTTCCTTCCTTCCTTCCTTCCTTCCTTCCTTCCTTCCTTCCTTCCTTCCTTCCTTCCTTCCTTCCTTCCTTCCTTCCTTCCTTTATTGCTACTACTTTTAAGAGCAACTCGGCATACTAGATAGAAATCCGCCTTTGATGCCAGGAAAGTTTGGGTTCAAGTCTCACATACTGACTATGTCACCCTGGGCAAATCACTTAATCTCTCAATGCTCTGGACAATTCCCTAAGATATAAGTTATAGATAAGGTATCAGCCTTCATTGGTAAAAGTTTCTTTACCTTCCAATGTTCCTCTTGTCAGTAAAATCATAGCTCCTTGGGGCAGCTAGGTGGCGCAGTGGATAAAGCACCGGCCCTGGATTCAGGAGTTCCTGAGTTCAAATCTGGCCTCAGACACTTGACACTTACTAGCTGTGTGACCCTGGGCAAGTCACTTAACCCCCATTGCCCCGCAAAAAAAAAAAAAAATCATAGCTCCAGTCCCTATGTTGATATTAAGAACAATAAATTTTAGTTTTCTCAGAAAGAGGTTTCTAGGGATAGGACTGTTTCTATGCAGAATGCCCCCTTTTATCTGTAACACAGATAATGATTTAAATTGGATTTTTTAGCTTTTATGACATATTTTGAGATACATGGGGGAAAGTGGCTATATTATGAGCTGCATCCAGATATGTTGCATGAGAACTATGTTTAAAAATTCACATGGAATATCATATTTTTGTTGTCACCAGTTTATGCTGATCATCCCATTGCCATCTTTTCATTCAGGCACATTTTTATTCTGAGCCCATTCACATGGTTGTCTTAACTCTGCAGTCTTTATGTTTGCAGATGATCCATAGAAACACAAATAAGGAATTGTAGCGGCAGTATTTCATTACTAAAGCTGAGTGATGTCAGGCATAATTATGGAGACTAACATCTGGAGTGGTTTATTAAAGGGAAACCTGCCAGGATTGTTAGCATATACCAAACAGCATTAACCATATGTGCAGTTTTATAACTATTGAAAGTTGGGGGGCTGTGGTCTGAAGATAAATGAATAAAATCAAGCAAAGGAACTTTATTAATGTATCTTCCTCACTGAGAACATTTTTAGTAGAGCTCCTCAGAACAGGAATTTTCAAAGTAATGAACATCCTCCATCTGGAGAGATTTCTGAATACAAAGGTACCTGAAGGTTTGGGCTTATCAAAGAGGCATATTTTGCCCCCTTACTCTAAGGGCTATCATAGTTTCCTCAGACCCCATTTGAGTCTCCACAGAAAGTAAAGGAAGTTCTGCATGCATCTCCTATAGCTAAATGAACATATATACTGATCACTTATCCTGTGTTTCTTAAGGTATGCATTGCTGTAGGCTACATAAAGCAATATTAAACATGTTCCTGCCCCCAAGATGCTTAGCACTTCCTCTAGTAGGGAATTAAGAGTGGAGTGGCCCTACTCTGTAGCTTGAAGACCTGTGAGCAGAGGTGAATTTGAATTCCATACTCTAGTTGTGTCAAAATGAAATATAAAAGGATCCCTGGGCGCCTGTTGATTTAGAAAACCATAAACTAACACTATCTATATTGGATGGTATTTTTATGTATCTTGTTATGCTTCCCCAATTGGATTATAATCTGGTTCTGGTCACAGTCAGGAGTTTGAGTTTGACACTTCTGTAGTGTCCCATACTAAAACTTCTTTAGGAGAAAGCCATGCTAGGTACACACTGACCCTTAAAACCATGTGTTGTTGCCCTGGTGAAGCTATAGTAGAAAACAGTTCAGACCCAAAGAATCCATTGATTTCCTCCAGGGTTCCTTTACCTGTAGAGATTTAAATAATACAGTGTGTGTGTGTGTGTGTGTGTGTGTGTGTGTGTGTTTTTAGATGATAGAAACAGGTGGGTGGACTACTTCCTCCACTCCTGTTCCAGCTGTCCCCTTCCTCTTTGTGGTTGGTTAGATTGTGCCTTTTTGTGACTAGAAGCAATAGAAAATTCCTGTTTCTACATTATTTTACTGAAATCTGAAAGTTATATCTGCATTTAGAAAATAGCTCCTAGAAAATGATCACAACAAGCAAGAAATATCTGTTCTCCATCTTGGTGTCTCATTTTCCACTAAAGTCCTACTCTAAAGTCTTATGGTGAAGGGGAAGTGGCCTTGAATTTTTGCAGACTAGACATGAGTTCTGGAAATCTTACCAAGGTTAAAAAGGATTCTGCTAGATATCTGACCAACTTCTGAGACCCAACATAAATAAGCAGTGAGCGGCTCAGCACTACAGTGTTGGTCTCTGGGACATTAAGGTTATGGGTCACAGCAGCTGATTAAACTGCCCACTGAAGCATGAAGGGGATCAGTGAGCTAGTCAATAAATACTTATTAACTGCTTAAAATGTTCCAGGCACTGTGATAAGCACTAGGGATACAAAAAGAGGCAAAAGATAGTCCCTGCCCTCAAGAAGCTCACAGCCTGGTGGAGGAGACAAGAAGCAAGCCACTGTGAATAAACAAGCTATATACACAAGATGAATGGGAAAGCTCCAGTATTAAGAAAGGTTAGGAAATGCTTCCTGTAGGAGATGAGATTTTAGTTGAGACTTCAATGAAACCAGGGAAGGTGATAGGGAAAGTAGTAGGTAGAGATGAGGAGGGAGAACATTCCAGGCATGGGGAAGAGCCAGAGAAAATGCCTGAAGCCAAGAGATGGAATGTTTTTGTTTTGTTTTGTATTGTTTTGTTTTTTCATAGAATGCCAGGAAAGCATTGTCACTAGATTGAAGAGTAGATGTTCAGGATTAAGGTATAAGAAGACTGGAAAGGGTAGGAGGGGCTTAGATAGGATGGACTTTGAACACCTAACAGAGAATTTTTCATTTGATCCTGGAGGTAATAGGGAACCAAAGAGTTTCTTGAGTAGAGGGGTGACATGGTCAAGACATGTGCTTTAGGTGTCTGTCTTCATAGATAAAAGGAGTACCCACAAGCAAAAATCATAGATACCCGAAGTACTCTTGGAATCCCATACTACTGGGACCTCACAACTAATGTTCCATTGTGCTTTGGTAAAATGTGAATAGTGGGGGCAGCTAGGTGGCACAGTGGATAGAGCACTGGCCCTGGAGTCAGGAGTATCTGAGTTCAAATCCGGCCTCAGACACTTAACACTAGCTGTGTGACCCTGAGCAAGTCATTTAACCCCAATTGCCTCACTTAAAAAAATATGAATAGTGTTATATTCTTAGAGAATCTTTTTCATGCAGATTCACATTACTAATACCAATTAGACATAAAGCAACTAATGAAAATGTTTGTACTCCACACTCCCAGCTCTAAGTGTGCAGTTAGCTTCCAATACATACATTAGGGAAGTATGCTGTAAGTAAGCCCTGGAGAAATAAATTGGACATACCAAATTATCACTGCTTTGTTCTTAGATTTGAGTTACCACTATAACTGACCCTCAGTGTGATCACAATCAGAATGGTGTTTATTTTATTTGGTTCTTTGTTCTGCAGAAGGTGACACAAATCAATCTCAATCAATCGATCAATAAACATTTATTAATCACCTACCACATTCCAAGCACTGTGCCAAGTACTGGGGATATGAAAAGAAGCAAAAGACAGTCCCTTCCCCCAAGGAGCTTATAACTAATGCCCCTATGTTGTGACTTCTGATTTTTAGAATGCATCCATAGCATACAACACCACCCCACCCCACCAATACTGTGTGGGTATTTCTCTTCATGTCAAAGCATTTTTAGATATGCCTTGTTACCCATGTCAATGTATTAATTATGTGTATTACTTAACGTTTAGGAGCTTTCATGCAAAACAGATAAGGACACATGAAAAATATCCACAATGGAATAAAAATGATAAACTTGGCCCAGTGTCACTGGGTGGCAGCTGAAGTACAGATGTCAGTGGCATATAGGAATCTGTTTCTTTTCCCTTTCCTTCCTATCTATTCTATTCTGACTTCCTTTCTTTTTTTCCTCATTCTCTGACTGCCAACAGCACCTACGGGCATTCTTTATTCCCCATCGATGAGCCTCCAAGTCAAGGCAGTTGCTAACCCCTGAATTAAATCAAGCAATAAACGTCCAATGTGATTTTAAAAATGTTTTCTAAAAATTCAAGTTTTAGTCTCCCTAGAACACCTCAATCACATTTCTGGCAAGGAAATATAGTCATTTTTGCAGTTTGACCCTTTTCATCTGATTAATTGGAAATGGGGCCCAGGAATAGAGAAATAAATGCTATTAATACCCTAACTGAATTTTTGTTCCTAGCAAAGCCTTCAAGGAGACTGTTATGATCCATGTTAGATACACCATTGCTGCTTTCCATTGGGAGAATAAGCTGGAGAGGGAAGGCACGTGTGCTGTTCTCAGCATCGTTTCATGCCCAGTGGTACTATTAGGCGATTTTTCATAGTTTCAGTGGCTATGGTCTCCGTCAATATTGAATTCCCTTGTCAGTGGTGATTGATGTCTCTCCCCTCTTATTAGCTGACTATGGCAAGGAGTGGTTCACCATCACCTTGTCCCTCCAGGGACCTTATGAGGAGGGCATCATACCCTTCTCTTTGCCCCTCTGCAGTTCTGATTTCATTAGCAACTCCTATTTGTCAAGGTCCTTTGAAGTATCCCCAAATCTTAGGACTGGAGGAGATTTCAGTCAGTCATCAGGCATTTATTAGGCAATCACCTGTGCATCAGGTGCTGTGCTAAGCCCTGGGTATACAAAGGAAGGTAAACATTGGGTCCTTTCCCCCAGGCAGTTCACATTTTTGAGGCAGGTAGGATACCCAGCTAGGATACCTGACTTCCAACTCAGACTCAGATGCTTACTAGCTATGTGACCCTGGACAAGTCAATTCTGTCTGCCTCAGTTTCTTCAGTTGTAAGATGAAGATAATAATAGCACCTATCCTTATGGGGTTGTGAGAATCCAAGGTAAAGTGTTTAGCACAGTGCCTGGCACATGATAGGTGCTTAATAAATGCTTACTCCTTTATTTCCTAATAGAAAAGACAACGGTGAAAATAGCTTTTTACAGATATACTTATGTCTATATAACCTTTCTCCGTACAAAGTGTAGCTAGATATTTGAATAGACAGACAGATGTGTGTGTGTGTGTGTGTGTGTGTTGTGAATAGAAGATGAATGGAAAGAACTGAGGAAAGGGGGAGCAAGAAAAGCCTTCTTCAGAAGCTAAGATTTGAGTTGAGTATTGAAGAAAGCCAGGAAAGTCGAGAGTCAGAGGTGAGGATGGAGATTTCAGGGTTAGTGTAAATGTAAGCAGTATAAAAGCAACGAGTCAGAACAGGGAGTGTAGTTTGTGAACAACAGTTAGTAGTTCATCAAGTCCATTCCTTTGTCTCTGGCAAAAATCCTTCTTGCCAATCTCCATTTTCTTTTTTATCAGGAAAGGAACTTACTCTTCTGAGGAAACCTATTTCTGGGTGGGTGGGTGGGGATCCTAACACTAATTTTAAAGATAATTTAAACATTCAGTCAAAAGACCAAAAAAAATGCCATCCCTTAATTTAATCATATAGTCATCATATATGGTTTAATACTTTAAGGAAAATACACAAATTTTTCTTCTATTCTGAAATAGATCACAGCCTCTTGACACTTTGTATAGACAATTTTTATGAGTTGTTGCTGGTAAAGAAATGTATGACCTGATACCCAACTTTCTGGTGACAAGCCTCTGAACTTCCTTAGCTTTGCTGTGTTGTTGTTTTTTTTCTCTGTGTTGTTGATCAGTCGTGTCTGACTCTTTGTGACTCCCTTTGAGGTTTTCTTGGCAAATATACAGGAGTGGTTTGCCATTTACTTCTCTGACTCATTTTACAGATGAAGAAACTGAGGTAAACAGGGTTAAGTAACTTTCTCAGGGTCACACAGCTAGGAAGTGTTTGTCTGATTCCAAACCCAGTGTTCTCCCCACTGCTCCACCTACTTGTTTCTTAGGCAACCTAAACACACACATTTCATTGACAGACTCACTGAAGGCTTTCCAGTCTGGTACTAGCTGATAGAGCTTGTGTTCTACTGGGCCAGGCTTTGAGTACTCAAGGATCCCCTCACACATAATAGAAAGGACTTCAGTGGTGGATAATCAAAACATTTCACAATAAAAACTATCCTGGAATAAACAAGTGATAAGAGAAGCTTATTCCTTTAAGATAGTAAGTATTAGATGTGATCTGAACCCCAACCCTAAGATTTCAAAGCCAGTGTTCTTTGCAATATATTATAGTACTCTGGTCCTTCCATCATTTATTTTTTTTAAAGTTTCTTTTTACACTTAAAAACATCTTCAGAAACGAAAGGGGGATAAAGAATTTTATACCATCCAAATGGAATACACAGATTCCTACACATATATGTACATATTATTAAATAGAGTCTCCTTAATAATCCTGTTGTTAGCTTTTAATCCTGTAAGCCTTTATCCAGGGCTTTGTGTACATGACCAGCATATCTCAGACACGATTTAGAGTATCATCAGAGAATGGCAATCTCTTGATCATCCATTGTAAACAAGAGGATCATTAAAGAGGTTTTTCTTTTTTTTTTTTTAATGTTTTTCTCTTTCCTTCTAGTTTATTTTTTTTAATAGGGGAGGGGAAAGGGTGAAGCCATCATTTCAAGGGGATAAAGAGAACTGAGGGAGATTAGAAAGTTCTCTGATTCTAAAAACCAGAGGAAGATTTGCTGGCTTGAGGCACTCACTGGTTTACAGGAATCAACTGGGATTAGTGAACAAAGTAGTAGGCACCATGCTATGAAGCTCACATGCTTAATTATGTTTCCTTTCTTCAGTGTGAAAGTTTCATTCCTCCTCTCCCCCATACACACATAAAAAGTGGAGAATATACATAATGATATTGAAGATATTCATAGTTTGGAGATTAGAGATGTGGTAAAAAATTATCATAGGAAAATTTCAATGTGGCAAGAAAATGTGGGTTCATGTTGACCTTTGACTTATGACTTTTTAAGTGAACAAAAAGTCAATTAAAATTGACCTTTTAATTTTGTCACAGAGATTTCATTTGGAGGATAAGACTTTTTGGGGGGAGATGGGAAAGCTGTAAGGAGAAATTCCAATATTATTAAAGTACATTTTAAAGTACTTTATTATCAAAGTGTATTTTAAGAGTAATTTTAATATTGACATTTTATGCATTTTTGTACTTTTCTCATTGGTAAGATTAATTTATTTTTATTTCTAATTTTGATTTGCTCTCTGGGGAAAGAGAATTTATACAAGCCTAATTATCATAATACATAGAGCATGATAAGTCTTCCTCTTCTAACCTACAAAGAATAGAACAACATATTCCTAAATTGTTCAGGAAGGAGAACATTTGCATTAGCCTTGCATGTTTTGAGAGGATCCAGGTTATTCAACATTTGGTTTATAAACCGAGCTATGCTCTTGTCTTTTTGTTAAAACTTGGCCTCTGAGCTTTCGACCAAAGATTGAAATAAAATATAAATTATAATATACTTTAAGCAATAGTATACACTATAATGTCATAAAATATATTTCATCTACATACATGTATACATCCATGCACATGCATATACTTAACACAAACTCATACATATTGACATAAAGAATTAATTTGGGTTGTATATTTTTTTCCCTAAGGGCAACAAGGTGATGCAGTGAATAGAGAGATGGAGTCAGAAAGACTCATCTTCATCAGTTCAAATCTGGGCTCAGACACTAACTGTGTGACCCTGGATGAGTCACTTAAATCCTGTTTGCCTCAGTTTTCTCATCTATAAAATGGATTGGAGAAGGAAATGGCAAACCCCTCCAGTATCTTTGCCAAGAAAACTCCAAATAGAGTTACAAATATTTGGACATGACTCAAAATGGTCGAACAATATATTGAATCCCTGGACAGGATGTGAATTATGATCCTTTTAGCCATGGTATATGTATGCTTTTTAAAACACTATATGGTAGTCTTATCTGAACTTGATAACATAGCACTGAGAACATTTAATTGTAAGCAAATAGTGTATCCTAAGATATGTTTAACTGTACATCAGTGGACACAATTCATGAAAAGTATAATTGACAGCAAGAAAAACCCTTGTGAAAATGAATCAGCTTTTAACTTCATATTAAATTATTCTCTTCTAAAAGACCGAAAACTATAATCAAGTTCTTTCTATGTAATTTACCACAGATTACTACTTTAAGAGAATAACATGCTTTGTTAAAAAGCTTTTATATTATTGGCTTCAGGTGTTCTTTCCTCCATTTGAATTAAACCTCTCAACCTGCTGTTAGATGCTCTGAGCTTTTAACCTGTAAGTTTTTACAATGAAATCATAATGAATGTTGAAACTGGTGTAGATTATTCAAAATAGGATTAAATTAGCTTTTTGTCACCTCTCACCCTCCAGAGAAAGAAAAGAAATCAGTT
Source organism: Dromiciops gliroides (assembly GCF_019393635.1). Classification (NCBI taxonomy): domain Eukaryota; kingdom Metazoa; phylum Chordata; class Mammalia; order Microbiotheria; family Microbiotheriidae; genus Dromiciops; species Dromiciops gliroides. The sequence goes on along the minus strand of NC_057861.1, from coordinate 225,698,259 downwards.
ACTTATATTCAAAGATGGATATTTTATCCAGTGTTTTATATACTGGCTTGTAGAGGTGGTCTCTCTCTGGCACGAATGGTTTTTTACATTTCCATTATGAGTTAATTGCTGTTTTGATGGTGAAATATGGGTGAATAGGTCAGGAATAATAATAATTATTATTATTATAATTATAATGTTTCTTATGTCATTATTTGTGATAAATAATTATAGCATTTATATAGTGATTTAAGGTTTGAAAAGTGTTTTATATGTGTATGATTTCATTTGAAATTTGCCTTGAGGTAGGATGTCAACAAGCACTTATTAAGTGACTACTATATGCCCATCTATATGCTAAGCAGTGAGAATACAAAGAAAGGAATTCACAGTATAATGGAGGTAGACACTATTTTATGTATTTTACAGGTGAGGAAGCTGAGTCTGTGTTTCAGGCAGGATTTGAACACAGGTCTTATTGTTTCCAAGTACAATGTGGTTTTTTTCTGTTTCAGCTTACTTTACTCTGCAACAGTTTATTTAAGTTTTCCCAAGATTCTCTGAATCATTTATATTTGTAGTTTCTTAGACAAAAAATATTTCATTACATTCATAAAATTATATTACATGATTTGTTCAGCCATTCACCAATCTATTTGCTTTCTTCCTCCCATTTTCATCTAGAAATGCTTGAAATAATTTGGCTTATTTGGATTTCATATCTTGCTTTTAAAATATAATAATAAACATTTTTATTTTATATTTTGGTGCCCAAATTCTATCCCTCCTTTCCTTCATCCCTCTGTGAGGCAGTAAACAATCAGATATAGGTTATACTTGTGCAATTATGCAAGCACAGTTCCATTATACTATCTGACTTTATAATCTGATCATTATAGCAAATTCCATATATTATATATGCATAGAAAATGTAACATATTGATTAATATCTCCTATTTTGTTTGTCTCCACAATAAAAGTGGATTAGGTATTTTGATCTCAGAGTTAAAAAATCTTATAAGTGACCTTAATTAAATTCCTCTAATCGTTACTTTACAAAAATAAAATTCTTTGAGAATCCATACTATATGGGATTATTAAAAGAGCACCAAAATTTAATCCTACTCATTTTCTTCCTCTTCTCTGGGCCCAACTTACTAAACATTTGTTCCAGTTATACATATTGATGAGTAAGCTCTGTAGATTGTCTATAAAAAATGTATGTCATTATGTGGACAATAGATATGCATCTTCGACTTGGTCTTTCCAGGGTGGATGTTCAGACCAAAATCTTTTGAGGGGTGATGTCTTTCAGGAGCTCTTCAGTATTTGGGGGCTTGGTACAACCAGCACAATGTCATCACCAAGCAGGAGCATTGGGAGGACCTTACCATCCATAGGGAGTTCTTCTGAACTCAGTGATGAATGTCTCTCATGACATCTCCCTGCTTAATGTTTTCCTTGCTGTGTATGATGAAAGGGTTGTTGAATGGGAAATTTCCGTTATATCTTTCAAAGAATCTTGAATGATTTTTATATGTGGATATAAGACATCAAGTGGAAAGAGAAACAAAGGCCTGGCTTTCAAATACCAGCAGCATAAAGGGAGATGTGGAATACAGCAACAGCCTCTGGAGAATTATAAAGAAATATAACATATAGGCCACTGAAGCGGCACATGGCAAGTGGGAACAAGCTGTCATAGGTAATGACTGAGGATCTATAAAGAAGGGGAGTAAAAGATGTGATCAGGAAAACATATGGTAGGAAGAGAAGATGAATTAGTAACTTGGAGATGGTAAGCGATGGATAGGCATAGTTCTATTGGTATCTTAACAGGATTAGGAGAGTCCAAGTTCTCTCCACTGCTCTGGGTAGACCTTCCTGTGGTGTTCTTATCGAAGTACACAGACAAGGAAATTGACAGGACAGTCAGGCATAGATGGGCAGTCATTGGCACCTGTGATGGAATCTCCACATTGAAGAGATCTTTTATCCATTTTAGGATTTGCTTATCTGAGAAATACATGTGTATGCATGTATGTATACATATAAGCATGGACATATAGGCACACAACATTTGCATACATATATGCATGTGTGTATGCATACTAATATATGTGAACAGGCATGCATATTTATCCTGCATATATGCATGCATGTAGGTATAGATGTAGATTAAATGCATTCTATATAATATACTATTTGTAAATTATGTGCACATATATAATATATAAATGAATGTGTGGAGAAACCATAATATATAATATAAATCCATGTTTATATATACATATAATATATAAATATGTAGAGAACATATAATGTATGCTGGTATAATATGATAGTATATTATTTATAAATATGAATGTATAAAATATATACTATAAATTATATTAATAAAATATATTAATATACCATACATAGCCATATGTGTATATAAGTAAATATATTTTGTTAAGGTTTTTTTTTCAGTTATAATTGAATCTCTGTGACCTCATTTGAGATTTTTTTTGGCAGAGATACTGGAGTGGTATGTCATTTCCTTCTCCAGCTCATTGTACAGATGAAGAAATTGAGGCAAACAGGGTTAAGTGATTTGCGCAGTCACACAGCTAGTAAATGTCTGAGGCCAGATATGAACTCAGACAGATGAGTCTTCTGACTCCAGGTCTGGTACTCTATTTACTATTGTACCTAAGTTTATATTATATGTAAAGTATCAATTCTAAAAGAATATACACACATGCATAAGATATTTGTGTACATCTAGATATATTTATATTCTCCTTCCATTGTTATGTGCATAAAATATCGATCCAAAATATCGGGAATGCTAAGTTGATAATAATCAGTCACAGGCATTTATTAACTGCCAGACACTTGGCTAAAGGTTGAGATACAAAAAAGGGTTAAAACAGTCTCTGCCCTCAAGAAGCTCCCAGTCTAATGAAGGAGTCAGTATGTACAGAAATGGATGCATGCGATATATGCATAGAATAGATGGAAGGTGACCTCAGAAGGCAATAACATTAAGTGGATATTGGGAAGGTTTCTTGCAGAGGGTAAAGGATTCCCTTTATGTGCTGTTTATCCAGGGTCAAACATTCATATCAATCACTGCTGGTTCTTGAACTAAGTATAAAATGAGATGGTCACAGAGGTCACAGTAGGATGATTAATCTGAAAAGGGATATAAGTGGTCAGGAGACCAGGAAAGGAAGATATGAAGACACAGAGGCTTTATGCACGTATCCAGCTGTAATTTCCCAAACTGGGAGGAAATTCTCATGAAATAATCTAACACTTTAATCCTTCTCTTAGTTTGTTCTCCCATTATATACCTTACTTATCATGACCCCTACTGTAAACTCCTTGAAGGCGGGATTGATTATCTTTTTTTTTTTCTTTTCTTGGTGAGGTGGTGGTAGAACAGCATGTCTTATTATAGTTTTAAAAGCAGAGTATTGGGCAGCTAGATGGCGCAGTGGATAAAGCACCGGCCCTGGATTCAGGAGGACCTGAGTTCAAATCCAGCCTCAGACGCTTGACACTTACCAGCTGTGTGACCCTGGGCAAGTCACTTAACCCCCACTGCCCCACCCAAAAAGAAATCAAATAAAAATAAAAAACAGAGTATTTCACCCAGGGAATACAATATCTTAGCAACCTCCTGCTGTCAGGCAGTCAGTCAAAATCGAATTTTTTTTTCCTTTTTTTCCCTTTTTATCTTTCTTTTTTGATGTTGTTTTTTCTTTTCTTCTTTCTTCTTTTTTTTTTTTGCAGGGCAATGAGGGTTAAGTGACTTGCCCAGGGTCACACATCTAGCAAGTGTCGTGTCTGAGGCAAAATTTGAACTCAGGTACTCCTGAATCCAGTGCTTTATCCATTGCATCACCTAGCTGCCCCTGAGTTTTTTTCCCTGTTAATTAGCCAAAAATATATCTTCTTTTAACTTCTCTCCACTGGCCCAACTTCTGTCTCCTGGTGCAACACAGAATAAATCTGTGCCCTTTTCCCAGATCATAGCCCTCCAAATTTTTCAAGGCATATTATGTGTCACTAAAATCTAATATCTAAAATGTAACTATCACATTTTAAATTATTTTTCATAAGAAAAAGTTTCTAGGCCCCTGTACATGTTGGTCACTCTTCTTTTGGATACTCATTAATTTGTCTCTCTTAAAATATAGCACATGACCCCACAGTCTTGCAGTTGTGGGTTGATCGGCACTAAATGTGCAGTGGGGTCATATCCTAGCTTTATCTGGATGCCATAATGCCGTGAATAAAATATAAGGCTGCACATTTTATCAGCTAATTCATTCCTTTGGCTCATTTTGAACTATTAAACCCCCACTTGTTAGAATGATGGGCCAAGACCAACAAGATCTAATCCAAGAGCAAAATAATAAGGTCATGAATTTTGATTACAATCCAGCAGCTATTTATTGCTTACTATGTACAGATGGTGCTTGGTGCTGGGGATGCAGAAACAAAATGAAAAAATAATCCCTACCCTCAAGGAACATATATTCTACTGTGGGGTGCAACATATAAATAGATAAATAGAGATAATTCCAGGATCATAGCTTTACTGTTTAACCCCCTTATTTTATAGAAAATTTTATGTGATTATTTGAGGAAGGAGAGTGCTGACAACTAGGCTCTATAAATTTGTTTACTTAAGTATGGCATAGGGGAAATCTGGCTAGACAGTAGTTAGTATAAAAAAGAAATAGGACTTAATGGAGCACATGGTCAAGGTGGTCCCCAAAGGTAATTGGCTCCCAAGAAAACTATGTAACTAATGCATTTCTTTCTTTTTTAAAAAAGCATTTTGTTATTTTCCAGTTACCTATAAGGATAATTTTCAACATTTATTTTCACAGGATTTTTAGTTCCAAATTTTTCTCCCACACTCCCTTCCCTCCCTCCTCCCCAAGATGGAAAGCAGTCTGATATAGGTTGTATATGTACTATCACATTAAACATAACTAATGCATTCCTAAAAATTATAGGTATCCAATGATGAAATAGGCTGCCTGGCACATTAGTGAAGTCCTCCTCATTGCAAATGTTTAAGTGGAGGACATCTGTGACTGGGGTACCATGGAAAGAATTCCCAAATTGGGGAATTTTTCATTTGCCTTTCCACCTTAAGTTTATAGGATTCTTTATAAGTATAGAGGAAGGCCTTGAACAATTTTTTGGAGGAGAGGGTAAAAATATATTTATGCACCATGGAGGTCCTACAGATTGGAAAATGTGCTAGCTTTTAGTGGCTTTATTCAATTCCTTTGTTCTGTAAGAACCATCATTTGTCTTAAGCATTTTTGTTGTATGGATTCAAGAATGTGCTTAGATGAGGCCAATGGGAATCTTATATATCCACATAATGAAGATTATGAGTGTGATCTTTAAAAAAAAAAAAAAGAGAGATCCACAGCTGTATTTTGTAAAGTCTTTTTAGTCAAGTCCAAGAAACTGAGCCTTTTGGCAACCTACTGACATGCCAAGTTTAAAAGTTACATTGGAAAGCTGTTTTGTACTTACTGAAGTTGTTATAAACAGTTGAATTATCCTTATTTCTCTACAGCAAGAGAAAGAAAGTGAGTGTGTGTGTGGCCTGGCTTTGTATAACTTGGAGAAAGACTAAATAAGATTTCTTCCAACCTTGTAAAACAGGGCATCTTTGGACCAAAAGCAAGCATGGGATGGTTTATCCCCAAAGGATATTTTGAACAATTGCAATATATATATATATATATATATATATATATATATATAACATTAAATATATTTCTGCATTAGTCATGTTATAAGAGAAAAAAATCAGGGCAATGAGGAAAAAACCTCAAAATTGAAAACCAACAGCACCAAAAACAAAAGAAATTGTATGGTTCAATCAACATCTATTCCTGGAATTGGAGATCCTCTTCCATCATGAGCCCCCTGGAACTCTTCTATACCATTGCATTGGTTAGAAGAATATAGTCCATCACAGTAGATCAACACGCAATGTTGATGATACTGTGTACGATGTTCTTCTGGTTCTGCTCATCTCACTCATCATCAGCCCACGCAAGACCCTCCAGGTTTCTCTGAACTCCTCCTGCTCATCGTTTCTTACAGCACAATAGTATTCCATTACATTCATATACCACAACTTGTCCAGCCATTCCCCAATTGATGGGCATCCCCTCAACTTCCAATTCCTTGCCACCACATAAAGAGCAGCTATAAATATTTTTGTCCATGTGAGTCCTTTTCCTTCCTATCCATTTTAAAAATAAAAATCAACTGCTATTGACTTTTTTGTGGGGAAGGAAGGGAGACTATACTTAATTCTAACTTTCTGGATGTGGTACGTCTAAAGAAATTTTTGTTGTATCTGAGAATCTCAAATGCTTCTCACTTTAATTGATTTGGATTGAAGGTCACATCTGTAGTGAACATTTTAAACTTGGCGAGGCATGACTGGGTAACAGTGTACAAGGGATCTGGTTAGTTTAATGAATTGAAATATCAATATTCCATAACATCATGGTTACCAGAAGAGTTGGTGTGATGACAGAGTATGTTGAAAGCAATTCTCCAGAATACAGGGGGCCACGGTTTCATTGATTTCTGCCCTAATCAGACCCCATCTTGAGCATTGTGTTTAGTTCTTGATGCCATATTTTACGAAGGTCACAGAATTGGTGAGCATCCAGAGAAGATATGAGCATGATGGTGGGAGGATTAGGATGAGTTGCATGAAATTCAGATGTTTAACATGAAAAGGGGTGAGGGGGCATGGTAATGATCTTCAGGCATTTTAATGCCTGACATGTGGAAGAAAAATTAGGCTTGCTTTTCTTGGATACATCAAATAGAACTATCGTCAGTGGGTTAGTAGAGCAAAGAACAAATTTAAGGTAGATGTGAGGGGAAAAATTAACAGTTTTCCAAAAATAGTATGGACCTTTCCATTTCCCTATGACTGGATGACTACTTGTTGGCAGTGCTGTGGAGAATTTTTTTTATCAGGGACAGGTTAGACATGGTGCAAATCTAAGATTCTGAAAATATATTTGTAAATAGGGATTAGTATTTGAAATGGAAGGGATTCTTTAATTCTGGCTATTTGGGAGAACTTGGTGAGGTAAAACATAAAACTGTGTGCAGTTTATATTACAAAATACGCTTTTCATTTGGAACTTAGAATTTATGGAGTCTCCTTTTCCCATTTCTTCTTTTAATTCTTTAGACTTGGCTCTGAGGCTGCATAGGAAGATGGCCTGTAAATTTCATATTTCTGTATTATTTAAGAGTGAAATTTCTTTCATTGTGTGGTGAAAGATGAAAAAAAGAGAAACCATTTTAAAGAAGCTATTCATCGTAGATTTGTACCAGCAAGAAATTTTAAGACTCATTTGAGAAGAGCAATTAAAAATGACCTTGAGTCTTAGTTCTTTTTGGCATTGTGTCTGTTCTAAATAGAACTCAAAGTTATTTTGTCTTACTGCTCCAAAGAATATGTATGATTTGATTATTCAGCTTGTTGTCCTCAGTAGCAATTAAGATTAAAAAAAATTCTGTAGCTCCAATGACAATACAAAATAGCACATAATCAGTTCAAATCTAAACCTTGGCCAGACTTTTTTGTAGTTAAAAAAAAAAAGAGTTTAAACCATGTTCTTAAAAATGTTTGTGTTGCTATCTTTTGTTTTCACATAACCTTCATTATAAAACTTGTTCTTTTTTGTTGGATCATCACCCATTCTTTATTCCCTTTCTCTGAGTCTATCCCAAGGCTCTGACCTGGGTCTTTTCATCCTTTTTCTTCTGTCTCTGCACCCTTTTCCCCAGTGATCCTCTGATTTCTAAAGGTTTTAATTATCATCTCTATGCAGATGACTCCCATATTTCTATATTCAATTTTAAGTGTCCTGAGCTTCAGTCCTATATCACGATCTATTTCTTATTTGTATTTTTGTATCCCACCAATATAACCTCAAACTCAACATGACTAAAATATAACTCATAATCTTTTCCCTAGTCACCCTTCTTCCCAACTTTCTGATTTTTTTTCCTTAAGGATACTATCATTTTTCCACTGAAGCAGATTCACGATCTTAGTGTTATTCTTGAACCTTTATTCATCTTTCCACTGCCCACATCTAATTAGTTACTAAACCTTGCCAGTTCTAATTCCACAATATCTCTTATATCTGTTCCCTTGTCCCTTTATGTCCACTGCCCTCCCTCCCAGTTCAAACATTAATGATGCTTTTCACTTGGATTATTATAGTAGACTCCTAATTGGGCTCCCTTCTTCAGTTAGCTCCCCTTTCTAATCCATCCTGCATACAGCTGCCAAAGTGATATTCGTTCCTAAAGCATTAGTCTAACCATGTCACTCCACTGCTAAAAATGTTGCTGTGTTTCCCTCTTGCCTCCAGGATAACATGAAGACTCTGCTAGTTGTCAGTTAAAACTCTTTACAAACTTATTCCAGCTTCCATTGTTAGCCTTTACTCACACAAATTTTTGCTTTCCATATCACTGTCCTTTAAATAGTCTATTCCAACCACTCTGCATTCTGGTTGTTCCTAGTCCATGACATTCTATCGCCTGTGTCTTTAAAGGATATAACGCATTCTTGTCTCACCTCCCACTATTTGGCAATACTGGCTTTGCTCAAGTCTTTGCTTAAGGCCTCATAACCCTTTCCTAATTCCATCAACTATTGCCCTGCCCACCCCCCTTAACTATTGCTTTGTATTTACATGTGTAGGCATATAGATTCCCCTGATAAAATATCAACTTCTTGAGGTCAAGCATTTTTATTTTGTCTTTATTTTCCCAGTTTCATCTTTGGGTGCATATTTAATATTTGTTGCTTGATAGGGACTTTCATGGACACATGATTTTTGCCTATACATATCTCCCAACCCATTAAAACATCTATCTTTGTGGTCATATCAGTCCTTTGACATTTTTATGCATTTGACAATTTTTAACACATCTTTCTACTTTAAACTCCCTACTCTTGGGTTCCTTGAAACAGCAGTTTTTTGGCTTTCATCCAATTACTTTGACCATTCATTTTCATTTTGTTTGTGTTTTTTGTTTTTTTGGGTTTTTTTTTGGTGGGCCAAAGAGGGTTAAGTGACTTGCCTAGGGTCACACAGCTAGTAAGTGTCAAGTGTCTGAGGCCAGATTTGAACTTAGGTCCTCCTGAATCCAGGGCCGGTGCTTTATCCACTGCACCACCTAGCTGCCCCAGACCATTCATTTTCAATCTGCTTTCTTTCCTTCTCTTTCATAACATAGGCTCCATAAATTTATTTAAAAATTGCTACCTATATTTCACCATAATTGGTTTCCTTTGTAATCCTGTGCATTTTCAATGCATTTAAAAACATTATTCTGAGGTTTCACCAGGCTGACAAAGGTGTCCATGACACAAGAAAAGGGTAAAAACCGTTGCTCTAAATATAGATGTTTTCCCAAGACTTTTGTTTTCAACCTTCCTTTATTTATACTTTCAGATCATATCTTCTCTCAAGGCTTCAGCTATCATTTCTAGCTAGATGATTCCCAAGGATCTTTAGCACTAGTCACTTAGCCATGAACTTCAGAAGACCCTTAATTATAGATATCTGATGGATATCTAAACTTTGAATACATTGTCAACATAAATCTAGCATATTCTCACCTGTTGTTCCAAGAAACTGTAGCATGTGTAGTGTCCCCACCTAGGTAAAAACATCTTGGTAGATGGGCTAAACCAGGTTGAGGGTAACTGATAGGCCTCAGACCTGTTGGCAAGTTAGCGGAGTGTCTGCCCTGAGCATGTGAAGATTTCTCCTGGCAGAATGGGTAGATGAGAACAATTTGTTCCAGCAGCCAAGAAGGCAGCAGAAGCAGGCATGTAGAGCTTGGTCAGACATCAAACACACTAAAGTCATACACTGCATCTCAGACCATCACAGTCTTCTTTACTTTCGTCTTGCCACTGGACTTTGATGATATATGTAAATAATTCCTTGACTAGTGGTTGTGCTTCCAGACCAATCTGTCTGTAAATATCGGTTGGTATTCCTGCAGGAGATACTGAGCAATGTTGCTAGTTTCCTAAATTAAACATAATTGGGAGGGTAAATCTGATGAAAAATACCTCATAAAGCACCTTATTTGTTCTACAATTCAATAAAAATGTCTTTTGAATTAGAAAACTAATTCAGATATCTTATATCCCTGTTCATCTAAATTTGGAGAAATAATTAAGAGTTGATTATATATGGCTAGTTTAAGATGCATAGAGCACAGTTGCATAATAATTTGAAGAAATACCTCTGTCCATGTTTCTTACCACTTTCCTTCCCATAAGGCAAATAATGGTGAAGACAGAAACATTTATATTATAAAAAGTGTGCCTGAAGCTTACATAGGAGCCCTGAGTACTGTAGATTTGTTTGAGAGAGTTTTAGTATGCTGACACTTTGATTACTCCTCACATAGCACACAATACCGAGGGACTTATTCTGTAACGTTTTTGGCCTTCCCCTTTATCATAATTGTGGAGTGTCACATTTTTCTGATGGAGATAGATTTAGAACAATTGTTGATTGGAAGCTCTTCATAAAAAAAAAAAGCAGAGAGTTCGAACAACAGACTGTGCCTTGAAATTCAGCAATGTACATCACTCATCTATCATAATTTAACAAATGGAAAAGATCAAGACAAGCTGCCATCCATCATATCTATTTAACTGCACTCCAGAGTGAATTAAATTGTATTTAACAACTTTTATCTTGTACGATTTAGAGACTCGTACAGAGAAAGGCACTTTTTCTCCATCATTTTATTGGTTTCTGTTTATCGGTTTATGATTTTGAAACCTGTTCAAAAACGTTCCATTCCTAGTAAATATTCTTCAGAGTCTTTATTGTCTATTAATCCCATCCCTTCAGATCTAATCCTTAATATTTAGAGCAGGTGGCAAGGTAACGATAGAACAATACTTTATTAATCTATTGGGATATAACAAGAGTCATATAAAATATTAGATATTTCCATTGAATATATAAATTGTTCATATATAAACTAAGTTTATTTTATTACAGATAATATTCAACAGATCTTTGTGGATTATATTGTCAATTTTTTCCCACAACAGCCACATACTAAAGTATTTACAATGAAAATATGTGTATATGTGTATGTGTGTATATGTGTGTATGTACATTGACAAAATCATGGAATGTTATAATTGGAAGGTTCCTTAGAGATTAGCTAACCTAACTCCTGCATTTTACATATAAAGAAACAGCCTTGGGGGGCAGCTAGGTGGCACAGTGGATAAAGCACTGGCCCTGGATTCAGGAGGACCTGAGTTCAAATTTGGATTCAGACATTTGACACTTACTAGCTGTGTGACCCTAGGCAAGTCATTTAACCTTCATTGCCCTGCAAAAATAATAATAATAATAATAAATAAATAAAAAGAAACAGCCTTAGAGAGATTAAATGACTTTCCTAAGTATCTTGGTTAGTTAGTGACAAAACTAGGACTGGGTCCAGGTTTTCATATTTCCAGACTCTTGTTCTTTCTACTTTACCATGTTGTTTTCCCTATCTACAATATAAAGAGTACTTTAAACTGTTGATCCTAAATAGCTTTCAAAAGATTGTTGAATTTAAAGAGGAAAGGACCTTATAGATCACCTTGTCCAACTTCTTTTTTAGGAATAGAAAGAAGAAGATAAAATTGAGAGCCACAGAGGTGAAGTGACATTAGAACACAGATATGAACCTAAGACCTCTTGTATCAAATTTAGGGTTCCAAATTTCCTCCCAATTCCTTTTCTTTGCCTACTCTAGGGAATCTTAACGTGGAAAGGGCAAAGAGTGAGTAAATAAAATTGGATCATCCATAATTAGGCCCTCAAATAATTAAGCATTGCTATCAGATAAACATGATTTTACTATATTTTAGACTGTTGGAATTAGTGTTATTTTTAGAGTCACTATAATGTACTAGTCAGCTAGGTGGTACAATGGATAGAGCACTAGCCCTGGAGTCAGGAGGACCTGGGTTCAAATCCAGTCTCAGACACTTAACACTTACTAGCTGTGTGACACTGGGCAAGTCACTTAACCCCAATTGCCACACACACACACACACACACACACAAAATGTTACCTCAGATACTTATTTGCACTGTGACTCTGGGCAAACCATTTCAACCCTGTTGGCTTCAATTTCCTTATCTGTAAAATGAGCTGGAGAAGGAAATGGCAAGCCACTCCAGTATATTTGCCAAGAAAATCCCACATGGGGTCATGAAGAGTTGAGCATAACTAATCGACTAAACAACAACAATAAGCAACATCAGATGACCCAGGTTTGAATTCTACATCTAGAGCTCACTACTTGTGTCACTGGGCAAATAATTTCATCTTTCTGAGCCTCAGTTCCCTCATCTATGAGATGAAGAGGCTCAGCTAGATGGACTCTTAAGATCTCTTCCAAATTGAAATCTTGGATGTTTCCAAGAGTTTATTGCTTGTGAACATTGTAATATTTCCAGATTGGACTAGTGTGCAGCCAATTAATATTCCATCTTTAAATGAATTATTGGAGTTGGAAGAGAAACCCACCAATAAACAAAAAAGAATGGCCATTTAAGTCTTAGTGAAATCCTCTGTTAGTATCAGTTTGCAATTATCACTAAAAGTGAGTATTGCCCCTTATTAAAAACTAAAGTGGTAAGTTCTAAAGAGAACTAATTCATAAAAGTGCCATGGAATAATTGGATTCAAAATATACTCAAAGGATCAAAGAATCAGCATCTACATAGGCTTTTTAATCCCTGTTTGGGTTAATGACAAGATATCTTCTAGACTCTTCCTTTTTTCTCCCTGAAGATTTGTTGACTTCTCTCTGGGTCACTGTGGTCTGCCCTCTTTCTGACAGTGTATCTTTGTGGAATCCCTACTCCTCAGTGATATGCCACTGAGGCCTGGTCTTGACTATCTGACTAATATCAATCTGTGTGAGAGAAGGAATAAGAGACTAGGTGCCAAGTATTATACACACTTGGGATGTAGAAAAACTGGAGTATGTAAAGGACAAATAAATCATTTCATCTGTAAAACAGAATGTTTTATCTGTCTGAAGATAGGGAGCTAGGCAGGACCTTTTTGAGTTCTAATAAATGTGTTTTAAACCCTTACTAAGACCTTGCACTCCTTTATTACCTCGTCACACATAAAACTTTGTGAAAAGTGTACTAGACTATAAAGATATATACTGCATTCCCCCCAAACAAAAGTCAGTCAGAAAGGTTAAATCCTTGAGTTAGTAAGGGATGGAATGGGGATTGAATCTAGGTCTCCCTGATGCCAACCTTAGTGTTTGGCCCATCAGATGAATCTGAAAAACTCTTCCATCTTTTTTTTTGGTAAGGCAATTGGAGTTAAGTGACTTGCCCAGGGTCACAAAGCTAGTAAGTGTTAAGTATCTGAGGCCGGATTTGAACTCAGGTACTCCTGAATCCAGGGCCTGTGCTTTATCCCAAAACTCTTCCATCTTAATGGTAGAGCCTCCAAAGATAGTACTTTGGCTTTAATAAAATTTGTTAGGTATCTTCTATTGCAGAGTATCATGCTACATACTGGAGGGATACAAATTTTAGATGACACTATCCCTGTCCTCATGGAATTTACGGTTTAGTAGGAGAAACAAATACTAGTAAAACAAAGTATAGAACAAAGTATAGAGTCAGTGCATGAAATAAGTTAACAAAAGGCTATGTTTGGTTGTGTGCCTAAGAGTAATATTGACTCAGGAAATAAAATTTCCTACTTAATCTTAGTTTTAAAGGATTTCAATTGAGATGGGATAGGACTATATTTTAAATACAGAGAATAGGGAAACAGTGGAATGAAGATCAGAAAGTATACCAAATTGATAGAGAACTTAGTGTGATACCATTTTGTTGGAGCATGGAATACTCCTATACTTCAAGGAAAGGTGTGAGAAACAGCTGGAATGTAAGGGTAGCACCAGATCACAGAGGGCTTTAATTGCCAGGATAAAGAACTTGAACTTTATTAGGGTCTTGAGCAGAGGAATCCTATGACCAAATCTGGGCATAAGGAAGTTGAGTTTGGCAGCAGTATGAAGAATGGTATTGCTCTTGTTGGGGAGTGGTTAGAGGGGGGAGGGAGTTGAGGTGGACAGAGCTATTAGGCATTACAATAGGTCAAATATGTAAAGTTCCAAATCAAGAACATCTTTTTTTTTTCCTAGAAAGACTTTAATAAAGGGAGTAGTGTAAAATGTGGAGTTAAATTGTACAGCCAGTTGACAAAATTGTTGCATTTGTTTTCATTCCCAAGTCTTAGAGTATATATCTCTTTAATGCTTTACTTTTTAAATTAAAGGGTAGAAAATTATGAATATTAATTTCATTTCTCCTTTATAAAAATTTCCCCCTTTATGTTGGTATTCATATGGGGGGGTTAATAAGGGGATGGCACTGTCATATTGTCAATTCCTTTTGAAAATAAAGCAAAAATAACATACTAGAAAAACTGTCTTCTTTAAAGGTTAGCTCTTTCAAAACTAGTTAGGACAAACTGCAGAGTATAGATAACTGGGCTGATTCTCAACTTTTACTTGTAGTTGGTATTCACCTATTAATTTGGTATTCAACTATCTATAGTACTATTATTTCTCTTTGTTCTATAGCCCCCCTCCAACACCATCCCTGTTGCCATCCCTAACAGATCAGTTTTGAATGCAGTGCAGATTTCTTGACATTATTTTTCCAAAATGCCTTATCCTTGACCTAGAATAATCCCTTTGAAGTATGGGATGGTTGTCCTAGCATGCTTTACTGTCTGATGACTATTTCAGCAATGACAACAACAACAATAAGAGGGGTAAGTGATTGGCAAGCTTTTCTCCCTCCCTGTATATGCAACATCAGCTGGGCCTTTCATAAGGAATACTTTTATTCTGTTACCCATCTTGCCAGTATATATCCTAGGACATCAAACCTAAGCATCTCTCCTTGAATACAGGGTCTTCCAAAAGTTGATCCTACCCTAAATTATTCAACCTTCTTTCCTATTTTATTCCATTATTCCATTGCTGTATTACCAATATCATCTAGCCAGTTTTTATTTCCCTTACCTGCAATGTTTTCCCTTCTGCCTATCAAAATTCTCTCTATCCTTTAAATCCCAGGTTGAATTGCACCTTATTTCTTTAGGATTCCCTGTCCCTACATGCCGTGTTCTCCCTATCCCTTTGCTACCCTCAGGTCAGGAAGAATTTACTTCTGTGGATGATAAAGCCCTGTAGTGTGAGTCTAGATAATTTTAAAGCATTAACAAGGAATGATAGCTCAAATTTCTGATTTATTAAACATTTTTTATTATTATACCTTTTATTGTTATATTATATTTATATTAAAGCAGATATTTATCTACCTTTTTGCCTGTCAAGTCATTCCCTCATAACCAGGATTTGAAAAGAAATAAGAAAAATAAAAGCAATTCAACTAAACTAACCTATACACCAACCCTCTTTAATAATACATGCAGTATTCCATATCCATAACCTCTCACCTCTGTAGCCAACTGAGGGAAATCCATTTTGTTAGTTCTTGGAGGCCAGATTTAGTTATTTATATCTACGAAAATATGCAGTTTCAATGTGTGTGTGGTGCGGGTGGTCGTGGTTGTCCAGTTCTTTTCTGTTATACCTGACTCTTTGTGACTCCATTTGGCATTTTCTTGGCAAAGATAGTGGAGTGGTTTGCCATTTCCTTCTGTAGCTCGTTTTATGGATGAGGAAACGGAGGTAAATAGGGTTAAATGACTTGCCGATGGTTATACAGAGAATAAGTGTGTCTGAGACTGGATTTGAACTCAGGAAGATGAGTCTTTTTGACTCCAGGTCCAGTGCTCTATCCATTGCTCCAATTCTTAATGTATTTATTTTCATGGCTTCTCTGTGATCTTCAGTAATCTCTTGTATTTGTAGGATGCATTTTTAGTAATTGAAACCATGTGGGAGCAACCCCATCAGTTCTGCAAAACACTACATGTTATCACTTGTGACATTATAACTAATGTTAATTATATGCTTTATATAATTAATAATTTAACTTGATATAGAATCCACATAATTACATATTAATTATAATGTTATATAATATATTATTGTTTCTATAATGTTATATTATATAATATTAATTATAACTTCCAAACTGTTCTACTTTAATAATAATAAGCACAAATATGTATATATGTGTATATGTATATATATATATATATATATATATACATACATATGTCTGTCTGTATATCTTTAAGGTTTCAAAGGCATCTTATATGTTATCTCATTTGATCTTCACAAAAGATCCCTGTGAGGTAGGTGCTGTCATGATCCCCATCCTACAGATGAGGAAACAGTCTGACATAAGTGATGTGACTGGCTTGCCCAGCTTCACAAAGCTAGTTAATGTCTGAGACAGCATTTGAACTCAGGTCTTCCTGACTCCAAGTCTAGAACTCTCTCCACTGTACCTTTTGGCTTAGGGTCTGAAAATTGAAGAAAATGTTGTGCTCAATAAACCATGAATCTTTTGATGGAGAGGATTATGCAGAGCATTTTGTTCTGAAAGGAAATAGGAATTCTTTTGAGTATAAATGAGGGAGTTTCACTGGCACCACCTGAACACATTCAGAGAAAATCAGTTTCTTTGTCCCATAATTGCTTTCTTCAGTTTGGGAAGGTGGAAAACTTATTACAAATCCCAGTGGAAGAAGGTCTCAAGCAGGGAAGTTCCTGCTTGCGAAAATGTTTGCCCTGCTGGTTATTTATATTTGTTAAGTGCCATTGTTATGCTGATGCACTATTGTCTGCTATACCCTAGTTTTAGAAACGACACTTACTCAATCTCTAGCAATCTTCTGATGATCATTTCATTAACATCTTTTTTTCCTCCTCCTTCCCCCCCCCACCTTCTTTGCAGGATTTGCTAGATAATGAAAGAAAAATTGCTTCTGGAGCATTGAGGTTGGGGGAAGGAATTGCCTGAAAATCAGCAAATATATAAAATGAAATAAGCATGGGCCACAGTGGACCATAATGCCTGGGAAGGAAAGAGTATTACATAGCAAGTGGATAAGGTAGTTGTAAACAAAATACTATGTGAGGTTCTTGGAGGGTGGGAGCTAAGCATTCCTGATTGAGCTGTCAGAGAAGGTTTCCAGGAGAGATAAATGGGATATGGAAAGAAACCCCATATGTGGCCCACATTTATCCTAGTCTACTACAAGTTACTGAGCAAACCTAAGGAAGGGGTTTCTTCTCAATTATAGTGAAAGAAAAATGTTAGTCCAAAAATTTATGATGGAATTGTCAGATTGGCTGTCAGTTACAGTTTTGTTGTATGCTACCTAGTATTTTGTCCCTAGTATTATTTTCCTCTGATAGCCTGAGGGGTTGTTAAATTGGTTGGTTGTTGTCCTTCATTCTACAAAAGGACCAAAATTACACCTCTATGTTAGAGTCAAGTTCCAGTGTGTCCAACTGTGGCTGAGCAGACCAATATGAGCCTGGAAGGCTCTACCACAGGTCGGGTATAAACAATTCATGGGAACATTTGGGTTGGATTCTCTAAATTTGTGCTTCTTGCTTTTCTTTGGACTTACTTCAATTTGCTTTGCTCGTAGAGCACGGCACCTTCTCTGATGAGGGTATGCCAAGTGGGGCAGTCCTGTGCCAGTGTTTCCCATGTCACACAATGAATTCCAAAGTTCTTAAGAGAGACCCTGAATATCCTTATAGCTCTTTTTTGATGACCACCATGTGAGTGCTTGCCTCCTGTGCATTCTCCATAAAAGAGTCTTTTAGGCAAGTGTAAGTTTGGCATTCAAACAACCTGGCCAGCCCATTGGAGTTGTGCTCTCTTGAGTAGAGTTTGAATACCTGATAATTTAGCTAGAGAAAGGACCTCAGTGTCTGCTATCTTATTCTTCCAGGTGATCTTCAGAATTGTCTTGTAATTCATATACCCCTTAAGAAAAGGTCCATTCATGTTTTCATTCTATTACTGCTTAGTGGCAGCTAGGTGATGCAGTGGATAGAGCACTGGCCCTGAAGTTGAAAGGACCTGAGTTCAAACCTTACCTTAGATACTTCCTAGCTGTGTGACCCTGGGCAAGTCACAACTCCAATTGCCTTAAACATCCGGGGGCCTCTCCAATGGTCTTGATACATTATCTTGACACTGAACCCAGACGGCTCTGGAGGAGAGAGTGAGGTTGGTGACCTCGCACAGCCCTCCCTCACTTAAATCCAGTTCACATAACCCTCCAATGTCATGGTCCTCTTGGAGAACAAAGGACAAACAACAACAACTTTTTGAAGAATATTGCTCTTACTCTCTGAAGCAAGACTGTTGCTGGACACTGTGGGGGTGATACAGTGGATGCTTAAAATATCCACTAAAAAAAAACAAACCCAAAAAAACAAAAAAAATAAATTAAAACATCCACTGCCCTCAAGGAGCCTACAAGCCACTCAAAAACACTGTCATAGGCCAAAAAGCAAATGACAACAGCTAGCATTAAAGGGTGATTTCTGAATTTCTTCCTTCCTTAGCCAGAAACACAGTCTTCATGTGGGAAGTAGCTAAAAATAATGCACCCCCTACACACACACACACACACACACACACACACACACACACACACACACACCAAAAGGAAAAGCTGCAGTAAGCTAAACTAATAATGGAATTTGTTATTATTTACCCTCAGCTTAAAAGCATAATGGACAAATAGGTTTAACTAGCCAAAGTGGGGTTCACACTCACTTGCTAGAAATGATTTTCATTGCACTATTTTCTCATCTGATAGGTAATCATAATTCACATTTATATCCTTCTCTACAATTTACAAAAAACCCAATTTTCTTTCTACAACCTTATGTGAAATACAATTATTATCTGTTTTATGAATGAACAAACGGAAGCTTGGAGAAATTGACTTGCCCAAGGTCATAGAGCTTATAAGTGTGAGAGACTGGATTTGAATTCAGATCTTCTGTTTTCCAAGTCCTTTGTGTTTTGTCTTGCCAATTATCATTTTCATTTATGACCTTAATTTGTTGACAGCTTTTGTTTCTATATCACATTTGTTTATGAATATATCCCACCCTCCCTTCCCTATTAAGGAATCCCTTCTAAGATTTAAAATGGAAAAAGAAAAAAAAAAGGTTGATCAAAGTCAGCCTTCACATTGATCCTGTCCAACAGCAAATACACCATTTCACACCAAAGAGCTTCTAACTCTCACAATGCCTGGCCTACCTGCAATGAAGGGAGGGAGGTTCATTTCTTAATTATTTTCTGAGGCTTTTGTTGTTGTTCAGTCCTTTCTGTTGTATCTGGCTCTAAGTAGGGTTTTCTTGGCAAAGATCTTGTAGTGGTTTGCCATTTCCTTCTCCAGCTCATTTTAAGATGAGGAAACTGAGGCAAACAGGGTTTAAATGACTTGTCCAGGGTCACATAGCCATAGGCTGGATTTGAGTTCATGAAGATGAGTCTTCCTGATTTTAAGCCCAGTGCTCTATCCACTACACAACCCAGCTACTTCTGAGACTCAGCTTAGGCATTCGGTAGCATGGTGAAGACCTAAGTTCAAATATGGCTTCAGACAGGTACTGTTAGACCCTGGTCACTTAAGCTTTGTTTGCCTTAGTTTCCTCATCTGTAAAATGGGGATAATAATAGCTTCTACTTCCCAAAGGTTTTTCTTAAGATCAAATGAGGTAATAATAATGAGATGCTTAGCATAGTCCCTGGCACATAGTAAGTGCTTTATATATGCTAGCTAGCATCATTATTATTACTGTTACTATAATTACACATGAAGTTGTATTTTAAGTGTGAATTTTTGACTCTGTTTACTGGCACCTTCTATTAGTTTCTTAATCATGGAGTCTAGAAGATTCCGACCCCTTCTTTACAGGTATCCCAGCTCAGTATCAGGAAGAAAACATGATCTAAGTAATAGACTAAATATTTCAATATCAGAATGGAGGAGATGTAATGATGCTTGTGACTAGTGTTTGTTTGTTTCTACACTAAATGGGAAAAAGTCATTAATTTGATTTTTTCTTAAAATTTCTTCTTTGTGCCAGGTCCCATCCCTGCGCGTAACCCTTATAAGTGAAACCTTCTTTGGAGTTCTTTTCCAATGCACCTCATCATGTCCTGGTAATAATCCTGAGTTCTTGAAGGTTGCATCTGAGCTCTTAAATATAGGCCAAACAATGGGCCAGGTTGCCTAAAGACAAACTTAGCTCAGTGTAGCTAGGCTTATCACTGAGGACAGCTATTTGATTTGAGCTTTGAAGAACTTATGTAGATTGAAACATACTTTAAAAAAACACACACTTTATTATTCTTGATTTTGGGGGTTCTGCTTCTTCCTTTGCAACATGACTTATAGGGATATATTTTGTATGCATACACATATAAAATGTATATCAAATCACTTGCCTTCTCAGGGAGGGGAGAGTTGAGGGAGGGAAGGAGATAATTTGGAACTTAAATTTAAAAAATGATCATAACTTAAAAAGTTTTGTTTCCATGTAATTGAGAAAAATAAAATAAAAATTAAATGAAAAAGAAAATGTCCCAGGAATAAAGTATAAGGAAAAGTTTATTAACAATTGGAACTATCCAAAATTGTAATGGAATATGTTGGGAATGCCCTTGGGGGACACCATATCCTTATTGAAAATCTGAAAATTAAAGCTAGATGATAACTTATCCTTCAAGAAACTTTTTTTTTCAAGCATGGCTTGAAATAAATGGCCACTGGGTTTCCTTCCAATTGTGAAACTGTGATCTTTGTGATCAAACACAAAATCTTTTGTACTGTTAAGCCTTATTGGGAAATTTCAAGGTTATAATTAAGACTTCATCGTATGAATTAGGCATACAGAAGCTATAGAAAGAAGCAGACATTTCTTTGATTCCTGATGTAATTATTGTTTCATGTATTTGACTTTTTGGGTAGACACCAGCTTTCTATTAAGTTTGGTGTTCTGTAGTAATAAATAGTGATTAAAGATTAAATATATGTAGATTAGAATTTAGAACATCTTTTTTAAAAAAAAAAAAGAACCTATGAGTAAGGTGTAGAAAGAGACCCCATAATTTGGTTCTCACTAATCCTAGCTGACCAAGGATTGTGCAGAGCAGCAGGTGACTTATAAGGACACACAGACCCCAGCTTGTAAGAGAACTGCAATATTCCATCAACCTAACAGAATACCCACGTGACTGGAACCACAGATTACTGAAGTATTAAGGAGGGTAGACTAACAAAAAGGAATGGGATAGATAGAGAAAATGTGCACAATTTCTCATTATACAACAAATTGCTCCTGCCCCATTTAAGTAGTGTTCTGCAGATTGCAAAATAAAGGATGTCAGTGCCCTGTTCTCTTGCAGATGTTTTTGACATTGCACAAATAAGTTAAGGAGATATAGCCATTCTTGTACCCATTAGGTATACGTGCTTTCATTTAAAACTGTAAACTGTTCTATATGGAATTGTTTACTGTTCTCTGGAATGACAGATGAAGAGGGCCCTTGGAGGACAACAAAATGCTGGTTTTGTTGTTTACTTAAAACTAGGAATGCATTCTAAATATCAGGAGTTCTCATCCCAGCTTTTAATGTATTCTTATCTGTTAGGCTGTGTGAGTGTTCAGTAACAACTGCAAAACTCATCAAACAAATGGAAAAGATTACCCATGAAATCAAGCTCCCAACTTGTATTTTCTCACAATCAATGAGAAAGCATCGCACTTGTCTTTATAATGATATTGAGATTGACTGCTTAAATCCGTTTTAAAGCCTGGAGCCTAAAACAGGCTCTATGTGTAAGCAGTCCTTAGTGAAGCTTCTGAGAAGAGGCCAGTGATTAAATAACTGGAAGCTGCCTTGATGGAAATGGACTTCCAGGAACATATGGGTATAAAAGGAACATTTGGGGAGCAGAAAGACTGTAGTTGGAGGACACATGTGATACAGGCTGTAAATTGATAGATATTATTTTGTATATTGGTCTTTTGAAAGCCAAGAAGACATGGACTTTAAAAATGAGAAACACTAAGAATGAACATTATCTTTATTCAGCACGTAGTACTTTTTACCTATTGAAGACTTTCAGATTTTGTGGTAATTAAAAAAAAAGGGGGAGGGAGAAAATAGAGGCTACAAATTAGAAACCAGTGAGCTCAACTTAGTTTCCTGGGAAAATTCTGGAATGGACAATTAAAGATAGGGTTAGTGAAAAATCTAGTAAAGGAAGGAATGATTACAAAAGGCCAGTATGTATTTCTTAAGAATAGGTCATGCCCAACTAACTGTATTTTTCTTTTTTATTATTACTATATTCTAAAGATATTTTAGAGATGTCATGACACAGTTGGCCTATGTTTTAGCAAAAAAAAAGTGGACTAGCTGATAAGAGAGTTACCTGCACATCAACTATTTGAATTTATTTAGTTGATTACTAAGTTTGATGCTTCATGACTTCATTTGGGGTTTTCTTTGCAAAGATGGTGGAATGGTTTGCCATTTCTTTCTCAGGTTCATTTTGCAGATGAGGAAACTAAGAGAAAGAGGGTCACACAGGTAGTAAGTATCTGAGGCCAGATTTGAAATAAGGAATATGAGTCTTCCTCACTTCAAGCCCTGTACTCTATTCACTCTGCCACCTAGTTGTCCGTATATTTGAGAAGAGATTTCATTTAAGCATGACAACTGTTTGGGAATGTTGTGTTTTGGCTTATCAAGTCTAAATTTTAAAAAAAAAAAGTTCTTTTGGTAGTAGGGTCCAAAAATCCAATGGAATAACTTTTTTCGAAAAAAGGATGCTGAATAAAGTGTAGGATTAACATAACTATAATGTTGTCAGCTAAATTCCTGGAGTGGAGTGGGAGTAAAGGGGAAGGGGGTGGTCCCTCTTTATCCTTGCCCCCATTCCAGACTATTAGCTGATGGAATTATTACTACCCACTGTTTTTGTTGGCAGGGTTCTTGAAAGAGTATAACTATGTTAACATCACCCCTCCACACACCTTTTTTGCCATGCTGTTTTGACAGGGGGTTGGTTCTTTAGATAGTAATTGGTTGTTAAATTCTCTCTACAATCCAGGGCTTGATCTCCTAGTATACTTTGGAATACCCAAGAAAGTGAGCTAATAACACTTTTATTTTAACTGAGATCATAGGTTTTTGTTTTCCTGTGGCCATGTGGAAAATGCCTGCTTTGACTGTGGTAGGGCTGCAAATTCACATTTAAGTATAATTACAGCCTGACCCCATTTGCTTGGAATAGTTGTAACCCATGTAAAGAGTGATGAACAAATTATTCTATAGTATGTCAGGATCAGGGAGGCACAGCTTTCTTGAAGATTAATGTAGTATGATAATTGTGTTTAAAAAGAGAGATTTCTGCAAAAATATCCGTATAGCAACAATTGTGTTTAAAAGTGAAATGGCCTGTCTGCCTGAAATCTGACCTATCTCTTGCCTAGTAAAAGCATTTTAAAATGCACTTGTAGCTGGTCTGATGAAGATACCTAACACTTGTGCTTTCAAATACATTATCTAGTTTGAAACTCTGAAAGCTACAGTTTAGATGCAGCCTTTGATGACTCGTATGCCATTATGAAGATAGTTAATATTAACATATGACTTCTTTAGCTTACTAAGTAAGATATTTATTTACTTAAAGTATTAAGAACCAATACCATAATAGCAGAGTGTTGTCATAAAATCTCCATGTACTCAGAATTTTCTTTTTTCCTTTTCATTCAGTTAAATAATCTAGAAGGACAGGATGGTTTTTGTACTTCTGTAGGGTTTAGGAATTGTTCTGTTATCTAAGAATTGCCATATAACAAGATATTCTTCATTCCACTTTAAAGTTGAGATTTTAGTTACTAAAATGACTTGTTATTTCCAAATGATTACCTTAAATGATTTAAGCCAGCTAATTTTATTAATGACTTAAACAGATTAATCACTTGTTTTTTCCCTCTGTAAGACCTTGGGTTTGTCTCTTCTCATTTCTAGTAGAACCACCTCTTTTTTGGAGGCATCTATGGTCTACAGGGAGGAATCAGTGAAGGGCAATGGAAATTCAATTCAATTTTTTAGACATTTTAAGTAATTCCAATCCATCCTCAACTTTTGCAGAGGTAACTTCTAGAAAATGGTGCAAAAGTAAAAAATATGAGTGTTGATATATCAAACCTGTAGGAAATAGGAAGCTAGGTTCCTGTGAGCACCAAAAATCTAATCTTTCACTAGAGATTGCTGCAAATGCATTTCTCTGCATACAATTCTTTATAACAAAACATTCATTCTGATAATACTCACTTCTCCTAACACAGTAACGATGAAATAACCCATAAAATGCAAAATAAAATTGGTAACATGCAAAACACTTTTTCTCAACAGTAATTCCCCAGAAATCTCTGACTTTTTGGCCAAATGTCACAATTTGAAATGATTTCAGATAGCACTCACTTTTCATAACACATGAAATCTATACTATCATAAATATTTGCTTCTTTTTTGTGGATATAACAAATAATTGATTCATTAACACCAAACTCAAAGGCCAACAGTGGGTAAAGACATTCCAGGACCACATTTTTCTAACACCTTTACTTTCTCCCTAAGCTGGATCACTGACTGTACACTGGAGCTTAGAACTCAAATGATTTGCACTGTATTTTGGGGCACAAAATTGCAACATACAATTTGAGTTTTAAAGTCAAATAATGAAAATATGTAAAGAATACTCTGGGAACTCTTTACAACAGTAGGGTGAACAAGACCAGTGAAGCACCCAGTAGGATATCAGCCACTACACAAATTTGCATGCATCATGCCTCTTGTTTTATTTTTTACAGTGTATAATGGTGAATGTATGGAGTTGCTAATGTGATTGTGTGCAATTTCCAGTCAAAAATGAAAATGAAATTATTAACAAAGCCATGCATATGTTTGAAATCCCCGTGAATGTTGAGGATTAACTTTACTATGTGATAGACACTATGCTAGGTCTGGGGATACAAGTAAGGAAAAGACAGACAGTTCTTGCCTTCAGGGTGCTTACAATCTGATGGGGCATGACAATGCACAAAACGACATTTAATACACTATGCATTATGTGACTATGATGTGCCAAGGACTGCATTAGCTGCTGTTATCACTGAGACAAAAATCAAAAGGTTCCTGCGTTTAAGAAGAGGAATTAGATGTTTACTATAGAGAATTCCCTGATTAAGAAATATCCTCTATGCAGTTTGGTCCCATCTGCGACATAGAGATTCAGAGAGTAGTTGAAGACATTGAGAGGTTAATTGACTAGCACAGGGTCACACAACCAGGATGTATCAGATTTATCACTTGAATTCAAGCGTTTCAAGCCCCAAGGCCAGCTCCGTATTCTTATTGCCATGCTGCTTCTCACTGAGTTTATTTTTTTGGTGGGTGTCTAGTTCATTTAACCATAGATTATGTGACAAAGAGAAACGGTTGATAAACCTAAGAAGAGAGACTGGAACCTGTATTTCCTTTCTGTAAAAAATGTACAAGATAAGGGCAGCTAGGTGGTAGAGTGCATAAAGCCCTGGATTCAGGAGGACCTGAGTTCAAATCTGGCCTCAGACACTTGACACTAGCTGTGTGACCCTGGGCAAGTCACTTAAACCTCATTGCCCCGCAAAAAAAAAAAAAAAAAAGTAAAAAATGTACAAGATTGCCACTGAACAGTAAGAATCCAAGGACTCTGTCTTGGGATGTAACTTTGGGAATTTAGAAACGCAGGGACATAACAGTGAGGCACATTCAGTCACCTTCTTGGTGGATCATAAGTATAATAATGAGAGTTTAAAGTGAATGGGATCTGAGAGTTGTTATTTTTGATTGTAGGGTGTCTATTGGATAAATTGAACTTTGCCTGTCTCAAAGGGAAGAGCCTGGTGTTTTTAATATATAATCTGAAAGTTATCACTTGAACTATAGCTAAAAACATTTACAAACTTCCCAATTTTAGTGTTATCCAATATTTTTATTATATTTTCCCCATAATTATCAATGTATGCAGTATGGATTATCTGATTTCAGGAACTGTAAACAATTATGTCCTGAAACCTGTCAGGGTTTTTACTACTATTAATTTATTATTTTCTAACAGTCTTAATTTATTTCTGGATATGCCTGATTTCTTCCCAGCCTTGAGACAGAGAGCTCTTGCTCTTACTGTATAAATGTCTGTTTTGACCCATTCTAGGGCAGTGTTTTATGAGGAAGCAAGGAGATTTGGTGAAATATTAGTAATCATACAATAACAACAACAATAATAATGATTCATGTTGTACTTTACCAAATTATTCAAACACAACTTTCCTTATGTTAGAAGTCTATTGAGGGGCAGCTAGGTGGCACAGTGGATAGAGCACCTGCCCTGAATTCAGGAGGACCTAAGTTCAAATCCAGCCTCAGACACTTTATACACTTACTAGCTGTGTGACCCTGGGCAAGTCACTTAACCCCAATTGCCTCACAAAAAAAAAGAAGTCTATTGAAATACAAACAATACCTTTAATAGTTGTGCATTGCCTATAGAGTAATTCTAAACAACATGGTCTATCTTTTAAGGGTGGCCATAGTCTGGCCCCAAACTACTTTTCTAGCCTAATTCCTTCCTTCCTTCCTTCCTTCCTTCCTTCCTTCCTTCCTTCCTTCCTTCCTTCCTTCCTTCCTTCATTTCTTCTTTTCCCCTTTCTTCCCTTCCCATCCTCTTTTTCTCTTTTTCCCTTCTTTCTTCTCTTCCTTTTCTGCATCATCACCACCAGTATTTCAATATTTCTTTAAGGTTCATAGAGCTCTTTATTGACACCTCCTTTGATCCTCACAATAATCCTATGAGATTGGTGCTGTTACTAATCTTCATTTTACAGATGAGGAAACTAAGCCTGAGAGAGGTTAAATGGAACTAAGGTCTTCCTGACTTAAAGTCCTGCTCTCTATCCAGAAGACCTTAGTTCCATTTAACCTCTTCTTGAATATGTAGAACTTGTTCTCATATTTTATTTCTTATTACCCTTCACCATAGCTGTTTTTGTCCCACCAAATTATTTTTATTGTTTAAATATTTCTTACTTATTTATGTGTTTAACTTGCTTCCTCCAATAAAATATGTGCACCTTGAGGAAATTACTTTAGATGTCATCCCTCTGTGTGTATATCTATATATGTATGTATATTAATATACAAATACACATATATACAAACTATAGTGGGATTTTTTTAGAAACCCAAGAGTATCATGACTCATCAATCTGAGTTCTTGGAGTCACGGTCAGATAATAGATTAAGGAGTCCATTGAGAGTGAAGGAAGAGGGGCAGCTAGATGGTGCAGTGGATAGAGCACTGGCCCTGGAGTCAGGAGGACCTGAGTTCAAATCCGGCTTCAGACACTTAACACTTACTGGCTGTGTGACCCATGGCAAGTCACTTAACCCCAATTGCCTCACCAAAAAAAAAAAAAAAAAGAGAGAGAAGGAAGTAGTAATTTTATTCAGCTGGGTAGATAGCAAGGTGGAGAACATCTACAATAAGCCTGACATAAGAGCTTCTTTATTTACATATTTTAGGGAAGCAATCATAAGCTAAACATTATTCAGAGTAACACTGTGTGAAACAAAGAAAAGAAATATGGTCATTGATTAATCACAGGTGGTTATACAAAACAGAATAATATAATTGTTGGAGAAAATATATATTATAAGTTATAGGAGATAGATAGGGTGTTGTGGTCTGAATGGTCTCAGTAAATAAAAGAAATCTGCTATTGGGCCAGACAAACTTTCCCAGGTCTCTGGAATCCTCCACCTTCAACAGCTAACTTTTTTTTTGGGGGGGGGGGTTGGTACCTCTAAGAGGCAAAAAGGAAACGCTCAAGTACATTAACTGCTGCACCTGGTCACTTAATTCACTAGGGGTCATTTATAGCAAAATGGTTGATAAAACAAAATGGAGTCAGCATGATCTGAAGCAGGTAGGTCTGTTTCTAAAAAGGGAAGGGTCCATCTCTTGCAGAAACATGTGATGGAAATTCATGTTGCAAAACCAGGGAGTTGGTAAGAGATATTAAAGGAAGAGAGATAAGGAGGTTCATCAGAAGCTGCCAACCTTAGGGTGCTTGTGAAATCAATTTCTTGGGCCACCTGGGGAGGGTAATTTTGTCCACTTCTCCCATGACATACATGCAGATATATGTATTTTTCTTTGGGGATAAATTTCAGAGGTTAGCTTGTTTGCTTGTGATTTGTCCCTCTCCAATAAAAGTAACCTCGTGGCACTGTTAGAAAGGCAATGGCCACTTCTGACTTAAAGTTTGTTTGGGAAAGACTGCTCATTCTGGATTACATTTGAAGAATGCTGTTGGGTTAAAAAAACTGTTTCTAGATAAGTATTCTCATTTTTCTCTCTCCTTCTTAAGTAAAAAATACAACTTGGGAAATTAATCACTTCAGGAGTCCCCCAAATGATGAGGTCCCCCAAATGAAGGGGATTCTTACCCCTTTCTTGTTATTTGTAATGCAGTGCTGAAGTAGCATGCAGGCCCTTTTATAACTGTAAAAACCTAATTGAACTTTCTTCAGGGAAATGAATGGTTTCTCCAAGAACCATTCTTTGCAAGGAAGCAAAAGAATGCTACTTTTTCTCACAAAACTTTGTAGGGGTGGGGAGCATTGAGAAAACACAAGAGGCCCTCTTTTCTATAGTGCCTTGTTCTTTAGTTTATATATAGATCCACCTTTTGTTTGTTTTGCCTTAAAAAAGTATGAATAGTCTAAGGCAATGGTTTCCTCCTTTTCCTCTTGGCTTTAAGAACCCAAACTGAGAGTTTATAATGGTAGAATGATTCAGGATAGATTTTTATTTGTATCATTCAAACCATGACAATTACCTAAAAATAGAGTGGCAGATTGGAAGCTGTAATAAAGGCATTTATAAATTATTTCATGTAGATAGTATTTATAATATTTTATGCTAAAATTGTTTCTAATATGAAATTGCAAGATGGGATTTTGGAAGATCATTCACCTAGGTATATTTGAGGATGAGTGATAAAAGCTATGCAGTGAAAGTGATTGGGATCTTTTTGCTAGGTTAGGTGGAGCTGTTTAGCTCAGGGTAGGTTGATCATCTCAATAGTCACTCCCAGTAGAAATGCACCTTAGGAAGCTAGTACTAGATCTTACAGAGGTTCAAAAGGGCTAAAAATTTGGGTGGGGTGGGAATGCAATTTAGGTCTGCCATTGAGCCTAAGTGTATGTATGTCTAGGTGTGTGGGGGGGCTCAGTTATGAGTAAAGCATGCTCAAAGGGATTTTACACAGTAAAAGACAAGCTCCTTGTACTTGTTTTCCCAGCAATTATCTCAATTCCTGACACATGGTAGTTGCCAACTAAATACTTGTTGAATTGAATTGAATTAAATCAAAAGCCATATGAACTGGCAAGTTTCAGCCTAGATTAGTTAAATCAATAGATGAGAGAACTGAGCCTCACCCAAGGGTAGAACTAACCTTAACAACTGACCAGTAAGTATGTTTCAGGTATATTGATGCAGGCAGAGAGAGAAATAGATCAGGGCCAAGAACAGGTATTTTCTGAGCAGTATCCACAAAGACATTCAGGGAAGGGTAATTAGGGTGCCCACAATGTGAATGAGAGATGGCATGGAAGCCCCATGGGAGAAATCTTTCTGTCCAGATAATGAATGGTCTTCTTCAATTAGGGTTCCTAACCTAGGATTGAGAGAAAGAACAGTAGTAAAGGTAAATGCTATTCCACTGATTTTTTTTTTTAGCCAAGTTAACCTGTAGCTAGACTAAAGTTATTTTAGGTCAAAATTTTCATGCCATATGAACTTGTTTTATGTTTAACATTTTCTTCCTACTTTGCCCTGTGTTGGCTTTGGGGGAATGTTAGCACAGTGACTTACATATTATTAAACTGGTGTTTAATAAATTTTTATTAAATGGAATCCAATTGAATTAGCAGCTTAAGTCCTTTGATAATATGTAGCAGCAAAATTGGTAGAGATCAGAGGGAAGGCACGAGGTTGGAGGAGAAAGCCAGAAATGGGAATAAGGGTATCAAGAAGGAGAAAAGAATAATTTTTGTTTATTTGCCCTTATCCTGCACAGGGGAGATTATAGAATGACAGGTCCATGGATTTAGAGCTAGAAAGAACTTTAAAGGCCTTCTAGTTTAACTCCCTCACTTTTCAGACCAGGAAACTGAGACCAGAAAGTTTAAATAAGTTATCCAGCATCACACAGGTAGTAGGCATAGAGCCCAAGATTTGAATTCAGGATTCAGGCCCCATCATTTGAACTCCAAGATTCTCTCCATTATATCATTCTTTGTGCCACCCAAAATAACAGAAAGTATTGAGATTGGATAGTCCTGCTATGAACTTGGGAGGAGAAAGGAGAAATGTCACAAAGTTGGATAGAGAGTGGAAACCCTCTCGCCACCTCCATTAGGAAGAAATGACTGGCTTTTCTACCTGATTAAATCCTTCTATTTCAGAGTATAAATGATTTTGGATTGACATATATCTTTAGAGGTAATATTTGTTCTTTCATTTAAAGTTCCTTGATTTGTTTCCTTTGATTTTAAAATAAAATTATTCTGTAAAATTATGATTGGTGGGCTTACAAGTGGAGAATTAGTATAATTGTATTTGTGGTATCTTGCATCTAATTTCCCATCTTTCTTGGGAGGAGGAATATAAGCTAAAAAAATGAGAAAAACAGCTGGAAGCATCTCTAAACTCTATGGGAGTCTATTACACAAGGGTTATATGTAACGTTGAAATTTTGTTTTATTTTTAGTTTCCTTGTAAAGTTGCCATTGAAAAATCTAATCTTTATCTTTGGTTCAACTAAGGGAAAAAAAGTTATGGAAAGAATACCTTAGTCAGGAGAGAGTAGAAAAGAAGTTCAGAGTACCCTCTGAGGCCAGGGTTAGTGGTAGTGACCTGAAGGTTCTAGGACAGATCTGAGATACTGAGTGTATTGGAGAGAAGTGAAAACCTCAAGTAAGGTGATCTGGGATTTGGATCTGCTTTCTTTGCCTTTCCCACTGGCCATTCTCTCACAGAGGTTTACATGTAATGTAAGCTGATTGAAAAACAACATATTGAATTAGCATGCAAACATGCCATTCAGAGTAGGTCTATCAGATTACCTTTGATAGATTTTGAACAATTAATTTTTTTGTTTTTAAAATTCCCTTTTTATCTTTGCAAATATCAGCCTGTATTGGCTACCCTTGCTAATATTTTTGGTGAAATCATATGGCTTTTGTTGGCTTCATTTGCATTTCTCTGTTGCCTTTGGCAGCATGAATATAATTTCATTTGCAGTCTGCTTGCACTGTGGGATTTTGGCTTTGCTTAAATTTTTTTTTCTTCTTGGACTTGCCTCATTTTATTTCATTTTGGCATTACTACCATAACTGTTTGCTTGTGTGCTGTATGTCTTCCCCATACATCTTTAATGGTGCAATATTATTTTTTATTATTTTTATTTTTCAAAATGACAAGCTTACATTTCAAACATATGAAAATGTTTGAAAATCTCTTGTTGGGTATATGTTAGCTGAAGTTTTATAACTTAACCAGGATTTTAAAGTTGAATATTTCATATCTATTACAGTCATGAGCTTCATTAAATGGTATGTATGCACTCAAGTGTACATAGTACTAGGTTGTACTCTATATTAACCAGAGTAGAAAGACCACAGATATTAATTCATCAGATAGTTATTAAGTGTCTACTCTATGCAAACCATTGTTAGGCACTGTGGAGGACAGCAAAAACATGACAGATTCACTGCCTTCATGAAACTTATAGTCTAGTAGAGAAAATGCTCTGCACACTAAGAATTAGCATTATAGAGTAGGAAAGTTTGAAAGGTATAGTGTTCTGCTGGTTCAGAAGGCCAGAATATATCAAAAGCACTCAAGTTACTAGATTGGTAGACAAGGAAAATGCAAGAAATGCAGCTGAATTTCAGAAGGACATTTGATAGTCTTATATTCTTGTGGACAAGGTGGAGAGATGTAGGCTAGAATACAGTACAGTTAGGTATATTTGGACCTCTTTGAATAGCAATTTATGGGTAAGATTCAAGCTCCAGAGTTCTCTTGGGGAGCACCACAGGGTTTGCCTTTGCTTTTTTACTATTGAGTATTTTTATTGGTGACTAATTGTTCATCATTTCAGTCATGGCTGATTCTTTATGACCCCATTTGGGGTTTTCTTGGCAAAGATACTGGAGTGGTTTGCCATTTTCTTCCCCCACTCCTTTTATAGATGAAAAAACTGGGACAAACGATATTAGGTGACTTGACCAAGATCACACAACTAGTAAGAGTTTGAGACTGAACTCAAACTCATGAAGATGAGTTTTCCTAATTCCCAACCTAATTCCACTGCCCCACCTAGCTACTATCAGTGACTTGTATGGAGACATAAATTGATCAATCCATCACCAAGCATATATTAAATGCCTACTATGTGTTACAGATTGTGCTAGGTACTGGGCAAATAAAGGAAAAAATGAAATAATCTTGGCCCTCCAAGATCCTAGATGGAATATGCATGTCAAATTCTTGATAGAACATTATATGTTGGATAATATGGATAGCATATAATATGGTAAATGACAGGGTTAGATTCCAAAAAATTCTTAATGGTTTTACACTCTAGACTAAACCTAATATGATGAAATTTAATAATTACTAATAATAACTAACATTTGTGTAGTCTTTACTATGTGCCAGGTATTATACTAAACATTTTACAATTTTTATTTCAATTGACCCTTACAACAACCCTTGGTGTAGGTGTTATTATCCCCATTTTATAGGTGAGGAAACTGAAACAGAGGATAAATGCTTGCCCAAGGGTCACACAGCTAGTACTTGTCTAAAGCTGGACTTGAACTCAGATCTTCCTGATTCTAGGCACAACACTGTTCACTGTGCCTCCTTTGCTTTTGGAATATCACATTCCAAACCTTCCACTCCTTTAATGTGGAAGGTGCTAAATCTAGTGTAATCCTGTGACTCCTGGATATTTTAATTGTTTCTTTCTAGCTGCTTACAATATTTTCTCCTTAACCTGGGAGCTCTGGAATTTAGCTATAATATTCCTGGGAGTTTTCATTGGAGGATCTTTTTCAGGAGGTGATTGGTGGATTCTTTAAATTTGGAACAAAGGAATTGTGAAAGACTTGATCAACATAATGCCAAAGGATGCATGATAAAAAATGCTGTCCACCTCCAGAGGGAGAACTGATGAATTCTGAGTGCAAATTGAAGTATAATTTTCTTGCTTTATTGTTTTTTTGCTTTATTTTGTGATATGGCTAATATGGAAATATGTTTTGCATGATTTCACATGTATAATTTATATATTATTTAGCTTCTCAGTGGGCGGAGGAGGAGTAGGAAGGAGGTCGAGAATCTGAAATTCAAAATTTAAAAAGAAAAGAAAGTTATAAATAAACATATAAGAAAAACGAGGAGCATTCCTCTAGCAATGGAAGTTTCTATATAGTGATTCGACTCTTGTTTCAGACATGAAACTTTTTGGAGGAAGGAAAATGCAAGACCAGTAGCGGTGGGCATTTGAGGTGCTGAGGACAAGCAGGTAGAGAGAGGATCATATGTAGGGAGGTAGACAAAGGGAGGAACACAGCTTTGGTTCAGCTGAGGCAAGAGAAGGCTTGTGTATACAGGGATTAAGTTAGTTTAAGTCATTGTGTTGAATGTAAAAGAATTTTTTAAAAAGGAAGGAAGCAAGTCATTGATGTGGGAAGCAGAAGCAGAAGGAAGCCACATGGACGTATCCACGGAACAGATAAGCAGAATTATTAAAGAGTAATCAGGTGGGGGA
The DNA here is from genome assembly GCF_019393635.1 of Dromiciops gliroides. Classification (NCBI taxonomy): domain Eukaryota; kingdom Metazoa; phylum Chordata; class Mammalia; order Microbiotheria; family Microbiotheriidae; genus Dromiciops; species Dromiciops gliroides. Next base: position 225,664,178 of record NC_057861.1, on the reverse strand, counting down.
AAAGTAAACCAGGGGAGAAAATTAGGATAATGAAATTGGGATATTATTAGCAACTATGGCCAGGTCTATATAGGAGAACACTGGTGTGTATGTGAATGGAGTAGAAAAATAATTAGAATGCTTTAGCAGCTGGCAGAATCAGTATAGTGACTGAAGAAGGAAAGTTGACTATATACCTTTGTGAAATAATAGATTAGTAGAAAGGTAAAGCTTGTGGTTTTCCCCAACTTCTAATTATGACCTTTGCTTAGATAACCCGACCAAATACTGGCCAAGGCTATACTGTGAAAATGTGAGCTGTGCTGGATCATAAAGCCTGTCCCTATCTTTTGCTCACATGTTGTTTTTTTAATTCTGTGTGTTACTATTATAAATACCCAAATTAACCAAAAAGGACCTATGAGGGAAGACACTATCTGAATCCAGAGAAAGAACTGATAAACATGCATAGAATGATTTTATATACATGCACACATTTTTATCCTATGTTAACCATCTCTAGAATGGGGGAAGAGAAGAAAAAAAAAAGGAAAATAAAAAATTTACATGATAACTTTCTTATATTTTAAAAGCAATAGCAAGTTATATGTTACAGATTTACAGTTTCATGCACAGTCATCTTTTTTAAAAATTATACTGTTATGGAAATCCTTGTTTTATCTCATAAATTAAAATGAACTAAATTTTAAAAGAAAAAGAAAACATTGGTCAATCCACATGTGGCAGGAGGTAAAAATTTAGAAGAGACTTGAACATTAAAGCTACTGAATCTCAAAAAAAGTTAGTAATCCTCTTTAGATGGACAAATGTGGTGATAGCCTTTCCAAGGCTTGTTCTCCCTCTAGTGTTTCCCTTGTACATGCATAATTGGTACTCAAGTACTACTAGGGATTCTTTGTAGGATTTCCCATATGTCCTCATTCCTATTTTTGCTTTATTTCTTGATGCTCCGTAGCCAGAATTGTCACAGTTTTACACTCCTCCTGTACTCATCAGCTTCTGCTTTTGGGGGGTGTATTTTGCTATAGAACATTATGTAATGTTTTTACCCTGCTCTGTGAAAAGGTAGGCCCAGTACCTGGTTCTCTGCTTTGATATTCATTTCCTTTGTAGTAAAGCAGTTAGTGGCAGCAGCAGGCTGGTATTGGGTGTCACTTCTGAAGGAAGGTTCTGAGCTTTGATCATAGATTGCCTTTGGGAGATTTTTTTTCCTAGTGGTTCATTGTGACTGCTTTAGGTCTCTAGTCCCCATGCAGACCCATGAAAACATCAGTTCATTCAGTTGCATCACTTTGCTGTCTTTCTTTAAAAAGTGCCTTCTGTTATGTGTTATACACGGTGGTTACCTGAAAAGTCCTGTTGACTGAGTAGCTGTAGGGAGATTAAACTGTATGGTAGTTGGACTCATTGAAGGTTGAATCTAGGGCTACATTTTCCCCTGGTGTGTCTCATTTAGGAAATAAATCTCACTTCACTGCCTAGCTCTGCCACTAACTTGTTTGTGTTAATCTTAGTTCACTAGAAACCTAAATAATAGTTTTAAGAGGTGTGGTGTTAATGTTTGCTTTTCTCTTGAAGCATAAAATGACAAAGAACTTCTAAAGTGGCACTTTGTCAATATAATCTGTCTGTCTGTCTCTCATCTAATACCAAGAGTTCTCAATATTTTTTATCATGCACATTTTGGGCAGTCTTTTAGGAAAGAAACTTATGAACACCTTTTTCATCATCAAAATGTTTTAAATGCTTATAATAAAATGAATATAATTATGAAGAAAAAACAAGTTCTCATATATATAAGAATATATTCACACACACATATATATATATATATATATACATGAGAGAGAGAGATTCAAAACTTAGGGTCCATATACTTGTTTTAAAGAATATATTATTCTTACAGAATAATATATTCTTATATATAATAGATAATATATAAAACATATATTCTATAAGCATATACTATATATTCTTATAGAATATCTATGTCTGTCTGTCTGTCTATCTATTTATCATCTATCTGTGTTCCTAAAAACAAGTTCCTGGGCCATAGGTTTCAAATTCCTGATGTAACATGTAATGAATTTTACTTTACTGTCTAGGTTTGCAAACATACATTTAAAGACAGGCAGTCAAGCTTGGTGTAGTACAAAGAGGCAGGAGACCTAGATTTTACTTTGCAAATTTAATTTGCTGTGTGAATTTGGGCAAACTAATTATTAACCTTTCTAGACTTTAGTTTAATTTGTGAAATAGGATTAGGCAAGTGTTTCCTATAGTGTGTGTGTGTGTGTGTGTGTGTGTGTGTGTGTGTGTGTGTGTGTGTAGTAGTACTGGTGTTCCTCGTGTTGTGAATAGGGTTTTGATGAGAAAAAGTTTATTAGTTATCTCCCTCTAAGAGCATGATTTTGTTCACTATATTGTAATGTACAAAAGTCCTGAATTCAGATGTCTTTGGTAGCTTCATGATGGAGGGCACAGTTCAAAGTGCTCTAAGTAATTCTTGAAGACCATAAACTATAGACCAATTACTAATCTCCATTCAATATGGGATCATTCATCTTAAAATGCTTATTAAGTTTGGCAATTTGGGATATAGAAAATATATTTAAACTCATCAGTTTTGTTTTAAAAGTTCTCCCCCAGCACATATCCATTTTATATTACTAGAATTCCCTATCCTTAGGCTTGCAGAGACCATTTAAATCTTCCACTAATACTCAAAACCAAAAGTGTTCTTTGGCCAGATTAGTTAAGAAAATAATGGACCCTATGATATCTAAGGTCTTGTCAGGTGCAAAAATTCTATACTTCTAAAATGTGTTTAAATTCAATGTGATTGTTGGAATCGTGTTAAAGTTGTTTTAAAGGAAAAAACCTGTTAATAGGAATCCTAGAATGCAATACTTTTGTAAAGGATGGAAGCACAACTAATTTGTTTTGTAGATCAAAACTTTTGAATACTGTGTTTTCTTAACATAGGCTATGTATTTTCTGATGTTTTTTATAATATATGGGAGGGGTGTCTTTGAGAATTTATTTCTTTATAAAATTAAGATTTTGCTGTATTATTGGGTAATGTGAAACTTTTCAAGGAAACTTTTTCCTCTGGCCTAATTAAATGCTCGGTTTTCCCTAGGGATCTGGATCCCGATGACAGTAATACATGAAAATATAATGAGTATCTTTATTGAGAGTTATTAATAACAGTCCCACATCTTCCCCTTCTTCTTTTAAGGTCATGTCATAAATTCCATGATAAACACCTTTCTGAGATTTATAGCACATCTAGGAAAAAGATGATATTGACTGAAACTTGGGTTACTCCCAAGGCAAGAATTTTCACATCAATTTTGGAGGGTTTAAACATAGCGATTGAAAAATTACTTGTGCTTCTTTCTAAACTAGAGTTTAATGAGTATTATACCTCATTTACTCATATATTGGTTGGAGTTTTTAATGCTTATTTTGTCAGCCTCTAAATAGTGGTCTGACCATAGTGGGTGGGGAAGCTGTCTGAAGTGAAGTAAAGTGACTTATTGGCAACCACAGCTGCATCAGCCCCTGTGCCACATGATGCAAGAGGGTTTGGCCATCATTAGAATGAAGAGTTGTTTTTACCTTGCTCTTTGAAAATTTCTTTTCTCTGTTTTCTCTAAAATTACTTTAAAGCAACTATTATCACCTTTAATCAACAATTTGTTTCTTGTGGATTCCATGCTCATTTCTGCGTTGCACGCTAAGAAGTATAATGTAGTCAATAATAGTAATAACGTCAAGTCATGGTTGTATGGCACTTTAAATTCGATAAGGAATTTTCCTCATAAGGACCCTGTGAGATAGAGTAAGTATTAGTATTCCAATCTTATAGATGAGGAATCTGAGTCTCAGAGACATTGAGTGATTTGCCTATAATTGCATACTAGGAAACTCCTAAGCAGAAACTTGAACTCGGGACTTCTGATAATGAGTCTTCTGTCCATTTTTCTTCCTCTTATAATTTAGTTAGTCAAGACAAGTACATGTATGAGCAGACACATAGTAGACATTGTGTAACAAAGTACAAAACTGCAAATACAGACTAATGCAGCTTTACATTGCACAGATTGACGTTTCTTGATTAAAGAATCCCGAGACTCATTTCTGTAAAGTTGGCTCCATTCACTCACACACACACACACACACACACACACACACATGTACTGAGAGACAGAGGGGGGGGGGGTCTCCACAAAACATCTTTATAAATCATTCAGAACTGAGTTTCCTAATGCTGGGAGTTGTGTGACAAAAAATACATTTGTTTATAGCTTCTATTTGTCCATGTCCAGTTGAAGGTAAATGAGGCACAACTAGGTAAAACTGGTAGTCGTCTGTCCCTAGCTTTCTCTCTCTGTGTACTACCCTTCCCAGCTCCCCCCACACCCCAACAGAGGACCTAATGCTGTTTAGCTATTTTCACTTGACTCCCCTTCCAAACAGAAAACTAGTCATTAATAGTAATTAAATAAATATCTTTAACTGAAACTCTTGCCAAAAAAAGTTATCTCATCTAGAGGCATTCATTTTAAGTTTCTTTTATTGTAGTGGAAAAGGTTTTTTCCCCCTTTTTAAGGAATTTCTGGCTTTAGCAGCAATGGGGGAAGTTGATGGTGGTGATTACTGGGATGGGAGAGGTGCTTTCCCCGAGAATAATAAATATTAAGCCAGTAATACTAAGCCAAGATCTTCCTTTGATCATGACAAAACACCCAAATTAGTCCTTTTAAAGCTTGCTGCATAAAGCAGAGTTTAGGTAAGGGTGAAAAGAATAGTCTGTGGTCTTTTTACCAAGATTGCCCCTGTACCACTTGGAAAGGACAGACTATTTTGGTTGAGGCTGCTGAGGGCCAAGGCCTTAGAAGGCATCTCCCTTGTGGGAGGCTTTAGCATCCCCCACTTATGTGACCACTTGTCAGTTCCCACCCTTATATTCTTTAACCTTAAAAGAGCTCCTACCCTGCTTTCCCTTCCTCCCTCCTTCCATCTCTCCCTAATGCTCCAAGATTCCTAGATAATATTAACCCCCCCCACTTACACAACCCAAGTTCAGAATTTTAATCCCTCTCATATGGACTTTGGCAAGATCTTCCTGATGGGTATCCAAGTTTTAAGTGGGATGGTTCTCTAAACCATCCTTCTTCACACAGCTGCAAAACTGGTATTGGTAAGCCATAGGTGTAAAGGTCTAAACATATTACTCCCCTGATTAAAAAGTTCCAGTGGTTCCCCATTGCCTGTGAGATAAAATATACATTCTTTCATCTGTCTTTTAATATGGCTCCACCATACTTTCTAGGGTTGTTGTATGTTATTCTCCTCACATTGTGTATTCTATCCAGAGTAGCCTATTGTATGCAATATTCCATGTCCCACATCCTTCCTTTGCCTAGGCTATATCCAATTGCCAGGATGCACTATCTCTTCACTTCCACCTCTAAAAGTTTCCTTAAAAGAGAACTGCAAGGGGCAGCTAGGTGGCGCAGTGGATAGAGCACCGGCCCTGGATTCAGGAGGACCCGAGTTCAAATCTGGCCTCAGACACTTAATATTTACTAGCTGTGTGACCCTGGGCAAGTCACTTAATCCCAATTGCCTCACAAAAAGAGAAAGAGAGAGAGAGAGAGAGAGAGAGAGAGAGAGAGAGAGAGAACACGAGAACAGCCTCCAAGGTCTTATCTCATGTTCCTCATCCTGCCTAAGTAATTGTGAATGGAGCCATAGGGGGCAGTTGATTATTACCCTTTACAATAACAATAGGAGCATTGATTTGATTAGTTTACAGAAAAGAGGTGGCAGGGAAGATAGTGAGATGCTTACAGAAGCCTTGGTTTTGTGATGAGTAAAATCTAGTGTATAGTCACCTTTTTCCTGTCTCTAGTTTAGGGAAAACTAGCTAGGGTTTACTTATAAATTAGAAGCCTTAGCACCAAGTTTGGCATTAAGCATTTATTAAAGAGTAAAGAGAGAACATGTGGAGTTCAGAAAGATAACAAAGCCTATCTGTCCTAAGAGTTCAACCTAGCCTCCTTCTTTTCCTTCCCTTCTGCCACCAACATGAGGTTTCAGCAACAAAAGAGTTAGAGAGCCAGCAGCACTTCCTACTTCCTGCCTCCCTCCCCTGGAAGAGGCTGATTGGTTAGCATCACCCAAATCCATTGGTTCACTGGATTTGAGGGTGGTCTCCTTGTTGAGTTCAAAGTCCTTAGCTTCTGAGAACAATACCCCATTGAGGGCCAGCCAGGTGTAGTTGCAATTTAGTTAACTTTAAGTGGTTTAATCAGCAAAGTCAATCATTCTCAGTCTCACTTAATTCAATCAATCTAGATCAATTTTTTCTGGTTAGGGCCTTTGGGCATTGACAAATCCCATTATTTTCTCACACTTTCCTGGTGGATGGCTTCACAGGATTTGAAGCATAGTCAGGGGCCAGCTAATTACAGTGAATTAGATGGGATCTCTGGCTATGCAGGGAAGGTCACTGTTACTAGATGGGGAGAAGATTAGACAGTGGAGAGAGAAAGATGGTACAGTGTTTGGTTAGGTGCTATTTTTTTGATGGAAACTAGCATGGCTGTCCAAAGCAATGAAAATTAAGCTTTATTCAGGAAGAAGTAGGAAGTGACTAAAATGTATTTTGTAGAGAGGAGTGGCATACCCAGATCTTTACATAATCAAGATTATTCTGGTAACAGCATAAAGATTGTATTGGGAATAAGAGCAAGTTAAGATGGGAAGGCCCTATTTTCATTCTATTGCAATAATTCAGGTAGTCTGTAATGAGACCTGAACTATGGTGGTGGCAGGGTGATTAGATAATTCAAGAAATATTGAAGAGGTGAGATCTATAGGACTTGGTAATTGATTGGAGTTGACCGTGGAGAGAGAGCAAAAAGACAAAGGCACATTTTTGAAGACTCAGTAAATATTAAGTACCTAGGGGTGCCACTGACCATAAAATCAGGAGGAAGAATAGGTTCATGGAAAAAGGAACTAAGAATCTTATTTCTAGTTACATGGACCAGAGAGATGCTAGAGGCATTTAAGGGGTTGGTGGACTATGCAGGTGAAGAGGTCCTTGAAGAATTTTGGAATGTGAGCCTAGAGTTCAAAAGAGGGGTCAAAGGTAAAGATAGATTGAGGAGTCACAGTGTCATAAAATTTGAAAGTTGGGAGGGACTTTAGTGGCCATCTGATCTAACTGATACATGGAAATAATCCCCATTATAACATATATGAGAAGTGGTTGTCTAGTCTCTGCTTGCAAAGCTCTTAAGGAATAGAACCTACCACTTATTGGGTGGTATACACTATCTACTCTTGTCCAACTTTGATTGTTAGGGAACTCTTTACCCCCAAATAAAATTTAATTTTTTTTTCTTTTCAACTTAAATCTATCACTCTAGGTTCCATACAGAGCTTTGGCCTTCCTACATGTGATATCTTTTCAAATAACTTGTTCTTCCGCATCCTCCCTTCTTCAGGCTAAATCTTCCAAATCATTTCAACCAATCTTTATATGACATGGGCTCAACATTCTTCACCATCTTGGTTGTCCCTCCTTTGTACGCTCTCTATCTTCTCAGGAATCTTTTTTTTTTCATTTCTTTTCTTTTTTTGCAGGGCAATAAGGGTTAAGTGACTTGTCCAGGGTCACACAGCTAACAAGTGTCAAGTGTCTAAGTCTGGATTTGAACTCAGGTCCTCCTGAATCCAGAGCCAGTGCTTTATCCATTCTGCCACCTAGCTGCCCCCTCAGGAATCTTTTTAACCATGGCACCCAGAACTGAAGATAGTAGTCTAGATGATGTCTGATGAGAGCAGAGTACTGTAAGCATACTACCTAAATTTCAGAAGCCCTTTCCCTCTCAGTATATCCCAAGATTACATTAGCTTCCTTAGGTGCTGTATGATAATACTGATGACTCATTAAAAAAACCCAGATTTTTTTTTGAGAACAACTACTAGAAGGCTTGCTTGCCTCATTTTATACCTGCAAAGTTATTTTTCTTTTTATTACAGTGACAGATTATTGTTGTTGTGGTTGTTGTCATTCTGTTATTTTCAGTCATGTGTGACTCGTCATGACCCCATTTGGGGTTTTCATAGCAGGGATACTAGAGTGGTTTGCCATTTTTTTTTTCTCCAGCTCAATTTACAGATGAGGAAACTAAGGCAAACATGTTGAAATGACTTTCTTACATCTAGTAAGTGTCTGAGGACAGATATGAACTAAGGAAGATGAATCTTCCTAACTCCAGGCCCAGTGCTCTATCCACTGTGCCACATATTGTATTTATTCTTATTAGATTTAATCCACTGTTCTAATCTTTTGGTTCTAGACTTGCTCATGCAATGACATTTATGTCATCAGGCTTTGTGTCATTTGCAGATTTGATGAGCATACTCTGAAGCAAGCGTTTTTAATTTAGATTCCATAGACCCCCCCCCTAAAGGATTTTTGGATAAATCTCAGGGGGTTAAAAGAACTTGGATGGGGGAAAATTATACTTTTATTTTTACTAATATCAAATTGAAATCTAGCATTTCCTCATTATGAACGTAGGCAACAAACATAATTCTGAGGAGTCTGTAAGCTTCACCTGATTGCCAAAGGGGCCCATGCCACACAGAAAAAAATAGAGGTTAAGAAATATTTCCCTAGAAGAAAAAGTAAGCAAATGATAAAAAGTGAAATAAAAGTTCTCTAGGAAAAATTTGAAAGAATAAATAAGCTAGAATGGAAAGTAGTAAGCAAGTGATGGATTCCTTGAAACTTAGAAAAAATAGAAATCACTGACACCATGATACAACAAGAAATAGTAGAAAAGAGCAAAAAGATTGAAAAATATGCAAAAATTTCAGGAATTTGATGAAAAAATAATGATCCAGAAAGAGATCAACAATAGGTAATGGAAAACTTTAAGAGGAAGTGGGAGAGAGATTAATGGAAGGAAAGGAAAGGAAAGGAAAGGAAAGGAAAGGAAAGGAAAGGAAAGGAAAGGAAAGGAAAGGAAAGGAAAGGAAAGGAAAGGAAAGGAAAGGAAAGGAAAGGAAAGGAAAGGAAAGGAAAGGAAAGGAAAGGAAAGGAAAGGAAAGGAAAGGAAAGAGGGGGAGAGGGAGTAAGGGAAGGAAAGAGAGAGAGGGGAGAGAGAGAGAGAGAGAGAGAGAGAGAGAGAGAGAGAGAGAGAGAGAGAGAGATATTGAGATTGATTGATTGATTTTGGAGCTCTGACTATATTTGTAAGAACTAGTGACAAAATAGGGATTGAAGATTATGTCACAATGATCTGATCCTGGGAGATCAATTTCATGCCAACCAATTTACAAAAGATTTAATTTATAAGCTATATTGATAATTTATTAATTTATAATCAGTACTTGACTCAATCAGAAATAATTTGAATAGGGCACCTTCTAGGTAGTTCTACTTAGGAGAAAAAAAGAGGAGTGTATTTAATGCTAATCACAGAATTAGAGCAAGTAAAGTTGGAGGTTCTCAAGAGATAATTTTTATGCAGTTTTTATATTTTGGATTGTATTCTACTCCAGGGATGTTTCTGGCTGAAGAATTAGAATTAAATTCCCTCATCCCATGGACAATGCTAGAAACCTACAGGCAAATTCTCAACATTGTGACTCTTTTTTTCCTAGACTTTAGGGAAGACAGTAACCCTTCTGTTTGTATTTGTTATCAATGTGTTAATGATTTTAAAGTATAACTCTAATCCTTTCTCCCACAGCTATATCCTCTTACCTACTGGGATACCTTATTTAGTTATCTATTCTTGGTTGCCTCTCTACCATATGGTTGCATTGAAAGCTATAGGGTACCCCAGAAACCGAAGTGGTCTTTTTCATTAATGAAGGTGGATAGATTGACCTTTATCATTAGTGGGACATGATAAAATGAATTCACTGAAATATTTAATACCTGCTTTGAAGTTGAAGAATAGATCATATATGAAGTTGACAGTGGTTTTTAAAGAGGCTGACAATTAAAGTACTGTGAGTTTATTCGTTTTAGTTTAGTGATTACACTAAGCTAACATGTATCAGTTAGCTTAGTGTAATCTTTTCAGATTATGTGATCTCATAAAATCATTGTGACTAAATCATATAGCTTAGTATGTTAGCCTATGGTGCTAAAGCAGTTGATATCTTTAATGAAAGCCAATGACAGTTTCCTAGAGAAAAATTTCTTCTCTGGTGAAAGAATATAGTCATAACCTCAGACATGCTTCCTGAAAATAAATGCTGTTCATAATAAGAGGGAAAAGGTCTTGCTACAGTGGGAGAGTGTGGATAGGAACAGAAGGTAAAAGGAAGTTGTCTCTCCATATCTATGGATAACAGTTATCCTTATCAGTTGGATAAAATGACATAACTCTAAGTCATTGATCCTAGAATCTTGAACCATCCTTTCCAATTCTGGGATTCTATAATTATGAATCATCACTGCCAGTTGGTCAGCAGCAGCATCTTTGCACAAGAAGATGAGTGCATTTATAATTCAATGCATAGAACTCTTTAATCACCAAGATATTTATTTGTTCGTTTATTTACTCATTTATTTATTTGTTTCATTATTTCTTTGGGTCTCCCTATCTCACTCAGGATGGAAATTCAGTGGAATGATACTCAGGGGCTCCATTCCATTGCCAACTGGCACAGAAGCTTTTACCTGCTTTGTTTCCAAAATTACCTAGCTCATGACCTCTTTTAGCAATTTTGTTCTTTTCTTCCCACTCCCCCGCCCCAACCCCATTGCTTCCCTTTCCTACAGCCCCAATCCTGGAGCTTCTGATATTGGTGACTGACTTAGTGCAGACACCTGATTGGCTTTAATCCTTCTATACCTCAGAACTCCTGAACTCAAGCAATCCACCAACCTCAGCCATCCCAGTAGCAGGGATATGGCATTTCTCCCACCATGCCTGGCTCTCAAGATTTTTTTTTTTAATTTCTCGTGTAATACTGGCATGGTCATAGTGGTTTTCAAGGTATTTGGGGAGGATGACCAAGTATTTTTCCTGAACATAAGTATAAGCTCAAGAAGAAAAAAAAGACATTATTTTGATGCTACTCATTTTCCTTTTAAAAAAAATCAGAGTCAATGATTTGATATGAAATAAAGTATACAGTAAATGCACTAAGGCATAAAAACTGTGAGAAAAAAGGCAACCTATATTCTTTAAATTATATGAAATATATCCTTCTGCAAATACCACTTTTTAAATAGAGCATAGCTTCAGACATTTTAATGTCTGTGTAATGTGTGAAAACTGCTTTGCTAGATTAAATTACGTATAAGAGGATTTCAATAATGCTCAGTGTCTGATTCACTAAACATCACTGAAATACTCAGAGTTTAACAGCATTATATACTTTTATTGTTGTGGTAAGCAATTAAATGTATATGTCACTTTGATTTAGAAAACAAAGGCACTGGCTATGTTGGGAGGATTTTTTTTGGACAGTTCAAACAATTTCCTCTTTCTTTTAGGTTTCTTTTGAAGCTGACTTTGAATTACTTAGTTGATAACCATTCTGCATACACAATTTAAAGTTTGTCACAAATGAATAGCCTCCTAACTTCTGAACTTCATGTATTTTAGGAAAATGGAACATGTGCCCTAATTATTTGGGGGGGGGGGTATGGGGGCTTTCACTTTTATTTCTTGATCTAGCTCTATATACAGAATGACCCATTTAATCCCCCATTGCATTCGGGGGAGATCATTTTAAATGAGGTTGCTTTGTATATAGAACAGATGAAAAAAATTCCAGAGAAGCCTCATAGGGAGTAATGTGTTTTATTTTTACAAAATTACTTTAAAAGGGCTTTGCCTATAACTAGGAAATAGGACTGATAGCGCACAGGAAGCAATTTAAACTGCAAGATGCAGAAGAAAGTTGCTACATTTCTCTGGGCTCCAGTTTCCTCATCTGTAAAATGAGGGGGTGGACTAGAATGCATCTGAGGACCTCACACCTATGATCCTGCAATGCTTTGATTCTATGGATTTTTATCTTATACTTCAAGAGTTGTCAGTATCAATGGAATTAACGTTTAAGTTTTCACTGTTTTTCTTTGCTGTATGAAGTCACTATCTTTAGATTTATTGAGTTCACAGTGTACTTGAGATGAGATAAATAGTCAGATGTATCAATATATGAATTGTTGAATATGTGTTTTACACTCAGTCAATGAGCATTTATTAAATATCTACTATTTACCAGCTGGTGCAATGGATAGGACACACTGGGCTTGGAACCAGGAAGAATCATCTTTATGAATTCAAATCAGGACATGATTCAATAAAAATGTGCCAGATACTACGCAATGTACTGGGGATTCAAAATGAGACAAAAGACAATCTTACTCTCAACGAGCTCACAATCTAATGAGGGATACAACAAGCAAATAAATTTGTACAAATAAGCTTTATATAGGATAAATAGGACATCTTTGATGGAGGGAAAGTACTGGAATTAAGAAGGGTTGGGGAGGATTTCCTGAAAAAGATGGGATTTTAGTTGGGGCTTAAAGGAAACTGGGGGATGCAGTAGGCAAAGATGAGGGGGGATAGAATTCCCAGTATAGGGGAAAGACAGAGTAAATGCCTAGCTGCAAAGAGGTGGAGTATATTTTTTGTGGAAAAGACAAGAGGCCAGCATCACTGGATTGGAGATTATGTGGTGGGAATAATCTGTGAGAAGACTGAAAAGGTGTGTGGAGAGAAGAGTTTTTAATACCAAATACATTTTATATTTAATTGTAGAGGTGATTGAAAGCCACAGGAGATTATTGGGTAGGGGGTGACAATGGTTGGACTGATAGTTTAGGAAAATCACTTTGGTAACTGAATGGAACATGGATTGGAGTGGGGAAATTGGAGGTAGGAGAGACTTGAGGTAGACCGACCTACAAGCAGCCTATTGTGGTAATCTAGGCATGAAATGATGACTGCAGTTGAGTTGTGACATCAGAGGAGAGAAGGGGATGAACCTATTTGAGAGATGATGCAGAGGTAAAATAAACAATTCTTGACACCAGATTGAATATGGGGGTAAAAGATTGTGCAGAGTCTAGGATGACACCTAGATTGAGAGCCTTATGGACTATGATGTTGCTCTTGACTGAAATAGGGAAGTTAGGAGGTAGGGGAAGACAGGAGAATTTAGGGGGAAAGATAGTAAGTTTGGTTTGGGGTCTGTTGAGTTTAAGATGTGTGAGAAAATAATGGGATTTGGCAGATACTCAAAGGCTTACCTGGAGATTAATCTAAACTGATTGAATTAAGTGAGAGTGATTGACTGCTGATTAGCCTACTTCAAGTTAATTAGATTGTAACCATACCTGGCTGGCCCTTAAAGAGGTATTGTTCTCAGAAGCTAAAGACTTTGAACTCAACTGAGACCACCTTCAAATCCAGTGAACCAATGGATTTGGATGACACTAACCAATCCAGCTTGAAGCAGTATGTGAGGACTGCTCATGCTCCGGACCTATACAAAGCTTCCACACTCAGTTTGCTGGGGAGTTCATTATTGAAGCAGGCTCCTGGCAGAGAACTTGAGCAAGAACCCAGCCAGGCTAGAACTCTAAGCTAGATGGGCCTTATCTTAACTTTCTAACCTTCACGTGAATACGTGGTATGCTTTAATAAATGCTTAATGCCCAAAGACTAGTGCTGAAGCTTCTAATTTAAGGCAACCACACATTTAAACAACACAGTTGGCAACCTTGAAGAAACAAAGGGGGGAATGTGGTAAAATAACGGAATTTGGCAGACAAGCAGCCAATGAACATATTGAGTCTTGGTGATTGAGGTTTTATTTCTTTTTGATAAATTGATTATCACTTCAAGTATCTTTTTGATAAATTAATTATCACTTCAAGTATCTGTTATTGTCATACTAGATATAGAATTCATGTACAAGGTGAGCCTTTGAGTATCTGCCAAATCTCATTATTTTCTCACAGATGTCTATTGGACATCTAGTTCAAGATGTCTAAATGATGATTGGAGATGAGAGATTGGTCTAGGATATGCAGGTTTGATATTTATTAGCATAAACATAGAAATTAAATCTGTAGGAGCATGGATCAATAGGAATTTATTTAGCAACCAATTACCCACCAGATGAAACATTCCCTACATGTAAAAGGCCTATTTTCTTATAAGAGAGACAGCAAGTTCACATAAAATATATACAGCATAATTATTAAATTCATAAATATATAACTATACATAATAATTAAATATAGAGAAATTTTGGATGGGAAGGCATTAGCAATTGAGAGAAAGGGCAGAAAGGATTCCTGTGGAAAATGTGGTTCAGCTTCATTTTAAAGGAAGAGAGAATCCATGAGAGGTGAGGTGTCAGTTCATTCCAGGCATGGGAGGGACAGCTATTGAAAAAGCTCAGAAACAGAAAATGGAAAGTCATGAAAGCAGAAAAGAGAAAAAGCCAATTTGGCTAAATCAGTGAGTTGGAGGGGGAGTACTGTCCAGTGAGGCTAGTGAAATCAGGCAGGGACAGGTTGTATAGGGCATTAAATACTAAACAGAGGATCTTATGTTCAATCTTAGAGGTCACAAGAAGCCACTAGAGTTGACTGAATAGGAGTCATATGATCAGATCTGCGCTTAAGGAAAAAAGTTAGACATGAGAGAAATTGTAGAGATGAAAACAGCAAGGTTCTGAGAACTGATTGGGTTAAAAGAGAAAGAGGAGTGGAAGATAATGCTGAGATCATAAACCATAGATCTTGAAAAGGATGATGTTGCCTTCAACAGAAATGTGGAAGCATGTGTGTGGGGGGGTAATAACTTCAGCTTTAGTTATGTTGAGTTTTAGGTATCTCTGGAATATCCACTTTGGAATGCCACTAAGCAATTGGTGATCCAAGACTGAAGCTTGGCTAAGAGACTAGGGCTTAATATGCAGATCTGAGAGTCATCTGGAAAGGTCTGATAATTGATTCCATAGAGGCTGATGATATTTCTGAGATTCTATAGAGAAAAGAGAAAAACTCAGCAAAGAACCTTGTGGGGGGAGACCTCAAATTAGGGGGCATGACATGTGGATGACAGACTAGCAAAGGAGACTAAAAAGGAGTGGTTTGATAGGGATTGGTGAACCAGAAGAGAGTAGTATTATGAAAAGAGAAGAGAGAATTTCCAGTAGGGGATGGGTAGTTGACAGTGTCAAGTGTAGCTGATAAGTCTATCTACAGAATAGATGAAAGCTAACCTTAGGAAGGCCCTGGCAACTGGGATTGCTAGGAAAGGCTTCCTGAAGGAGGAGGCTTTGAGGTGAAGCTTGAAGGAAAAAAATGAGTTTAAGAGGTAGAGATAAGGGAGGAAAATCCTATGCATTCCAGTGCAAAGGCATAGAGATAGGACATTCTTCATTGTGCATAGCTAATGGAAAGAAGCCTTGCCATTGGATGGACCATAGAGTATATGGAGAAAAGCAATGTGTAAGAAGACATGGGTAATCCTGAAATGTTGTCTTGTCCAAGAACTGCTATTTTCCCACCTTGCTATGTGTTTCTTCCCAAGCCATGAGAATTGACAGGTAGTCTGATGATGCTTCCTAATTTTCAGCAAGATGGTGGGTAATATCCCTCAGTATCTTGGTCAAATACCTCTTGATGAGATAATACCATACCCTCATAGAAGCAATGCTCTGCTACCTATGAATTTAATTTCCGGTTTTATAGAGGACTTTTACTGCAGTGTGGTGGGAAAGCAGGTGGATGAGAGAAAGATTTAAGGGAACCTTGTTCAGTTCTTTGCCTGATCCTATCCATGCATGCTATCTCATTAAGATAAAGCAATAAATAAAAATAATGAAAGAATTAAAGTAAAAGAATCCATGCCTTATGAATGATTTGTTCTACTGTCTCATCATTTTTTCTTTGTTTCCTGTTCAGTTTCTTCTTTGGTCATACTATGTTTTCTGGAAGAACAGACTTATTCATCATATTTTCTCTTGGGATGTACCCCCTCAAATATTTGATACTTTTCTTTCTGAGCTTCATTCACACAGATCCTCTAGTTCAGGAGCTATTTACTAGAGTCCATAAACTTAAAAGAAAAGTTAAAATCTTCATTAAAGGGGCAGCTAGGTGGCACAGTGGATAGAGCACCGGCCTTGGAGTCAGGAGTACCTGAGTTCAAATCCGGCCTCAGACACTTGACACTTACTAGCTGTGTGACCCTGGGCAAGTCACCTAACCCCAATTGCCTCACTAAAAAAAAATTAAAAAAAAATCTTCATTAAAATGAAAAACCTTAAAAACATTTTGATAGCTACATTTCAATATATTTGGTTTTCTTTCTAATCCTATGCATTTAATATATTAGAAAGCAATATTCTGAAAAGGGGTTTATTCATAGACTTCACCAAACTGTCAAAAAAGTTAAGAATTTCTGTCCTAGTTCATTAAAATGAACTTCAAGAGTAATGAAAGATTTTTATTCAAATAAAGGTTTAAAAAGTGGGAGAAAGACCAGCCCCCTTCTTATTTGACTATTTCAGAGCTACAAAGACTTTGTTACCTCATAATTTTTTCTTCTTTTCTTCAAGTCATCTTTTGCTTTCTCACCCATTCCTAATCTGTTAGATAAAGGCAACTTGGAAAATTGGTCTGTGCAGGGAGTAAAATATCCCAGAGCAATATGAAATTCACAGATTCTTCTTTTTTCCAGCAGCTCTGTGCTCAGACTTGAGTCCAGAAAGAACCATCTCATGCTTTTTATGTTCCTTTTCAAGTGATAAAAACACCTTGGTGTAATGGGAGAATTGTATAGTTGCACCTGAACTTTATTACTCTTCCAGAGTTCCCTGTTAGCCCATGCATGCTATTGCATTTTTATTTGTGCATATCTTTGTCAGCAGCAGTTATTTTATAAGGCAAATCTTTAGTCATTCTCAAGTTCATCTCTGGTTCCTTGTGACTTGCTCTTGTACTAAGAGAATTCTATCAAAGTCATACATGCTTTCATCACAGGAGTCCTTACTATCCTATGTCCTATGTCCTCGTTGAACATTGTGAGTCTAGACTGCTTCTGTTTTGGTCAGTCCTTGAAAGAGTAAAGATGCTTTCTTTATAAAAATCATGTTATGCAAATGCTAGGACAAGTTTCTTATCAATGTTTTGATACTTTTTCTAACATTTTCAGCAGTAATAAATGGATAGAGGTTGAATTTTATTTTCTGTAAACAAACTTAGCATCTTTTCTTGTTAGACTTTGAGTGAGAGAGAAATAAATTGCCTCAGGTTGTCAGGGTGAAATATTGAATTTAGTGGTATATCTTCTTTAATGAGTTTTCAGTTCCCATTGGGAGGTTTAATTGAGACCAGTACTATTGAAAGTGTAACAGACTACTAGTGTCCAGTGGTGCTAATTTCATTGACATGCCTTGAGCTAATGAAAAAGACAAAGCTGCCAAGCTATGGAACACAATTTAAAACAGTATGAAATTACTTGCCTTTGTCCTTGACCCTGCCTCGGTTAACATTTTTGTCAATGATTTGGGTAAAAACCAAAGGCAACTTATCAAATCTGTGGATGGCACAAAGTTGGGGGTTTTGCAAAGCCAATTAGAATTCTAAAATTAGAATTAAAAAAGGTTTTTATAAGCCAGAAATACGAAGCTGTTTGGAGTTTTTAGTTGACCATATGTTCATTATGGACATGCTGTGTCACAGAACTGCTAAAAAAGCTAGAGTAATTTCAGGTTGTATTAACAGAGTTGGAGTATATAGATGAGTTGAGATTAAAAGGCTCAAAGGATAAATTTAAAGTGGAATGGCTTTCCCTGAGTTAATCTTCATTTTAGAGATGAGGGAAATGAGACCCAAAGAATGTAAAAGACTTGCCCAAGGTGGTAACCATTAGAAATGAGCTTAGAATTTACAACCGCTTTCTTGAGAGCCAATGTCTCTTTTTCAGCCAGACTCCATTACCTCATTTTGTCTGACTGTACTCTGTGCTGAATACATGCTTTCTGAAAGAGTTTGTTTTGCTTTGGGTGCCATGTTTTAATAGTGGCATTGATAAATTAGAGAGGACCTTACAGAGAAGAGTGAAACCATCTTGGTGAAACATCATATGAGGAATAATGAGGAAATTAGGGATGTGTGGCTTGAAACTGAGAATTTGTGGAGGGATATTATACTTGTTTTTAAATACTTAGAACGTTGGTATATATATATAAAAAAAAAGTTGGCATATCATGTATCTCCAGAGGGTAGAACTAGATCTAACTATTAGAATTTTGGAAGACAGATTTTGGCCTACTCTAAGAGAGAATTCCTACCAATTATAGAAGTACAACAACGAAATAGGTTACCTCATAAAATAATGACCTCCCCATCCCTGAAAGTATTCAAGTAGAGTCTGAATAACATTCTGGTTGGGATATTATAGAAGTCACAGGGAAGTCCTATATTCACAGAGAAGCAGATGATTATGGCGACCACTTCTAACTCTAAGATTATGTGACTTTGCTCCATATTATACTTGAAACACATGAAAAAAAAAATGTTTGTTATTGTTCCATTTCTTGACTGGGGATTTGGAGCGACTAAACACAATAGGTAATATATGGAATATAAAAACATACATATTACATAGGTATTTTTCTCTTCATGGTCACTCAGGCTTATTCACTGAATTGCTAATTATCCTAAGTAGATGAAACACACGCAAGGTGATATGGCATATTGGCTAGACAGTTGTTGGAGTATTACTAAATTAATACTACTAAATAACACTATTTATAGTAAGAACAATTTACAAACAAAGAAACTGAGTCACAAAAGTTTGTGACTTTTTGTCAGGACTATAAGATCATAATTCTACACCTTGGAGGCATCTTAGAAGCTATGTAGCTCAACCCTCTCATTTTGCAGATGAGGAAACAGCTGCATAGACAATGAGTGACCCACTCAAGGGCAGACACAGTTAGTAAGAGTCAGAGGCCAGATTAGAACCTTAATCCTTGGACTGCACATTCCAATTCTCTTTCCACTGTACTATACTGCAGCCTCAGGTGAGGAGGAAGACCTGAGTTCAAGTAATAGCAATTCTTTCATTGTGAGGTCATGGTCAATTGCTTAATTTCACTGAAGGAACTATATAACACTATTAGTTATGGACCAGAGGTTCTTAATTTGAAATCCAAAAAGATATTTTAAAAAAGATATTTAATAATTATTTCAGTATAATTGTATCCCTTTCAATCTGATATATTATATTTAAAATATTATCTAAGAGGGCATCCATAGACTTCACCAGAATACCAAAGAGATCCATGACAGAAAAAAGAAAGTTAAAAAACTTTGTTAAAGATGGATGGTAATCTGCTTTAAAGAAGAGTTACCCCCCCAATTATAGATTCTATGCATATTAACATGGGTAAGAATGTAGTTAAGAAGACGTAAGAACCAGGGGATGGACCCCATAAATATGAACAGCTTCAGGGAAGCTGAAATATCTGAGTTGTCTTATATGTACAAATGTTATAGAAAAAAAATTCCCTTTAGTTACATAGTTATTTTTCCATTATTTCTACTCTTATAATTTGGATGGCTTCTTATAGCTTCTTTAAACTAGGAAATATACAATTATACCTCTGCTGAAAATAATATGGTATTAATATTAGTGTTTTAATTGGTTATATTTATAAATCCAAGTTTACAAAATTTATTTTGATTTTGAAATATTGGGTCCCTGAATATTTAATGTGAAAGCTGTTTCAGTAACAGATTGAGGATCATTTTTCAGGAAATGTTTCTCAGAATACAAATATGGGCCAATTGGTTATAAAGAATCAACATATTACCCTACATTATTGCCCTATGATGCCCATGACATACCTGCTGCTATCATTTCCCCAAATTATTTTATTTGGTTTGGACAGGCTGTAATCATTTTCTTGCATTGAAATGTCTTAGAAAATTTATGGGGACTTTGTCAGTTTATAAATTCAACATTATGGTAGCTTCCCAGTTCTGTAAACCTGGGGAAATGCCAGTTTTGTATCTGCTTAAAAAAGGTCTTAATTGTAATTGGCACATTCCCATACCAGCTTCTATTCACAAGGAAACATTTTAAAGGGATAGGAGCAAATTTACAGCTGCTTTTTTATCACAGGTATAGAACTGTGGAAGCCCATAATTTGTGACCAGAGACCAAAGAAAATTCAGCTTAGCATCAAGTTGGTACTTTAGGAGCCTATAATTCCCTATTTTTATATTGGGCAGGGTCTATCTTCTAATGATTTTTATTTTTAATTTCCAGGTGGTTGCTCATTTGATGAGCCATTTACCACGTGTGGATACAGTCAGGGTAAGGATGATGACTTCGATTGGGAATGGGTGAACACCTTGACAAAGCCTTCTGATCCATGGATGCCCTCAGGTTGGTTATATATTTTGGTTTTTCTAGAACTTAATAAGAAGAGTAGATGTTTGTATATCTCTACTCTATATATCTACTTAGTATAGATAATTTGTTGAATGAATGAGAGTTTTGGAAAATAAATGAGAGGTATGGATGGGATTGATCAGATGAGGAGAATGGAAGCGTGTAGAACCTTGTTATGATATTGGATTTAATTTAATATCTTCTTATCTATCCTAGTTGAGGATTATACCCATTATCTTTGAGTACTGAATTCACTTATAGGAAAGATACTACTTAGGAAAAGCACAACAGTATAGGAGCAGTGTTTGTACCAGTTTTGACAAGGGAATTGGATATGACACTGGACTGAGGGGCAAGAAATATGGAACCTTGTGGATATGACTTAAACTTTCTTGTGTTTGTGAAATGGGGATGATAATCATGGTGATATTATGAAGATAATTAATATCCTTGTGAAGCACTATGAAAGTAAGCAATACTTTATAAATGTAGCTGTTGATGTCATTCTTTTGGTAGTGACTTTATTTTATTTTCAGTTTTATGTTTTACCTCTTTTTGAAGCCTTCATTTACAATAATTTTCTCTTTCTTTTGGGAAAAAAGTGTGACATGATTTGAACTGTACATAAGGTATATTCATCTGCTAGCAATGCTAAGTGTGAATCTGAGAGAAAGAGAATAGGGGTGGGATTGGCTACTTGTTAGGAAGCTATTGTGTTAATCCAGGGATACCTGGTAATGTAGACCTGGAATAAGGCAGTGACAGTGGGAAAACACATTTCAATGGTAAGTGAAATAAAGGAGAGTGAGAGGTTCTGACAAAGCTCTATGGGTAATTTAGCATGGAAGGCATCATTCTGGCTTTGAGAATCAGGATAGGAGGTACCATATGAGTTTGACCATGAAAAAGGGATGGAACATTAAAAAGAATGAAATGAAGGGAAAGAAGCATTGTATAACTGAATCAAATGAGAAAATAATGAGATGAAATAGAGCAAGATGAGGGTAGGAAACAGAGAGTACTACATTTTGACTAGAACATGGAGTATGTAAAAGAAAGTATCTAAGAAGATTGGAAAGTAGGTTGGAGTCAAATTGTAGAATTCCAGGATCACAAGTTCATTTTATTTTAACTTTTTGATAGACAGTTGGTAACTACCAATATCTTTGAATAGAGCAGCAGCGTCAAAGAAATGCAATAGAATGATTGTTAATCCTTCATCTTCGCAAAGGACCAGTGACACCATGGATTGATGTTTTGACTTGTGTGTGAATTGGATTTTAGTGAAGCAGAGTTTCACAAAGTCATCAGCCTCACTATCTCTTCCAGAGTCACTGAAGTTCAATGGCAAGACAAAAGTCAGGAAATTGTTTATGGACTGGGATACAGTGGATGACCTTGGCTCTGGTTTTATTGTGAAAGATGGATTGGAGAGGGAAAAGTGGTATTGAAATGTCAGTTGGTTAAGAGACTTATGACAGTCTAAGCTTGAAGAGATGAGCACTTGGACTAATCTTGTAATAGTATATTATTAGTAAGATGTGGCAACTGATTAAGAATATATGATTAGAGAAATGCCAAGTCAGAAATTGAGTCCCGAGGTCACAACTGATGGATATATGTGGAGATATTTAATCAGCAGTTGGAAATTCAGGATTGGAACTCTTAATAAGCAGTTCAAAGTGGAGATATAAATTTGACTCATCTGCATAGAGATAACTGAACTCATGGAGGTCAATGAAGCCACCAAATGAGGGAATGCTGAAAGAGATAAAGGCCAAGGACAAAATCTTGAGGTGAGAAAAGGCTATTAAGTTAACAAAATAGACAGGAAAAGGAATGGCTAGAGAAGTAGGTTAACCATAAGAGTTCACAGGAGAGAGAATTTCAAAAAGGAGGGGCTAGTATGAAGAATACATACATATTCATGTATGTGCCTATGTGTACATATATACATGTATGTGTACATATATATATATATATATGCAATATAACATGTTGAAGTATCAAGGCCAATACATGCTAAACCAAAAGACCATTGGATTTAGCAATAAGAATATGGAAAAGGCTGTATCAATAAAGTGTTAGGAACTGAAGCCAGATTGTGATGAGTCAAAGAATGAGTGTATAGTAATGATGTGTAATTAGCATTCATACACTGTTCTTTTAAAGTTTGATGGTGAAAGGATTAAAGTAAGAATCTTTCTTTTGGAAATATGTTTAATATGATTGTACCGTATAACCTACACAAGATTTCTTACCATCTTAGGGAGAGGGAGGGGAAGGGAGGAAAGGAGAAAAATTGGGAACTCAAAATTTTACAAAAATGAATGATGAAGACTATATTTCATGTAATTGGAAAAAAATAAAATGCAATTAAGATAAAAAAATTGTTTTTTATGGTGTTGGTTTGAAAATAGGGGATATTTGAACTTGTTTTTAGATGGAGGGGAAGGAATGTGGAGAGAGGGAGGATTAAAGATAGATGTAAAAGGGAAGGGGTGATTTCTCAGAGGAGATTTGAAGAGATGAAATCTAGGATCCCAGGTGAAAGGGTTTTTGATTTGGCAAGGGAAAATATTTCCTTTGAAATCTCAAAAGAAATCTCAAAAGGGAAAAAGGAAATGACTTTGGAGTAGAAGTTTAGAGTTTTGAGGGTATTCATATTAAATTGACCTCATCTTCTTGGTAAAATGTGAGGTGGAATCAGCTCTGGAGAGTAAATGGGCAGTTTGGGGGACTTGAGGACAAGAAAGATCAGTTACTTTAATGGTAAGGTGATGGTCACTCAGAGATGTATGGGATCATTAGTGTGTTGCATCTAGGATCTGGTTGAGGTCCCATGGTGTACACATTTGTTAGGCCAAGGGATCTTAAGCAGATGATGCCGTCTCTTCTCAAAATCTGTAAAATTGGGATATTATTTATACCAGAAACCTCATATAATTCTTAGGAGAGAGTCTTATGCCTTTCAAAGCACTATAGAAATGTGAGGAATTGTTATTATTGTTATAAATGTGGAATGGAATAAGTCAACACTATCTTATGTTTGCCTTCAGAAGTGTTTGGCAGCTGCACATTTGTAGTTAAGGTTTCCCCTAGCATAAAAGCTTGAGATCTTGAGAAGACTTGCCATATTATCCAATTTTACTTTAAGTAAAGATGTGACTTAAAATCTTTGTGATGAAATTTAAATGTAAGCTGTAAACTATTCCTTAAGTTAGTGTAATTTTTACCATTTTCTTTGGGAAGTGACACTGGTTCCTTGTACAATTTCAAAAAGTATCCCTTGGGGGAAAAAAAGAGTTTAGTTGGGGGGGAAATCATTCCACAAGGTTCTTGCTCTGGGAGTAGAAAAACTGTCATCTATCCTAAAAATATTGTCTTTATTATTGTTTGATACCAAAAATTTGAGGCACTACTGAGTAATTATCTATTATTTTTATTTATATGTGACAAGATAACATTTAAATATCAAAGCAGTAAGTGGGATTTTAGCTTTAATTTTTAGCTTTTTGCCTTATTTTCAATTTTTTGTAATAACAGAATTTTAATGTGCAGGGTATTTTTTCCCTCCATCTGCATTAGCAAAGCTATTTTTAACTGCACTTTTAAAAAGTTAAATACAGTCTGGAGCTATGTGCAAGCTGACTTGATAACTACTGTGAAGCTGTTACGCTATGTTCTGGAAATACATATTTAGAGTTTCATAAATACTACATGTCATTTAAAAATCCTCTTTTAAACTGCTATTTATACTATTGGTAGATTTTTTTTCTCAGCTGGTCCCGTGAACAGTAACTTTTCAGTTAATGGAAATGTGCCAAAGCTGATTATTCATTCCCTTTATAAGTGGGTAGCCTGTTGCAGTGGAATGCTAGTAGCTTTTTCTCTTGCCTAAGGAAAAATCCCCTTACCTTATATTCGAGGAATAAGAATGCTCACTTGGAGTACAGTTCCTTGATGATGAATTCTGGGGATAGCATTCCACTTATGGCTGCTGCTGCAGTCTAATGCTTCCTAAGTGTTACAGCACACTAGCTCCTTTTTAATCCTTATCACAATGGATTAAGGAATTTACTTTCAAATAAGTAGATCCATGACATAGACAAAATGTATAATTATTTCAGTAACTTCCCATATTTTTATTCTTATTTTAGCCTAACTATTCCAGTTGGGTAAATATCATATATTTACTTAAAATGTTGTTCAATAAAAGTCCTATCTAAAGTATAAGAAATAAATGGTTTTGTTTTGTACTGAAGGAGAAATTATGCACAGAAAATCCATAACATATCAAGTTTAGCTCTGGTGTGAACAATATACTTAGTAGTGGATGGGTATGGCCATTTACCTCTCATAAAATTGACATTTTATCTTCCTTTTTCAAGTACCACTATTTCTAAGTGATTGTAATATAGGAATGGAAGGAGGTATTGTAGGGAAATAAAGAATTTTGGTGATTGCCTCATGAAAATCTAATTCTGTTAGTGGATCTAAAAGATAGATGTTTCTTTTTTAAAGCATTTTATAATTCATGTCACTTTCTACTTTTATTTCCTTTATGTGTCCTGAGAATAATAACAGTTGTAGTGAATGGTAACTGGCCTTGGAAATGATCTTGTGCCTCTTATATAAAAGGCCATCTTTGGGGAGTAGCAGTAACCTATTTAGAGCCAAGAGAATGGGTCATTTGTTATGGAATGGGCATTCACATGTTTACTTTGATAACCCACAAATATAGAAAAATGACAAAAGACATTTGTTTGTAGCAAAAAAGATGATCAATTGACAGCTAATGTAATTGAAGTTCTTTCATCACAGACATGCATCAATATGTCAATGCCTTTCCCAAATTAAGAAGACTCTACTATTCACATGCCAATTTATGGTAATTTTTAGGAGACAGGGAGATGTGAGGTCATCTCTCAGTCTTACCTTTGGCTGAGAATAATTAGTATTTCAAGGCAAGAATGTCTGCACAGTTGACCATGAATGCCATCTAAGAGGTTATTTACAGAAATGAATTGCTGGGACATTAAACTCTGGGATCATTTTAGTTGAGTCTTGACTTTTCCAAACATTAGAGTATGCAAAATAGAGATTTTATTTTCCTTAGTTGCCTCATCTGTCTTGTCCCTAAGGAGATTGCTACCTGACATCCAGATGTAACAAACACTTAGCATACATTTTTCCCATTTCCTTCATTCTCAAACTACCATTGTGAGGATGTTAATTAGTTTCTAGTTAGCTTTAAACAGTGAATTATGAGGTACATTTTTAAAAAAATTGGACTGAAGTTGTAGACTGTCAGCAGTTTCCAAGCTACAAATTTTAGAAAAACAACTTAAGATAATAATGAAGAAAACATTTCACATCAGTGGTTTGTGGAGGGAATTCTTGGCGTTAGCCTTAAAGTGCTAAATGTAGCAACATTTTAATGGGAGACAAAAACAAGTATGTTGAGTTCAGTGATCCCATGTCAATAGCATAATCTTAATGTATGTGGCATTCCTAATCTCAGGCAGTGTGCATCAGTGAATGAATTGATGGAAATATCTACCAGTATGTGTTTTAACTCACAATAACTCTCAATGGTCAAGGCAGCCATATTTGTGTGGGAGGCTCCTTAGTAGTTAGCCACAAACAAGGAGAGGAATGTAAGCTACTGTGATGTATATCTTCTAGTTTGAATAGCCTATGCTTAATAATACACAGATGTTTTATACTGAATTTCTTTGACATTCCAGTTCAAGTTGATTAGAAACTGAAAGAGTAACAGCACTTGTATAATTCAGCTGCTCAGTATATTTGTGGTGAACACTATTTCTTTACTCAACACTAAAGAATATACAAAATGGATTGAAGAATGATTTCATAGATTGTATCATATAAAGATGCATTCTATGCAAAACATATAGAAAAGTGAAACCTATATATAAATATGTGTGTGTGTGTGTGTGTGTGTGTGTGTGTGTATGTGTGTGTGGAGAGAGAGAGAAATAGGTGATGCCAACCAGAACTCTGTGAACCCAGGCTAGTCACTTAATCTCTGCCTCAGTTTCCTGCACAGTTAAATGAGAATCAGAATAGCAACTACCTCCTAAGGTTGTTGTGAGGATCAAATGAGATTAAACAATAAATATTTACAAAAAGGTGATCATGAAAATAATCACAACTTATGAAGGTGAAAAAAACTCTGTGAAGAATTTTGCAAGACCCTTATGTGATGGGGGCAACTAGGTGGCTCAGTGGATAAAGCACCGGCCCTGGATTCAGGAGGAACTGAATTCAAATTTGACTTCAGACACTTGACACTTACTAGCTGTGTGGCCCTGGGCAAGTCACTTAACCCTCATTGCCCTGCCCCCCCCCCAAAAGAAAGACTTATGTGATGACTTAATTTATGGATGAGATGAATTATTGTTTCCTTCTTGATTTTCAGTACATTCTGTTAATCTTTGGTCTGTCTATTTCAATGAGTCTGATAAATCTGCCTATATTATTTGCTAAAACATGAGTCTAAGGCTTTTTTATTTGTTTCTTCTCATTTTCTTGAAAGTCCAGTATAGCTAAGATTCTCTCCCTACATTCCAATATGTCTGATACTTTCATAGCTTTTTCAAACCATATTCTCTTTGTGTTGTTATCTGAATTTCTTGAGTTCCTTTTCCCATACCTTTTCTTTCATTATAACTATTCTATTTTTTCATAGATTCTACCATTTTGTTGTGAATGTCATCCATCTTTCCCAAGTGACCTTTTGTTTATAATTTTTTTTAATTTTTATTTTATCTACAGAGATGATAATATTCCTTTATTTCTCCTTTTGAGCATATGCTTTACTCTTTAAGATCTTGTGTAATGATTGGAATGATGCCACCTACTGGAGACTTGCTGTGGGAAAGCTCCACCATGAGGAAAATGCCTCAGAGGCATTGTGGCTTTTCCTTGGCGTCAGGAAATGATGTTTGCTCATGGGTGCTGTCTATCAAGGCTACCAGCCAATCAGCTTGAGGAGCCTCCTATTTTCTGGGAGGAGACAGGAAGGAGGAAAGGGAGCCTGCACAGAGAGCTCTGGGGTTTTTTTTGGGTTCCTGACTGGATGGTGGTGGCGGCAGAGGACTCCACAGGAAATTTGAGGAAAGATAGGAATGCCAGGCTGTTGGAATTCTGTTCTCAATCTTTTTCTTTCTATTTTCCAATAAACCCTTAAAAACTAAACTTGTTTTATCAGTGATTTTAGTCAGTTTCCCCCAAAACTGGGGGAACAGATTAGAATCCACATTTAGAATCTTAAATTACACACTTGAGATGCATCTATTTTTGTTTCTGGGACATTTTCCCCCTGGTATCCAATATTTGACTTCTTTTATTCTTTTTTTTTTTTTTTTTTTTTTGGTGAGGCAATGGGACTTAAGTGGCTTGCCCAGGGTCACATAGCTAGTAATTGTCAAGTGTGTGAGGTCAGATTTGAACTCAGGTCCTCCTGAATCCAGGGCCAGTGCTTTATCCACTGCACCACCAAGCTTCCCAGACTTTTTTTATTCCCATGTATTATTTTCATTGTCCTGAAACTTTTTTTCCATAATACTTTTTTAAACTAATATTTTCCCTCCCCATAATGCAAATTTCCTTGTGACTGTTTTTGTTTTAAATTTACTAGATTTTTTTAAAAAATGGACTGTTCTTTCATTTTGTATGTTGCCATCATTCCTATTTTTGAGGTTGTGTTAAGGAAATGGAACTAAAAATGACAAATCACTGTGCTGTCCTGCCTTCTCTCTGTTTATCCACTCTACTTCAAATTGGGGGACAGAGGAGAGAGGGAGAGGAAGATGAATAATTTATTAGGTACCTATTATGTCACAGCCTCTATGCTTAATGATGTTCAGTATTTTGGGAAGTGACTTGGTTTAGTGAATAGAGTGCTGGAATTAAGACTTGGATTTAAACCCTGTATCAGGTATTTGCTACCTTTATGACTATAGTATGCCATTTAACCATTCTCATCCTTAGTTTTCTCAACTGTAAAATTAGCACCTCCCTTATAGTGTTGGAAGAATCAAATGAGTATGTGTGTGTGTGCATGTATGTATGCATACACACATGTGTGTATATGTACAATATACACATGTATACATGAATGTATACACGTATGTAAGTATATATGTATATACACACATGTGTGTATATGTATATATGCACACAGCAATTTAAAGACTTTAAAGTACTCTATAAATTGCTATTATTATTTCTATTATCATTATCATAATAAACATTTTGTGTTCTTGTAATTTTGTTGTGCATATAATCAACAGTCAGAACTTATCTGCTCTTTTATTCTCTAGTACACTCAGACAACAAATATATAAGTTCAGAAAAATAAATTTAACAGGCCATAAATGAATTGCCACAGAAAAAATGGTACTTGTCTCAGATGGATTCAGAAGTGAATATTTTTCAATCAATTAAAGAACAAGTTCTTTATGTTACATAAATTGTTTTTTTTTAAGTGAAGAATGAATGCCTTCTATTTAATTCTTTCTAAGAGGGAAATATGGTCCTGCTACCTAAACCAGGGATGGATAAAGCAGAGTAAGAGAGCAACAGATCAGTATCATTAATGAATAAGATAGAAAGCATATTTTCTTCTTTTATGACAGATAAGCAAAATAATCCAACACACTGGCCACATCTAAATTGCAGGTCTCATTCTACATCTCAAACCCATCCATTTTTTGCCAATAGGTGGGTGACATGTTTCATTAATAGTCTTCTGAAATTATGATTAGTCACTGAAGTGATGTGCATTATATAGTCTTTAAAAATTGCTTTCCTTTATATTTTTAAGTTCTTATATAAATTAGACTTCTGGTATTTTCATTTAATTAATATCAGTTCATCCAAGTTTTCCCAGTTTTCTTGGAATACATCATATCTATTTTCACAGTATAATCACATTGTTACATCTGTATTTGAATATATTCCAATTTGTTTGACCTTTATCTACTTAATAAGTACCCAAGAAGTACACACGGATTCTCTGCTAAAACAAAAAGGTTCTACTGCCAATATTTTTGTCCATGTGATATCTTTCCCTTTGTCTTTTATGACTTTGGTATATATTTCTAGCAGTAATAATTCTGGGTCAAAGAATGTTGAGGGTTTATTAGCATTTTGGTAATAGTTACAAATTGCTTTCTACATAGGCAAATTCCTAATCATACCAACAGCATATCTGTGTCCCTAAACTCTCTTATCCTGAATAACAACTGTTTATTTTCCTCTTTTGTCATCTTTGCTAATTTAATGGATATAAAATTTAATGTCAGAATTGTTTGTCTGCATTTATCTTAGTAATATGGATAAAATTTTCATGTGGTATTTATTTTCCTAAAAATGTGTTTTGTAATTATATTTAAATGTCTTGAGTATGTCTTGTTCCAGATATTTTATAAATTTGTAATTATTTTAGATTGAATTTCCCTTTCTCATTTTCTTTTGCTTTTTGTTGTTACTTTATAGAAATAAAGATTTTGGGGGTTGTTTTGTGCTACCTTAAGAAAACATTAATTTCATTATTTTTGTTAATTTTCTATGATTCCTTTTTTTGGTTTTTAAACATTTTTATAAATTTCATTGATCATTTTTTTTCTTTATTTCTCTACAATTCTTATCAGTTTCCATCTCACTCATAGAAAGCCATCTATCAAATAGTATTTTTTGAGAAAACAAAAGGAAAAAAAATCAGTAAAACCAAACAATACATTGAAAAAAATCTGAAAATATAAGTATTGTGTTCAGGGGTCTGCTGTTATGTGTATAATGATCAGCTGGGGTAGGGAACAAGAGGTTATAAAATAATGCAGGTCACACATTGAGGTTTAATCTACATTATTCAGATTTTCTTCATCACTTTCATTAACCTAGACAATCAACAACAGTAAATAAAGTCCTGATTTATATAGCATTGGACTATTTCTGAAGACTTGATGCATATACTGAAAACTGAATATTTGGTTCTTGGGAGCTGGTCTGAGCTAACTCCAGTACATCCCTGAATGTATCACATCCATGTACCTTGTTGTTCAGTTGTTTTTCAGTTGTGTCTGTTTCTTTGTGCCCCCTTTAGGGTTATCGTGGAAAAGATACTGGAGTGGTTTGCCGTTTCCTTTTCCAGCCTACTTTACAGATGAGGAAACTGAGGCAAATAAGGTTAAGTGACTTGCCCAGGGTCACACAGCTAATAAGTGTGAGGACAGTTTTGAACTCAGAGTAATCTTCATGACTCCAGGCCCAGGACTCTATCCACTGCACCTCTTAACTGCCCCTGTGTACCTTTTGCCTCTGCAAAAGACAGAGGGTGTGGTTGTCTTCTCATATATCTTCTTTGGGACCATGCTTGTTCTCTGTAGTTTTTTGGCCTTCATTTTTTATTTTTTGGAGTAGTTCTTTCCATTTGCATTGTTATTGTCAATTTTGCACATTATTTTCTTGGCTCTGCTTCCTTCATTGCATTAGATTGAGTAAATCTTTTCACAATTCCCTGTATTCAATATAGCCATCCATTTTTTAGAGCACAGTAATACTCCATTATATTCCTGTACTACAATAGGAGAGGAAACGGACCTTAGAGACCTTGTTATCATATTATAAAGAAACTGAGGCCTAAAGAAGAAAAACAATCTCTACTAAGCAATAGAACCAGAAAACAAACACAGGCCTTCTGATTTCAAGTCCAAGAATCTTTCATTTATACGGGGGTGGGGGTGGAGGTAGGGGTGAGGGAATAAGCACTTTAATAGTACCTACTATGCACCAGGCACTGTGATAAGCACTTTTACAAATATTGTTTCATTTGATACCACAAGGATTCGGCATCATCATTGGTGAGGGATTATCCTGTCAGGCTAAGTTTTACTGCAGCAAGACTAAAACCTTGGGGACTAAACTTCATGGAATGGAGCCCTGATGAGAATAATGTTGACATATCTCCAAGTGTACCACTGTGTCTAACAGATCATGGTCAAGCCTAAGTATGTATTAGACCCACAGGTAAACAATTCCCATGGATGCTCAACTCTTATTTAAGAAATTAGTCTGAATGGCTTTTAAGAGCTTTTTCCTGTTTCAGAATCAATAGCCTTGCTTTCCTCCTTCATCCTTTTCTATTTTACTTGTCTCCATCAAGACACATGAATGAAAACTTTGTTATTTACAGTCCTGAATTATTCTTTTCCCTTGTGGTAAAAGAGAGAAAGAAAGGCATTGAAAAAAGGAGAAAAATAAAGATTTCTGTATCCATGTGAGGAAGTGCTACTTTTGTAATAGTAAATTAATCTCTTTGCCCTTTGCATAAGTGGGCATCTAAGGGGTAGAGATGAAGATTAAAGATTTGGAAAAACTGGATAAATAGAAAAGAGTTAAGGTGACTTGGAGATATGGTTATCTAAATTTTTTGAAAATCAAAAAGTATACTAATTAATATTAATATGATTTTAGGCAAAATGTCTTATTTCTAGATTTTTTATTTATTATTGAATGTTTTGACTAAAAAGTAGGAATGAGATGTAAATATTGATCCTTTTCACCCCTTTTAAACAATATTCTAAGGAATTCTTGCTCTTTGCTATAAGGGTTAAGTGTGACTGAAAAAAAAGAAGTGTCTGAATACACACTGAATAAATGATTTATGATGTGAAATTTTAGGATTGACTCAAAATTGGTCATAAATCATACTTTCTCAGGTTTTTATTTTTTATATTTTGGAGATCTTATAAGTAAATACACCCATGTACTTTTGGATAGATTCCACAGTGATCAAAAGTAGAAGAAGTGTGTTCTACTTTAAAAAAATGTTGCAAATGGAATTATTAAATTAAATTTTGGGGTGATCATTTATATCCTGCCCATGGTATTATATTAAATAATATGTGTATAATAAAAATATAATAATATTTTAATAAGTATAATTAATACATTTAATAAAATACTATAATAATAAGTAAAATGTGCATAAAATTTCTTGGCAAACTCATAGAATGCTTGTGCAAGTGATTATTTAAGTAAATGACCTTTAATATACAGTTAACTGATATTGTATTCCAAGAGATTGTGCTAAATTATATCATAAAGTGATACTTAACAGTTTAAGTGCTTACAAGAGAAGTAAATATGGTTATTTTAATTAATTTTTCGCTGGACAGTAATCTTACCTACATGTAGAGGGTGGAGACATCAAATCCAATTGAAATTGACTGATTAGTCTAATAGTAAGCATTTGAAAATCCTAATAATGCTCAGTGGCAAGCTAATTGGGTGGTGCTTTTGTCATTCCAGTGAGAATCATGATTTATTATTAGGTATCACTGGATTTTTTTCTAATGACAAGTCAGTATTTTAAGCTTTTCATTTCTAAATTCCTATATTTTCCATTACTTTGCTGTGTAGAAAATTTGAAATACCTCCCATTTAAATTGTATTTTCTCTTCCTTAGAAAATATAAGTATGGTAGAAGCCTTTTTTATAATGTTGGTGTTTGATGTAGTTCACTCTATAAAATAAGCAAGTCCCATCCCCAATCAGTCAAAGATTTATTGAGTGCCTATTATATGTGCTCAGTTTTGTCAGGCTTTTATTGCATTATAGATTATGTTTGGGGGAAGTGGTCTTACCTGTGGTATGTCTAAATCTGGATGATAGCAGTAGCCAGTTAAGTAATAATGGGATTCTACTGTTTTAACATCAATGCTTGAAAATTTTTGTCATATTTAAGTAGTCATTCCCTCTTTTTTCTGGAGGGGAAAAAGATTAAGGTGCAGAGATGACATACTCAGAGACTAGAGTTTGTTGTTTATAGGAAAAAAAATAAGGGAGACATCTAGACAGTATAAAATAGAATTGCATTTGGAGTTTAAAAATGTAGGTTCAAATGTCATCTCTAATCCTTGTTATCTTTGTCATCTGGGGCAGTCACCTCAGTTTCCTCATCTGTAAAGTGAAGAGGTTGTACCAGATAGCTTCTGAGTTTAATTTGTATTATATCTGTGATCTCTGATCCTAAGGTCTCTAAGACCTACTCTACCCTTAATCTGTTATCTCTCTGAGTAGAGAATAAATAAATATAAATATAGTTTAGGCAAGTCAAGGTAGTATAGTGGACATAGTATCTGACTTTGAGTTAGGAAACCTGAATTCAGATCCTCTCTCATTATCTGTGTGGTCATAGTGAAGTCCCTTAAGCTCCTAGAGGCTCTGTTTCCTTATTTTAAAAGTGATGATGTTAACTAGCTGTGTGACCCTGGGCAAGTCACTTAACCCTCATTGCCCTGTGTGGAAATGTATTTTGATTTGGGGACCCTACCTTTGGGCTGAGATTAGAAAGCCTTAGGCCCTCAAGGCTTTTCTGTGTGGGAGGGGCTGGTGCCCCTCCCACTCTGCTTCAGCTGAGCCAAAAAGCCCCATGGGCTGTAGAAGACGCCAGGTCAGACAGCTGAAAGGGGGCCCCAGCTCTCTCCGCCCTGAGTGGATCTATCCAAGAGATCCCAGGCTCCTCCAGGCCAGGCTCTGGTGTAGCCTGTGCCGAGGTCCCAGGCACGCAGCAGGGGGCATGAGCCCCTGGAGCCCTGGGTATGGTATGCACCAGACACTTGAGCGTCCCCGTCCCCCCAGCTGCAGCCCTGACTGGCAGATTAGCTTGGGGTCTGTGGGGGTCCAAAAAGCCCCAAGATTTGAGTGGAGAAGTAAGATATACATAGACCTGGGAGTTAGATGGAAAAAAGGAGGCTGAAGGACAAGATAGGGAGGCCAGCAGACAAGACTAAGAGGGGCTGATGAGATTAAGAGAGCAGAAAAGCGGGAGCACTAAGAGACAAGGAAGGAGATAAAGCTAAGAGCAAGCAGGGACAGAGGCCAGCGGACAAGACTAAGGGGGGCTGATGAGACAAACAGAAAAGAGAAGGACACTGGAGCACTAGGAGAATGGAAGGAGAGGTCGGTGAGAGAGAAACACAGGGGTTCAGCGGTGGCAGTAAGGAGAGGAAAGTTAGAAGCAGGGGGATTTACAAAGTGAACAGGGTATGGAGTTAGAAGGAGCTGAGCAGTGAAAGTGGAACATACCCTAAGGCAAGAGGCTGTAAAGGCCCTTATTGTATTAAAAAAGTTCCAGGCCAGCTGGTGGAAAGAGACCACAGTAATGAAGTCAGGTTGTACATTTTATTTCCCTGTATTCTTAATTTTAAATTGCATCTCATGAATAAACTCTGCTTTGATTATTTAGTTGAGGCTTCTTAATCCTTATCAATTTTGGGAGTGGAGCAGTGTTGATGGAACTTTATAAACAGCCCACATTAAATTAATAGCAGTCAGATAGCCAGTTAGTCAGAAGTCCCCAGATTAGTCACTCAGATAGATTAGTCCCCCCAAATTAGGCAAGCTAGCTAAAATATTTCACCTGCAAAAAACAAAAAAATGAAACAAAACAAAAAAACAAAAGTGATGATGATAATAATTGTGCCACCTATCTCAAGGTGTAATTGAAAAGAAAATGCTCAGTAAATCTTCAAGTCTTCTATTAATGTGGGTTTTGTATCATCTTAACCCTTCTCTTTGGCCAATTAGCAATAGGTAAGATAGTATGAAGAGCAGGTAGGCGGGGCAGTGGTTAGAGTATTAAGGTTTGAAGTCCAGCAGTAGATAGAGTATCAAGCTTAAAGTCTTATCTTCCAGAGTTGGAATCTGGCCTTGGACACTTCTAGTTGTATGACCCTGGGTGAGTCACTTAGCCCTGTTCACCTCAGTTCCTCATTTGTAAATTGCATTAGAGAAGGAAATGGAAAACCACTACAGTTTCTTTGCCAAGAAAACCCTAAATGGGGCCACAAAGAGTTGGACGTGACTGAAAATGACTGAATGACACAAGATGATATGAAGAGGTTTTATCAAATTTCCTAACCTGTAAGGCTTTGAAAATGGCATGAATATTTTAATATCTGTAATTATTTGGATGCAGTTTTGCTAAAGGCAGAGACCTCAACAAATGATGTCTCACATAATCCCATAGCTTTATTATGAGTGAAACTCTATGATCCATGATTGGTTATGGCAGTGAGTGATGTCCCTGATAAGGTTCTTAATGAAAGGGGTGAAAAGTATCATGTAGAGATAAGGCAGTTAATATCCTACTCAACAGAAAGTGGACAGAGGTATGACAGAAGAAAAATAAATACAATGTTTCTCTCAGGGTATGTTTGAGGATGGTCTTGACAGCAGTAAAATGTTGATGAGGACCAAATCCCTGAAGGCAACTTGTTTAATCAAATGTTAAATGTAATGGGATAAGAGGTAATTAAGACAGAACTAGACCCAGGCCCTACTCCTACTCATTCTAAGTTGAATCAGGCATGAGAACATCTGTAATAATGTAAGGAATATCTAAGTTCATACATAATACATATGGAAAGAGTTCTGGACAGTAGAAATTATTTAACAGTAAAAGAATCTATATGCTTCTACTAACTTTACATATGAGTTATATTGTTGATGTAGATGCTTTCCACTCAGCCTGCTCATGACAGAAAACAACTTGAGACCTTTGTAGCTCTTTTAATCTTATATTTCATTGAACGAAGAAAGTCAAAGCAGACTTCATGGGGAAGATTAAAATGGCTCATTTGATTTTTATGGAATAGAATTACATTTACTAATAATAATAATCCTATACAGCATTTATATAGTGTTATGTTTTACAAAGCACTCTACAGATAGTAACTCATTTGATCCTTAAAACAAGCCAATCAGGTAAGTGCTATTATTTTTATCTCTACTTTGCAGTAAGAAGATTGAGGCACGGAGATGCTAAATAACTTCCCTAAGGGCACAGAGCTAGTAAGTGTGTGAAGGAGAGTTAGAACTCAGGCATTCTTGACTTCAAGTATTGTACTCTGTCCCCTGTGCCATCTGTCTGCCTTACTATTTGGTAAATTGTGTTGTAATAGAATCCTGACTTGTTTAAATGGATTTTTAAATCTCATTAATTTGGATGCTCCTTCCAATGAACCAGTGTATGACTTATCCATGTCTGCACAACCTATGTGAGATCCATGCCTGTGTTTTCCCATAATTATGCACCCGGGTGGCCAACCTATATGGTAGGGACCTTCTTGATATTGCATACTTATTTGTGGAGCACACTTTCCTTGACCTGAGTATATCTTGATAAAATATTTTAGTGTTCCATTTTAAAAAAGAATTTCAAGGGAGCAGCTAGATGGCGCAGTGGATAAAGCATTGGCCCTGGATTCAGGAGGACCTGAGTTCAAATCTGGCTTCAGACACGTGACATTTACTAGTTTTGTGACCCTGGGCAAGTCACTTCACCCTCATTGCCCCGAAAAAAAAGAATTTCAAAATAATTTTCCTTTCCCCGAATTGAGCTAAAATTTTCTTCTCCTCATTTCCATAATTTCTCAGGAACATAAAATCCTTATGAAATACCAAACCAAAAAATGCATTCCCTCCTGGGTAGTTCCTTAGATTTCCCAGCAGATGGAGACAATATGTAAATTTTATTCTGCTCTTGGTTGCATGCCTGCACAGGTGATCTACTCCTTCCAGGTGTCTTCTGGTGACTATTGTTAGGCCCCAGATTCTTTTCACCACTCACTTTTGTACTAGTCTACTTTTTCAAATCCATATCTCTCTTGGCCAGGTTAGAAGCCTTATTATTTATGTCCCTTTCTTATAAAATCTTTGTCAGTTGTGACTTTCACCAGCAGATCAACCTTTTGAAGTTAGCTAAGAGAGTGAAGCGAGGCTACATTTGACTCACTTCATTTCTCCTTAACAACCTAAAAAGAAACTTTTAAAATAATCTTTCTTACAAAATAGCAAATCTGTAAATTCAAGCCATGTGCATGTCTACTTAAAAAAAAAATTGTCACTTTTTTTCCCCTCATAACATTCAGCCCTATAATTTCAGGGAAGTTTCTCCAAGACTTCAATTTAGGCACAGTTTAGAAAGATTTTTAGAAATGTTAATTATTAAGAAGTTTTTTGAAGTAATGCCATGGATTGGGTTTGTCATTTCTTTTAGACTATGAGTAAGTTAATTGGGACTATTTTCCCATTTAAGTCTTTTCTCACTAAATTATAACTTTGCTTTTCATAAGCTAAAAAGACCAAAACAATCTTCTTCTCATATTCTCTTGGGAAAAACACACAAGCTGAAATTCAAAGTGAAGCTCCCAAATTAACTGAGGGGCTGAATTGTCCCACCACCACCTCACACTCTATAAATGTATGAAGCTGAACCTAGATCTGCTCCCCCTATGGAGATCAAGATCAACAAGAGAAAGGGAAAAAAATAAAGTCTATTACTTTTGTAAGGTTTATTGATAGAATGGAGGGTTAATTCTTGATCCAGGACGATTTATCCCATTAGATGTAATCATTCACTTCATCCTCTTCCACACTGTTTCATTGGTTATCAAAGACTACTCAAAATAAAATTTTGTTAAAATGCTAAAAAAGCATTTAGGATAATAGTGTATGATTCTGGTCATAAGTCTTATATCAAATGAACACTTGAATTGAGAGCCAAGTGTTCATTATCCATTTAACTTAAAATTGTATAGATATTGAGATTACTCTTTCTCCTTGAGCCCTACTGTTTCCCACCTCGAGATTATAGCTCATGATAAATTTCGTATTGTTTTGGGTCTTTTAAAGACCATAGGGGGAAGAGGGCGAATTGCATCTTAAACTGCCAATGATACTCCAAAGTATTCAGAAATAGAAACGTTTTTAGGAAATGCATTGAATAATAGAATATGATTTAGATAGGACCTCAGCCAGGAGGTCTTAATCTGGGCTTAAACTTTTTTGATATCTATATATCGATATAATTGCTTTCTTTTATCATCCATATTTTATGAATTTGAAAGTGTTATTCTGAGAAAAAATCCATAGGCTTCACCAGACTTTCAAAAAGATCCATGAACAAAACCAGAAACAAAACATAGTCCCATCCATATCTGAATAGCAATCCTTTCTACAACCATCCTTGACAAGTCATCTAGCTTGTGATGGGGAACTCACTACTCTCATTCTAGTTGTTCTGCCTTCCCCCTTAAATCACTCTTCTGCTTTTGGACAATTCTGATAGTAAGAAAAGCTGTTTTTATATGAAACTAAAATTTGCTTCTATAACTTTCTTATTTCAGCTTCAGGATTTAAATCCCTCTGTAAGATCTAGAGAGTGCTTGCTAATGAAGTGAAACTGAAGATGGATTGCCATCTACTTATTTATAATCTCTGTAGTGTTGAGGACAGTTTATTCAGTGGATATGCTTGTCCCTCAAGCCCTTCATCATAGGATCTCAAATCCTTTCCGAAGCATTGTATTAACCTCTAACATCTTTTAAAGAGGCGTTTGCTTACCTTAGCTATAATAGTGCTTTTTACATATCAAGGAAATATGAAAATGAAAATATAGGATTAATCACTATAGCATAGTAAGGTAAATAGTATGAAATAAATGGCAATTTTAAAAATCATAACCATTATGTAATATCGCATTAGATAATTCATTGTTCAAAACAAAATCCATGGTAAGATTTAAACCCACTTTGCACATTGCATTAAAAGCATCCTGATAGTAAACCAGAATATTATATTATGTATTATATATTTATACATATATACACATGTATGTATGTATATATGTGTATATGTGTTTGTATATCATAGCAAACCTTCTCAGAAGACTTGATGATAATTTTTATAGGTTTATCTTGATGACAACCTTGTGAAATGTGTTTTCCCAATTCTTGTTTTGTAATTAATAGTGTTACAAAGGCATGTCAAGTATTACATTGGGATACCACAGCCTTTTTCCAATAGAGCTGTTGCCCCAAAGTGGAGTATAATAGAATCAGGGAGGAATGATAATTTTTTCAGTCAGTCCTTTTTCAGTCATTTCTGACCATTCGTGACCCCATTTGGGTCATGGAACATGTTGATATTCAGCTTTTCAATCATGTCCAACTTCTCATGAACCATTTGGGATTTTCCTGGCAAAGGTACTGGAGTGTTTTGCCATTTCCTTCCCCAGTTCATTTTACAGACAGGGAAAGTTGAGGTAAACATGGTTAAGTGGCTTGCCCAGGGTCATGTAGCTCATAAATATTTGAGGCCAGATTTGAACTCAGGAAGATGAGTCTTCCTAACTCTAAGCTCAGGACCCTGTCAGCTGCACAACCTAGCTGCCAGATTTGTAAAGGAATATTAACTATCCTTACCATATATAAATACACTGTTTAATTTTGTTGTGTAGTCAATACTTTCACAACTCAGATGACAAGATGTGTTATAGGACATACTTTCTATCCCTTTATATTATTGGGATGAGTTGAATGGAACACAACCAGTGTATACTTTGTACTTACTAAAATTTGTCATTAATAATTTCCTGGGACATGGTGATTTTTGTTGGTTCATGTTGCTCAAATATGCCATACGTGATAAAATAGGTTTCTATTCTTGTTAGTTTGGTTTTTTTCTACAAGCAGGGCTGTGCATAGCTAAAGGAGGAAATCCCTAAAAGGTTGGAAGAAAACAATATGTCACTAGGAAGACATTTTTTAAAAATCTAGCTTTAAAAGAGGGGAAAATTCCTTTGTGGTATAGAAAAAAACAAAAACAAAAAACGAGATGAGATTCAAGCAATATGGTTCCTTGTTTGCATTTGTCACTTAAATCATGGTGTGACCTGTGATAAAACACTTGCTAAATTTTAACTAATAACTTTTAGTTAGGAGTACTTTTATACACACACACACACACACACACACATACACACACACATATACATATACATATAAACATACATATATGTTATATGTGTGTGTCTATATGTATATGTATATAGTTTAGATATAGATGTGGATATAGGTATTATAGGTATAGATATATAGTATAGGTAAATGTACATGTAGATGTGGATGTAGAAATAGATGACTTAGATACATAGATATTTATACCATCAGGAAAACCCCATGCATCAGCTTTTCCTTTTGAGTGCTGTAAACTTTTCAACAAGGTAGGAAAATATAATAATTGATTATATACAATTTATTAAGCACTTAAAATAGATTATCTGTAAAAAAAGGCAGTTGCATAAAATAATCTCTAAGGTCCCTTCTGGATCTAAAAATCTTAACTTGATACCTACTTTCTACATTTCACAGATAGGGAAAACAGAGGCATAGAAAATCAAATGATCTCTCCCAAATCTCAAAAAAAAAAAAAAATAGGCCCTTTCATTTTAGGGTCATTGAACCATGCTTCCAAAGATCTAGTTTATGCTTGACCCAAAAGGACTTATTTTAACTTAGAATGGAAGTCATTTCATATTTAATATGACTGAATTAACTAGTGTAAAGATGAATGAATTTCCTTGAATCATGCTTAGTGTGTTTCTAGCCTGAAAAAAAAAAGTAATTAAGAGACTTTAAATAATTCTATGAATTGTATCAAATAGAGCTGCCATTCCAGTGCTCTGCATTAAAGTTGCTAAGCTTTCCCCATATTTCTCTGCTTTTTCTAGCAATAGCAAAAATGATACATTCTTCTTCTAGAAGTAATTTAATCTAATCATTTACACTGCAAGACCATAAAGGAAAGAAGAACAATCTAGACCTCAAAAATATATCTGACAGTGACTTCATTATAGGTGAGCAGGTACTAACATTCACATACTGTGTTTAGTAATATTTCAAATTCTAAAAATTGTATTAACTAATTTTACAAAACATTTCACAGTGCATACAGAGAGGAAAGTCATCTTTGACTTGTAATATTGGGAGACATCTCTTTCACATCCATCATTATTTCCTTTCATGTCACCTTCAATTACTTAATGAGCCAGAGTCTTCATTGGAAGTCATTCTTTGGCAGTATATAGAATTTTTAAGGCTACATATAAAATTGTAGTCTTTTTAGATATTGGGTTTTTAAAAACATTTAATTTTTTGTGAGGCAATGAGGGTTAAGTGACTTGGCCAGTGTCAATTGTCTGAGGCCAGATTTGAACTCAAGTCCTCCTGAATCCAGGGCTGGTGTTTTATTTACTATGACACCTAGCTGCCCCTGGTCAGTTCCTTTATTATAGTTTTGCCATTGTCCCTCCATGTTAGATTTTTCTAAGTCAAACACAGTATCTCTGAACCACAAGTAGTGATGGCGCTTGAACCCAAAGTCATTAGGGAATAGATAAAATTAATATATTTCTAGAGATTCTGGTAAACAACATAATTTCCTAATTGATTAGTGTGTAGAATGCTTATATTATGAATTATGAATTTCATGCTAGAAGGGAACACATCCCACCCTCTTATATCTGAGACGCCTGAGGACCCTTAAGCGATGAAATGTCAGTTGTGATATGAACCTAGACCTTTTGCCTCCAAATTCAGTGTTTCTTACACTGTACCATGTTGCTGTTGAGCAATATAAAATTAAAAATGAAATATTCAAATAAGTTAGGAGTGAACAAGATTTAGGTTGTAAATTAGTTTGGCGTTTCTCTTGTAGCGATGATGTATACTTTAATTGGTACAATCAACTAGGTCTAATAGTTATTACAGTGAACTAGAAGCAACATGCTTTTCCTAACACAAAGCTCGTATCTGCCAGTGAATTTGCCAATATTAATTTTGACAGTTGATCAATTACTGGTAAGCATTTGCAGAAAAAATTATATTTTGCAAAGAGTTTTATAAACAATCTGATCATTTCTCCTGTTAATGTGACAAGATAAGTAAATGTTTTCATCTCATTGAGGCTCAGTTACTTACACAAAGCAAGTTAGCAGTGGAGAAAGAATAAAAACTTACACCATTGGAGTGTGATTGTTGAACTGCATGGATTCATATAAAAATGAAATTCACTTTATCCAGACTATTAAGTGAGGAGATATTATTAAAGTTGATTTATCAACATGTCTAGGAGCAGCTAGGTGGCTCACTGGATTAGAATGCTGGGCCTGTAGATCAGGAAGATTCATCTTCCTGAATCCAAATATGGCCTCAGATACTTAATAGCTATGTGACCCTGGAGAAGTCACTTATCCCTGTTTGCCTCATTTTCCTCATGTGTAAAATGAACTAGTGAAGGAAATGACAAGCCATCCCAGTACCTTTGCCAAGAAAACCCCAAATGGGGTCATGAAAAGTTGGACATGACTTAAAAGCTGAACATCAATTTGTCTCCCATGAGTCTCCATTTTTAAGAAACTTCTTGCCTATATTTTAAGGACCTCCCTACTAATAACTAACAGGTTAAGGAAAAAGATTTTTTCCCTATTCTCTTTATTCTCTATATTACATGTTTGTTTGAATAAGGTCTCCATGGTCACCTTTGAATATGGTTATACTTATTAAGTAATATCAGATGAATTTTATTAGAGTACCTCTATTTTAAGTAATTTTGTTCCTTTTTGACAAAAAATGCATGACAATGGGAAACAGCTGCAATTTATATTTATGCCTATTCCTTGAGGTTGACAATGACTTGCTGTGGCATCTCTTATATCATTTAGCTCTTCACATGTTCCCTTCCTGGCTCCCCAACTACACTCTTAGATCTTTGAGACAAGGACTATATTTTGCTATTTTATTTCCTCAAGCATCTTCTCAGGAGGCACATAAAAATATGTAAATGATTGCAGTGGGAGTTACAAAAAGCCAAATGAGTCATCCACAGCCTCTTTTTTTGTGAAGCACTTGCCCAGGGTCATACAGCTAGTAAATGTCAAATGTTTGAGGTCGAATTTGAACTCAGGTCCTCCTGAATCCAGGGCCGGTGCTTTATCCACTGTGCCACCTAGCTGCCCCTCACAGCCTCCTAATGAGAGTTGTCCAGTCACTCAATGAACAAGAGTGGAGTTTGTGACAAGATCTTTATTCAAAAATACCCTGGCCTAATTGTAGAACTATATTATCTAGGTATGTGAGGTGAAAGTAGAATAGACATTT
This sequence comes from Dromiciops gliroides, assembly GCF_019393635.1. Taxonomy (NCBI): domain Eukaryota; kingdom Metazoa; phylum Chordata; class Mammalia; order Microbiotheria; family Microbiotheriidae; genus Dromiciops; species Dromiciops gliroides. Next base: position 225,620,647 of record NC_057861.1, on the reverse strand, counting down.
ATAAGATTCATAGCCAAGATATAATTAAAGAGTAGTCTGATGACTAAAAAGTTTGCTTTTATTTTGTTCCAAGTCTGGTATCATTAAGTCTCTGAACTATGAAAATCTTGGGAATGGCTGTTGTGTATGTGGGTAATAATCACTTTGCCATGTATTTATTCCTTCATCCAGATTGCTTTGTGAGAAACACCATATTCTTTTGATTCTATCACTGCTTCCTGGCAATTAGTGTAAGACTTGATGATATTTTTCATGTTCAAGTCAAAGATGTCAATATCCTGTCAAATAATTTCCTTCTAGATAGAACTTGATTACTCAGAAAACCTTGTAAAGTAGAAATATTACAAGTATTGAATACTTGTAATACATTAATATTGGACTACCTTGTAAATTCTCACATAATTCAGCCATGACAAACTTGAGCTTTACATGTTTAAGTGTTTGAGGAACAAATAGATCACCTTAATTAATGCAATTTTGTTAATAGGCCTCATGGACACTTGCTATAATTTATCACATGTATAGATCACAGATGATTTAAATATGGATTATAGATTCCTAAATAAAACTCTATGATAGGCACTAATGTACTGTGCTTAGGTTGATGTAGTAAATTCTATTGATTCTTTTGTAATCACTGTTCATAGAACGTGGATATTATCTTCAATATCACTGGGAAAGTATTGGGTTGGGGGATTGGCCTACACCAACTTTAAGTTACCATTTGACAGAAGATGGTGCTTGGTTCTAAGGAATGGAAAGGTTACTGTATTTTGAGTACATGTAGTACACAGATAGACAGTTTTGCAAGGGTTTCTACTATTTTCATTTTGGGAGGGATGGGGAACAAGATGTCATTGAGATAAGTTAGATACTACTGGTCCTTGGTATTAGATTATAGGATTTCTCTGTATTCCAGAAAGATAATTCAGCCAGCTATACTTACTGAAGGAAATGCACTATATAGTCTTTAATACAGTGACTAAGTTTTATTTTTCCCCCTTTTCATACTTGGAAAGGTGTAGAAAGAAAAAGAAAGCAGTAGCTTAGCTTTAATAGCCCATTTTAAGTCATCTACACAGAACCTCATTGAGGAGGGGAGAGTAGAAATGAAAAGACATACTATGGAGGAGATAACCCTCATTAAGTATAAAGCTTACATTCTTATGGTTCTTTACCGTTTACAAATTCCCTTCACATCAATTCTCTGAGGTGGATAAGACAAGTAATATTAATCCCCATTTTACAGTTTAGGAAACTCTGAGCTCCAGGGGAGGCTATGAATTGCCTCGGGTCAAATGACAAGTTAGGAGCTGAGACCCAGGTCTTCTGACTTCAAAGTTGTATTCTTTTTGCTAAAAGACACTCATTAATTTGCTGTTATTTTACTGTAGGCATTGAATGTGAGGAAGAATTTAGTTCAGAGTCAGAATTGAGCCCCACAGCTGTAGTAGATGCCTGGAGAATAATAAAACATTTATTGGTCCCAGATTTTATCATCCCAAATGCTCAAGAATCTGGGCTATAATAGTGCCTGTGATAGGATTTTCATAGAAAGTATAAGTAAAAATTCTGGTAAATGAGAGATTATAGCAAAAACAATGAGTCACATCTCTTTTTGTAGCTCCAATGCAGCTTGATTTCCATCTTGTTGATTACATTTGTTCATTCATTCATTCAATCATTTATCTATTTATTCATTTATTATCTACCTATCCATCCATTCATTTATCTATTTATTTAATAGTATTTTTATTTTTCCATTACATGTAAAGACAATTTTCTTTTTGTAAATAATAAATAGTTATTTAAAGTTTTGAGTTCCAAATTTTAGCCCTCCCCCTTTCCCCTTCGCCCCTGCCTGAGATGGCAAACAATCAGATATGGGTTATGTATGTACAATTATGTAAAACTTTATCATATTAATAAGAACTTGAATAAAAGAAAAAATGAAATAAAGTGAAAAATAGCATACTTCATTCTGTGTTTAATCAGTATCAGTTCTTTCTTCGGAGGTGGAGAGTATGCTTCATCATTAGTCCTTTGGGATTGTCTTGGATCATTGTATAGCTGAGAATAATTAAGTCATTAACAATTCATCAAACAATATTGCTGTCACTGTGCACAACGTTCTCCTGGTTCTGCTCACTTCACTATACATCAATTTACATACGACTTTCCAGTCCTTTCTGAAATCATCCTGCTTTTCATTTCTTAAATCACAATAATATTCCTTTACAATCATATGCTTGTTTAGGCATTCCCCAATTGATGGGCATCCCTTTGATTTCTATCTCTTGGCCACCAAAAAAAGAGTTGCTATAAATATTTTTGTACAAATAGGTCTTTTTCTCTTTGTCTTTAGGATATAATCCTAGGAGTGGTATTTCTGGATCAAAAGGTATGCATGGTTCTATACTCCTTTGGGTATAGTTCCAAGTTGCTGTCCAGAATGGTTGGATCTTTTCACAACTCCACCAACAGTGGATTAGAATTCTAGATTTCCCACATCCCCTCTAACATTCAATATTTTCCATTTTTGTTATATTTGCCACTCTGATAGGTATGAGTTGATACCTCAGAGTTGTTTTAATTTGCATTTTTCTTATCAGTTGTGATCTAGGGCATTTTTGGTATCACTATAGTAGCTTTGATTTCTTTAAAAAACAATTTTCAACATTCATTTCTTTAAAAATATTTTGAGTTCCAAATTTTTGTTCCTCTCTCCTTCCCTCCCCACCCTTCTTCCCAAAGACAGCAAACAGTCTGATATATCTTATACATGTACAATGATGGAAAACATTTCCACATCAATCATGATGGATCACATTTATTTACAAATGATATTTTTCCATCCTCCAAAATCAAATTCACTCATGGAGGATGAAAATCTGTTATCTTTGAGAAAACTATTGTTGTTATTGTTGTTTCCACATGGTTTCTGAAGGTCAGAAATACTTTCAAGAAAATTCTGAGGAAAAAATGTAAAAAAGAATGTTCTGAGTAGTGACAGAATTGTATCTTATATAAAATAAGGGGGGCAGCTAGGTGGCACAGTGGATAAAGCACCAGCCCTGGATTCAGGAGTACCTGAGTTCAAATCCGGCCTCAGACACTTGACACGTACTAGCTGTGTGACCCTGGGAAAGTCACTTAACTCCCATTGCCCCGCCAAAAAATAACTAACTAACTAACTAAAAAACTAACTAAATAAAATAAGGGCATAGGTACCAAAGGGAGCTACTTTGAAGATATATTTACTCTCAACTGAATATATAAGTTTTACTAAATGTGTTTAAAATGATCAGTCTTGTTATTCAAATACTCTGTGTCTCCCCACTCCTTTCTTTTTCTTGCCACTCTTCTTCTCTTTGTCCCTGTTTCTTTGATAATCCAGTAGTACATAGTACGCAGTTCTTATAATCCATCTTTTAAAATACACTTGAACATAAATCTAATTTTATGAATATTAGTTTCCTTCTGTATGGTTCAGGCAATTTTATTCCTCAACCTGCTTTCAATATTATTTAAGATGTGGGGAAGATTTTTTTTTTCATGAAGGCATGAATGCATGATAGCATTTGGAAAAAGGAAAATGGTATGAGCATGTATATAGTTAATAATAATAATGATAATTATAAGAACTGACATTTATATAATACTTTATAAAATCTACAAGATGCTTTACATATTTTCATTTGATGCTCACAACAGCCCTGGGAAGGGCTATAGGTACTATTTATACTTAATGTATTGATAAGAAAACTCTATTACAGATAGATTAAATGGATTTTTTACGATCATACATCCATGTTAAGTGTCAGGGACGTGATTCCAGTATGTTTCCGTGGGTTCCATGTTGAGTACTCTATCTACCATTATACTCTGCCTCTTAAGAGTTGTTTTTACAGCATTCACGGTGATTTTAACTGTTAAATCATGGCACTATATTTAAAAATCAGACTTTGGAGAATAGGTAAAGCTGGAGAAAAAAAATTAGTGAGTTCATCTGTAACAGTTGTCCCATTGTGTCGTTTCAAATTTTTGGTTCTTCCTTTACGATGTCATCTTCCTGGGGGCAGCTAGGTGGCACAGTGGATAAAGCACTGGCCCTGGATTCAGGGGAACCTGAGTTCAAATCCACCCTCAGACACTTGACACTGACTAGCTGTGTGACCCTGGGCAAGTCACTTAACCCCAATTGCCCTGCTCCCCCCAAAAGATGTCATCTTCCTTCACAAGACCAATAATTGATATTTTGTTAAGTAACAAATATTCAATAACCTGTTCAATCCCCTCATAGGGCATCATAGAATTACAGAATGTTAGAAGTGGAAGGAACCTTAGAGATCTTCTAGTCCATCCCCCTCAGCTGAGGAAACAGAGACCCAGATAATTTAAGTAACTTATTCAGAGTCACAGAGTCAGTTTGAAAGCCATGGAATTAGTTAGAAAGCTCAAGTCCAGAAGACCTCGGTTCTAGTCCTGGATCTCCCAGGATGCAATTAAAAATGGGTACTTTTAGACACATAACTCAGTTGCTACTACATAGTTTGCATGTGTGTGTGTGTGTGTGTGTGTGTGTTGAATGAGGATGATCAAATTTAATTGCTATGTTTTTTTAGGCTCCCAATATGTCTTTTATGCTAAAGGTGTCATGCTATTAAGGAAAAGCCACTAGACCAGTGGTCAGGAAACTTACTTCATGATCTTGCATCTGCCAAAAGCTAACTGTTGTGACCCTGGATAAGTCACATACCTTCCTATCAGCTCCAGAATCAATATGCAACCTTCTTTGGGGTTCAAAATGTTCAAATATTTTTAATTTTTAAAAATTTTAATATTTTATTTCCCACCAATTACATATAAAAACAATTTTAACGTTTTATAAAACAATTTTGAATTCCAAATTCTTCCTTCCACCCTCATTGTATACTAGTGCCCCTTCTACCTTTCCAGTCTTATTTTACTCTTTACTCCCCTTTGCTGCCCCCCCCCCCACACATACTCTGTGATCCAGTGATACCAGCTTCCTTGCTGTTCCTCTTACAAGATACCAGCACCAGAATCTGGACATTACCACTGGCTTTTCCCCACGCCTGGAGTACTCTTCCTCCTCTTCCCTGCCTCCTAGCTTCTCTGACTTCCTCTAAGTCCCACACAAAAATCCCATTTACTATAAGAATATTTTCCTGATTTCTCTTGATGCTAGTCTATTTGTACATAGTTGTTTTCATGTTGCCTCCCCCACTAAGACTGAGATATTCTTGAAAGCACTGGCAGTCTTTTTCCTTTCTTGATGTCCTCAGTGCTTAACACAATATCTGACACACAGTGGGTGCTTAATAAATGCTTATTTGAATTTCTGATCTAGCTTTAGCATTTATTATCTATGTGACCTTAGGTAAATCATTTAACCCCTCAAAAGTTCTCTCATTTGGAAAATAAGGAAGCCAGATGACCTCTAATTTCTCTTTCACCTACAAATTTGTAATCCCCAATAGGTATTTAACCTTACTGGCTCGTTTTCCTTATGTGTAAAGGTAAAAAAAAAAAATGGTTTGGACTAGATGATTTTGAAGACTATATGATAACAACTGATATTTTGTCAATTAACCAATATTTAATTGGCTCAAATTTCTGCACAGGTAAAGTAGTATCTAAACATAAAAAGTATGCCATTAACTAGATTAACAATAATAACAACAACAACAACAATGATGATGATGATGACAACAATGTACCCCCTGGGCTCTAAAAATATTATGGCTCTAGCAAAGAATTGGAAATCGAGGGGATGCCCATCAATTGAGGAATGGCTGAACAAGTTGTGGTATATGAATGTAATGGAAAACTATTGTGCTATAAGAAATGACGGGCAGGCAGATTTTAGGGAAACCTGGAAGGACTTACATGAACTGATGTTGAGTGAGATGAGCAGAACCAGGTGAACATTATACACAGTATCAAAAACATTGTGTGTTGATCAGCTGTGATAGACTTTACTCTTCTCAGAAATACAATGGTCCAAAATACTCATGATGGAAAATGCTCTCCAAATCCAGAAAAAAAAAGAACTGTGGAATCTAGATGCAGTTTGAACCACACTGATTCTATTTTTTTTCTTTTTTGAGGTTTTTCCCTTTTGCTCCAATTCTTCTTTCACAGCATGACTAATGCAGAAATATGGTTAATGTGATTCTACATTTATAACCTATATCAGATTGCTTTCTGTCTTAGGGAGGGGGGAGGGAAGGGAGAGAGGGAGAAAAAATTGGAACTAAAAATCTTATGAAAACAAAGAAATGTAACTGGAAAATAATAAAATATTTTTATGATAAAAAGTTATGTTTCTATGTTCTATTATTTTTACATTATCCTTTTTGTATTGTAAATTCCACTTAGTGAATGTTACTTTTAGAGATATTATATGGATATTCTTAAATCCATAACAGTCTAGAACACACTTATCTTTAATTGTCATTAGACTTTCTATAAATTTCTCTGAGTGACATATTAGTGGTGCTGAACAAACACCAGTTATGCCCATGAGATCCATTATGAATTAATAGTGTGTCATATTTCTTAATATCAGTAATAGACTTCTTAATTATCTTAATTTTACATTAGAATGCATTTTCATTTTCATTATATGCCACTTAGTATACTGGTAATAGAGGTTTTATCTTTGCTGCTTTTCTGTTTTTGCCTAATAAATATGTCTTTTTCAATCTTTGTCTTTTCTATATACTATTTATAATATTATCTCTCTATATATACATTATGTATAGTACATATATATATATATGGTATGTATGTGTGTATGTATATATATATGTGTGTATATATATATGTGTGTGTATATATATATATATATATATATATATATATATATATATATATATATATAGTATATGTGTGTTATAAACAAGAAGTGCTTCCCCCCTGCAGATTAAAAAGTATTGTGTTCCATCCCCAAAATGGCTTACAAATTTTTCCATGAATAATAGAAGCCCGATTTTAAAAGTTTGAATGGAATGATACTGAAAGAATTCTTTTTGGCTAACTCATTTTAATACATAAAAATATAAAATCCAAGAATAGTTTTTGAGTATATATTCACAGCGTTTTGTGTTGTGATTTATATAAATTTCCATCTTTTTAAAACTCTTAGCTATCCTTTCTGTGCCCTGAGACAGGAAAAGAAACATCAGTATCCATATTGGCCCCTATATGGCCCTTAGTGAGCTAAGTCCGATGGAGCTTTATCACTTAATGATGTCTTTGTACTTTTTGACATAAGCTAGGTGGCATAGTGGACACTTGACACTTACTAGCTGTGTGACCCTGGGCAAGTCACTTAACCCTCATTGCTCAGCAAAAAAAAAAAAAAAAAGAAAGAAAGAAAGAAAGAAAGAAAAAAGAAAAAGAAAAAAGAATAGCCAATGATAAAGGTACTACGAGAAGAGAAAGAGAAAGGTCTGCAAATCCTTCCAGTGCCCATCTCCAACCCCTTTGGGACAAGTGACTCAATATAAATAGTTGCAAATTTGGATTTATGAGCTATGTGCTATCACTGAGCATCCCTATCCAGGAGTATACATTGAGCATCTGTGTGCATGGACCATTCCTTTTATTAGTTTTGGAGACCAGTAATGCCTTCTTTTGGAAAGACAGACTAACTGAGCCTTGTGACACTGGGGGCTCTGCTGATGCTGATCAATTAATTGATCAATTAACAAGCATTTTTGAAAGTACTAACTCTTTACCAGGTCTTATATTATGTGCCAGGGCCATAAGGTCAAAAATAAAATAGTGTCTACCCTTTAAAAATGTATATTCATTTTGTGGAATACAATATGTACATGTACAGATATATACATATATACACTGCATATTTATACACATGCACATATGCATGTGCATATACAGTTACAATAATGATAATAATGATAGCAATAATAACTAGCAATGGGAGAGGCATTATGCTAAGCATTTTGCAAATATTATCTGTACATGTGCATTGTGCATATGTGCATGTACATACACATACAGGCATGCATACAGACATATAGGTACATGTACAGTCTATATTATATACATTGTACTCTGTGTGCATGTATATACACCCATATGACGCCCCCCACACACACACATATATGCATGTAGATTACACATTTGAAACCACTAGCATCTGGAAGGATCAGCAAAGACCTCACATGAAGGTGGTCCTTGAGCTGTCTTAGTATATTGTAAATTACATGATCTGTAACTGGGAGATGATTCCTGCTGTCTATATCACAGGGATATATTGTGAGGATTAATTAGATAGCCCAATAACATATTTGGGGTTTTTTGGAATAAGGCTTTGTATTAATTAACATAACCACAGGCTGCTTCTGAGCTATAAACACCTAATGTACCCCATAGTATAAGTTTCATCCTATACCTTTAGCCTGTTTACTGTATAAATTTAATTTAAAATCGGTGAATTTTAATTTTCATAGCATTGCGGGGGACTATGTCTGAGTTCAGCAGTTACTCTATGTAATTGATCTAGTTGCTTGCTGTTGTTGCTATGCTGTGGTTGCTGGCAGCTTCCATGAGTTATGTGGGGGCAAACAGAGCCCCATATCACTCTACTCTTTGGTTCTTAGCAGCCAACCTGACTTTTAATTTCATCTGAGGGAAATCTTCAGATATCTTGCTGGGTATATGTATTTTTTTCTTGTTCTTCTCTATTGTACTGCACTATGGTGGGATAGCCAAGTTTGTCTGCTGGCCAGCTTCCTGGCAGACCTATTATTTAACCTTCCTTCTCCTTTTCTTCCCACTGCCCACTTTCTTTGTGAATACCCTTCCTCTCCAAGTCTCTGCTGACTCAGAGCAGACACTGTGCTCAGAGTGAGGAGCCCCAGTCAGTAACCCCTGCTCTAGGTTAACCTGGCCATTTCTTGACAGCTTCTGTTGTATTTCTCTTCTTCCCTCTGTTGTCCAAAGCACCCTCCTGCCTGACCACAATGACCTCAAAGAGAGTGAGATGAGAGTGTGTTTTTCCCTCCTCAGGCAAGCACTGTTATTGAAGCAAAGCCTTGCCCAGTGCCTGAGTGAAAGAACTTGGGGGTTGGGGTCAGAGGTTTTTCTTTTCAGGGAGACCTCTGAGGACCTCTGGTGATGTTAGACTAATGGAGAGAAAATGAACCTTAGAGGAAAAAAAAACATCTCTTTTTTTTAAGTTCTAGAGGGACAATGCTTTGAAACTTTATGTAAATATATTTTTAAACATTATTTTAAACTCATCATCTAAAACCTTACCATGTCTTCTTTTTGTGTGTTATTTAATGAACTAGGAGCTATGAAGGATGAAAAAGAGCAAGATTCACTTCCTGCCCCCACAGTAGAGTGGTACTGTAGTTCTGAAAGGTAGAAGGGACTTCCAAGGTCCTTATATGTTAGTAGGCTATCTATTATAGAGATAAGATTGGATCTGTGATTTCATGCTTCAAGAAACTCCCAGTTGATGAGGGGATCCCCTTTTCTCATTTGCAACTTCTACAATACACTTGAAACTTATACAGTGTTACCTAAACCACTAAAAAGTCACATAGATAACATGTCAGAGGCTGGACTTGAACTGAGTTCCTTCAGGCTTTGAGGTCAGCTGTCTAACCTCTCTGCCAAATGTCTCTGTGAGAGGATGACAGGCTGGATTCAGCCCCCTTGATTTTGTGGGGAAACAAGTTTTGAGAGGTGACAACTTTCCTAATCAATTAGAAATTAGCAGGAATTCAAACTCAGGTCCTCTGTCTCCAAATCCAATGTTCCTTCCACTGTTCCCAAACTGCTAGCATGGAATTACATGCATGGTTGGGTGAGCTTGGGGGTTATGTGCCCTATGGGTGCATCCACCAGGTTGTGCTAACTTTCTTGGCTGATCCCTCTCCTTCTGCTGTCCTGAGCTATGATTATCTCAGGTAGCGAGGTGGTGCTATAGCATATAGAGTGCCTTGCCTGGAGTCAGGAAGATTCATCTTCCCAAGTTCTAATCTGGCCTCAGACACTTAGGAGTTGTGTGACCCTGGGCAAGTCATTTCACCCTGTTTGCCTCAGTTTTCTCATTTGTAAAATGAGCTGGAGAAGGAAATGGCAAACCACTCCAGTATCTTTGTCAAGAAAACCCCTTGTGGGGTCACAAAGAGTTGGATATGACTGAACAACAACAAATAAGATTGTCTGACATCCCAGTGTGCTGTGAGGACCGTGCCCCTGTCCCTTATTGTGCCTAGCTCAGGGTAGGCACTAAAAGAATATTTATTAACTGAATAGACCTGACCACCTCTACTTATAAAATGTGAAATATAATAATGTCACTTTGTTTTCTTTCAAAAATATTAATTTTGACCTTAAATATGAAAAGACCTAAAAAAGAACATTTCTATGTATACAGTGCAGCATAAAAAGAGGATTCAATATAAAAGCATGAATTTTCATTTCACACTGTTTATTTTTCTTGAAAAAATATGTAATAACTACTACAGATCATTTTCAAATCTACCTTGCTTTTCTGTACTTCCTTTTAAGTTTTGTTTTCTATGGTACAGTTTTTTTTTTCTCCCTCCCTCACCACTCAGCCCTGGAGAAGGCTTCTATTAGACACAAATATGTATATATGTGCAATATACACATATATGTGTGTATATATACAGACATATATGTATACATATATAAAATAGATTTTTATATATAAAACCATACTGTTACATACTTCTATTTATCAGTTCTTTGGATGTGGTTAGCAACTTCCTTCATAGGTCCTTTGTAGTTGATTTGAGTATTTACAATACTTAAAATGACTTAGTTATTTAAAATCGTTCATAAAACAATATTGCTGTTAACTGTGTACAATGTTCATTATTTTATGCAAGTCTTTCCATGTTTTTCTCAAATCAACCAGCTCATCATTTCTTATAGCACAGTAGTATTCCATCACAATCATATACCACAACTTGTTTAGCCATTCCCCCAAAAGATGGGCGTTCCCTCAATTTCCAGCGTTTTTTTTCCCACCACAGAGAGCTTTTATAAATATTTTAGAATATATAAGTCATTCTAATTTTCCCCTAATCACCTTGGGAAATAGACCTAACAGTGGTATTGCTAGGTCAAAGGGTATAGTTTTAAGACTCTTTGGACATAATTCCATGTTGCTTTTCAAAGTGGTTGGATCAGTTCACAGTTCTGGCAACAGTGAATTAGTGTCCCCATTTTTCCACATCCCCTCTAACATTTGCCACTTCCCCTTCAATCATTTTAGCCAATCTGACAAGTGTAAGATGATGTCTCAAAGTTGTTTTAATTTGCAGTTTTCTTGTCAATAGTGATTTAGAGCATTTTATGTGGCTATATATATATTTATTTCTTCAAAAAGCTTCTTGTTCATATCCTCTGACCATTTATTAATTGAGGAATGACTTGTATTTTTATAAATTTGACAAAGTTCTTTTGATATCTGAGACCTTTATCTGAGAAACTATCTATAAAATTATCTCCTAATTTTGTTTTACTTCTAATGGCGGCTACATTGGTTTTATTTGCACACCCCCTTTTTAATTAAATGTCATCAAAATTATCCCTTTTATACCTCACAATGATTTCTTTTGTTTATTCATGAATTGTTCTCCTATCCATAAGTTGGATAGGTAATGAGTTTCGCATTCTTCTAATTTTCTTATGATAATAACTTTTATATCTAGGTCATGAATCCATTTTTACCTATAATTACTTTGATTTCATGCTCATTGTTGCATTCACCCTTTTAATTTTTAATACTAGTGATTTGATTTTCTTCTTTCTTTTGAGAAATCACATTAACCTATGGTTTATCTATTGTATTGTTTTTTTCATAAAACCAACTCATAGTTTCATTTATTAATTCAAAGGTTTTCTTACCCATAGTTTTATTAATCTCACCTTTATATATTAAGATTTACAATTTGGTGTTTAATTTGGGATTTTTAATATGTTCTTTCTTAGTGTTTTTGGTTGCATGCCCAATTCATTGAATTGTTTTTTCTCAAATTTATTAATGTAAGTTTTTAGAAATATAAAATTTCCTTTAAGTCCTGCTTTGGCTGCATCCCATAAATTTGGTATATCATCTGATTGTTGTCATTCTCTTTAGTGAAGTTATTGATTATTTCTGTGATTTGTTCTTTTATCCACTCAACCTTTAGCATTAGATTATTTAGTTTCCAATTAACTTTTAATCTATCTTTCCATGGCCCTTTATGAAATTTTTATTGCATCATGATCTGAAAAGGATGCATTTAATATTTCAGTCTTTCTACATTTGATTCTGAGGTTTTTATGCTATAATATATGGTTACTTTTTGTGTGGGTGCCATGTACTTCTAAGAAAAGGTATATTCCTTTCTATCTCCATTTAATTTTCTACAGGCATCTATTATATCTAAGTTTTCTAAAATGTTTTTCATCTCCTTAGATTCTTTCTTGTTTATTTTGTGGCTATATTTATCTAGTTCTGAGAGGGGAAAGTTGAGGTCCCCCACCGGGATAATTTTACTATTTCTTCCTATAGCTTTTTAACTTCTCCTTTAGCAATCTGGACCCTAAACCATTTGGTGCATATATATATTTAGTATTGATATTACTTCACTGTCTATAATACAGTTTAACAAGATGGAGTTTTCTTCCTTATATATCTTTAAATTAGATCTGTTTTTGCTTTGAGATGATGATTGCTACCCTTTTTTATCTCAGTTGAAGCATAATAAATTTTACTCCAGCTCTTAAAAAAAAAAAAAAAACTCTGTGTGTATATTTAAATACGTTTAAAACACGTTATTGCTGGATTCTGATTTTTAATCCAAATGCTATTCATTTCCATTTTATGTGTGAGTTCATACCATTCACATTCACCACTATAATTACCAATTGTATATTTCCCTCAATCCTATTTTTCCTCTCTGTTATCCTTCTCACCTTCTCTTTTTATGCTATCCCTCCTCAAACCAGGGACTCCATTTTCCTACAAGTGCCTACAGCCAGCAGAGTCCCCCACCCATCTGCTACCACACTTAACATGCATGTGCTCATTCCTCCTCACCCACAACCACAGCCCCAGACTGTGTAGGGTCAGCACAAATGGGCCTGGCATCCTGCCACAGAGGAGGGTCGCTCAGTCTTCCCCTACACCAACTTTGTCCATGAGGTGAGAGTTCCTGAAGCAGGAGGCTACATCTGACCCAGCTGACCCCATAGCATGTTGTTTGTTGATTCAACAGAATTCCCCTGGAGGTGTTTGCATTTTAATCCAGCCAAATTTCCCAGCTAAAGGTCAGGTCTTTCCTAAGGTTTTCCTACTTGTTTTAGGTGGACAACTGCTTTACTGACCTTTAATTCTTTCTGCCACTAAAATTTCACAATGAGGAGATATTTTATCTTGCTTGTGGGATAAATTTGGAGAGCTTGGTATTTCCTTCTTATTCGGCCATCTTCCCAGAATCTTCTTCTATGTTTGTTTACTTTTTAATATTTTCAAAGCACCCTTTCATCTCTCATTTCATGTGAGCCTCATAACCAGCCTATGAGGTTGACAGATGAGGAAACTTGAATCTTAGAGAGATTAGGTAACTTGGCAAACTCATATAGTTAGTAGAAGAGCAGAGACTAGAATTTTAAGTTCTCAATTCTTAACTCATTTCCCTTAATACTAGACTGCACCCTACCTCTATTACAAGGAATTTATAAGAATAAAGAGATTGGAAATCTTTTTGAAAAAATAGAAGAACTATTCGAGACTTAGGCACTGGAGGCAAGATAATACTTTTTAGCTAAAAATTCACATCCATATCTTCCAATATATTCCCTTAACTCATTAGTTGTGCAATTCTGTTTTTAAAGAAGCTTTCAATTGTCCTTCTTAGAGCTTTGATTATTTTATATACTATTGTCTTGCTACATAATTTTGTGTACAGAATAATGAACTTCTTTTGTGTGGGTCAAATTTTTTGTAAGCATATGCCCGTAGATCTATTAGTACTTTAATGCAGTTCTTCCCTTCTCTTAATCCATGAAGATGTAACCCATCCACACCTCATAGTTAAATGTAACAAAGGATGCATGGAAGAGGAGAATCTTATTGGCCAATCCTCCTTTAACATAAGAAATATACACATAACTATAAATACAGTTGAAGATGGAAAAGTATACTGAAAGTCATAAAATAAATAGCAATTCACAGGGGAAAGAAATAACTTCAGATAACGTAAGTCAGGGAAGAGTTTATGGAAAAAGTGGCATTTTACCTGGATCATAAAAATGGATAGTAGTGGAAATAAGAGTAGGACACTTTTCAGTTTTAAAGAGTCATTTGGACACATTGTCTCACTTGATCCTCACAACAACTCCATGCATGAGGCAATTGTTTTTATTCCCACTTTACTAAAGAGGAACCCAAGTCTTCTTGACTTCAAGTCCAAGTACTGATGGGTGTGTGGAGTAATGAGGGGAAGAGGGAGTAATTTCAGGTAGAGAGAAACTGGTATTTAGCCAAGGTATAGACATGAGAAAGTTTGAAATAGGTTAATAGAAAGGCAGACATTCCAGTTTCATAGAATGGCATGTGAAGGGGAGTGGAATAATTAAAGAAAAAGTGGAAAACTACACTGGAGCTAAGCATGTAAGGCAATGTAATTTTTAATCTCATTTTCCTTGCAAATATTAAATGACATTAGAAGCTAAATAATCTCTTGTGGATCTTGAAAACCTAAGCACCATTTATATGTGTGTGTGTGTGTGTATATATATATATATATATATATATATATATATATATATATATATATATGTATGTACAGGCAGCTAGGTGGTACAGTGGATTGAGCACTGGCTCTGGAGTTAAGAGGATCTGAGTTCAAATCTCACCTCAGACACTTACTAGCTATGTGACCCGGGGCAAGTCACTTAACCCCAATTGTCATAAACATACAGGGCCATGTTCAGTCATTCTGATATATATCTTGTCACTGGACCCAGATGACTCTGGAGGAGAGAATGAGATTGTTGACATTGCACAGCCTTTCTTCGTTTCAATACATTTAAGTGAAAGTCATGATAGTACCCTGATGTCATGGTCTGCTTTGAGAAAAACAGGACAAACAATAACAACAACAACATATATGTATACAATATATTATATACATACACCTATTCATTCAGTTTTTAGTTCTGTGGACGGTGAAAATGTATTCTAAATTACTAAAAAACTTAGAAATCCATTTGCAGGTTGAGGTCTGCTTGGAGGAGGAAAGTTTCTCCATATGATTGTTATAAAAAGATTCAGCAGACATTCATATTCAAGAATTCTTCTTTGACCTTCAGAGGCCAAATTCACAACTACTATGCTAACAATGTATATTGAAGTAAATGACCTGTTGAATTATCATAGCTGAACTTGAAATAGAAGGATGAGGTGGCAGAGAATCAAATGCCACTCTATTCAGTTGCATCACCTGACATTTAATGCATCATAAGGGTTGATATTTGAGAATGAGAGAAAATCATAAAACCCAGAATTCTCAAAAAAGTGCATTTTTAGCTTTGTACTGAGTTCCATATTCATAATCTAATTAAAATGGTACAGATGCATTGTGTTACCTTTAAGGTTCTTGTCCCATAGCACAATTTCTTATTTCTAACTTGTCTTGTTTAATACAAGTTTAAACCCCAAATCTATGATATAATTGCCATGATATGATTTCCGACCATGGCTTGGCATCCCTAATTTGGGTAATTTTGAGACTGTGAAATGTCTGTATCTGTCCAACAAACCAGTAATTGAAATCTAGCATAATTCTTCCTCATAATTGACATAATTTGCCTGACTTTGAAAATGGGAAATATTTAATTAAATGGTATATAAAAATGAAATGAAATAAAACTTTGCTTTTATTCCAGATCATTTTCCTCCCTTAAGCAAGAGTCTTTGTCTCTTTCATTCTTTGTCAGCAGATTTAAATCTCACTTCCAATAAATTCTTTTCAGTTACATTATCTTCATTTAAATACAGATGTGCTTTAGGATAATTCTGTATTCTTTATATATTGAAAATGTAATGACATCCTGCTCCCAGCGTACTGTCATTTGTACTTTAACATTTGTAAATGGGACTGATCTTTCTTAAGAGCACTGTTTCAAACTGAGTGAATAGAATACATATTAGTCAGGTTGTTTCTCTAATTGGTCTTATTTGTGTTAAAAGTGACAGAAATGCTTGAAATCACTGTCTATCTTTATTATGATATACTCTGAAGTATTTATGCTCCCTACCCTGCTTCTTCTATCATATGTGTGAATAACTCCTGAGTACACAACTTTGTATCTCCAGTACTGACTGCTTTACTGAGCTCTAGTCTCCCATATCCAGTTATCTCTTAGAAATCCCCCTTTGTATGTTCTACCATCACCCTTGAATTAATTTGGGATCTCAAAGAATAGCAACACAACTATATATTCCTTCTATGAGATTTACTGAGCATATCTGTGGACATTTAGGAGCCATTCCACCTTTATTTTGTTCAGCCTCCTGATCTTCCTCCCATCAGACCTGCTCCTTGAACCCTGGATGTGAGCATTAGTCTTACCTAGCCCCCATAGTTACTTCCATTCACCCCAAGTATCCTCCTCATGGAATCCTGGACTCTATCTTTGGACATCTTCTACCACCCCCCCATTCACCTACCAGTTCTAGTTCCCCTTTATGTATTGTTTTCTCCCTTAGGAATGTAAGCTGTGGGGCAGCTGGATGGTGCAGTCGATAAAGCACCAGCCCTATATTCAGGAGTACCTGAGTTCAAATCCGGCCTCAGACACTTAACACTTACTAGATGTGTGACCCTGGGCAAGTCACTTAACCCCAATTGCCTCACCAAAAAAAAAGAATGTAAGCTGCTTTGGATATTGCTTATATTTGTGACCCCCACACTTAGCACAGTACCTGGCACTATATAATTTTTATTAAACCTTTCTTTCCTTCCTTCTTTCCCCCCTTCCCTCTGCTGGTAGTATACCCATAGAAAAATAATGAATAAATACAGCTGCTAATCATCCTCTTCACTAGAGGATCCATATGGTTCTGTTCTCTGAGAGGTGAAACAGCACATATTTCAGGAAACCCAGCCCTTCTCATGGTGCAGGCTGGATGTAGTTGGACGCAAAAGTTAGGGCCAGTGTAGATTTTATATTCAAGAACACTAAAGAACTTAGCACCTTTTTCAAATGTACCTCTCTTGAGTCATCATACTCCAGAAATCTTTTGAATATACTAGTCAAGAGCAAGTTAGTTGAAGATTTAAAAAAAATAAAAGAAATGGGATTTCTTTGTTATATCTTCATATTTCCTTCTTGCAAAATACCCTCCTGACTACCTAATTTCCTTTACTGGTGCCAAGGCTCTCACAGCCATGTAGGCTTTAAACTCTGGAATTATTTTTTTCCTCTTTCTTGACCTCACCTCCCCATATCCAATTGGTTACCATATTAGGCCTTTATTAACTTCAAGAAGTCTTTCAAGACTTATTCTTTCTGTCACCAATCTAATTTAGGACCTAATCACCTTGTAATGAAATCTTCCAGGCTCTTCCAATCCATCTGACACACTACTATTAAAATTATGTTTTCTGAAATGCTAGTTCAGTATGGCACCCATACTCACAAACCTTCAGTGATGGAGTTTGGTTATTTATTTAGTATGTGCTCTAAATGTTAAGTTTATGAAACAAAGAAGAACCACTTTCAGTGGCTACTCAATAAAGTTCAGCCTCCTCCATTCAAAAATCAAGATTCTGGCCAGTATCTTATTTCTTCTTCTTATTTCTTGCTATTCTTTTATGGGTAGTTTTGACCATGGGTAAACTGGTCTCTTCACCATCACTGGATTATTCCTTGAGCTTTCCTGCTTCAGTGCTTATGGGCTTTTTATTCTTACACATAAAATGTTCTCTTTCCCCTTTCTTATCCTACATCTACAAATGACCTCACATCTCAGATCTTACCTCTGTCTTTAAGGTTTACACTGCCAACTCAGGCAGAAGTGATCTCTTCTCCCTCTTAAACCTCACCACTACTACATCTATTGTACATAAAACACTCAGTTGACACTTATTATATACTTCCTTTATTATAATTGTATTTCCTATGGGTCTATTTTATTTTCTGCTCTAGATTGTGATGAACTTGGAGTCAGGAAGACCTGAATTCAAATCCTGTTTTCAGACACTTCATAGCTAAATGACTCTGGGCAAATTACAACTTCTCTCAGCCTCAATTTCCTCATTTGTAAAATGGAGTTAATAATAGCACCTACCTCACACGGTTGTTATAAAGACCAAATGAGAAAACATATGTAAAGCCCTTTGCAAAACCTTAACGTACTTTAAAGATAGTAGCTGTTCAAAGGTAAAATCCAAAAATGGAGGGCAGGTAAAGCACTGTTAGTTTAACAGAGCAAACTTTATACGGGTTTCTGTGCGTGTGTGTGATTGGGCCGAAGAACACTAATAAAAAGGAAGAATCAGTCTATGCTGGAACTAGTTGAAGGGTAAGGGGAAGTGTAGTATGTCATAAGCTCTTTTAGGGCTGAACTGGGTCTTGGTTTTCTTTTGTATTCACTCATTTACTTGTCTGGACATAGGAACTCAAAAGCTGCCCACTGCTCTTGCCTAATGTAGACCCGGTAATGTGGCGTGTGCTTACTGAGCAGCACTGGCAAGGATATGCATCCCTGTTGCTTTTGCAGCCTTTCATCCTCTAAAAATACTGTAAGCCCGCTACCAATCAGTTGAGGATTTTATTTTTATTACTTCCCTCACCGAAGTACAGGAGGGGATGACAGTATTCTATCATGAGAGAAGAAAAGGATGTGCAAATGATAGTCTTAGTACACAAATAATATGATCCTGAGTTATAATGTCGATAAAAAGTCTAAAAATACTCCCAGGATAGAGAGGAAATGTGTATGTGGAATGAATTTTTTCTCTGGAGGGCAGAACAACTTTAAGGACTGTTTTTCTTCCTCACTGCCTGTGAAATCTGGTCTCTGGCAGAGATTTGTTTACATTAAAGACACTTGAAGAAAAAGAGACAAAACCTTAGGAACTATTCACATTTCTTTGCTTCTCTCTACTTGAAAGGCCTCTTGATAGGTGCTTATAGAGTCAAGGTCTCTTGGTAGTCCTTATTTCCATCCTCCTGAGAACCTTTTGATTAGCCATTGGGTCCAAAAAAATAATAAATCAAAACTCATTTTATTTATCTTCCTCCTACCCTCTCTCCTCTTTCCACCAATATTCCCTCACCTGGATTCACCAAGGTGGTATGCAAATTGCTTTGGACAAAGTAAAATAAATTTGACTTAGACAATAGATCTTACAAATTTTTTAATGTTCATAAGGTATTGTATATGTACCATATCCTACTTTTGCTGTAGTTCACAAGACTTTTGACACATTTTGTTAATTCTTCATTATGAAACCACACTATCACATTGGGATATTTGTGAGGAGCTCACAGGTGAGATACTGAGGAAGAATAACCTAATTGCCCTGAACTGTAAAAGTCAGGCAGTTTATTTCTCACAGGCATGCAAATGTGGTGTTCCCTAGTTCCTATACTTCCACAGGTGCACAAACAGTGGCTCAGGTATACTGTGGGATATGAACTAATTATTGATGCATATCCTGATTGAGAGCCCAGATCTTTGGGTTTCTGACCTTATATATGATTGTTGTTGCTGTGCAGATTCCCAGGGATGGAGTGGAAGGGGGACTTTTGGAATGGTCAAACAGCTAGTCATCTGGACTAAAACTCCCCTTACTGACCCCAAAAGCATTGTGATTAGGAGAATCTGCTTACCTTGCATACATACAGATGAAATTTACTAAGCTGATTATAATCAGGAGAATTTTAATTTCCTTGCCTAAATGAAGTTAACTAAACTAATAAGGGGTATATAGGAACTTCCCAGTACACAGGTAGGTCAATTTGTGGTCAAACACTGAATCACTTATGAAAGTTAGGATCTAGTAATAGGCCAGTCCTCCCAATACTAAATGTACCTTTGAGAAATAGCTCATTTTTTCTAAGTCTCGTCTTGGTTATGGCCCATAGGTTTCCTTTTCTCTTTCTTTCTTTCTTTCTTTCTTTCTTTCTTTCTTTCTTTCTTTCTTTCTTTCTTTCTTTCTTTCTTTCTTTCTTCCTTCCTTCCTTCCTTCCTTCCTTCCTTCCTTCCTTCCTTCCTTCCTTCCTTCCTTCCTTCCTTCCTTCCTTCCTTCCTTCCTTCCTTCCTTCCTTCCTTCCTTCCTTCCTTCCACATTGAGCAAGTATTTATTAAGTGCTAAGCAATAAATGCACAAGTTTATTCATGTTTCTTTCTTAACCAAAGTCCCTTTTAACAGCAATAATCTTTCAGTGATGCTGTAAGGGTCTGATTCATGGAACACTAGAGCCTGAAGAAATGAAGCTGAGAATTATTCAAATGTCATTGGAGAAGAGTGTTAGGCATGGGGCCACAACACATTTATGCACCAGGAACTATACAAAGTGATAAGAGGAAGAATATCAGAGAAATAATAACTGAAAAAGAAGGTGCTTCAGTCACACAGAAAGAGCTTTGGAATTTAAAGAAAAGTAGTCAGCACGTTGAGTGCATTATCTCCTACCTCCAAGGGGAAATTATGAGAGATTATAGAAGAGAGTCATATAATATGGCCAGGCATAGATGAGGACAGGCAATAGGCATGTAGGAATTAGCTCATACCTAGCTAGCTCATACCCAGGGAAAGCCAATTATTAAATTTCAAATGTGAGCATTTGTACCTGGAAATCAGAAAACACTAAAAATTAGGTCCTGGCCCATAGGTTTTCAGTGGGATTTACATCATATGAATTTCCAAGCCATTTGAACATATTTATCTGTTTCTTTTGAAAGCACTTCTTCATCCTTTGTTATGTTTGGCTGGGTATATGGTCATGTTGTATTTTTTCTATCTCCATTTTGAAATTTCCATAATTCCAATATAAGTTTGCTTATTGGTATGTCAATATCTTTATCATACATTGTCATTCCATTAATGGGACAAGATTTTCTAGGACCACTGAGAATTTTTTTTAATCCCCTAGACAATTTTAGGTGGCACAGGGAGGAAGACAACTGGAGGAGGAGAAAACTCAGAGAGAAGGTACTAGGAAGAGAGGGTGGTCTGTGGTATCAAATCCTTCAGAGAAGTCAGGAAACACTAGGACTGGGAAGATACCTTCAGCTTTGACATTAAGAGATGGTTGTTGGGGCAGCTAGGTGGCACAATGGATAGAGCACCGGCCCTGGATTCAGGAGGACCTGAGTTCAAATCTGACCTCAGACACTTAACACTTACTAGCTGTGTGACCCTGGGCAAGTCACTTAGCCCCAATCGCCTCACCAAAAACAAAAAAAGAGAGAGAGAGATTGTTGTTAACATTGGAAAGAGCAGTTTCAGTTTTGTAAGTTCAGACCATAAAGAGCTGAGGAGTGAGGTAGAGGAGAGGAAGTGGGGGCAATGAGTATGGACTGCTTTTTCAAGGAGTTTGGCTGTGAAAGCAAGAAGATGTACAAGGTGGTAGCTGAAGGAAATAGAACAGTCTAGTGAAGGTTTTTAAACAATGGAGAAATCTGGGAATGTTTGAAGGTGGTAGGGAGGCTGCCCTCAGCTATTTACTAGGCTTGGGTTAAATTTACTAGGTCTTGTTAGGTTTTGCATCTAAGTTTCTTTCATTGAAAAGTAAGGGGGTGGTAAACTAAATGATCTCTCTGGTTCTGTATAACTCTAAATGATCCAATGACCTTTAGGACTGAGCTATAAGCACATACTTACTAATTATTGATATTTAATAAGTGTTAGCCAAGGTATACAAATAGTTATTCATGTATCCATTCATTAATTATTTTTGATGATAAACATTTTTTAAAGTTTTGAATTACAAATTCCATCCCTCCTTCCCTCTCTTCCCTGCCCTTTCCCTGAGGTGGTAAGTAATCAGATATAGGTTATATATTTACAATTATGTAAAGCATTACTATATTAGTCATTTTGTATAAGAAAACTTGAATAAAAGATAAAAATGAAAGAAATTAAGTGAAAAATAGCAAACTTGAGTCTGTGTTCAGTCAATATCAGTTCCTTCTTTGGAGGTGGATAGAATGCTTCATCATTAGTCCTTTGGGATTGTCTTGGATCATTGTATTGTTGAGAAGAATTGTCATTCACAGTACTTCATCAAACTCTATTGTTGTCACCGTGTGCAATGTTCTCTTGGTTCTGCTCACTTCAGTTTACATCAATTCATACAAGTCTTTTCAGGCCTTTCTGAAATCATCCAGCTTGTCATTTCTTGTCGCACAAAACTATTCCATCACCATCATATACCACAGCTTGTATATCCAATCTCCAACTGATGAGCATCCCTTTAACAATTCTTAGCCATCACAAAAAAGCTGCTAGAAAGATTTTTGTACAAATAAATCATTCATTAATTCATGAGCCATACATGGAACTTTATATATGCAGAACTTTTCACTAAGCACTATTAAGGTTACAGAGTTGGGTTGGGAAACATGCTCTCCCTCATGGAACTTGGTAGGGTCCCAGACACAAATGTAGAACACCACACCATAAACATAGTGTTGTGTGAGTTTAGATGGGGAAGCTCATTACTGACAGGGAATCTAGGAAGACTTTCTGTAGAAGTAGCATTTAAGAAAGAAACTTTAAAATAAGTAGAAATTCAATTAGTGAATGATGAAAAAATGGAGAGAGAGTCCATTCCAGGCCTAAAGAGCAGCATGAACAAAGGCATAGAGGAGTAGAATCAATATTGGGAGTGAGGGACAGTTAGATTATCTTGACGGTGGCAATGAGGGCAGATTTGGAATAAAAAACAGTGGAGGTAGAAAGACCAATTAGTCAGTTATTGTGGAAGTGCAGGTTGATGGTGATGAGGGCCTGTGCCACAGTGGTGGAAGTGGAAAGGAATAATGAGGGATGGAAGAGAGGTGATAAAGTGGAGTTGGAGCCAGCCTCAACTTCCAATTGGATATGAAAAGTGAAAGAGAAAAATAAAGGATAGTTTCCAGGATTCAGAATGGGTTAATAGTGGTATCCCAGGTATAAACAATGAAATGAGAAGGAAGAAGCAGGTGTACAGAGAAAGATAATTATGAGTGACAATAGTAAAATAATAAAAATTATAGTGAACATATACACACATACATATACATGTGTGTACATATATAGATATAGAAATAGTCCCTTAAGGTTTACAAAGAGCCTTTATATGTTATCTCAGTTGATCCTTTCATAACAACCTCGTAAGGCAGGTCTTTCTGATTGTGTGTACTATGTCATTTAGCTGCCTAATTGTGAAACAGAATATCATTTATGGGACACGATGGAACATATATGTATATGCATGCTTACATATACATATGCAATTGCTAAAACTTATTTCTGGAGCTCTACATTATTATGATCATTTCCCCTAAATAAAGTTTGATTGTGTTACCTGCAGAAATGATGGGTACGTTTCCATTTGTTTTCTTTTTCCCTTCATCCTTCTCCAGATTCTCAAATCAAGCCATTTTAACAAGCATTTTGTCTTAATTACTGAGGATACAAAGAAAGGCAAAAACCAACCAACCAACCAGTCAAACAAACAAACAAAAAACCAGTCTTTACCCTCAGAGAGCTCATAATTTAATGGTGGAGACAGTATGCAGACCAAACAAGTATTTACAAAGAAGCTATATACAAAATATATTAGAGATGATCAGAGAGAGATAATCAGGGACTAGCATTCAGGGAAATGAGAAAAAAAAAACCTTCTCAAAGAAGGTGAGATTTTAGCTGAGATTTGGAAGAAACCAAGAGGCAAAGATGAGGAGAGAGAGGATTCAGTTATTCTGGGACAACCATTGAAAATGCCCAGAGTCTGGAGATGGAGTGTGGTGTGCAAGAAGGTGAATGTCCATTGGATCATAGAGTTAAGTGGAAGATAGTGAGGTGTAAGAAAACTGGTAGAAAAATATTAAGTTATAAAAGCCCCTAAAAGCTAAACAGACAATATTGTGTTTGATTTTGGAAGTAATAGGGACCCATTGGAGTTTATTGGATAGGTGCATGATCTTTAGGAAAGTCTTTCTTCTTCTTTCTGCTATTCTTTTTATTGTTGTTGTCCATGTTATTAGCATTGAATATGTTCTGTTACACCTAAACATATTTCCTGTAACACCTTTATTTTTCTTGCAAATTCACAGTGTAGCCAACTCTATTATTTGTAGTAATAGAGGTTGTGAAGAGCTTTAATAAATTTCAGAATATAAGTAATTTTCAAATTTTATTTTTACTAATATCTATCTCAGCTTCCATCTCAGAACAATTTAAAAATAAGTCTACCAACCTAAAATATAATTTATAGGGTTGAATTTCATGTTCTTTCCTTCTACCTACAATTGTGTTCTTTTGCAGATTTTGATGTCTAGTGAAATGGTCAGCTAGTGATAAAAAAGCAAAGCAAGAGGTTGCTATGGACGCATATTGTGCCTTCATCCCCTGGCTCATTAAGAGCTGATAGAGTACAGGAATATTGGGAAAAAATGGCAATTCTTGAGATCCCAATACTTTTTAATATAAAATTTGGTTTATCTTGCTTTCACTTTTCAACTTAATAAAAAAATTAGAAAGTGTAACCAGTTTTAGATAAGGGAGACTTGCATATAAATTACCTAATAAATGAAGAAGTATTTATCATGTGCTTACTTGCTATGTGCAAAAGGCTGTGCTAAGCCCTGGGAATACAAATAGATAAACAAAACAGTTCATACTCTCAAGGAGTTCATATTATATAATAGGAGAAGGTAGCACATAGAGATTTTAGGTGTTTGCTAGAAGTCCCCATGATTCCTAGAGTAGAGTGTCTAAGCAAATAGTATTGCAGCTTCTTTTTCATCATTTCCATGAAAAACAAACAAACATATCACTTTCTGGTATTTGAACCATTTGACAGTGAAAGGGACTTTGGTCATGATAACTGTTTTGTCCTAGTCTTTAGTGGTTGTGGCTACTGAGGAGTCAGGGGCTATATCCCCTGCAGAGGAAATTGCTAGACTGCATCTTTATAAGAATAGTTTCCTTGTATGATGACTTCCAGAACCAGTCTAGAATCAGGCTCAGAGGTTTCTGGGATACTGCTATTCCCAAGATTTTGGGGGCTTATTGGTAGCAGCTGGCTGACAGTTGGAGTTGGCATGGATGGCAGGCCATTTTTTGCAGTGTTTACTCCTCTTAATGGTAGCTGCAAGGGCTGAGCTGAAAACAAGGCTGATTGTATAGGGAATGCAAATATTCCTGTGGCACCTGGCCTTAAAGCCCTCAGCTGTCTCTCCTCGGTTTTTAGGGGAGACAATGGTTTAAATTGTTTGCACTGTCTGACACATGGCCCCTCCTATCTCTTATATAGGGTGCCTTCCTTCTTCAGGTAGGCTGACTTGTTGCCTTATTTGTGGCAGTTGTTTGGTAATTGGTGTTGGTTGTGGTGGGGATGGTGAGCCCCTTCTCTACAAGAGCTACTCAAGCTGGGCTGGAAGCCAGGACTGGTGTTTGGGGTTGGGGCACTGGTATTGTTAGAGTTGTTCCTGCTCATAGGTGGCAATTGGTGATGGTGGTGGTTGTGGTGGCAATGCTGGGCCATTTCTCCACAAGGGTTGCTTCCCTTGATTTAAAAAAAAAAATTACTCATATGGAGTTAGGAACCATAGTTGGAGGTTGTAACAAGTCAGATTTAGGCTTGTATCAGGTAAAACTCTTAATTTGAATTATTCCTTTTCTTTTTTGCGGGGCAATGAGGGTTAAGTGACTTTCCCAGGGTCACACAGTAAGTGTCAAGTGCCTGAGGCTGGGTTTGAACTCAGGTCCTCCTGAATCCAGGGTGAATTATTCTTAAATGAAATGGACTGCTTTGGGAGGTATTAGTTCTACCCTCAGCAGAGATCTCTGAGAAAAGGCTGGATGACTACTTAGAAGGTAGGTTGTAGAAGAGGTGATTTCTTTTGTGTATAAGTATGGCCTTGGAGGTACTTACCAGCTCTGAAGTGGCTCCATTTTTTGCATTCCTAGATTTATCCAGGCAGGAAGGAATCATCCTGAATTTTGTCAGTCATCTAATTTATACCTATTTTTGTAATGTCCAATCTTTCCACCTGACAAAAGAATTGTAGTTTCAGTTGAAAATTTAAAAGTCTAGAGAATTTTTCAGCAATTCTTGAACAAAATGTAGTGAGTCAGATCTGAAATTAAACTCTAAATGTGGAGAATATGGAGTTCCTCTGAATACTAACATTGTTTTTGATTAGTGATTTTTCAATAGTGAATTAAATTTAGGGTCATCAAGTTTCCTTCAGATGGTATTCCACTGCACCCCTAGTTGGTTGGATTCATTGTAAGTATTCAGAACTGAGCTGGAAACAAGATGATGTATGTAGGTTTTATGATACTCACAATCTAGGCTGTTCAAATACAGCAAAGAGTAGTAGAAAGAACATTAGGTCAGAAATTGTGAGCTTAGTTTTGCGAAGAGACTTAGTTTTGCCACTAATTTAGGTGCCGTTGAGCAGCTCACCCCTGTAGACCTTGATTTTCTCATCCATAAATTGGAGATGATTCTGTTTTCCATATCTACATCTCAAGGTTATCATGAAGATGAACTGAGTGAAAATATTTTGCATCTGGGCTATTGTGAAGAAAATTATTTGTCAAGTTTAAGGTACTATTATACAGGTTATGATGAACAGGATACTATCAGGAAAACCTGGAAAGACCTACATGAACTGAAGCAGAGTGAAATGTACTGTATACAAAATAACAGCAATAGTGTAAGATGATCTGCTGGGAAGCAAGGCAGTGATCCAATATAACCCTGAAGGACTTACGAACATTGCAACCCATCTATAGAGAAAGAACTGATGGTTTCTGAAAACAGATGTTTAAAGTGCAAAAGATCATGGGGTTGTCACTTGAGAGCTGGAAGTGATCTTAGAAATCATCCAATCCAACCTCCTCATTTTGAAGATGAGTAATGTGTGATATTAGGTGACTTGCCTAAGGTCACACAGATAAAGGTGTAGCATTGGTATTTGATTCCAGATCCTTTTTGAATCTAAATCCAGTATTTTTTTTCCACTTGCCACAATTGCTTCCAGTTCGTCAACATTTTTTGGCTAAGTTATTTTTCTATTGCTATTTAAGTGAATGTTTTCGATAATTCCCAAAACTATTCTATGGGTAATTTTTGGGGGGAGCCTGATTTTAAGTGTTGCTCATTTTACCTCTGAAATACATACTTTGTAAAGTACTCTTTAAGTAGCATTTTTTAAGCCTACTTAAGAAGAAATAGTCTTCAACTATAGTTTTTTCCCTTAGGATTTTTTTTTTTTTGGTGAGGCAATGGGGGTTAAGTGACTTGCCCAGGGTCACATAGCTAGTAAGTGTCAAGTGTCTGAGGCTGGATTTGAACTCAGGTACTCCTGAATCCAAGGCTGATGCTTTATCCACTGCGCCACCTAGCTGCCCCTGCCCTTAGGATTTTAATAGAAATATATGGATATTTCTCCTTTCCATACATAATTCATTACTTCTCATTCTTTCTGTTGGTCTGGAGTCAAGTGATTCTAACGAAGTCCAATCTTTTCAGGCTCATTTTAAATCAATTTAATCAACTAAACATTGTTAGGGAAGTTGATGAGGTAGTTCTTGTCCAGAGGAGGTTAAACAAAATGGTCAAAGGGTACCAAACTGTGCTTTATGAAGATATTTGATGCTTAATACAGGTTTGTTGTACTGAATTGAATCAGTTAAAGATGGTGGAGGGGGGATGCTTAGACTAAAGAAGAGAAGACCAATAGGGAATAGTCATGGTCAAGTGTTTTGAATAGCTGTCATATGGGAGAAGGCTTATATTTTATCTGTTTAGATACAGAGAAGAGAAGCAGGATCAATGAATCAGAATTTTAAGAAATATGTACATCAAGTCAGTATAATGAAAAACTACCTGATAATTGAATGAACTCTCTGATTAGGGGATGACTTTGTTTTCCCCATCCATGAAGTCATTCAAGGCAGAGGCAGGATGACCATTGGTCTGTGAAGTGTTATCATCTGCTTTATAGATTTAGAGTAAACATGGTGACTATAGTAGAACATGGTATTGGGCTTTTGAGACTTGGTCTCCACTCAAGTCTACTGCTCTGCCACTAAGAATCCTGTTTCTATGTGGGGAAAGGAGAGGGGAAAGATAAGGGAATAAGCATTTACTAAGTACCTACTCTGTGCCCAGTGCTATAAGTGCTTTACAAATATTATGTCATTTGATCCCCAAAACAATCCTATTATTATCCCCATTTTACAGTTGAGGAACCTGAGGCAGACAGAGGTTACATGATTTGCTTAGGTCCATATAGCTAGTAAGTATCTGAGGATGGATTTGAACTCGGGTCTTCCTGACTCTAGCCCCAGCATTCTATTCACTGTGCCACCTAGCTGCCTTTGATCATAGGATCATGGATAGAGCTTGAAGGGACCTCAGAGGTCATTTATTTCAACTTTCTCATTTTGAAGATGAAACAGTAGAGGCTTAGAGAACTTAATTTATTATTACAGACATACCTCAGAGATGCTGTGGGTTCAGTTCCAGACCACTGCTAGAAAACAAATATCTCAATAAAGCCAATCACATGAAATTCTTTGGTTTCCCAGTGCATATAAAAGTTATATTTACAATATGCTGTAAGCTATTAAGTGTGAAATAGTATTATGTTGAAAAAACAATGTATATACCTTAATTAAAAATATTTTGTTGTCCCAAAAATGCTAACCATGATTTGAGCCTGCAGGGAGTTGTAATCTTTTTGCTGGTTGAAGGTCTTTCCTCATTGTTGATGGCTGCTGATTGATCCAGGTGGCATTTGCTGAAGGTTGGAGTGGCTGTAGCAACTTCTTAAAATAAGACAACAATGAAGTTGGTTTGATGGGTTGACTCTTTCTTTCACTTGACTCTTAGAGGCCCTTGTAGGGTTATTAATTGACCTAATTTCTTTTTTGTTTGTTTTTTGGTGGGACAATGAGGGTTAAGTGACTTGCCCAGGATCACACAGCTAGTAAGTGTCAAGTGTCTGAGGCCAGATTTGAACTCAGGTACTCCTGAATTCAGACCCAATGCTTTATCCACTGTGCCACCTAGCTTCCCATAATTGATTTAATTTCAATATTATTTTTTCATTTTAGGAAGACACAAAAGGAAGGCCTGGGGGGAGAGGGATAGCTGATAGGTAGAACAGTTAGAGTACACAAATTATGATTGAGTTTGCTATTTTATACAAGTATTTCCTGGTACCCCTAAACAATTACAATAGTAATACAGAAGATCAATGATCACAGGTCACCATAATAAAAATAATCATGAAAAAGTGTGAAATATTGTAAGAATTACCAAAATGTGACAGAGACACAATGTGAGCATATGCATTTGGGAAAAAAATGGTGCAAGTAGACTTTCTGGATACAGGGTTGCACAAACCTTCAATCTGTAAAAACATGTAATGTTTGCAAAGTGCAATAAAACAAGGTATGACTATATGTGTTAGTTTATTATGATTTGGCCATAAATTATCTTAGAATATGTTATATTCTTTTGATATTCCCCTTTTCTCTTGTTCCCCCATTTTATGTAGACGAATGTGTATTATAAGCTTTCTCCTCCCTATTCTTAGGGCACAGTTGATAGAGTGCCCTGCCTGGATTCAAAAAGATTCATTTTCCTGAGTTCAAATCTGGCCTCAGACATTTACTAGTTGTGTGACCTTAGGCAAGTCACTTAACTCTGCCTCCCTCAGTTTTCTCATCTGTAAAATGAACTGGAGAAGGAAATGGCAAAATCTCTCCAGTATCTTTGCCAAGCAAATCTTAAATGGGGTCATGAAGAATCAGACAGTATTGAAACCACTAACAACAACAGCCTCTTTCCTATTGAAGACCCCAAGGTCATGGAAGTAATAAACATCAGAATGAGAATTTGAATCCAGATGCTTCTGATTCCAGAGAGAGTGCTCTTTGTGTTGTACTACACTGCCTCCCATAATCTTATCAACTTTAACTCCAAAGACACTACTCTTTCTGTTATACTATACTGTCTTTCAGGGTGCTGTACTGAGTAACTGTGAAGATATGAGATAAAAAAGACATATTATGGGCAGCTAGGTGGCACAGTAGATAAAGCACCAGCCTTGAATACAGGAGGACCTGAGTTCAAATGCTGCCTCAGACACTTGACACTTACTAACTGTGTGATCCTGAGCAAGTCACTTAACCCTCATTGCCCTGCAAAAGAAAAAGAAAAAGAAAAAAAGGAAAAAAGACATAGTCTTTAGTCTCTAGGATCTTAGATAATCAATTTATGTTATATACTGTAGAGGCAATATAACCAGAAATTCATTTAAATGCACCATGTCATTGCCTAATCATGCTGGATAAGTTAGAGTTTACTTTGCCACTGAATAATCATCCAAATCATATTGTCTTCTTTCCAGTTCTGTCTAACCCAGGTTATTGGTTTGTTTCAGTGATTGATCTTTTTTTCCCCCATTTTGGAAGTTTAAATTGTTAATTAATTATGACTTGGCCATAAATTCTCTTAGGTTGTATTATTTGCCTGTGATGCCTTTTTTTTTCCTTCTGCCCCCCTTTTCATGCAAGAGAATATTTATTATAAGCTATCTCCTTTTACTATTCCAGAACCCTACAGGGATGCCCATTAAATCTTGCCTGAACCCAAGATGACTGATATTACTTAGTGAGGAATGAGCCTCTTAGATCTTAAGCTCCATGGATTTAATACATCGGGGACATGACCTGCTCCAGGAATCTTTTGCAGCTCCTTTTAAGAAGGTGGACTCTTCCTCTTCCCTGTGGCTATAGAGCACAAAGGGGAAGGTGATTGATTTGTGGTAGTTCGAAGTGAAAATAAAACTCTACAAAGCAGCAGCCCTGCAAAGCTGTGTAATCGATCTGGAATTAAAAATCCACAGGAGCCAACCTTACCCCTCGATGTTGAAAATAGGTACCTGGAAAGCTTTGCAGCTGTGCTCATGCACACAGTGCTTACTTAGAAATGAGAAACAAGAAGGGGAGGGGAAAAGCATTCATTGAGACCCTACTGTGTGCCAGGCAATAGCAGCTGGGTGGCACAGTAGATAGAGCACCAGGCCTGGAATCAGGAAGACTCATCTTTCTGAGTTCAGATTATTCCTTGGACCCTTCCTAGCTGTGTTACCCTGGACAAATCACTTAAGCCTGTTGGCCTTAGCTCCTCATTTTTAAAATGAACTAGAAAGGGAAATGGAAAACCACTCTAGTATCTTTGCCAAGAAGAACCCAAATGGGATCATGAAGAGTCAGATGCAATTGAAAAACAACATCTATGTGGCAGGCACCATGCGGAACACTTTACCGTTGTTATCTTATTTGATCCTCACAACAACCCTGTGAAGTGGGTGATATCATTATCCTCATTTTACAGTTGAGGAAACTGAGGTAGATAGTGATTTATGACTTGCCCAGGGTCACATAGTCAGGAGGTGTCTAAGACTAGATCTGAACTGTACCTCCTATCTACGAACACTAAATGAAAAATATAAAACTTGGTCTAGATGGCACAATTATTTGTGGCATGAATACTAGGTATCACTACCCATTGCGCTAATGGGATATGAAATGGTAATCCCGAGCAGCTAGGATCCAGAGGTGCCAGATGAATTAAGAAGTAGATTAAGTTTGCCAGTTTGGGGTTGGACTGAGGAAGAGATAAGGATCCAAAATCTTTCAACACATGGTTTATCTCTGTGTTACTTTTGGACACTATATCACAAAGCTGCACTTGTTCTGATTTATCACATGAAATGATGGCATTGCCTCTGCCTGCATTCCTCATGGACAAATTATGCTCATTGAAATCAGTCCATATTATAGATTATCTATGGGGTTAGACAATTGCTTCATTCCATTAGGTCTTATCTCCCAGCTCAAGATAAACATTTCCACCAGGCCATATTTTCCTGTTTGTTTGTTTTCCCAATAAGGCTTGTCTTTCTTATTACCTCCCCCAAAACAAATTCTACAATTGAACCCAAACAAACAAAAGTCCAACAAACTTCCCTAAGAACAGAATATTCTGCAGGGGTGTATTAAAGGGTTAGCTGTTGGTTTAGAAGCCTTGCTGTGTAGATTAGGTTTTCATGCTAACAATTGTTTTAAGAGACAGTTTAGGCCATTCTGGAAGGTGGTCCATTGAAATGCTACAGGTTATCTTTGAATTTGTATCTCCTGTGTTCATTTGTTCATTGTTATGTTTATTCATTCACTATACTTGGTGAATTCCTACTGTGTACATAGATCTGCTCTAGGATTATGAGAGGACAGAATTTTAAAATGTTTTCTACTATTAGAGAGTTTGCAATCTAATTATGAAAACAACTTTTAATGTGAAAAAAACTAGTGTTTCATAAAGTACAGAAGCCTAACTAGTCACACTTAAGATCTAAAGGGCTTTTCTGTCAGGACCCTGAAATTTGGAGAGTGGGTAACAGGATTTATATTTCTTTAATTTGTAGAAACAACTGAGTTTATCACATGGTTAATAAGATTTTTATTTTTGAGGGGGCCTGTGACTTTATGATTTATTGGTGTAAAAGGGAGTTTTCAGTGAAGAACTTCTACCTATACAGATTGATGCCTTCTCTGTGGCTTGGAGTCTTAGAGAGTTGCCTGCGACACTGGGAGGTTAAGTGGTTTGCCCCTAATCACATAGCCAATGCATGTCAGAAGCTAGTATTGAACTACGGATTTTCCTGACTCTGAAGCCAGCTCTCCATTTTCTACTCCACTAGACTCCAAGTTAGAAAGTATAAGCTTTTCCCCCATTAATATATAATCACAGATGATGAGGTGTTAGAATGTTAATACTCTTTTATCCTTTTCCAAAGTATGGTCATGCCTTTGGACAAATGATGATTAACCAAACTAACATGGATCACTCAGGGAAGAGTGTCCTCAGACCACATATGGGAAGTTTAACTGAGCTAAAGTCAGCTAGCCAAACAGCCCACTGGGTATGCTCTGCCCTAAGAAAGTAGACACTGTTTTACAGATCAGGGAGGAAAGTGCCAGGGCCAACCCCTCACCCATGGCCACTCATTATGAAACTTTTGAAGAACCTATGCATTGTGTAAGGTGGGACACACCTATACATGATTTTAGTTCTAAGAAACAAACATTTAATAAGTTACAATAGGTGAAAGGGACTGTGGTAAGTGTTGAGGATTCAGTAACAAAAACAAACAAAACAAACAATTCTGTCCATTAGGACTGTGTTTTTTGCAGGGGGGATTGGTGGGCAGAGACATTTAGTAGGCTACTTGCCCTATTGGACCAGAATATAAAATTATTATATAAAAATATTAGAAAGTTGTAGGGACCAATTTTAATTGGGGAGTGTCAGCTAGGGAGCTTGCCACAATATTGGGGCAAGGAAGGAGACTGACAGCCTCCCTCAAGACAGAGAAGGATTTATTTAACAAGAACAAACTTAAAGAAACACTAACAGGATCAGTAGGATTAAGGAAAAGGAAATAAGATGGGGAAAGGGAAATTATACAACCTGAACAACACCACCGCCCAGGAATCAGCTGAGAACACACAGCAGCATCCTTTCACCTTCCAACTTCAAGCTAGAATGGCAAAAAACCTCCCTTCTTCCCAGCGGACCCCAGACTGACCACACACAGACCCCCAGCCAATTGGCTGGCTGCTCTGACAGTTACATGACTGCCCTCACTGGGTTTCCAATCAGTATCATTTTGCCAGGCCTATGTAGGCATTAGCAAGTGGTGATGAGGTGAGGTACCAGCACAATGGTGACAGCTACAACCTGTGGGTGGAGCACCGAGCGGTTTGCGGAGCCCCAGGCCAGTGCACACCAAGGTTTTTTTAAAAATTCTAGCCAAAAGATGGGGTCATAAAAACTTCAAATAACAATTCTTTACAAAGTTAAGTAAGATTCAGATTATTGAGGGATTTAAATACCATCCATGGAC
Organism: Dromiciops gliroides; assembly: GCF_019393635.1. Lineage (NCBI taxonomy): Eukaryota > Metazoa > Chordata > Mammalia > Microbiotheria > Microbiotheriidae > Dromiciops > Dromiciops gliroides. Next base: position 225,586,398 of record NC_057861.1, on the reverse strand, counting down.
TATACTTTTTCCTAGATGGATGTGGAGTTGGGCAGGAAGGATGCCATATATGCAAACAATAATGATAATAATTAATAATCGATGATGATAGTCAACTTTTCTATAGCACTTACTCTGTGCCAGACACTGTGTTATATTCTTTACAATTATCTCACTTGACCCTTATAACAACTCTAGGAGGTAGGTATTATTAATTATCCTCATTTTACAAATAAGGAAACTGGTTTTTGAGCAAGGGATTAAAACATGGTCAACCTTCTACCTTAGGAAGCTTATTTTGGCGAATATATGGAGAATAGATTGGAGAGGGAAAGGGGGGAAGAGAATAGGCATTAATATAGTGCCTATTATATGCCAGGTATAATCTGATACAGGGGATAAAGGGAAAGAATGGATTAATCTTTGCTTATGGGTCTGGGTGACTGAGATGATAGTGGTACACTCAGGAGAAATAGGGATGTTTGGATGAGAAATTTGTTTAGGGCAAATGATAATGTGTTTCCATGTTGGGGCATGCCTAGAGAACATCCAGGGGATTTCCAAAAGACAGTCATTGGTGAGGGTCTGGAGTTCAGTGGAGATTAGAAATGAATATGCAGATTTAAGAGTCATCTGTGTAGAATTCATAGTTGAATCCATGGAAATCAAAGAACTTAGCAAGACAGACGGTATGTAGAAAATATCCCAGAACAGACCCATGTAGGGCACCTGTAGTAAAGTGGCAGAAGATGGATAATGATCCAACAAAAGGAGAAGGAGAAAAAGATATCAGACTGGTAGAGAGGAATGTAGATGCATTGTGGTAAGTTTCATGTACCAAATAGATACAGCTTGGCTTGGTGGAGCAGTTAGGGTCAAGATGTGAAAACACACTTGTGATTTTCTGGTATCATATGATTCTTTAGAAATCTAATTTTGGCCCTAGATCCAAGGACAGGCATAATATCAGTCACAGGATTACAGTTTCTCACGAACCCTTCTTCTAGTCCTAAATGTTGGGCTTTGTTTAGTTTTAGAACAAATAAGCAGTAAAGTGAGCCAGTGACAAAGGCCACTTCTGTATCTGTGTTTAAGAATGAAAATGTTTCATAAAAATTAAATAGGGTAGATGAGGCAGTGAGCATGCTCTTTAACTCTTGGTTGCCAGGGAACACTTTAAGTGTTAGAAAGTTTTTTTACAGACATCTGTCCGGCCCCTTTTCCAGAGCTAAATTGGTTTTCTTTTTACTTGATCCAACTCTTTCATTTGGGAAGAAGTTTTAACTGACTGAACTAGGCAGAGGAATGATTTAAATTCTAGGACATAATCCTTGTTGAAAGAACTCGATGTTCCTTCTGACCTTTGGTTATATGGTAGAGTTATAGAATGACAGTGATGGAAGGAGGATGAATGCATCCTTTCAACCTGACTTGGAATTTAATGCCTTTTTTTGCTGCAAATTTTAAATTCACCAGAGATGTGTCTGACTTACTATGTATGATGATAGTGAAAATGATGATATTTTATATTTGTTACAGGACTTTGGAGTTTGCAAAAGGATTTCATGTGTTCCACACCCCATAGGGTGTGGAAGAGTGCCGGGGTTGGACCCCCTTGGCCTGGCAGTTCAGTAAATTTCTAATTTCAGACACCTGGTGGGTTGGTTCCAATAGTCACTTTATTATCTCAGCTTTCCTGGTTAGATATGCCACATTAAAATACTTGGCCTGCAGTAACAACTCATCAGTAACATCTACACATGCAAGCTTTTCTTTGCCAGAAAAGAGGTTTGCCACTTCATGGAATCCTGGGGAAAAGGAAATGGCTTAATCTCTTATGAGACCCTTTGAAATAATGCCCCTCCAATTAGTCATTTCTGTCCGTTTCTAGAAGCTATGCTGAGCAGTAGCAGGAAGTTCTCTCCCCTATTAACAACTCTCTTGGGGAGCCTCAGAAGCAGGTGGTGAATCTCCAAAAATGCCAGTCTCTTTCTGCATGGTAACTCATAGCACAGTGGAACTCCTCTCTGTGTTGCCAGGAGACCTTGGGGGTTCAATGCCTTTATAGAGGGCAAATTAAGTGACTGGATTTAAACTGCCCTACCCCATGCCAGTCACTCTCTCTCCTCAGTGAGGGTTTTGACCTAACCCATAAGCAATTATTCAAGAATGAAATCTCCATGCTGTTTCAGACCAGCAAGTTAAAAGTCTTTTCATCTTATACTGTCAAACTTCCTTTGGCTGTTATCTTTCATCTGGTCGCTCAGGAAATACTCTTATGATTTGCCTGGAAAAGAGGCTGGTTCTGAAATGCATTTGGATTTTATTCTCTTGGTCTGAAGACTTGGTTATCTTGTCAGTGTGAGAGGTTAACTTGTCAGTGTGAGCACAAATGTTCTTACCTATAAATGAGATTTAGATTTTGGTATAAAAAATGTTTGGGGAATCTGTTTTCTGTCCCAACCCTTACTTTCTTTGCATATATCTACCTACATCTATATTCTGTAGACCTTCTCTCTCTCTCTTAAATTTTGTTTGCTTTATTGATTTTTTCTTCCCTTTGCTTATTCTTCTAAATTTTCCCTCTTTCCTCTTCACAAGTTCTTATTCATTTTCTTCATTCTTTATTTCTTCCCCCCCTTAGCTTATTTCTTAAGGATATACATAATTTTTATCATTATTTCCCATTTCCAGTGAAAGGATTAGAAGAATACAAACACATTCCCTTTATGGGTATACTTGTATGTAGAAGCAATGTTTGAGGATGTGACTTAAACCTACATCGTTCTTCATATTGAAGCTACTTGCTGACCTCATGTAGTGTTCAAATCTTGTGAGGACGTATACTGATTTTCTAGTGTGAGATTTATACTTCTGGTTTAATGGAACATGCTTTGGTGAACCACTATGCAGCATTACAAAAATACACCCTATTAATGTTTGGTGTATTTGCACTAAAGCCTGGCAGTGAATTGAGATAAATAGATGCTATTGGTGCCACATAAACAGTCGTCTTCTTATAATAAAGAAAGAGAGGTCTATTTTATGTTGGCTGCATTAACCAAAGAAAACAAGTCATATTACTTAGAAAACTAACAAATTTGGACTCTCGTTGAAAATGTAAATGAAACTGAGGGAAATGCTCTCACTTGCTACTTAACTTAGTTTTTAAACACAGTTGTCCTTTAAGATCAGAAATGAGCAAACCTGCAATAAACAAAATTGCCTCATGTTTTAACCTGAACCACCACACCTCTGCTTCCTCCTCCTCCTTCCCCCTCACCCAGATTCCCTCTCAGAATGATCTTATCAACATTAAATTATCCTCTCTCCACAACTGACTCCCAAATTTCCTTATTCCTTCCTGGGCTTTTTCCTGATTTTCAGTTCTATCTAATGTTGTGCCTATTGGACATTTCTCACTGAGATTTCCCAGAGGATTTGGCATCAGAACACCTGCATTTAAATCCTCAGGCCTTCTCTTACTGATCTTTAATTTCCAAGAGAAAGATTCACACACACACACACACACACACACACACACACACACACACACACACACTTTGTTTCTGTTTTTGCCCCTTAGGAACACTGGGAGACTCATAGGCAAATGGCTTAACCTTTGAACCTCAGTTTCCTTAAATGTAACATAATGGGGTTAGACTAGATGGGCATTCCCTTACATCACTAAATCCTCTGTGCTATGATGAGTCGGGCACCAATAGAAAGGATGAAATTATAAGTGCTGTGAGAGTACTGTAAGAATTCATAGGAAAGAGAAAGCACTTTGACCTTGGGTGATCAGGAAAGGCTTCATCAAAGAGGGTGGGTACATTTGGGCTTTGAAGCATTTCAGTGGTTAGAAAATGATGAAGGTTTCCCAGAATTTAGGACAAAGCATTTGTAAGACACTAGTGAGTTTTTGAAAATTGTAGCACGCAAAATAAAAGGAAAAAGAAAATTGTGGCACACACACACACATACACACACACACACACATACACACACACACACACACACACACACACACACACACACACACACACCCCTAATGTTTTCATATTTCTACTCCCTGGATGTGTCTATTCATGAGCCACTTTCAGCCTTTGCCTTTTTTAGACCAGATTGGTAATATCGTTAATGTAAGGAACTCTTGGAAAGGACTTTATCAATGCAGATCAACACCCGCTCAGAAGCACAAAGTCTCAGACAGTGCCTAGGACACTCTGTATCCCTGTTACTTATTAGCATGGGTAGTTGGGTGAGATAGGGAGAATCATCTCTTCTTATATCACTTCTTGCCACTGGGGTTCTGAAACACCAGGCAGCTGTGACTTCCATTAAGGAGGCTTTCTGGCCTTTGCTTTTCTTCTTGAAACTCTTGAAACAACACTTGTCTTGTCTAATGTTTACTCATACAGCTTTGTCCATTTGTTTACTCCTTTCTTCAACAAGTATGTCCTTAGCTTATATTCTGGGTAAGCCGTCATGCTGGATTCTGGCATGGGGGTTGGAGGGTTGGGGTAGGGGCTTGATAATACAAAGATCATCAAGCAAAAAGTCTGAAAGAGTGAAACTATAACAGTGCTTTGGACTCTAATCCTTGATTCCACTGATTCCTCAGCTTAGCTTCTGTTTTGCTGTGAACTTGATTCAGCTGTTTTGTTGTTGTTGTTGTTGTTGTGTTTGTTTGTTTGATTTTTGTTTTTCTCCCCTGGGCCAGGGGAAACTCTTTATTTTTATAAGGAGTTAGCATAAACTATTTTAAATGTATTTGTGTACAGATATGCTCACCCTGTTGTACATATTAATTCTCATATCTATTTGGAAGAATTCTCTCTATGTTGGAAACTTCCTTTTATAAGCTTTACCTATTATTGGCAATGCATTTTTATTTTAAATCCTGGAAGAATTCAGCAGAGTAGGTGATAAGTCTTTTCTTGACGCTGCTGACACTATCTCTTTTTTCTTTTTCTTTCTGGCCTACAGTCTAGAATTTTTCAGCTAAAATAGTATTATTATCATTGTGTCCCAGAGAATATTTAAACCTGAAAATGCAAGTTTGCAGAGAACCTGAGAGACTGATTATGTTTTAGGCTAGTGCTTTGCATTAGTTTGAGAGGTAATGCTATCTATTTAAAGTAGGAACTGATGACCCTGACAAAGTTAAACTCAAGGGGAGGTAATATGATGTAGGGGAGTAGTATTCTGGGAAGCTGATTTGTGTGTGTGTGTCTGTGTGTGTGTGTGTGTAGACTCTGTCATTAGTTTAACTATGAGGAAATTTATTAACTTCCCTATACCACAGTTTCATCATCCATCAATGGGTAAGAATCATCCCTGCACTGTCTACCTCATGAGGATATTGTGAAGGTCGAATGAGATAATAAATATGAAAGCACTTTAAGAAAGTTGAAATTATGTCTATTTAAAGTATTATTATTATATGAGAGTAAGGAGAGTGAACAACTTTCCCACCCTTCCTGAGTCAAGTCTCCAAAGTATTGTTGTTATTGTTATTCTCCTGACATCTCTTACTATTAATTAATTAATATAATAATGAAATACGAAGACTATATTAATATAATATGTTGATATAAAACAATATAATAAATATTAATATAAGGATAAATATAGATATGGATAATGTAATTATTATTAGTTTTAAAGAGAATATATGTGCTTGAGAGGGTAATGTTTTATAATAAATTGAGAACCATTTTTGAAGTTACCGAGATCTGATTTTAAGTTCTATGTAGGTCAAATGCTATATGTATGATAAGTTACTTATTAGTGCAGCAGGAAACCCTACAGGAAAGTATATAAGTTATAGAATGCCTTTATTGGTATTGGTAGAGGAAATTTTCTCATCAGAAATTCCCTATACTAAGGGTATCACAGGTCTGCCCCACCCTCAAGTATAGGCTAAATACTTTAAAGGAAAAAAAATATATAGATGCAAACACATACATACATATATGTGTGTACATATATACATATACATATATACACACACATAGAAAAATATGATTTTAAACAACTCAGTTTAAAAATCAAGAAATTTAATAAGCTCTTAAGAACTCCCAAAGGGGTTAGGGGTAAAAAGATTAAAAACTTCAGGCCCGGACAAATTTCTAATACAATTCTATCAAAGATTCAAAGAATTAATTTCAATATTACCAGAATTGTTTGTCAAAGTAGAGAAAGAAAGTATCTCACCAAACTCCTTCTATGCAACAATTATGGTCCTGATACCAAAACTGGGGAAAACATAAGCAGGAAAACAAAAACAATAAGCCATAAACAGTGAACCATTACCTAATGAATATTGATGCTCAATAACCCAGTGTTCACTAAACTGGAAAACATAAATTACTTAGGAAAGAACCCTCTATTTGATTTTTTTTTAAAGTCTGGGAAAATTTGAAAGCAGTCTTGCAAAAATTAAGCTTAGGCTAAAACCATACACTATGTTCCATGATAAATTAGCATCATAAATGAATATATCATAATAATATTAAAAATTGTGCTATAAAAATTTAAAAAGAAGCAGATCACATGCTTCTCACAGTTATGTAGCAGGAGAAAATTTTCTTAAAAAACCAAGAGTGAGAAGCAAGTACAAAAAATAAGATAGATAACTTTGATTACATGAAACAAAAAAGCTTCTATCTAATCAAAATTAATATACCTACGATAAAAAGGAAAGTGGTCAAATGAAAAAAGAAAATCTTTGTATCGATTTTTGGTTAGTGTTTGTTCTCTAGTACATATAAACAATAAAGAGATATGTATGTGTGTATGCATTGCATGTGGTTATGCTTATGTAACAAATAACAAATAAGAATAAATTGTATAATGCAACATTATACATTATTTATTAATAGGTAATATATAATACTTGTACATTATTTTGTTTTGTTTTGTTTTGTTTGTTTTGCAGGGCAATGAGGGTTAAGTGACTTGCCCAGGGTCATACAGCTAGTAAGTGTCATATGTCTGAGGCCTGGATTTGAACTCTGACCCTCTTGAATCCAGGGCCGGTGCTTTATCCACTGTGCCAACTAGCTGCCACCTATATTTTCTTTAAAAACCTAAAGCCATCCCCCAATAGTTAAATGATAAAGAATTAAGAAAAAATAGTTCTCAAAAGAATTAAAAATTATTAACAACCATGTGGAAGAATATTTCAAATCACTTATATGAAGATAAATGAAAATCAAAACAACCCTAAGATTGTGCATTTGATTCAACAGAAAAAAAAATGCTACCTTACAAGCTCTTTTAGAACATCATGTATATGTATATGTGTATGTGTATGTGTATGTGTATGTGTATGTGAATTTGTATGTGAATGTGTATGTGTATGCATGCATATATGTAGATGTACGCATGTGTATCTATACATGCATGTATAAGTATTTATACATTATATACGTATATTTGCATGTGTGTGTGTAAATATATCTATTTCTTGATTCCGTGAAATAATGGATAAAAATGTGATAACAGTAAACTATTCATAGAATACTTTAAACTTTACACACTATTTTACCAGCATTATCTCATTTGATCTTCACAACAAGCATGGGAGTTAGGTTGCATTATTTTCTCTATTTCACCACTGAGGAAACTGAGGCCAAGAGTGGTTAAATGACTTGTCCAAGGTCACATAGCCAGTAACTATCTGTGGCAGAATTTGAACTCAAGTCTTCATGGCTCCAGGTCTGCCACCTAACTGCCAGTAATATAACATGGGAAAATCTAACAACAGAAATCAGCCTATTCACTGACCTTCTGATAATAAACATCAGGTAAATCATAAAACAGAGACATGCATGCATGTCAAAATTGTTCACTACTATGATGGAGAGGATCCAATGCAAAATCGAAGCCAAACCAGGAATCCCTTTAGATGATGATAGCATTCCGATGCTCCTGTTTGTGGGTAGCATTGAGCTTATTATCTTCAACCATGTAATATTTCAGTCTCCTTGGAGAGATCTGTAGTCACTCACAGGGGTTTGGACTGTCTTTCCACAGGACGAAGGCCTTGTACATGAAGAATGCACATTGCTCAGATTTCCATGTGCATTCCTATATTCCTCCTCCAATAGTGTATATCTGTGGGACAGGGAGTCAGCCCCTGAGGTGAACATGAGGAGAACAGATTGGACGGCCTTCAGTAAATCGCAAAGTTCTTTAACTGACCCCATGCTTCCTGTGGAAGCAGAGGTTCATCTTTTCAGTACTAACATATTACCACTGTTTCTTTGTGGAAGTGAAATATGGAACATAACTGCCACCCAAAATCTAGAGGCTATTATCACAAAAAAAGCACTAGAGCACATAGCAGATGGGAGCAAGTAGCAACACTCACATAGCAAATGGAGAAAAAGAAAAGGAAAGGAGCAAAGGATTTTGAGAAGTAATTTCATGTAATGAGAGAAAGGGATGACAGATGGGTAGTCAGAGAATTGGATGCTCCTCTAATGTTGGGAACTACTGAGAAAGACCCAAAAATTGGTTGGGTGGAACGCTCCAACTCACAGTGGTGATGTTTTGAGGGAACAGGATGGTTCTCGTGAATAGTTTGCTATCTGAATATTTCAAGGGAATTCCTAAATTGAGGAGTTAGATTCATTTGAATATTGGGGGGAATTAGTATTAATAAATGAGAACAAAAACTGATTTATAATATAAGTGACCATAGAGATGAACAAGCAATTTTTAAATGAAGAAATTATCTACCATATCATCAACTATATAAAGAAATACTCCAAATAAGTTATAATTAGAGAGAAAAGAATTTAAACAATTTTGATGTTCTCATATTGGCAAAAGCGAAAAATATAGCAGTTTTTTGAAATGTTGTTAGAGGAAAGGCACTCTAACAAACTGGTGCAGCTATGAATTAGTTGATCCAACTATTCTGGAAAGTAATTTGCATCTATAACCAAAATGATGGTAAACTCCTCATGGCCTTTGACCTAGCAATGTTTTCTTTCTATCCATTTACCTGAAAGAGGTTTTAAAAAAGTGGTGAAAGTCTCATACATGCAAAAATATTTATAATACTTATCATCAAGGTAAAGAATTACAGAGTGGTTGTTCATCAATTGGGTGACAATATAGTAAATTCTGGTATGTCATTTTAATGGAATTTGATTTGCTGTAAGAAAAGATGAATATGAGGAATTCAGAGAAACCTAGGAAGACTTAGACTGACAGATACATTTTGAAATGAGCAAAATGTGAACAAGGTTCAAAATAACCACAATCATGTATGTGAAAACAATGTTAAGTGATGAGAGAATTCTAATCAACATATTGAATCTTTAGAATTCAGGCAACTAGGGAAGCATGCTACCCACCTCTTGGCAGAGATGTGAAGGACTATAAATGTAGAAGGCATGTGTTTTCAACTAATGTATTGTTTTGTGTTACTATACTTGATGTTACTAGGGAAGACTACTGTTTATGTAGGGGAGTGAGTAGGTAGCAGTAGAGATGTAGGAGTAGGGGAGGGGACAAAATATCAATACAAAATTTAAAATACATGGAAGAAAATTTAAAAAAACAGTTCAGGAAAGAACACAAGCAGGATGATTTTGTCACTGCCTTGTGAAATTTAATATACATCTAAGGGTAGGACACTCTACCTACCTACTCTACCTACAAGTTCAGAGTTACCTAGCTAGCAAGTGTCAGAGATAAGATTTCAACTCAAATATTCTTTATTGCAGACCCTATGCTCTATCCACTACCTATCTAGTACCTCTTAGCCACCTGAATTACAGTTTTCCAGTTCCAGAGTTTGAGCCAATTTCCTTGGAGGGAATTTCCTCCTGACAGTTTCCTGCTAACCTGTCATGGAGATCTCCTTTCAAGAGAGAAGAACTTGCTGTGAACTCAAGAAAAGAGTTCTTGTAATCTTACCCTCTAGCCATACACATTCACAACATAACATGCTTCACACTACCATAGTATTTTAGGTATAAGCCCATGCTTCTCCTGAATTCTGTGTACTTGTGGGAGGGTATGCTTCAAGCTTTTGGAAGGAAATGTTTTGAAAAAGCTGTTCTTACTATAATTTCTTAGTAAATATTTTTACTAAAAGTTACTTGAGGCTACTGTCAGATAATCAATAGGAAGCACACTGGTTGGGACTTGTGAGCAGAGTAAATTTTTCTCTGATGGATAAAGTAATCAGTTGCCCTCTGGGTATGCCAATTTGTGAGTGGGTGTACCTAGAAAAACAGTATGAAACAAGTTCATGTTTCATGTTCAAACTTCTCTTTTTTGTTCTCGGTGTATCAAAATGTTCAGTTTATAATAAAATTATTTAAAAAAACAAATATTTAACTTTAGTAGTTTTCCTTCACTGTGTCTCATGCTGTGGTGATAACTTTGCTCTCTTGAGGGCTATGCAGTTCCAACAGAAATTCACCCCAATAACTGAAAAAACTTTAAGTGTAGACCTATTGATAAACTATGTCATCTGAGGACCTTCAGAGATATGTTTGGAAAAGTTCCAAAGTTTGGTGCCATTTTTTATTGTCACAACAATTGATTAAGATGATTATTTAAAGTTGTGTTTTGCATCTATAGAATGGATACTCCCATTGATAAAATCATAAATCCTTTAAGTATTAAAATAATAATAATCATACTACTGAAATGTTTTTGTAGCTATACTGTGTCGACACCTATCTGTGAGGATTCATTGTGTGGTGCTTTGCATTCAAAATAAGAACAGTTAAGAGTCTTGTGTCTTATGAAGTAGTCATATATTCTGCCTCAAATAATTAGTGCATTTATATTCTGGACATTCATGACAGAACTAGAATAGTGGGTTAAAGTATCATTTTTATGTCCCAGTTTAGCAGATATCTGGTATATTAATTGAGGGATTATCAGTATATGTAAACATAATGATTATTTACATTGAAGCAGAAGAATTTTTAAATGGAACTCTGAAGTTTTCTCACCCTTAAGGCTATATGAAGTCAATGTTACATAAAAATCTCCCATTACCCAAAAAGGAGGTATGTGATGTTTTGTAAAAAGATAGGGGCAGTTAGGTTGTGCAGTAGAGTGCTAGGCCTGGAGTCAGGAGCACCTGAGGATAAATACAGCCTCAAACACACACTAGGTGTGTGTTCCTGGGCAGGTGACTTAACCCTGTTTGCCTCAATTTCCTCATCTGTAAAATGAATTGGAGAAGGAAATGGCAAACTACCCCATTTTCTTTGCCAAAAAAACACCAAAATGGGGTCATGAAGAGTTGGACAAAATTGAAACAATTGAACCTATATGTATGTATATAAAATATATATGTATGAATGTATGTATGTGTATACATACATACAGATAGATAGAAACTTCAGAATGCTTTTTATTAACTCTTTTTTTCTGCTCTCATGAACTGGGATTCCATAAATTGGTAATTCAAAGAAAGACTAAATATATATCCTTCACTTTCCTTTTCTATGGAGAGAACTATATCTGAGATTTGAATTTCAAAGCAGGGTAAATCCTTAAAGGTATTCAAAATATACTCAAGCAGTTGGTTTTTTTTCTTCAATAAACTTAGATGCATATTTTAGCCATGTTTTTTAAAAAATAAAAAAGACACTTGGTCCTAGGGTCGGAGGTGAGGAGAGTCCTATTATATGAGAATTCTAATTCAGTCAATCAGTCAACATCTACTTAGTGCCTTTTATGTGTTAGGTACTGTGCTAAGCCTAGTGGATAAGAAGATATAAAAGGGGGCAAAGGAGAGTCACTGCCCACCAAAATAAAGGGAGAAACAACATGCAAACAAATATATACAAAGCAAGCTATATACATGATAATTAAGAAATAATTAACAGAGAGAAGAGAGGGCATTGGAATTTAGAGAGGTTGAGGGAAGGCTTCCTCCAGAGGGTAGGATTTCTGTGGAGACATAATGGAAGGCAGGGAAGTCAATAGGTCAAGTTAAGAAGGGAAATCATTCCAGGAATGGGGGATAATCAGAGAAAATGCCCAGAGCTGTGGGCAGCTAGGTGGCACAGTGGATAAAGTACTGGCCCTGGATTCAGGAGGACCTGAGTTCAAATCCAGCCTCAGACACTTGACACTAGCTGTGTGACCCTGGGCAAGTCACTTAACCCTCATTGCCCTGCAAAAAAAAATGCCCAGAGCCAAGAGATGGAGTGCCTTGTTTATGGTACTGCCAGGAGGACAGTGTCATTGGATCATAGAGTATGTGGTAAGGAATAAGATATAAAAAGACTAGAGGAAATACACAGAGGCTAACGCCTAACAAAACATTTTGTATTTTCTCTTGGAGGCAATAGGGAGCCACTGGAGTTTCTTGGGTAGGGTGATTAAATGGTCAGACTTGCACTTCAGGAAAATCACTTTAGTGGTTGAATGGAAGATGGATTAGAGTTGGATGGTTGTTGTCCTTCATTCTCGAAGAAGACCAAAATGATATCCCTATGTTGGGATCAAGGTACAGTGTGTCCAACTGTGACTGAGCAGACCAATATGAATTTGGAAGGTTCTACCACAGGTTGGGCACAAATTGGACAGACTTGTGGCAGGCATGCCCACCAGAATGCTATACAATAATTAAGGCATGGGATAATGAGGGCCTATACCAACATGGTGGTAGTATCAAAGGAGAAACGGGAGAATATTAGAGAGATGTTGCAAAGGCAAAGTCAACAGGCCTTAGCAATGGGTTGGATATGGAAGATGAAAGATAGTGAGAAATCCAGGATGACTCCAAGGTTGCAAGAATGAGGGATGGGAGGATGGTGTTGTCCACAGTAATAGAAAAGATATAAGAAGGGCAAGGTTTAGGGGAAAAGATAATGAGTTTTCTTTCAGACATATTGAATTTAAGAAGTCTAGTAGATGTCTGAAAGACAGAGATGCAAGATTGAAGGTCAGCAGAGAGTTGAGAGCAAGATAGATTAATTTGAGAATCATCAGCATAGAGATGGTAATTAAATACAAAGGGAGATGATGAGATCACCCAGGGAATTAGTTTAGAGAGAGAAGAAAAGAGAGGCCAAGACAAATCCTTAATTAATCACATATGCATGATCCTTCATTCTTAGGAAACCATGACCTATATTTATTAAGAATAAGGGTTAGATTACTATGGTCAGCTCTAGATTATTCATGCTAATGGTTTAAAGACTCAAAGGACTATTTACTTTTGTCTTTTGAATGCATTAGAATACCTTTTTGTTGACAGCCAGTCCCTCTCCTAATTGCATTTGTCTTGGGCTAAAATAAAAATACATTTGTATTTTGAGAGCATACTACCAGGCACCTCTCTCCATCCCCAACAGTCCCAGGGAAGAACATTGGTTGGGAGAGAAATTCAGCCTAGAATTAAAATTTGCCACAGGTAATCAGCAAAATATAAGAATAATAGCTTCAAAGCCAGATACTAAATATCATCTTATCCAACTATTTCAATCTTTCTGGTCTCAGGACCCCTTTATATTTAAAGTTTATTGAGGAACCTTTTATAATATTAAAAATGTTGAAGATCCCAAAGTACCTTTTGTTTATGTAGGTTGTATCTACCGATTTTTAATTTGTTAGACATTAAAATAATAAAATTTAAATATTTGTTAATCATTTAAAATATCAACTCATTATATCCTAACATAAATAATGTTTTATGAAAAACAATTTTATTTCCCAAATCAAAAAAGACTTATCTCGAAGTTTTACCCATTTTTGCAAATCTCCTTAATGTCAGATAGCTGGATTCTCATATCTGCTTCTGCATTGCATCTACTGTGCTATGGTCCTTTGGTTGATGCATATGAAGAAAATCTGGCCTCACTGATATAGTCAGAAACAAGAACAATATTTTACTGAGCAAATAGCATTTTACTGTTATTTTGAAAATAGTTTTGACCTTTCAGACTTCTTGAAAGGGTCATGGCAACTCCCAGAAAATTATGAATTACTGATTTTTTGGTTTGAGAACCACTGATTTACTCCAACCTGTTCATATCATAGATGTTGTAGCTGAAGCCAACAAAAGGTAAATAACTGTCTTCCCCACACTCAGCACAGGGCCTGGCACAACGTAAGTGCTTAATAAATGCTTGTTGACTCATTAACCCAAGCTTTCAACATGTAGTAAGTAGCAGAATTAGAATTCAAATGCAAGTCTTCTGATTCCGAATCCAGTGTTTGTGGGTGGTGATAGTGGTGGTTTTTTTCTTTTCTTTTTCTCATTAAACTATGGAAGAAAGTTGAGGACTTATTGAATATAAATGTGTTTTATTCAGTTTCTCATCTTTTCTATTTTTGTTGATTCCTCATTTACTGGAATTTTATTGGAGAGAGGAACCCTTATGAAGAACAGTAAGTCTTATCTTAGTCCCAGAAATTTCTTCAATAAAGGGATCCAAATCCTTCCATATTTAAGACAATAAATTCAGTCCAATTCACTAAACTGTAAGGGGCTAAAATTCTAGCTAGGCTGTCAAAAATATAAATATAAATGAGTGGTCGCCAATAAATTATAAGCTTTAGCAAGAGTTAAACTTTTAAGCATTTATTAAGGAGAATAAGAATTTGGTGAAGAGAGAAAGAAAGGCCTAGATTCATCTATCTATTAAAGGGAGAGCACGTTTCTAGCTCCACTTTCCACCAGAGTCCTGACAAAAAAGCATGAGACAGTGTAACGATTGGAATAACGCCACCTGCTGGATACTTATTGTAGAGGAGTTCTGCCCATGAAGGGAAGGTCTTTGAGGGCAAGACCAGGAGTCAGGAAGTGACGTGGGCTAGTGGGAGGAGGAAGGAAGAGACTGGCGCTCAGTCTCGGGTTTCTTTCCTCTGGACTCTGGCGGAGAAGGGAGCTAGAAATGTGCTCTCCCTTTAATAGATAGGAATCTACGCCTTTCCCTCTCTTTACCAAATTCTTATTCTCCTTAATAAATGCTTAAAAGTCTAACTCTTGCTAAAGCTTATAATTTATTGGCGACCACTCATTAGATATTTTAGACAGTTTAGCTAGAATTTTAACCCTTAACAGATGGCTGACCATGAAGAGGAAAGCTAACCCTCAGTCTTCTTCTGATCTTCTGGTTGGGTAAGAAATTTCCCCTCCCTCTCCCTTTAACTGCTAAGTACTGGTGTACTGGCTGTGTTTTCCTTTGAATTTTTTCGAATGGACTTTTTAAACTCCCTAATTATCCTATTTTTGATTTTGGTCTGTTTAACCAGACAAATGGGAGATAAGATCATGTTAATGCTTTGTTTTTGTGGATTTTCTATTTTTCTTTTTATTTTTGTTAAAAGAGCCAGCAACTTACTCACACAAGGAAATATCTCTCCCTCTCCCAACCATGCTTTTTCAGAGAAACCTGAAGAGATTCCTGCAGCTTTTCCCAGTTCTAACACTAATTGTTGCTTTAATTTTGCATGCCTGGAGGCAATGACCCACCCTCTAGAAGCTTTTAATCCCCTAGCACCTGGAGGCAAGGTGGGGGAAGAGGAATCCAGGCCTGAGTTCAAAATCAAGTGTGATTCAAATTGTGCTGGTCCCTCCCCTCCTCTCCAGACCCCACCCTCTACTCCTCCTATGGCCAAGCCCATAGCTTCCCCTGCCTGGGAAGTCCAGAGATCTGATGCGCATGCTCAACTTTTTCTACCTGCATTTGCAGCTTCAGGCTCAGCCCTTCCCCAGCCTGGCTGTGCTTCTGAGACAACTTTAGAAAACCCTTTAAATTCCAGATATGCTCGATTTGTTCATAATTTTGCTAACCTGCTTTTGTCTTTAATTAGTAATCTTATAAAGCATTTGTATGGTGAAAAGCCCGACAGACAATATAGAGGGGTTAAAGAAGAAAAACTTAAGCTGAATAAGAATGACAATCAACATAGTTCAAGACTCTGCTTCTTTTGCCATGGAAGGGTATATATTGTACAGAAATGTAGAAGTAAGCAGCAAGGTATTGATATGAGTATTGGGGATTTTAGATACCGGAATCAAAAGTGTTCTGAACTCAGAGTAATAGTATCAGTTCAGAGGTTACATAGGATTTCTATGCTATTACATATACATTTTGAAATTAATGGTATGGGTTTATTTTCATAGAGATTTTCATGCTTTTGAGATTGTGTCTTATACCTAGTTTCTAAAACAAGGAGAATATTTGTAAAAGCTTTTTATAGTCATGTGATCAAGTTTATATTTTATAATACTCTTATTGATATTAAGTTCATATTCATTTAGATTTCCTTAGTTTGAATTTCACTGTCTTTTATTGTTCCATGTGTATTTTCTTCTATTCATTTGTCTATCTAATTTTGAAACATTGCAAGATGGTTTTGATTTTATTATACAATGTTAATTCTAGGAGTATTGTGCTCCCATATTCTGAGTTGTTTGTTTTTGTTATTTTTTCTCAACTGATTATTTGATCAAACTCTTTAAAGCATTTCCCTGGCAAATTGTTTGCCATGGCAAGTGTAAATTGATTCTAGAAGTATTACTTTTGATAAGCATATTCAAAAAAAAAAAAAGAGGGGAACATTTGTAAAAGTTTTCTTTTTAAAAAAAAAGTTTTCTTTGAGATTCTGTTGTGCTTTAACTTGTATTTAAGTATGTTCTGATTTTTCACAAAAGTAATTGTATACTAAGTAAAAAAAAGGGTATTATTTGAAATTGTTGCATAATTATATATTATATTTTGAGTCAAGATGTATTCACATTTTTTGCAATAATTTATTATCCTCAATTTTAAATCCATATGAGACTTGGATTATGGGAACTTATCATTTAAGACATTAATTGCCTTTATTCTGAGTTATCAGATGCCAGTTGGCCAAGATGCCATCCAATCACAAGAGGAATACATGCAAGAGCAGACACTGAACTGTCACATGAGGGGAGACATGCATGAAGTCAAGGTATGGCCGAGGGAACGGCTTTTGACAAATGTTGAGGTTGGATTCTCTTGGTTTAATATTTTAT
Organism: Dromiciops gliroides; assembly: GCF_019393635.1. Lineage (NCBI taxonomy): Eukaryota > Metazoa > Chordata > Mammalia > Microbiotheria > Microbiotheriidae > Dromiciops > Dromiciops gliroides. Next base: position 225,569,411 of record NC_057861.1, on the reverse strand, counting down.
TCTCTTTTTCCCCACAATATTGTACAGATGGCTGGAAGTATTCATCCCACCCATCTCACTTCTACACCTGGCTTCTATGCTCCCTCCTATATGCCTGATGCCATGGACATCTCAATCCCATGTATCTGATTAAGTCTGACTCAGTTTCCTCCAATATGTTCGGTGGCATGGACATATATTCCATCCACCTATTTTAGACCTGGCATACTGCATGGGCAGTATATATTGCTCAAGTGTGGGAATGCTCATATCCCATCATTTCTCTGTTCTTTTATGGTAACCCCCATAATTATCTCAGGTGTCATGATAAATACAGTGTTGAATTTGGCCTTGACACCTGTTACCAATTATATTAGATTTTTTAATTTCTCATAATGGCATGAGGATAATTAGGCAGATGATGCAAAAAGTGATGAAACAAAGATAAAAAATTATTTTTAATAATTAATATCGCAGCAATTGTCTTCTCAATTACCCTCCATAAGGGGGGGACTATAGTAATATTATAATTTTAAAGAATGGTTCAATTTTTGTTTTATTATATGTTTCATGTGTAACAACTAAGATTCTGAATTCCCTTAGACATGTTTTTGAGAACTTTCATTGTTTGATTTGATTATTGACAAAGCTATTTTAAAGTTGTGTTAAGCTCAATGTTGTAGGAAATTTTCCTGGCTGATTACCAGCATCCACACATCAACCCCTGAAAAGACTTCCATTCCACGACTACACCTAGAGGACATCTGAGAAAAGACTTTCAGAGACTTTAAATGAACAGTTTTGATTTGTTCTTTTTGTTGGTTTTTTTTCTCTTTCTGTTATAATATACACCATCTGTAACATGTATTCTCTGCAGAGGCCCTCCCTTTGCAAGACTAATGTCAAAGCGTCGGTTCATGAGGACAAAAAAAATCGCCCCTCTGGACAAAACTTTCCTCTCTTCCTTTTCTATATTGTTGTTCACATATTATTAGTTAGCAATAGTTATCATATTGTTTTTACTGTTCCATCAAGGAAACATTTTGTTTCTTGAGGAACAACAGGGGGGACTGTAACGATTGGAATAACGCCACCTGCTGGATACTTACTGTAGAGGAGTTCTGCCCATGAAGGGAAGGTCTTTGAGGGCAAGACCAGGAGTCAGGAAGTGACGCGGGCTAGTGGGAGGAGGAAGGAAGAGACTGGCGCTCAGTCTCGGGTTTCTTTCCTCTGGACTCTGGCGGAGAAGGGAGCTAGAAATGTACTCTCCCTTTAATAGATAGGAATCTAGGCCTTTCTCTCTCTCTTTACCAAATTCTTATTCTCCTTAATAAATGCTTAAAAGTCTAACTCTTGCTAAAGCTTATAATTTATTGGCGACCACTCATTAGATATTTTAGACAGACTAGCTAGAATTTTACCCCTTAACAACAGCCAGCCTCAGCCCTTCTTCCTCCCACATGCAAATGTCACTTCCTGAAAGAAAAGTCACATGGCTTGCCCTCAGGCACCTTCTCCTAATGGTAGAGCTTTCCTACAGTAGCTTTCCAGTAGGTGTCATCATTCCAATCATTACAAAACATTTATTAAAAACTAGAACTATAAAGATGAAAAGGGGGGCGGCTAGGTGGTGCAATGGATAGAGCACTGGCCCTGGACTCAGGAGTACCTGAGTTCAAATCTGGCCTCAGACACTTAACACTTACTAGCTGTGTGACCCTGGGCAAGTCACTTAACACCAATTGCCTCACCAAAAAAAAAAAAAAAAAAGATGAAAAGGGCACAGCCCTGCCTTCAAAAAGCTTAAAAACCATTGAAGAGTATAATATGGCACATAGATAAATTAAGAACAATGTAAGATAGAGTATAGGGGGAGTGTAATTAATTCATACACACACACACATACACACATATGTATGTATGTAATCTTCCATTGTTTTGACAAACCTTTGGAACCAGTCATGCCGGGTGAGAGTGGGGATAAGCTCCCAATCTCTATAAAATGCTCCAATGGCATGCGTCTCAAATAGCCTCTGACAATTGAAGCTCAACTCCTGGCCTTCTTGTGGCAGAACTGTTTCCACTAACAGGAGAAGGGGTGAAGGTGAGTCACTGGCGCCTTAAAACCAGTTGCTTTGGGCACGTGGGACTCGTTAGCCTTGGCAGGCAACCCACCTAGGGGAAGGAACCCTGATTTTAAACCTCCGCTGCTTTGCGGCTATACCCATATATGGGAAAGACTTCGGGAGTTAAGCTCGGTCCCTTAGGCCGTTGGATGTTGGACATCACATCCCTCTGGCGACTCCTGCAGCAGCACTGGTGCCAAACTGTACTGGCTCTGCCTCTCCTTTGGATCCACCAATGTTGCGTAGAGGGAAAACCTGCTGCATGGGCAACAGCTTGTTTTCCATATTGATCCGCCCAGGCCAGAGCCCTGGAGAGGACACTTCAGTTACTCCTCATGGGGTAGATACAACACGGGATGCGGCAGTTACCAGTGATACGTCACTCAGGAGCTGCAGCTCCCATATCGGACTGCACAGCCGCACTGTGGCCTGTGGCTCTTCAAGGCGCTGATCCATGGTCATCCGGGACTGGTGGAGGCCTACTACTTCCATTGTTTTAAGGCCACATTCAGCCTTTGGTTTAGAACCAAGAGTGGGCAGTCAACAACCTTCAAAGATGTAGCTCAGGCATTATTTTCTAGTACTTTTCCTCCCTAACTACCTTCAATTTAACTATCTCATTTTGCATTTATTCTTTTATGTTTATTGTGAATACTTATGTTAGATATGTACTTCTTGTTACCACCTACCCCCTAGTAAGTTCCTTGTGAATTGGGATTGTTTCCTTCTTTGCCTTTTTATCACCAGCACAATGACTGATATAAGGTAAATGCTTAATAAATACTTGCTTATTGATTGATGGGTGAATGAATGGACAAACTGTTCAAATTATATACCTTAAATCACTACCTTCTACCATGGTCTGTTTTCTTTTTTTTTTTTAATTTTCTTTTTAATTTATGGTATAGAACAAGCATTTCTGTAACATAGTACAACAAAAAGGATTATTTTATGTGAAGCTGCAAGTCTACTATTCACAACTTGATACTCATTTCAGATATACAGCAAATTATCATGTAAATGTGTCTATTTTTTTTTTCCTCTCTTCCCTTTCCCATGGCTACAGAATGGAATTTGCTGTAGAACAGAGACCATTAGAAACACATGACACAATGGCCGGCTGCTAGTTAGTTTGTTCTCTTGTACCCTCCAAAGCTGATGTTCTTATATCTGGGTTTTTTTTTCCTGTTAAAATCAAAGACGATTGTGAATGTTTATTTTACTTGAGTTTAGCACTCGAAAAGTACACCTGGTACCCTTCTTCCAGGTGCCAGGAAACTTTTACATCTCATCTGAGCCGTTTGAAGAGTACAAAATATGAGTAAAAATTGTCTATGAAAACAGTGAAGTTGTTTTACTTTATGGTCCCACCTAAGATATTGATTCTATAACTGATGAGTAGAATCTAGAAAAGGGTCCCATGTGAATACCTATTTATCATTATCATCATCATATTGTGCTAATCAGTGTTAACAATGGCAATGACACAAGCTCTATTCTGAGGTTTCTGTTTTGTTCAATATAAATTTTTCAGTAAACTGCAGCATAAGACATCCCTCCCCAGCACTACCTTAGTTTTATACCAGGCAGATTGATTTCTGTAGAAACTTAGGGATTTTCAATTTAAGCTAACACTTTACAGAACAGCCAATTCCTGGTAAGTAAGGAAGATTTTTTTTTGGTTAACAAAGCCTTAAATTCTGTTATCACTAGATTTGTCTAAACTATTTTGTTTATTAATTTAGCACTAAAAACAACAACTTAGGGGCAGCTAGATGGCACAGTGGATAGAGTACCAGTCCTGGATTCAGGAGGACCTGAGTTCAAATCCAGCCTCAGACACTTGACACTTACTATCTGTGTGACCCTGGGCAAGTCACTTAACCTTCCTTGTCCTGAAAACAACAACAACAAAAACCAAAAAAAAAACCCCAACCACTTGCCTAATAAAAACAATAGCTTACTTTAGTGAGTTATATTGTAGTTATCTGTACACATTTATTAAAGTACCTACTGTATAGAGCAGTGGCCTGGATGATTTTATTGTTTTGTAGGATACCAAAAGCCATGATTCTTGCTTTAAGTATATTTCATAAGATGTAAATCTTTACATCTTATGGAAGGAGTGGAAAGGCAGAGTGGAGGTAGGAAACAATGATGTTGATAAATTATGATTTCAGGCATATAATAAATGACTCGAACTGAGATGTTATACACACATTGACCCACTGATATAAATTCTCTACACTCGGCTTGTTTTATGAATCACAATTCCTCTGTAATGTTCATCCTAAAGTCTTGCTCTTTTCCAGGCTGAACATCTCTGGTTTGAGGATTTTTTTTTAAGGGATCCTCATATGTCATGTTCTCCTGTCCTTTCACAGTAACTATTGTTCTCCAACTTATCTATGTTTTTCTTAAAATGTGACACCCAGAATGGAAAACAATATATCAGATGTATTTTGACCAGGTCAAAGTACAGAAGAACTGTTCTCTGCTTTTATGCTGGACACAATGCTTTTCTTTTCTTTTCTTTTTTTTTTTTTAGTTTTCAACATTTGTTTTTATAAGATTTCTACTTCCAAATTTTTCTCCTTCCCTCTCTTCCTTCCTTCCCCCCTCCCCAAGACAGAAAGCAATCTGATATAGGTTATATATGTACAATCACATTAAACATATTTCTGCATTAGTCATGTTGTGAAAGAAGAATCAGAACAAAAGGGAAAAACCTCAAAAAAACAAAAACAAAAAAAGTAGAAACAGTATGGGTTCAATCTGCTTCAAGATTCCACACTCCTTTTTTCTGGATGTGGAGACCATTTTCTATCATGAGTCCTTTGGAATTATCTTGGACCATTGTATCACTGAGAAGAGTTAAGGCTATCACAGTTGATCATCACACAATGTTGTTGATGTCTTGTACGATTTCCCCCTGGTTTTACTCATCTCAGCATCAGTTCATGTAAGTCCTTCCAGTTTTCTTTGAAATCATCCTGCTCATCATTTCTTTTTTTTTTTTTTTTAAGTGGGGCAATGGGGCTTAAGTGACTTCCCCAGGGTCACACAGCTAGTAAGTGTCAAGTGTCTGAGGCCGGATTTGAATTCAGGTCCTCCTGAATCCAGGGCCGGTGCTTTATCCTGTTAAGGGCTAAAATTCTAGCTAAACTGTCTAAAATATCTAATGAGTGGTCGCCAATAAATTATAAGCTTTAGCAAGAGTTAGACTTTTAAGCATTTATTAAGGAGAATAAGAATTTGGTAAAGAGAGAGAGAAAGGCCTAGATTCCTATCTATTAAAGGGAGAGTACATTTCTAGCTCCGCTCTCCACCAGAGTCCAAAGGAAAGAGAGCGAGACTGAGCGCCAGTCTCTTCCTTCCTCCTCCCACTAGCCCGCGTCACTTCCTGACACCAAAAAAAAGACTCCTGGTCTTGCCCTCAAAGACCTTCGCTTCATGGGCAGAACTCTTCTACAGTAAGTCTCCAGCAGGTGGCGTCATTCCAATCGTTACAGTCCCCCCTGTTGTTCCTCAAGAAACAAAATGTTTCCTTGACGGAACAGTAATAAGAATATAATAACTATTGCTAACTAATAATATGTGAACAACAATATAGAAAAGGAAGAGAGGAAAGTTTTGTCCAGAGGGGCGATTTTTTTTTTTTGTCCTCATGAACCGACGCTTTGACATTGGTCTTACAAAGGGAGGGCCTCTGCAGAGAATACATGTTACAGATGGTGTATATTATAACAGAAAGATAAAAGAGAAAAAAAAAAACAACAAAACAAAACTGTTCATTTAAAGTCTCTGAAAGTCTTTTCTCAGATGTCCTCTAGGTGTAGTCGTGGAATGGAAGTCTTTTCAGGGGTTGATGTGTGGATGCTGGTAATCAGCCAGGAAAATTTCCTACAACATTGAGCTTAACACAACTTTAAAATAGCTTTGTCAATAATCAAATCAAACAATGAAAGTTCTCAATAACATGTCTAAGGGAATTCAGAATCTTAGTTGTTACACATGAAACATATAATAAAACAAAAATTGAACCATTCTTTAAAATTATAATATTACTATAGTCCCCCCTTATGGAGGGTAATTGAGAAGACAATTGCTGCAATATTAATTAATAAAAATAATTTTTATCTTTGTTTTATCACTTTTTGCATCATCTGCCTAATTATCCTCATGCCATTATGAGAAATTAAAAAATCTAATATAATTGGTAACAGGTGTCAAGGCCAAATTCAACACTGTATTTATCATGATACCTGAGATAATTATGGGGGTTACCATAAAAGAACAGAGAAATGATGGGATATGAGCATTCCCACACTTGAGCAATATGTACTGCCCATACAGTATGCCAGGCTTAAAATAGATGGATGGAATATATGTCCATGCCACCGAACATATTGGAGGAAACTGAGTCAGACTTAATCAGATACATGGGATTGAGATGTCCATGGCATCAGGCATATAGGAGGGAGCATAGAAGCCAGGTGTAGAAGTGAGATGGGTGGGATGAATACTTCCAGCCATCTGTACAATATTGTGGGGAAAAAGAGAATAAAATATTAAACCAAGAGAATCCAACCTCAACATTTGTCAAAAGCCGTTCCCTCGGCCATACCTTGACTTCATGCATGTCTCCCCTCATGTGACAGTTCAGTGTCTGCTCTTGCATGTATTCCTCTTGTGATTGGATGGCATCTTGGCCAACTGGCATCTGATAACTCAGAATAAAGGCAATTAATGTCTTAAATGATAAGTTCCCATAATCCAAGTCTCATATGGATTTAAAAATTGAGGATAATAAATGATTGCAAAAAATGTGAATACATCTTGACTCAGAACACAATATATAATTATGCAACAATTTCAAATAATACCCCTTTTCTTTTTTACTTAGTATACAATTACTTTTGTGAAAAATCAGAACATATTTAAATACAAGTTAAAGCACAACAGAATCTCAAAGAAAACTTTTTTTTTGAAAAGAGAAAACTTTTACAAATGTTCCCCTCTTTTTTTTTTTTTTTGGAATATGCTTATCAAAAATAATACTTCTTTACACTTGCCATGGCAACCAATTTGCCAGGGAAATGCTTCAAAGAGTTTGATCAAATAATCAGTTGAGAAAAAATAACAAAAACAAACAACTCAGAATATGGGAGCACAATACTCCTAGAATTAACATTGTATTATGAAATCAAAACCATCTTGCAATGTTTCAAAATTAGAGATGAATAAATAGAAAAAAATACACATGGAACAATAAAAGACAATGAAATTCAAACTAGGGAAATCTAAATGAATATGAACTTAATATTAATAAGAGTATTATAAAATATAAACTTGATCACATGACTATAAAAAGCTTTTACAAATATTCTCCTTGTTTTAAAAACTAAGTATAAGACACAATCTCAAAAGCATGAAAATCTCTATGAAAATAAACCCATACCGTTAATTTCAAAATGTATATGTGATAGCATAGAAATCCTATGTAACCTCTGAACTGATACTATTACTCTGAGTGAATTCAGAACACTTTTGATTCCAATATCTAAAATCCCCAATACTCATATCAATACCTTGCTGCTTACTTCTACATTTCTGTAAAATATATACCATTCCATGGCAAAAGAAGCGGAGTCTTGAACTGTGTTGATGATTGTCATTCTTATTCAGCTTAAGTTTTTCTTCTTTAACCCCTCTATATTGTCTGTCAGTCTTTTCACCATACAAATGCTTTATAAGATTACTAATTAAAGACAAAAGCAGGTTAGCAAAATTATGAACAAAACAGGCATATGTGGAATTTAAAGGGCTTTCTAAGGTTGTCTCAGAAGCACATCCAGGCTGGGGAAGGGCTGAGCCTGAAGCTGCAAATGTAGTTACAGAAAGTTGAGCATGCGCATCAGATCTCTGGACTTCCCAGGCAGGGGAAGTAATGGGCTTGGCCATGGGAGGAGTAGAGGATGGGGTTTGGAGAGGAGGGGAGGGACCAGGGCAATTTGAATCAGACTTGATTTTGAACTCAGGCCTGGATTCCTCTTCCCCCACTTTGCCTCCAGGTGCTAGGGGATTAAAAGCTTCTAGAGGGTGGGTCATTGCCTCCAGGCATGCAAAATTAAAGCAACAATTAGTGTTAGAACTGGGAAAAGCTGCAGGAATCTCTTCAGGTTTCTCTGAAAAAGCATGGTTGGGAGAGGGAGAGATATTTCCTTGTGTGAGTAAGTTGCTGGCTCTTTTAACAAAAATAAAAAGGAAAATAGAAAATCCACAAAAACAAAGCATTAACATGATCTTATCCCCAATTTGTCTGGATAGACAGACTAAAATCAAAAATAGGGTAATTAAGGAGTTTAAAAGGTCTATTTGAAATAATTTAAAGGGAAAACACTGGGCAATTCAGCAGTACTTCGGATTTAAAGGGTTAGGGTAGGGGAAATTTCTTACCCAACCGAAAGATCAGAAGTGAGGTTCAGCTTTCCTCTTCGTGGTCAGCCATCTGTTAAGGGTTAAAATTCTAGCTAAACTGTCTAAAATATCTAATGAGTGGTCGCCAATAAATTATAAGCTTTAGCAAGAGTTAGACTTTTAAGCATTTATTAAGGAGAATAAGAATTTGGTAAAGAGAGAGAAAGGCCTAGATTCCTATCTATTAAAGGGAGAGCACATTTCTAGCTCCGCTCTCCACCAGAGTCCAAAGGAAAGAGAGTGAGACTGAGCACCAGTCTCTTCCTTCCTCCTCCCACTAGCCCACGTCACTTCCTGACACCAAAAAAAAGACTCCTGGTCTTGCCCTCAAAGACCTTCGCTTCATGGGCAGAACTCTTCTACAGTAAGTCTCCAGCAGGTGGCGTCATTCCAATCGTTACAATCCACTGTGCCATCTAGCTGCCCCCCTGCTCATCATTTCTTACAGCACAATAGTATTCCATTACATTCATATACCACAACTTGTTTCGTCTTTCCCCAATTGATGGACATCCACCTCAATTTACAGTTCTTTACCACTGCAAAAAGAACAGCTATAAATATTTTTGTATGTATGGGTCCTTTTCCCTTTTTTATGGTCTCTTTGGGATAAAGACTTAATAGTGGTATTGCTGCATCAACGCAATGCATTTCTTAATGGGGTCTTAAAACCCATTAGATTTTTGGACTCTTTGTGACACTCCAGAATAATACTGAATTTGAATTCCATTTCAACCCACAGATCATTTTCACAGGAGTCATCATTTAATCATGCCTTCTCCATTTTGATTTTAGAGTACAGGAATTTTAATGTATCTCTGGAATTTATCTTTAAAGTATCTCTTGAATCTAATCTTATTGGATTTACCTATTGTTCTAATTTATATAGATCTTTGGGGACAACAATTCCATTATCCTGTGACTGAGCTCTCTCTTGCCCAGTTACTTGTCATCTGCAAAGTCTTTAAGTATAACATTATGCCATCCTTTAAAACACTGTTGTATAGGACCAGTCCAAGTATAGATCCCTGGGTTACTACACTTAGGACCTTCCTCTAAGTTAACATTGATATATTGGATTTGGGATCCAGGTCTTCATCCAGTTCTGATTACACTTAATTGTCCTGTCATCCAGCCCATATCTCTTTCTTGCCTACTGGGATAGTAGGGGAGATTTTGGCAGATGCTTTGTAGAATTCCTAAAGTACTATGTGTATAAGTTCTCCAATCTCCCGCTTAAATAAGCCTGTCAAAAAAGATATGAACTTAATCTGACACGATCTTTTCTTGATAAATCCATGAAACTTCTCAACTATGATTGCTTTTCTTTCTAAATGCTCACAAATAGTTACTCTAGTAAGCTTCCCTGAATTTTATTTGCCCTACACATTGAGCTCACCAAACTGTGGTTTCCAAACTCCCTCCTCCTCCATTCTCTTTTTGGCAAATGTAGGGATTCTGGCTCACCTCCAGACCTTGTAAGAGCAAAAGAACATAGATGTAGAGTTACAATGAACCTCAGGTCATCCTGTCCAACCCCTTCACTTCCCAGATGAAGATATTGAGACCCAATTGACTTGCTCAAGATCACAAAGATAGCAAATACTACCATTTTTGTTCTCTTTTGCCTTTTAAAGTTCACTGACAAGATCATAATAATCACATCTTTCAGTTATTACAAGACCTTATTATTTGACATCACTGAAGCGAGCTATGTTCTGTCTCTTCTCTTATCTTGGATTTCAACTCCATGAAAACCATTTTCATTCTGTTTTTCCCAGTCTATTTCTTCCTTCCCATTTTTTTTGAAAAGGGCATATCCATTTCTACATCTTATGAACCAATCAGAATGACTCATTTCCTTCTTAGTGAGAAACTCACTATTCACTTTTTCTTCTATAACCTTATTCTTTTGAGCCTCTTTGGCTACATTCATTTGTGGCCCAGGAGGTATTTCTTTGCTGTTAAGTTGGTTGGTGGATTGTTGTTTTTTGTTCTCAAAAAGGACCAAAATTACATCACTATGTCAGCGTCAAGGTACAGTGTGTCCAACTGTAGCTGATCAGACCCAATATGAGCTCAGAAAGCTCTATCAGAGAGAGGTTGGACACAAATAGTCCACATGAACACTTGGAAGGGAGATGTCTCTAAATTTGCTCATCTCACATTTATTTGGAGCCACTGAAATTCTGCCTAGCTGTTAAGTAGTGATTAGGGGAAGGGGGAAGGAGAAACTTCCAAATCTAGAGTGCCTATAGAAGCTTAAGGGCCTTGGGATAGGCAGGGATTTATTGTGTTATTTTACCATTCTCTTTGAATTTAATTCATTTTGAGCCAAGTTCAGCTCTAAGATTTCATGCACCTGGTGGGAAGGTGACTTAAATAGTGGGCTCTCTTTTTACAGCAAAAAATGTCTTGCCTTTTATTCACAGCTCTGCTCAAAGAAATAGAGCAAAGTGCCAGAGCTGAAATTGGTCAGGCAGCTCTAATAGCAGATTTTATCTTTCCTTAATCAGATGAAAGCCTATGGAAGATGCTTAATTTAGCTAATGGTGCAGGTTGTAAACCTCACTTAAGCAACAGTAGGTGAATCACCATATTTCACTGCTGCTTTTAAAAAGTAGTTTACTGACATTTAATGGTTCTGTTTTCATCTAGTGCAGAATTCCATGGAGTCTCAATGAGACTAAACTTTGCTTTGGTTTTCTCCTATTCTAAACAACACTCAGGTCAGCATTGTTCTCACAAAATGAAATAATAGAGAAAAATGCTCAATACTTAGAAAATTGTAAAGTATTCCACTTTTTAAAAAATGGGGATCTACATTGTAGAAAATTGCAAGCATATTAACTGTAGACCTAAAAGTAGTTTTCACTGAAAGTATGGTAAGTCTCATTATAAATTAACTTTCAAATTTTTTTTTTTGGTCTTGCATTATGAATGAAGAATTTTGGAGTTCTCATACTTCTTTCCCTTCAGCACCACAGGAGAGCCCAGCTAATAAAGCATTATCTGAGATGGCATTGACCCTGTTTTATGCAGACACACACACACACACACAAATATATGTGTTTATATATGTGTGTGCGTAAATGTGTATGTATATATAAATATATGTATGTATATTTTTTTCAACTGAGCAAAGCCTTGATCTTTTATAAAATTATGAAATCTGGGGGCAGCTAGGTAACACAGTAGATAAAGCACCGGCCTTGGATTCAGGAGGCTCTGAGTTCAAATGTGGCCTCGGACACTTGACTATCTGTGTGACTCTGGGCAAGTCACTTAACCCTCATCTGCCCCCCCCCCAAAAAAATGTATGAAACCTGAACATTAGATACTGAATGATAATGACTTCACATTTTACCAGTGAAATGGATTTTTTCTACAGGGCTGATGGGGTACTGCTCGTCTTAGTAAATCCATATGCCCCTGATTCTAGGCAAAATTCCAATAGATTCAATGAGAAATGAAATGTCAGAAGCAGTAGGACCCAACTTGATATATTACATACTTTAAGATTGCCCCACCCCACCCCCCACCATGCTTATATAAATAGCCTTTTTGTCCTTTACCCATCAAGCAAAAATAATGGAGTCCAGATCTACCTGGTTTAAATTTCCATACCTTCACACATACATAGTTCCATATTGAAGCTTTAAACCAGAGGTTTCACCTTTCCCTGGTCACACATTGGCCATTTGTATCAGTGTGATATCTTTGATAGGGAAGGTTGGGTATATTCAAACAAATGGATGTGCGTAAATACATATATAGGTATTATTTTTATTCTGTGTGTAGACTTTAGAAGAATATGAAAAAGGAAACTATTTCTGATGCGTATGTGTTTTCACTTGAGTGCTTTTTCTTCTTTTTTTGCATGTTCTGTCTTTGGTAAAAAATATGCATATTTCTTAAACCAAATTTGCATAAGATTTTTGTAAAAAAATGTCTTTACTTTCCATTATGTAACTTGAAATTCAACTTTTTTCATTTATTCTTCACAGTTGTTTTATAAGGAAGTTCAACATTTTTCATATATCTTTTTTACTATTGAGAAAACACTTAAGCCTATACTCCATGTAAGAAATAAATGGAATTTAGGAGTTCTTCCCACCAAAAGAAATGGTTAGATCAGGGTTTCAGGGCTTAAGGTAGTATCTGTTTTTGCCACAAATTGGGAACTGTCTGGCATTGGGGGTATCTCATCTAAGATTTGGTTATAAGGATAAATAAATTTGTTCTAGAATAGTAGATTCTTTCAGAGAGTTTACCCATCTGTTCAAAAGTGACTGGATGAAATTAAAAGGCCTCCAGAGAAGAAATAAACACCATTTCACACTGTTCTGTACCACCTCAAGCATAGAAAATGTGAGAGCCAAGAGTGGGGCTCTGAACTTCTTGATTTCCTGCCCATTGTGTATCTCATGATTGAGCTTTTCATTTGTTAATTAAAGAACCTCTATTGATTGATTAGAAGTGAGTGTATGGATATAATTTTGGAGGGAAAATCATTCTCTATTACACTTTTTTTTTTGTGGGGCAATGAGGGTTAAGTGACTTGCTCAGGGTCACACAATTAGTAAGTGTCAAGTGTCTGAGGTCAGATTTGAACTCAGGTCCTCCTGAATCCGCGGCCAGTGCTTTATCCACTGCACCACCTAGTTGCCCCCTTCTATTACTCTTTTAAAAATTTAATGGAAGCAATGAAAATAATAGATGCGAGATTGTGTATGTATTGTTAGTGAAAATATTTCCAGTAGATGCCCAGTACTATGAACAACTTTCACTCAGGAACAGTTTTTTTTTTCCCCCTCCTATCTGGGTTTACAGATTTTTTTTTTTTTACTTCAATGAAAGCTGATTTTGAAAATTGTCAGTGCGATTAAGTTTTCAGTCTGGTTCTTTTTTCATTCAAAGAAGCATAACTAATGAGAGCAGGTGTTTGAGAGAAAACGAACCAAAGAGATTATTATCCATCAATATCTGTTGGGGCTAGACTATAAAGTTGCTGAATTGGCTGTTCTTCAGGGAGTACTTTTCAGGATTCTCTCCTGGAATTTGACAAAAAAAGGCCATATTGCATTTTCATGCCTCAGAACAAGCCAAAAGTTAGACACATTTCAATAGATCAAGTACCCCCTCTCCTTAGTAAATACAAGTGTTTGGTGTAATTGTTTGGTTTGTTTAATAAATATTTTGATCATCTACTATGATATTTTCTATTCATTGTCATTTTATCTTTCTCTGTATTACCTCTGAATTTTATTATGGAAATATAGAAAAGGGATACAGTTCTAGCAATGGCCTCATATTCACTGATGTGTCTTACTTTATATTAGTATCAGCTAAAACACTCTCTAATCTGATTACAAAATGGAAATAATCAGGATTTAATATATCATATCCTTGGGGCAGCTAGGTGGCACAGTGGATAAAGCAGTGGCCCTGGATTCAGGAGTACCTGAGTTCAAATCCGACCTCAGACACTTGACACTTGCTAGCTGTGTGACCTTGGGCAAGTCATTTAACCCCAATTGTCTCCCCCCCCCCGCCAAAAAAAAAATATATATATATCATATCCTTTTCACTTATGAAAATTTTCTTAACTTTTTAAAGAATGCAGTATATTTTCAATAGAAGATCTTAACAGATCTTATTCAAAAACAAAGTGGGGGGGGCATCTGGGTAGCACAGTGGATAGAGCACTGGTTCTGGAGTCAGGAGGACCTGAGTTCAAATGTGACATCAGACATTTAACACTTACTAGCTGTGTGACCCCGGGCAAGTCACTTAACCCCAATTGCCTCACCAAAAAAACAAAACAAAAAAAAAACAAACGTGAAAATGTTATAGAGCCTAATTTTATTCTACCACCAACTCTTTTGTAGAAAGAAAGTTTGACCTATTTGGTGTTTACCTCAAGATTCATTTTCCTTGATAGAAAATGTATTTGAATTACTGCTAAGAAACCTTTGAAGAGGGGCCTATTGTCATAGCCCATTCAGAAATTTTATGTGCAAACACTGTTACTAGGAAAGCATTCCTTTATTTCTTACTGTCTCTTCCAGTGCATCTGCTTTTAGAACCCCATGTTTTGTAAACTTGGCTCCAGGAAAATTATACTTTTAAATAAATAATAATTTTATAAACATATGGTTTTGAGGTCATGTAGCCTGGTCCCCAGCCTGTAGGCAGAAACATGCTAACTAACTGCCCCAGGCAGATGAACATTTTTATTTTTAAAGACTTCCAGAATAAAGTCTACTGCCTCATCTACTGTGAGGAAGTTCTTGAATCTATTTTATATTCCTTATGCTGCTGTTAATCCAGTTTCTTCTTTTCCTCAGTGAAGAGGAAAAGCAGCTGGCTCCCCTCCCCAATAAATAGTAACTAAATTGTAAGCTGTGTATCAGCATTTTCTTCTCTTCAGCTCATTCAAAAAATTGTTAATTAGATGACTACTAGGTGTGAAGCAGTTTTTCATGCTGGATAATGTTAACCTTTCTTTTTCCTTGGCATCTTCTTCTTTTTATAATATTTTGGCCATTTTTTCCTTCAATTTCCTCTGAATGTTTTCCAAGTTCTCCACATTACCCTTTCATTATAAAGTACAGAACCAGAAAAAAAATTACTTTATGAAAGACTCTGAAGAGGGCTAAATAAAATTGATGTAGGAGGCAAAAAGGGGTTAATAGAAAAACCTAAGACACAAGCTCTAATTCAGATATTAGCTCTCAAAGGGATTTAGATCCCAGTTAATGGATTACTTACAAGTCAGGATGCTAGGTTCTCTTACCCATAGAAATCAGTGCCCATAACTGAATAGAGGGAACTAGGTGGTGAAGACCTTAAATAAAATGACAGGCTATAGAAACTCTTTTTTTTGTTTTTTTGTTTGTTTTTGTTTTTTTAGTGAGGCAATTAGGGTTAAGTGACTTGCCCAGGATCACACAGCTACTAAGTGTTAAGTGTCTGAGGCCGAATTTGAACTGAGGTACTCCTGACTCCAGGGCAGGTGCTCTATCTACTGCACCACCTAGCTGCCCTGCTATAGAAATTCTAATGAAAAACGAAGATGTTTTGAGACTAAGCTTGGGAATCAGAAAGAGATATGCGCAGAAGAGGCCAAATTTGTCCCCAGATTTACCTTATGACATATAAACCCTCAAAACACACTTCCACTGAAAAAGGTACCTGCCTCGGGGATTGGCTTAGGACCCCAGGAACTCCAAATTAGGATAAACAATCCCCTGTATGTCCCCAAGGTGGAGATTATTATAATGAGACTGATAATCAATTTATCCATACTATAAATATAACTGTCTTTTCTTTCACTATTTGAGAGATACCTATGCACTATTCTGGCTCTCTCCCTGTGGTCACTCATAGTATTGCAATACAACTTGGGAGACTGAGTCATTGAGTCTTGTAATTTTGGGGGGGACGACTCACGATCAATTTGCCCCCAAATTCTGCCCACATCAAAATGAGATTACTTGATTGTTCCCCTGAATGGTCATCTAGGGATCAGTAGCTCATGGCTCACAGTGCCAAAATGTGGCTTGCCGAGGTCATGTTTTGGGACATGCCAGGCTCTGGGTGCCTGCCCCCCCCCCCATTCTAGTTTCTTTTTCACCTTCAGTAATGTTAACCTATAAATTAATGAAAAAATCAATATAGGCGAAAATAAGGTCTTAATCAGGGCAGAGGAAGTTTGGTCCTGATATCACAAAGCAAGAAGCTAGGAATACCCAAAGATGGGAACTGAGGACAGAGTTTTTTATGGGCTAACCGAAAAGGAAACCAGAAAGGACTTAACTACTTAATGTAAATGAATCTTTAACAAAAGAAATTGTAGGACTGTCCCAGATTTAAGTATAGAAGTTTCCTTAACTCTAAATAGAAACCACTTAAAGTAGGTGGGTCCTTTTACATAATAACAGAGTCCAGGGAATAAGGTGGGGAATCATTGGGAGGGGATGGTTTTCTTAGGGGAGATCCATAAGTCAATCAGGAGTCTGGAATTGACAAAGATTGGTTAGTCCCAGGCAATTCATTGGCCTGGGAAGGGGGAGTAGGTGGGGATCAGTCAGTTCTTGGTAAATTTATGGTTAGCAGTAACTGGAGCACCCACTTCACACAGGGTACAGTGGTAGGCATGGTGGGAGATAGAAATAATTATGAAAGGCTCGTGCCCTTATGGGGCTGATCATAAGTATGCACAAATGTTAAAGTCTCATTTGAGATATAAAAGTCTATATGAATTTAGAAGTGGGACAGATCCTGTCTAGTTAACGCTATAGCTAGAGTTGGAAGGGATTTTAGAGGTCATTTACATCAACCTAGTATCTTCCTTTTACAAATTAGGACACTGAGGGCCAGAGAAGTCTACTTGTCCAAGTTCACATGGCTAGTACATGTCATAGGTGAGATTTGAACCTAGGTGCCCTGATTCCAAGTTTACTACTCTATTTACTCTACCATGGTACCCCCTCACGAGGGCCTCATATGGCATTTCAAGTTGGATTTTGGATAATATGTAGGTATTGAACAGAGGGGCTTTTCTTGGCCTTCTATTACCCTTTCCTACATACCCTTTAGGCTCCTTTCCAAATGGCATAAAGCTTGTCTGAAAAAATTCTTTCCAAGCCGTACATATATCTGGTTCAGACTGTACAAAGTGACAGTCAGCTGGGCACAAAGTTGAAAAGTCCCATCTTTAAAAAAAAATATTATACTCTGCTTCCCTACAAGTCTTGTCTTCTGAACTGACTATTCCTTAATGTTTCCTATGAATCTAAACAAAAAAGGGATCCTAATAAAACTTGTTTTAGGTACTGAATGCCTTCTTACTAGTGAGCCTAAAAGGAATATAAGTTCTGGAAAACTTAAGTTCATAGATAAAGAAACCTCTGTGACCACCCCCACCCCCCCATTTGAAATATACACTTTTAGTTGAAGTGATCTTAAGTCAGTGTACAAGTTAAGCTCTTCCTCTCCCCCAAATACTATGACTAATTTAATTCAACTCCAGGGATCATGTAAAAAGCCTTCATTTACTTCTATGGGGGTGGGGAAATAAAGGGAGGGAATGAAGGGAGTGTTATGGTTTTGACAATTTAGAAAACTTTAAACTGTAAAAAAGGGGAAAAAAGGTTTTGGAAAAATAATGTGAATTTTTAAATGATTACATAATTTACATGCCAGCAATATCTTTTGTCTCCCCATCCCTTTTCTGTATTGATGTAATTAACTTCTTTTGTAGATCTGGGCAGCCTTTCATAGAGTCTCTATAACTACAAATTATAAAATATTTGGAATGACTATTTTTTCAAAAATAGGTCACATTTTTAATTATTATGTTATGGGTATTTCTACTACTTTATCACTTTTCTTATTAGTAAGATTCATATAAATGGATAGCTATATGTATCTCAAATCAAATATTGGAGAATCTATAGGTTTTTCACTGTTCAAAAACCTTCTCAGCTTTTGAGAAGTTTAATTAAGGTAGTCCATATTTTTACTTTACCCTTTTGATTTTCACCCTTTGTTTTGGATACCCTGCTTCTATACTCATGGGGATGGGGTACTGAGTTGTTTTCCCTTTCTTTTCTCCTGTCTGCCCTATTCACTCCCCCAGCTACTCTGGAGTGGAGGGTGAATGAGAGAACAGGACAGTTAAGGCCATGTCCATTGAAGATCATAGGACCTAGTCCCTGCCTTCACCTTGTTTGCACAGTGGGATACTCTTTATCCTTTCTGTAAAATGAAACCATTGTTATTAGTAGAGCGGTTCTTAACTCCTCTGTTAAGAAATTCTAACTTGTTGTTGGTCCTTCATTTTGGAAGAGGGTCAATGACATCATAGGGTGAAGACTTGCTCCTGAACTGGATTTAAGTGAAGCAGAACTGTCAACAACAACAAAGTTGTCAGCCTTCCTCTCTCTTCCAGAGTCATTGAAGTCCAAAGGCAGGACAGAAGTCAAGATGACTGATGATGACTCAGGACACATGTAATTTTGGCATATTGCTCTGGTTTAGTGAGTTTTCCAAACATGTTGATTGGCTAGAAAAAAAATGATAGCATTAGTCTTTTTTCACGAAATTGGGTATAGTCTGGAAACGTATAAGTGAAGGCTTACCTAAGATTTGAAGGGTGGCATTGGATAGGGAAATTGATCTATTGTGACTTCTTTTTTCTTGTCTGACATAACCTCAAAATATATATGCCTAAAATATTATTTTGGATAAAATCTTTTTGCTGCAAATAATAGACACAGAGATTGGGACCTACTTGAGAAGTGATCTGTGAGTTCACAGAAATAAAATAAAGTTGTAGCTGTCTATGATAGTCATAAACCCAGTTCTTAGAGTTTTGTAGCAGTTTTGATGGATGAGTCCCAGGAGAGCCTTTCAAGCTTTTTAAACTATATAATTATGGTCACATGAAAACAGGCTTTTTTTGAACGGAATCATACATTCACACAGATCAAAACTGCTCAGGCACAAGGAAGCAGATCTGACTTTTAAGGAAGCTGGTTTGTAAATTTTGCAGTTTTGCAATCTGAGAATCAAATTAGCCTCGTAATACTGCTTCAGACAGAATTTGGGTGACCACTCTGCTATGGAAATATAAGGTCAATTAGCTATCACCATCCCCATGCTTTTTAAGTCTCAATTTATCTACTATGGTTTTGTAGACCAAGATCTTTGATTTGCGGCTATGTGGTTTCCAAGTGAGTATTTCCTTAAAACAAGTGCATAGATATTTAAAATCAGAGTTTGGACCAACCAACTGGTTATTTATCACCCATTACAGTTTCTTTGAAGGGAAAAAAAAGATACTTGATTGATAGGGTTTATCTGATGTCTGGGAAAATTGATTTAAATGATATTATTTTTGAATAATATTTGAAGATTTCCTTATACATGAATAAGTTATTTTACACAGTGAACAACCTTTCAGGAGCTCAACAAGCAGGACATTAGAAACATCATAACTGCACACATAAGAAAAAAAAATCTGGGCCAGATGATCTTTTGATTCTATCATTAAGATAAAGATTAAATAAAAGGAAGCTTAAGAGAGACCTTTGTTTTCATCTTTCAGCAAATAGCTATCTCCTCTGTCAAATATGGGGAAATCTTTGCATTTATTCTAGTAGTAGCATCTCAGTGAAGCTGCTGAAGCGGAGATAAGGGATACCTATCTTTATTAATGCCAGCTGATGTGTACTCAAGTTGGTGTCTTGTGGCTATGTAAGTCAAAAGCTTTAGGTAGCTCTATTAAGGGTTATAGAGACATTTTGTATGGCCCCATATTCCTTGTTGGGCTAAAGAAGAGGACAGGGACCAGTTGTTTATCTCCTTATGAAGGATAATAGTCTCATTGGATTGTCCAGCCTGTCTCTCCTGAACAACTTATTTTTATTGAGCCAGCTATCTTGCTTGTTCAATAGGAATTAGAAATATAACCACATCTATAAGACTTGTTGGGTGACATTTATTTTGTTTCTCTTTATTCCCTCTTTTAAATATTGGGAAGATAATACTAGGTGCCACCAACAAAAAAATTCTAATAGTGGTTGTTTGACCTTGGGGTAATCACATGGCCTCTTCAGGTCTCAGCTTCTTACTAAAATTAGACAGATTGTTTATATTATTTCTGAGGTCCCTTCCAGCTATAAATCTATGACTTTGCTCATCTCTTTGAACACTTTAGCCAGAATTGGTGCCTGCTAGTAATATAATTGTTTAAATAATACTGAAAGTAAGACATGTCCATCTTCCTATGATACTTTGATTGAGAAATACCTTCAATTGAAAAGTGAAGAGACTTTTTTATTTTATCTATGATAAGGGACTTTGGTAGTGGGCCTTGTTTGTCAGCTTTCCAGGGTATGAATTCCTTCTGAGAACCCATGCAGTTAACACTTTTCTCTGGCCCTTCTTGACTCTGAACTTGTTTAGCATTGAGTTCAGAACCCTATCTACCACATGCAATTATAGATTGCCTGTACTTCACTTTCATTATCACAATCCCAGGGCACCCTGAAAACTTCTTTCTCCTATACTCTAGACTACAGGTGTTCAGATCCCAAGGTATATTCATGGGGTAAAGTATGTAAGGTTAGAAATAACACATATGTTTAATATCATCAAACATCCCCTTCATCGGATGCTTAATTATGCCATTGAGGTGACATTTGGTTCTTGAAGGCTTTGTCAGCAGAGCATAAACTCAAGTCCTATCAAGCTGAACATTTCCAATATGGACATATAGATAAATCAACCATATCTTTTGTCCAGGGACCTGTCCATCTTATTAATTTTTGGATAGTCTTGTTACTAGAAGACTGTACATTGGGAAGACTTTTTTTTTTTTAATTTTAAGGGAACTCTGAAGATCTTTCTTCTACTAATGCCAGGAGGAGTTGAATAGCTTACAAAGTTAGAACAGATGGAGCTTGCCTAAAAGAAAATACCTAAAACAGGGTGAGTTTCCTACTCTATCCTAAACCAACAAGGAGAGAGAGAGAGACAGAGACAAAGAGAGCCAGACAGAGAGAGAGAGAGAGAGAGAGAGAGAGAGAGACACACACACACACACAAACTCCAAAACTGCATTAATATTTTCCCTGCTAAACTTAATCCTTTAGATAAGAGACTCTTCCTTGAACTTCAAACATATATTATTTTCCTACAAGGTTATACTTTGCATCATTTCAGATATAGGTGACTAACCTCCTTTCTACAACACTCTCAAGTTCACTCTCTGCTAATCAAAAAGCTTTCTGAATGCTGGAAGTGTCTTTATTTTCACCACCCTTTCATCCCCTCCTTAAAGGAAACTTCCCACCCAAGTCTAAAGTTGTATGCCAGATTGCTTGTGAATCTTACATTTTTCAGATACAGAAACTGACAAAATAATCTTGTTTGTTCACCAAAGCTCGATCATCCTATTGCTTGCAGGATTATGACTGTGACAGATATGTCTATCTAGGATCCACAATGTGAGCTTACAGGTTTCAGAATTGAGCCTGGTTCCCTTACCCTGCACAAGCTCATGGGCTATCACTGAGGAGTTTTATAAAGTAAGGAACCTGAAAAGGAAAGGGGAAAGAGAAAGAGAGAGAACAAGAAGCCTCGTCTTAAATGTAATTCTCATGGCTCTGTTTAGAAACAGAATTTGTCTTCAGCTTTCAAGTTTCTGCTTCTAAAGTAAACAGAGTAATGATTTAAATGAAACAGACCAAGTATTTATAGTAAAAGTGAAAACAAGGGAGTCTAACAATTATTCACTGAGGGTTTCATTTTCTTTTAATATTTTGAATGTAATCCACCCAGCTTATTACAGAAATGTTTTCCAAGTAGCATGGCATTTAAAAATATTTAGCCTTAACTTCATTTAGCCTATAACTTCATTAACATTTGTTATAGTTTATTTTGGAAGAACTGAAAGGAGCTTTAAAAAATAAACCCCCCTCAAAGAAAAAAAAAAGGCAAAAACTATCCAAAATTACCTTTAGAATGTTTGGACCTCTTTGTTAAAAAGAGTTCTTATGTCCATGAAAACGAACATCATGGTATAAGAAATAAGATCATACTTACGAGTTGGCAAAGTTGTCCATGCTATCATCCTATTCAGTGGTATAATGTAATTTGGATTCTGAGTGCCCCAAATTCACTCCAAAATTATCTCCACTGCAGCTTTTAATGATACTTGAAATTAGTTCTTTTAAATATTGGGTACTTTTTTATACTTTTGAGAGAGCTATAAAAAATACAAATATTCATGGGAGGAGGCTACACCCGAATGAATGGGATACAAAATATATTCTTGGGAAGGGGGAATGGATTTCAGCTGTCTTAAAAACACACACACACACACACACACACACACACACACACACACACACACATACACACACAACAAAAACAAAAACAAAACAAAGGCAAAAAAACAAAACCAAAACACTAAATAGTTGTCTGACAAATTTGTGCTTATTGCATGATTTGGCCTGCTGGGAAGACATTAAAGTCCACTCATATTTTAACAGGCAAAGTTGTAGCTATTCAGTAGATAGGATTAAATTACAAAAATCAAATATGTTTCTACTTTGAGTGCTTATTATCTAGCCTAGATATGTGTCAAAATCCAGAGAACTGGATTTGCTGCTCTATGTAATAATTAGTCTTTTGGGGTTTTTTTGGGGGGGGGATTTTTTGGCAGGGCAATGGGGGTTAAGTGACTTGCCCAGGGTCACACAGCTAGTAAGTGTCAAGTGTCCAAGGCTGGATTTGAACTCAGGTACTCCTGAATCCAGCGCCGGTGCTTTATCCACTGTGCTATCTAGCCGCCCCAATAATTAGACTATGTAGTTATAACTGTTGTGAAACAGTTATAATATTCAGATGCTGTTTCAGGAGAATTTTAGTGGAAGCTTCATTCTGTCCTCTAAAGCAAGCTTTGTAATATGGAGAAAAGTTTCTTAAGAGCAACAGAAAGAGGCTGACATGTTTGTCCTAAACAGACATTCCAAATCTAAATCATACTTTGTGTTTCATCAAATTGGTGTTAAATGAGAAGACAAAAGTTTTTGAACAATTGGCTCTACAGATTAGGGAGATTAATCTAGAAAAGGAGTCTGAACATTGTAGACAGAGCTGGATTAAGACTTGCTGAGATCCTTTAATAGTTCAATTATGCTTTTTTGGTTTGGTTTTCCCTCCATTGATGAAGATCAGCAACCAATGGGAAACCAATGTTCAGAGCCAAATTCAGTCTGAACTGAGAGACTGAAAATCTAAGCAATTACTCCAATTCCAGCATTCTCTTTCCAGCAAGGCTGTTGTTGACATCAATCTTCCTGCTCCCACATTGCCCCCCACCAATTTAAATAATTTGTCCACAATAATCTTATTGTGGTATTTTTTTTTTCATGGTATGGAGGTGGTCCTGGGTTTTGGACATCTGCGTAAATACAAACTTGGTAAAGTTGCAGGTTTGGCCAGGTGATGGATTATGTTTCTGCTTTCTAAGGATCAGCCTAATAAAGCATGGGGAAGCTTGCTGACTAAGAGATAATGAGGTTTTCAGCTGTAGCAACTCCTAAAGGCCAGCTCCTAGTGTGGGGAACAGCTATGAACTGCTTCAGTGAGGGAGTAGTAATAGTGGTGAATGGATCCTTAAAATGATGAAATTAGAAAATGTTATTTTTTTGAATTTATGGTTTAAACATATAATCTCATAATCTCAGGCTCAAAATTCTAGTTTATGTACACATCTGGTACTAATTATTTGAATGACAAGCTGGTTAGGAAGTAGGTTATTGCAGTATTCTGAATGGAAACCAATGAGGCATGGACTAAGGTTGTGGAATTAGGAATGGAAAGGAGACAGAAGACACAGTCTCTTGGTGAGAGTGTACTAGAGGCTTTTCCAAATTGGTAGAATCCATCAGACCTTGCACTCTGTTGACACAATCCTTGAGAATGCCATCATGAGGCATCAAATAGGACTTTAGTGAAGGTAACTAGTAAATATAAACAATAGTGACAAAATAATGATCTCCAGTAAAAAAGTTGATTTTAGAGAAAAAAGTGATTGGTTAAAGTGGACTTCCTGAAGCAGAATGTGTGGGGTTTATTATAGGATCAAAGATTTAGAAATGGAAAGGATCTTCTTAAAAAAAATTTTATTTTATTTGGAATTTTTCCCCCAAGTTATATGTAAAAAAAATAAAAACACATTTTTTTCACATTTATTTTTTTAAAACTTTGTATTCTAAATTTTCTTCCTCCCTTCCTCTTCAACTGTCCCTATGAAATCAAGCAAATCAATATAAGTCATACATGTACAGTTATGCAAAACATCTTCTTATTAGTCAGGTTATGAAAGAAAATAGACAAAATAACTTTAGAAAGAGGAGCTAACAAATAAAATTATGCTTCAATCTATATTCAGATACCATCAGTTCTTCCTCTATTGATGGTTTGCATTTTTCAAATGTCCTTCTGATATCATCTGGCTCATCATTTCTTTCACAGTTACTATTGCTAACTGTATTACCTACCATCTTCTTTCGTCCTCTTGATATTTACTCTATTTTACATCTTCCTTCACCCTATTGCTCCTCTAAAGTGTTTTGTTTTTTACTCCCCCCTCCCCCAATCTGCCCTCCCTTCCTTCACCCCCCCCTTATCTCCTTCCCCTCCCACTTTCCTGCATGGCAAAATATATTACTCTACCTGCTTGAGTGTGTATGTTATTCCCTCTTTGAGCCAATTCTGATGAAAGTAAGGTTCACTCACTCCCCCACTCCTTCTGCATTTTCCCTTCCATTCCATAGGCTTTTTTCTTGTTTCTTTTATGTAATCTACTTTTCTCTAATCCATCTCTCCCTTTCCCTTTCTCCCAGTGCATTCCTCTTACCTCTTAACATCATTTTAAAGATGTCACCATGGGTCAGCTAGGTGACACAATAGACAAAGCACCAGCCCTGGACCCAGGAGGCCCTGAGCCCATATCCGTCCCCAGACATAAGCCACCCCACCCTGCTTGCACCACAAAAAACAGGGATAGGGGACAGCTTGGTGGCGCAGTGGATAGAGCACCGGCCTTGGATTCAGGATGACCTGAGTTCAAATCTGGCTTCAGACCCTTGACACTTACAAGCTTTGTGACCCTGGGCAAGTCACTTAACCCCAATTGCCTTACCAAAAAACAAAACAAACAAACAAACAAAAAGGGATAAATAAAAAATAAATGCTTTGCAGATATTATCCCCTCATATTCAATTTATACCTGTGTCCTCTGTCTAAGTATATTCCTTTCAGCTACCCTAATACTAAGAATGTTCTTATGAGTTAGAAGTATTGTCTTCCCATGTAGGAATGTAAACAGTTTAACCTTTTAATATCCCTCATGATCTCTTTTTCCTGTTTACATTTTTATGTTTCTCTAGGGTCTTGTATTTGAAAGTCAAATTTTCTATTTAGTTCAGGTTTTTTCATTGTTAATGCCTGAAAGTCCTCTTTTTCATTGAAGTCCCATTTTTTTCCCTGGAAGATTATAATCAGTTTTGCTAAATAGGTGATTTTTGTTTATAGTCCCAATTTCTTTGCCCTCTGTAATATCATATCCCATGGCCTCTGATCCTTTAATGTGGATGCTTCTAGATCCTGTGTTATCTTGACTGTGACTCCACAGTATTTGAATTCCTTTTTCTAGCTGCTTGCAATGTTTTGTCCTTGACTTTGGATCTCTGGAATTTGGCTATAACATTCCTGGAAATTTTCCTTTTGGGATCTCTTTCAAGAGGTTATTGGTAGATTCTTTCAATTTCTATTTTACCTTCTGCTTCTAGAATATCAGGGTAATTTTCCCTGCCCATTTCTTGGAAGATGCTGTCTAAACTTTTATTTTGGTCATGATTTTCAGATAATTCAGTGATTTTCAAATTATCTCTCCTGGATCTATTTTCCAGGGCAACTGTTTTTCCAAGGACATATTTCATATAGCCCTCTATTTTTTTATTCATTTGGATTTGCTTTACTGTGTCTTGGTTTCTCATTAAGTCACTAGATTCCATTTGTTCAATCCTAATTCTTAGGCAATTATTTTCTTCTGAGAAGTTTTGTATCTCCTTTTCCATTTTGCTTTTCTAACTGTTGACTTTTTTTTCATGACTTTCCTGCTTCACTCTCATTTCTCTTTCCATTCTTTACTTCACCTCTCTAAATCTTCCTTCTATCTTTCCTACTTTCTCTTCAAAGTCCCTTTTGAGTGCTTCCATGGCCTGAGACTAATTCATCATTTTCTTGGAAGCTTTGGATCTTGGTGCTTTGACTTTGGTATTATCTTCTTCTGAGGGTGTATTCTGGTCTAACTCCCCCCACCCAAGCTTTCTATAGTCTGCTGCTTTCTTTGCCTCCCCATCTTGACCCAGAAGCAGATGTATGATTGAAATATGATTCTCTATGGTCAGAATCTTGGTGTGTCTGTTCCCCTCCCTCACTGGACTGCCAAAACTCGAGTTAGCTCACTGGTTCAGAACCTGAGCACTTTACCCCAACTCCAGCAGAGACCACAGCCACTTTGCCCTGGCCAACTGCTGAACCCCCTCACCGGTCTGAGAGCTGAGCCTCAGAAGAAGCCTCTGGTGCCAGACACCCTGAGGCCCTGGAGGGTGATGTCTGTCCCATAGAGATAGATTGACTTGCTCAAGGTCACACAGATAATAAGCATCAGAGCTAGAATAGAAACCCAAGTCTTCTGTTTCCAGATCCATTGTAATCTTCCCACTATAATAAACTCTTTGCTCATGAAAAATGTTACCATTTAGGTTACCTTGGTCTGACATTGATAATAAAGACTTTTGTTTCTTGTTGATTCAGAATTTAGTGATAAATATCTTTTGTTAAAATTAGATTCAGAATAAGTGTTCACAGAATTAGAAAATCTTAGAGTTGAAAACTCAACACAGTCCAACCCATATCCATAAAGAATCCCCTCTGTAATCTATTTAAATATGTCATTGGGCAACTACTTGTATGTGTAATGTACTGATAGCTTTATGGAGTTGGTGCAGCAGGAATTTTGAAATGAAAAGGGAAGGAAGGAAGGAGAAAAGGAAAGGAGGGAGATAGAAAAAAGCAAGTTGAGAAAGAAAGGCTCTGACTCCAGGCAGTTTGCACTCTACTAGACAAAAACAGTGCATAAATATATAAATAAAGTAAGGAACAAATGAATGAATGAATGAATACAAGGAAATTTGTGGTGAAATAAAGTTCTAAGGCCTTGGAGGGAATAAAGAAGGCTTCAAAAAGGAAATAAAACCTAAATTAAAGGAATAGGACTCTGGAGAGGCAGATGGGAGAAGGGAGTGGTACATTATGAGGTAAAGCTTTTGTGACTGCATAGAAGCAAGTATAAGGCCAAAGGAAAAAGAGGTAGCTATTAGATCCCCATTAATTCCTGCTTACTTTGGTCTATTTTATGAGAGAAGAGACTGGACTTACAACCCCAAAACTCATATTTCACTGTTCAGATCACTTCCAAAAAATATCACTGAGAACCTATGTACATTGGGCAGTATTTAAAACTTTAGGAGATAACACCAATCTATTCTCCCCCAGAACATAGCCCCCCCATGCACCTAATGAGTAAATTGAGAAAACTGGGAGGTGGAGGGGGGGAAAGGAAAAGATATTAGTAACAAGGAAGATGTTTTGAACTATAGGAAAATATATTTTCTTGTTTCCTTATATTTCTTTTTTAACCATCTCCATTTCAGAGTAAGAATGAGGATGAAACTACAGAAAATTGAACCTTTTATTCCACTTAATTTGTTCCCTTAGAAAAAAGAAAAAAAAAACAATTGTGTCTGTTTCATGCCTACTGCACAATGGCCTGTCTGTTATTGCTTTCTATTTCTGTTGCAGTTATGTACAGCTCTCAATGACAAGGAAGGAAGTCTAGGGCTCAGGAGGGGAAAAAGGTCAAGGCAACATGGCAGAAAGAGTGGGGAGAAGCAACTTCCTTTCCCAAAACAGCACAAAAGGATTTATCATTTAGCAGATGTCAGACATTTCAATGGAACTACACTCTGACACTCTGTGGATTTCTTCTTGAAACCCTTTCCTTCCCCATCAACCCCTCACTCCACCTCCACACAACCCCAAATACAATTCAACATCTGAGTGCCCAACAAGTCAGGATATATAGCACCAATCACAGTTTCAAGATAACTGTAATATACAGTATTGCATGCTCATTATAATGCAAGCTATTATGTATCAAGCTAGTACCAATGGGTTATGGATTTAGGTCAGCTAGGTAGTATAGTGGATAGGGTGCTAGTCCTAGAGTCAGGAAGACTTGAGTTCAAATCTGACCTCAGACACTTACTAGCTGTGTGACCCTGGGCAAATCACTCTATGTTTGCCTCAGTTTCCTCATCTGTAAAAGAGTTGAAGAAGTAAATGGCAGACCACTTCAGCATCTTTGCCAAGAAAACCCCAAATGGGGTCATGAAAAGTTAGACATGACTGAACAAGAACAAATAGATTTTCAGTTAGGAATGTGAGAATTGGAACCACACACCCTGCTGAGACGGACATTGTGAGAATCAGGCCTGAAAAGAAAACATGTGACTTCAGCATCCAGGAAGTGACCTTTCTAGGGTTTCTAAGGTCAGATTGGCATCTGGAAGTTGTATCAAACTCCTGTGGGTCCTGTCAATCAGTGCTACCGGTCAATTAGCTTAGAGCTGTGTATGAGGACGGCCCTATTTCCTGTTTCACAGGGGGATTGTGGGAGAAGCGGCTAAGGATCTGGGTCTTTTTGTCTGGACTTTGGCATGGTGGCAGGACTTCACATGGGGTGCTAGGAAAGAAAGGATTTTCTCTCTGGCTATACTGAATAGATCTATTTTCCATGCTATAAGGAATCTACTCTCAATCTCTCTCTCTTCACTAACTTCTAATACACTTTAATAAATACTTAAAAGCCTAAACTCTTGCTGAATTGAACAGTAAATCATAGATAATTTCTCCCCCACACTGGGGTCAGGTGAGATGACCACACATCAGATTTTAAACATCACAGCTAGAATTTTAGGCTTTACAGGAAGGACTCTAGAAATGTGTTGTTTATTATCTAGTATAGTATTTTTCTTTGTTAACTTTTTAGGTACTTAATAAATGTTTTTTAATTGGCAGAGACTGAATTAAGGACTCTGCTATTCTGTGTTAAAGGCATCCTCTTCAATGTTAGCCATCAAATGTGCTGTAGAACTGGCTCCAAACTTGCAGTGAGAATTAAATTCAGCAAGCTTTTATTAAGCACCTACTGTGTGTTGTGCAGTGTACTTTTTTTTTTCTTTGTGCAGCGTGCTTGGTACTGGGGATGCAACAGTCCCTTACCTCAAAGAATGCTCACTACATGATGGTTCCAAATGTAGATTCACTACTTTCTAGCAATGTGGTCCTAAAAACATCCCTTTTTCATTTATAAAATGAAGAGGCTTGAGTAAATGATCTTTAAGGTCCCTTCCAGCCCTTATAGTCAGTGCTTCTGTGAAATGCTTATGGAAATAGAATTCCAAAGGAAGATGTCATTTCAATGTGCTTGGTCTTGAACATATTCATCAGTGTAACATCCTATTTGTGGCTTACACATCTGGCCAACCATATTTGTGCAGCAATCTACTATCACTCAGAAGCTAGTAATTAGCCAGTGAAATGAATCCTTTTATAGTTGTCATCTACAGTAAGTATATGTAATAAGATGGTGATCTTCTTTTAAGGAAATGGCTATTTCTTATAGGTGTTAGTGAATATTGTAACACTAGGACTATAAATATAAGATTATAAGGTGGACTATTCTCTTGAAATGTTATGTATTAAAAAATTAAGTAAAAACAGAACCCATGAAAGAGTTCTGTATTTTAGGAAGCCTGTCTCCTTGAAGATTTCCTTTCAACCTGTTATTCAAGCAAACAAATAACATTTGCACTTATCCTGAAGGCATGTTGCCTTTACTAAATAAAATCTGATCTGTTTAAGATAATGCTCTGTCTTTCCATCTTCATCAAATTATTACCATTTCAGCTTCTGTGATAATCCAGTACAGTGGAAAATATATTAGACTTGGAGTCACGGGCTCTGGGTTAGTAGCTTTCAAACTTCTACCAATAATGATTACTTTAAAAGCATCTGACCTGTTTTTGTTGAAGGCTGAATTCTAAAAGGTAATCCTTAGCTATTCAGAACTTCACTCTCAGAGCAGTCATTCCACTTTTGGGTACATTTTATGAAACAGAAGTCTCAACTTTCATCAGGAAACAACTAAAACGATTCAACAAGAACAACAACATGGAGAAAACACTTTTCCTTCCTGAATCTTGTTTTGCTCTTCTGTAAAATGAAAGAAAGGGTGGGACTGTAACTTAGAGTCCCTTTTAACTCTCGATAAAATAACATATTAGTAAGCATAAGCTACTAATAAGAATGCTGTACTAGGAGCAGCTAGGTGGCACAGTAGATAGAGTACCTGCCCTGGGGTCAGGAGGACCTGAGTTCAAATGTGGTCTCAGACACTTAACACTTACTAGCTATGTGACCCTGGGCAAGTCATTTAACCCCAATTGCCTCACCAAAAACAAACAAACAAAAAAGAATGCTGTACTATTTCAAGTTGATCAGCGCCCAGCAGAAGCATCCACCCCTACATTTAATTTCCTTTCTGGGTTTCCTGGAGCTCTTCTGCAGCTGAGTGATGGAGGTACAGTGATTCCACAGGTTTCCTCCCCATGGCAGAAGGAAGATTCTGGAGCAAGGGTCATTATCAACTTTCTTTTATCTGTGGAGATATTCTTGCATCTTGAGGACTCAGAATTCACAATTCACCCCAGTCAGTCATCTGAAGAGTAGAAGAGGAATCTGATATTTTATGTTTCCTGTTCATAGGGACCCAAAATTGGTTTAGTGGATGATCGGGATATTTACAATCTGTATACTGCTTTGACAAGATGTATCCTGTAAAGGAGGGCACTAGGCTTTGAACATTGTGAAGATGTTAATAAAACCTTCTGGCAGGCAACTTATTCAGGGGGTAGACCCTTTCCTGAGGATAAGGACTGAAATGATAGGTTGGACCGTGGGCTGCTTTTTTGAGGGTCCTCAAATTGGTGCTAACTCCCTGTTTGACTGATGCACTGGTTCATTGAGGTATTAGCTCTTCACTTGAATAGCATCAGAAATATTCTGGAAACTTCTATTTGAGGATTACTGTATGTCATTGTTTTACGTGAAGATGTACAACTGGCCGTCTGAACTTGAATGGTTGAAAAAAAGAGAAAAACAAAACAAAATAAGAGAGAAAGGCTGATGACTTTGTGCAACTCGGACTCACTTAAATCCAATTCATGGGAAAGTCAAGAGAGCACCCATTAAGTGATGTCTTAAAAAAACAGAATGAACAACAACAGTAAGGAAGATGGGACTGGAGGAGGGTCAATACTAGAAGGAAGGGATCATAAAGCTGGCTTTTGGAAAAATTTCCAGAAGGAATCATTCTGCTATCACTGAGATATGTAGGTAACAGATGCTTTGCCCATTTAAGCAGCAACATGGGAGTAGCAATGGAAATATCACCAGGATACATGTAAGCATGTTTGTTACCTTAACCCAAGCACACAAAACATATATATCTACCTTGTCTTGATGTTTCTTGTTCATCATTATACACACTGACTATTTGATTCCATCATATATTAGGACGTAGGATAGTGGCGGATGGCTTACCAGTTGTAGAGGGCAGGATCTGGGTCACTTAGTCTTTTGAGGCTAGAGTCCTTTCATGTGTAAAATAACTACTTCTAACTGTAAAACCTGTGATCATAATATTTGATGACCTATTTTGGTATAGATGCCTCTTTTTTATAACAAATGCCAGAGAATTATTGTGCTTTATGAGCTATTTTTTTCTGCTGCTTCTAGTTTTTCTCCTGTCTTTCCATATTTTCTGATCTTGCTCCTGTCAGATATACCTTCTCCTAATTTGTTAGCTTCTTAGAATATAAGCACTTAAAAGACATTGAAACAAAGGGGCTCCCCTCTAAGTAGAGTGAATAGAATGCATTTAGTGAGTATTTTTGTGATAATTACTTAGGCTGTTCCAAAATCTTCTTGTTCTTATTTCCTTGTTCTTGATTCCTTTGAAAATAGGTGAGGTTCCTAGGTAGCTGAGTTCAGACAAGTGATTTTCCTTAAAACCTTACCTTCTCTTATTTTCAGAATTGCCCAGTGGTTTCTGATATAGTTCCATAGGGGGTATATGACATTCAACTACTGAAGCAAAGGAAATGAATAATAATGATTTTAATGTTCTGTCCCTTGAGAACTTTTTCCCTCTTAGGAATCCTTTTATATTCTAGAGTTCTACTTTCTCCTCTATGCACCTATGTTCTTTAGAGAAAGTAAATCTGCTTAATGAAAGAGTTTAAAGATGTTCTCTAAAATGCTCTCTAAGAGAATTGTTACTTTGGCTGTTAACTCTCGAGGGGTATAAAGTAGCTTTCAAACCTCTACCAATAATGGTTACTTTAAAAGCATCTGACCCGTTTGTGCTGAAGGTTGAATTCTAAAAGGTAACCCTTATCTTTTCAGATCTTCACTTACTTAGAGCAGCCGTTCCACACTTGGGCACATTTTATAAAATAGAAGTCTCACCTTTTATCAGGAACAGAATATTTTAGTATGAAGCATTACACCTTTTTTGTAGCAGCTTGCTTTTCACCTGTGTTGATTCTTACTACCAGTTTTGCAATTGTCTTTATGCCTCTATTTCTGTTGGCACACAGCTGAATGGACATCTGATATTTGTTAAATGATAAGAGTACATTATAAATGAAATTTTCCTATCTGATTTCTAAGAATATTGATTATAATGGTAGTGGTAATAGAAAGCCATAGTATTTGAACAAAAATTAATCATCTTTTGGTCTGTTCCCAGTGGATAGGATGATAACTGATAAGAGAGGGAAAGTAGAGTTGTTCAAATTTTGGATTATTTCTGTTTACTTTGGTAGAAAGAATGAACTCTGGAATGTAAAGGACAGAATAAAAATGTCTAATATAGAATTGATACCCAAAATAAGTAAGAAGATAGTAAATCAATTAGCTGTCCTTGAGGAATTAAATCCTAGAGTTCTGAAAGAATTGTCAAATGTGATTGTTGAGCCAATCAGTGATCTTTGAAATATCTTAGGGAATAGGAGAGAGACATATCAGGACAAGAGAAATAGAGGGAAGAGAATGGAGTTTGCTAACAACAGGCTGCTAGACTTGACTTCGTTTCCTGGGAAAAAAAATCCAAAACATTAATAGGATGATTATTGAATACCTACAAAAAGAAGTGGTGATCACAAATAGCTAGTTTGGCATCATTAAAAACAAACTTATCATTTTCTTTTTGTTTATGAGTACTAAATTTGTAAATAGCTTGTGGTTTTTGTTGTAATGCTTGGCCACTAGAATTATTATTATCACTGATTTTATTGGAAAGAACTAGATCTGGAAAGTTTATTGACTAACCTGTGACCACAGAAATATTAAGTGTTGAAGGTGCCCTTGTAAATTAGGCTCTCTTGAATCCAAATTCTATGCTCTATCCACTGTATATCACTAAAATAATTCTTCATACAGTAGTCTTAAAATTTTTAAATTTCTTCCCTTTTTCAGTAAGTATATATAGCAAATTGAAAGTATAATTTTTTAAAAGTGCTGAATATTATAAATGCTTCCCATAATAGTTGTCACTGGAACATTTGTACTGAGCATTCTTAGGTGTATTTGAAAACAGAATACAGTTAGTCTTATTCTTTGCATTTATGATTCATCAAAAATATGCTTCTGGCTCTCAGCCTGCTCTAGGATATTGAAGTTAATGTTTATCTTCTCTTAGGTTATGCAAGCTAAGGAAATTGAACATCTGTTTTGAATAATTTGACCTTAAATCACATTTTAAAATAAAATCATATGAGTATTATTAATATCATTAGGAAGCAATCGAAATATTATTCTTGTTGTCACAGGAAAACCTTTAAAATCCATGTTTTAAATGGACTTTTCTTATGTTTTAAGGAGCAGATTTAAAGTTCATGTTTTTGTTTTACTTTTTCTTAACATGCCTTTGTTACCTGGAAAAGGCAAAGTTGAAAGACACAGCTCCGATAGATGCCATTTAAAAAAAAAAAGAAAAGAAAGAAAAGAAAAAGAAAAAAGACAAAGAATAAAAGCCTGTGCTTTAGCAGTATGTTTGTTGTTGTTGGGGGGGAGGAAGATGCAGAACAGAAAGGATTTAGAGAGCTTTTGTGTGTGTGTGTGTGTGTGTGTGTTAGGTTTAGAGTCCAAACACAATACTCATTAACTTCTGGTCATCCTGATTGCTATTTGTTTGTGCAACCTATTAATTTATTCTAAAGAGTAGACCTCCTAAGCAATTGCTTATCTAACCCAGAGATGCACCATGAAAACTTGATTGTCTTGGAATTCAGTAGTTTTTCCTGTGGTTTCTAATTCAAAAGCTGCCCTTGTTGACACAACTGAGAAAGCTTCCCACCAATCCCATTTTCCTATTGTCTTTTGGTGTTTTCAATATCATTCTTATTTTTATAGCCTTCACTATAACCTTGACCTGTGTCTGGAAGCAGGGCAGTTAACTGTTCTATATCGGTAGCCTATGAGGAATCAGTGTAGTATGGTGTGCCCTAAAGTCTTAGTGCAGTTTTAAGCTTTAATTGGTTTTAATGAAAAATCTTAAATTGCAGACTAGAAATTTGGCTATTGCCTCTGATGGCTAAGGATGAAGATACCAGATACCACTTCCCTCCCAAAGTGAATAGTTCTTTTCCTAAAGGGTACAGTGGCTTCATTCCATAGGCTACAAGGTTCAGGATAGGATAGTGTAAGGAGTCCCCAGTGGGATGCTTACAATAAGCATTAAAGGGGATTGCCAAAAATCTACCACTTCCTTCAGCAAATGAGGGGAAGCTTTGAGAGAGTCTGTAAAAGAAAGGAGAGGTAGTGAGAATTTGGAAAGATTTACAAACTTTGATCAATGCACTGACCAACCATGATTCCAGAGGACTCTAGGGAGAAATGTATTCACCACCCCCTAATGGAGAGAGTATGGAATCACAGTTCAGTTTGAGATATAATTTTGGACATAACCAGTAGGAGAATTTGTTTTGTTTAACTACACATGTTTGTTACAAGGGCTTCCTCCCTGATTTCTTTTGTTTTCCAATGGAAGGCAAGGAATGAGAGGCAGAGATAATAGATTCTTCCTAATTAAAAATATTTTTAAAGTAGTATTGAGAGATACCCTAGCAGAAAAGGGTTTTTTTTCCAGAATAAATAAAAGATGGACACTATTTTCAAACCTACTATGTAATGATATAATAATTGACCTTTCATCTACCACCCAAAGCATATGTCATCGTTGTGTACTGACTTCTTTCTGAGTTTGGTATTTTACATTTTAAAGCTAACTCAATCATTTTATCTTGGAAAAAAAATGTCATCATTCAGCTGATCCATGATGGAGGGAGGAAGATCAGGGAGATGAAAGGGAGCAGTGGGTATCTCAGAATTGACAGCAATTTGGAATAATATGGAGAAAGCTTGTATTGTGATGGCTTATGCCATTTTGGGAATTAAAACCCCCCAAAAGTCACTTTCTAAAGTTGTCAATCAATAATTTCTTGACGTTTGGGAAATTAAACCATCTCTTAAGACCCTTCTAAATGAGTCTGTCTGTCACTACTCCATTGTAGTACTTGTTTCATTTCTTGAGATAGTCATTAGCTGCATCAAATAATTAAAAGGTTGTATTTACTTTATCCTAAGCCAGTTCTTTACTCATAAATTACAGAGGAGATGCAAGATATTTTCTAGCTAAGCAGCTAATACGGTGCATCTAAATGATACACTGTAATACAATTTAGTTCTCATTAAGGATTCACTTTTCTTATAAAGGGGAAGCCCATCACTTTTCTAAATGGAACCCACAGGATTTCATCTGTTTACTGTGGCATCCTTTGGTACTTATTCTCTTCCCCTAACAAGTCGGTCTCCAAGGTCTTTTACAAGACTGGTTGACAGGGCATCATGTTCTGATTCTGCTGATGTGTTTTAGGTCATATAATTTATTTATGTAAATCTTTATAAAATGAGTCTAATTTGCCTTTACTTTGCATTTCTATTTATTCAACTAGGAATATAAATAATATACCACAAATGAAGTTCATTAATGAAAAGAGCTGTTTTGGATGAAGTGTGGTATTTTCAGTGGTTTTCTGTTGCCTCTGGGATAAAAGGAAAGCCCCTCATAATCTCTAGACCACTTATCCATACTTATTATTCATATTCTCCATTGTAGCCAAACTTGGCTGCTTGCTATATCCAGAACTTGCTCTTCCATCTCCTGCCTTTATTTTTGTGCAGGCTGAACCTTCCATCCTCACCTCTGCTTTTGAGCATTCTTAACTCATTTCATTGAGACACTTTCTGATCCCTCAAGGATTTAGTGTTTGCTATCTCCTGAAATAATATTTTCTTATCTTTTTACATATATATGTATATATATACACATATATGTATACACACACACACATACATACACTCTGACAGAATGTAAGTTCCTTGAGTTCAGGCATTGTTTTTCATTTTCAGCTTCATGATTTCCAACACAGTGCCTTCATATAGAGGGAATGGAAGTTGTGACTGTGATTGCATTGCTATAAGGAATTCCCAGGTTAGGAGACTCTCTGCTAATGTGGGTCTCTACCTTCTCTGTAACTTGCATAGAGCACTGAGTTGCCTAGAGCCCTGAAAGGTTCAGCAACATGAGCAGACTGTATAAGGATGTGTTAGAGGCAGGTCATGACTGTAGGTCTTCCTGGCTTTGAAGCCAGCTATCTTACCTCTATGCCCCAAGATCTTTCTTATAGTGAATGCTTATTAAAATTTTGTTAAATTGAATTTTACCTTTAGAAAATTTCTAGTGGATAGAATTGCTTAAATTGTTGTTATATAGTTGAGTAATTTTTTTTGTTGTTGTTGCACAATTTAAAAATCCTTTCATCTGGTTCTAAGAAATTTTGGAGTGTGGTGTATGTATGTATATGTGTATGCACATGCATGTACACACATACACATATGTGCATATACACAGATAATGCTTACACACGTGTATGTGTATACAATAGACATGATACACACATGTAAATACAGAATATGTTTGATATATATGTATATATATATACACAATATATATGTATAAACTCTCCATATATTTCTATAGAGACTGACTGCCTATCATCCATCTATCTATCCATCTCCATCCATCCATCCATCCATCCATCCATCCATCCATCCATCCATCCATCCATCCATCCATCCATCCATCTATATAGGGAGTCAGCCAATATAGTAATTCTCATCTGAAGTTAGTTGTTATAGTGGTAGGTATGGGCTATCTCAAAGAGGATGATAGCCAACAGTAATAATCAACACAGTGATTACCAACATGTGCATTTTATAAACAACTTCTTTCAAAGTTGTAGAAGTGACCTAGCCATCAAGGGGTCATGGAGTGGTAGACAGACATACAAAGAGTTCCTCCTAATTCTGTGGCATCAGATTAAGGATATTCATATACATAGGTCCTTGTTAAGAGATAGCATGTCACATGAATGAACCTTTGGTTCTTGATCCCTCGGAGCATGGAAGGCAAGAGGAGAAGAAACAAATACAACAGGAGAGTGCTTCATCATTTTAATATGGCAAAGGTTCTAAATTAAAGCTTTCACCAGTCATTGGTAGGCCCAGTTTGTGTTTTGGGGAACTATACAACTATACAAAAACTATACAACTATACAATTATTAACATTTTGGTAGGAATATAGGAGAGGCAACAGACTAAGATATCAAGAACCAAATGGTTGTGAATAAATGGTGGACACAGAATGGGTTCAAGTTGGCAAATCCATCAGCTTCATTGAATTTAGTTCAGTTGGTGCTAAGTAGGTTTTTAAAAAGTGGGGTTTTTAAAAAATTATGATGACATGTTATAGATTAGATTCCTTCACAAGAGTTGTCCGATTTTTACTTACTAGAATTTGGTACCCTTTGGTTTCATCATTACTAACCTCAACAGTTGTAGAAAAGACATGTTAATTAGGATCAGAGATAACTCTGGGTTGAAGAAAGATTATTTATTCTAGCATTTTGAAAATGAAATTCAAAATAAACTTGGCCTTGGAACTAGGAATGTTTAGCCTGGAGAAGAAAAGACTCAGGGGAATATGATAACTTTCCTCAAATATTTGAAAGACTGTTTTGTGGAAGAAGAGTCAGATTTGTTATTTTTGGACCTACAAGGCAAAACTAGAAACAGTCAGGGGTGGAGTTACAAAGAGAATAATTTAGGCTTAGTGTTAGGTAAAAAATGAGTATCATTTAGAGTTATCCCTAAGTGGAATGGATTCCCTTGGAATTCAGTGGGTTCTCCCTTATTGGAGGTCTTCATATCTACATAGGCTAGATGGCCACTAGCTGGCTGTGCTATAATGAGCATTCTTTTGGGGTATGAGTTAGACCACCAGATGACCACTGAAATGACTTCCAATTTTGAAATGTTATGATTCTGTGATAAATTGAGCTCTGCACCCCTGGAAAGAGTACCCACATCAAGAAGGTCATAAATCCATTGAATTTTAGTGAAACACATAGAAAAAAAAAGTGATCCTAAGTCTATAGAATGAACTACTAAAAACAGAAATGGAGAGCTGTGTACCTCAGAAATACAGTGAATCAGCAGTTAAATGACAGTTCGGTGTGTCACCTCCATCCCCTAGAATGTAAGCTCCTTGAGGGCAGGGAATGTCTTTCTGTTTGTATTTATACTCTGATTTGCACCTAGACTGAAATGTTACAGCTGCTTAAAAAAAAAAAATCTGTTTCCCAAGTAATCAAAGGTTAATTCTCTGAACACGGAAACTTTATTTTAACCAGTTTTATGAGAATATTTCCAAAATTTATTCCACACTTCCCAGTGGGCATATTTTAATTATTATCTGCACATAAAATAGGATGGTGGATGGAAGATGCCTAGATTGGGAATAAGAGAACTTAGGTTCATATACAGACTCTTCTACTTACTAGCTATCTAAATTTGAGAAAGTCACTTAACGTTTTTAAAAAGAAAATGAGAGCTTGGAATAGATGATCTGTAGGGACCCTCCTTCCTGTTTTAAATCTATGATCTAAGAGGCTAAACTAATCATATAAACTTTCTGAAAACCTAGAGTTTTTATTATGAATATTGATGATTATGCTGCTTCATAAATCAGAGAGGCTTCCAGGCACTATCAGAAGCTTTCTCCACCAATTGCTATATAATTTGACTTTGAATGGCAGGCTAAGAAGTTGGGGTGTGTACCATTTTTTTCCCCAGTAGGCTGGTGATGTTAGGGAGTGGCTCCATTTCTACTCTCAGGGACTTTTCTGCTCACTGCCTTGTCCTTCCTGCCAATGTTGAGTCAGCAGGCGGCATCTTCTTGCTAATCTCTTCTTTTCTCCATTCTTGTCTCTTTTCAAGGTTTTTACTTGTTTTTCAGTTTTTACATCCAAAGGCTTGGTTTTTTTATAGTGATTCCTAGCCTTGATGATAATGCACCCTTCTTTCTAATCAGACAGGCCTTTTCTTTAGTGCCAGAAATCCAGAAGCCTTAGTGTTTTCACTTATCCCTTCCTCCTGGTTCAGCAGCTTGGTTATGTTTTCTTGAGGTGGCTGGAAGCCTGACTTGGCAGAACTGAAGTATTAGTGATTTTTAAAATAAATATGACAAAGAGATCTAGCTTTGTTCACAGTGAGGTACAAATTGAACATGATCAAATTTGTAACTACTGTAGGAATTCTTACACAGGGGCAAATGTAGTTGAAGGGGCATCTGGGTGGGTACGATTATGTTAGGCTAAAGGACAGTCCACCCCCCAGGGAATGTGATCTGTGTACCTGGGGCCTGGCTAATGATCACAAGCCCCTAAATCCTGGGAAAGAAATGGGGTAAGGGACAAATATGTGGATTTCAGAGAAGATAGACCTTCAGGGGAAAAATGTCGTAGCTACATTACCCTAAGAGTGGCAGGAAAGAGAATAAGGACAGTGCACTGATTAGACAGACCATCACACACACACACACACACACACACACACAAAACCCTGTGTTCCCCCAAGCAATTGGCACCTTTGAGCGAAGCTTTGGTTAACCCTATTCTCTATACATTTCTGAACTTAACCTTATCAATGTGTGTCCAGATAAATTGAGAACAAGTGAGGGTTTTGCTTCAGGTGCATGAAGCTAAGGGGTTTCAAATATGCAGCTACTATGCCAACTCTTTATGATGGGTATGTATGTAAGCAATTTTATATTATTGCTTCAGTTGCAAAGTTATTTGCTGTGCTAGTTCTTGTGGCGATTGATCACGCTGTTACTTGATGCTCTGGCATTCACAGATTTGATAGAATTATAAAACTTGGAGAGACTATACAGTAGAAAATTAAAATAAATAAGGATATATAAAAGGTTCCCTATACCAAAAGGTCCTAAGAGTTACATTTATTTCATCTGAAAGAAGGAAACCTGGAGGGTAAATTTTGTAATGGTCATGAAGACCATAAAGTTTACCAGCTAGAATAATTAGGAATAATTAATTATATTCAGTTATTTGATTAACCAGAACAGACATTATCTGACTGTACCGGATAATAGAAATTTTATTACTTATTCACTGAGCAAAACCTCTCATATATAGCAAATAAATCATGCAGTTTCTAAAACCCCTAAACTCCAGAGCCTCTAATAGACTAATGCAAATTATAATGATAGGTTAGAAAAGGATAACTAATTACATACAGTTATTACTGCTGTCACAAACAATGATGGAAGATGGACTAATCAAAGGCATTTGCCACTAGATATGATTAAGCTAAATTTAATTCCCTCTAAGATTCAAGGATGTGGACTTCTTGTATGCACATAAGAGAGTTATTCTTTTCCTGAAGACTCAGATAATTATTCTTCAAGACCTTCAAAGTCTAGATCTGAAAACTGTCCCTTTTTAACAAGTAGCTATCAACTCAGAATCCTTTTCAAATGCCTACAAGGTTTTATCCAGTACTTAGCTACCAATGACTTCAGGGTGTTTTGTTATCTGAACACAAACAGAATTTCTGTGTTAATTTGCATTATGGTTCCTTTTATTTGTATGCCCAGTTGGAAGGCTTATGTGAAGAAAAAAAATAGAGGTAAAGAAGGAAGTACAGAGGGAAACCCAATTACTCTTTGAAAATGCATTTTCTCACAGTCAAAACATGGAAACAGTAGGTGAAAATTAAACATTGAGCCATATAGGAGAATTTTGAAAAACAGATGATTTGTCAGAAATGGAGAAATAATACTTTGAAGTCTTTAAAAATAGTTGGTGAGTTAACTGTTGTTTGGCTAAAAAGGAGCACATAAGTGATAGCATAAAGATGGTCCAAAAAAATCACTTTCTTGAAATCCTGTGTGAATTTGGATGTAACTTCAGTTTGCTTGGATTAAGAAAAAAATCATTGTATAATAATAATAAAGCTGGTAGAAAGTTGGAACTCAAGGTGACTAGAGAGAATAGTGGGAAAGTGTCTAGGTCCCTTTGATGAGATCCAGTAATCAAGATGAGAGGAATGACTGTATGTCCTTGGGTACTAAAAGTGTTATGGGGAAATAGGGTAGGGGTTTGGGGTTCTTAGGAATTCCTCTTTAAAGAATTACACCTTCTTGCACACAAAACCAATAGAATAAGATAATAGTTTATTTAGGGGCTGGGGAAGGGAAACCAAGAGAGAAATCCTTTGACTTCTCATGGGCAGAAAGCATGGCACAGAGTGTGGCTCTGAGATACCAATCTCCTCAAGCAGATACTTTTATAGAGGTCCGATGATGGTCCAATGAGGTGATCGTCTGACTGTGGAAAGCTCCCCTATTGAGGGAGAACCATACCCCACTGGTGGTGGCTGGGGGAATTGAGTGAGTGGTGGCTTCGAATCTCTCAAGCCATCTCTCTCTCTCCTCCTTCTGCCACAAAGGCAGCAGCCACACCTAATCTTATCTCCCCAGGGGTGAGGGAGACTGGAATGAAGGGTGGTGGTCCAGAGCTAGCTCAGTCCTGATCAAGTTCCACTTATCTCTTTAGGTGTGCCTGTCCTTTGGTTTAGTTTCTTAAGAAGGTTCTTTGATGTACCCCAGAGAACTTCTGGGGTGCTCTGGGCCCATAACAAAAAGAATTGGGAGATGTGATTCACTGAACCATTGTCAGTGATCTTTCTTTTTTAATATAATAAACATTTTTATTTAAAGTTTTGAATTCCAAATTCTATCCCTCCTTCCCTCCCCCCTTCCCCCACTTCCTTCCCCCCTCCCAGAGATGGTAAGCAAATATAGGTTGGTTATACATGTGCAATTCGGTAAAACATTACCATATTAGTCATTTTGTACAAGAAAACTTGAATAAAAGAAAAAATAAAAGAAAGTAGAAAATAGCACACTTCAGTCTGTATACAATCAATATCAATTCCTTCTTTGGAGGTGGATGTTATGCTTCATCATCAGTCCTTTGGAATGGTCTTGGATTATTTGGATTGCTGAGAATAGTTGAGTCATTCACAGTTCTTCATCAAACAATATTACCGTCACTGTGCACAGTGTAAGGAACTAAAATTCTAGCCATATTGTCTAAAATATCTGAGTGCTTGCCAATAAATTATAAGCTTTAGAAAGAGTTTAGACTTTCAAGCATTTATTAAGGAGAATAAGAATTTGGTGAAGAGAGAGAGAAAGGCCTAGATTCATCTATCTATCAAAGGAAGAGCACCTTTTCCTCCACTCTCCATGAGAGTCCTAATGAAAGAGCTCAAACCACCCCTTCCTCAATCCCACAAGCTTCCTGTGAAAACTGGAAATGTCCTGTCCCCCCCCACACACACACAGCTCCAAGCTAATTGGCTGATAGCTTTGATCGACAGTACCCATGAGCAAATGTCACTTCCTGACACCAAGGACCTGACCACATGGCTTGTCCTCAGATGCCTTCTCCTGATGGCAGAAGTTTCCTATTGTAGCTCTCCAGCAGGTGGCATCATTCCACTGTCGTAATGACAACAGTGTTTTTCTGGTTCTGCTCACTTCACTATACATCAGTTCATATTAGTCTTTCCAGGCCTTTCTGAAATCATCCTTCTTGTCATTTCTTGTAGCACAATAATATTCCATTACAATCATACCACAGCTTGTTTAGTCATTTCCCAATTGATGGGCATCCCTTTGATTTCCAATTCTTAGCCACTACAAAAAGAACTGCTTTAAATATATTTTAAAAATTAGATATTTTTCTCTTTTTTCAGATGAGTGATCTTTCTTTTAAAAAGGTTTTATTGATTTATTTTATGACTATCATTTCCAAATTACCCTCCACAGAACCCACACCTTTAATCAAAAAGAAAGTTATGGTAAACAATCCAACCCATTAATCATGTTATCTCCAAAGATTATACCTGAAACTGATGCTCAGGCAGTACTATGGTTCAGGTAGAGTCACTGGGACTTTGCCTCAGTTTGCTAAAGTTTTTAGAGTGTGTCAAAAGCCCTTTTGGTCTTTTAGTTGCACAAAACTATCTTAGTGCATAGTTGGCAAGAAGAATTAGCTAAAATAGGAAGCTGCCAGATGTTCTGCTTTTCCTCCCCTGGGCCTGTATTCCAGGTACAACTCCTCTCTCTGTCAGCCTCCTTGTCCTCACAGTGGGATCCACACTTAATTCAGCATTAACAAATTGATGCAGGAGTGTTTTGGCTGCCACTGGCTGCCTAAACAATTTGAGCCACCCTTTGCCATAGCAATTCATATTTGTGATTTTGGTGAAGGGCAAATGGCATAATTTTCTTTTTTGGGGGGGGGGAGAGGGAGAGCTGGTGGTGGTGATGGTGGTTGTTTCCTAGGGAGGGTGAATTCCTTCTCTTTTCTAAGCTTACAATTTCTTTTTATTGTGAGGTTAATTTAAAAAAAAATGACCGTTTAAAGATATCAAGAAGAACAAAGAGGATTGATAAAAAAAGATTGAACTTCAGTTACACATATATAGAAGTTTTAAAAATGGGGAAGATATTAGGGCAGCTCGGTGGTGCAGTGGATAAAGCACCAGTCCTGGAGTCAGGAGTACCTGAGTTCAAATCTGGCCTCAGACACTTAACACTTACTAACTGTGTGACCCTGGGCAAGTCACTTAACCCCAATTGCCTCACTTAAAAAAAAAATGGGGAAGATAGGTGGAATTGACAAAGCAACACGTTTGACTTTGTTCTTGGAAATATTATAGAACATATTGCTAAGGAGGTTTTCTCCCCTAGACCTTTTGTGGTATGGAGGTATATCCAGATTTGAACAGTTATGATCACTTGATCTAATGTTCAGAACTCTGTACAATTTACAAATGATGATTTCTATCGGTTAAAATACAGAACCAAAATGAGAGGGTTTTTGCTGGTGACAGATATACAGAATATAGAAATTCTGGGTGGTAGATTAGAGAACAACAGCCTTGTTTCATCTTTGGGGAAAACTTCCCTATTTTCCAATCGCTATTGGGATTTGCCTTTTCTTCAGCTCTTTGGCCAAAAAAAAAAAAAGAATAGTAGTTTGTTTTCTTCATAAATGCTCAAGTGGCAG
Organism: Dromiciops gliroides; assembly: GCF_019393635.1. Lineage (NCBI taxonomy): Eukaryota > Metazoa > Chordata > Mammalia > Microbiotheria > Microbiotheriidae > Dromiciops > Dromiciops gliroides. The sequence goes on along the minus strand of NC_057861.1, from coordinate 225,524,484 downwards.
CAGAGGTAAGGCAGAGGTAACTGAGTGTAGCAGCGTAGGTAATGGACTGGAAAAAAGGAGCCTCAAGGATTTGATTCTGGCTGTGTCACTAACTTTTTATGAAGATCTGGTAAAGTTGCTTCCCCATTTCTCTGTGACCCACTTTCCATTTGTATTAAATGCCACATTCAGTTGCTTCGTGTAGTAGTTAATAGAAAGGAATGAATTAATCCATGAATGAAAAAAAATGCAACAACAACACCACCTTATTAAGTATGTGCCAAGCACTGTGCTAAGGGGTAAGGGTAGTAAAACTGGTTCAGTTCCTGCTATCACTCTAATTGTAGGGTGACATCATCTCTACAAGAAGTCAGCTGCAGGGCAGATAGAAAGGTCTAGAAGTCCTAAGAGTCCTGTAGCCGTGTGGAAGACACGGTCCAGGGGTCCTTAAAGTGCCTTTCTAGGTTAGATGGTGCCTGGGTGTCTGGAGGGTGTAGCTGCAGGGCAGTTTCTAAGTCCTGGATAGTTAGGAATCAGTTGTGGATGAGATGGCAAGGTCTGGTTCTGATCTATGTCAATAGAAGGAATAGAAATGGTGAATCTCAGGTGATCTAAGTGGTGTGAGCTATGTTGCCCTTTCCTCCTGGTGATTTCATAGTATCAGGAGAAAGGTGATTAAAATGTAGGAAAGTGGATGGGCAAGAGAAAGTACCTTCATTGGTGGTTATTTCAATACTTTGATGATCTGTGGTTTTTTTGTTGTTATTTTTTTCAGGAAAGTTACTCTTATTGATGCAAATTCAAATCCTTATAACTTGGTAAATGGGCTTTGAGAGTTTTGCCTTTGAAAAATTCATTACCTCACTGACTACTTGGTGATAACCTTAAATTTAGCTAAGTTGGTTGTGAGGTGACCAGACCTGTACTTGAAGTATTTCTGGGTCAGGTCAAGTCAATAAGTATTGATTAAGCACCTACTATTTGCCAGGCACTCTCCTACAGGCTGGGGATAATTTAAACTTTACTGGCATAACCTTTATAAACCCTGGGACTTCTAAATCATGATAAGGTATCAAAAAGCAAGACTTTAGTTGTGGGAAATATTAATAATAGTAATAATAATGATATATCTCAAAAATATAGACTGCTCTAGAAACATTGGATAATCTTTTAAATTTGTTATAGTGGCTTATGAAATGTAATTTTAGGAGTGATAAGGATAAAAGATATTTGGGAAAAAATTTAAAAAACAGTTTTATTCTTTAAACAAATCTTTATTGGGTGCCTTATTTTAAACAGCACAGCAAAGGGACAAGGAACTCCTACTAGTCCACTAGGATAAATAAACATGTACACAGATAACTATAATACAAGGCCAATCAATCAAGAAGCATATATTAAGTACCTAGAACTGTATTCTAGGCACTGTACTAAGTGCTAGGGATGTGAGGAAAGCATGATGAGAGAAGTGTAAGTAAATTTCCATGAATGTTCAGAAAAGGAACATCCTTTTTCTCCTTGAAGTATTGATGAAAGTAGACTTTTATGGAAGAGATGTCATTTGGATTCAACATTTAGGGATGGATAGAAATCAATAAGTGATACTGAAGATAGAAGTGGGGGAAGAGATCTACATAGAACATGGTCTAGGGTTGGAGACCTTTGGGTCTTTGGAAATTACCTTGTGGGGTGGAGAGAGCAAGAGATGCTGAAATAAGAGTATTGGTACTTGTGCATGGACATTTCTAGATACCATGAGGCAACACTTGTGGGGAGGCCATTGCTGGGAGAAGAAATGGTGGGGCTAGACTGAGGATGGTACATCTGCTTAGGTAGGAAACCTATCATCTGCTGTATTCCTATTTTACCTAATCACTTTTCTAAACTGCATTAACCCTCATTTTTCTTCTTGTTGAAGGAGCATGCAGGCTACTGGCATTCTGGACACTTTAGTGACCTGGGGCAAAACTGTACGTGCCCCACTCGTTAAATCTCTGAGGAAGAGTGTTCAGGGAGATTGTTTTGACAGAGGGAGAAGCCTCAGTAAAAGCATGGAATTGAACAGCAAAGGGTATATTCCAGGAATATCAAAAAGTCCAATTTTTCTGGAGTGTAATGTGTATGAGGGGGAATAGTGAGAGATGTGTCAGGAACTATGTTTCATACTGAGAATAACTGTCCTTTTTCCCATCAATATGACTTTTCAGGAGGGACCAGAAATTGTGATTGAGGGTCTGACTGCTGTTTAATTCTGTTTTTTGACAGGCTCTTTCATGTTGGTTAACACATCTGGGAGGCCAGAATTACAGAGGACCCATCTTCTCTTACCCCAGCTTAAAGAAAATGACACCCATTGCATTGACTTTCACTACTTTGTATCCAGTAAAAGTCATTCCCTTCCTGGACTATTGAATGTTTATGTAAAGGTCAATAATGGTCCTTTGGGAAACCCAATCTGGAACATATCTGGAGCTCCTACTGGCACCTGGAACAGAGCAGAACTGGCAATCAGTACCTTCTGGCCCAACTTTTATCAGGTATACATACTTCACTTTTCACTAACGGTAGCAAATGCTTGTGGATTGAATAATTGAAATGTATTGGTGCTCTTAATTAAAAAAAAAATCTGTTGACTATTTCAAAAAGGCTAAATTGCCCTTTATTTTGGGGTTGCATTTTTACAGGCTGAAATATGTGAAATCATAGTACTTTGTCAATACGGTATGTTGTTAAAGATACTGTCCCCCTCCCCACCACCGGAAGATCTTTGTCTATCCAAGACTATTTCTGAGGCACTAATCTTTTAATTTTTTTGCACTAATCTTTTGAAAGAACCAAGTTTGTATGCAATATAAATGTTTTGAAGGGGTGGGGTAGGGAGGAAAGGTAGGGGGGAGCAGGGAAGAGTGTGGACAACCTGTTATTTATTTTTTATTGTTATTTACTACTTATTTATTACATATATGTTGTTATATGCTATGAAAATATTAAAAAAAATATAGTGGATAGAGCCTGGAGTCAGGAAGATCTGAGTTCAAATTTAGCCCTACACACTTACTAGCTGTGTGAACTTGGACAAGTCACTTAAGACTTATTTGTTTAAATTCCTCATCTATAAAATGGGGACATACTGAAGACCACTTCAGTATCTTTGCCAAGAAAATCACACAGACTTTGGGTTCATGTAGAGTTGAACCAGACTGAGCAACAACAACAATGAAATATTTTATACAAATATATTAAAGCAACACCTATTGTTTTTATATTATAATTTACTAAATTATTTCCACTTAATGTTTGAAGACTTCTGATCTAAAATCCCCATCTACATGTTTTGTAATAGAAAATGAATAGATCATAGATTTAGAGCACTGAGGGAGCTCAGTCATTTAATCCAACCCCATAACTTTATAAATGAGGAAACTGAGGGCCAGAAAGAATAAGGAGTTTGCCCCCAAAGTAAGAGCTGTCTGTAAGTAGCAGAACAGGGATTTAGATTTAGGTCTTCTGGCTTGAATTCTGGTTATCTTTCCATTGTAGCCAAGCTCAGTGGGCCACACAATATTCACTTAAGCTACAGTTATTAGAACTGTAGGGAATTTTCATCCTATTTAACTCTGATAACCTTGGCTCTGAAGACTTCTAAGTGACAGTTAAGGGCTTAATTTAAAAAATATCTATTAGTATAAGTAAGCTGGGATATAATCCAAATCGAGCCTTTTAATTTTTTTTTCTTTCAAAAATGCTTTCCACTTCTGGCTGTGAAAGTCAACTGTTCTAAAGGGATGGCTCAATTTCTTGACAACTAGGAAAGATCAGACTTTAAAAGGTGAATGGTAGAAGAATGATAGACATTTATTTAACTCTAGATTTACATGTAGAAAGCTCTTCAGGGGCAGCTAGGTGGAGCAGTAGATAAAGCACCAGCCCTGGATTCAGGAGGATCTGAGTTCAAATCCAGCCTCAGACACTTGACACTTACCAGCTGTGTGACCCTGGGCAAGTCACTTAACCCTCATTGCCCTGCAAAAACCAAACAAACCCAAAAAATAAAACAACAACAAAAAAGAAAGCTCTTTGGATTCAGGCTGGAGTGATCTTCAATATACCTGTATTAATTTTCCTGTGGAAATGAAAAAAAAACAAAATGAAAACATTTGGTCTAACCTTTTGTGAAGGTTTTAAATAAGATATCCTTTTTCATTCTAGTTATTTGATTCACTTAAAATTTTGACACTGAAATGGATAGTTTATTATTAGTAATTATGTTGACTTAAATATGGATATGTAGACCAACTATGTGATGTTTGTCACTTTAAACTCAATTGTTGCATTTGGTAAAAAGATTGATAATAGTGGAATGTGGACTTGTTCACAAACACAATAGAATACAATAGAGAAGGACTGCCTTCTATTAAATAGAATTAGGAATGTGAAAGGAATGTGCTACCTTACATGTTGAGTAGTAAATATATGGTTGTTAATAATAATGATAATGATAATGATGACAACGATGATGATCACAACGACAGCAGCCAAATTTATATAGTGCTTTGGGGACAGCTTGGTGGCACAGTGTAGCCAGGAGTTGAGAAGATTCATCTTCCTAAATTCAAATCTGGCCTAAGATATTTACTAGCTGTGTCACCCTGAGCAAGTTCCTTCACCCTGTTTGCCTCAGTTTCCTTACCTGTAAAATAAGCTAGAGGAGGAAATGGCAATTCACTCTTTTATCTTTGCCAAGAAAATCCCAAGTGGGTTAATGAAGAGTAGTGCATGACTAAATCAACTGAACAACAATAACAACATAGTGCTTTTGGGTTGCAAAGTGCTTTACAAATATTATCTCATTTGATACTCAGAACAACCCTTAGAGGTAGGTGCTATTATTATTCCCCTTTTATAAAAGAGGAAAATGAGGCAGACAGACATGAAGTGATTTGCCTAGAAACACACAGCTACTAAGTGAGAGGATGGGAACTCAGGTTTTCCTTACTCTAGGTCCAGCACTCTCCTCTACTCCATCATGCTGGAATCTAAATGTAATACATCATTATGAAAGGAAAACATCTGTATCACAGGTTCAGAGCTTGAAGGTATTAAAGAGTCCATCTATTAATCATTTTATTATTGAAAAACTGAAGCCCAGAGAGGTTAAGCGGTCACACAGGTAATAGTCATCATTGGTAATGCTTGAACCTAGTTCTGACTCCGTATTCAGTACTTTTTTTCTATTAGATCACTTTTGTTGTTGTTATTTAGTCATTTTTTCAGCTGTGTTTCACTCTTTGTGACCCCATTGGGGGTTTTCTTGGCAAAGATACTTCAGTGGTTTGCCATTTCCTTTTCCATTTTGCAGATGCAGAAATGGGCAAACAAGGTGAAATGACTTGTCCAGGGTCACACAACTAGTAGGTGTCTGAGGACAAATTTGAACTCAGATCCTCCTGACTCCAGTACAGGGCTCTCTATGCACTGTGCCACTGAGTTAACCCCATACTACATTAACTTCCTAAAATTAAGAGGAAATGCTATAACCCCAGGTGTACTGGTATATGTTCAACAATGAAGGGGTGTGTGTGTGTGTGTGTGTGTGTGTGTGTGTGTGTGTGTGTGTGTGTGAGGGGAGATGCACTCACAACATGCTTTTACATTTAAACGATGGTATTAACCAAAGTTTTTTAAAAAGTCTAAATAATCACCCATACAATAAATCAAGCTCCGATTTTAGCTATTACTGATTTCTGAGATGTAAGTAGTCACACTGAAAATTTAACAGTTGGTTCTTGACTAATTGGCTCTAGCATAACATTGAATATAACCCAGAACAAGAAAACCCTAGGATTATAAGAACTGAAAAGACATCAGAGATCATGTCAACATCGAAGAAAGGAGGGATCTCTCTCTATGTGAATCATTCAAACCACGCTATGACCCAAGAGTTACAGGAGAACTTTGAGTTTCAGTTGGCGGGTTAGATCTTAGCCTTGCTGCTAGAGTGTGAGCTCCCCGAAGAATGGAATCATATTGTTTTTAAGCTTCGTACTTAGGACATTGATGTGTATACATGTTTTACTGAATATTAAAATTAAATATGCAGAATGCTAGAAAGCATAAACTTTTGGTTTCTACCTAGAGATCATGTGGAAAACGTTCTGTTTCTAACTCTCTTTTAAAAAAATGTCATTTATTGATCAACATTGAATAATTTGTCATTTTGGTTCAGGTCTAAACTTTAGAGGCATTTTATTTTGGTAGGTTGTCAATGCAAATAAAGACAAATGTCCTCTTTATTTTTGATAAACAATGTGTTTTCTCTGGCATCAATTGCTTTCATAACCTTTCCCCTCTTGTTATTTCTATCAGCCACTTAACAGAATTTAAAAAGATTTCTCAGCTGCTACATAGAGGTATTCTTGCAGCCCTTATTCATTTATGCAGCTTCTACCTACTATATATGGCAGGCTACTGTGTACACTACTCTACAAATCACAATGGTAGCCTGCATGTAATACAGGTAATTGCAGGTTAATTACTGTTCATTAAAACTTAAATTGTCAAGTATTTGGTGATTAAGATACATTTAATTCCTTAATTAATGCTTGTTCTAATTGCTGCTACTTAAAACCTGCCCATTAGCTAGAGCTATACCAGTAGGGAAGTACAGGCTACCTGCTTTTTCATCACAGGGAAGCCTGCTGAAATACCTGCATCTTTTGATTTACACATCAGCAACTTAATGCTTTTTTAAAAAATGAAAAGGTTTTTTTCCCCTACTGGCTTTCTTTCTTATGTGAGCATTTTTAAAAGAAAAACACTTTGCATCTTTGCATTTTATATACTCTTTTCCCCCTTCCTCTTGATTCAGAAGCAAGTTCCCCAATACCAGTGGTTTCTGACTACCCCCTACAGAATCCAGACTTCTGATTTCCTGTGGGTTCATAGCCATGCACACTGAGGAATCAGATGTACCCTTGTTTTCCTATATACTGCTATTCTTCATCTTTAGGGCCAAGCTAGTTCTTTATAATTTTGTAAAATTTACTTTTAATTGTTTCATTAACAGTTTTATCATTTTTGTTTACAGTGAAAATATTGTTTTCTCAATTCTACTGACATGATTTTGTATCAGTTTATGGAAATCTTTCCAAGCTTCTCTATTTTCATTAGGCTTCATGTTTCTTATCACATAATAATATTCTATTACTCTCATATTCCACAGTGCATTTAGCCATTCCCTAACTAATGAGCATCTACTTTGTTCCAGCTTTTGCTACCACACAAAAAAAATAGTGCTATAAATATTTTGACATATTTGGGACCTTTTTTTGGTGTGTGATTTGCCTCTTTATACTACATATTTAGCAGTGGAATTTCTGGGTTACAGAGTATGGACACTTTAGTTCCTTTATTTGCATAATTCCAATTTGTTGAAGAGAATAGTTCTACAAATTCACAGCTCTACAAAAAAGAAAAGGGATGTTAACATTATTTTTAATCCCTTCTTTTTAAAAAAGGAGAAGCAAATAAAGGACTTAAATGTGATTGCAAAAATGGTCTTCATTTAGCCATTATAACCTCCTTATTAAAATGGATTCTCTTGGATGAGTTGATGGATTCTGGGTAAAGATTAGGTGTGGATTCCATCTGGAGCTCGTTCAGAATTCTTTTGCAGTAAGAACACAAAGGAATTTGCACATAAGGCTAAGCCAAGATTTACCATTTACCAGTCTGATACCTTTTCTGGTAAATGAGGACTTTAGGGAATACAGTTAGCATGATCTAACACATCTTTTCAAGTATGACCTCCAGTTGTCACTCACTACATACCTGGATAGCTTTTTATGTCATGTTTGCCTTCAGCCCCGTTATCTAATCTTTAAAAATTAAGTCATAATTGAGAGTGACAAAACTCAAGTCGGAATAATACTCAAAGATGGCATTTTTGTGTTATATAGGCCATACTTATTAAAAAATTGGGCATATAGTGGGCGAGTAACTAAACTTTACTCCAAAGCAGCCAGGGGCATTATTCATAACAACTGCTCCTGAAATATAATTCTATGTCTCAGAATGAAAAGTAATACAAGCCATGTCTAAGAATTGATGAGCACTGGACTTTGAATAACCTATAGTGACATTCTGTGGTCACTTTAAAATTGACCCAGGACTGATTCTTGTCCAAAAACTGGATTACAATGACAGAGAATGTGTGTAAATATTTTTTCAAATCAATTTTAAACATCTTTGAGGGGTTACTGTATATTTTGTTCCCACAATTCCCTCATTTTTCCCTTCTGATCTATGAAGAATTTTTTCTTCTCTGTTTGGTTACAGGAACTACCCCCATGCCTTTATGGGGGGTTTAAACCATCTGCAATTCTTGTGGCTGACTGGGATGACATCTTTTCTACTTTAGCATATTCTGGGTCATTTCATTCTTTCTTAGAGAGCTTAGAGTTAGGGCTAGAAGAAATCTTAAACACTCAGAAAAAGACAATCTTTCTCAGTCTCATTTTTCTCACTCATAAAAAATAATGGGGGGGGGCAGTTAGGTAGCCCAGTGGATAGAGCATCAGCCCTGGATTTAGGAGGACCTGAGTGCAAATCCAGCCTCAGACACTTAGCACTTACTAGCTGTGTGACCCTGGGAAAGTCACTTAACCCCAATTGCCTCACCAAAAAAAAAAAAAAAAAAGAGGAGGGGGGAATGATAGTACCTATCTCATGTTTTTATTTATTTACTTTTTTGTTTTGTTTTGTTTTTTTTAGGATCATATATATCAAGGGTTTTGTAATCTAGAAAGCACAACTAATTCCTCTGCATTACAACCTAGAAGTTATCCTGGTCTTTTTCATAATCTCTCAGCCACCATATCAAATCTCTTGCTAAAGTCTGTTGATTTCACCTTCTCAACATCTCTCCAGTATGCCCCTTTCTCTCCTGAGCACTGCCATTACTCTGTTATAGGCCCTCATCACCTTATGTCTTAATGATGTAGAACATTCTTCCTCCTCATACTCTTCCTACTTATTTCCTTGGCTTTCTCTAAATCTAAGATAAAATCCCATATTTTACAGGAAATCTTTCCCAACCCCTCTTTGTTCTAGTGCCTTCCTTCTCTTAATTATTTCCTATTTATCCTGTAGCTAGTTTGCATATATTTGAAACAAATTACATTAGATTGCAATGTAATTTTCTGCTTCATTAGATTGTAAACTCCTTGAGGGCAGGGATTGTCTTTAGTTTTTTTTTTTAATCCCCTGTGTTTAACAAAATGTCTGGAATATAGCAGTCCCTTAATACATGTGTATTGATTAATATCAATCTGAGATATTATTGTTGCTGTTTAGTCCAACACCCATATTTTATGGATGAGGAAACTAAGACCCAGGGTGAGATAGTCACTAGGAAGGGACCGATCTGTGTTTTGGACCTGACTTGATTCCAAATTCAAAACTTTCCCCCTACACCATGCTCTCTGCTACTTTAGCTTTACATCCTTAGCTTTTTCTTCTTTTTTTTTTTTTTTTGTGGCAAGGTTAAAGTGTAATTGTGGTATTTATAAAGTATTACCTTTTTTAAAATGTAAAAGAAGGAAAATGCTTGTGAAGGAAAAACTTATTTTTTAAGGAAAGGAGCAAAGGAATCACGCAATGCTACAATTTATCACTGGGCCTGAGAAATAAAAGTCAGTCAACAGCATTTGGTAAGCACTTACACTATGCGTCATTTTGTTGATACATTGCAGATTCTGGATGCCCAGGGAGGAAAATTTCCATTAGTTTGGAAAAAGAATAAAAAACAAACTATTGTGTTATATTTCTTTTTTAGTACATTTTATTATTAGCAAATCCATGGCTATTTTGACCCAGAATTCTTCATGATTACTCAAATCATCCAATTTTTTTTTTCTCTTTAAAGCCAAATAGAACCTTATTATTTTTTCTCATGAGGTGAAAATGCTTTTAAGTAAAGATGTTTATAAATAAAGAGGAATAGCTTTTTTTTTTTTTGAGTAAATTAGAAACTTGATAGGAAACAGCCAAATAAGATATACTTGGTAAGGGTTGTCTAGGGCAGCCAGGTAGCCTTAATTCCTTTTGTTCTAAGGAATTGATGAGTGGGTTTCACTAGCATTTTTTCAGTGTAGGCAATTGTGTTGGTAAGCAAATCCCCTTCCTTTGCTCACACATAGCATGGGAAAGTGGAAGGAATGAAAAGCTAATTTTGCTCTTCACTGAAGCAAGGAGGATCAGGGATGCTGCAATGTTAAACTGCTTCTCTATTTCCTATTTGTCAGGTATCTGAGGGATAGCCTGATGTAAAACATCTACCAGGCTTGCTTCCAGGCTTGCTTTTCATAAGCAAATGGAAACTAGTGTTTTAACCAGTTGTTTCCTGGCTTGACAGTTATCTATATACCAATTCCTTTCCCTTCCCTCCCTCCTTCCCCGCCACATCTTGCTTCACCAGCTCTTATTTTGACTAATCAGTCTCATATATTACTTGCAGATGTTGTCAGATGTAATAAAATGCAGAGCTTTGAGAGAATCAAAATGTTAATGTTCTTCTGACAAGCCAAGTCATGAGTGTGAAAAGGATGGCGGGGAGTACTGAATCATGGCAGAAATTACACCAGAGAAAAGATAGATGGTGATCCAATCTTAGATTTCTTTTTTAATTAACCAATTTTTTTGAAAAAAAGTCTATAATACACTAATGATGACTGAGTTATTTTCATTTTCTCAGTTAATCACAGTTCATTTGGAATTAGAAGGAAAGAATTTTATGCAAATAAGTGTATTAGAATGTGGTGGAAAAGAACTCTATTCTGGAAGAGACAAGACCTTGATGAGAGATTCCTGACTTTTACTTTTAAAAGAACTGTCCCTTGGGAAAGTCACTTAATTTCTCTTTGCCTCAGTTTCTCTATATGTAAAATGGAGATATTTTATTCAACCTATTTCACAAGGTGATTGTGAGGAAAGGGTTTTGTCACTCTTAAAGGGCTATGTAAATGTAAGTTATTGTTATTACTAGTTGTGGTTACTTTAGGAAAGTCTTTGGGTGGCCACCTCTTTGATGCCTACCTTACCACCTCAAAATCCTGATTACTTTCTCCAATACAGGGGTATCAGGTGGTAGGCAGATATTTAAAGGGCCAGGTTGCCTTCTTCCTCATCATTCTGTTTCTTGTTTGCTTAAAGGTTTTGCTTCAGATTTGAGTTATTTCAGTTTAGTAATAGATTACATGTCCATTTGTTTTTTTTAACACATAACATTTTTCATTACACAATATTTATTAGCTAAAATAAATAACATTTGTAAAACATATATATAAATCCAAAATAAAAGGAGCAAAAATGTGAGAAAGATGGTAGGATAGTGTTCTTTGTGTCTCCTTTTACAGCTGTTTTCAGTATGTGGTACTTCTCCATGTAGAGTGACCAATATTACATGGCACCTTTTTTTGGCTGTGACAAGTTATTGTTCTCAAGTTATAACTTCCATAGGATAAGGGGATGTTATAACTGGAAAGGGCTTTAGAGATGATTACTTTACAAATATGAAACTGAGGTTCTGTGAGGTTAAATGACTTGTCTGGGATCTCAAAAATTGACAATAATTATACATTCCTGAAAACTCTTTGATTTGTCTGAATTTGTTTTAAGTTGGCTGTTAGACCTATATAAATAGCCAAACAGATACATGTTATCTATATTAGAGGATGGAGTTTTTTGTTATTGTCAAGTGTTCAGCTAGGTAGTGAGGTAGATAGAGTTCAGTCAGGAACATCTGAGTTCAAACCTGGCCTCAGATACATACTAGCTGTGTGACCCTGGGCAAGTCACTTAACCCTGTTTGCCTTAGTTCCTCATCTGTAAAATGAGCTGGAGAAGGAAATGGCAAACCACTTCAATATCTTTGTCAAACAAATAAACAAACAAACAAAAACCAAGTGGGATCAGTCTCAGACAAGACTGAAAACAACTGAAATTGAATGCAGTTGTTGGAGTTAGCCTCCATCTCTGTGGGCTCTTTGCTAAATGTACCCTAATTCTATGGAAAGTGTAAAACATTCTATACACTGTCACTGTATGCCTGCATATCTCTCTGTTTGCATGGTCATTTCCTCAGGTCAAGACCATATGACTGGGCTCAATGAATACTGGAGATGAAAGGAGGATATGGGTGTTTCTTACTAGTGAGGGTTAAAGAAATAATTTAGATTGGGTGAATCCACAGGAGCCGCACCTCTTAGACTAGTGAGAGGAGCATAGCCACCTTAGAGAGAGGTGAAGCTGTGGAAAAGAGATCATTCACTCATAAGAATTATAGAAAACTTAGCAGTTTGTTTCCCACTACTCTCTCAAGGCAGAGTAGAATCCAGAATTGATAGGGTGAATATGAATAAGATTAGGCTAATGGTTAGTAAAACTTCCTACTGGTTAAACACAGATTAGATAATCGAAGCACTGTTATTCAGTTGTGTCCAACTCTTTTGTGGCCACATTTGGGGTTTTCTTGGCAAAGATACTGGGCTGGTTTGCCATTTCCTTCTCCAGCTTGTTTTACAGATGAGGAACTAAGGCAAACAGGGTTAAATGACTAGCCCAGGGTCACATAGCTATTAAGTGTCCGAGGCCAGATTTGAACTCAGGATGATGAGTCTTCCTGACTCCAAGTTCAGTACTTTATGCACTGCACCACCTAGTGGCCTTAAAGTTGAAGGACAGAGAAGTTAAATGAGCAGTTCGGATTGGAAGCCAAGCCCTTTGATCCCACATATAGTGCTTATCCCACTACCGTATGCTAATTTTGACAACACATTGACTTCTCACTTTTCACTTCTGACTTGCTCAAGAAGCAAGACTTACTTTGTTCTCAATGTTAAACAAAACCTTTCTCACAAATTCTGCCTTAAAATATAGTTATTTCAAATCATGGGGGCATACTTCTTTCTCGAGATAGTACCCTATTTTCCTCTTAATTTTTTCAAGCAATTGGGTGAACATTATACACAATCAAACAATATTATCAACAATTACTGCTCTTTACCAACCCAACCAAGAGATTGTGAGTGGTTCTCAGATATTCCCATCCTCTACCCTGTATAACTTAAGCAGTCATCATTCATTTTGGGAAGAGAGGGGAAAAGGGTAAGATACTAGTTCCCAGCGTGTATACCTTTAAATTTGGAACTAAAATAAACTCAACTTATCTATTCACTGAAATGTGATTAGACAAGAGGCTGTTTGCATGCTATGTCCTCAAATTAATATTGGTGGTATTACTTTTCTGCCACAGGTAAATATGCTGGCATCCCCAATCAATCATTCACTCATTTTCTTATTTGTAAAGGGTATTGTGGATCCTGGTATATTCATCCCTTTAACATCAATTGTTTCTGATAGCATTTTTTTGTCCCCAGGATCTTGATTTTTCAGAGAAAGTCTTTCAGTGGGCATATATTAAAATTATAGCATTTTTTTTTTGTTTTTGAATTTAAATTCCTTTTGGCCTTTGAAAAAATAGCAAAAAAGAAAAATTCCCCCATAGCTAAATAGGTGACCCTGAAAATCTTTCATGGCATTTAAAAATCTTGGTTTTCTAAAACTTGTAGCATAATAACATTATCTTTCCCTATCTGTGAACAATAAACTAAATAGCTTAGTGATCAGCATCTTTGAATGGTTAATAGATGATTATTTATTTTGGTTACATAGTTGTTCATAAGGTACACCCCAATATTTCACAGTTTTCCCTTTTGTATGTGGATTTATTAGTTAGAAATAGAGCATGATGTTTCATTTAGATTCATATATAATTATAAAAGTTTTAGGTAGCCAGCAGCAGACCAATAAAATAGGATTGTCCTACAATTATCTGGACTGAGACTAAGATGATTCTAACACAAGCTTCTGTATTTTTCTTCTTCATGTTAGTATAGCAGTTCAAGTCAAAGTCCTTTTGTTGTGGGAGGAGCTTCATGTTCTAGTAGGAATTCCATCCTGGTTCAGGAGGGCAAACTCACCCAAAGATTTGGAGGGTCACAGAAAATCTGTTAAAGTAGAGAGATTTATTAGGACAGAGGATTGCATGTCTGGGAGACAGAGTCACAATGGATACTGTCTCCCCAAATAGAGGAGTTGACCTTATATATGGTTTACAGACAAAGAAGGCCATGTGCCAAGTAAGGAGATTGCAAATAATGGGGCTTTGCATGCCTGGAGATTGAGTAATGGGCTATCAGTAAGATATGCAATGCATACCCTGATGACATGCAAGGAACCCATATCTCAAATGTATGGAACTTGCATATCTTCCTTCTTTCTTGCAGACCTTGATCTGTTTATTGATGTTTAAGCTATAAACAGAACTGTCCCTGACTGTACTAGGGTTGCTACCAGGGTTGGTGTGCTCAGCTACACTGCACTCTTGAGGTGGGAGACAGAGCTATTTTTCACTTCTGGAATCTTGGGTTTCAGTGTCTAAAATTTAAGGATTTGGGGGCAGTTAGGTGGCACAGTGGATAGAGCACTGGCCCTGGAGTCAGGAGTACCTGAGTTCAAAGCCGACCTTAGACACTTAACACTTACTAGCTGTGTGACCCTGGGCAAGTCACTTAACCCCAATTGCCTCATTAAAAAAAAAAAATTTAAGGATTTCTTAGAATTTGAGGTCTCTAAGTTTCTTGGGGTCCTGCATCCCACTATACCCACTACCCTTTCTGATGAGGTTGTAGTTAAATCTATTTGAAATCATTATCACACTTATCTTAGCCCTCAGACTGAAACTCAGGGGCTTTGGCCTTCCTCTTTCCTTACCCATTAGTTCCTTTCCCACTTATAAAAAATTGTTAAAGCAGAAGGACTTGTGGGGGGGAGACTAATTATCAAAGATTCAAGGTACTATTTAAAAAAAATAAATTAGTTTGAACAGTATTAGCTGTAAAACCCCAAAAGAGCATTTCTTAATATGGGTAAAACTGTTAGGAACCATAAAAGATATTAACACTTTCAGTTCACTGAAGGGACATTATTCTTTTGCTGTGAGAATGCTGTCATCCCAGAATGTGTCTACATTTCAGAATTTTTAATTTGGCAGCATTTATTCAAAGGCCTGGTAATGTGTGTTGATGGTACATTGTCATCAAAAAAACAATTGATAGGAGAATATGCACAAGAGCTAAGGAAGTTAGGATTCATGGTTGTCTCCATTTTTCAAAGTAAAATCCAACCCAATTCATCAGGTATTTATTAAACATTTACTATGTGCCAAGCATTGTTCTGGATCCACAAAAACAACAAGAAAAAATAACCCCAGCCCTCAAAGAGCTTTTATAAAGTTTACATGCTATAGACTGATAAATATGCTCATGAAAATTAGAGAGGAGATAGTGGTTCTAATAACTAACATCAGAAAGGGAAAGTCTTTTAAAAACTTCCTTTGAATGTTTGGAAGTAACAAAGTTAAATGTTCATCCAGTACTTGTGATGCATATGTGTCATGTTTTGCTTTGACCCCACTCTCTCAGCATGACCTGTTGCATTTTATTCCCATTCAGGGAGGGACTTGGAGAGTATTTTCTGTCATCAGGCTTGAACTGTGACCAATGGTTCCCCCCTCCTACCAACCCCATTCCCCATTTTAGGGGCTCTGTGCCTAGTATCCAGATTCAATTTAACCACTTAAAATCAGATTAGCTTTTATAAAACTGTATTTACTTAAAATATATGTCAAAACCAAAAATATAAGCATTTCCCCTCTATCCTGCCCCTAAGAAGAAGAACCCCCCCAAGGCAATTAGGGTCTAAGCTTAGCTCAGTTATTAAATAGCATTACTTCCTTCAAGTCCGAGTTCAAAGCATTTAGGGGTAGTATCCCACTCAGCCTGGATTTCTGGACAACTGGATGCCCATAGTTTGAGTTCCCAGGTCAGATTCTGTTCCTTATACTTAAAATGGAAAAGGAAGAAGGAAAATATCTAAACCCCAGGTTCATTTCTTGGGTCCTCATGGCCCAAAATAGGGGGTGGGAGCAGAGGACTCTCCTTCCTTACAAAATGTTAGTTGTCTTTCATCCTCCTATGCAAATACAGGAAAAACCTTGACAGTGCTCAAGTCAGGAAGTTTTGAAGATGTGGATAGCTCCTGCCATGTATACCGTGTGGGGTGTGAGTGGAAAGCTGTCAATCAATCAAACAAATTTATTTAAATTATAAATTTGTTATATTAAATATTATAATTATCTTAAATTATACATCAATAAAATTATTTATTTAAATAAAGCATTTATTAAGTACATACTATGTGTCAGGCAGTGTGCTAATTGCTGAGGATACCAAAAAAAGCAAAAGACAATCCCTGCTCTCAAGGAGTTTATAATCTAACCGTCCAACACCAAATGTCAATACATGTACCATTTCTTCTGTCTCTTAGAAGTAGGCCCCCAGCATTTTCAGTATGGGGGACAACATACTGGGAGAGGCTAGGGAATGTGTCAACCTTCCATTACACAGAAAACAATTTTATTTTGATTGTATGATCATTGTTAAGTGTATAGGTTTGAAAATATGTTAACTTGTGTGTATGTATATATATATATTTTTTTTTCTTTTCCCCCTCTTTTCTAGCTCCAGTCTAAAATCATTCAAAGATAGAACTTGTCAAGTTTGGAGAGATTTTACTCTGAAAGTTCCTAACATAACTGGCACTCCATTTATCTTGTGACTTCCTAGAGTTCAGGGTCTACTTTTCCATATGTTGTAATGCATGAGATAGAAGATGAGGGAGTCATAATCATAGCTGCAGAAGTCAGAAGGTATATGTTTGATTGTTTTCTTGTGGTCCCCACCCTTTTTTAACCTTCATGGTCAGATAGGCCAAGCAAACTGCAGTGGAAGTGAAATTACTGATTGGGCAGTTGCCTAGTGCTCCTGAAGTCACTTCTGTCTCCAGAGGAATTAAGGGAAAATGCATTTGTCCTTTCTCAGGCTTTCTATCAAAGTGGAGTATGACCCTTCTACTCCATGCAGAAATCTAGTTCTATTTTCAGTCTCCTGCTCTCTTTATCAGGGGATAGATTTGATATTGCTGGTTAAAGGCTACACTCCTGTGAATTTCTTGAACTCTGTCTAAGGTATCTTTTAATTACAGGACTATTTGATTAACAAAATATCTATGCCGTTCATGTAGCAGCTAAATGGCACAGTGCATAGAATGATGGGCTTAAAATCAGGAAGACACTTCCTGAATTCAAATATGACCTCAGATATGTACTAGCTGTGTGGCTCTGGTCAGGTTACTTAACTCTATATTCTTAGTTCCCCATTTGTAAAATGAGCTGGAGAACGCAATAGCAAACCACTCCTGTATCTTTGCCAAGAAAACTCCAAATGGGTTTACAAAGAGTTGAACATAAATAAAGAATAAAAAATTCACGTGGCTATTGCCCATGTGTCTTATCGTAATATCTCTCTTCTGTTGCTTTATTGAACTGTTATTAAAATATTGTGGTAATGGTGTAGTTTTCATGTTTTTCTTAATCTTCCCAACTAGATTGAAAGTTTTGTCAATGGATCAGTCAATCAATCAATAAACATTTATTAAGTGCCTACCATAGGCCAGGCTACGTGTTGGGGATACCAAAAGAAGCAAAGCACAGTAATTGATCTCAACAAGCTTAGGATCAAATGGAGGAGAAAATATGCAAACAAATACATTCACAGCAAGGTATATAGAGGATAAATAAAAAATAACCAATAGATGAAAAGCACTGGAATTAAGAGGGTTTGGAGAGGGCACCTAGGTGGCACAGTGGATAAAGCATCGGCCCTGGATTCAGGAGGACCTGAGTTCAAATCTGACCTCAGACACTTGACATGTACTAGCTGTGTGACTCTGGGCAAGTCACTTAACCCTCATTACCCCCTCCCCCCCAAAAAAAAGAGGGTTTGGAGAAGGCTTCCTGTAGAAGGTGGGATTTCAGTTGGAACCCAAAGAAAGTCATGGAGGTCAAAAGACACAATAAAGGAGGGAGGGCATTCTGGGGTTGAGGAATAGCCAAAGAGAATGCCCAGAGCTAGGAAATGCAATTTCTTATTCTTTCAAGGAAGAGACCATACTCTATCCTTTGTTGCCCTGCCAAGGCCACAATGCCTGACTATATGTATGTATATGTATACATGCACATACAAATACATATATACACATACTTGCATATGTGTATATATAGATAGATAGATAGATAGAGATAGAGATAGATATAGAGAGAGAGGTGATATGTGGGTATGTAAACACACACATATACACACATGTGTATACACACACACATGTCCATATACTTTTTCTTTTAAAGTGAGGTAACTGGAAATATTATGTTGACTTTAATACAAATAGGGAAGTTTTGAAGAAAAGGAAGTTTGTTTTTTGGACTTGATATGTTTATGAGACAACCAGGAAGGGATATCCAACAGACATTTGCTTGGGCATTAGAGTCTCAGAGATATTCAAAAACAAGTTATGTAATTTGAGAAACACCTTTCAAAGAGATAAAGCTTGAATGCATAGGGACAAATAAGGTCACTAAGGGAAAAATATGGAGAAAGAAGGGAAGATGACTCAGAAGAGAGCTCTGGGGAACATTCATTCTAAAGGAGACAAGAAGTAGGTGATTACCCAGCAAAGGAAACTGTGGTGAGGTCATCCCACTCCTATTTTATTGATTGATTGACTGATCTACTGATAGTTTTCCATCTAGTTGGGAAGATAAGAAAAACAGGAAAACTTCACCATTACCACAATATTGTAATAACAGTTCAATAAAAGTAACAGAAGAGAGATGGTAGGAAGGTAGGAAGAGTATAAAAGTCAGAGGCCAGATTAAGAGGAGCTGACAAGTTAAGAAAGTACAGGGAGGGAGTACAAATAATTCTTTTTGGAGTTTTTTTTCTGTAAAAGGGAGGAGAGGTTTGGCATGGTAGCTTGAGGGAATGGCAAGTTCAAATGGAGTTTTGTTTTTTTTTTTCATTTTTAAAGGGTATGTTTTTAGGAACTGGGAAAGGAATCAGTAAATAGGAGAAGATTGAACATGAATGAGAGAGAGGGGATCACTTACTTCCTACCACTTTAGAATAAATTTTCCCCAGCACTCTCTCCTGCTTCATGTTCTCTTCTTTCTCAATATTTCCCCCTTGGTGATCCTATAAGTGGGAATGATCCTGGATGTGATCAAGGGCCCAAGTAGAAGAGTTGACTTTAACAAGGAAGAGAACTATCTCATCCTCAGAGAATAGAGTAAAAGAAGAGAGGATGGATGAAGATATTAGAAGAGGATTGAGCAAAGTCTGAGGCAGATGGAGACCTCCAGACAGATGGCCTTGATTTTCTCAATAAAGCAAAATCAAGGACATCCATGGAGAGAGAAAGGGTAAGGGGGACCTGGGGCACTTAAATAAAGAAAACAAGAGTTGGAACAGCTGCTTAGAGGAGTGGGATGATCAGTGAAGGAAAAAAAAAATTAAAAGATTTCCATGAAGCAACAAGAGTGTAATTTTTAGTGGACCCTCTGGACATAGTGGTGTGACTTCCTCTTGCTTTGATTAGTGACTTGGAAGAATGATCAGAAAAGGCAGATTATAAGTGTATATGTGTGTGGGGAAGGTAAGGGGAGGTAGGTTATGTGGTATCCAGCATTGATAAGTCATAAATGGTGAGAACAAAAGGGGGAAAAGGAATCAAAGGTAGAGGATACTTGTGTAGGTTGGGTCAAGAGTGTGAAGGGGGAAAAGCGAGCCCTGAGTCTGGATGTTTCCATAAGGTTGAAGAATAAATTTGGAAGTGAAGGAGAGTGAAAGATAGAGTGACAGTATCTTATCATTAGCAAGGGGATTTTCAGATTTTAGAATCATGGACTTAGCACAATTATGGGTGATGGTGAGATGTAGGACAGGATCACTCCCATGAATGGCTGTAATAGAGTGAAAAGGAATGGAGACAGATGGAAACCTGAGAGGCTATAGGATAAAGAAATGCCAGGAAACCTCTTCCTTCATTACTGGCAAATAATAGGAAGATTAGAACCTATCTTAATCTATTTTCCTTTTATTGTTCAGTCATTTCAGTTGCGCCTGCCTCTAACCCTGTTTGAGGTTTCTTGGCAAAGATACAGGAGTGGTTTGCCATTTCCTTCTCCAGCTCATTTTACAGATGAGGAAACTGAGGCAAACAGGTTTAAGTGACTTGCCCAGGGTCAAACAGCAAATAAGTGTCTGAGGTTAGATTTAAACTCAAGAAGATGAATCTTTCTGATTCCAAGTCCAGTGCTCTATCCATTGTGCCACCTAGTTTTCCATTTGAGTATCAATTAATAAATATAAAGGTACTTTTACAAATAAAAATGCACTTTACTCATTATCTCTTTTGCTACTCACAATAACTCTGAACTAGGTCTATTTTTACCAGTTTGTAGTAATTGGCACATATAGCACTTTATAATTTATAATAAGACCTATCAGTCTTTATTGAATGCTCTTTTCAATGACGCAAAGAGATTGTTATATTTACATAACCACTAATGGAAATCTTTCTTCATTTTTTCAGGTAATTTTTGAAGTGGTAACTTCAGGACATTATGGCTACCTAGCTATTGACGAAGTGAAGGTGTTAGGACATCCATGTAGTAAGTTGCTTTGAATTTATTTAAAAACTTATCATTGTTTTCCTGTATGGATATTTTTAGAACATGTCAAAGTACAGCTTTAGTGTTGAAACAACTGAGGCTGAATATTCCTTTTGAAGAAATTATGGGGGGCAGCTAGGTGGCACAGTGGATAGAGCATTGGCCCTGGATTCAGGAAGACCTGAGTTCAAATCCAGCCTCAGACACTTGACACTTAACTAGCTGTCTGACCTTGGGCAAGTCAGTTAACCCCAATTGCCTCACCAAAAAAAAAAAAAAAAGAAAAAAGAAAAAAAATTATGGGAGCTACCTGCTAGGCAGATGTGTTCAGGTGGTAGGCTTGGCTTTATGGTCTCTGACAGAAGAGTTCACTGCAATTGTATAAACTGCTCAGGCAGTATTTATAAACCTTGAGAGCCTAGGAAATCAACCAGTACAAAATTTAGTGGCCACAGAAATAGGCTTCTACTTTCTCATGAAGGACCTGCTAATTCATCAAAGGGGTATACATAGTAATATTTTCAGAAATCTACAGTGCTTGAGAAAACTCTGCATTTATAAGCAATATGCTGTTCACCTAAATCATATAAACTTTTAGGAGAAATTACTTGCTGAAGATCAGATATTCCCTTAATGATAGTTATTCATGGAGCTTTTGTTACTAGGGGGAAAATAAAATTAAAAAAAAAAGCAAAACTCTTTAAAATCCTTTGTTTCTTTCCATAAGCTTAATTACTACCTCTACTGGGCAAGAGGCATGTTTATTTGGTGGGTAATAAAGAGCAAGAGAGAGCCTTTCTAGAATTTTTACTATGCAATTCAGAAATTCTAGCTATGTGCCAATTCCTAAAATGAAAAGTGGGAGAAAAATTGACAAGGTGAAAAGCTAGCTTTGAAACTCTACTCCTTGTGTCTTGCAGTTCAGTCTGAAGGATTCTAAGTGTTCTATCATCAGTACAATTGGCTTAAGGGTAAAGAGAATTAACTGATATACTTTATTTTTTCAATTTTTACTTTTTTTTTTAACTGATATACTTTATGAGAGTTTGGACAGTTACACAAACACAAATCACTTAACCTCTCCAGGCCTCAGTTTGAAATTTGAAGTTCTCAGAGCTATTTCGGTACTAGAAGAGTGCCTTCACTGCAGGGTTGGGGGATACTTGTTATTCCATGTGCAATGGCCTCAGAGAGAACAACAATAATCTCTTTACTAAGTACCCTGTGGTTTGGGTCCTGCAGAACAATGTACTATATCTGCTGGGATCAGAGTTAGAGATTCAGAACTGGAAGAGGCCTCATAAGTCATTTAGTTTAGCTACTCTCCTCCCTTTTACAAATGAGGAAATTGAGGATGGGAGAGGAGATTTGTCCAGTCTTGCAGGCAAGCTCACAGAGCTGAGATTTGGAGCTAAGTCCCCTGATTTCCAAACATCTTTCTCTTCTGGCTTCTTCAATATTTAATCTTTTTTGCATCATTGGGAATGAGTGTGAACAAGGAGAGTCTATACTCTGCTGAAGAGACTCCTGTATTAAATTCATTCTTGCCCAAATGTATGTTGTATTTTGTTTTACTTTGTTTGCTGGGCAATGAGGGTTAAATGACTTGTCCAGAGTCACACAGCTAGTAAATGTCAAGTGTCTGAGGCCGGATTTGAACTCAGGTCCTCCTGAATCCAAGGCTGGTGCTTTATCCACTGTGCCACCTTGTTGTCCCAAAATGTATGTTGTATCAACAGAACCAGACTGGTTTTGGTCATTTACCCATATGAATGATTGTAGTATAATTCTGTTTTTTTTTTTTATCATTTTATTACTACTATATTATTGTGGCATATTCATTATAAAATAAAATATCATAAGATTCATTGTTATTAAAGTGTAATATGCTTTTCAATCCTTCATCTCATTATTTCATTTGATTCTTTATATTAAGTGGGAAAATTACTATTTTTATTTTCCATGTGAGAAAAGATACATAAATGACAGAGATTCATTAATTTTGCCCAAGTAATATAAATGACATACACGGTCCTATAACCAAGGTCTCTCACCTTCTAATCCTACATTCTTTCTACTTTCAAAAGTTAATTTGAATATATCTTTATTTAAAACCCTATAATAGTTTACTCACATATAAAATACGGTTCTTTGATGAGGATGTTATAGTCTAGTCCTCTGGTGTCATCACTTGCCAGGGGTTTTCTTTTGTTTAAATAAACTTCATTAAAGCCTTTATCTTCTCTGCCGGTTTATGGCAGAGAACATGGGAAATATTTCCCTTATCCCATTGGAAGGGTATAATAAAGAGGGGATTCTTCTTCAGACTAGACTAAATGAACTCTGAGGTACCTTCCAACTCTGGGAGTCTTTGAAAATGAATATAATTTTTGAAATAGAACATATTAGCCATCATATATCAATAAAACTAGAGGTTTGTATGATTAAACTTTAAAAGGATTTTTTTCTGTGGGTGGGGGGAGATTTAAAGGCAGAAAACGAACAATACCATATCTAATTGAAACAGCAGGGGAAATTTAGGAGAGCAGGATGTAATTACCTGAGTTTGAATTTAGCCAGAATACTAGAATTAACACCTTTCTCTCTTTGGTCTTGAGAAAAGTATCTTGGGACTTTATAATTAGCATAAATGGTCCAGGCCTTTATTTCACATCTCATTTGGAATACATCAACTCTTGTTCTTTTAGCCCCTTCTCAAAGTGTGGGATTTAGGGCATGGAATTCAGTGCAGTCAATGAAGAAAGAGTGCTAACTTCTACCCCAACACTGAATTCCTAAGAGGTCTCTCCTGCTGAAAAGACCTGATGCTGTATAGTTCATGAGCTAAGAGCCCAACGTGTATGGCTGCAGGAGACAAAGCTATGTATATGTTCTCTCCTTTGGAAAATGACAGTGCTCGTACTTAATTGACTGTGAGAGCTGCAGAATTGCCAAGCTGACTCTGTAACATGATGATGTATGGTTCAAAAGCAATTTTTTTTACTCTTTCGGTTTTTTATGTTGCTGAAAAGGGGCATTCTTGAGCTCTCTTTTCCTGAATGAAATGTTTATGGACAAAGTATGTATGTACAAAATTTAAGGATGGCAGAAGAACAAAGCCTTGCAAATTGAAAGCTTTATAGGTAACACTTTAAGGGCTTTTTTTAAATCTTAAAATCTTAATAAGATAAGATTATTTTTGAAAATTTAATGCTTATCAAATTTAAATCCTAAAGGGCCATAAATATTTCATCTTTGCAAACGGAAACTATCGCCTGTTCTTTCAAAGCTGATTCAAAATTACAGAGCCTCATTTAGCTCATTGTAAAGACTCCTGCTAGGATTCATATAGGTTTATGAGCAGGCATCATGCCATTAAAAAAATGTAGCTTTTCTGTTACTAGCATAGAGTGCCTCATAAAGTTAGTTTTAATGTTAGTGGCAGCAAGATGCACAAAATGCTTGAAATGTGGAGGCACCTATTCAGAATCAGCATCTCTGTGGTTTCTGATCTACTTACTTCTAACAGACAGAAATGGTCCTCATGGTTTAGACGTAGACCTAAGTTACATTTTGAACTTGTTTTTGTAATTCAAGTGGAGGAATCTAAAGAAATGTTTTGTCTACTTAATAATTGGGTTTCCTCAAGAGGTTTTGACCTGTTGAGAGCTATATTGGTAGTATGAAAAGAACACCAAACTGGGAATTATGAGACCTGGATTCGAATGGTGGCTCTGACTCATTGAACTTGTCCCTGAGCCTCAGTTGCAGATGGGAGAGAATAATACTTGCACTGTCTGTCTCATAGAGCTGATTGTGTAAATTTAGGGTTCTGTAGTTGTTGTTCTTCAATTGTGTCCATGGGTTTTATTGCTTTGGCAAAGATACTGGAATAGTTTGCCATTTTCTTCTACAGTGTAATCCCATTTTGCAGATGAGGAACTGAGGCTAATTGGGGTTAGACTTGCCCAGGGTCACACAGACAGCATGTATCTGAGGCCAGATTTAAACTCATATCTTAATGACTCTAAGTTCAGTGCTCTAACCATTTCACCTTCTAGCTGTTCCATGTAGAGTGCTATGTACTTGTGAGCTATTATTCATCTCTTCTTGAAGCTCTCCCTAAGGATTTCCATCCCTAGTAACTCAATGTGTGACATGAAAACAGAAGGAAGGCACATAGTGCCAGAAATAGTGACATAGAGAAGAAATATGAGTTATTGGGGGCAGCTGGGTGGCATAGTGGACACTTGACACTAGCTGTGTGATCTTGGTCAAGTCACTTAACCCTCATTCCCTGGCAAAACAAAAAAAAAAAGAAAGAAAGAAAAGAAGGAAGGAAGGAACAAAGGAAGAAAAGAAAAGAAAGTAATATGAGTTATCCTATAGCTCTCTAAGTCAGATGATTTCCCAGTGGTCATTCTCCAGTGTATCTGCCTTACTCACAAACTATGGCCCCCTACTACTGCTTTTTCCTATGCTTTCAACTCTGTCTAGCTCAAACTTTCTCATTTCTTTACCCAAGTCTACACCACTCCTGCTGACTTCTTTTTTAAAAAGTCTTCTACTGATAGCCTTTAGAGATTCATTATGATATTAGGGAACTAAGTAATGTCCTCAAACTTTTTCCCTTCAAGTGCCTCTTGATTGTTTTTAAATGAACTCCAACTTGAATTTGCCAGAAAAGATTCTGCCTATTGTAATCCTCTTGCTTTTTCCTACTTGCAGTACCAGGAGGCTATGTCAGCTTACTCCATGTTCTTCTTCTCTCCTTCCTTAGTGTTGTAAGTAAGCAACTTTCCCCTTCTGTAAAGTTTACACCTTAGAAAAACACCACTGTGTCTTGAGCCATGACACTGTTTTGATTTTTTTTTCCCCTGGGATATTCAGCATCTATTCACCAAATATTTGTGTAGGGTATCTTAAGACCCAAGGGTGAGAAGAGGAGATGCATAGTAAAGACAGGAATTTGGTACAAAGCATGGAAGTAGAGGCAATTCCTGGGTTGTACCAGAAGAGTTGTGTTTCTTGTTCCCTCTGTTTATTATTGCCTTGGGAGACCTGTGGAATCTGGGATAAGGAAAAAAAAAAAAACAACAGCAATACCAAAACCTGCAGAGGCAGTAACTCGGACAAAGGGCAACCTATAATAATGGTCTTGAGGAGGTAGAGACTGGCAATCACGAATTAACAAACATTTGAGGAATTTCTTTTTCCAAGTACATAGTTATCTGGGATGACATAATGCATTTCAGACCTAGCCATAGCATGGTTCAAAGACAAACTAAATGCTTGTGGCTTCTGTTTACCTGCCTGGCTGTTCTGTGTTCCAAAAGACCTTGGTACCTAGAGTCAGAGACTCTTCTGGAAAGAAATTCTGGGAACTGACAAATTTCTCCCTTAATGGAGTGGAAAACAGAAACAAAAACTGGAAGAGCTGAAGCCATTCCACCCTCCAAATATTGGGTTACTGAATGGCCTGCCTTCCTCACTTAAAGACCTAAAGCTTAAGCTTTTATATTCTAAGCTGCAAGTTTACCTCACTTCCCCTTATGTCAAAGAACTAGCCCCTTAACTGAGGACTCCAGCTGAAGCCAGAAACTAGAAGCCCAGAGAAGCTCCATCATCATGTTTTCCAGGGGACATTGTATCACAGCAATTATGAAACCATTTTGGCATCCTCAACCTCATTCCTAACATGTATATAACACTTGCTAGGTGCTAGGCACTGTGCTATGTGCTCTCTCTTTCTCTCTACAGATCTGTGATTGCTGTGTTCTATTTACACATAAGAGCGCTAGATATATAGAACTTCTATTATGCCGTAGAGCATAATGAGACAGAATAAGTTCTTATCAAAGGCATTTCATGAAAGAACATTTTTTTAAAAGGAGCAACTCAACATGTTCCCCATAAACCTCATCTATGGTTTCCCACAAACATTAAATAGGCAGAATAGACATGCCTAGGGAACATGTGAAGGGATGCACATAGAGAATACATGTGTGTACGGGCATGTATACATCCATGTACCTGTATATAAACAATATGTATATATAATGTAATGTGACATTCATATGCACATGTAATACATACATATAATTTGATCCTCACAACAATTCTGAGAGGTAGGTGCTATCATTATTTCCATTTTACAAATGAGGAAACAGAGGTAGAGATGAATTGACTTGCCCAGGGTCATACAGCTAGTAAGTGTCCAAGGCCAAATTTGAACTCAGGTCTTTTTGACCATAGGACCAGCAGAGATTATAAACCTAGAATAAACATCATCAAAAAGTATCAATAGCCCTGCCCTGGAGTTACAAGTTTCCCTCACACTCATGTATAGGCCACAGGTTTTCTCTATGTGTGTCTCTTCACATGTATTCCCTAGGCATGTCTGTTCTTTCTACTGAATGTCTGTGAGAAACCGTAAACCAGGTTACTACTTTAAAAATGCTGTTTTATTAAATGTCTTTGATTAGAACTCATTATGTCTTCTGGATGATTGGAAAAAGTGACTACATCATTATGGGCTTATGAACTATGGTTTTTGAATAGATGCAGAAGCTCACAGTGTTCCTTGATCCCAGAATAACTGCTGGGGACACCACATGCAAGAGGAAAATTATCTAAGTATTATACCTAGGTTCATTGCGCTAGGCACTTAGGAAGATAAAGTCTTTCCCTCATAGGGCTTGCAATTTACCTAATTATTTTAGGTGACAAATAGTTACTTAATAGGTACAAAACTCAATTCTCTGTGATATCTTGGAAGAGGCTTCCAGTACAGTACAATCATTTAGAATAAGGACATCATTATTATCATTATCAGTGATATGTATACATATATATGTATATATACACATATACATATATATTTATTAAAATTTTAAAATTTACCAAATGCTTTCTCTGTCTGTCTTAATCTCTGTTTCTCTGTGTCTTTTTCCTTCTGTGTGTGTAAATGTGTGTGTGTGTGTATTTTACAAACTAAACTGAAGGTAATAAAGATTTTTTAACCTCATTTTGTGGATGAGAAACTGGGGCTGCAGTTTTGTGACTTGGCAAGGTCACAGAGTTTATGAATATTAGAGCCAGAATTTTGAATCCAGGTTTTTCAAATTCCAAGCCAATCACTGTTCACTGTCATGGGATGTAACATTTGAGTTAGGTTTTAATGGATGGCTATGAATTTTGTAGGTGAGTGGAGAAATGTAAAGTGTGCTAAGCTCAGGGAACAATGTAAGCAAAGCCATGGAAGCAGAACAACGTGTTGAATGTTCAGAGAGCAGAAAGTCCTTCAGCATGACTAGTTGTTGAGTTGTATCATTTGTGACAGACTCTCCATGACCACATTTGGGGTTTTCTTGGCAAAAATCCTGGAGTGCTTTGGTATTTCCTTCTGCAGCTCATTTTACAGGTGAAGAAATTGAAACAAACATGATGAAGTAACTTGTCCAGAGTCACACAGCTAGTAAGTATCTGAAGCTGTATTTGAACTCTGGTCCTTGTGACTCCAAGGCCAGTACTCTACCCACTGCACTACCTATCTATTCAGAATTTAGGATAATTTACCACTTCTTCCAGTGACTTAAGTGTTTAGTTCACAGTCTTACTTTCCACTCCATCCTTCACCTTTGTCTAAATGACTTCTATGTGAATGTTTCTGAACTTCCTCTACTCCTACCTAAGGTTTAAAAAGCTAAAATTATTGCAACAAAATTAACCAAAATTCTACCTCAAATCTCATGACTCCGGATTTTCCTTTTGGCTTTCTTCTGTTATATCAAACTCTTGTAAACCTTAACAAAAGATACAAATAAATATGAATTATTACTTATAATAACACTAATAGCAAGAACTGATATTTATTTGGCTCACTGAGAGTTCCAAAGTACTTTATATACATGAGCTCATTACTTATAATACCTATTTGTTGTGTGTGAAACAAGATGACACATGTCGAGTGCTTTATCACCAGAGAGTGCTATGGAAATGTGAGTTCCTTATTATATTGTAGCTTTAATTTCTCCCCTGAGCTCTAGATCCCCATTCCCAGATGCCTTTTCAACATGGATGCCTATCTGTCTCAGTAGCACTTCAAACTTGCCTTAGTCAAAATTGAGATCATCATTTTCCTTCCCAAAGCTTGTTCTTCATCATAAATACTGTACTTCCATTAACAGTATCATGCTGTTCTTCTAGGCCAGAAAGTTTAGAGTTATTTTGCCTTTCATTCTGCCTCAGCCTTCACTTCTAATCAGTTCCCAAATCCTGTTGATTTTACCTTTGTCATATTTCTCAAATTAATTATAGAATCTTAGGGCTGGGAAGGTCCCTTAGAAGTCATTTAGTCTAATGAATCTTAGAACATGAATCTTCTTTATGATATATCAAATAGGTGTTCATTTAGTTTTCTTTTTATTATATGTCTACTGCCCTAGTCAAGGTCATTATTACCTCTTACTTTATTATAATAGCCTTCCAACCATTCTCTTGCCTCCAGTT
This sequence comes from Dromiciops gliroides, assembly GCF_019393635.1. NCBI lineage: Eukaryota > Metazoa > Chordata > Mammalia > Microbiotheria > Microbiotheriidae > Dromiciops > Dromiciops gliroides. The sequence goes on along the minus strand of NC_057861.1, from coordinate 225,495,308 downwards.
TCCTCTTCAACCATCTTGAGCACTGCTGCTAGTCATCTTTCTTATATGCAGACCCAGTCACCTAATACTACCACTAGTAATTGCTTTCTAACTATGGAATAAAGTCCACATTACTTAGCTTGGCATTCAAGGCATTATACCCTTTAGCTCTAACTCCTTATGTCACATCATTTCTGCACTTTGGCCCTATTGCACCATATTGCAGCCATGTTGCTATCCCTATCTATAATACTGTCTTCTTTTCCTCAGTCTAATTTGTTGAACTACTACTATTCCTTCAAAACTCAATGCAGATTTGAATTCTTCTATAAGACATTTCTTACCTAACCCTTCCTTCCATTCTTTTTTTTTTTTAAGTGAGGCAATTGGGGTTAAGTGACTTGCCCAGGGTCATACAGCTAGTAAGTGTTAAGTGTCTGAGGCTGGATTTGAACTCAGGTCCTCCTGAATCCAGGGCCGGTGCTTTATCCACTGCGCCACCTAGCCGCCCCTCCTTCCATTCTTCATCAAAGTCACAAGTGATGTATCCCTTCCCAGAAATGTTATAACATTATCTATCTATGTATGTATGTATGTATGTATCTATCTATCTATGCACTTCTCTTAGATCTTTTATATTCTCTGTACTCCAGTGTATTTATATTTAAAATTCAGATAATATCTACACTGTCTTATACTGTAAGGCTATTGTGAGGATTTTATATAATAGCATTTATGAACATACCTTGGAAATTTGTGGGAGGGGTGGGAGAAAAGGGAAGGACTTGATCTAAATTAAGGAGAAAATATAATGTAGCTGACTTGGAGAGGCTGGGACTAGTGAAGTAGGTGAGAGTTTTAATTTGTATAGGAGAGATTTGGAAGAAATTTAAAGAAAAAATTTTAGTCTCAGATACTAGTACATATTCTACTTCCAAGATGTAAGAGGAGTAGTAGGATCAAGGGCAATTAAGGGAGATAGAAAATGAATGAAGAGGGTGAAAGAGCAAGAGGGATGAACAGGGGGTAGAATATCATGAGGTAAACCTGAGGAAGATAAAAGGAAGATAGTTGACAAGGAAAGGCATGTAAGAAAAGGTAAGTGGAACAATTCAAGGGTTAAACAAATTAACAGATTAGATTAGCAAATGAGACAAATTGGTGAAATATGAGATTAGCATTAAGACTGAAGGGGAGATGTGAATGGATATATAGTTGTTGAGTCAAAGGAAAGGAATTTGAGTAAGGGTATAAAATTTGAAAAAAATTAATAATTGAGTGTAAAAAATTTTAATTGGATACTAAGTGTTGAAGTGTAAAACCCTGAACTAGTTTTAAGAAATAAGACTGAAAATATCAGCTATTATAGAGAGTATGAGACATTTTTGCACTGAGTGGCATCATGGCATCTACTGTTGACATTTTGCCACAGTCAAATAACTGTTATCTATTTTTCAAATGTAGGCTTAGCTCTTTCCTAGAGAAATAAATGAAGAGACTTGAATATCTTTCCATACTCTAGTATGTTAGGGAGAAAAGAGTTCGTAAATGAAATAGAATAAGTGTTCAATGGGATACAAAGAGAATCTGAGTTAGAGAAAGAGACCCTTAACCTTATCAGGATGATGCAGAATGGAAGAGTATTACATAGAGGTGAAAGGGAAGGAAAATGAAAATTATACCTTTAAACAAACAAACAACAACAACAAAAACCCCCAACATAATTGAAGCTACCTCATTGACATGTTGTAAAGATAACATAAGATAACTTGTAAAGTGCTTTGCAAACCATAAAGCACCATATAAATGATAACAATGCTGAGATGATGGTGATGATGACCATGATCCTGCCCTCTGAAGATTTTTCCTTCATATTTTTCTAGAACATTTTGTCCAGTTCTTTTGCTCCTTCCAAACTCTATTTGTACTATATTTTTCTATATGTTCAATACCCACTCCTTGTCCTCCCCCCAAAAATTCGAGATCTGGAATGGATTTCTGAGGGTATCCATTCTAGAACATGAAAAAGACTCCCCTCTACAATGTATTCAACATCTGGCTTTACATCCTTTGCCTGATGACCTCTGTTGATGGGGAACAACCTACTTACTACATCCCAAGGAAGCCCATCATTTGGTTAATTCAGATTACTTAGTAAATTTGCCTTATTGTAAGCCTAAATTTGACTCTTCCCAACCTCTCTTTATTGCTTGCATCTGCCCCCTCAGCTCAATTAAAAGAAGTCCATTCTTCTATTAGTATCCATCTTCTACATTGGAGTGGTGTAAATGATTGAACCAATACAAGCAGTAGGCATGAAGACAGATTTACTTACCTGTGAGTCTGAAGTTTCATAGCACAGAACTAAAATGCTCAGCAGTAGTCCTGGTTGTGCTTCTGCTTCCATTGACCATCTCATCTCCCTAATATCTTCCTTATCTCCCCATGCATTCATGCCTAAATTTTGAATAGTACAGTCTTCATAGATTAAAAAAAAAACATCAAGTCAGGGAGAAGTCAAAATATTATTTTTTTTCTATCTCTCTGGAACTGCCCATCTCATTACCATCTTGAAATAAGCAAGCAAGCAAACAAAAAGCCCCTTTGCGTTCTAGCTGCCAATGTGGTAAGTCCCATTTTCAGCAACACTCCCTAATTAGCATATGGCTTGAAAAACCATCTCCTCCAAAGCCTGTAGACTTTCTCCTTTAAATTCTACCTTCTCCACAGTGTCTTCTCCTTCCTTAATAATGTATATTGGAGGGGCAGCTAAGTGGCACAGTAGATAAAGCACCGGCCCTGGATTCAGGAGTACCTGAGTTCAAATCCGGCCCCAGACACTTGATACTTACTAGCTGTGTGACCCTGGGCAAGTCACTTAACCCTAACTGCCCAGCAAAAAAAAAAAAAAAATATATATATATATATATATATATATATATATATATATATATATATATATATTGGCGAGGCCATACCCTCCTTCTTCCATTTGTTGACCCTTACATTCTTTGAAGGCAGCTATCATGTCCTCTGTACATCTTTCTTCCATGCTAAATGTCTTTACTTTCTTCAGCCAATCATCACATATCAAAAACTGAATATGGATTTTCTCCAGCCTATCAATCAATATTCTTCCTTAATGTTAATTTCCCAAACTAACAACAGTAGTCCAGTTCTGGTCTGAGCAGGAACTATCACCTCCCCCTTTCTGTATACTATACTGTTCTTAAAACATCCCAAGAAGATCACAGTTTTTTTTTTTTTTTGGTTTTTGGTTTTTTTTGGTCACTATTTGACATCAAGTTATATGGAATGTGCAGTCCTCTTCTTTTTCAAGAAAACTGCTATTTACCATGGCTTCTTAATCAAGTTGATTTTTAAGGGTCAAGTATAGGACTATATTTACCCACTTTAAATTTCTCATTTGGTTCTGTCTCTAGTAGATTGTAAACTTTTCAAGCATAGGAATAGAGATGTTAATATCTTTCAATTTCTAGGGCCTAGCATATTGCCTTCCATATTGTAGGTATTTAATAAGTGTTTGTTAAAAGGCCTTAAGTGATAATTCAAAAGTAGTAAATGTTGTAACTAACTGACAGTATTATAGAAGGCATCATGAAAACGCTGGCAGTTGAGTTGGGGTTTAAGAGATAAAGCTAAGGAGGTTTCATGGGAAGGGGAAAGACTTAGAGTAGAGGACATTCTAACCATGGAAATCATTGTAGGAAAAAAGGAATTGAGGTAGGAAAGTCAGGGATGTGTATAGGGGTTGGCACATAGTCTCATTTGTCTAGAGTATGGAAGACATGAAGTAAAGTAGAATAAGATAAAATTGGAGTAATAAGAGAACATTTGTGGGACTTTCACAGGGTTAGGAATATCTTTACTAGGCTGTTGATTCCTTTTGTGAAATTTAAATTGTTAAATAATTGCAGACAGTATTGGAGAGAAATGTGCTTTCATCCATCCCACAAGTTTATAAAAAAATATTAATTTTAGACAAAACAAGTTTTTTGTCTCCCCACTCATTCTCCTGCAACTCAGACTGTGCATGCCTGCTGGATTAATGCTACTCTTCTGGGCTTACGTTGAGAGAACAGAAGAGTTTTGATTCCTTGGTCATTTTTTCCCTTTACTGTATTTATCTGTCTAGGTGAATCCAATGGTATATATGGCTTTGTACATGCCTAGAACTATTTGGTAGGAGTGTATGCTTTCTGGACCATGGTGATGAGATGTGGATTCTATTAAAACTGACCACTCTCCAGCATTCCAGGAAGCAATTATGTACATCCTCATCTCTGGATCCTCTGTAAATCTGTGCTTTAAAAAGTTATTGAAGAGGGCAGCTAGGTGGTGCAGTGGATAAAGCACCAGCACTGGATTCAGGAGGACCTGAGTTCAAATCCAGCCTCAGGCACTTAACACTTACTAGCTGTGTGACCCTGGGCAAGTCACTTAATCCCCATTGCCTCACCAAAAAAAAAAAGTCATTGAAGAGTCACCAGACTCATAATGAATGCCCAGCAGGGCTACACATAAGCTATGGGAGATGGAGTTTATTTGCTCTTTGGAAAGAATTCATGTCACACTTGGAAGAAGCAGTGATCAAGATATTCTCATCATTTAAAAAAAATAATTTGAGGAATTGGCCCCATTTCCCAAGATGTTCCCTGAGGATTTTGCCCAAGAGCATAAAGGAGGTTCCCGTTAGGGATTAGAGACTTTTTGGAAGGTCACCTAATTAGAGTCTGCAGGAAGGGGAGATTACTGAAGGTAGGACTCAGAGATCAAAGAATGCAGGGGACCCTGACTTTTCTTCAGACCTCCTTCCTTAAAAAAGAAGTCTGAGGTGGCGACAGTAGAAGGTGTTAAAGTAAAGTAGGATTTGTCAAGGATATAATAGGTTAGGGTCAGCTTTTGTGAGAAGATACCTCTCCGTTTTTAAAAGCATGATCCTTAATGTACTGGCTAGACTCAAAGGAAAACATCGTGACAGTCAACAGTAGACCTGTGATAATAGGTAATTGTGCTCAATGTCTTCATTCTTATGAATTCATCTTTAAGAAGCCCTTTTGAGGTTAAATTCTAATGGATGCCCAGAGCCTCTTGAATAGACTGGATTCTTAGTAATGAGAAAGACAAGGAAGGAGTGGGGTGAGGGTGGGTCTTATAAAAGCTGCAGCATTCTCCAAATTAAATAAATCTGTATCTTTATTTATGATACATCACCAAAAATGTAGGCCTATTTTGTTTTTAAAATTGATTTAAAATTTTCATTTAATAGTGCTTATATTCCTGTGTATAATAAGCACATTTGAGAGTAACAATACTAGATTGCCTTTGTTTTGTTTTGTTTTGTTTTGATTTTTTTGTGGGGCAATGGGGGTTAAGTGACTTGCCCAGGGTCACACAGCTAGTGTCAAGTGAACTCAGGTCCTCCTGAATGCAGGGCCGGTGCTTTATCCACTGCACCACCTAGCTGCCCCCACTATATTGCCTTTTAAAAGTAGTTAATAATTTTCATTAATTGGGTGAGGGATTTTGGTCTCTTTGCCCTATAAAAATTCTACTTTATTTCAGGCTATTATGATATTATACTTTATTTCCATTTTTAAAAAATAGATTATGGGGGAAGCTAGGTGGCGCAATGGATAAAGCACCGGCCCTGCATTCAGGAGGACCTGAGTTCAAATCTAGCCTCATGTTAAGGGCTAAAATTCTAGCTAGTCTGTCTAAAATATTTAATGAGTGGTCGCCAATAAATTATAAGCTTTAGCAAGAGTTAGACTTTTAAGCATTTATTAAGGAGAATAAGAATTTGGTAAAGAGAGAGAAAGGCCTAGATTCCTATCTATTAAAGGGAGAGCACATTTCTAGCTCCGCTCTCCACCCGAGTCCAGAGGAAAGAGAGCGAGACTGAGCGCCAGTCTCTTCCTTCCTCCTCCCACTAGCCCGCGTCACTTCCTGACACCAAAGAAAAGACTCCTGGTCTTGCCCTCAAAGACCTTCGCTTCATGGGCAGAACTCTTCTACAGTAAGTCTCCAGCAGGTGGCGTCATTCCAATCATTACAGTCCCCCCTGTTGTTCCTCAAGAAACAAAATGTTTCCTTGACGGAACAGTAATAAGAATATAATAACTATTGCTAACTAATAATATGTGAACAACAATATAGAAAAGGAAGAGAGGAAAGTTTTGTCCAGAGGGGCGATTTTTTTTTTTTGTCCTCATGAACCGACGCTTTGACATTGGTCTTGCAAAGGGAGGGCCTCTGCAGAGAATACATGTTACAGATGGTGTATATTATAACAGAAAGAGAAAAGAGAAAAAAAAACAACAACAAAACAAAACTGTTCATTTAAAGTCTCTGAAAGTCTTTTCTCAGATGTCCTCTAGGTGTAGTTGTGGAATGGAAGTCTTTTCAGGGGTTTATGTGTGGATGCTGGTAATCAGCCAGGAAAATTTCCTACAACATTGAGCTTAACACAACTTTAAAATAGCTTTGTCAATAATCAAATCAAACAATGAAAGTTCTCAATAACATGTCTAAGGGAATTCAGAATCTTAGTTGTTACACATGAAACATATAATAAAACAAAAATTGAACCATTCTTTAAAATTATAATATTACTATAGTCCCCCCTTATGGAGGGTAATTGAGAAGACAATTGCTGCAATATTAATTAATAAAAATAATTTTTATCTTTGTTTTATCACTTTTTGCATCATCTGCCTAATTATCCTCATGCCATTATGAGAAATTTAAAATCTAATATAATTAGTAACAGATGTCAAGGCCAAATTCAACACTGTTATTTATCATGACACCTGAGATAATTATGGGGGTTACCATAAAAGAACAGAGAAATGATGGGATATGAGCATTCCCACACTTGAGCAATATGTACTGCCCATACAGTATGCCAGGCTTAAAATAGGTGGATGGAATATACGTCCATGCCACCGAACATATTGGAGGAAACTGAGTCAGACTCAATCAGATCCATGGGATTAAGATGTCCATGGCATCAGGCATATAGGAGGGAGCATAGAAGCCAGGTGTAGAAGTGAGATGGGTGGGATGAATACTTCCAGCCATCCGTACAATATTGTGGGGAAAAATAAAATAAAATATTAAACCAAGAGAATCCAACCTCAACATTTGTCAAAAGCTGTTCTCTCGGCCATACCTTGACTTCATGCATGTCTCCCCTCATGTGACAGTTCAGTGTCTGCTCTTGCACGTATTCCTCTTGTGATTGGATGGCACCTTGGCCAACTGGCATCTGATAACTCAGAATAAAGGCAATTAATGTCTTAAATGATAAGTTCCCATAATCCAAGTTTCATATGGATTTAAAATTGAGGATAACAAATGATTGCAAAAAATGTGAATACATCTTGACTCAAAATATAATATATAATTATGCAACAATTTCAAATAATACCCTTTTTTTTTACTTAGTATACAATTACTTTTGTGAAAAATCAGAACATACTTAAATACAAGTTAAAGCACAACAGAATCTCAAAGAACTTTTTTTTTTGAAAAAAGAAAACTTTTACAAATGTTCCCCTCTTTTTTTGGGGGGGGGAATATGCTTATCAAAAATAATACTTCTAGAATCAATTTACACTTGCCATGGCAACCAATTTGCCAGGGAAATGCTTTAAAGAGTTTGATCAAATAATCAGTTGAGGAAAAAAAAATAACGAAAACAAACAACTCAGAATATGGGAGCACAATACTCCTAGAATTAACATTGTATTATGAAATCAAAACCATGTTTCAAAATTAGATAGATGAATGAATAGAAGAAAATACACGTGGAATAATAAAAGACAATGAAATTCAAACTAGGGAAATCTAAATGAATATGAATTTAATATTAATAAGAGTCTTATAAAATATAAACTTGATCACATGACTATAAAAAGCTTTTACAAATATTCTCCTTGTTTTAAAAACTAAGTATAAAACACAATCTCAAAAGCATGAAAATCTCTATGAAAATAAACCCATACCATTAATTTCAAAATGTAGGTGTAATAGCATAGAAATCCTATGTAACCTCTGAACTGACATTAATACTCTGAGTGAATTCAGAACACTTTTGATTCCGGTATCTAAAATCCCCAATACTCATATCAATACCTTGCTGCTTACTTCTACATTTCTGTAAAATATATATCCTTTCATGGCAAAAGAAGCAGAGTCTTGAACTATGTTGATGATTGTCATTCTTATTCAGCTTAAGTTTTTCTTCTTTAACCCCTCTATATTGTCTGTCAGTCTTTTCACCATACAAATGCTTTATAAGATTACTAATTAAAGACAAAAGCAGGTTAGCAAAATTATGAACAAAACAGGCATATGTGGAATTTAAAGGGTTTTCTAAAGTTGTCTCAGAAGCACAGCCAGGCTGGGGAAGGGCTGAGCCTGAAGCTGCAAATGTAGTTAGAGAAAGTTGTGCATGAGCATTAGATCTCTGGACTTCCCAGGCAGGGGAAGCAATGGGCTTAGCCATGGGACTTCCCAGGCAGGGGAAGCAATGGGCTTAGCCATGGGAGGAGTAGAGGGTGGGGTCTGGAGAGGAGGGGAGGGACCAGCACAATTTGAATCAGACTTGATTTTGAACTCAGGCCTGGATTCCTCTTCCCCCACTTTGCCTCCAGGTGCTAGGGGATTAAAAGCTTCTAGAGGGTGGGTCATTGCCTCCAGGCATGCAAAATTAGAGCAACAATTAGTGTTAGAATTGGGAAAAGCAGCAGGAATCTCTTCAGGTTTCTCTGAAAAAGCATGGTTGGGAGAGGGAGAGATATTTCCTTGTGTGAGTAAGTTGCTGGCTCTTTTAACAAAAATAAAAAGAAAAATAGAAAATCCAGAAAAACAAAGCATTAACATGATCTTATCTCCCATTTGTCTGGTTAAACAGACTAAAATAAAAAATAGGGTAATTAGGGAGTTTAAAAGGTCCATTCGAAAAAATTTAAAGGGAAAACAGCCAGTACGCCAGTACTTAGCAGTTAAAGGGAGAGTGTAGGGGAAATTTCTTACCCAACCAGAAGATCAGAAGACTGAGGTTTAGCTTTCCTCTTCGTGGTCAGCCATCTGTTAAGGGCTAAAATTCTAGCTAGTCTGTCTAAAATATTTAATGAGTGGTCGCCAATAAATTATAAGCTTTAGCAAGAGTTAGACTTTTAAGCATTTATTAAGGAGAATAAGAATTTGGTAAAGAGAGAGAAAGGCCTAGATTCCTATCTATTAAAGGGAGAGCACATTTCTAGCTCCGCTCTCCACCCGAGTCCAGAGGAAAGAGAGCGAGACTGAGCGCCAGTCTCTTCCTTCCTCCTCCCACTAGCCCGCGTCACTTCCTGACACCAAAGAAAAGACTCCTGGTCTTGCCCTCAAAGACCTTCGCTTCATGGGCAGAACTCTTCTACAGTAAGTCTCCAGCAGGTGGCGTCATTCCAATCGTTACACTCAGCTTACTAGCTGTGTGACCCTGGGCAAGTCATGTAACCCTCATTGCCTCAGAAAAACAAACAAACAAAAAACAACAACAAAAAATGGATTATTCATGCCATTGATTCCATTTATTAATACAGAAGCTCATGAAATACATCTGACCCTTTAACCAATAAGGCAATATTGCACATGTGCTTATTTATCCTAGATGGAGATTATAAGCAACTATTGTGGTATTGGATGTCAATAACAGAGAAGGCCTAAGTAAAGCCTTCAGTATGATTGAGATGTATTTTGTTGGTAGTGCTGAGATGTTTCAGTCGTGTCTGGCTCTTTGTGATGCAATTTGGGGTTTTCTTGGCAAAGATATTGATTGGAGTGGCTTGTTATTTACCTCTCCAGCTCATTTTACAGATGAGGAAACTGAGGCAAACAGGGTTAAGTGACTTGCCCAAAGTCACATAGCCAGTATCTGAGGCTACATTTGAACTCAGGGAGATGAGTCTTCCTTCTTACAATCATAATATATTATTATAGAACTATTTCATTAAAAGACTTATAGAAATTATAGGACAATTTTCAGTCATAGTAACTCAACAGGTTTAAAGTACTAATAACCATTAAAATCTTACTGTACCATATTGTCACTCCCTCTCCTTCCCACCTTTCCACCATTCAGTTAGTAAATGCTCATTTAATGCCAACTTAGCAATGAACTTGTGCTCCATAAATGGCCTTTATGAACAACATAGAATTAAGCAAGTGATGGATAATAGCCCAACTTGCCTTTGGGAAATTACACAATTCTTTCAATGGACCCAGCATATCCTGAAATAAAAACACATTAAAAAAACTCCAGTGCGTTCTTCTATTTATACTATATGACTGTAAGTCATGAGACACTACAGTCTGAAGAACTGATATTAAGAATCACTCAAAAGGCAATAGAGAAGTGCATAGTGGATGTGAGCAAACTGCAACCCATATTACAAATGTGGAATGCTACAAAAGAAATAACATAAGGATTTTATGATAAGAATGAAGAACGCAAGAAAAGTGAGCGAGATAGAGGACCACTTACATAGTGAGTTTGAGACACTACTGAAAGCATGTATGAATTCAGTGATATCATGCAATGTGTCAAAAATATGATGAAGGACAATAGCGAATTGGGTGAATGTATGGAGGGAAGAGACAAGAATCACATTCTATAAGTAAGCAAGGATGAGTTATGAGCATACACATTGATGAGCTCACAAATTTATTGGAGAATTGGTGTATGTGACTCTGTCATGCCCTGCCTCCCAATATTTTTGTTTGCCCTTATGCCTCAGCAGATTTACCAACTGAATTATGTTGTGCTTAAGCTAATATAAATTTTCATTTCCTAGACATATACTGGCTAGGCAGAATTCCCTCATTACATACCTTGGCTGTACAGTCTAAACATGACCCAGAAGTATGTTGAGCAGTGGGAAAAAATGGTGTGGAGTATTTTTAAAATGGCTCTAGGTAATTGGCAGGCATGCCAGTCATCTCTATCCTTCCCTGCCATTTTGTTTCCCACTTAGCCCTCACTTCTTTCCAACCATCCATCTCTGTAGGGATTAGAGATCCTTCTTCCTACAGCCTAAAGGCAGAGTTGTTGACTGCAGAGGCATCTCAATGAATCCTAAAGGCTGACCTATCACTAACTTCCAGAATTGTCTTTTTTTCTAAGTGATGCACAAACTGGTCTGCTGCTTCTCAAATGTAATAGAATTATCCCATATTTAAACAGCTGTCCCATGTGGACAGAGTACATTTGGAGTCCTAATGCTGTTTAACATTGGGAATCAGTCTTAATGTTTGAATTGGAAATAAGAATCAGCAAATAACTCCTTTGCTATGTCAGCCTGGCATAATTTTGCAGAGTTTGTCTTTGGGGATAGTATTTTTGGTTGCCGGAAAATATTATACCAGCAATGTTGCATACCAATTAGTTGTATTAAAATATATATTATGCAGTGACTCTATACTTGGGTTGAAAAGTTTCCTTGACAACATCATTTAACTTCTTACTGTTCTTTTCCCGCTGCTAGTATAAATATCTAATATGTTTTTGTTCAAAACATCAATTAGACTTCAATATAATCTTTATTAATACAGATGTGTTATTACAAGAAGACTGCTGAGCTATGATAATTTGCACAGCAGGAACAATAAAATACCTCCCTTCTCTTTGCTTGTATCCCAGAATGCTTAGATTTTCTATTCATTTACAAAGCTAATCACAACCTTCTATAGTATCTTTTTACAATTATAGTCAACTCTTTAAAGCTCTCATCATCAAAAGCATTATCCTTCAAAGGTAAACATAACAAAAAATTCTCATGTTGTATATGGATAGAAAAAGGCACCTATTAGCGTAAGCCATATGTGGTGTTAATTTTTACCTCTTCTTTTCTTCCTTTTCCACAGCTAAAACTCCCCACTTCCTGAGAATTCAGAATGTGGAAGTCAATGCTGGGCAGTTTGCTACCTTTCAGTGCAGTGCCATTGGTAGAACAGTTGCTGGGGACAGGCTCTGGCTTCAGGTATGGTGATACAATTTTGTCAATAGTGTTGTAAGATGATGTTTTCATTTTTTTATGAAAGAAAAAAAAAGTATAACCATGGACAAATTCCTCTTAATCTCTCAGTGCTCCAGGCTACTTAGAGTATAGAAATAAGGGTTGACTTCCCAATATTCATTGGTACAGTATAATTTGTACAGTGGGACTTCCCCTATAGCAATGATATTATGGGTCTGGACCAGTAGGTGAAATAAAAATGAATATGCAGTTCCATCAAAGCTGTAACTAACATAATAAAGTAAAAGAAATTCACCTTTCACTCTGCTGTCATGCTTTATTGGCCTTTTAGTAATTGTGTTTTCTGAATTCCTATGCTCTTTTTGCTCTCATAGGTACCTAGGATTATAGATTTAGAGCTTAAAGTGACCTTACAAGCCATTAAGCACAATCTTTTTGTTTTGCATATTAGTAAACTGATGCCACTAGATATTAAATGACTTGTTCACACAGGTCACACAGATTTTATCTGGCAGGACTGTGATGTGAATCCACACTGACTCAATTCCATGTTCTTTTCCTTATACTGTATTGACTTGATGATCAATAGTATCACTAAGGTGCTAACATAGCTTATCACTTTTCTTAAATTTTTCTTGATCCTTTACTTGGATTTTTTTTTCCTTTTAAGTCTTATTTTCAAATTAGAATTTACTTCCAAGGTTACATTTAGGTTTGAGGACAGAGAAAGGTATAAAGGAGTAAGGTGTTCCAACTCTTCTTCCCTCCTCTTTTATAACATAAAATAAATCTATAGGGTGAAGAAAAAAATAGCTGGAGGCCTTTTTGTGGTATTTGGGGCTTTCCAGTGAAATGTACCAATTAGGATGGGAAAAGTCCTTTTTGGTAATTGCTGTTATTTCTCACAGTATCCCTATGTGTTCCATCCCTCTTCTGCACAGGAGAGAATGGGAAGCACAGATAGGTTAATGGATTTATCCATAGTCCCTCCAGTGAGTGAGAGACAGGAATGAGATTAGTTGATTTGCTTAATCCACCAAACCACAGCAATATCCACTTCTGAAAATTCCAGGCCCTTTGTTTGCATGTAGCCCTTCTTCAGTCCCGTAATTGTGCTTTCTGCTCAGACAATAATCTACAGAACAGTTATGCTTGATCTTCACTAGTGTTTCCTCTATTTCCTTCTTGTCTTTTAAATTCTATAAACTTCCCCTCCAGGTGGCTTTTTCCCCCCTTCCTAGTTATTTCATTAATTCAGCAATCTTACTTACTTTGATCCATCGGCATCATATACTATCAGATTTTACACTGTCTTCCATTTCTATCTCCATTCCCAAATTTCTCTTTATAGAAATTCACCACATTTTTACCATCAACATTTCTTCTTACTGTTTGAATGATGGTTATGGTAATGATGACACCTTTGCATTTGTAAAATGTCCATACTCTTTGAAAAGGCTTTCAAAGACATAAAGTTAATATAATTAGGGCTAGAAGGGACTCAAATAGATCAAAGATTCCTCTTCCTTCTCCTCCCAAATACCCTAACCCCCCTTCCCTTCACCTTACAGATAAGGAAACTATGTCAAGAGTGGTTAGGTGACTTGCCTGGGGGAAGCAAGGAAATGAGCAGTTCTGTCATCAAGCTCCATGTTTTTCCCACTGTTCCATGTCACTTCTCTCATTTGATTCTCTCAACATTCCTGAGATATTTCTGAATAAGGAAACTGAGGGACAGTAAAGCTAAAATATTTTGCCCAAGGGTCATACAGTTATTTAGTATTGGAGCCAGGATTAGAACTCTGGTGTCCCCACATCCAGTCTAGTCTTCTTCCCACTACATTTTGCCCCTCTGGCCCAGTTGTCTATCTTCATTGACTTGTCTCTTTTCCACAACCTGGACTAGAAGCTTTATTAATTTTTGAAGAGGAAAACAGAGTACATTAATAGCTCTGGACCTGAATATCTTACCCTGTTCAGAAATTCTTTACTATTAACCTTTCCTTGAAAGCAATTTATTCTTTATTTTATATGGCTTGTTTTCTTTTATTTTTTGCTAGGGTGTAGGAAATAACTCCACTATAGAATTATAATAACTCTATTATAGAATTCAATATTTGCCATATTTTTTGTTCTTTTTTCTTTTCAGCTGTCTTAAATCTTTATCATTAGGGATCATCATTTTAGAAGATATTTTCCTTAACAGTTGAACATTTTTCTCCTTTTCTAGATTTTTTATTTCATTCATGGAGTGGATTGCTTTTGTGCCCACTTCCTCAGGAACTCATATGTAACTTAATCTCTTCTCTTTGCTTTCTACAGTATATCACTTGGTGATCTAATGAACTCCTCTGGTTTCCATCATCATATGCAGATGGTTTCCAGCTCACTCTAGCCAGTCTTAGTCTCTCTTCTGAGCTATAGTTCTACATCTTCAACTTCTTCTTGGCCATTTTGAAATGCTTGTCCTATAGATATCTAAAATGCATCATGTTCAAAACAGAACTCATCTTTTTTTCCCCCAAATCCTTCCCACTTCTAGGCTTCCTTTTTATTGTCAAGGACACCACTGTTTTCCCAGTCACCCATCCTTGTAGACCCAGAATAATCTTCAGCCCTTTATTCTTACCCGTGTCACATATACAATCAACTGCCAAATCTCATCATTTCTAACCTTACAAGATCTCTCGTAGGCATCATGACCTTCTCTCCATTCATAGTAACCACCCTCTAGTTCACACTCTTATCAACTCTTGTCTGGACAATTACAATAGCTTTCTAACTGGTCTCCCTGTCTCACTTCTCTCACATCTCCATTCCATCCTCCACATGGCTGTCAAAATGATTTCTTGCCAAAGCATAGGTCTGATGATATCATGTTCATTGCTCTCCAGTGGTTTCCTGTTCTCTATCAGATAAAACCCAAAGACTTCTATTTGGTCTCAAAAGCTGTTTATAACCTGGTAATGTCTTACCTGTTCAGCTCACTTTACTTCCATCCTGACACTATTGCTCTTTATCTTCAACTGTACTACCCTACTTGTAGTCTCTTCAATGTGACATTCCATTTTGCATCTGTATACCTTTCCTCTGGCCTTCCCCTGAGCTAGGAATGTTCAGTCTCCTCTCCATCTCTTAATTTCCCTGAGGGCCTTCAAGATTCAGCTGTAGGAGACCTTCCCCATTCCTGATGACTAAAGTGCCTATAATGCCTTACATTCTATCTACTCTGCATAAATCACTCACACACATTTATACATATGTGTATACACACATATACATTGATACATATATGCGTGTATATATATATATATATATATATATATAAACACACACACATACACACACACACACATATATATATATATATATATATATATATGCCTACATACATACACATTCATCCTAACTATTAACATTTTGTCTTCTTCATTAGAATGGGAGGCCTTTGAAGACAGGGACTGTTTTTGTCTTTCTTTTTATTGTTAAGATACTGCATGGTGCCTAGTGAATAGGAAGCAGTGAATACTTGTTGACTGTCCTAGAGAACTGCCAAAGGCACTGGGAGGTTGTGATTTTCCCTTAGTCACTCAGTCAGTATGTGTCAGAAGTAGTATTTGAATCCAGATCTTCTTCTGGTAACTATAATGAACATAACCACCATGCCTATGTTCATTCACAGCTCATGCCCCAACATGTGTGCTCATTTTTCATGCCCCTGTTTATGATTAATCTGGCTCTTCCTCTCCGTCTGCTAGCAAGTAAATATATTTTTAAAAATAATGTGAAGCTATTATGCTAGGCTGCCTCTGAAAGTTGCATGTCATCATGAACTCTCTGTTTACAGTTAGCTCAGAAGAGTCAATTTAAGAAGTCAGTGAGTCTCTATTCAGTTTGTTAAAGGTCAAGCAGAAAGGATGTTTGGCAGAAATAGAAACTGACCACCCTATTTTTATGAAAGAGTGTACCCTTTAATGTAGAAATCTTAATATGAAAGGGATAAAACCCCTTCTCTTTTTGCAGAAGTTTTGTGTCCAACAATGGCACCAATGGATGATACTGAATCTGGTATTAAAACCAAAGTCACTATCAAAATAATCACTTCCAATATTGCCAAGAGTTTATGGAATCTTTGAGATCATAGAATACTGATTATGTATAAACTAGCATTTATTTAAAAAGACCCCAAAATATTTTCTACTCTTAGAAGAAGGTTTTCTGCTATAAAATTCGGAATATAATTCAGCAATGAACATCTTATGCTTGAATGCTAATAGACATGTTCCAAATGAAAAGAGCAATGAGAAGAATAAGAAGCAGTTAGAAGAGTGGAGCTTGTATTCATTCTCTAGTTGTAATGTGAACTATACATGTCAGATTTCTACTGTATGAGTTGAGATTTATACAACATATAGAAAATAATGCCTGTAAATTATTTCCTAAACCCAACATATCTATTTCTTGCTTTATTTCCTCCTTCTCTTTCTCATTTCTCTCTGGTCTTCTGAAATGATTAGTCATATTGACACCCCGCTTATTGTAATTTTTATCATGATTTTGATTGTACAGTTCAAGAACATGCAACTTTTTATGAAGCCATTTCTTCATGGAAGACTGGGCGAAGTGTCCATTCTCTATAATTTACATTAATAATAGACCATGTTCATATTACATTATTACCAAAAATACTTCATTTAACCCATTGAATAAAACAAATTGATTCCACTTAATGTGTATATATTTACATACATGTATGCATGTATGTATATTTATGTCTATGTCTGTATGCATATAGGTATCCCATACAATCACTGGCTGACATGAAATAAAATGTTATACTACCTTTTCATTATAAAACTTATGCTATTCATCTGCTGTGAATAGAATATGCATGTTATATGGTTTGTTCTTTTTTTCTTTCCAGTATGAGATGCTATCTTGACCACTTGGAGAGGGATGTGGCTGTGAAATAAAGCCCAAAGGCTGTCACTAAAACCTGTATTTTTTGTTGTTGTTTTTAATTTGTTTCAGTCATGTCCAGATCTTCATGACCCCATTTGGGTTTTGTGTGTGTGTGTGAGTGTGTGTGCGCAAAGTTAGTAGAGTGGTTTGCCATTTCCTTCTCCAGTTCATTTTATAGATGAAGAAACTGAGGCAAACAGGGTTAATTGGTTTGCCCAGGGTCACGTGGGTCTTATGTATCTGAGGCTAAATTTGAACTCAGGTATTCTAGGATTGCTCTGTCCATTACACCCCCTAGCTGCCCCAAGACTTATATTTACAGAATGGTAAAATTAAATTAAAATTCAGGGATTCTGACTTCTCTTTCAGTGCTGTGTCTGCTGTAAGTATATGTTGTTTTTTCTTGTTTATAATAGCATTTATATAATGCTTTAATGTTTTCAAAGAATTTTACAATTATCACATTTTAGTATCACAATAGCTCTGGGAAATAGGTGCTATCACCACCCCCATTTTACAAAGGAAGAAACTGAGGCTTTAAGAAGGGCACACAATAAGTTTTTGAGGCCAAGCTTAAACTCAGATATTCCTGACATCAAATCTAGTACTGCACCTAGTAGAGCAAGTCAGCATAAAATTTTAAATGATGTGAGGGGAAATTGGTAGCACTGTGAAAATAGCGGTGAACTTGGTCAGGAGAACTCTGTATTAAACCTTGCTCAACCACTGATCAGTTGTGTGGCTTTGCTCTGAATTCCCTTTATAAAATGAGCAGGTTGGATTAGATGATTTCCAAGGTCCCTCCAACTCTAATATTCTGTTATTCTATAATTCAGAGGAAGAGTAATAAGAGTGCAGTGCAACTGTATAAAATATTACATTATTAAAATATGTGTAAATATATGTATGTGCATGGATATATTAATCATCATCTTGTAAGAAAGGTCAGCTGTTGGATTGCATGCATTATGAATTAAATGTGCTCACCAGATAAGACTTTCAACATAAACATAACATACAAATAAATCTGATGATGACAGTAATGAAGGAATGTTTATGATTAACAGATGTGTCCCATCTGCCTGAATTTTCTTTGTCACATCTGTGGACCACACAGGTTATTGCCAATATGGGACTTGGTTTTTCTTTTACTTTTTTGTTTTCTGTGATACTGAGCAACCAAACAAACACATAGTTCACATACTTCCTTTATTGAGGGTCCGATGTATGTGGACTATCTTGTTATGTATGAAAGGTTGCCATAGAAAGGCAGCAGCAATGGGATTGGCTGGAAATGTGTGGGGAGGGGGGAGTCCTGGCAGCTTTATAATTGTTGAGAGCTGAATCCCTCCGTGATCTCTGGTGATGCCAACATTCTGGCTTTTACAAATAAGTATATACTTGAGTCATTTAGTGGATCAGCTAATCTCTGTAAAAATGATAGGTTAGACACACAAAAAAGAAGAGATTATCACCTTTCCTTTTAAGAGAGGAGGCAGTCTGTTTTTGTTAGCACTGGACTTAGAGTGAGACTTTGTTGTATACTTACTAGCAGTATAATTATGGCAAGTCATTCAACCTTTCTGAGCCTCAGTTTCTTTATCTGAAAAATGAGAGTGATGATACATGCAGTACCCTGTCATGCAGGGTACTTATGAAGATGAAATCATATAATGTGTTAAGGCATTTTTTCAGGTCTTATAAATATTAGCTATTATTATATTCTGTTTCCTTTTTGAGCCCACATTTTGAAAATGTTGCAAAATATATTTAATTTATTGAGTAAAGGACTACGGGATTCCTGATTTGTATCTTTTTCCTGTCTATATATTGTCTACTTACCAGGCAATTTATGTTATTATGGTTTTGTTTCCATTGTCCATCCTTTAAGGGTTTTATGATTGTGAGTAGAAACTATTATTGTTCTTCTGTGGGCATTTCAAATTTTATTTTGTTGCATTTCCTGTGCGTTCTTTGGGAGTTGTTTTCTCAGAGTATTTTATGTACAGAATAACACAATTCAACTTTATAGAAAATAAAGCTAATACCCAAAGCCAGGCTTGAAACTGGACACTTTATAGTTCTGAAAATGGGTTACACTTGAACTTTATTCCAAGTTAGGGGAATACGAGTTTTCCCCACATCTGTTTCAATTTTCACTTTTCTAGGAATGCTCTTATTGCATCTTATTTCTGTATGCATTGCTATGTCTTCTTTCTCTCTTCCATTTTTTACCTCTTAGAGTTCATCTCAAGCCCATCAATGAATGGCAGACAAGTATTAGTCATCAGAACAAATAGTGACACAAAGATGACTTGTAGGGGGACTGAAAGTGGCCTTTGTAGTGTCATATTTTTAATGTGTGTCAGAGAACAAAACTTACATGAGGAAACCTAGTAAATATGTAAAGTTCTGCCATCTTCCAACCCCTAGACACCATAGATATTTAAGCTACTGCTAAACAATCACATTATCAAAAGTATTTCATAGAATCCTTTCATCAGGAGGCATCTCTTCATCGAGCATCTACTCTCTACCAGGTATTGTGCTAGGTTTTGGGGGAAGATACAAAGACAAAAATGAAAGCTTGAAGGGCATTTGGAGATCATTTAGCATAACCTACTTTGTTTACAGATGAAGAAACAGAGACAAAGAGAGGTGATTTGGTCAAATTCCTACAGCATGTTATTGGATTGTACAATCATAGAAACTACCCTCATAGGGAAACTAGAAGAAAGGTGGCACTTGTTTTCAGGTGATAGGTTTTATTGTTTACACATCATCCCTCACTGAGACAAATAGACTTTTCACTGCCATTTTATCTTCTTGGGTTACTTGCATATGGGTTTTTCTGTATCTTCCTTTTCCTATTAGGATAAAGTATTAGAGGTAGGAGCAAAGACTCTGAAAGGTTCTGTTCGACTAGTCCTGCCCTCCTTATTTGAAAGTAATGATAATTTAAACCCACAAAGATCAAGTGACCTAAAATATCTCCACCAGATGGAATTTCGTTTTTTTGGCTCAGTCATTAACTAGCAATCTCACATTGCTCAGTACAGAGGGAATTATGTCTGATTCAGAGTCAGAGGATCATTGTGACCTTGGACAAATGACTTAACCACCCTGAGCCTCAATTTCCTCATCTGTGAAATGAAGGAATGAATGATCTCCAGAGTTCCTTATAGCCCTTATATTAGGTGATTTTATTAATAACAGATATTTGAGAATGAGATGCTAACATGACATTAGGATTTCAATTTAAAATGAAACTATGTTAATTTCAACAATTTAGCAGATGCAAAGAAAATATATATGTTTAAATAAACATGATAATTGAATGAAATATTTACAACATTAACTTCTGAAGTTAGCTTCTAGAAGCAGAAGCTTAAATGGAGGTCCTTAAGCTTTTTTTTCCTCTTAAATACATTTTTATTTATTTCTATTTTATTTTAGTTCAATTTAATTTATGTATATTTAAAAATATCTTTGTGAAAAAGGGTCCATAGATTTCATCACACTGCCAGAGGGGTCCAGGATACAGAAGAAGTTCAGAACCCTTGTCCTGTGATAATTATCTTCTTTTTATGATGACCCCAGAAGTCCCATGGATTGGCTTCTTTCCCAAGCATAAGTGCAAATTGGAGTGCTAGGTGGCACAGTGGATAGAGCTCCTGGCCTGGAGGCAGAAGGACCCCATTTCAAATTTAGTCTCAGATACCACCTATGTGATCCTGGGCAAGTCACTTCACCCTGTTTGCCTCAGTTTCCTCATCTGTAAAATGATCTGATGAAGAAAATCGCAAACCACACCAGTATCTTTGCCAAGAAAACCCCAAATGAGGTCATGAACAGTCAGACACAACTAAAATAATTCAGCAACAGCAACAAAGTGCAAATTATTCCTGCCTTCTCAGTGTGTTCCCTTTAGAAGGAATTATCCATGGTGTAAGAAAGCTTGTCACAATCTGTAGCATTTCTGACTGTTGAAGTGACTTTTCCCATAGCCTGTGCATCTATTCCCTGGGGGATTGTGGAAAAGCAATAGTTGAATAAGAAAATAGATATTTTAGTAATTTTCATTCAAAAACTAACACAAATTATGCCTAATATTCTCCTGTGTGCCTTACCTCTATCCTTTTCTCATGCATCCCAATAAAACATCTTTTCCTCTCAGCCCTGTACCCCCCCCCACCCCCGCCCATGCACTCATAGATACCTTCCCTCCCCACTTCAAATAAATTTAAAATTAAGGGAAAAATAAATAAAATTAAGGGAAATGTGATATTAATAATGCCTCCAAATAACTTTTTTTTTAATTTTAAGACTTTTTGGGGGGCGGGGCAATGAGGTTAAGTGACTTGCCCAGTGTCAAATAGCAAGTAAGTGTCAAGTGTCTAAGGTTGGATTTGAACTCAGGTCCTCTTGAATTCAGGGCCAGTGCTTTATCCACTGTGCCACCTAGCTGCCCCCACCTCCTAATAACTTTGATGTCCCCCTCTGGTTACTAACCTCTGCCACAGTTATGATTGAGAGATGCTTTCTTGTGACTAGTACAATGCATTATAATCTCTTATTTTCAGGCACTTTTTAACTTTCTGAAAAAAAATTACACTTGGGGGCTGAAAACTCTTTATTACTGTTGGCCCAAAAGTATTTTATTTCTTTTGAAAGTTTGATATATTATTCCATTTAGCTGTGTATGAACTATCCAAGTGTGGGGGAAAAAAGTGGTTTTTACCAGTTAATAAATTTGTCACATGCATTTTCAGAGTGCAGAAAGCTCCAGAATGTCTTTTGAGGAAAAGCTTCAGATTTTCATTACTTAACATGGTCTTTGTAAAGACAATTGCTTTTGGCCTACTGCAGATATTTAGCTTACAAATAAACTTTAAACTATAATAATATCCTTTTAACTGCTGTCTTTTGGAAAATAAGTACATGATCCAAGACAGGACATGGCACAGTATTCAGGATGACAGATTCATGCATTGCTTTTTTTTTTCTGTCACTATATAATCATGTAAATGACAGTCCTTATATTCACTTGTTTTATGAATGTCCCCAGTGATCATGCAAGTGTGTTTTGGTACAGATGGGGGTGTGTACTTGGGTTTCATCATGCCAATGAACATATCTTTGTTAAAATTATTTGCTGGCTTTTAGTTTGGCTTATGAGCAGCATGTTCCAAAAGAAAATATCATGTTGATGCATTAGAACCATTCTGTTACAATGTCTAAAAGCCACATTATAGATTTGATAGGAAGGAAAATTATGGTTCCCATGGTAAACTTAACTTGGGCATTTTACACACATCTATATTAAAGCATAAATTTAGCAGCACTTACAGTCATACAAAATACTGAGTATACACAAGGGGACCATCCTACTGTCGCTATAGGAACCATTTACTTTTTAAATTTTTCTGTAGTTAAAGTCTCTCCTCCACGTTTGTTTGAGCTCCTGATGAGTATGTGGTATAATTTAAAACACTGTCCCTAGAAACACAACAGACCTTTTTGGAGTGTTCGGTGATATGACCTGAGTATGGTTTCTAGAATGTTTTGCATTAAGGAAAAACCTTAGTTCATGAAGGTGTTATAGAAGAAGAAATTGGTTGAGATTCTGGAGAGAAATCGAATCAGTCATTTATATCTGGAGATACTGATTTAAAAAACAAGAACAAATTAAATTGACTCAAATAGGATAAAAATTAAAATTTGAGTTTTGCTGGGATTGCCTTGAGAGAAACAAATTCAGCAGGAGTGTGCAGCTTTTTGACTTAAAAGGTTTTATAGAAAAGGATTTGAAGGTTTTCAGCCTGGGTTTAGAATTTGTGCTTTTGAATACCACAGATTAATATGGTTCCCCTTAGAGAACTGGAAGGATGTGGATTTTCTTAAAGAATGTCAGTGGTTTGGGTCTTTTAGAGCAAAATAGTTCTGGTGAATAGCTGCTGGGACAGTGTTTCCCATACTCACCGCATGAATCAGCTCTGTATGTAGTTATTGTTTCCAAGCAACCTAAATGGTGCTCACAGCAGCATTCCACATTTCAGTAAGTACACAGGACTTGGAGACCACACTTAACAACTGTGATCTCTTGGGCAATTAACTTAACCTCTCTGGACCTCAGTTTCCTCATTTGTCAAGTTAGTTTGCTGGTACTTGCACTACCAACCTTACAGGGTTGTTATGAGGATAGAGTATAATTATGCCTCATGATTATGCATGGGAAAATACTTTGTAAATATAGAATGCTACAGTATATACATAGGAACTACTATTGTTCGGACTACGAAGGAAGGTTGACTGATTTCTTCCTTTTTTGGAGTCCTTATGTTTACAATACGTACATATTGAAAATTCTCCTTAATTGACATTTCCTCTAACGTAGGGCTTATTAACCTCAGAAGTTTAAACTTAAAAAAAATACTTGAAGACCTATATTCCTTTGAAAATCTATGAATTTTATTTTAAGTATTTAAAAGTATCATTCTGAGAAGGGGTCTGTAGGCTTCACCAGGTTACGCAAGGGGTCCAGAACACAGAAATAAGAACGCCTTCCCTGAGAAGTGTTGCATGATGTGGGCAATGGTGAGCATGCTGTCAACATTTGCTAATTGAAAACCTTTGAATATACTTGGTATCAGGTCACTTTGGGAGTTTCCTCCTTCCTCCTCCACCACCATTGCCCCAGTTTCCCCTCTCTCCTTTTGGAGGTAGCAGAAGAATGAGAGTAGTGATGGCTTAAGATTTTGAAGAAACTATTTTTCCTCCCCACCCCCATCTCCACTCTTTTAGAACTAACTCTGCAGATAGGCTAAAATGAGAAATGGAAAAGAAAGCAATGTTTGGCCAAGAGGTACATATTCTTTATATGTATATTTCTTGGTTGCAAGGGTAGGTATTACCTGTGATATATTTTAATGTCACTACTCTTTCACCAAAACCAGAGTCAGAACAAAGCAATTTTTTTCTTTTTTTTTTCTTCTTTTGGGTCTTGAGTATCAGAGAGAGAAATCCTAAGAGAAGGAGCTATCATTGCTTTTTACCTTTGAGGGGATCATGCTGACTCTCACCTGCAAGTCAATTTGCTTAGCTCTTACCACTCTGCTTGAATGGGAAGGCTTAAGAACACTTCTGGGATTGCCCATCTTCATACACAGCATGAATAATGTGATGGTATCACAGCTCAAGTAACTTCTCTTGTGTTGTCTATTGGCTTAAATATTTAGACATGAAGGGGAAAAATAGGTAACCAAAAACCATATGGTAGCAGTTTGACCTTGAACCCCAGAGGTGGAAAATTATAGAACGATGGGGGTATAATCACATTATATATGCTGCGAGCTGACAAAATGAAGTGTTTTTGCAATTGGAAAGGATTAATCCAGAGCCCTACACCAAAGGGGAGATGCACTGATCTCCAGCAACTCTTAGATATGGAGTCAGGGTGTGAACCAAGGTTTTTATGATTTCAAGTTTGTTCTCTATCCACTATGGTATGTTGCATCTCATAATTAAGTACATCATAATGAACAGAAGTGCATGAACATCATTATTTTTGTGAATGTAATGTAAGAACAATATTGAATGACAAAAATGACAAGTTCAATAATTCTAGACAAATAACTTATTTTGGAGGCAGGAAAGTCCCTAAGGTATTAAGTTTGAGGGAAGTTGCTTCAAACTGTCTTGGTAGAATTAGTTTCCTTACTGAATGTTCTTTATAGCAATAAAACCATAGATTTAGACTGTGACCACTATATATATATATATATGTGTGTGTATATATATATATATATATAATATGTTTGTCATGATTAGATTGGTTCATTTGTCTAATTAGTAACTCTCAAGGAGGTTAATTGACTTGCCCAAGGCCACACAGCTAGTAAGTATCACAGAAACTCAAAGTTAAAATGACTTTTGGATATTATCTGGTCTACTCCAAATCTGAACAAGATTCTTCACTATTGTGTCCCCAGAAGAACTCAGGGAAAGGGAACCCATGACTTCCTGAAGCAGCTTTTTCTTCTTTTGAACATCTCAACTTGTGAAGACATTTCCTCTTAGGTTAAGCTAAAATCTCACTGTCCCCAACATCCACCAGTTCTCATAGGATAACTGATTTAGTATTTAAAGGGACCTTAGAGGTTATTTAGTCAAACCTTCTTGGTAATCAGGTGAGAAAACTGAGGTCTAGAAAGAACTTACATTGTTCCTAGCTAATTATTTGGAGCCAAAATAAATGACATAACATAACAGTTGTGATCACTGATAGCTCATGGAAGTTCATCAAGAATAAAGCATTGTCGGGGTAGCTAGGTAGCACAGTGGATAAAACACCAGTCCTGGATTCAGGAGGACTTGAGTTCAAATCCAGTCTCAGACATTTGACACTTACTAGCTGTGTGACCCTGGGAAAGTCACTTATTCCTCATTGTCCTGCAAAAATTAAAAAAAAAAAGACTAAAGCATCAGAATATAAAGAATTCAGAGAAATATTGGATATTTGAACAGGGTGATGCTCATTGAAGAAAGCAGATTCCAAAGGATAGTGTATACAATGACTACTACACAGTAAATAAAGTCAACACTGAGAGACAATCAAATTAGGGTCACTGCTAGGACAGAAATAACAGAAATGCTTGAGATATCCCTTTTACTATGAGATGGGAATTTCTTAGTCATACTTTACTCAAGCACTCTGAACCCCTGGGATTTCTCTTTAGATATGTGTATGCTACTTTACAGCTGCAAAAATCTTTATATATATCATCTCATTTGATCTTCAAAACAACTTGAAGTTATTCAACAAACTCAATAACTTGAGTTATTCAACAAGCACTTAGTAAGTGTCTTTACTGTGTACCAGGCACTGTTCTGAGCTGAGGACAGAAAGAAAAGCAGAAGAAACAACTACTACAATTAAAAAACAAAGAAAAAAGCATGGTCCCTGTCCTTTAGGAGCCCACATTTTAATGGAGGAGACAACATGCAGACAATTTTGTACATACTGGATATATACAGTATAAATGGGAATTAATCTCAGAGAATTCACTATCTGTGCCAGGGATCAGCAAATCCCTCTGGGAAAAGATAGTGTGAGGGAAACCAGGATATAGACATAAGACTGGAGAGCATCCCAGGCATACAGAGTAGCCACTGAAAAGACAGAGTCACAAGTTAGAACATCCTGTTTGAGGAACAGCAAGATGGATAGTTGAGTATGTAGCAAAGAGTAAAGTTTAAGAAGAGTGGTCTTAGGTGCTATTAGTATCATCATTTTATATATGAGCAGACTGAGATGGAAAGAGATTAAGTGATTTGCTTAAGGGCACACAGTTCTTTAGCATCTAAATCAGGATTGGAACTCACATCCCCTTGACTAAAAGTCTAACATTCTATGAATTATATTACCTAGCAGCCTCCAGCTTATGACACTTGTCCCTTTTAGCAGACATTCTTACCTTGAGGGTCTATAAACTCTAAAAAACCCACAACATTTTGATAACTTTATTTTAATATTATTGTTTTCCTTTATAATCCCTTGCATTTTTTCTTATATACTTACTTTTTTTTCTGAGATGGGTGGGGGAGGGGTGGGTGTTTCAGACTGAACTAGAGATCTGTGACATTAAAAGAGTTAAGAATTCCCGTCTAAAGATTATGTTACTCTACATAATACCTGGGAAATACTAAATAGCATCTAAAATGGGTATTTATCAACCTTCATCCAATATTAGTAGCAGTAAGCCCTATAGTTAGGTAACTGAATCTTTTTGATGATTAAAATCATTAGATCTGGAGTCGTGTGTTTCTAATTCTGATGCATGTTAGCTTTGGGAAAATCTTCTGGTTACCATATTGATACTATTAGGCATTATCATGTTCATTAACATTCAAATGAATTTTAAGGATAGACTTATATCTTTTAAAAATGGTCTATCAGTCAGGCATGAAGATTGTGATAATTAATATATAGGGGAGTGGCCTTGGAGTCAGAAAGCCTTAGATTCAAGTCATGTTTGGACCACATTTTAGTTTATATGACAATGCCCTTATCCTTTCAATTCTCCAGGCAATTCTCTAAAATTATAAATAAGAGACAAATTGCTGATGTTCTATCATAGGCTGAAATTGGGTCAGTGATAGTAGGTACAAGATTTTTTTCTCTCTTTTTTAGAAAAATCCAGTAGATTCTTGTCAATCATGAAACCTAATAAAAATTACTTTATTAATTGAACTTTAAAACATATAATGTAAGAATTAAAAGGATGGGGGGTGGCTAGGTGGCACAGTGGATAAAGCACCGGCCCTGGATTCAGGAGTTCCTGAGTTCCAATCCGGTCTCATACACTTGACACTTACTGGCTATGTGACCCTGGGCAAGTCACTTAACCCCCATTGCCCTGAAAAAAAAAAGAATTAAAAGGATGTAAAATCCATCTCCCCTTCTACAGTTACTGAGTTTTGAACTCAAGGAGGGAGACCTGCAGGCAGGTGGAATTCAGCAAAATAATTTTGAAAACCATCTCTACCCCTGAGGCTAACTCATGTTTTTGTTCTGTTTTGTTTTTAAGTTCAAATCATTAAGTATGAAAAAGCTCCAGTCTGGGTTGAGGGAGCTAAGGGGAAGGAGAATGGAAGATCAGCTATAATCAGAACATCTACAATTGTCCCCCAGGAATCTGACTGAGATTTCTTCAAGGGTGGTGAAATTTTCCCAATTTCAAATTCTTTAGACAGATGAAATTACAAGTTTTTCCCTGCTCTAGAAGCAAATTATTTTATTTAAGTAATGGAACTGAACTTTAAATATACCTCAAATTCCAATTAAATATATCTCTTTTAAGAGGTAGGTGGTGTAGTAGATAAAGCACTGGCCCAGGATTGAGGAGGACCTGAGTTCAAATGTGGCCTCAGACACTTGATACTTACTAGCTGTGTGACCCTGGGCAAGTCACTTAACACCCATTGCCCCTGTCAAAAAAAATTTTTTTAATTTAAAAAAATTTTTAAAAAGAATCTGTTACATAAAAGTTTTTATCTTTCATGAGGTGACCCATAAGATATTTGAAATGTACTTGTTCATATATGTTAATGGAACAAGTAGAACATAATTCAGGATCTTAAATCTTTTCTAATCAAAATTGATAAATACTATAGTTGTCTTGGTTATAAAAGGGATGAGAAATTCAAAGGCCAGTGTTAGCTTAATTATCATAATGAAAAGACCTTTAGGAAGCAGTTTTTGTTGAGATATTAAATTACTATTTGATTTAAATAATGTGAAATGTTTTAAATGGAATTACTTGAGGCTTGAGGCACTGCAGATATTATTAGTGATCTAGTAGCAAGAATTTAATAATCATTTTACAAATGGGCATATCTGAAAGCTGAATAACATAGACTGTCTCCCCCCCCCCCATTAAGTAAATGAAAAAACTGCTTAATCCCCACCTGTATAGTTAGGGAATGGGTGACTGACCCCATGTCTCTTGCCTCTGAGCCATTCCAAATGCCCCCAAATTGATTAATTTACTCAAAGTGCTGCTAACATCCCAGAACTTCAATTTTTTTCAATCACAACTCTGATTTTTGCTAAAACTATTTCTGAAAGGTTTAATATGTAGGGTTTCTTTTTACTGGTAAATTGCTGCTCATTTAGCAGTCTTAGAGTTAGTCCATGGCATAAAGATGGTTGTAAGTCTAATTTAAATAACTATCAATCTTTTTCCCCCTCTTCTAGCTTGCTCAAATTGAAAAAAAAAATCATTTTAAGACTATTGCATTTTCATAGATGTGAGTTTAACACATTAATATAATTTAAAGTTAAGTATCAGTATGATGTTTTATTAAGTTAACAAATGATAGGCGTGCAATATTTTTGTAGCCCTGCATATTAAAGTAGCAAGTAATGTAACTCATAATTTTTAACATTTTTTCATCAGTTATATGAGATTCTTTCCTATGTGGAATGATAATATGATAAGACACAAGCTGAATCCACACAGACTTTTTAAACCAACTGGGGTGTTTAAACTGACAGAATTGAACATAAAAACCTTTTTTTTTTACATATGTGGAAACTAAGGCTCAGAGTGATGGAGTGATTACTGATCTTTGGTAATTTCTAATTCATCACTTCTGCAAAGTAACATAATGTAATGTATTGAATAGTTTGTCAAGAGAAGATGTTCTAGCTCTGTGAAGATAAAAAAAGGCATATATTTTGTGTTATATCTGGGTGTACATTTTTATTTTTTCCCCTCTGGACAAAAAATAACCTTTCCGGTAACAATTGCCTTTTATCATCTCTCTCTTTCTCCCTCCCTTCCCACTTTTTAAAATCTTCCTTTTGTTTTTATTTTAATCTTCCTCTCTTCTGCTGTCTCTTATGACCTCCCTATTATTCTTTCTTCTCTATTCTTCATTTCATCCTTCCTTTGTTTTCTAAATGGACCCTTGACAATTTCTAGTCCTTATGCAGTTGTATTTGTTAACAGGAAAAACATACTTGGGAGAAGTTACTGTGATTTCATAAATTGTAATGGGTATACTTGAATTTGAGTGATTAACCTTGTAGGCATTTAGATATTGCTTTCCATCCTTAATACTCATTCCACATTTTAATGGAAGTATAATATTTATTATTGTACATTGCTTAACCTAGTTTAATTTGATTTTTATATTCAGCTAAGTGTATCAATTGGACATGATCATTTTTTCTGGGTCTTAAAATCCGTGTTTCATGTAATATGCATGTATATAACAACAAAAACACATATATAATTTGGTTACAGGGGATTATATCTCATTACAACACTAGGGAATTTATATATTTTTAATTTACATTTCTTTGGGAAAGAAACTATTATTTTGTTAGAACAAAATGGTATGATAAAGAAATAGAGTAATATAACATACATTAAAACATTTAAAATATTAGTAATAAAAGTTTAGACTTCTTTATATGTTGTTTCATATATCCCAAGAATACACTGACACTTTTTCCCATTATCCCACAGTTTTCAGAATGAAACAAGTCCCTAGTTCTGCACATATATCTTCCTTTAAAATGCATATTGTAAGTTACATAAATGTGGTTTACACATGCTAATATTAGTTCAAAAACATTAATGATGGTTCAAGTTTGACCTTTGAGATTCCATTAAAATCCTAATTCTTGTTTTTATTTTCCTTGGGAATTTTAAGGAGTGGTCTGCCACTGGTCTGCCAAAATATTTCTTGTTATTTTTTGTTTCCTTGCTCCTTTAGTAATTTATTATAATTAATTGGTCTCAGGGAGGGAAGTAGGAGATGGTTGGCTAGTTTAGTTTTGTTCCTTGCTTACTTTATTAGTTGATCTTTGGAACGTGTCTTCTTGCTTCTGCCTTTTTGTCCATTGGTCTTGCCCACTTCCTCACCCTTCTTGTACTTGCCTCTCTTACCTTTCAGTTCTAGCCAATGGCAAATGCCTTAAAAAGAGAGTACTGGTGTAACTGCAAGGTATAGTCCCACAAAATAGAATACAGATTATTCAAGGGCTAACAAAGAAAGTAAAATAAGTAAGATTTATATAGAGGACATATTTGCACTGTGGCGAAGGGTAGGATGTGGAGGCTTCTGCATAGTAATATAAAAGAAGGTAGGAATAGGTCAGGTCTGCTGGGGGTGTCTGGTTGAAACAGGCACCCAAACTGGCTAAACCCTGTGAACTTTCATAGGCTTCTTATATGGATCAAGCATGAGACGACATTGGGAAAAGAACGGTGCTATTTTTGTTTGGGGATATGAACAGATTTATACTAGAAGGAATGCCTGGGCAATTGATGATTAGTTAATACTCCAATTCCCTGCTGGTAGGAAAGGGTGCTTTCAGGTGTTATTAAAGGTCTTACTTTGACTGCATAGCTTAGAGGATTTGATTTTTAGTGGGGCAGGGAGACAACTGAAATTATTACACCCTTCTTATAAGATTTGCTATGATCTCTTGAAAGACAAGAAAGCCAGGAAGCTCTATGAGCTGGTAATTTATGTATGTATGCATGCATGTATGTATATTATAAAATACAAACACACACACATATATATATATACATATATATAAATATATATATATATATAATTGATATATTTTGTAATACATCAACTCTTTTGCCCACTGTATCCCACCTCCCAGAGAGTCATCCATTGTTTGACAAAGTTATCTGCTACCTCCACTGGGCAGAGGTTGGTAAGAGAGACTTAAAAGGAGAAATTCACTTTCATGGAACTCTCCCTAGCCAAGGAACTCTCATATAATTTGGCAACTAAACTGTAGAAATGACACAGCCTGTGGATAGCTTGAATAAACCTTTGAGTAGATTTGGGAGAAAGAAAAGCAAAAAAGGAGATGGTAACTGTGGCAGAAGTGGCATCATGGTGTTGGGTACACACCCAACTAGGCTGTCATCATCTTAGATTACCATATATAGATAAACCTGCAGCAACCAGAGAACCAGGGTGGTAGATGATTTCATCATTAATGGACTTTCCTCATCCCTGAATGACTCTAGTTAGCTGAGAAATCCCATCTTTCTCCTCCCCCCCTTTTTTTCTTCTCCTTTGGGATTTTCTAGCTGAGATTTTAATTCAAAACTTTTTCCTTTTGGGTTGTCCTTTGCTGTTAGGTGGTATTTTTGATAGTATTGATTTTTCCATGTAAAAGAGATTACTCCCTATTGTTATGTGTCTTTAATTGCAATCTATGTACAAAACATGGCTTTGGGAGTTTAGCTTCTCAGATATAAGTAGTTTTAAGTTTCTCTTGGGACATTTAGATGGTACAATGGATAGTATGCTCTACCTGGAGTCAGGAAGACTTATCTTCTGAGTTCAAATCTGGCCTCAGACACTTATGAGTTTTGTGACCCTGGGCAAGTCACTTAACCCTGTTTGTCTTAGTTCCTCTTTAAAATGAACTGGAGAAGGAAATGGAAAACCACTCCACTGTCATTGCCAAGAAAACCCCAATGGAGCATGCAGAGTTAGACATGACTCAAAAATGACAGCACAACAAAGTTTCCCTTTCCAGTTTGGTGGCCAAATGTCCCCTGGGGGTTGATGCACTATGGTAGTCTATTTTGTACTTATTAATAACTTTCTCTATTGTGTAAGGGAATATAGAATTCCAAGTTAATTTGGGACTATTGCTTATATACATAAACATGCCTATTGGTGACACTTGAAGAGTTTCTTGTGTGGGTCCCATTGGGTATGAAATGTCCCTTTCCAAACAATCTTCAGAAAGCAAAAGACACCTGGAGACCAGAGAAGATGTCAGTGACCAGAATAGAAGTCCATATTCTAAGCCTGTCCTTGTGCACAAACTTATAGAGGAAGTGGGAGAATTCTCGTCCTTCCCCCTTCATAGAAGAAAGAGGAATGAGATAGTCATCCTTGCCTTTCACAGAAAAATTTAAGAATTAAAAGAAAGAATTTTTAAGAAAAAGCATTTGGGGGCAGGAAGGTGGTGCAGTGGATAGAGCACTGGCCTTGCATTCAGGAGGACCTGAGTTAAAATATGGCCTCAGACACTTGACACTAGCTGTGTGACCCTGGGCAAGTCACTTAACCCACATTGGCCTGCAAAAAAAAGAAAAGAAAAGAAAAGAAGAAAAAAAGAAAAAAAAAGGCATTGGATTTTTGTTTTTCAGATTTTAGGTGAAGTTCACATGTAGTCATTTATTCGAAATAAGCCAGGATGAATATTTTGCTTTATTAATTTGTCTTCTATCTTTTAGGTTAAAATATGACAATGAAGCCATTTTAAAATTTAATACTATTTCTCTAGTAGGTTTTTAAAAAAATATAGATTAACCAAGTAGAACTCTAAAAGACAGCTTTCTCAAAATAATTTCAAGTGCATACTTATTGGCCCTCCAGGACAGAAATGAACTTTGAAAAACAAATCGATGTGCTTGTATTGACAAAACCATATTTGTGTCTGAACTTGGCCAAGTCATTTCCTACAAAACTTCTAATTGTTTACAGTATGAGAATTCCAAAGCAGTCATAAGGAAGACCAGTTTTTGCCAAAATTTTGGTTTAATTATCATCTGTATGTTGAAGACTTTCAGATCTATTTGTCTAGCCCCAACTTCTCTCCCAAACTCAGCTTCTTTCTTCGACTGCCTATGAGACATCTCAAAGTGGATGTCCTATAGACATTTTAAACTTAGCATGTCTGAAACTGAACTTATTATTTTTCCCTCCAAACCTTTCCCTTTTACTGCTTTCATATTACTGTCATATTATCATCCTCCCCGTCACTTAGGCTCACAGCTGTCCTGATCAAGTCTTATCATTTTTACCTTCTGATCATCTCGCTTGTTTAACCCCTTCTCTCCTCTGGCACCTGGTACTACCCTGATGTAGGCCCTCATCATCTCATGAATAGATGATTGCAAAAACCTGATTGGTCTCCCCAGCCTCAAGTCCCTCCCTACTCTAGTCCATTCTTGCTCTCTGGCTTTTGATCCAGTGACATTGACCTCTTTGCTATTCCTCACAAAGGACACTCTCTCTGACCCTGGGCATTTTCACTGGTGAGTGTCCCCCATGACCAGAAATATTCTTCCTCATCTCCACCTCCTAGATCCCTTGCTTCCTTCATGTCTCAGTTAAAGTTCCGCTTTCTACAAAAAGCTTTTGCCCATCCTCTTTAATCTTGGCACCTTCCCTCTGAGATTATCACCAATTTATCATGTATGGATCTTGTTTGTTACATAATTATTTGCATGTGGCTGTGAGATTTGAACCCCTTTCTCCTCACCACCATTTTCTTGGTTTTCCCAACATTTAGCACAGTCCCTAAGTCCCTGGTTGATCAATGCTGGTTGATTAACTGATTGATGAACTTCTCAGTTCAATGGCTGTAATAGATAATATAATTGTCATATATAAAATTATGTACTTTTGATTTTTCCTTAAGCTCAAAATTATTTTGGCACATACTACCTTTTAAAGGAATAAGGAAGCATTCTATTTGAAACTATGCAGAAATAAAACAAATCATTGACTAATATTTTATTAGCCTAGCATTTTGACATTGATATCCAGATTAACATCACCTTTGGCATCATGCATTATGTAGAAAATTCCATTTTACGTGTCTATTATTTGCGTCTTTTAATGCTTACAAATAACATTATAAAGTTAATTTCTCTTTGTTAACAACTGAATCTCCTAATTACAGAACTGAAATATATTTTGTTACTAGGCTTTAGATTTCTTAGTGAACAATACAGATTTCTAACGCTGAAAAAATATACACTAAAAGGTACAAGGTTTCCTGGATACTGGGGTAGGGTACTTAGTGTATAATAAGTCATATGTGTGTGTATATGTATATATGTGTATATATATATATATATGTATATACACATATATATGTAAAACTTAGTGTATAACAGGTACTTCTGTCATATGTGTATATATGTGTATATATATGTGTATATATATATGTGTGTATGTATATATATATTTTTTTTTTTACTTGTTTGTGGTTTTTTTGCTGGACAGTGAGGGTTAAGTGACTTGCCCAGGGTCACACAACTAGTAAATGTCAAGTGTCTAAGTCTGGATTTTCACTCAGGTTCTCTTGACTCCAGGGCCAGTGCTTTATCTACTGTGTCACCTAGTTGCCCCCACTTCTTTCTTATATTTCATCATCATCTAGTCTGTCACTTTCTAGGATGAAAAGAGAGACAGTTAAGTGATGATTCAAGTTCAGATCATAGGTAAGGGTAAGATCTCACCCTTAGAGAAGATGAAGGCCAAGAGATAGTGCCAAATTCAAATCAATATGGTAGTGGGCAAGGATGCAAAAAAGAGTTAAAAGATGATATCAAAGCTTTGAGCTCAGGTATCTGCATTGATTGTGATATCATCAATAAAAATAGAGGAAGTTGGGAAGGGCAGGCATTGAACTTTGGTTGGTCAGTTGTTGTTGATGCGTTATGTCTGACTCCTTGTGACCCTATTTGGGGTTTTCTTGGCAGAGAAACTAGATACTAGAGTGGTTGGCTATTTCCTTCCCCAATTAATTTTACAAATGAGGAAACTGAGGCAAACAGGGTTAAGTGACTTGCCCAGGGTCATATAGCTAGTAAATCTCTGAGGTCAGATTTGAACTCAGGTCTTCCTGATTCCAGTCCCAGAGCTCTATTTACTGTATTACCTAACTGACCAATAGCTGCCCTAGCTAGTGGATTATTCAGCAAGTATTGAGCATGTACAAGTATACTTCTTCTTAAACCTTACCTTAGTTTCATAGCAGATTCCCTTCTTTATGTCTAAGAGAATACTACAAAACAATCAACATTTACAATTTTTTATTGAGTATATACTATGTACAAACTATAATTATTTCTTGAAAAAAACATTTTTATGAACTTAATGCAAATGTTTCAATATATGAAAATGAACAAGAGGCTTGTATAGAAAAATGTGAGCTTTTGTGTATAGTGTTTTGTTATATATATATATATATATATATATATATATACATACACATACATGGAGAATGTATATTAAGTTTAACAAAGTAATAACAAGAAAAAATATTACTCTTCTTGGTCCTGTATGTCAGACTTGACCCTTCTCCCTCAAGTCCATACCTTCTATTTCTGGATCTCAGACCCCTTTACTTGGTGGTTCTTGGCCCCAGCATCTGGACCCCCATGGTAGTTGGTCTGGTCATGGTATATGCTAACCCCTGTCATGATTCATTGTGAGATTTTAATCCTTGTGAGGATTAATGTGATTTTGTATTCATATGCAAAACGAGGGCAATAATAGGGTAGACTATAGCTTACTTGATTAACTAGGCAAACATTAAAAAAAGCCAAAGTGCAATGAAAAAGCTATTTGTTAGTTCATTAAGGAGCTAAAAGAGATTTTGCAATTTAAGTTCTTTATGCAAAAGAAAGAGGTGGGAGGGAGGGGCAGGAGCAGGGAAAGAAATTTGCCTAGTATCTTTTTTTATTTTAAGTAGAAATAATTTTAACAGAATTAATATTCTGGAGGAACAAAAAAACAGCAGACAAATGCCCACACTCTTAAATCAGTATCACTCAATCTCTAAAGTGTTTAGGATGGCAGAATTTCAGAATCCTTACCAGCTGTTCTAGCTGAACAGTTGCCTCTAGATAATGTATGCTTTAACTGAGGTTTGCATGGGAGTAACATCTGTACTCTTCCATTGGGCATTTTTGAAGTTTGGATATGAGGGTTACTCTTAAATGCTTTGTAATTTTTCACCTTAAAATATAACTTTCTTTCTCTTTCTCTCCTTGCCTTGCTCCATCCCCACCACTACACAGGGCATTGATGTAAGGGATGCACCTCTGAAGGAAATCAAAGTGACCAGTCCTCGTCGATTTACAGCTTCCTTTAACGTTGTGAATACAACAAAACAAGATGCAGGGAACTATCGTTGTCTGATACGCACCGAAGGGGGTGTTGGAATATCAAACTATGCTGAATTGGTAGTTAAAGGTATTTGATTTTTTTAATCTTCTAGACTCCTATACTGAAATAAGCACACATTGTACACTTGTTAGTTCATTACATTTTTAAAGCTCAAACTTATCTGCTTCTTCTGAAAAGCAAGTCTATAAAAGCCCATGTTGACAAATTGCATTTTAAATACATATTTTGCACATGGGTTATATTTTTGAAAGCTGTATTTTATTTATGTTTTCTTGCTTGTTTGCAGTGGGAATGAATGTGCTCTTGGCAAATGCTTCTGCCAAGTCCATATGCAGTGATTACAGCCTATAAATTTATTTAAGGAATGAACATTATTTACTGATAGAAAACCACTTAAAATGCAAATATTCACCAGACAGGAGTGTTTATGACAGGAGGGTGGTTAATAAAACCAAGCAGTGTTCATATAAAAATGCCCAGTCATATCACACAAACAATATTGATAAAACAGTGTTAAAATTCATTATGTTTCAGTAACCATCTATGGCTTTATTTTGCATGACAGGAAAGTTAAGTCATTATTGACCAAGTAGGCAAGGAAATGAAAGGAGTAAAGGGATTATTTTTCTTGAGTTGGCCAAGGGTTATTTCACAAGTTTCTAATGTCCTTCAGCTAGGAATCTTTTCCTGCTCCAGAAGAAAAAATGTAAACGCTTGGTAGTTCATCTCACTGTTTCACATGGCTTATGGGTACCTATTTGTATTCCTTTCTAAGAAAACAGAAGCTTGATTTTTTTTCATTGTATGTGTATATACATATATACACATATACTTATATGCATACACATGCACATATACATATATACACACACTTGTGCCCACCATGCATATTCCTTCAATACATGTTCCTTTCCTATATAAACATTCATGTTGGTTGCAAGGTGGCATGGTGGGAATACTATACTTACACAGATGGGAAAATCATTCTTGTCACTTATACGCTGTTTAATTAAATTTATTTTTCTTTGACCTAATACACCTACTTAACTAGGTTGACTAGTGACAGATATACATCTACAGTAACAGAAATGCATGTGCATACATATATACTCACATATACACACATCCATATACATGTATATGGATGTACAAATATGACATATATGAATGTGTGTTTTTTAAATTATTGTTTGCTTCTTATATATTAATGGCTATTGCACCTATTGTGGCAGTAAAGCATAGACCACGTGACTGTTCAGCCAAGCAGGAGAAAAGCCCCGGAGGACTCATGCTCTCTTTAGGGGAGCCAGCACATAGTCTCAAGCAGAGTTCAGAAGCCCTACATTACCTACTCTGTCCTAAAAGGAGAGTGATCATAAAGAAACAGCATTCTGAGCCAAGAGCACAAGCTAAGATGGCGCCAACCTTCTGACCCTTTGTGGTTAAGGCTTTTATCTTCTTTATTTGATAGAGGCCGGTCACTATACATTGATCAAACCTAATTAATTGGCTAGCATCATTCAATTCCATTGGTTGACATGACTTGAGGGTGGTCCAAATTAAAATGATCTTTACAGGGCAGCTAGGTGGCACAGTGGATAAAACACTGGCCCTGGATTCAGGAGGACCTGAGTGCAAATCCCACTTCAGACACTTGACACTTACTAGCTGTGTGACCCTAGGCAAGTGGCAAGTCACTTAACCTTCATTGCCCAGAACAAAAATAAATAAAGATCTCTACAGATGACATCAGGAGGAAGTGTGCAAAAAGACTCTTCCCCCAAGTGGTTCAAGGCAAAGTACATTATCTAGGCGTGGTTTAATCCCATCAGTTCACTGAGGTAGACAAAAGAATCAATTTCCATCTCTATTGTCCCCCTGGGCTGACCCTGAACAGGATTAAAATTTCCTCCTAAAACTTGATTTTTTGGGGGTGAGGAGGACAGAAAGCAACTAACTTAATCTCTGGATCCCCCCAAGGAATCCATTATTAT
This sequence comes from Dromiciops gliroides, assembly GCF_019393635.1. Lineage (NCBI taxonomy): Eukaryota > Metazoa > Chordata > Mammalia > Microbiotheria > Microbiotheriidae > Dromiciops > Dromiciops gliroides. The sequence goes on along the minus strand of NC_057861.1, from coordinate 225,456,841 downwards.
TATTTTCTCACACATGCATATGTATACATCCTGCCTTCATGCTATCCCAGATTTAAGATATAATTTAGGTCCAAGTTAACATTTACCCCAAAATACAGCATGAATTCCTGACTGTATATTTCTGTTGCTAATCAACCAAAGGATACATTATTAAGTCAAAGAAGAAAAAAAAAATGACATTGAATTAAAAGCATAGTAAGATAAGTGACAAGCATGATTTTCCCCATCTATGTAGGAATAGCACTTTCACCTCTGCTACCTCACCACCAGTAGGAACATGGATACGGACAAGGAACATGTCATCAGAGACCATGCATGATGATACAGAAGTGTAGGGAACTTACATGACAGGGTACCCACATGATTAGGTACATTCATGCCTCTGATGCTATAGAATCATTTCTGTAGCATCCAGCAAGGAAACCTTCAAGGGAGCTGCATGGAAAAGGGATGGCAGAAGTTCTTTTCAACTCCTATAATGGTGCTAGTTATCTTGCAAACTAATTAGCTGTTTTGTCCTACATTCTTTTGTTTGTTGTGCATTCTTGGCATCAAGAAAATCTCCAGAGGTCCCTAATTATCTACTGATTTCTATGAAAAAGAATGTAAAACTCAACCATTGTACTGTTTGTCCTCTCCTCCAATTGGATGGTTTTGCTAACTCCTCTTTCCCTTTGCACATACTCACTGATATTAAGCAGCTAAGGGACAGATAATGTTCAATAATATTCTAATGTAATAAATGACCTGGTTAATACCTCAATACCTCTGTCTTCATATTCAGTGAAAAAATATAAAGCTCCCAAATGCTCACATGGAGTATGAAATCTGAATTATAAATATTTAGACCAACAGCTGATGAAAATTGTCACATTTCAGTAGAACATGAAGATTTTTTTCTTTTTTGGTTTATAGCTAATATTTGAAATTATTATAAGCTCTCTGAAGGATTTATCGTTGTATTTCCTCCAGTCCTTCACACAGTACCTTCTAGGATGCACTCAAGACATATTTGTTGAATACATTTATGGCCATTTGATAATGGCATTTAATAAGTACATTTACAATTTAAAATAATTAAATCATAATGGTGAGCTTTAATGTTGCAAATTACCCTATAATTTAACATTAGCCATAACCTATACATATATTTTCTTAAAGTGTGGTATATAGCTACTGTATACCTACATATATCTTTTCATGCACATTCATATACAGTATATATTTTTCTTTCTTACGGGCTTAGGTGAGAACAGCTAGGTGGCACAGTGGATAGAGCTCAGGGACTGGAGTCAAGAAGACATAAGTTCAAATGTGGCTTCAGACACTTACTACCGTGTGACCCTGGTCAAGTTACTGGACCCTGTTTGCCTCAGTTTCCCCATCTGTGAAATGACCTGGAGAAGGAAATAGCAAACCATTCCAGTATCTTCACTGAGAAAACTCCAAACAGAGTTAGGATGAGTCAGAAACAATTTAAACAACTGAACAACAACAAGGGTTTAGGTGAAAGATGAACTGTTCCTTTAATAAGCAGTGCTTGAGCCACTTAGATCAAGATCTTTGTCTTACATCTGAGGAAGGAAGGAAAAACAAAATTTTATAATAATCATTCAGAGTCTTTTATCCTTTCTCTCTTCAGTCTAGTAAGCTACTTGTATAAGTAGTAGAGGTCAAAAATAAATATATTTCTATTCAAATAAAATATTGATCTTAAAATAACAACATGCTCTTTTCTTATTTTTTTTTCCTGAATGGGGGCTTTTGGATGGTGTCTCTTCCCCTACCCCCACTCATTCACTCAATCATAATTTCAGTGGTCCCAATTAGGGTGGGCTAGTAAGAAAAAGAGGGCCCAGAGAAGGCAAGTAGGTAGTTTATTTTCTCTCTCTCTCTCTCTCTCTCTCTCTCTCTCTCTCTCTCTCTCTCTCTCTCTCTATCTCTCTCTCTATCTCTCTCCATTTCTTTCTTTCTTTTTCTTTTTTTTCTTTTTCTTTTGGCAGGGCAATGAGGGTTAAGTAACTTGCTCAGAGTCACACAGCTAGTAAGTGTCAAGTGTCTGAGTCCAGATTGGAATTCAGGTCCTCCTGAATCCTGGGCTGGTGCTTTATCTACTGCACCACCTAGCTGCCCTAAGTAAGTAGTTTATATAGCAGATCACTATCTTCCAAAAACTCTTTTCTGCTATAGCCCGCCTGGTTATTCTTCAGAATAAGTTTAAAAGGATTGGAGGTAATAACTTTGTTCTTATCTATGATATGTGTAAGTGTCTCTCTTCATCTTAGATTATTTTCTTTTGGACTATTTCAAAAACTTTACCAATTAGAGTTGATGGCTTTTGAGATTTGTAGTGATTGTCATTTCCCCTCCTTCTTCCCCAAACTCTCCTCACACATGAACAATCATATTCAAATGCTAACCATCAGACCTGTCCAAAAGAGAAATGGATAGTAAATTCCACCTTGTTGGAGGTTTTCAAATAGATTTTAGATGTTGGCTATGATATAAAATGAGTATAGGATAGACTTGATGGCCACTAAGGGCCCCTTCCAGATCTAAAATTTGGTGATTTTCTGAAAATAATAGGCCCCTTGAATTTTTTTTTCTGAAGATGCCAACTAAAGAAGTAATTTTTTCCCTTTATACCTTCATTTCAAAAGATTTGTGATAAATATGATGCTCCCATTCTGTCAACCATTATTTATCAATTAAGCAACCTCTAGCCTGGTGCCTTGCACATAATAGGTACTTAATAAATGATTATCACATTTCACATACCAACTACTTTATAAATAGTTGTTGAATTGTGCAGGGTCTGCCATGTGCAAAGCCCTAGCCTGTACAAGGGGGGCAATGAGGATTAAGTGACTTACCCACAGTCACACAGCTAGTAAGTGTCAAGTGTCTGAGGCTGGATTTGAACTCAGGTCCTCCTGAATGCAGGGCTGGTGCTTTATCTACTGTACCACCTAGCTGCCCTCAGAAGATATATAATTTTTAAAATTTAATTTAATTTTCATTTTTGAATTCTCTTCCTTCTCCCTCCATCTCTCTGACCCATTGAGGAACCAAGGACAACAAAAATCACAAATGTATTTAATCAAGCAAAACAAATTTTGCATTATCCAGGTCCCATATCCCCTACCCAAATATGCTTCAATTTGTACTCTGAGTTCCCCACTTTTTTATTTGGAGATGGAGAGCATGTTTCATCATTAGTCCTTTGGAATCCTTGTTGGTCATTGTATTAACAACAAACTTTCTGCCAGTGAGATATTTCAAATATATCTTAATGTATAGAACCACCAAGACAGAATAAGTGTCCTCAGGCCTGCAATTGACAAAAAAATAATGAACTCTCATTTATAGGTTTCATTAGGTTAAAAAGAGCTAGATTTAAAGCAGGAAGGACCCTTAGAACAGGGATTCTTAAACTTTTTCCACTTGAGACTCCTTTTGACCCAAGAAATTTTTATGCAGCCCTGGATAACAAGGTATATAAAATAGGTATAAAAATCAAACATTTACTGCCAAATTTATCACAACCCCCATATTCAGTTATGCAACTCTATATGGGGTTGTGACCCACAATTTAAGAAGCTTTATCTCAGAGGATATCAGCCCAAATAATTTCATTTTGCAGATGAAAATTGGGGCCCAGAGAGGTTAGAAGTGACTTGGCTAAAAGGATGTGTTGTATTTGCTTTGTGTATACCTTTATATGTATATGTTGTCTATTTCCTTAGAATATAGGTTTATAGGAGGTTTTTTTTTTTGAGGGGGGGTTGTTTGTTTGTTTGTTTAGGCACTGAGGGTTAAGTGACTTGCCCAGGATCACACAGCCAGAAAGTGTCAAGTGTCTGAAGCCGGATTTGAACTCCAGTCCTCCTGAATCCCAGGCCAGTGCTTTATCTACTGTGCCACCTAGCTGTCCCCAGAATATAGCTTTCTTGAAGGCAGAGACCATTTTGCTTCTCATAGGAAGAAAAAAATTTTAAAGCCCTATTAGTATATTCTCTTCATGAATATATCTCACACTGGAGGGGAAAAATCTTTTTGTAATTGTAGTCTATTACATATATATATATACATATATACACACACATACACACATATATGTGTATATATGTATAAACACACACACATACACACACACATATACACACATAGGTATGGCAATGAGGGTTAAGTGACTTGCCCAGGGTCACACAGCTAATAATTGTCAATTGTCTTAGGTCACATTTGAGCTCAGGTCTTTAGGAATACAGGGCAGGTTCTTTACTGCACCACCTAGCTGCCCCTGCCCCTTTTTGTTTGTTTGTTGTTGCAGGGCAATGTGGGTTAAGTGACTTGCCCAGGGTCACACAGCTAGTAAGTGTCAAGTGTCTGAGGCCTGATTTGAACTTAGGTACTCCTGAATCCAGGGCCGGTGCTTTATCCACTTCGCCACCTAGCTGCCCCCTGCCCCCCCCCCTTAAAATTTTATTTTTTTTGGTAGTCTACTGTTTTTGAAGAAAGAATTAAATGGATTTGTACCTTCAGTTGTATTTTGATTAATGAATTCTTTCCCTTAGTGTTTATCATTTTATCTTAATAATATGAGATTTGCATTTATTCAGGATTTTGGAAGAATTAGCTCACAATGTAAACACTGGCTTTATTTTTGTGCTGGTTCTAACCTCTCCTATCTTAGGTCCCTTTGGATACTCAACTTCAGTATATCTAATCCTTATTCTGATCTCACATCTGATGTAACCTATTTGGACCATACCTCAATGGGAGAAGAACAGAGAATAGTCCTTGTGGGACAATGAAGAAATAGTCAAGTCTATTTTAGATACTTGTAAGGTATAAAGGGAATCCCTGCAATCACTAACCCTTATGACCTTATGCTAGAGTTGCATTTTGAATGGTATTTCAGGAGGCCTTGCTAGCCTTTGCAAGTTGAAAGTAATTAACTGTTCTTTCAGTATGGCTACATAAATGCCTTAGGATGCTCTATAAAAGTTCCATTTCCTGTCTTGGTTCAAGAAACAGTCTAATGATTTAAATTGATGCTAAATCATTTTTGAGTTAAGTCAGAACTGTTTAAAGATATGAACAGTTTCCACACAAGGCTTTATTTTATAAACTGTGGAAATTATAATTTTGACAATCTTACAGTAAATTCCTAATCTTCAGAAGGTGAGACCAGCATTTATAGTACCATATTTTGACTTTGATGTCTAATGAGGTTTTTCCTCAACATTAAAAATGTCACTCTGATGTATCCCCTGCCTCCCCATCCCCAATAAAACAAAACAATGGAAAATGCTTTTTGTTGTTTCCTTAATGTGCTAAAATATACCATTCCTTACTTTTTCAGCTTGATCTCTCAGGATTTATGGGGGAAGGGATTGGAAAGGAGGGAGGTGAGAAATAGACCAAAAGCCCAAACTACTTAAGGGGGCCCACTTGAATCATCACCTAGTTGTATATTTTTTTCTGACACTAGGAATTATATAATATCACTTCTCATAGCTATTACCTATCTTGATTTCTTTTCATGATACTGTTAACTCTATAGATTCCAGCCACTGAGGAGAAGTTTATCTTTGGATTTGAGTAACCATTCAAGTAGCACTGACTTATGTACTGTCCTTTCCAGATAATTAGGCGGGGAAAGATTTTTGAACCCATGCAGAAGACATTCATATAGTATGAAGAATGTTCTCATTAGTTTATTCAAGTTTCAACTAGGAGAACCCTGGGATATGTATTCCTTTAGAAAGGCTTTGTGTCCCAGTTGTCAGGATGATCAGATAGGATGATTCCTGCAAAAATGCTTTGTAAGCTTTAAGTTCTGCCAAAATATAAGGGGAGGGGTATTATTGTTGTTAACCAATCCCATTGCTGTATCTTCCTTTACCAAGATCAATGCGGTTTTCTATTCAGATTCAGACTCTACAAACCTAAGCTTAAAATACAGAAATCATAAATGGTCAAAGGATATGAACAGGCAGTTTTCAGACAAAGAAATTAAAGCTACCTATCATTATAGAAAAAAAATTATCCAGATCACTATTGATCAAAGAAATGCAAATTAAAACAATTCTAAGGTGCCACTCCACACCTATCAAAGTGTCTAATATAATAAAAAAGGAAAATTTATGGGTGTTGGAGGGGATGTGGGAAAACTATGATGCTAATCCACTGTTGGTGGAGTTGTGAACTGATCAAACCATTTTAGAAAACAATTCAGAAATATGCACAGAGGGATATAAAACTGTTCATGCCTTTTGATCCAGCAATACCACTGACTTATATAGGTTTATATCCCAAAGATGTAAAAAGGGAAAAAGACCTATTTGTACAAAAACATGTATTACAGCTCTTTTTCTGATGGCTAAGAATTAGAAATTAAAGAGATGCCCATCAGTTGGGGAATGGCAAAACAAGCTGTGGTATATACTGTGATGGAATATTATTTTACTATAAGAAATGACAAGCAGGATGATTTCAGAAAAACCTGGAAAGATTTACATGAAATGATGCAAAGTGAAAAGAACAGAACCAGAACATTGTACACAGTAACAGCAATAGTATATGATGGAGAGCCATTAGTGACTTAGCTACTCTCAGCAATTCAACAATCCAAGACAATCACAAAGGACTAATGATAAAACATACCAATCCACCTTCAAAGAAAGAACTGATATTGTTTGCATACAGACTGAAGCATGCTATTTTTCACTTCCTTTCTTTCATTATTTCTTTTTTAAATTTGAGTCTTCTTTTACATAATAACTAATATGAAAAGATTTTACGTAATTGTACATGTGTTGTCTATATCTAATTGCTTATCATCTCAGGGAGAATAAAAAGGGGAAGGAAGGAGAGATGGATAGAAATTGGAACTCAAAACTTAAAAAAACTGAAACAAATGTTAAAACATTTGTTTTAACATGTAATTGGAGAAAAATAAAGTATATTTTAAAAAGAAAAAAAAGTAGAGGAATCATCATGGGAACCTGTTAGAAACAATTTACTACTTTCTGCTATATGCTAAAATAGTTTTATTGTGGGAATAGAAATATGAGGCAATTCCACATAACTAGGAAGAGTGGAGCATTTTCTAGATATTTTCAAAATGTTTTCAAATGATGATGACTTGAGGGGAAGTAGACTTGCATTTTTGAACTGCATTTACAACTTACCTAGTGTGAGAAAGGCAGTTTTGATTTCTCTATAGGGATCTGAATAGAATGACTTAAGCTTCATAAATAGATTGGTGACTACACTAGTTGGAATTTTTGGTAAGAAACTGAAGGTCTCAAAATTTGTAAAATCCCAAGATTTCAGCAGTGATTAAAAACTTTTTAAAGTTAACTTGAATAGAAGTCTTTATTTAAAAGTTCATTTTGAAATTATATTTTAATATATTTAAGAAAATTGTTTTAAGTCTTAAACATGTTTTTTTGTTTGTTTTTGAAAATGAAGATTTCTTTTTAGTTGAAAAATGCCTTTCTGGTTTGATGTTTCAGAACCACCTGTTCCCATTGCCCCACCTCAGCTTGCGTCTGTGGGAGCAACTTATTTGTGGATACAACTGAATGCCAACTCAATCAATGGGGATGGACCCATTATTGGACGAGAGGTGGAGTACTGCACAGCGAGTGGAAGCTGGAATGACAGGCAGCCAGTAGATTCACCAAGTTATAAAATTGGTCACCTGGATCCTGATACTGAATATGAGATTAGTGTATTACTCACCAGACCAGGGGAAGGAGGAACTGGATCCCCTGGACCAGCTCTAAGAACAAGAACCAAGTGTGCTGGTGAGTTACCAAATGACAGGGCAAACTTCCTTTGACTTCATTCTCTTGTGTTCTGTGGACTAGGTATTTGTTATATGATTTATGTTTCCACCAGTTGGAACTGTGGCATAGGTCTCAAACTGCCTCTTGTAGACTGTAACAATGAATCTCAGTGTCTCAATGTATTGTATATAGTGGTTATCATATAGTACAGCACAGGTTTCATAGAGCAGACCTCTCTCGTCAGGTTTGTAGAAATACCTATCTACTTTTTTTTTTAATCAGAAACAAAAGGAAACAAAACAATGCCCCCCCCAACCCAAAAAATAAAACACCAATCACAGGAGGTCAGATTTCTTTTTTCTTGTTCTATTAGTTTAACCTTTACAGTTTAAAGTTCTCATTTGATGCCCCCCCCCAAATCCCTTGGACTATGAAGGAATGGATAACCTTTTAATGTTCATCATTATTGATGAGGGACCACTTGCCATTGGCATTGGACCTATTTGTCAAATAGAGGTGATTTGTGGACTGTGTAAAGATATCATTTCTTCAAATGTAAAGGTATAGATGACTATGCTTCACTGGGTTTTATCCATCTCAGAACTCAAAATAGCAGGTGAAAGAGGAAAATAAATGCACGTAAAATTGTATTAAAACAAACAAAAAAATCTACACACAGAAACAAGCGTGCATGAGAAGAACATTCTTATGAAGATAATACTTTACTGTAGGAAGAAGAGGCATAATATAATAATAGGACATTGTAATGTCATATTGACATTTCATTACAAATATGTGGGTTTAATTTGGTAAAAGAAATGTTTATGAATTGATTGTAAAACTTAACTCATACTTTGAGAGATACAGTCACATGGGCCCTATGAGTTTCAGAAACAAAAGATAAATTAGATGCTTTAGACAGAAAAGTTTAAATATTCCCTTTTTACTACCTGAGTATTATTAAGTCACTCTTTTGTTATGGATGCTTTATTAAAATAATAGTAATGAAAATAATTTTAAAACATAAATTCTATTGTGTATTTTTCTAGAAGACAATTTTTCATTAATGTTAAGAGAGGGAAAAGAAAAATCTTTTTTAAAAGTAATACAATTTGTAATTGATCTTTTTTTCTTTCTGGATTTGGAGAACAGATTGTCCAATAACTCAAAAGACATAGATTTCACAAAGATCTCTTTAATACTGTAGGATAATTGGTGTGAATCCATGGGGAAATGTACCTATATCTTCTTTTGTGGATGAATAACCTTAAATTCTGTGGTTAAACTGTTTTAGCAGTCATCAGACATATTCTGCCATGATACAATCCCTCCTACCCTTGGCCATTTACTTTTAGCATTTATTTAGGACTGGAATAAGGACCATTGTTCAAGTATTTGTAGCTTGTCCACTTTCAAATGATCCTCAACTGAAATGGAGTTTCGGAAACCTTTTCTCTTTCTCCCTACTTTACTCATGTCTCCCAGTATGAAGTACAATGATTCCTGAACTTTGGGCAGAAATGTTGGAAGCAGATCATTGCCTTTGATTTCATTATAACTAAATCTACCTCTGGAAAGTTCTGTGGGATCTGTGCTTTGGAAAAATCCAGATTGATTCAGGTCATAGTATGTAATCTTATGATTATTTTGAGGAGTTTTATGATATATTTAGAGATATTTTGTTACATCCCACATTAGCAAATAGTAGCTGACATTCAAAGTTTAGTAGATGACAGGTACAATCACAGAATATCAGCCTTAGCAGGGACCTCAGGAGCCATTTAATTGCAACCATAGAAGAACCAGAATGCCATCACTAATACACCTGGCAAATAGAAATTTCAAACTTAATTGCAGACCTCTAGTAAAGGGAACCCTACTATCTCTTGAGGTAATTCATCCTACTTTTGGATTGTTGTAATCAAAAAGATTTCTTTATATATATAAATTTATTTATTAAGTCATTTGATCCTCCTGACAATGACTTTATTTGGGGGGAGGGGGGAGTGCAATGAGGATTAAGTGACTTGCCCAAATTCACACAGCTAGTTAGTGTCAAGTGTCTGAGACTGGATTTTAGCTCAGGTCCTCCCGAATCCACTATGCCACCTAGCTGCCCCCCAAAAAGAAGTTTTTGTAAAACAATTATTGTTACAATTTTTACTTATTGCTTTAAAATCTGTCCTCTGGGACTAAGCAGAATGAAACAAATATCTACACGACAGCTTTTCAAATACTCAAAGCAGCCATCTTGTTCTACAGGTGTCTTCTCTTTAGGCTAAACATCCCTTGTTGCTTCAAATGATTCTCCTATGACATAGGGATGATAGCTTTCAGTATCCTTGTTATCTTTCTCCTCCTGCACTCTTGCCTATTAATATTCTTGCAAAATTCAATCTTATGCAACTTCCTAGACTTAGAAGTTATGCCTCCTACTGTAGTCTACTAATATGTTATATTCATAATCTTTTGTATTCATGGACAGTTCAGTGGTTTCAAATGCACTATTTCCTTTTCTTTGATTTCTCCCCACTCTTCTCCTGGTTTTATATCTCTTATCTTAACTCCTGAGGTAGGCACTATGCAAATGATTGATAAACATTCAACATTCATAAAGAATTTCATAACATTTTCCCATATTGTAATGTAGCTGCTGAGAATGCAACCTTTAAAGAGACAAAACAAACATTCTTTATAATAGCTCAACAGTTTGCTTTTAAATAAATCAAGAAGAAATTATAGAGAGTGAAAGGTTGATTTTGAATTCATCTTTACTTGTAGATGGTGTATATATGTTAAAATATTATGTCTGGCGGTGCAGCTAGGTGGCATAGTGGATAAAGCACTGGCCCTGGATTCAGGAGTACCTGAGTTCAAATCTGGCCTCAGACACCTGACACTTGACACTTACTAGCTGTGTGACCCTGGGGAAGTCATTTAACCCCCATTGTCCCGCAAAAAAAAAGTCTGATGTCAACCAATCTAGTAGTAAAATAGTAGTATTTCACATTGTATTTTTTCATAATTGATAGTATTTATAGGAAAAAAGATTGTCTTATCCTTGTGATTTGTACAGGTATTGAGGATGAAAAAATAAAGGCTTTGTCAAAGGTCATGGTCATTGTAAGAAAGTTGTCAGGGAGAGATAAGGAAATGAAGCCAAATGAGGACAATATTTAGATCACTTTAGAGAGAGAACCAAAACCAACACAGATATTGGCAGTCTTGTCTCAGCTGAATGTCTCTCAAGGAAGTCAATATGGAAAAGAATTCCTCATATATGCCAAAATATTACAGTAGCCCTTTTTGTAGGGGCAAGGATCTGGAAACAAAATAAATGCCAATTAATTGGGGAATGGCTAAAAAAATTCTGGTGTAGGAATGTAATGCAATGTTACTGTTCTATAAGAAACAATGAATATTAAAATGCAAAAAATGAAGATATGAACTGATACAAACTTACCAGGAAAATAATATGTATCAGGAAGCTAATACAAAGTAACTACAAAAAATTTAACCAGAAAGAATAACAACAAAAGTTTGCAACTGCATACTGGGAAATTTTAATAACCAAACAAGTTCCAAAGAAAGGATATGACAAAAATACTTCTTATAGTTGAGAAGAGGTGAGGCCATATCTATGAAACATTGTATACAATGTCAGATTAGGTTGGCATGTTGGTTAGTTTGGTTGAACTGTTCTTTTTTCCTCATTGTTTATCAAAAGGATTAGCTCTCTGGAAAGGGAGAGGGATATGTTGGAAAAAGAAGATGGCATAAAATTAAAAAGTGACAAGAAAATAAATAGATATCAGTTTATCAATATGTGGGAATCTCTGTGTTCATTCCATGAGGTAACCACAAACACAAACTTTTTCCATGTATACAGACTTGTCAAAATAGATATATGGCACAAGCCTCCTCTTGAAATTTAAAATATACTATACAAGGAACATTGATTGCATAGACTTGTCATCACATCTAATCAATTCTTAGACTGCCTCTCAAAACTGTGACTTGAAAAGCTGAGGTGATGATGTGACACTTTTTTCTTTTCATAGATACATAAAAATGAGTAGTTTTCAATTTCTAAAATCTGCCTTTTCCCTTTTTTAGAAAACAGGATCTTGGGTCTTCTTCACTAATTCTGTTCATCATTAAAGATTACTAATATTGTTTTTGTGGTCACATATTCAAGGTCTGTTAGTACCCTGGAATGAGATTTTTCCGGATCTAAAACCTTGAGCTAATCTCAAGCAATTAAATCATCTTTTATTACTCCTTAATATCATTGACTTCAGTTTTTTCTTAACCATTTCTTTGAAACTTCTCAGTTTGAAAATTATTCTCATTCCAACAGTACATAAATGTGCCCATTTTTGCACAGCCACTTCAGGATTTGTCATTTTCCCTTTTTTTAAATCAACTTCAAAGATAAATGATGAAGAGTACTACTCACTCTTCAGTCTGAGAGGTGTTGGACTAAGTATGCAGAATCAAACACAGTTTGATACATGACCAACATGGGAATTTATCTTGCATGTTTGCTACAAGAGTTTTGTTTCTTCTTCCCCACTCCCTGGGGAAGAAAAAAATAATATTTGTTAATTGAAAAAAAAAGTAATTCAAAAGTGTTCTCCTCAAAGAGAAATGATAAGAACCAAGATAATAGTTGAATTTTCTTATTTTTATGTCATTTGTTAGCATTTGACAATCTCAAGAACTGTGCCTCTTCTTTTATTCATCTTGCTCCAACCACAGATTTAAAAACCTTTTTATTGTTGCAGGTCAATTTTTAAAAAATAAAAGCCCAACTCCTTATAGCCTTCTTGAATCTATTCTTGTAAATCTGCGCTATTTTTCATATTTTTCTTTGCATATATTCTCCATTTTGCAATTTTGCTTGTCTCTTTAAAGTCTACTGAGTTCATCAGTAATGTTTCTTTATTTCCTTAGAAGCAGTATTTCTCTTCACTGAGATAATGTGATTATGTGGCTCAAATATCTTATTTTACGGCAGAGTCTGTGTTTCTTCTTGAGCCATTGTGTTTTTTAAGTGTCTTTAGTCATGGAATTATACTTGCTTTTTTTCTGAAATTTTGGACATTTTGTTTCCTACAGATATTGATCTTAGAATACCCAGAATTCCATCATGGGCTGTTATGAATTGTAAGATTACATTCTTGCTAGGTTTAAAAAACTTGCAGACCAATGTTTTATGTTGGCCAGAATTAAATTCAGTGTTGGAGATTAACTTCTTTATATTCCCAAGTGATATTATCAGTCAATAAATATTTATCAAATATCTTCTATGTGTTAGGTACCGTGCTAAGCACTGGGGATACAAAAAGAGACAAAAGACATTCCCTGTCCTCAAGAATTTCAGAATCTAATAGGGATGACTAGAAGCAAATAAATATTTACAAACAAGCTATATGTAGGGAAATTAGGAAATTATTACGAAAAGGAATGCAATAGAATTAAGAAGGGCTGGGAAAGGCTTCCTCTAGAAGGTAGGATTTTAGTTGCAACATGCAAAAAGCCAAGGAAACTATTAGGCAGAAATGAGGAGGAAGGGCATTCCAAGCATGGGGGACACCAAGGCAAAGATTCATTTTAGTGAAATTTATTTTATTTTACCCATTTGTAGTTGTGAAAAGAAGAACAAATTGTTTCCATTATTCACTTAAAATTCTGGTGTTTTAGTAAGCTTGCTTCTGGCTTTAGGGAATGTGCCAAAATTTATGTTTGAAAACCATTGAAGGTTGGATAATGTATTCTTATTAGAGTTACTCCAATTTCTTTTGAATGTAAATTATTTTAATACTTAATGGATAATTTTCTGTTCGAAATTTGAAGACTCTGGGAAGAAATATTGTTAATCAGGAGACTGATTCAAGATTGTGTTCAGGGGAATAAAAAATGGATTCCAGTCAGGAGTGTGCTACAGCCAGCTCAAAACAGCTTAAGAAATGATTGTTTAAATTTCAGTGCGAACATTCACACTCTAGAAATTGGCAAAATATATAAATTAGGGCTGGATTTATTGATTTTGGTATGTTGTCTTCTTGTTGTCATTATCTTTAATGAAATTAGTGACTTTTCTATTATTTGTCCTTTAGTATACTCATTCTGGAGTATTAGATTACTTAGTTTCCAATTAATTTTTACTCTGTGCTTCCATAGCCCTTTATATAATTGAAATATAATTTCAATTTCATTATTCTCTGAAAAGGATGCATTTAATATTTCTGCCTTTTCCCCATCCTATTTTCTTCTCTTTATCTTTGTCTCTCTGTCATTTTGCGCTTTCCCTCCTCAAAGGTCCATTTTGCTTCCAACCACTGCCTGCCTTAATAATCTTCCCCCACTTTTGTATCTGTCTGTCCAGCTATCCATCCATCCATCCTTCCCTCTTTAAACCAGTTCACAAGAAAGTGAGTTTGTGTTGCCTCCCCCACTCATTTTCCCCTCTTCTGTAAAAGGACTTCATTGTTTACCTCTTTTATATGAGAAAATCTTCCCCATTCTTCTTCTCTTCCCTCTTCTTCCAGTGCATCTCTGTTTCCCACCCCTTCATTTTTTTTAGATCACCTCAACATAGTTGACTCATGCCTGTATCCACTGTCTATGTAGACTCCTTCTAATTGACCAAATAATGATGAAGTTCTTAGGAGTTACATATATCATATTCCTATATAGGAATGTACAGTTTAACCTGTTGATTTCCTTATTTTCATTGCTTCTCTTGAAGCATGTTTATGCTTCTCTTGAGTCTTGAAATTTCTATTAATTTCTAATCTTTTCATTAGGAATGCTTGAAAATCCTCTATTTCATTAAGTATCCTATTTTTTTTTTACCTTGAAGGATTATACTCAGTTTTGCTGGATTTGTTATTCTTGCTTGTTATCCTAACTCTTTTGACTTCAAAGATGCCATATCCCAAGCCCTCCACTTCTTTAAACTGGGAGGTGCTAAATCTTGTGTGATCACGAGTGTAGCTCCACAGTTTGGTTTTTTTCTGGCTTTTTTCTCTTTTACCTAGGAGCTCTGGAATTTGACTTAATATTCCTGGGAGTTTTCATTTTGGGATCTCTTTAAGGAGGTAATTGGTAGATTCTTTCAATTTCATTTTACCCTCTGGTTCTAAGAAATTGGAGCAGTTTTCCTTTATGAATTCTTGAAATGTGATGTCTTAGTTATTATTTTTTTTTTTGGTCACGGCTTTCAGGCAGTCCAGTAATTCTTCAATTATCTTTCCTCAGTTTATTTTCCAGGTCAGTTGTTTTTCTGATGAAATATTTCACATTTTCTTCTATTTTTCAGTTTTTTAGATTTTTTGATTTGTTAGGTGTTTTTGATGTCTCATATAGTTATTAGTTTCCACTTGCCAAATTCTGATTTTTAAGGAATTATTTTCTTCAATTAGGCTTTGTACTTTTTACTATTTGGCTAATTCTGTTTTTAAGGTCTTATTTTCTTATTTTCTTCTATTTTTGTATGACTTTTAGCAAGCTGTTAATTTTCTTTTCATAATTTTCTTGTATCATTCTCATTTCCTTCCCCAGTTTTCCTCAACCATTCTTATTTGATTTTTAAAATAAATTTTAGTCTGTCTTTAGCCCTTTCAGGAATTCTTGTTGGGCTTGTGTCTAATTTGCATTTTTTTTCCTTTGAGGTTTTGCTTGTAGCTCTTTTCATATCATTGTCTTCTTCTGAATTTATATCTTGATCTTCTCTATAGTCAAAGTAGTTTTTATAGTAAGAAATATGTTTTTGTTGCTTGTCCAGCTAATTTTTTGACTGAACTCTATGTCAAAGTTGGGTTCTGTTCCCCTAGGAGCCAAGGGGAACATTGCTGCAAGCTTCAGGCTTTTTTTTTTTTTTTTTGGTCCTGCTCTTTTTAGAGCTGATTCTAGTAGTTGGGAAGTTTTGAGTGCTTCTAAGGTTATATAATCAAAAGAGAGGTGTGGTCACTGCTGTCCTGGTCTGTGCTCTGGAACTTACCCATGAATAACCTCTGATATCTTGCAGTTTCAAGAGCTAAAGCTCAGCAGGGATACTGGTCCCTTGTAACTTCTCCATAATGGAAATGTGACCTGAAAGTAGGTATGGGCAATGGAGTTGCCAAACACTTATCAGTCCTGTGCTCAAGAGCTAGCACAGGTGTTTCCTCATAATATCTTTCTGACTATTTGTCTAATCTGGGCTCAGAGCTCCCAGAACTATTTCTGATGTCATGGTCACCTCTAGGGTTAATGATTGGTGTTCCTACCACATGTACTCCATGCTAGCACCAGTGTCAGAAACCTCTCCTTCTGATCTTCTAGGTTGTCTTCAGCTAGAAAATGTCTTCCCTCCCCCTTTTTTGGCTCAATCACTCCAGAATTCAATTTGAGGCATTATTTTAAAGCTGTTTGAAGGAGAATGTTGACAGATCTTATCTGTAAAACTTCCTCCACTTTGCCATCTTGGCTTTGTCACTTGAGAAAATGTTAATAAGATAAATTAACCTTAAAAGTGTGTTAAGAGGGCAGCTAGGTGGCACAGTGGATAAAGCACCAGCCCTAGATTCAGTAGGACCTGAGTTCAATTCCGGCCTCAGACACTTGACACTTCCTAGCTGTGTGACCTTGGGCAAGTCACTAAACCCTCATTGCCCTGGAAAAAAAAAATGTGTTGAGAGGACATTTTTTTTGGAGACATTTACCAGTGTACTTCTGCTCCTAGCCTTAGTCTTGCTGCTCCTTAACTATCTCTAGAACTTTGGGATTGGTGTCATCAGCAGCAGCAGCATCATCATCATCACACATTTATTCAATATCTTTTAAGTTCTAAGCATTGTGCTAAGTACCTGGTAATACAAAGGGAAAAGTGTGGTCCCTGCTGTTAAGAAGCTCACTTTCTAATGAGGAAGAAAACATGTGAACAACTATTAACATGCAAAATACATAGTGTAAATGTGAAGTAATCTCAGAGGGAACTTAATCCTCAAATTCTTTCTTTGTAAAGTGAGGATAGTGGATACAGAGCTGGCTCTGGAGTCAGGAAGACCTGAGTTCAATGTGCTCAGACACTTACTAGCTATGTGACCCTGGGCAAGTCACTAGTTATTATTTTTATTTATTTATTTTTAATAATTCATTTACTTATTTATTATTATTTGCTATTTTAAACAATTTATCACATGCAAATCATGTTATTGACATTCTTGGCAATACGATGCCTTCTATTTATATTTACCATAAACATTTCCATTTAATATTAATTTCACTTAGAACTTAGTGTTCAATTTAAATTCATTTAGCACACCAATGAGATGGAACTTTTTTTTCTTTCTTTTTTTTTTTTTTTTTTTAGTGAGGCAATTGGGGTTAAGTGACTTGCCCAGGGTCACACAGCTAGTAAGTGTTAAGTGTCTGAGGCCAGATTTGAACTCAGGTACTCCTGACTCCAGGGCCGGTTCTCTATCCACTTCGCCATCTAGCTGCCTCAGATGGAACTTTTCTAGCAGTGAATAGTTTGGGATCATTAAAGTTATGTACTTGCTGGCCTCTTTTTCATATCAAACATCTATTTCTTTATTCATCTATCTATCAAAAGGAGAGTCCATTTTTAGCTCTGTTCTCCACAAGAGTCCTCAGGAAAGAGAATGAGAGCACCAGTCTCTCCCCCTCTTCCTCCCACAAGCAAATGTCACTTCCTGACACCAAAGAAAACCCACATGTCTTGCCTTCAGGTGCCTTCTCCTCATGGTGGAGCTTTCCTATAGTATGTCTCCAGTAGTTGGCATCATTCCAATCCTTACAATCACTATATAGGTATACATATACAGACACACACATGCTACTGAACTAATCATTATGCATGTTATAAAACTTACACAAATCTCCCAGGCTTTTAACTTCAGCATCATTCTTACCTTCTCATTCTCTATCATCCCACTTATTCAATTGGCTGTTAGATTCTGCTTTTTCTATAGCTCCAACATACCTTACCTTCTCTTTACTCATATAACTACCACCTTAGTTGTTCCAGCCCCCAAAGATCATGTTCTCCTAATTGTAGGCCAGTAATCCTTAAAAGTCAGTCCCATTTAACCTTCAGTCTGATTAGCTTTGACAAAATAATATTTGCTTCAAACTACACACACACAACTCTAAAGTGGGGGAGAGTATTAAATTCACAGCTTATTTTACTTCTATATAGCACAGTCCCAAATGTGAAGTCCATAGCCCTTCTGTGTGTTTGAATCCCAGGCACCCTGCCTTCTCAGGGTTTCCCTGGTGGATTGACTGGCTTCAGCACCTAGCCTGGAATTCTGGTCTTCAAACAAATGAACCACCCAAAAAAACAAAAACCCAACCCCAAGCCCATTTCTTGGGATCATAGAGTAAAAGGGAAGAGCGAGAAAAGAGAACTCTTCCCACTTTACCAGTTCAGTTCATGGCACCTACCCTATAGGGAAACTTGGCCCTTCATCCTTTCTGAATACAGCAGGAAAGACAGAGTATATCCCTATTGTGTCTACTTAGCCGATCACAAATGGCTGTTCTCATCTAAGGTGGAAAAGAATGTAGGCTATCTTCTCCCAGAAGCATAGTGCTTCTATGTTAGATGTTCTGGGCATGTGCTGTCAAAGCTTTCATTAGACTAGTATCCTCTCTTTGTAACTACCAATATCATCTAAGCCAATAAGTCGTAGGTAGCCTGATAAAAAATGAGGTTAAATGTGTTGCATTAGTTTTCACGGTGGGCTTTTAAAACTCTATGTGATTTTACTTCTAGGTGAGGCCCTAAATGTGAAGGGAAAATGATGACAAACTAATGCCAGCAATAATGATGGGACGGTGTGACATTTTGCCCTTCTCAGTTCTGGTTCTTAGAATTAATATAATCAGTCTTTTAAATGAAGAGCCATTATAACTTTTTAATTACTGTGATAATTGTATTTTGTAGAGATTCTCCCTCAGGACGTCGATGAAATACTTAGGAGACTTGCAGCAATGTCTTTAGGTTTCAGTGAATTCATAGTTTTTAAAAGTCTTAAAATGGAAGACTTTTGTGACAATTTGAACCCTCTGGGAACTTTCCATTGACAGGTGTGCTGTTGACTGGGGGTAGCAGGAAAGACAAATATGAAAGGAAATAGGACTAGTACTATGATATAGAAAGAGCAATCTTCAGCTATCATACTTATTCTCCCACTTACCTGGAGCTTATAGTGACATATCAGGAAATGAATTGGTTAAAAATATAGTTTAGTAACTTTGGGTATTTATTTGTACTTTGTATGTATGTATGTATGTATGTATGTATGTATGTATGTATGTATGTATGTATGTATTAGGAGCATCTAGGTGGCACAGTGGTTAGAGTTCTGGGCCTGGAGTCAGGAAGAAATTCAACCTCAAATATTTCCTAGCCTCATGACCCTCGATTAGTCACTTAACTTCTGTTTGCCTCAGCTTCTTGATCTGTAAAATGGGGTTAATAATAACACTTGTTTCCCAGGGTTATTGTGAGCATCAAAGGAGATGATATTTGTAAAGTGCTTAGCACAGTCCTTGGCACATAGTAAATACTATGTAAATTCTTACTATTATTATTATTATTAATTTGCAAATTTTGGATTTTGCCTATGTATTTTAGCTTACATTTTTTAAAGCAAACCTAGACCTAAAAAGCCATAGTTTCTGACAATTTCAGTAGTATGAGTTTTTAGACGTGTGGTATATTTAAATTTCTCTCTTATACCCATTTATTTTCCTTAACATGGAATGAGAAAGGCTGGCATAATTATACACACTTGGAGTCAGATTGCCTGCACATAGGCATAGTCGTTTGGGAACTTAAGTCCTAAGTAAAATACATCAGCTAGCAGGCTAATATTTTTAAATCACTGAGCAAAGTATGTCATGTTATTTAAACTTTCATCAACACAGGTTTTAAATTATTTTTAAATTTATTGAATTAATTTGAATTAGTAATTTTTTTTCCTGTTAGCCAAATGAAGTAACTCTCAGGGTAACCTGTTTTCAAGCTCCACTTAATATTCTGTGTGGTTCAGGTAAGGAGATGAAGTTAATAAGTTCTCTTCCAATGCTAAGATTCTGTGATTTATTTTGAATGCCAAATCACATTAGATGGGTGGTGGTATGTATCTCTGTCCTGAGTTATACTATATAAAAAGTCACATGCTGTCTCTGTAAATATTCTATGGGGAAAATTCAGTGGACCCGAAGACTCAGATTTTTTTTTTTCCAGTGGAAAGCCTAGATATTTGTCATTTCAAAAGACAATATCAGAACTTCTCTCCTTTCCATGAAAACTAGTGGATAGTCATGGAATAAACAGTCAAAAGCTGCAGTTTGTTAGCTCTGTATAATTGGACATACACTGTTGAACTAAAAGTACTCTGGGGAAGTGGGATCATAACTAAGTGTGCCTGTTATTCAGAACTAATAAAGACAAAAGAGCTAATTGAATGGGACATAATTTACTTTTAATCTAAGTTTATTTCCAAGAGGAAAAAAAAATGAACAGTTTCCTGATTCTCATAAAGATCTGCCAAAGGGCAACATATTTTTAATGAATTTGGAATACATCAAAATAATAAAATTCTTTTGCAAATATAATTGCTTAAAGGGCATAAACTTTATTACTCCTATTAGACCTCAGATATAAATACCGAGCATTACATTATGTCCCATTGTACATATGCCAGAAGTCATGTAGTGTGATGGGTGGAAAGCAGGCATTGGAACTCAGAATACCTGGCTCAATCACCTAGTAGCTGTGTGACTCTAATCAAGTTATTTAAACTCTGAGCTCTTTAGGTGATTTTCTAAGCATTTTAAGTCACAGGGAACATGATTTCCCTTCAATCATACAGAGTATTTCCTTATCTGGGGGTTCCCTATGTTACTAAAATCCTAGGCTCTATTTCTATTCTTCACACACTTGAACAGGCCATCCCCACTTTCTGCTGCTTCTGAATTTGCCTCTCTACTAATTCAAAGGAGTCTAATTAACATCCATGCCCCAGTTAGTAATGGATTATATCCATAGAATGTAATTTATACTAGAAGCAATCTTTCAGCAGTTCCCATCAGTATCTGATCCCAAAGGTAATCGCCAACAGCAGTATGTGCTTTCTACTTCTTGCTTTATAACAGTCTGACAATTCTATAAGAGATGTTTTTAAGTTCCTTTTCAAAAGTACATGCTAATGACCTGGTAATTGTTTTTTATGGATTTTAAAAAATAAAGTATAATGTGCTGTGATAGCTGTCAATACAGTACATCCTATGGCAGTAAAGGGATAAGAATAACTTAGCAGTATTTATTTTTTCCCAGATGTATTTTATTTGATGAGATATATGCCCCTAGCACTTATAGCTTTGAATATATAGGAGAGGTAAAGTCTTGGTTTCTACTTTTACAAAAATGTCTTGGGTACTTTCCTTTCTGTCTACTTATAGAACCACCATCTTATGCCAGGACCTTATTGCTTCTCTTCTGTAATATTGCATCACCCTATGAATTAGCTTCTCTTTGACTCATGTCCAATCCCTCTTACTCACAGTCAACCTGATTCTCATTCCCTCATTCAATAAGTAGCTTCCTGTTGCCTAAAACAGGGGCAGCTGGGTGACAAAGTAGATAGATCATAGGGTCTGGAGTCAGGAAGACTCATTTTCCTGAGTTCAAATCCAGTCTTTTATGTTTACTGGCTGTATGACCCTGGACAAGTCCTTTAACCCTCTTTGCCTCAGTTGCAGATCTATAAAATGACCTAGAGAAGGAAATGAAAAACCTAGTACCTTTGCCAAGAAAACTCCAAATGGGGTTGTGAGGGGTTGGACATGACTGAAATGACTAACAACATTGCCTGAAAGCTGTGGTTCTCAAAGTTTAGTCTGCACACACCAGAAGCCCTTTCATGAGATCTGAGAAGTTAAAAAATATATTTTCATAATACTGCCAAGAAGTAAATAACTTATTAAAACACTTCTTCCTTTTTCCAACTATTTCCGTGTATGAAGATAGATTTTCTTCACATACTTCAACCAAAAGAATATATTATAGTAATGAGAATTTAGTTATCTTCTGTTAAGCTAGACATTAAAGAGATGTGCAAAAATATGTAAAATACAACTCACCTCACAATTTTTTTTGAAAAACAGTTTTTTTCATAAAATACTTTATGGTAAATTATAATGGGTTTTAAATGAGTTAATAACTATTTAAGGGGCAGCTAGATGGCGCAGTAGATAGAGCCCTGGATTCAGGAATACCTGAGTTCAAATCCGGCCTCAGACACTTAACACTTACTAGCTGTGTGACCCTGGGCAAGTCACTTAACCCCAATTGCCCTGCAAAAAAAACCAAAAAAAAGCCCCCCAAAAAAACTATTTAAAATTTTATCAGTTTTAATTCCCAGTGTGATAAATATTGATAGCTGTAATCCATATAAACAAAAGTCCTTGAGGTCCTCAATAATTTTTGAATAAATCCTGAGATCCAAAAGTTTGGATAGATATCCCCTAACTCATCCACCGGTTTGAGACTTTTTAGTTAGCTTCAATCTGGTTTCACTTGACTGCCAAGATGGTTTTCCAGGGTGTGACTACTGTACATGCTGCAGCCTCTTGGAGTCACAAGTGAGAGTTGGTGAAGGTGGAAACCAAAGATGGATGAACAGCCTTGGAAAGGGCTCAGCACACCCATCAGAGGTGCTAGTCCATCCATAACACTCCATATACCCCAGTGCTTTTGAATAGATACTGATCCAAAGAGTTTCTTAAACCTAATTGTCACATTTAGAAACTACATTAAAGTCAATAAAACATGAGTGAAGGCCTGAAGTGCTCTCCTATGAATAAAGTGCTTATATGTTAGTCCATCAACTTTGTAACATCTTTTTGAGCTCTATAAAAGCCTAGCAAATTCGTCTCTTCATTCTTGAAAGTGTTCTGGCTAGAATTCCATATAAATCAAGTGCTATATTGATTGTAAGATATAACTAGAAGTGCTATCACATTTTTGTTACTCTATCCTCAAATTAATACTTTATTATTATTGAGCATCATAATATTCATAATTTCTAAATGTATAAATGTACATGCAAAAGTATGTGAATATATATATATGTACATATATATATATGAAGTCCTATTTCTGTTTGTATGTATATAATTTAATTCATACAAAGAACTTCTTAAAAATTAGTTAAAAACATTTTTGGTGATTATGGTCAGTAATTAACTTCAGAAGTCTATTTTGTTGAATCACAAATTTATAACTAAAGGGAAACTTAATACCATTTTGTTCACCTCCCTTCGTTTTACAGATGAGGAAACTAAGAGTTTTTATGGGTCTGCCCAATAAAACGTGTATTGAGTCACATCCTCTGACTCCAGAAGGAGTAACTTTTCTACTGTATAGTGTACTGTCTGGTTTGTAGCTTGTACCATGAAGTAAAAGGACCATCTAGAAAGTATGAATCATAACAGGATGCCAAAACGTCATAGACAAATTTTAAAAAGTATTAGAGGGGGCAGCTAGGTGGTTCAGTGGATAAAGCACTGGCCCTGGGTTCAGGAGGGCCTGAGTTAACATCCGGACTCAGACACTTGAAACTTACTAGCTGTGTGACACTGGGCAAGTCACTTAACCCTCATTGCCCTGCCCCTCCCCCAAATAAAAGCACTAGAGGATGTCCTTAGAAACAATAGAAAGCTCATGTCTGTCTGAGAGTATGAAAATGACCTTCCATGTCTATGCCTACATTTGGCACAGAAAAAAAAAAGTGATAGAGATAGATAGATAGATAGATAGATAGATAGATAGATAGATAGATAGATAGATAGATAGATAGATAGATAGATAGATAGACAGAGTCAGCTCTGAATTGTTGAGGTGCTGATTTTCTAGGTCCTTTATTTCTCTCCCTCTCCAGCTGTTTAAGTTGGGATCATTTCACACCTCATTAACATCTGCACCAGAAGGACTAAATAGAAATGAAATTCAAACCAGTCATTTCTACTCATTGGCAGGGAATTCTGAAAAAGTTTCCTTGAAGATGATAGGTTTTTCAAGCTGCCAGTCAATTTCCTTGTGGTAGTGTTGATCTAGAGATGACACACTTAGGCTTCTACTTTACCTGTATAAGCAAAAAGGAAAATAACTCAGTTATAATAATATGAATTTAAGAAAACGTGATAGAGGAAAGAGAGTGCTGGCCCTGAATTCAGGGGGAAAAATCTAGGTTCAAATCTGGAAATTACACATGGCTAGAATTTTATGACCATAGGCAAGTTAGTTTAACCAATTCCCAGATCCATTAATAGTTGGCTAATTTACCTGTCTTTCTGTAATACCTCACATGTTGAGTATTTATGTATTTGGTTATCTTTTCCAGTCTGTTGGATGAGGTGAAACTACAACCTTTTCTGTAAAATGGGAATAATAATACCTGAGAAATATACCTCACAGGGTGTGTGTGTGGGGGGGGGTGAGAGAGAGAGAGACAGAGACAGAGACAGAGACAGAGAGACAGAGACAAGCAAGGCAGTGAATATACAACTATGTCAATATCAGTCACTGCTATTAATAAAGAATTGAGGCTCCCACGATGTCCTTATATTTGTTAAAAGGTGGGTAATTTTTGTTTGTGATATAAAGATTTGGGTGGCCAGAGACAAATTTGTAAATTAAGTGAATTATAGGTTTTATCAAGCTACATGTATCTTTTGTCCCCTGTAGGTTCTCTCCCATATCATCCCAGAAAACTGGTATTCCTACATTCTCTTTAGCTGCCCCCCCCAATCAAAATTTGTTGTTATTCACCATAAAGTAAATGACTGTTAACACATTAAACTGTTACCCACTCCTAGAAGTATCAGCATTTTAGCAGGTTTCAAAACAGTAGTCTGAAGGGATAACGTTTTGAGATGCACATTTTTAAATGCCTTATTGGTGTGTTCATCTTTTTTTTTTTATAATAAACTACACTTATATAGTACTTTTTTGGGGGGGGGCAATGAGGGTTAAGTGACTTGCCCAGGGTCACACAGCCAGTAAGTGTCAAGTGTCTGAGGCGGGATTTGAACTCAGGTACTCCTGAATCCAGGGGCGGTGCTTTATCCACTGCGCCACCTAGTGGCCCCTATATATATAGTACTTTAAAAGAGCGATTTCCTTACAATAAACCCATGAGGTTGATTACTGCAACAACAGTAATAGATAATATTTATATAGAGCCTTATACCTGACAAAGAATTTTTTTCACAATAGCCCAGCAAAGTAAGTACCATTCGTTTTATCATCATCATCATTCAGTCATTCCTCATCTTCATCCAATCATCATCCATCCACAAATCAATCAATCATTCAATCCTTCAATCATTCATCATCATCATAACCATCTTACATTGCTCTTGCCTCTGCTTCAAAATGTTTTTTCACAGTGAGAAAATGATCTCACCCCATCTTTTTGTGGGTTCCCGCTTCTCAACAAATTGTTTTATGGAATTATTTGAAGGGATTTGGAGGGATTTGGGGCAAAGTTCCAAGGAGTCACTGCCTGTCCTACACCATCTTGGTTCCGCCCACTCCTGTAAAGGGTGTCCCAAAAGTCTTAGTGCAGTTTTAAGCTTATTAGCTTAAAATTGCACCAGGAAATTTGATATACCCTTTGTGTCAATTCCATTTAAGTGCATATATATGTGTGTGTGTGTGTGTGTGTGTGTGTGTGTATATATATATATATGTATATATTATATATGTTACATATAATCTTATTTAGCCTTTTAGTTTTTCTTATTGTAGTTATTTTTATTTTGCTCAAGGAAATTTTATATAGTCAAAATTGTTTCCTTAATCATCTGTGATTTTCTTAATTTCATATTTGGCTAAATATATTTAGATTAGAATTTCAGTCAATAAATGGGAAAGAATATGTTGAGCTTTGGGACCTTTCATAGCTCTTACAAATTTTGGCCACTAAGTGACATAGGAAATAGAGTGTGTGACTTAGAGCAGTCTGAATCCTGCCTCAGATACTTACTCTCAGTGGGATTCAGGGCAGACCACTTAACCTCTCTTGTCCTTAGTTTCCTTATCAATAAAAGGGGATAATAATATTGCATTCTTCATAAGGTTCTTGGGAGGATTGAATGGGACAGTAAAGTGTTTTGAAAATTTTAAAGCACTATATAAATATTAATTCTCATTATTATTACCACTACCATTGCTCATTCCACAAAGATGAATCCTATGGTCTTAACAACCAACATAAAGTGAAGAGAAATATGAAATATGACAAAAAATGCACATTTTCAACAAAAGGTTATAAAAATGCTGTCACATTTGTAGACTTAGCAAGCCAACCATATTTCTTTTGTTTGTATTAAATTTCTGAAAATTAATTTTAATAATATAAAGAACTGGTAATTACATTACCTATTAGAATAAATTAAAAGTGAATAGAAAACTTTAAAAATGAATAATGCATGTAAATGAAATTAAAACTAAAAATACAAGAAAATTTCACAGCAAAATATGGTTACACCTGTTATTAAAACCAGAAAGATAATGGAACGCCTTCATTCCAGAGCTGCTGATCTCCCATCCATGAGATTACCCATGTAGAATGAGTAATATAACTATTCAGGCAAAAACATCCCTAATAGTTGAATAGTAACATATTTCCTTTTATAGAGGGTGCTGTGTCTTCAGCCACATTTTTTATAGCCAACATTTATATCTTTGCAGCATCCAATATTATTGTAAAAGAAATAAATACTTGAATATTGTCTCTCCTTTTTATACTATTCATGTTTACCTTGATAATTCTTTAGCTGGGTAAGATCCCACTTAATTTAAGCTATTATATGTAATTTGATTATTACAGTGTAATTTCTGAAAAGTTTCTATTCACGATTACTAAATAATGATATTCTGTACAATAAATGAAGTGTTCTTTCCACTACTTATGACAGTTAGCTCTGTATGTTGTGTTGTAAAAATGCATTCAAAGCAACTTCACCTCAAAGGTATGCAATTACTGTAATTACTTTTGAGCTGCTTTTAACAATTGTTTTATACACACACATATATTATTACATTTTGAAAACAATTGAATTGTTGGTCAGTTACCAGGGCATTGGAAGTTTGAAGGAGTGTTATTTTTTTTCCCTTCCATACTCAGCCCAACAGTAATATTCAGTAATTCCTTTCATTATAGTCATAGGATGCACAGTTTAAGAGGATGACCTGATGAACAAACTGGCCATTAAATGACAAAAGGTACCCTGCCTGACCTGATTGTAATTATGGCTGGACTGTAAAATGACAAATGGCAAGAGCTGTACTATAATTAAATTTCCATTATAAAAGTTTTATTTTTCTATCTGACAAATGGAAAGCTAGCCTTTGAAGAGCATTCTCTCTTGATTAGAGAGAGAATTAAAGGGCTGTAATTTATAAATCAAGACTTAAGAAAGCTTTACTTCTTTCAGATGAACCTTTGTATCCACAAAGGAGTATAGTATTATTTCATTATTGGTTATTTAAATTTGAGATAGCCAATTTTAAGTTGTTTTTTTTTTAATTAGTGTGAAGAACTCATAAAATTTACCACTTATCAAATGACACATCTCAAAAGGGAGGGTCTGTGGATTGGGTGGTGTTAACAAAACTATTTTCTTCTCATCTTCCCCATTGAGATTGCAAAGATTCAGTATCCCCTAAAGTTTAGTTTACTTACAGTTTCAAAAGGACTTTCTAACTGACTTCTTTCTAGTGAGGCTTTGTGCTTGAGGGACCTCTGTTCCAGGTATTGAGAAAAGTATTATGTGACAAAGGCCTATTATACCTTATATACCCTGTCCCCAATCCTTATATTGCCCATTTCCTCCATCCCCAATCCTTACAGATTCAGCTGAATACTTAAGCTATAACCCTTGTAATCTGTCACAGGAATGTATTTTTGTCCCTTACATAAAATTATATATTTTTATGTACTATGAACCATAGCTTCTGATTTGGATATCTGCTCAAACTGTTACTGTATCTTCCAAATTGTGTTGTGGTGACATGTTTTGCCGTTCCCAGCTCATAAACCTTTTCTTATCTTAGCTTTCTTTTCTTTTTCCTATTATTTTATACATCTTCTCATTCGACAATTCATGACTGAAACTCAGTGTTTCCATGATCTTGCCAAGCATGGAATAGGAACTATGGAGATAACTTGGAAGGAGAGTCAGGTGGCCAAAGCATGGGGCTGTTGCATTGTGGTAGAAGTCATTCCTTGATTCACCTCTTCACTTTTCTCCTTTCTTCAGTAACCCCTAAAGATTAGCTCATTTACAACTTCAGAAGGACTTTCTAATTGACTTCTTTCTAGGAGGCATTGAAGTTGAGAGACCCTGCACATAGCTCTACTCCATTCCAAAAGGAGGCAGCTTGGCATGGTGAACAGAGTGCTGAACCGGGCTTCAGGAATGTTATTGTTTTTCAGTTGTGTACAACCCCATTTGGGGTTTTCTTGGCAAAGATACTGGAGTGGGTTGCCCTTTCCTACTCCAGCTTATTTTACAGATGAGGAAACTGAGGCAAAAAGGGTTAAGTGCCTTGCCTAGGGTCACACAGCTAGTGTCTGAGGCCAGATTTTAACCTATGAAGATGAGTCTTCCTGTCTCTAGGCCTGGCAATCTATCTACTGCACCTCCTAGCTGCCCCCCCCCCTCCCAGCTTCAGGAATACCTGGATTCAAATGCTGCCTCTAATACTTCCTAGCTATGTGACCCTGGGCAACCTTTGAACTTCAATTTCTTCATCTGTAAAATGGTAATAACAGTACTTGTAGCATTCATATCACAAGGTTGTTGTCAGGCACAAAAGAGACAATGAATGTAAAGTGTGACACAAGCCATAAAAAATGCTACCTAAATGTTAGTTATTATTAAATGATCCCAGGGTTCTTCCTACCCCTGACAGTAGCAGTATTGGTAATGCTGATCATAACATGATACAATATCCATTGCTGGTATCTGATTGTGGCATATAGGTAACCCTAGGTTCTAGCCATGGGCCATGTCCATGGAGAATAATTGAATTCAACAAACATGTCTTCATATATGAACTAGTAATGGGGAGCATTTTCATCTGAGGACCACTTCACAAGACTGGAGACCCCCCCTTCTCTTTCTCTCTCTTTTTCTCTCTTTCTCTCCACATATACATACATATAGAAATAGAGATGGATATGTGGATGTGTTTCTATATAGACAGCAATAGAGATTTTTGTGTAGATATAGATAGACAGACATATAGATAGATAGATGATAGATGTACACACACACACACACATATATATATGTATGTATGTATGTGTGTACATATATAATTTTTCTGGTTGTAACTCATGAAACTGTCAAGATAATGGAATGTGATAGATGAGATTTGGCAGATACTCAGGAGCCCACCTGAGTGGATTACTGGCTGATTTGACTGGATTAGTAGTTGACTGGATTCTAAGTACATCTGGCTGGTACTTGAGAGTATTTAAGAAAGCATGGTTCTCAGAATTTAAAAAAATCTTTGAACTTCCTGCCCAATCAACCAACCAGCTTGAAGACCCTCCACATTCTTGGAGGGGACAGGAAGGAGCAAAGGAGAGCCTGTGTGAAGAGCACTGTCTTTTTGGTTCCTGACTTGGTGGTGATGGCAGAGAATGATGGAGAGGAGCTGAGGAAAGATAGGATTGCGAGGTTGTAGGAATTCTGTTCTCAATCTTTCTCTTTCTATATTTCAATAAACCCTTAAAAATCTAAACTTGTTTTATCAGTGATTTTAGTCAGTTTCCCCCAAAACTGGGGGAACAGATTAGAACCCACATTTAGAATTTTAAATTACACAGTTGCAGGCTCTCCTTTGCTCCTTCCTGTCCCCTCCTAGAATGGGGAGGTTCTTCAAGCTGGTTGGTTGATTGGGCCGGAAGTTCAAACTTTTTTTAGATTCTGAGAACCATGCTTTCTTAAGTACTCTCAAGTACCAGCCAGATGTGCTTAGAATTTAGTCAACTACTAATCCAGTCAAATCAGCCAGTAATCCACTCAGGTGGGCTCCTGAGTATCTGCCAAATCTCATCTATCACATTTCATTATCTTGACAAACCTATCAAAGTATAGAAAGTCTGTGACTTACATTCATAGTGATACTATCAAGGGCAGCTAGGTGGTGCAGTGGATAAAGCACCTGTCCTGGATTTAGGAGTACCTGAGTTCAAATGTGACCTCAGACACTTGACACTTAACTAGCTGTGTGACCCTGGGCAAGTCACTTAATCCTCATTGCCCTGAAAAAAACAAAACAAAATAAAACAAACAAAACAAAAACAAAACAAACCAACAAAAACCATCGTGATTCTATCCACACTGATTGAAGCAAACATATTTATATGATGATTTACAAATTTCAGAGGATCTTTTTACTCACTTGAATCTTCCCAATAGTCCTGAAAGGTATGCAGGGCAAAATTCATTTCCAAATTTACAGATGAGGAAAGTGAGGCACAGAGCATTTAAGTGACTTACTTAGTCCATATCACAAAAATCATGGCATAGCCAGTATTAGAACCCAGATTGCCCAATACTTTCTGTCCAAGTGTTGTTTTTTCTGCCCTTTACCCCTTGTTCTGGAGATGTTAACATTTTTATAAAGTGGATGGTAACACACAGTCATTCCAGCCCTGCTTCCCCAGCAATATTTTCTGGCTCAAAAGCTAATCACATCATATTAGACTGAGTCAGGTTCTTATGACTTTTGGAGTCTGGTTCTGACTCTGTGGGGAATAGCTATAGTCTAGATTCAGAAGCTCCAGCAAAGCCTGTTTAACCTTGTGTGTGTGTGGCATATGGCACTGTTTAACTTCATTAGGAGAGTCCTGGAAGCATATTGTGGCATGTTTGTGCAAACCCAGGGGAACACTTTAATGTCTTGAGAGAGAACTTTCAAGGGGAAATCGAGTGACTTAGAAACCCTAAGAGTGTTCATTTCCAAATTGATTGATTTTTGTTTCCCAACCTTTCTAGAGAACCAGTATTTTGGTATTTGATAAGCTCTTCCATACAGAGATGCTCAAGGGGTCCTTAAACAGTTTGCTCAGTTGTTTGAAGAGAGAACATTATACCTATGAGTGTTTCTACTGTTTAGTTGTTTATCCATCATGTCCTTAGTCATATCCAACTCTTTGTGACCCCTTTTGGGATTTTCCTGGCCTAGGTACTTGGGTGGTTTGCCTTTTTTCCCTCCGGATCATTTTATAGATGAGGAAATTGAGGAAAACAAGGTGAAGTGACTTGCCCAGGGTCATACAGCTAGTAAGTATCTGAGGTCTGATTTGAACTCTGGCCTTCCTAACTCCAGGCTCGGTGAACTCTCTACTGTGTGCCACCTAGATGCCTCATGCATCTCCATTAATAGGGTGATTTGACAAAGGTTTTTGCATTAAAAATGAAGTGTTTTGAAAACCAGTTGGTAATAACTGACATTTAGTGATTTAAGATTTGCTCAATGCTTCAATATAATATACATTTAAACCTCACAACAGCTCTGTAAGTTTGGTGTTATAATTTTATTATACACATTATATGGAAGAGGAGACTGAAGTGCAGACAGATTTAAAGAACTTACACATGATCACAGCATTAGTGTCCTAGGCAGTATTTGAACCCAGGTCTTAAATGATTCCTGGTCCAGTGCATTTAATTAAAATTGCTCTCTACTGTCTTATGGAGGGAAAAAAATCCATTCTGGATCAACATTTGCATCTTGTAGATAAGTTTAATAATGAAGGCCTTCCTCATTTATTTTGCCAATGCACTTTGCAAAGCAAATCTAACCTTTCTTAGCCACTACTTTGAAAAGATTTCAGAATAAGTTGACCAAGGTTAACTTTTATTTTTGTCCTCTGTAATAATTATAGACTTCTAATGTAAAATCCATGTTTTAAGTGGCTCAAAAGGTTATTTATTGAATGATAAAGTTTCAAAAATGCTATCTGCACAAATATTCAGTGAATACTAATGTCTCTCAATTTATCATTAGTACCACTGTTAGGTTTATATCCCAAAGACATCCCAAAAAAGAGAAAGAGACCCATTTGGACAAAAATATTTCTAGCAGCTCTTTGTTGGTGGCTAAAAATTGGAAATCAAAGGAATGCCCATCAGTTATGATGGAATAATATTGTGCTATAAGAAATGACAGGCAGGGTGATTTCAGAAAGGCCTGGAAAGACTTATATGAACTGATGTATAGTTAATTGAACAGAACTAGGAGAATATTGTACACAGTGACAGTAATATTGTTTGATGAAGAACGGTGAATGACAACTATTTTCAGCAGTACAATGATCCAAGACAATCCCAAAGGACTAATGATGAAGCATATTATCCACCTCCCAAGAAAGAACTAAAGTTGATTGAACACAGACTGAAGCATACTATTATTCACTTTAATTTTTCTTTTATTTGAGTTTTCTTATATAAAATGACTAATATGGCAACGTTTTACATAATTGCACATGTATAACCTATATCTTATTGCTTCCTTCCTCAGAGAGGGGGAAGTAGAGGGAGGGAAGGAAGGATAGAAGTCAGAACTCAAAAATTTAAATAAAAATACTTGTTAAAAAAAGATTATTAGTTACTGAAAAACAACTCTATGAAAATGGCACTATCTTTCTTATTCTGGTCCACTTTGTTTAATGTGAATTTGGGAGATGTCAGTTTATTCTCTTCTCCTATTGTTTTTGTTTGTTTGTTTTGTGGTGCAGCAATGACGGTTAAGTGACTTGCTGAGGGTCACACAACTAGTGTCAAGTGTCTGAGGCTGGATTTGAACTCAGGTCCTCCAGAATCCAGGGCTGGTGCTTTATCTACTGTGCCACCTAACTGCCCCCTTCTCCTTTCTTTTAAAAAGGTTCATTATCACCCCCACCCCTTCTAATGAGCTTTCCCTGAACAACAGTGCCATCCACTTGTCTCTTGAAGCATCATCCCCAACCTAACATCACTGCTCCACCCTGGGGGATGATTCCTTATGCTTACCATTCTGCCAGTGTTTCTAGGAGCATGACTTTGGCCAGCTCACACTTCTTTGCTACATCAAAAGATAAGTGATTTCCTTAAAGCAGATGTTGTCTCCACCAAAGCAGAGCAGGCAGGATGATTCATCACACGATGGGCAACCTTCTGGTGATTTCTTTAGATTCACAGTCCTTGCCAGGCTTTTTTCAAAACCTCTCTGGCTTTGTCTTATGTGACCTTCAAGAACCCAAGGTCACCTTCATAGGACAAGAAGGGAGAATTTGAGATATCCTACAGACAACATAAGTATTTGCTTCTCTTTTGACAGTTGAGGGGATTTGCATCTATTCAGTTCAAATTAAATTTTTCCTCTCCAAACTATTTTTTCTGTTTCTTTCCATTGATTAATTTGACAAGCATTTATAAGTGCCTGCCATGTACTTTATGCTATGGAAAAGTTGAAATATTTACTGGTACCTAAACTTATCCCTGAAGTGCCTGTTTCCATGCTGATGTTCAGACTGTCCTCCTCCTAGAATACATTCTCTTGCCTTTCCAGCTTTAGCCATACAATCCTTATATATCCTCTAATGCTCAGATCAAAATGGATTTCTTTCTGTTATCCCTCTCCTCCAAAAGTCAGCAGTCTCTCCTCTCTTCTGAGAACTACCTTAGCACTATAGATTATATGCTGCCTCAGGCAACAACCTAAGATTATCTCTTCAGAAACTGGTTATGATCTGTATTGATGAAGGGAATTCCCATACCTGTGAGATCACAGTACATAGAGATCTTATGTACATCCATCCATTTTGTTGTTTAGTCATGTTTCAGTCATATCTGACTCTTTGTGACCACATTTGGAGTTTTCTTGGCAGAGATATGGAGTGATTTGACATTTCCTTCTTCAGCTCATTTTATAGATGAAGAAACTGAGACAAACAGGGTTATGTAACTTGGTCAGGGTCACACAGCTAGTAAGTGTCTGAGGCTGGATCTGAACTCAGATCCTCCTGACTCCTTGTCTCTATCCAGTGCACCACCTAGGTGCCCCAGAGCCACATTGACTATTGGACTTAAAATTCCATGAGAGTAATAACTCTGTTTTAATCTTCTTTGTGTCTTCTACCATTGTGCCTAGTATATAGCCATGTACATAGTAGACTATCAAATAATATTTAGTTCAATTGACAATTCCTATAAACATATAGGAATGTGTTACTTAGCTTTGTATTGAGACAGGTTAAAAAATTATATCGTCCAATGAGAAATAGCCCAGATTTTTTTTTTTTTTTTAGTGAGGCAATTGGGGTTAAGTGACTTGCCCAGGGTCACACAGCTAGTAAGTGTTAAGTGTCTGAGGCCAGATTTGAACTCAGTTACTCCTGACTCCAGGGCTCCTGCTCTATCCACTGTGCCATCTAGCTGCCCCTCCAGATTTTTTTTTTTAAACTGGCCATCTCTCTTCTTAGTAGCATAAGAGATACTTTATCTGATGCCATGAAGATTCACAAGTTTGAAGAAATGGAGTATTTCTATTAGGGGATTTTATTTTCAATTTCTATCTAAAGTCATAGTACTGATTTTAATTATTTAGGTGTCTAGCTGGGGTGACCTGAGCTTTGGTTTCATATAAATTTATATGCTAATTTTTTTAATCAAAGCATAGTATAGTTTATATTTTCCAGTATTTTTAAATATGGTGGGTATGTGTATATCTGTACTATGATATAATGTATTGTTTTTACATCATACAGAGCTATTGGAATGCATTGGACTTAATTAATTAATGAAAATTCCCTCTTTTCATGTTCTCATTCTATATCTGAATTTTAAATTACAAGATCTCTTACTGAGGGGAAAGTCTTAAATGATTGGAAAATGGAGCTACATCAATGCTTAAATTATATTGTTAGCAAATGAGTGAATCAACACTGATATTAATTAATTTATTCAGCAGTAAATTTATTCTTTGTCTCTAGACTTTTGGTTTCCTGTCAACTTGTGGGATTTTTTTAAAAATAAAGGACTGTGCTACAGGGTACAAAGAATAACCAACTCTGTAAATCAGCTATCAGAGCAACAGAATGGTACATCTAAGCCATTAACTAAGAAAGCTGTGAGAATCAGTGTGTACTTTAGGCTAAATGAAAGACATGGGCCTAACAGAAAAATGATACTTTTAGTTCCTTCCTTTCCCTTTTTGTCTGGTCTATTAGACATTTCTGAACTATCCAGGCAGAAGGAGCCCTAAGTAGGGGGCTTGTTAACAATTATTGCTTTATGTGGCTTATGTATTTTCAATACCAGATGATTTAGACATTTCTGAAATTAAGACATTTCTTATTCAGTTAGCTCACTTCCCAGCAAGTAAAAATTACAAATGAGTATTTTGAACCCCCAAAGTATGGGCTACAAATAATGACATAAATGGAACTTGACTCTGAGTCTAGTATGGATCAAAAATTATTACACCAACAAGGAAAATTTCTATATGAGGTTGTGTGAGGCATGTGTGAGATTGAAGAATGTGGGTAGAAAATAGTGTCCATGTCCCATCTTAGCTATACTCTTGTGTTCCTAGGATTTTTGTATACCAGCTTGACATCTACATCAGGAATCCTTTCCTGCTTGCTTGTAGCAATTTCTGTCTACCATTTAATGACAGTTCATCTTCTTCATTTCATGACTTCCTCAAAACACCTTGTTTCTTTTCATAATATCTTTCTTTCCCCCTAGCATTCTATAGTCTCCTCTAGTTAATGGCAATGCCCAGACATTAAGGGAAAGAGTATCTTTTTATTCCTCTAATCAAAACTAATGCATAGAACACTGTGTGAGACTTGAGATTTTTCATTGTCAGACTTGGCTGCTGTATTTGTTTGGCTTTGTGGGGTTCTATTCCATATTTATGGAAAACTCTGAACGTATTTCTTGAAAGTTGAAGCTCACAGGGATTTGGGGAATAGTTGGATGAAGTGACAAGGTCAGACTTAGAGGGATTTGCAAATGCAATGTGTGGGCTGAATGTGGTTTTCTAGTCTAATGAGTTTTTGAAAATCTGGTGAAAGTTACCTTCTTTTTGAAATATGGTTGCTAAAAAGTGCTGGTTTTGTTTTGCTGTGTCTCTGCAGACTGGGATTTGAAAATTTGAAAAGAGCTTACTTTTTATGGAATGGCAATAATTATGGCATGAGTAAATGAGCACAAAGAAGGTGAGAAATGAAAAGAAATCCTCATTTTATATCACAAAAGTTTACACTCTAAAACTGTTTTAGATAGAGTCTATAAATAACTAACACAGTACAATCGCATGGACTTGAAAAAAGAAAGAGGGATGGAGAAAATGGATTCTGATAAGTTTGAATCATCAGTAGCTATTTTCCATCTCTGCTGAAACTAGGGCAAGAACAGATAGAAACAAGAGAAAAATAATTATCCTAGGAAGGTTTGTTGGGTACAGTATACTTAATATGAATGTTATGGCATGCTTGTGGTGTTATAGAACCTTCAGGAGGCTCAATCCTCTTTCCCATTCTCCAGTAATCAAATAAAGCTCTAAAAATGCTCCAGAAAGGAAAATTATAAAGAAAACCTAAGAGAAATTACTACAAACTCCTCTCCCTAGTCTAAGAGTTACAAGAAGTCCACCAAGCATCATAAAAGGTTCTGAGTGGAGAAAAGCCAGTGTAGGCACAAGACAGAGTGCAGGCTGCCCAAATGCACAATAGGAGATTAAGCTACTCTGGTATGTGGCCCTGGCAGTGTGTACTTGAGCTATGGCAGGGGAGCCCAGCACTTGGGCAACATATCAAACAGGCAGCCCATGTCCCATTTGCTGATTTTTTTGTGGGGAGGGGGGGTTGTTCTTGTTCTTGTTCTTTGCAAGAGACCTACTAACAGTACAATGACTGATTTGGACCTTGGAGAACAAGAGATGGAGAAAAGGATGGAGACAATCCTAGACTCAGCATTGTTGAAGGAGGAGACAGAATAAGGGCTGAGGACAAATCCTAAATTGAGCCACTTAGGAGACTGAGTAAATACCAAAGGATATCTGCAGAGGGAGGGGCCTAGTCTTAGCTACAATTTCTGGGACCGAGCAATGACTGCTCAGAAATAGAGTAGGGAGTAAAGTCTGACCCAAACACAGTCTCCATCTATAAACTGAGGCCAGAGATATGAATAAATAGAAGAAAATAGCAATTACAATGAAAACACACCAATGGATGCAAATCTAGAGGGAGAGTAACCCTATAAAAAGGCCAAATTGAACCTTGGAGAAAATAATGATTTATCTATAAAGAATTAAATGAGTACCTAGATGAAATGAAGAAAGAGGTAAAAAATAAAAATGTAAAGGAAGGAAGATCTACAGAGGAACAATAGGAAGGGAAGTTATTTACTTAGATTAGAAGGTGATATATATCATCCAAGAAATAGAGGCCTAAAATTAGAATGAGACAAAAAGAAAGCAATGACTCAGTGAGGCATCAAGAAATATTAAAACAAAATCAAAATCAAAATATCATAAAAACAATGATTGAAAATGAAGAAAATACAAAACATATACTATTAAAACAACTGAAAAATAATCAAGAAAATATTAGAATTATTAGAGTACCTGAAAATCATAACCAAAAATAAATTAATAAATAAAATCTGGAATACACTATATTTCAAGAATTCATAAATGAAAACTTTCCCAGTCTACTAAAGCCAAAGGACAGAATGAAAAATAGAATAATCATTTAACTCCTGAAAAAAACCTCAAAATGAAAACTCAGGAATGTTACAAATTCATTTCTTCTAGGTTAAAAATAGACTACAAACAGAATTCAAATACCAATGAACCACATAACTTAAGAGTTGGATACCGTCAATGTAAATGAGAGGGGCCTTAAAATATAACATCCAAAAAGCTTTGCATCAAGAATAACTTATTCTGAAAACCTAGCATAATTCTACCAGAAAAATAGTGGATCTCTAATGCAATGGCAGACTTTAAAGCATTTTTGGTGAAATGCCTAGACTTGAGTCATAGCTTTTAACTGCAGACACTTCGGTCAAAAGAAAATTCTAGAGGTAAATGCATTTGAGGACTTGAAAATAGTTTGCGTTCTAATGAAAGAGAAGAAAAAGTATTCAAAATGCCTTTAAGGAGCTTAGAATAAGTTATATAAAACCATAAAAAAGAATGTGGGAAATGATTCTGTTATGTTTTTATAGTCTTAAGAAAAAGGGGGGAACAGGTAATATAAATGCAAGAAGAAGATGGAAGTTAACTATCTCATTTGTAATTAAGAGGAAGTGAAATGAGTAGCTGCACCATGAGAAAAAGGTGGGGAGAACAAGTGTTAAATGAATGTCTCTCTCTCTCTCTCACACACACACATACACACACATATACATACATATATCACAAAATGAGTTTTGAATGGAAATACATTCAACTGAATGGGGAAGTACTCAGGGAAAAGGAGAAGGTAGAGGTGAGTTTAAGAAGAAGGATAGGATTGGCAAGAAATTAATCATAATAAAAGCAAACTCCATCTTTGTAGGGTTGGCCTTGAAGGATTAAAGGGAAAGATTGTGATATGGGGCAGAGATAAGAGGAATAGAAGAGGGGTAGCAGAGCAAAAACAGACTGATTTGATGATTATATCTCTAGTATTAAGCACTCTCCTCTTTAACCACCTATATAAAAAATGGAGCAGAGTCAAAGATAGGGAAAAGTGTAAGGAGATAGGCTACAAAGAAATGCACAATGTGTGTGTGAATGGAAAGTAGAGAGGATTGCAGAAAGTTAGGTAAAAGGCAGAATCTAATAAAATTATGTTTAAAAATACAGTTCAATCATAAAGATTGAAAAGTTAAAATAAGGGGTTGGAGGAAAAACTATTATGTATGCGATGGCTTCAAGTAAACAATATAGCATTAGTAATATCAGAGAAGCCAGTACTAAAGGGAGATATGAATAAGAGCTAAAAAGGGAAACTAAATTATGTTTAAAGACATAATTTTTATTAATTAATTAATTTATCTATCTATTTATCTATCTATCTATTTATTTCTCTATCTATCTATCTATTTATTTGTTTATTTATTTATTTATTTTAGTGAGGCAATTGGGGTTAAGTGACTTGCCCAGGGTCACAGAGCTACTAAGTGTTAAGTGTCTGAGGCCAGATTTGAACTCAGGTCCTCCTGACTCCAGGGCCAGTGCTCTATCCACTTCGCCACCTAGCTGCCCCAAGACATCATTTTAAATGAATCATTATTAGTAATTCATATATGTAAATTTCATATGTGCACATACCAAAATGACATATACTAAATACTTAAAGGCAAATTTATTTCTTTAAATCATAAAAATATTTTATTATTTTCCAGTTACATGTAGAGATAGTTTTCAACATTTGTTTTCATAAGATTTTTAGTTCCAAATTTTTCTCCCTCCTTCCCTTCCCTCCCCCGCTCCCCAAGACAGCAAGCAATCTGATTTAGGTTATATATGTATAATCACATTAAACATATTTCTGCATTAGTCATGTTGTGAAAGAAGAATCAGAACAAAAAGGAAAAACCTCAGGAAAAAAAAACAAATAAACAAACAACTGACCCCCCCCAAAAAAGTAGAAACAGTATGGTTCAATCTGCATCCAGATTCCACAGTTCTTTTTTCTGGATGTGGAGAGCATTTTCCATCACTGAGTCCTTTGGAATTATATTGGAACATTGTATTCCTGAAAAGAGTTAAGTCTATCACAGTCGATCATCACACAATGTTGATAATGTGCACATAAAAAATTCTCAGGTAAAAAGGGGTCACTAGTGAAAAAAGTTTAAGAAACCCTGGTATAGAGGAGAGAAGAGAAATTCCAGGACAGAACCCTGAGTGATACCAAGTTTAGAGAGTGTGATCTGGAGAATAATCCAGCAAAGGAGACAGAGGAGGAGCTATCAGATAGATAGGAGGAAAACCAGGAGAGACTAGTACCCTGAAAACCTAGAGAGAAGAGAGAGTATCAAGGAGGAGAGAGTGATCAACAATGTCAAAGGCTGAAGAGAGGTCAAGGAGAATAAAGATTGAAAAAAGGCCATGGGATTTGACGTCTAAGAGTTTTAATTTAGGAGAGCACAGATTTGACAAGAAGCCAGATTGTAAGGAGCTAAGAAGAGAATGAGAGGAAAGTGGAGGCACCTATTGTAGATGACCTTTTAGAAGATTTTAGCTACAAAGGGCAGAAAAGAACTAGAATGGTAGCACAGATCTAAATTGTGACAAGATTTTATATAGATCAGAAACGTGGATTAAGTTCAACAAATGGAACACTATGAATGCAAGAGACCATATCAATAACAAAAATGATTTTTTAAAATGGCAATTGTACCAAGAGATGCTGAAAAAAAAACTTTTTGACAAAACTCAGTACCTATTTCTGTTAACATTAAAAATAATCAGAATAAACGGTCCCTTCCTTAGTCTGTTGAGTAGTTGTCTTTGTTTATTTGTTTCAGTTGTGTTTGACTCTTTGTCGTGCTATTTGGGGCTTTTTTGGGAAAGACATTGGAGTGGTGTGCCATTTCCTTCTCCAGCTCATTTTGCAGATGAGAAACTGAGGCAAACAGGGTCACACAACTGGTAAGTGTCTGAGGTCAGATTTGAATTTAGGAAAATGAAGCTTTCTGACTACAGGCCAGGTACTGTATCCATGCCACTTAGTGGCCATGTTGAGTAGTACTATAATGCAGAAAGGCTAGAGATCTTTCCACTAAGATTAGGATAAAGCTAAGATGTTCATTATCAGCACTAAGTATTTAATTTGGTGCTAGAACTCCTAATTAGGGGCAGCTAGGTGGCTCAGAAGATAGAGCATTGGCCTGGAAATCAGGAGAACCTGAGTTCAAATCCAGGCTCAGATATTTGACATTATTAGCTGTGTGATGCTGGGCCTCAAACATCCGGGCCCAGCTCCAGTCATTCTGATGCATATCTTGTCAGTGGACCCAGATGGCTCTGGAGAACAGAGTGATGTTGTTGACTTTGCACAACCCTCTCTCACTTAAATCCAATTCACTGCAAGTCATGACATCACCTCCAAATGCCATGGTCTTCTTCAAGAACAAAGGAGAGGGGGCAGCTAGGTGGCACAGTGGATAAAGCACTGGCTCTGGATTCAGGAGGACCTGAGTTCAAATCTGGCCTCAGACACTTGACACTTACTAGCTATGTGACCCTGGGAAAGTCACTTAACCCCCATAGCCCTGCAAAAAAAAAAAAAAAAAAAAGGACAAGGGAAAAACAACAACAACAAATCCTAACTATAGCAAGGATAAAATTAATACAATGAGAGTCTGAAGCCTCGGCAAAAGAGGAAACAAGGCTTTCATTTTTGCAGATGATGTGGTTGTTCATTCAGAGAACCTAAAAGAATCAACTGAAAAAATAATTGAAACAGTAATTTTAATAAAGTCACAGATTAGAAAATAAAGTCTTATAAAACCATCTCTACTTATGATTCTATGTATGATGCTTGCAAGTAAAATTGATCTTATTTTATATGGGATTGTAACCCTGATATCATGGAACAAGTGGCCTCTCTGACAGGGATTAGTTAGTCTCTGTTTCACTATCCTCAGATAAGCCATAATGCTTAAAGTGAAATGTAGAATTATGAAGATAAACATTGTAATATGTGTTGGCCTCCTTCCAAATCTCCTACATATAACCATACTCAGATGATGGAGAGTGGGAGTATGTTTTTTCTGAGTACTATTTATTCCAACAATTAAGTCTACAATAGTAACTCTTGGTGTTTCATAAGAGCAGAAAGCATTACTGTAGTATTGTCTTTCCTTTTTCCAATATGCAAACAGAAACTACTTTAAGAGAACGTATGTCTACCTGGGATGATGATGGATAAATATTGCCCCTGCTTATTTATATATATATTTTTTTCAGTTCAATGCATGACCATCCTCACTATTCTCTTTAAAAGAAATCATTTTATACTGCTGTGAAATTAGAGCCTTTCCCTTCTTTAAAGCAATAATCAGCCATATGATTCATTATTAATATTGTTTAACTTGAAAAATATTTCATTGTGGTTTGGTGTTAAGCTCTCAAAAATACTAGTGAGTGGCCACATGGATTGCTTTTATTTCTGCAAATTCCAGACAATGTTCTGTTGTATCATTCCTGAAAATACAACTGGAATGTTTTCCCCGAGTTACCCATAGTACCTTTTAAAAGCTGTTTCACTTCCAAAGCTGATGGAACATGATTGTGGGCTTTAAACCTGTGTTTTCACTGAGCTATAGGTCTTTGGCAAAGAAAATTGAATGCCGGCCGGGTGACCTTAAACTGTAAGATAGGTCTTTAATTTTCATTGCTAGCTACACTGAAGCTGTACTATAGTTGAAACTGAAATGCCTGAAAACAAAAGTGTGGGCAAGAGAATGATTATTGCAAATCATTTATAGATAACCAGCAGAATGAATCCTTGGTACCATATCATATCTTCCATCTTTAGTTCTCTCTTCTTTGTTTCCTGACAGCAAGATTCTACCCACATCTTCCCTGGGCTGCTCCCCAACCCCCAACAAACACAAACATACACACACACACACACACACACACACACACACACACACACACCTTATTGTAAAAAGAATCTATACCTTCAGGTTCATGGAAGTGTGGTATAGTGGATAGAATCCTGGAATTGGAGCCAGAAAGATCTGGGCTTAATTCTACTGCTGACATTTTTTTCTAGCAATATACAATGTTAGGTGATGAAGTGGATAGAGTGCTGGGCCTGGAGTCAGGAAGACTTGTCTTCCTCTGTTCAATTCTGGCCTCACATACTTACTAGCTGTGTGACCCTGAGCCAGTCACTTAACCAGTTTGCCTCAGTTTTCTCATCTGTAAAACGAGCTGGAGAAAGAAATGGGAAACTGTTCCATAGGTTTATTCTGGTTCTGCAACAGGCTCTATTTCTCTACTTTAAGAAAATCCATTTGTCCCTTTCTAGATAGTCTTCTTGGAGCTTAAGATTTGGTTCTGGTTTCCTTCCTTCTGATCAGTGAAACTGAGAATTCAATAAGGATACCATATACATATACATATACACATACACATATGCACATACATACACATATACATATCTTTATACACACAATACATATATGTATCTATGTATACACATGTAAATACACAAATATGTGTGTTTGCAACCAGGAAAACATGTACTTTATATTTTACACACATTTATATTCATATATATACACACACACATATATATATACATATATGTGTATATATATGTGTGTGTGTGTGTGTTCCAACTGCAAAATTAGTTTAACTCCTCAGCAGTATATGTATATGTGTATACATACACATGTATGTATACACATATACATACAAACATGCACATTTATGACAGTTATATGGTTGTGGACATGCTCTGTCACTCCCCACTTTTTCTAGTCTGGCTCATTCACCCAATGTACCCTCACTCTGGCTGTATGGGGATTCCCACAAAGGGTTGGTCTCAATGCTATAACTCACTCTCCTAGTATTAAGGGTAACCCCCTGGTATGTGAGAGATACTAAGAACTATAATTTTTATGCCATTAACAAAATATGATAAATTTTAAGCTCCTTGAGGGAAGCCAGGAACTGTTGATTTTCATATTTGTATGCCTAGCACCTAGCACCTAGACATATTATATAGGTGCATAAGAAATTGTTTTTGAGTTTTTAACACGTAAAACTTGAACAGAGCCCCAGCCATACCTTTTTGGCCAGTTGTGTTGTGACTGATTTATATGTGTGAAGTTTCTTTTTTGTAGCATTGTTGTACAGTTGATTCTATTGTGTTTGACTCTTTGTGACCCCATTTGGGGTTTTCTTGCAATAAGTAGTGGAGTGGTTTGGTATTTCCTTCTCCAGCTCCTTTTACAGGGGAGGAAACTGAGGCAAACCGGGTTAAGTGATTTGCCCAAGGTGACACAGCTAGTAAGTGTCAGAGGCCAGATTTGAACTCACAAAAATAAGTCTCCCTGACTCCAGGTCCAATGCTCTATCCACTGTGTCAACTAGCTGCCCTTTTGTAGCATATTTGCCTGTTGTTGGTTTGTTGTTGTTGTTGTTGTTGTTGTTGTTGTTTTTTACCACAACCATTTTGGGAAAATAATCCTTAAAGTAGTTATAAAGCTATCTTGATTTCATCTTAAAGTATGTTTAGCTTCTTTATAGTCACATAAAATATGTGTGCTAGTAAAATAAAGTAATAAAAGTATCAATAAAAAGCATACCTTTGATTCCATTTTCAATGATAAAGAACAAGAGATGTTCAAAATTTTCATCTTTTAGAATAAATTTACATTATCAAAGTTAGTAGGTGATAGATTTAGCATGACCTTTGTTAACTCTATAAATAAAATCTAAGTTATTAGAGACTGCTGTGTGTTCTGGAAGCCAAATACTATCTAAACATTTTTTAAATAACAATATAAAAATAAAAACATTATGTGAATCTCTTGATACCAGTAAACCATCTGGTATATTTATGTTCCCAAAGGGCAATGATAACTATTAATCAATTACATTTTCTCTAAAAATTCAAGGGAAGAAAAGTAAAGTCTCCAGTCAGATGAATATTGATAAAATGAAGCAAGTATGGAAAATTATCAAATCATACACCATCAATTAACACTTCATCTAATAATATTTGATATTCTGAATTGGATAGAATATTACTAAGAAAATATTAACTTTTAGGTGACTAGAGATAACTAATTTTCAGATTGTAAAAACTCAGGACAGTAGATACTCATCCTTAAATAATACAATTGAATAAACATTGCTTGGATGTGGTCCAAGTTAAGCAGGAGCTAGTGGTAGGTGTTATTCTAACTCAATAAGGAGTAGAGGATAAAGAGAGTTCAGGAATCTCATTTAACTTTCTGTGTAGTTGTCACATTTGGATGGATGATTTAATGAATAGGGTTTTGTGAGTTTTTTTGTT
Source organism: Dromiciops gliroides (assembly GCF_019393635.1). Lineage (NCBI taxonomy): Eukaryota > Metazoa > Chordata > Mammalia > Microbiotheria > Microbiotheriidae > Dromiciops > Dromiciops gliroides. The sequence continues at coordinate 225,411,906 of NC_057861.1, read as the reverse complement.
GTTTGTTGTTGTTGTTGTTTTACCAGTTTAGGCAGTATTTATTTATTTATTTACTCATTCATTCATTCATTCATTTTTTTTTTTTTTGGTGAGGCATTTGGGGTTAAGTGACTTGCCCAGGGTCACACAGCTTGTAAGTGTTAAGTGTCTAAGGTCAGATTTGAACTCAGGTCCTCCTGAATCCAAGGCCGGTACTCCATCTACTGCGCCACCTACCTGCCTGGCAGTATTTATTATTAAAGTATATTAAGTATTAGAAAAGTATTGATCACGTGGCAGTTAGCAAAGCCAAAGAAACCCCAGCACCATCTTTCTCTTTTTTTCTGTTTAGAATTTTATTTTCAAAATTACAAGTAAAAACAAATTTTGACATCAATGTTTTAAAACTTTGTGTTCCAACTTCTCTTCTGCCCTCCCTTCCCACCCCCCAACCCCAAGAACTCAAGCAATTTAATATAAGTTATATATGAGTAGTCATGGAAAACATCTCCACATTACCTAGGTTGTAAGAGGAAACAAATAAAAACAAAACTTCAGATTAAGGAATTGTCAAAAAAAAAATGTGTTTCAGTCTGTTTTCAGATACCATCAGTTCTTCCTCTGTAGATGGATTGCAATTTTCATAAGACCTTCAAAGTTATATTGGATCATTGCCTTGCTGAAAATAACCATGTGCTTCCCAGCAGATCATTTTACAATATTGCTGTTATTTTGTATACAGTACATTTCACTCTTCTTCAGTTCATGTAGGTCTTTCCAAGTTTTTTCTGATAGTATCCTATTCATCATGTTTTTTATAGTACCTTAAACTAGACAAAGACTTTTCTTCACAATAGTCCAGAAGAGTAGGTACCATATGTTTTGCCATTATAGTCAATCATCATAACTATTGCCCTCCATCCTATTCCCTTCCCATGATATTTACTCTATTTTCTATCTTCTTTTATGCTATTCCTCTTCAAATGTGTTTTACTTCTGACTGCCCCTTCTCATGCTCAGCTCTCCCTTCTTTCATCCTTCCCTCCTTATACTCTTCCCCTCCTACTTTCCTGTAGGGTTAAATAGATTACTCCTCCCAATCAAGTGTGTCTGTTATTCCCTCCTTGAGCCCACTCTGATGAGGTTAAGGTCTTTGAGCTAATTCTGTGTTCTAAATTTTTCTTCCTCTCTCCCTCCTCAACCCTCCCTATGAAAGCAAGTAATTCACTGTAAGTCCTACATGTGCAGTTATGCAGAACATTTTCACCTTGCTCGTAAGTGTTTTGCTTTTTACTCTTCCCTGTCCCCATCTGCCCTTCCCTCCTTCTCCTCTCCCCCCCCCCAACTTATCTCCTTCCCCTCCAACTTTCCCTCAGGGAAAATAATATATAACTATACCCACTTGAGTATGTATGTTATTCCCTCTTTGAGCCAATTCTGATGATAGTAAGGTTCACTCACTCCCCCACTCATTCTCCCTCTTCCTCTCCCCTTTCTAAGCATTTTTCTTATTTCCTTCATGTAAGCTACCTCTCCCCAGTCTGCCTCTCCCCTTCCCCCTCCCCCAGTCTATTCCTCCTACCCCTAAACCCTTTTTTAAAGATGTCATCATGGATGAGCTAGGTGGCACAGTGAACAAAGTACCAGCCCTGGACCCGGGAGGCCACAAGCCTAAATCTTGCCCCAGACATAAGACACCCTACCCTGTTTGCCCCACAAAGAACAAGGATAAACAAAAAATAAATGCTTTACAGATATCATGCCTTCATATTCATTTCAGACCTGTGTCTTCTGTCTAAGTGTATTCTTTGCAGCTACCCTAATACTGAGAAAGTTTTTATGAGTTGGAAGAATTATCTTCCCATGTAGGAATGTAAACAGTTTAATATTTTAATATCCCTCATGATTGCTTTTTCCTGTTTACCTTTTTATGCTTCTGTATTTGAAAGTCAAATTTTCTATTCAGTTCAGGCCTTTTCATCACAAATGCTTGAAAATCTTTTTCATTGAAGTTCCATTTTCTCCTCTGAAAAATTATACTCCGTTTTGCTGGGTCTGTGATTCTTGGCTATAGCCCCAGTTCCTTTGCCCTCTGGAATATCATATTCCATGCTCTCTGGTCTGTTAATGTAGATGCTGTTAGATCTTGTTTTAGCCTTATTGAAGCTCCACAGTATTTGAATTCCTTTTTTCTAGCTGCTTGCAGTATTTTCTCCTTGACCTGTGGAATTTGGCTATAATATTCCTGGGAGTTTTCCTTTTGGGATCTCTTTCAGGAGGCGATTGGTCAATTTTTTCAATTTCTATTTTACCTTGTGCTTCTAGAATGTCAGATCAATTTTCCCTGATGATCTTGTGGAAGATGCTGTCTAAACTCTCATTTTGGTCATGGTTTTCAGGTAGTCCAAAGATTTTCAAATTATCTCTCCTAGATCTATTTTCCAGGTCATCTGTTTTTCCAAGGAGATATTTCATATTGCCTTCTATTTTTTTTTTTTATTAATTTGGGTTTGCTTTATTGTGTCTTGGTTTCTCATAAAGTCACTTACTTCCATTTGTTCAATCCTAATTCTTAGGCAACAATTTTCTTCAGAGAGCTTTTGTATCTCCTTTTCCATTTTGCTTTTCAAGCTGTTGACTTTTTTGTCATTATTCTCCTGCATCACTTTCATTTCTCTTTCCATTCTTTCCTCCATCTCTCTAAATCTTCCTTCTATCTCTCCTATTTTCTCTTCAAAGTCCCTTTTCAGTGTTTCCATGGCCTGAGACCAATTCATATTTTTCTTGGAAGCTTTGGATATAGGGGCCCTGAGGTTGTTATCCTCTTCTGAGGGTGTACCTCAATCTTCCTTGTCACTAAAGAAACTTTCTATAGTTCTCAACTTTCTTTGCTTGCTCATCTTACTGTCTTTTACTTGACTTTTACCTCCCTCTTACAGTGGGGTCCTACTTCTGAGCTACAGTGTCCCATCTTTCAGAGGGTCTCAGGTGTTTTGGTTTGAGGGAGGGCAGGTTTTTCTCCTGTCTGGCCTGTTCTCTGGTATGAAGATAACCTCACACCAACTTGCTAATTAACCATCCAGCAGAACTTTGTTTGCTCTGGTGGTTCTTAGCTCAGAAGAAGCCTCTACGCCTCTACAACTTGGGCCTCCCACCCCTCAAGATTTCTTCCTGGTTTCTGCCGGGGTAGGATAGCCAAATTCTTCTTTAGGTCCCAGACACCCCTGTATTTCCCCCCAACCCCTGACTAGCCATTCAGCCCTGTCACCTGACCGCAAGCTCAGTTCCAGAAGATGCCTGTGCTACAGCTGATTTGGAGGATTGATGATAAGTTTTTCTGATGCTGCATGCTTGGTGTCTGTGTCAGCATGATCACAGGGTTGGACTCTTCTTGCAGGCCAGCACAGCCCCCTTTAATCTGTCTTTGGGTGGAAAAGTAATCTCAGCCTGTCTTTTTGTGGGTTTGTTGCTCTAGGGGTTCTTTTATTGCTGTTTTTGGGGTAATTCCCAGCTCCATATTTTTAAGAGAGAGCACATGTTCTAACAGCCTACCCTGTCCTAAGAGTGGAATGCTCACCAACTAACAGCATGTCCAGATCAAGAATGTGTTCAAAGATGGCATTGGTCTAATAAATAGCTTTAACAAAGATACTGTCAACAACTTGACTTAGTCCTTTGTCATATTTTATATATAACCTCAAATAAATAATTTTGCTGCTCTGGGCTTCAGTTTCCTTATCTGTATAGTGTGGGGCTTAGAATAAATGACCTATAAGTTCTCTTCTAGTTCTAATTCTATTATATATATATATATATATATATATATATATATATATAAACTAATATTGAACATGACTATTTCAATGCAATTTCAATTCAGTTTAACAAACAAAATGATTCTTTTACCTCCACTCTTTAAAAAAATTTTTTTTTTTGTTTAGTGAGGCAATTGGGGTTAAGAGATTTGCTTAGGGTCACACAGCTAGTAAGTGTTAAGTGTCTGAGGCCGGATTTGAACTCAGGTACTCCTGAATCCAGGGCCGTTGCTTTATTCACTGCCCCATCTAGCTTCCCTACTGTGCCATCTAGCTGCCCCTATACCTTCACTCTTTATGGAGATAATTACTTTAGGCCAGGTGCCTGAGGAGAGTCTCACTTTAATTAGAACTGGACTTTGAATATACCAACTGCTACTAAAAAGGACCATAAGCTAATTTGAATATAATGTCTATAATATTCCCTCTTACATCATCCCCAAAAGCAACACATAGGGAATGAATTTTCCCTTTACCTAACCTGCCCCCTCTGTAGATTTCCCTTTTTATTATTTTGTACTGAAATATCACACAGATCATCTTCTTATTTGTACTTATACTTAAAAAAAAATCCAAAAACTATGGTCTTTGGGATTTAACCTTGGAGATGGAAGTTGGGAGGAAAAGTGGCAAATATGAGTGAATCATCCTTGTATACAGAACTAGCTGTAGCTCTAGCAAAGAAGAGAGAAATTTACCAAGCATTTTGTGGTTACAAGGAGTATGTATTGTGTTATATTGTCCCTAGGTTATAGGATCAGAAGTAGAGAATAAGAAAGTCTGGAGTGTGAGGTCGTGTAGATAAAATGTTTTTAGAAGATGAAATTTAATTCAAAGGTTGAGGCAGCCAAGAAGATCTTGCTAATTAAATCTATATCAGGAAAACTAGCCATAATAGAGGAATGGGTTGAGTGTACATTCCAATGGCCATAGAGGTCCCTAGAAGTATGATGTGATAGAAAGCTGAACCTGAAAGAGCAGGTGAAGAAGAGATTGGAGGTGGAGACTGGAAAGTATATTCTGTCTCCCACCCCAGAACTCTCTCTTTCCCCTTCCTTAATGGAAGAAAAAGCAATTTTTTTGGAAGTGGTGGTCATAATACAGTGTTTCACTTTTTAAAGAAACAGAAAGGGTGGGTGGAACCTCAAAAGAATTGATTTTATGTAGCAATATCACTATGTATTTGACTCTAATTCCTGGGGGAAGGTCAGGAGAAGAGGAAGGATGGGGTGTGGACATATAATAAAGGGACAAATAAATAGCAAGAAAATGGTCAGGGATAGAATGTGAAGCATGGCCGATGCTCTCTAGATATACTGTTTCATCTAGATATGTGGTTTTGTATCACTTACCATTTTGGACAAATCCAGTCCCAGAGTTGTTAAGCCCACCCAGGGCATGATCCATGGTTATCTTCCTAAGGTGCAAAGGCAAGACAGATGGCAAGAAGGTGACTAATGGATTTGAGGAGTCTAAAAACTAATCAACTATATTTCAAAATTGTACAAAAATTAATTATTCAAATAACTATAACTAACCTGGAAAAATGATATATAATTGGATTTATGAAAAATTATGATTATATGAAAAATGATAAATTTAGAAAAATTATAATTGGGCCATAAATCCCTTTGTGGTTCCCGTTAAAATGTTAGAATATTTTGTTAACTAGGGCTAATTTTGAGGGGCTAAACTATGGATGACTAATCTGGGACTTTTGACTATTTGGCTATCTGACTTCGTTAATTTAATGTGGGCCATTTATAAAGTTCCACCACACTGCTCCCAGACTGATAGACTAAAGATTAAGAAGTCTCTTAACCAAATAATCAAAGCTGAGTTTATTTATGAGATACTGTTGAAAATTAAGAATACAGGGAAATAAAGTGTACAAACTGACTGCTTTCCTGTGGTCTCTTTCCACTGCATCTCTTTCCCACCTGCTGGGCTTCGAACTTCTTGAATACAATAAGGGCCTTAGCGGCCTCCAGCCTCAGGGCATGTTACACTTTCCCTGGTTTGTATTAAGGCCTGTAACCTTGTCAGCCCCATCTTTCCTTTTCCGAACCAAACTCTCCTCTGTCCTTGTCCGTGCTCCCTTCAATCTTGTCTATCTAGTCCGTGGTCCTCTAGTCCGTGGTCCTCTAGTCAGCCCCACTCCTAGTCCGTCCTCTCTCCTTCCGCTGTCTAACTCCCAGGTCTATATATACCTTTTCTTCTCTCCACTCAAATCTCAGGGCTTCCTTCACCCCCACAGACCAAGCTAATCGGCCAGCCAGAGCTGCAGCTGTTGGGGGGGGGGGGTTGCTCTCGAGCCTCATTCCTCAGCACAGGCCATCCGGGATCCTTCAGATAGCTCTGCTCAGGTCGGAGGGAGCTGGGGCTTTTTCCCCCCAGCTGTCTGACCTGGCATCTTGTATAGCCCACGGGGCTTTTTGGCTCAGCTGAAGCTTAGGAGGAGGGGGAGAGACCCTGAGGGCCTAAGGCTTTCTAATCTCAGCCTAAAGGTAGGGTCCCCAAATCAAAATAAAGTTCCACAAAATTAATAGGAAATTCTCTATAATGGAACATTTAAGTAGAGCAGCTTATTGACTATGCAGCTATTAACTATGATCTTATTTCATAGTCCCATAAATTTAGATTTTTCAGCATCCTTATCTATGTACAAATAGCTTCTCTGACATCCCTATAACAGTAGTCATTAAACCCTTCTTCCTGTTATGGAGAAGTTACTATTACTTATTTCAAAATACAGACCTTTCATTTCTGAACTGCTCTAATTGCATTTATATATTTTTTCCCAATCTGGTTTCATCAGTATAAATTATATGGGAGAAAGATGGCACTGTGTCCTCAGGTCTTGTCCTCCCCATCCAAAGATGGCCCCTGAAACCTACTATTCTACATCCTCTTTGGACTAATTTCTTTCTACAGGGTGTATTTCATGTTTTCTCTTGTGAATGATGAGTCTAGATAATAGAGACATTGTAGAAATAATTCAGATTGGGCTCTGGTTTGCTTGAAGCTCACTGACCCAGTGTAATTGAATGTAATTTAGGGGAACCCGTTAAGTTTAGATTCTTAGAGTTAATATGAATGCATCTTTAGGAATGATTTTTTTTTGCTTGCTTGTGACTTAGCCTCTGGGAAAATCAAATTAATTCATCCAGTCAATTAAATAAAACCTTTTTAAAGAATTTCTTACCTATCCATCATTTACATTGACTATGTCATGGTTTGGTCCTAGTTTTTTAAGTGAACTATCCTTTTGAGCTGTGATGAAATAATGGGATTTAGCAGATACTCAAAGATCCACCTGGAGATTAATCTATACTGATTGAATCAAGTGAGAGTGATTGACTTCTGATTAAGCCTACTTCAAGTTAATTGGATTGTAATCACACCGGGCTATCCCTTAAGAAGGTATTGTTCTAAGAAACTAGACTGTGAACTCAACTTGACAACACCTTCAAAGCCAATGGATTTGGATGACGCCAACCAATCACCTTGAAGCAGTGTGTAAGGGCTGCCTCTGTTCCAGATCTATAAAAAGCTTCCACAAATAGCTTGTGAGTGTGTTCCTGATTAAAGCAGGCTCATGGAGGAGGACTTCAGGAAGAACCCAACCAAGCTGGAACTCTAGGCTAGACTGGAGCTGAAGCTTCTAATTTAAGGCGACCACAATTTAGATTTTAAACATCACAGAGCAGAGCGTAGACATATTGCCTTATGCCTAGGGATCAGCCCTTTTACCCACTTGAGATTTGTGGTAACTTCAGCAGTAATATCACTTTTTGTGATCAGGAAAATAGCCTGCCAGCAACTATAAAATGAATGAGGAGGCAAACCTGAAACATCCTTCAGATGCAACTATCAAATCAAAGCAAATGGATTTGTTTGCAAGGTGACACAGCATAATCGTATCCTAGGGTGTAATTGCATTAACATCATTGTTACTCCAAACAGTTTCCCTCTAAGTAAAAGAAAAGCTAGACCAAGCAGATTTATGTTTCACAGGGGCAACTCAATTTGGCAATTTTATGTGGAACAGTTTTTGTTTCATTTTTATTTTAATTAATAGGGTGTTAGATGCCCAGCTCAAAGAGGATGCTTTTAGTGAGGAGAGTCTTGAATGTTAGGAAGACCTGTATGCTCTGGGGAAGTTGGAATAGAGATTCCTCATAAAAGGATGACACTTCTGATACTAACAAATCATTATAGTATATGTATTTTTATAGTTTTAGTGTATTTTCTTATTCAGTTGTGTACAACTCTTCATGACCCCATTTGTAATTTCTTTTGCAAAGATATTAGAATGTTTTTCCACTTTCTTTTCCAGATCATTTTACAAATGAGTAAATTGAGGCAAATGGTATTAAGTGACTTTCCCAGAGTCACACAGCTAGTAAGTGTCTGAAGCCATATTTGAATTAATGTTTCCCTGACTCCAGGCCCAGAGATCTATCCACTGTGTTAACTGGCTGCACACAGTAATAGTGTATTATATAGTAAGTATTTGTATGGTATTAATATATAGTATATATTATTCTATAGCATAGTACTGTAACGATTGGAATGATGCCACCTGCTGGAGACTTACTGTAGAAAAGTTCCGCCATGAGGTGAAGTTCTCTGAAGGCAAAACCATGTGTCTTTTCTTTGGCGTCAGGACGTGAGGAGGAAGAAGGGGGAGCCTGGCGCTCTGACTCTCACTCTTTCCTGTGGACTCTGGGGGAGAGCGGAGCTAGAAATGCCCTCTCCCTTTAATAGATAGATGAATGTAGGTCTTTCTCTCTCTCTTTACCAAATTCTTATTCTCCTTAATAAATGCTGAAAAGTCTAACTCTTGCTAAAGCTTAGAATTTATTGACGACCACTCATTAGATATTTTAGGCAGTTTAGCTAGAATTTTAGCTCCTTAACAGTACATTGTGGTATAGTATAGAAAGAGTCCCAGATCACAAGGTCTCTACTGAAATTCTGGCTTGGCTACTTTTTACTACCTTTATGACTTTTGCCTCAGCATTTAACATCTTGCATTCAGCTACTTGTTCTATACCCTTGTGAGATTACAGCTTTTTTCCCTAGAAGTACTTCTCTAATATTACCAGTGGCCAGGAAGATATTTATCTCACTTCACTTTCAAAGAGTTTTCAATGAAGGAGACATAGGTTTTTTGGAGATAGATATAAATGTACAGACCAAACCACGACCTTCATTTTATAGATGTTACCTGATGCTCAGAAATTGAGTTACTTAGCCAATGCCACACAGGCTATAAGAAGTGAGTTTGGATTTGAGCTCAAGCCCCCTGAGTCCCCAAGTACCAATATGCTTGCCTCAGCCTTATGCTGGAAAAAAGTACAGCTCTTTAGGGTTTGAAAGATATATAATGCTTCAAGTAAATGGAAATAACTTTTTTTCTTCACATTTTTCCGACTTATTCCACTTCATATAGAATAAGAAGACAATGCAAATAATTGCCTCATTTTTAGTAGAGTTAACAAAGAAACAAATATACAAGGAAGTATTATTAAATAGGAGCTCTTACTAGGTTACTTTTAACTAGCATGCATCTATTATAAAATGTACCAGCAATAACACTTGATTTTATTATCATTGATTATATAATAATGTTACTATTTTTATGGAAATGTTTCTCTAAATTGATCATTTAGAAAGCTGAATCAACAAGAATTTATTTTTTTTTTAGGTTGAGGAACATTTATTAAGTGCCTACTATGTTAAATACTGGAAATTTTAAAAAGGCAAAAATACCTCCAAGCATTTATTAAGCATTTAACTATGTATCAGGTACTGTGCTAAGTGCTAGGGATACAAATATAAGCAAAATTAAAAAAAAAAAAAAACTTCCCTGCCCTGATAAGCTTATATTCTAATGAGAGAAGACAGTTCATAAAGAGAAGTTGAAAATCAGGGGATATCAAAGGAACCTACATCTTTTGTTGTTGTTCTTGAGTCCTTTTCAGTCATGTCTGACTCTCCTGTGACCCTTTTTTTTAGATCAAGGAAGTAGTTGTCAACCTTATCCCCTCTTTCTCCACATCTGTTATGGTCTCTCTGAGTTTTTGGAGTCATTGCTGATGGTATTTTTTAAAAAGCACAGTTATTTCAAATTCCCTTCTTCCTAACTTTTGGTAACATTTATTTCATATGGTGTACACATAGAATCATGGGTTTTTAGAGCTGGACCACCTATCATCTCAGCCCTTTTTTATAGATATAAAAACAAGAGCGGCAGCTAGGTGGTACAGTGGATAGAGCACCAGCCCTGGATTCAGGAGGACCTGAGTTCAAATCCGACCTTAGACACTTAACACTTATTAGCTGTGTGACCCTGGGCAAATCACTTAACCCCAATTGCCTCACAAACAAACAAACAAGGGAACTTAATTCTCCAATGTAATCCTGTGAATATTTGGCATAGCCTAGTCTTGAACTGATTTCTGTGTCCTTTTTCCCAATATACCATGATATTTTTGTGTTACCAGTTATCTTCCCTCCTGACAGTTGTTATTTTAATTCATACTTCCAACTTTCCTAACATTAAGTGTCAACTGGATTTGGTTGACAGGATCTGAATAAGATATATAGATTTAATCAAAATAGCATTTGCCAACATTTAAAGCCATGATACCTTGTTTTGTATAGCTAAAGCTCCTATATCTTACACCTATGCCTCAAAATTAACTTTTGAGACTAGTCTAGATCTTTGCTATACAGTTTTCTCAATTATTAAAGGAACTTTAATTGGGGTAATCTTGGATTAGCTTCATTTTATTTTCCTAGTTTATTAACCTTATCACCTTAACTAAGAAATTAGAAGTCTAGTTAGTTCTCTTAATGTTGGCACGGTACCTGACCAGGGTGTACTGTAGAAAACATGGTCAGATATGTTTTTATTGCAGGTCTGAATTCTGAATCCTTACTCCTAGCCCTGAACTGAATATATACTATTTCTGAGAGTTAAATTTGTCTAACAAATTTGTCTTTAGTATTTCTGAGAGTATGGTCTTCTACCATATTCGCCTCTAGTATATTAGCAAATGATAAGTAGTTACTGGACACTAAATGGACAGGAGGAGGTTGGAAGCCTTAGAAAATGAAAAAATTATTGACTCAGTGTTCTCTTTAATGTTCTAGTTATATTAGAATGAATTCTCTTACTCTGAGAGAGAGACAGAGCAGAGAAAGAAAACAAAAGACAATGAATTGTGTGAAGTAAGGAGCTATTGGGGAGGTACAAGGGGAGGTTTTTACAAGGCATCAGTTCACTTTCCTTCATTTTTTTCTTTTAATCAAGTTTTTTTGTACAAAATGACAAATATGGTAATGTTTTACATAACTGTACGTGTATGACCCATGTCTGATTACTAACTGCCTCAGGGAGGGTTGAGGGGAGGAAGGGAAGGAGGAATAAAATTGGAACCCAAAACTATAAATAAAAATGTTTATTACATTTAAAAATGTATTTCCATGGAAGTATATTTAACATTATTTAATAAAATATCATCCAATTCAATTCAATACACATTCATTAAACCAGGGCTTTTAAAACTTTTTCTACTCATGACCCCTTTTTACCCAAGAAATTTTTATGTGACCCCAGGTATAGTAGGCTTCCACCAGTCACGGACTACCACGGGTCAGTGCCTTGAAGAGCCACAGGCCACAGTGTGACTGTGTTGTATCTACTCCAGGAGGAGTAGCTGGAGTGTCCTTTCCAGAGCGCTGGCCTGGGCAGATCAATATGGAAAACAAGCTATTGCCCATGCAGCAGGTTTTCCCTCTCTGCGACATTGGTGGATCCAAAGGAGAGGCAGAGCCAATACAGTTTGGCAACAGTGCTGCCACAGGAATTGCCAGAGGGATGTGATGTCCAACATCCAACTGCCTAAGGGACTCCGACTCCTGATTTTTACTTGGGGTTAACTCCCGAAGGCTTTCCCATATACGAGTATAATCGCAAGGCAGCGGAGGTTTGAAATCAGGGTTCCTTCCCCTAGGTGAGTTGCCTTCCAAGGCTGACAAGCTCCGCCTGCCCAAAGTGACTGGTTTTAAGGTGCCAATGACTTGCCTTTGCCCCTTCTCCTGTTAGTGGAAACAGTTCCACCACTAGAAGGCCAGGAGTTGGGCTTCGGTTGTCAGAGGACCCCAGATATATAGGTATATAAAAGAAGCATGCATAACCATTTACTGTTGCCAAATTTTTTGTGACCCCCCCCCCACATTCAGTTGCATGACCCCATATAGGGTTGTGACCCATGATTTAAGAAACTAGGCATTAAACAACTACTATTTTCAAGATTTTATGTTAGGCATATAAACTATGATGTAGTGCTATCTATGATATTCTGGATGTTTTGAAGTCAATGAGAAAAGAAATAATGTGGAATATTCATTTAGGAATATTCATTTTGGATCAGTTTTTTATGCATCTCAGGATATCTGCCCTATGCAATACTATGTACTTCCCCAAGCATTAGTTTTGGTACAAGTATTTATATCAAATTGCAGATCTCTTCCTTGGGTAGAACAGGTTAATGAAGACCAGAGACCATACCATAGAGAAGCCATCACCTCTCACTGGTGTAGGTATCACTTCTAAACACATGACTCTCAAATACTTATGTGCAGCCATGATTTCTCTTCTGAAGTCCTTTCATACATTGACAATTAACTTCCTTCTGGGTTGCTTCTCCTAAATGTGCTATAGGTGTCTTACACTCAACAAATTCCAAGTAGAACTCATTATCTTCCCTCCTCTATTTGTACCATTTGCTCCATGCAATCTTCCCTGATGCTCTTAGTTACTAGTCTTCCCTCTTCATTTTTTATCATACTCTTACTTCTGTATCAGTTGCTCCCTACCCCCAACTCCATTAGAATTCCCTGGAGAGCAGAATCTGTTTAATTTCTGTCTCCATTAGAGGCAGTTAGGTGGCACAGTGAATAGAGCACTGGCCCTGGATTCAGGAGGACCTGAGTTCAAATCTGGCCTCAGACATTCGACACTAGCTGTGTGACCCTGGGCAAGTCACTTAACCCCAATTGCCTCACTTAAAAAAAATTATTCTGTCTCCATTGACTAACATGGTGTCATAGATAGAAGGCACTTGATAAATGTTTCTTAATTTGAATGCCTATTATCATTCAGATAATACCTGTGTCCAACACTATGATTGGGATTGGTTGTCTGCATGCTCCCATTATTTAGCTGTCTCATTTCCTGGCAGTTACCCACAAATTAAGGGAAACTAGTTCTTACTTTAGATGTCTTCCTTCTGTTATCAACATTGGCTGATCCATAAGAACTAATGATAATATTTTCTGGATGGACTTGTGTCAGACATTTGGGCAGAGAAGCCGCTTCAGAGCTGACATTGCCAGATTCTTCCTTGAGGGGAAAATGACCACAATTGTAGGAACAAAAGAACAAGTTTCTATTGTTTTCCCCAAAGGTCTATCATAGTAAGAGATAGCGACTGTAAGCAAACTTAGAGTGTGCTTCAATAGGTAAAGAAAATATTGATGACTTCAGAAACAACATATGAGATGGTATGTCTTCCAGAAGAAGAGAATTTTGAAAAATTCTCCTTTTGTTAAAATAACTCTTTTTATTCAAGCAAGTCATTTTCCTTCCACATTAGTGAATGTTTTCGGCTTTCACACTTTAAAAGGAAGAAAGTAAAACACCAGGGCACAAAAACCAATTTCTTCACATTTCATTTAAATTATAATTTGCCATTAATGAATTCTCAAATATAATACTTTATTTCATTGAGTTATCAGATGAAAGCAATTTAATAGTTACTTTTTGAAGCTCTAAAAGTATAAGTTAACACAAACACAAATAAGTTAATCCAAAGTATATTCAAAGCCAATACAAAGAAATTGCAGGGAATATAGATGGATAGTGATAACTGATGCCTGGGGCTTAGAAGGCAAGATCAACAAAGGTCTTATAAAATATATAATATTTTTGAAGTGTGCCTTGGAAGAAGCTAGGGAATCCAAGAGATAGAAGAAAGGAAAACATTCTAGGTATGGAGGATATTTTTTGTTTTGTTTTGTTTTGTGGGGCAATGAGGGTTAAGTAACTTGCCCAGGGTCACACAACTAGTGTCAAGTGTCTGAGGTCAGATTTGAACTCCAGTCCTCGTGAATCCAGGGCCAGTGCTTTATCCAGTGAGCCACCTAGCTGCCCCAATATTTTGTACATATGCAATCTTTATATTCCCTTCCAGGTATGTAATTTATTTTATTTTTATTACTATACCTGAATTAGACAAAGTTTGCATGGCTTTGCCCCTAATTTTAGTAGCAATGCTTTGCATGTGCCAAATAGAACCATTTGTGCAATGTGTTATACATGAAATGAACAGAAAAGGAAAATCAACCTTGAAAAATTACTTTTTCACCTTATGTGGGAGTTAAAATGATACTTATATGGTCTTTTCATGTTTTCTCATTAGTTTTGCTTTTGTAAAAGGATTTTATCCTTGTTAAGAGTACACTGAGGGGGCAGCTAGGTGGCGCAGTGGATAAAGCACTGGCCCTGGATTCAGGAGTACCTGAGTTCAAATCCGGCCTCAGACACTTGACACTTACTAGCTGTGTGACTCTGGGCAAGTCACTTAACCCCCGTTGCCCCACCAAAAAAAAAAAAAAACCAACAACAACAAAAAAAAGTTAAAAAAAGAAAAAGAGTACACTGAGGGGCAGCTAGGTGGCGCAGTGGGTAAAGCACCGACCCTGGAGTCAGGAGTACCTGAGTTCAAATCCGGCCTCAGACACTTAACACATACTAGCTGTGTGACCCTGGGCAAGTCACTTCACCCCAATTGCCTCACTAAAAATAAAAAATAAAAATAAAAAAAAAGAGTACACTGAACCTTGTTTTATCACTATAGTTTTTGTAACCTCAGGCAAGTCATTTGACATTGCTCCCAAGTGGTTTCCTCATTTTTATAAAATGAATAATGGCTTGGATTTGATGAATTCTAGAGTTTCTTCCATCCCTAAAATCTTTCTTCTAAATTCCAGGTATATACATTTTTATTTAACCTTTCACTAAGGTTAAAATTCAGGGAATAAACACCACTTGAAGGCATATTTCCAAATTCTAACAGTCATTTCTTCTCTATACAAAGGGTCATTACCATAAACATCTAATATTGGGGGCAGGTAGGTGGCACAGTGGATAAAGCACTGGCCCTGGATTCAGGAGGACCTAAGTTCAAATCTGGCCTCAGACACTTGACACTTACTACCTGTGTGACCCTGGGCAAGTCACTTAACCCTCATTGCCTTGTCCCCCCCCCCCCAAAAAAAAATCTAATATATATGGAGCAACTACTTTGATCATGGCACTGTACTTGGCACAAAGAAATTCAAAGAAAGTCTAAATGTAATCTTTGTGCAAGATGCTTGTCATATCAAATGACATGATGGGGCCTGGCTAACTTTTGAGGGTTTTCTTCTCTATCTTTTCCCAACCAAGTAGTCTGGGATTTTTATGAACGTGGTTCACAAAACTCCAAGTTTTAAAAGGTTTATTTATCAAAGAAAATAAAAACAAGAGCCACCAAAGAGTTTAAGGAAAGTTATCTGCTTATGAGCACCCCTCTCTAGTTCTCCTGGTAGACAGTCATTAAAACTGTGCCTTAGGTATAGGACACCTAAATGTTTATCCCTGTTATGTGGCTTTTCTTAACACGATGCCTCACCCCACTTCCAAAAAAAGTTGTTCATAGTTGTTGCTTTATGGTTATCTTGACCATTATGTCATATACTTTTCCTATATCTCTGATGGTGTTATCCACAGATACATCTTGGGAGATGGGTAACTTTTAGAGAAGATGATGATATGATCAGTACAATTTTGAAATTCAAGAACTTAAGATGGGATGTCCAAGAATACTGGCATTGTGATATTGGAGAGCCATAGAAATAAAGATTTGTAAGTGATTTACTTAGATGGGAATCATTAATCCCATGGAAACAGATACAACCCCATCTTGAGAGAGAATAGGAGATAAAAGAAGAGGAGAGAGGAAAGGGACTTCTTTGCCTAGGAACTGAAGCCTAATTTTCTGTAGGCTCCATGACCATATTCCAAGGAGAAATAATGTGATGGTGGGTTTGGGATAGAAAGTTTTAAACTGTCTAACCATTGAATTGAAGATCTTCCATCTGGAGATCACTGCTTCCCACAGCAGGTTGTTCCACTATCAGATATTTTGAAATGTTATATTTTCTCTACATCATACATATTTTTAGATGTTTCCATTTTTAGCCATTGCTTGTATCCTGGTTCTATCCTATGGAACTGATAAGAATATGTCTAACTCTAATTCTATTTCAAATTCTTGAAGACAGGTATAATGTCCTCCACAAATATTATCTTCAGGCCTTTGATTATACTGGTTGCCTTATTATGTATGTTATCCACATTATTATTATCCTTCCCAAAATGTGATGCCTGGAATCAATTTCAGTATTTTGGACGAAGCCTGAAAAATGCAGAAAATGGTGGATCTATATCCCCTTTCTGGCTTGGACACAGTTTTTAGTGGCCTCCTAAAATTGTATTAGCTTTCTTGGCTGGCATATCAGACACTGAACACATAGACACTGTCTTCTTTTCATAATTTCTCCAATCCTATAAATGAAATATCATACACTGAGTTTCCCAAAGTAGTTGTGAATTGTCCACTTATATTTCCTAAGCTAGACCAAGTCTTCTTCCATATGTTCAGGTAGTGACTATTTTCAGCCAGCATAGGGAATCTTATTTAAGTGAACAAATTATTGTTCTATAAAAGAAGACTGCAAAACCAGATCTCAGTTGTGTGTTTTATCATTGCTTTGGCTCTGTGCTTTCTAATAGGCTGAATCTTAAACTAGTCTAAAATGCTTTAAAAACTACATACATATACATACATGTGTATATATGCACATATATGTGTATATGTAAATATGTGTATATATATATATTTTTTTTTAACCCCCCCCTGGGGCTGCTATGTTGAATAGAGCACTGGCCCTGCAGTTAGGAGGACCTGAGTTCAAATCTCTCCTCAGACACTTACTGGTTTTGTGACCTTGGGTAAGTCGTTTAACCCCAATTGCCTTAAAACACCAGTCATCCTGATATATATCTTGACACTGGACCCAGATGGCTTTGGAGAAAAAGAGTGAGGTTGATGATTTTCCTAGTCCTCCCTCACTTAAATCCAATTCACTGCAAGTCATGACATTGACTTCCAATGTTTTTATAAATGAAGGCTATCTATCTATCTATCTATCTATCTATCTATCTATCTATCTATCTATCTATCTATCTATCTGTCTGTCTGTCTGTCTATCTATATATACATACACACATATACATACATACATACATATGTGTGTATATGTATGTGTGTATTTACATAAATACTTTTGACAACTATATTTCAGGTCAGATTTAAAAGAACTACAGGAAGACCATCAGACCATGACTTCAAAGAACAGGTTTACACTATTTATTTTACCACACAAGATAGTGAAAGAATAAGAAAAGAGCCAAACACTTTTAGTTTTAAATGGTATTGTCCTCTGAACAGCATTTAATTGGCTAGAGAATATACTAGTCAGTCTTTTTAATCTCTAGCATTTTTCTGTTTGTTTGTTTTTTTCTTCCTGAGGATTTATTTCAGCAAAATAATTCTTTTTTCTGGGAAAATGGGAAAATACAATCACTGACAGCTGTCACTAGTGGCAATAAACCCCAATAAACTACTCAAGTTTGAGAGTAGATAGACAGCATCAAAGCATATGAAAAATGGCTGGTATGAATTCATTGATAAAGCTTTGTGGGCACCTAGAGAAGAGAGTACTGTTTCCAAAGTATTTAGTGGGAAATATCCTTTTAGAAAAACTGGAGGAGTGTCTAATCTTAGTGAGATGGAAGAGAGAGCAGCAGAAGCTTGGAAATAGCACAGAGTAATGTGCTTGATTCAGCACGTACCTGAAATAATCAAAGTGGCAGCTGCAAATGTTACATTGGCAAAAGGCTTTGAAAGCCTGGTGTTGGGCTTCTTTTTACTAGTGATAACTCTTTACCAAGCAATGCAAGCCAGCACTTTGTTTCAGAATTTCTGTTAGAAGATAGCTATGACTTGTCAAATGAGGAGCCCTCTTAGAATCTCAAAGGTGAATCTAAGGGATATCTTATTGTTTTTGACCCCATGGAGCCCTAATAGCTAGTGTGAAAATTGTTGCTACTTCTTGAGTATCATCTTAGGGTACAAATCATTGATGAGATCTGGTCCTATAGCCTTTCAGTATGTTGGAAATGAAGGAATTATTTGCTATCATCAGAAGCAGTTAAAACTAAATCATTGAGATAGAATGGAGTCACGCTCTCCTCCCTCCTGCAGGTTCTTAAATTCTATATTCTGTTGCAATATACAGAACATAAATAGCTAAGGGAAAACAAGATAATTTGAAAAGAGAGAGAATGATTGAGGCTTAGGTCATTCTTTTGGTGATAGAGAGCTCCTCCTAGAACCTCCATTTAAGGAGGCTGCCCAAGTCAGCCCTCTCTTCGTTTCCCACCCAGCTACACTCCTCTGAACTTTGCTACTGTGCCCCTATGCTGGGTCCTGCCCAACCCCCTGTCACCTTCCTTTGTGTGTGTTATCTTTCCTCAATAGATTGTTAATGCCTTGAGGGTAGGGACTGTCTGTCTTTTCCTTTCTTTCTTTCTTTCTTTCTTTCTTTCTTTCTTTCTTTCTTTCTTTCTTTCTTTCTTTCTTTCTTTCTTTCTTTCTTTCTTTCTTTCTTTCTTTCTTTCTTTCTTTCTTTCTTTCTTTCTTTCTTTCTTTCTTTCTTTCTTTCTTTCTTTCTTTCTTTCTTTCTTTCTTTCTTTCTTTCTTTCTTTCTTTCTTTCTTCTTTCTTTCTTTCTTTCTTTCTTTCTTTCTTTCTTTCTTTCTTTCTTTCTTTCTTTCTTTCTTTCTTTCTTTCTTTCTTTCTTTCTTTCTTTCTTTCTTCCTCCTTGAACTCAATTCCTCCTGACTCCAGAGCCAGTGCTCTATCCACTGCGCACCCTAACTGCCCCAGATATTGTGAGTTTTATAAGCTAACTAGAGTTTCTTATGTCTTTGAAAACTAAATGATAGCACAGGAGCAAAAATGGAGCTTTTGTACTAAATCTGTGGGAGTGACTTAAATCTTTTATGTTAAATCTTTTGAGAAGATAATTATTAATAACGGATTTCTTGGGGGGACACAGAGATCATTTTCAGTTCTTCCCCTAACCCTCTCCAGAATGTTTAGCTCTGATAGACTCTTTTGTCTAGCTCAGTGAAGGACCACACCTAAATAATGGACTTTGCCTTAGGCAACTTGGGTAAGGGTCATCTGTAGAGTTAATTTTAATTTAGACCACTCTCAAGTCATGTCAATCAATGGAATTGAATAAAGCTAACCAATTAGCTTTGATCAATGTATAATGACCTGCCTCTATGAAAAAAGGATAAAACCCTTGGCTGCACTAGGGTCTCTCTGTCTTGGCTCTCTCTCATCTGGTGCTTGGCTCATGATCTTGGCTTAGTTCTCCCTCTTAAGACAGCATAGGTCTCATGGCCTGAGACCATGAGAAGTTAGGGAGACACATAGTCAATCTTTTACTGGTATATATAATATTGATTAATAATAAATGCTTATTGACAAAACAGGTGCAATAGCAATTATTTAGAAAACAGTTTAGTAGCTAGTTTTAAAAAATACAGACTTTTTAGTAGTCTTTTTATATCAATATGATTAATACATTAGATTGTCCTAATTATTCCCTCCTGTCACTGCATTTCTACCTACTATTGTACCGTATCATCCAGTTGACATGGGACCTCAAAAGAAAGAAGAGAAATCATTACATGTCTGTGCCCTTCCCAGGTGAACCAAGAACCTTGATTTTTATTTATTTTTTTTATCTCAATCTTACCTGGAGTGGGGATACTGTACAATATTAATTCAGTGAGTAGAGAATAATTCTGATGCTGGAAAATCTGCGTACTCTAATTTCTCTGATGAGTGAATATTTCCTGTGCCAAAGTCGTGTACTTCTGGAAAAATATGGAGAGTCTCTGCAGACTAAACTATCAACTTTTGAAAACCTATTGTGACCTGTGAGAAAGTGAACAAATGGAGTAAATCATCCATCTGGTGCATTACTGTAATCCAAATAGCCTTTCTTATTTGAGAAAGGCAGACAAAGAAATAGAGAGAGAAAGAGATACATAGAGAGGGAAAAAGAAAAAGAGAGAAGGAAGGAGGAAAGAAAAGAGAGAAAGATGAGAAAGGGGGGAAGAGAGGGAGAGAGGAGTGGGGAAGGGGAAGAGAAAGAGAGAGAGAGAACTGAGATAGGTTTTATAGACTAAAGGTGAATTCTGCTTTAAATTGGAGGCCATCTATTCATCTGTAGTCTAGGTTGAGAGGTTGTATGTTGGATTAGCCACTTGATTGGAAATAATGAGTCAGACTTGCAGAATCACTATAATTTTGCAGATCACGAATCCCCCCGTACACACTTTTTTATGTAAATTCTCCAAATGTGTGTGTACAGTGTGAGTCATGGCTACCTTTTAAAGAAGAAGAATTAGAAAAATTGCACAGGCAATCTGTACCGTTAACATTTGCCCCTAGTTAGCATATTTGGAATGCTTATTTGTGGAGCTGTCCATTGGATTTTAAAGAACATGCTCTTGGGCTGATTTAGAGATGAGTGACACACAGAATGGAATGGCTTGAGTTAATATCACTTACAGTTTACACAGCTCAGAGCAGGAAGATGTGTTGATGTCTAACATAGGAGAAGAGTGACATGAATGGGAAGACACAACACCGGGGAAAGGACAGAAGCATGAAACACTAATTGCCATCGATTTCACATAGCTCAAATGAGACATGGGGAGAAGTGTCAGGGAGCCAAGTTGCCACCACACAGGAGTAAACTGACAGGATGAGATGACATGAGTAGAATCACATAAAGCAAACCGAGGTGTGCTTTCTTTTATAAGAAAGTAGAATGTTTCTGTTAATATAGCTGAAGGTTGGTTTAGATTAGTTATTTCTTCTTTCTGGATATTTTTTTTTCTCTTCCATCCAGGATCTCTATGAAGAAAAATTTTTCATGATTCCAACTCAATGACAAAATTCCCACTTTGGTAGATTATGTCTGCTTTTTCACATAATGTTGCTGTGATGTATTTTTCAAATTCAGATTTGCTGAAAGCACAATGAAAGCATGACCATATCATGCTAGATGCACAAAAGGACGATTCAAAGTGTTGTTCCCTAACCAAGATTTGGGAGAAATGTACTTGTTTCACAAAGCAGATACAATAGCATTGTGATTAATAAATTTCCTGTAAATTTAAGTTCTTTATTTGGAGGAAGCTGGAATTTTTTTAAAAAGTCTTCATAATTTCTCTTTATTTCAGTCCAGTTGAAGGTCATTTGCTCTGACTGTTTGTGTTCTCATTCCCTCACTTCCTTTATCTATAACCCCTCTTTAGGTAGAACAGGTATTAATGGCCATTTTGTATATGAAAGAAATCCTAATACAGAGGTTCATTAACTTGGTCACACAGCAAGTATCTAGTAGAAATAACTAGACACAGTACATAGGGTAGTGTTCTTCTATTTTACCATGCTGAAAAAGTTATAACTAATCACATAAAGTCATATAGCTAAATAAATGTTTTCAGTTAACACATAAGCATACGCATATATATATATATACATATATATATATATATATATATTATGTGTGTAAAACATATATACTTTTAATTTTTATGATATGAAATGTCCCTGGAAAGGGGAAAATTAGGGAAGTTGGATTGTTGCACAAATTATGTCATTTCATTGGGACTCAGTTTCCTCTTAAGTAAAATGATAGACCAGATAACTTCTAAGAACCCATTCAGCTTTAGCATTCTAATATTAATTGGCTCTAAGAGATCTTGAAGCACTAGAAGACAAATGTACAATAGAAAAGAATACTATATTTTGTTTTTAAGACTTTAAATGATATATCATGACATATTATAAATTGATTATTTCAGAGCTTAAATGTGTCAAAGAAAGCTAAGTTTGTAGGCTGTGTTCCTAAGTTTGATAGAATCTCAGCTCCCATCTGAGCTTGAATAGAAAAATTCAAATACTTGAAAATTTAACATTCCATGGAAAAAGGAATTTGAGCAGTGTTCATATATCCCACTTTATGAATTTTTTGGTTTATTTTGAATATATGCACATATATTTTAAAATTGAATTGTGGAAGGGACTTTATTCATTTGAATAATCACAGAAAGCAATTGTCTTGTTTTATCAGAACTAGATAATGCTTGTTTATTTGTTTATTTATTTTGGGGGGGATTTCATAGTCTACATCACTTTTTAAATGATAGTTTAAAATGTGAGACCCTGGACAAGTCACTTAACCCTGTTTACCTCAGTTTCTTCATCTATAAAATGAGGTGGAGTAGGAAATGGCAAACTACTCCAGTATCTCTACCAAGAATCCCCACATGGGGTCACAAAAAACTGGACATGACTGAAAAAAAATGAAGAATAACAACAACAAAATGCCTAGACTTTAGGGATATTTCGAAGCAGAATGAATGTTTTTGTAGATGCTATCAGTGAAATGCCAATCAACCATTTACATTTTGATCATTTATAGAATGGGAAATCATGAGGGTGCAATGACCAAAGAGTTTTTTGCCCACATAGTGATACGTTAAGGTCTCTGCCCTGCTATCAACCTATAACATCTCATCCTTCTACATACCTTCAAAATTGCTGAGTATCATATGTGTATACTAAGAGGTTGGCAGTCCAGTCTAATATAATATATAATAAATTTTGGAGAAATCAATAAATAGTGTCTGACAAGATCAACTATAGAAAAATTAGGGGCTCTCAAAGTACGGTTGTGAAAGGCTTGATCTTGTAGCTTAACATTTCGAAGGGGAAAAGGGCCTTTCCTTTTTAAAAGAAAAAGACTTCATGTATTGTTTTAAGAACAGATAATTAAAGAACAAAGAAATTATTGCCCATCCCAGTTTGACTGTCTTAGATCAGAAATGTTAAATAAGTAACTCTGTTATCTCTGTATTTTTAGTGGTTTTAGGGTTTAACAGTGTGTTTGTGTGACACAAGGAAAAATGAACTGTTCTCTCCTACTTCATTTACCTTATCCTTTTTGCCTTTAATTTTTCTAAGATGCTAGAAAAGGGTATAATCATTAGCGTCAGATTATTTCCTTTCCCTGAATCTTCTTCTTATGGGATAGGTAAATTAACATTTCCATCAGCATTACTTCATTATCATGTACACAATTTTTGGAATGCCTAATGTGTCCTATGCACAATAGATACAAAATTCCTGTCTTCAAGGAGTTTATAATCTAGTTATAAGTTAGGGAGATGGGATATACAATCCCAGATATAATAAATTAATTGGAAATTCAATACTATAAACATTCAAAGGAGGAAGAGATTGCTTTAGGTCGTAGAGGTCAGAGAAAGTTTGATGGAATATTTGCAACTACAATTATAGCTGTGTATTGGAGATCAGCTGTGTGTTGGGCCTCTAGGGGGTGTAGTGGATAGAGCTCCAGCTCTGGAGTAAGGGGAACTGAGTTCCAATTTGACCTCAGATACATTCTAGCTGTGTGACTCTAGGCAAATCACTTAACCTTTTTTTGGCCTCAGCTCCTTGTCCTGTAAAATAATCTAGAGAAGGAAATGTCAAACCACTCCAGGATCTTTGACAAGAAAATCCCAAATGAGGTCACAGAGAATTGGGCATGACTGAAATAACTCAACAACATAATTGGAGAGCAGGATATAAAAGAAAAATAGAATCTCGATAAATTGAGATGAGTAGAGGCAACATTTTAGATAATAGGACATCTTGATTGATGTGGCAATATCATGGGGATGATTAACAGATCAATTAATTGGATTAAGATTTTGTTTATGTCTTTGCAACCCCAACATTTAACACAATGCTGGGAATATAAATCCGGAAAATTGCTTGTCAAACTGAATTCCATTGAAAATACTTTGAAATTCAAATTATTTTAATATGCAATATTATTTTGCCCTAAAATGCAAAGACCTAGTTGAAGTAGTTCAGTCAAAAACTGAAATCATAGTCAATGCATATAGAAGTCTGAATCTTGGTTTGTTGGTTTTTGTTGTTGTTGTTGTTGTTGTTGTGTTGTGTTGTGTTTTTTGTTTTTTATCTTGGACAAGTCATTTTTGTCTTGCAGTCTATTTCCTTGTAGATGATGTAAAATTGTCTTGCTGACTCTAATATTATATGATTATATGATCTATGAATATTAAAGGAACAAAATTCTGAGTATATCCCACCTTTTTAGAGGGGTGCCAAGTCAGACTCTCATAGGTAGACAGGATTATGAGAAGGCCTATTATAATGAGCCCCAAAAGGAGAAATACCTAGCTCTTCCAGAAATATCACCCTGACTAACCCAGCTTTGAGTAATCAATCACTTCAGTCTCTGAACTCTCATAAACAAGTATTGACTATCTGTGCCATTCCTTTGACAACTAAGCACATAGTGTTTCATGACTCCATTGTGATCTAGAAATGTTATTTAAAGCTTGTGTTATTTCAGCTTCCATATTTTTATAGTTTGTTTCCCTAACTAGATTGTAAGGGCAGGGGATCATATCTTTTTATAATTAGTAGGCCCATACTGATTATTTATTTTATTCTGTAAAGTTTGTAGGTTAAGTTCATTTTAGTATATACCAGAGCTATTTTGTCTAAAACTATGCGGTTAGCTAGCCAGTTAGACTGGATAATCAGGTTTGTTTGTTCTGTTTTGTTTCATTTTTTCCCCTGGGTGATAAATATTTTCCAAATATGTATTAAACTTATTCTTAGTTATCCAAGTATCAGTAATGAGTCTGAATGGAATATGGAAGTTATGACTGTCAGGGAACCAAACTGATTATTAAATTACCATACCAAATCTTATACATCTGATTGAGTCTTGCCTTCCTTCAAAGGAATCATATTGGGAGACAGTATATATTTATGTAAGTGATGCACATTTTAAAAATTCCTCTTTTGAAGTTCTCTACGAAAGCCTATGCCACATTCTTTTGAATGTCATTCACAATGGGGAATCATCCTTTAAAGCTGGATTTGTTGAGTTCTTTTGAGTGTTATAAAATAAGTATATGGGAATGTTGTGTCAGAGAGGGGGCAGGGATCATATCTGGCTGAGGTAATTAGGGATGTTTTGTGGAAGAGATAGCGCTGGAAGATTGGTAGACTGAAGTTAGCAGAAATGGGAAATAAGTGATATTTTAGGCTACCGAATTGTTATGAGTAAAGCTCTGATTGGTGAAGTTTAAGGCTTTTTCAACATAACATTAATTGTCAAGATAGCTAGAGATTCAATGTTGGGGAATAGTACGAGCTAAAGCTGGAAAGGTATTGCAAATTGCTCTGAATAAGGGATATTGGTCTTTTTGTTTTTGTTTTTTAATTTTGATACAAAACCTACGTTGTTGTTGTTCAGTCATTTCAATTGTGTCTGACTCTTCATGACCCCATTTGTTATGGTTTTATGTTTGCTTGTTTTGGGCAAAGATACTGGAGTATTTTGACATTTCTTTCTGCAACTCATTTTATAGATGGGGAAACAGGCAAATAGGGGTAAGTGACTTGCCTAGGGTCACACAGCTTATGTGTCCTAGGCCGGATTTGAACACAGGAAGATTATACTTCTTGACTCTGGGCCTGGTTCTCTATCCACTGCACAACCTATCTGCCCATAAAACCTATTATCCAAGCCTAACTGATGATATTGAAAAGTATGTCTGCCAGCTGGATGTGATGGACCCAGGCCTATAATTCCTTCCAACTAGGTGGCAGAAGTCACTGAGTTTCTTGAGCTCAGGAAGTCTTTAGTGTAGAGGTATCAAATTCACAGCCACGGGCTGCTCCAGTATTGCTTGAAGCAAATTGAAATGCAGATCAGAAATGTATGCTAAAATTAAAAAAATACAATACAACATAGATTATATGTGGTTTTCTAATTCAATATGCAGGCTGTAGGGACCCATTTCTATTTGAGTATGACCACTGCTTTAGTAGGCTAAGCTGACCAAATCTGGCATCAATACAGAGAGCTTTCCAGAGGTGATGGGCACTGGCCTCCCTAAGGAACAGCAAACCAACATAAGGAGGTAAAAACAGAACAGCTCGAAGTTCCCCTACTACTCAGTAGCCGTGCTGGGGTAGCAAGTAGGTGCTTCGTTTGCAACAGAGGGGAAATAGGAAAGCTCATTTTTTAAGACATTCCTATTGCAGGTCAGAATGTATTGAAACCTATGTTCTGATCGATCCCTCCTTCTGATTATAGAAGCCAAATAACCAAAGGTCTCACCTCCATAGCTATTGTTAATTATTCAGAAGACATTTGTGATTCATAGTTACTCCTTAGCTCATTGAGTATAAATATAGGGTACAGAGTGCCATGTGATAAGAAATACACGTGAACATTTTTTCTTACACCAAAAAATTAATGTGCATGTGTATATATGTATGTGTGTATATGTTTTATCTCTATATGTATGTATATATGTGTATAAACACATATGTATATACATACACAGATACTTGAGTATGCATATATACTCAAGAGTATATATATGAATATGTATATATGTATGTTTATGAGTGTGTATATATGTATTTATGTAAGTATGTATATACCTATGTATATAAGTATGTATGTGTCTCTCTATGTATATACACTCAAGAGGACTTTGGACATCAATAAGTCCATCCCCATTGATCAGGAATAAGAATATTAGAGAGAGGAAGTTACTTGCCAAGTCAGCAACACAACTTAGAATCTTCTATTTACTTTCACATAACTACCTTCCTCTGCCCATTTTTTTCTCCTGAGTTTGATGTCAATAGATTTCATGTAATTCTGTTCTTTCAACACCCTTTCCCCAGTAGACAGGAAGTGTTCAAAATAATAGATTTTAATGACTTTTCTATGCTTCTATAAACCTGGATACAATTTCAGGTTCCCAGGGGGAATACTTGAAAATAATTGGGTTTTTTTGGCCCCTTACTACACTTACAGTAAATATGACTAAGTAGCCCCCCTCAAAAAAATGTTTTAGAAATCACATGGGTTCTAAACTGTTCACAAACATGGATTTAATTCTCGGTACTTTAAATGCAAGTTCTCTGTCTAAAGATGCTAAAGATAACAAAAGATTAAGGACACTTGAGGATCTAATTTTGAAGATCATTCAAAGAGTGGAAAATACCCTCCCCCCAAATGCGATAATCACAGAAAGTATTATTACCAAAAAAAGTAACTTAGATGACATCCACAGCTACCTATTATATATGTCCACTTTTCTGTCTCAATAAAAATCATTGTTAGAATGTTGTATATTCACATGGTTCTTTAATGAAAATAGGAAAAGGGAACAGGTAGACTTTTGCAGATCATTTTCTTCTTTTTCTTTCCTTTTTAAAAATTAATTTCTCTCAATTACATGTAAAAACAATTTTCAACTTTTCTTTTTAAAATTTTAAATCTCTCCCTCCCTCCCCATCCCCTTTATTGAGAATGCTAGCAGTTTTATATAAGTTATACATGTAGAGTTGTACAAAACATATTTCCATATTGATGACTAATACAGGAAACCACAGACCCCCCAAAAAAAAAACCACCAAGAAAAAGAAAATTTAAAAACTATTTTTTGATTTATAATCAGACTCTTTTAGTTCCTTCTCTGGGAATGGATAGCATTTTTTGTCATAATCCTTCAGAGTTCTCTTGGATCATTGTATTGCTGGGAACAGCTAAGTCATTCACAGTTGATCATCTTACAATATTGCTGTTACTGTATACACTGTTTTGGTTCAATTCACTTTGTATCAGTTCACGTCTTTCTAGGTGTTTTTGAGAGCATCCAGCTCATCATTTCTTATAACACAATAGTATTCCATCACTATATACCAAAACTTGTTCTGGCATTCCCCAATGAAGGGCATCCCCTCAATGTCCAATTCTTTGCCACCAGAAAAGTGCTGCTATAAATATTTTTGTACATATAGGTAATTTTCCATTTTGTGTTTTATCTCATTTGGGATATACAACTAGTACTGCTATTACTAGGTCAAAGGGTAGGCATGGTTTTAAAGGTCTTTGGGCATAGTTCCATATTGCAGTACATAATGGTTGAATCAGTTCACTACTCCACCAACAGTGCATTAGTGTCTCATTTTTCCCACATCCCCTCCAACATTTGTCACTTTCTTTTTCTGTCCTATTAGCCAATCTAAGAGGTATGAGATAGTACCTCAGAATTATTTAATTTGCATTTCTCCAATTAATAGTGATTTATAGCACTTTTTCATATGGCTATAGATATATTTTTATCATTTATTAATTGGGGAATGATTCTTACTTTTATAAATTTGGCTAATTTCCCTATATATTAGAGAAATGGTGCATTTATCAGAGAAACTCGCTTCAAAATAATTTTCACAGCTATCTTTGTTAATTGTATTTCCATCCATCCTGTTTTCCCATTTATTTTATTCTCTCTCCTTTCACCTTGTCCCTTCTCAAATGTGTTTTGCTTCTGACTACTGCCTCCTTCCCCCAATCTACCATCCCTCCCATCAACAGCACCCCACCCCCTTCTCTTATCTTCTTCCCTTCCTACTTTCCTGTAGGGTAATATAGATTTCTATACCCAACTGAGTGTGTGTGTTATTCCCTCTTTGAGCCAATTCTGATGAGAGTAAGGTTCAAGAGTTCCCTGTTGACTCCCCCATGTTTCCTTCCATGGTAAAACCTCTTTCTGGTTTCTTTTATGTGAGATAATTTACCCCATTCTACCTTCCCATTCCCTTTATCCCAGTACATTCTTCTTTCTCACCCTTTAATTTTATTTTTTTATATCATCAGCAGATGAATTTCTACAATTGATTTTTTAAAATAGTCACACAATTATATGAGAGATATAGAAAATAAAATAGCCTTTTCTGTCTATTGTTTGTTCATTGATTCTAGTTGACCTGAGGAAATAAAATTCAGCCTTAAAGTCTCTCCTCCAAGATGTTTCCTATCAAACGTTAAAAGGCATGCATGAATAAAAAACAAAACAAAACATTTATTTGGTATCTTCTATGAGATAGACAGTGTGGTAGGCACAAAATAGATTCAGATGTACCCACAGATATAATTTTGCTTAGCAATCTTCTGATTATCCTTATCAAGTGAAACTTAAAACAGGGAGACTTATGTTTGCCAGAAGTAATCCTTACTGCCTTGGAGAATATATTCCATAAAATTCAAGTGAAAGAGAGATTTCAGAAAGACAATAAGGTTCTCCATATTCTCCCATTTTTGTATGATGTATTGATTATATTGAACCTTGGAATGCTTTAGGCTGCTAGGAAGAAATGACATGAACAATTCACATAAGAAAAGCTAAGTGATTAAACTATGTGTTATTGCCATGACTGCAACATTCAGGGGGATGGGAAGCTCATTGAACTAGTCTGTCATTCTTTCTGCTTGTCTGTCTGTCTGTCTGTCTGTCTGTGGTAGATAGATAATATGCTGAGCCCAGAATAAAATTAGATGAGGAAATCAGACCAGACTGAAATTGGAAAATGATGCAGTTCTTTCTGTGATACAAAACTGATACTTGTCACAAGACCTATCTTTTTTTTTTTAACACCAATATTCTTGAGGTGTGATTCAATATAGCTACAGAACATGGAACATCAAAGAAGAATTAAAATTGTAGGTGCTTCAAGGAGTTAATAAAAAGATACATAGTGGTTGTGAGGATAGCTATGGCCCACTATCTCTTCAAGATATCTAAAAAGCATTATAAAGGAATATCTATATGTATCTTTCTATAAATATACATCTATATATAAACATACATCTACATAGTTATAAAATCAAGTATGTATATATACACAAATATATGTGTATATATAATTACATGATTGAACTTTATACCTATATATAGCTCTATCAATATAAAGATATATTTTCGGTCATATGTATATGTGGAAAAAATGTCTAGTTATATAGCCCAGATTTTTCACTGGGATAAGCCAAAATATTAAAGTACCTAGAAGAAGGTGGCTAGTGTGTTGGGAAGATTATCTATGGTGACTATATAGGATATAAATAAGATGAAAAATATTTATAGGCATAATAGGTTCATAAATTTGGAATAGGAAGAATCCTTTCTGTTATTATAGCCCAAACCCCATCTTTTATAGGTACAAAAACTGAGGCCACTCAGGTAGTGAATTAGCATATGCAGGGGAAAAAAAAAAGATTTCTTAGGTTTCATTAGTTTTCAATGGGATTCAAATGAAGAGCATTTATTAGCATTAGGGAAAGGTAAGTTCCACAGGGGACAGCAAGCTTCTTTTGTGATCAGCTTCTCTAAGATGCTGCTGTGTTTGTTCATGGAAATATGAAAGCTTGTTAAACTGGTCATATATTCTCTTTTAACAGAAGATTGATGAGACTCCTCAGATGTGAAAGTTTTGATGCAGTTTCAAATGAGCTTTGAAAAGATCTTACAGTAGGAATTGCATAAATAAATCCCCATGCATGGGGATTATCCCTCTTAACATTGAAATTCTAAGTATTTTAGAATAAAGGTATAAGTATTTTTAGAGCAAAGTGTTATATTTTTTAATTCATTAATGAAAATTATACCTAAACAATCCCCTCCTCCATAAAAATGTATTAGGGGGAAAATATGCCTGAAATTAATGTTGAAATGATGAATTTTAAAGCTCAATACATCTTTAGTCAATATCCTCTACCACTCTGATCAGAGAACAGAATGATGAGCTACTCCCCAAACTTGCATTTAACCCTAATTCAGCCTCTCTTTCTTTTCTACCTTGCTATACTCCTTTGGTCTTCTTCATCACACCCCTACCCTAGATATGTGTATCCTCACCCCCCACCTTCCTTTTGTGTGTTGTCTTCTTCCCCTATTAGATTATAATCTCTGAGCATAGGAACTTTCTTTTTCTTATATATAACCCTGGTGCCTAGCAAAATGTAGGTGTTTAATAAATGTGTATTGTCTGATTCTTGGCTCTTTCCATTTTCAACAAAGGCAATAACAAAATCAAGCTTAGAAAAAGTAAATGCTTAAAAATTGACATTTAGATTTATCTTTGATTTTATTTAGAAAGAAACTGATTTTAAATGACTGCTAAAACCAATGATTTAGTTACTTATGGTAGTTAAGCACTTCTTTGGACAAAATTGTATTATTCATATTTTGACATTTCAGATATTGCTTTTTCTGATTTTCAGAACATTGACATTCTGAGGGATTAGTGGACTATCTAGATGAACATTCTTTTAAATGATTTTAAAGAAAGTAAACATTTGTATACCAACATACTTAAGTTAAAAAGTACAAGTGTTACAAGATAATTAAAACAGGATAATTGTCTCTTATAGATATATTATGCCTGTTGTTTACTGCTAAATGAAGTGTAAAAGCATGTACCAGAGTGAGAAATTATGTATGACCTAGATATGAAGACAGTTTTCAGAAACTGTAGACTTATAGAAAGAAAACTAGGCTTTTACCATGCATTTGCATATGGTCAAGTCCAGTGTTTAGTATAGAAACTGAATATCTCGAAATAAGTTTGTACTTAGTGTCAGAAATCTTTGGTGAAAAACAACCGGTATTCTTTTCTCGTGCTAATGTGCCCTTTAGGTTGCATTCCAGTAATACATTGCTGTAAATTCAGAGAAAATTTGTCAATTAGGGATATTTCCTCTCATGTTCTGATAGCAAACTGGTGCCTATGATAAAAGGGCTTTGCTCATCTTTGTCCTTCACTTTTCATCTCTAAGAACATTGTGCAGGTTCATCTGCAGAACTCATTCTGATAAGCTCACTGAACTGCAGAAATTGTCTCCTTTCAATAACTCCACACTTGCACGCGTTATTTAGACTATCCACCACTGACTAACTAAATAATAGTATGAAAGGGCATAAAATTTGTACATGACAAGAAGGGCAGTAGAACATAGCTCTTTCAGAACTGACCCCAATCACTGTTTTAACAGAGTGGTCCAGCCCAAACAGATAGCACATTCAAAATGGAATGAAAAATTGCTCTCCTTAGATTCTGTAGTTGTTTGTTTTCTATTTTATTTTATTTTTAAGAGAAGATTATGCTTCTCACACCTTTGCTATATATCAAATGAAGTTTATTTTCCCCCCTACATTGCAGTCTTAAACTTGAACCATCATTACAGTTTCAAGCTAAGCTTCATATATAGTTAAGAGGAGAAATACTTTATAACATTTTGAATAGCATTCTAGGAGCTGAATCTTCTGCATGTTATCATGTGAGCTTGATAAACTATTTTTTTTGTTTGTTTGTTTGTTTTGTTTTTTTGCAGGGCAATGAGGGTTAAGTGACTTGCCCAGGGTCACACAGCTAGTAAGTGTCAAGTGTCTGAGGTCGGATTTGAACTCAGGTATTCCTGAATCCAGGGCCGGTGCTTTACCAGATAAACTATTTTTTAATAGAGTTTGCCTTATTTTTTGTAATGATTTTATATTTAGTTTAGGACAAAAGTCTTCTCAAATGAATCCTATCTCAGTTTCAGGAAATGACCCTTATCCATATGAGTCCAGGTTCTGAATGTTGCCAAGCTCTGAAAGGGAATTTTAACTGGCTATTCTAAGGATACATGTGGAAGTCAGAGGTTATCTTAAAAAAACTGATTCAAAAAGATTACCTCAAAATTAGGAATTCATATGAAACAGAATATTTTAACCTACTGTAGATGCACCATCTGGTCCCTAGAAATGTAATATTCATTTCTAAAAATGTATTTATGCATCTAGACATGATACCAGCTGCTTACATGTTGAAGGAGAAAGGATTCATGAAAGGTTTTAGGGAATAAATTCCACCTTCTCTCACACCTATTGAGCTGGCTAGACCTTCACAGGGAAGTGTTGGGAACTAAGACACGCTTTTGTCATAGCATTGCCCCAACATTCTGAAGTGGCATCACCAGTAATGTTAAGATTCTGGGTTAGTGTTAACCTTCCTCTCCTTTCCCAAAGTATTTTCCATGTCTTTTTGCTTTTTTTCCCCATTTTTTTTGGTATTCATTCTATCAACTGTTATGGAATTGAATACACATTCTTACACACATACATCACATCAAAAGACAGGTATATTTTTTGAGTAACAAACAGATGAACTTTCAGCTCTATACAAACACATACAGATTTATAGTTGGAAGAAAATAATTTATTTCAATTGATATATAGTTTTGACTCTGGATTTGGGGTAAGAAAACATTAATTTAGTTCCTATGTCTGTCATTTACTATTCATGTGACCTTAAGCAAATCACTTAAACTCAATCTCATTTGATCATCACAACAACCCTACAAGTTATATATTATTATTATCCCCATTTTGCAGATGAGTGAAATTAGGCTGAGGGAGGTTATGACTTGCCTAAGGCCATACAGCCTGTAAAGATCAGACTCTGGAAGAGAATGTTTTAATACCAGACCACAAAACAGCATATCTCCATCAGTGTGTCTCTCTATAATTTACTTATCTAAAACTTAGGCTATTGTATGTTCAGTAACTTTAGTAAAGGAAATTCTGATTATCAAAGGCAAGCTTTAGTCAGGCTGACTGCCTGCAGGTTTTATTGTGAATTCTTCTCATGATTCTCAGTCTAGGTGGACATTCCTTTAAAAGATTTCACCCTCACCATTTAAGTCTGTGTTTAGATACTTACTTACTAGGTAAATGTTTGTCAAGATAGAGATAAAGATAGACAGAAAGAACCTACATATAGATATATAGGCCATATATCTATTTGCACATATTTATATATATAATGTGTGTATATATATGTGTGTGTGTATATACATATAAATGAATTACTTCTATCTTCTAAGTCTCTAGGATTTTTCTTAACTTGAAAAAGAGGGTTTAGGTTCTTGGAATCCATTTTGCTTCCTGCATTTAAGTATGTCTGAATATTCAGAAATTCTTAACCAAGTTCCCAGAACTTGTTTGTTGTTGTTGTTTATTTATTTATTTAGAATTTTTCCCACCTTACATGTAAAAGCAAATGGTAACATCAATTTCTAAAATTTTGTGTTCCAAATTCTCTTCCTTCCTCCCTATCCCTTCCTCCCTTCCTTCCTTAAGAACCCAAGTAATTCAATATAAGTTATACATGTACAGTCATGTAAAACATAGTAGGCAAAAAAATCTTTAGAAACAGGAACTAACAACAACAAAAAAATATACTTCCATATGCATTCAGATACCATCAATTCTTTCTCTGTAGATGGATTGCATTTTTCAGAAGTCCTTCAGAGTTGTCCTAGATCATTACATTGCTGAAAATAAATGTCATTCACAGCAGATCATTTTATAATATTGCTATTATTTTGTATACAGTACATTTCA
The DNA here is from genome assembly GCF_019393635.1 of Dromiciops gliroides. Taxonomy (NCBI): domain Eukaryota; kingdom Metazoa; phylum Chordata; class Mammalia; order Microbiotheria; family Microbiotheriidae; genus Dromiciops; species Dromiciops gliroides. Next base: position 225,377,482 of record NC_057861.1, on the reverse strand, counting down.
CTTTGCATTAGCTCATGTAAGTCTTTCCAGGTTTTCTGATAGCATCCTGCTCATCTTTTTTTTTTAAATAATAGTAAACTACATTTATATAGTACTTTAAAGGGAGATTTGCTTACAGAACACCTATGAGTTTGATTATTGCAACAACAATAATTGCTAACATTTATATAGCACTTTATACCTACAAAGAATTTTCTTCACAATAGCCCAGCAAAGTAAGTACCCCTCTCCTCCTCTTCTTACATTGCCATTACCTCTGCTTCAATTTTTTCCCAGTTACTATTGCTGTTTCCCTCTATCCTCTTTGCTCCCCATGATATTTTACTCTATTTTCTATCTTCTTTTACCTGTAAGGTCTAAAATTATAGCTGTGATGTCTAAGATATAATGAGTGGTCACCTTAAATTAGTAGCTTTAGCAAGAGTTTAGCCTTTTAATTATTTATTAAAGTGTATTAGAAGTTAGTGACAAGAGCGAGAGAGGAAAACGCTAGTTTGGATCTATTCAGTATAGCCAGAGAGAAAAACTTGCCTTTCCCTAACAGCCCACATGAAGTTCCCCCTATTCTGCCTGTCCCAGCTGCCAAGCTGACGTCCAGAAATGAAAAGGCCTCACTTCCCCCATGGCTTCTCCCAGAAGCCTCTTGTGAAACAGGAAACAGGGCCGTCCACACACACAGCTTCAAAATAATTGGCTGGTAACACTGATTGACAGGACCAACAGGTGGCAGACATCATTTCCTGATGCTGATCTGACATTTGAAACCCCAGAAAGGTCAGTTCCGGATGCTAAGTCACATGCTTTCTTTTCATGATGGAGCTTCCCTGTAATATCTTTCTCAGCAGTTTGGTAGTGTTTTGATTCTCACATACCTTTTCCTTCCTCAAAATTGTTTTGTTTCTGACTGCCCTCCCCCAATCTGTTCTCCCTTCCTTCACCCCCCCCATCTCTTTCCCCTTTGACTTCCCTACAGAGCAAGATATATTATTATACCCACTTGAATGTGTATGTTATTCCCTCTTTGAGCCAATTCTGATGAGAGTAAAGCTTATTCACTCCCCTGCTCCCCACCCCTATCTTCCTCTCCACTCCATAAGCTTTTTCTTGCTTCTTTTATGTGAGATACTTTATTTCATTCCACCTCTCCCTTTCCCTTTCTCCCAGCACAATCCTCTGAACCCTTAATTTTATTTTAAAGATGTCATCATAGGGCAGCTAGGTAACACTGTAGACAAAGCACCGACCCTGACCCAGGAGGACCTGTGTCTAAATCTGGCCTCACACACAAGACACTCACCAGCTGCTCGAACCTGGGCATGCCACCCCACCCTGACTGCCCCACCTCCCCCCCCAAAAGATAAACAAAATAAAAGCTTTATGATATCATCCCTTCATAATCAATTCCTACCTCTGCCCTCTGTCTAAATTTATTTCTATCATCTGCCTTAATACTGAAAAAGTTCTTATGAGTTAGAAGCATTATCTTCCCATGTAGGAATGTAAACAGTTTAACCTTTTAACATGCCTCATGATTTCTTTTTCTTCTTTACCCTTTATGCTTCTCTAAGGTCTTGTATTTGAAAGTCAAATTTTCTATTCAGTTCAGGTCTTTTCATCACAAATACCTGAAAGTCCACTTTTTTACTGAAGTCCCATTTTTTCTCCAGAAAGATTATACTCAGTTTTGCTGGGTAGGTGATTCTTGGTTGTAATTCCAATTCCTCTGCCCTCTGGAATATCATATTCCATGCCCTACCATCCTTTAATGTAGAAGCTGTTAGATCTTGTGCTATCCTGCACTTGAATTTGTTTCTTTTTGGCAGCTTGCAATATTTTTCTCCTTGACCTGGAAGCTCTGGAATTTGGCTATAATATTCCTGGGAGTTTTCATTTTGGGATATCTTTCAGGAGGTGATCAGTGGATTCTTTCAATTTCTATTTTACCTTCTGTTTCTAGAATATCAGGGCAATTTTCCCTCACAATCTCTTGGAAGATAATGTCTAAACTCTTTTTTTTTGGATTATGGTTTTCAGGTAGTCCAATAATTTTCAAATTATCTCTCCTGGATCTATTTTCCAGGTCAGATGCTTTTCCAAGAAGATATTTCACATTGCCCTCTATTTTTTTATTCATTTGGATTTGCTTTATTGTGTCTTGGTTTCTCATAAAGTCACTAGCTTCCATTTGTTCGATCCTACTTCTTAGGCAATTATTTTCTTCAGAGAGCTTTTCCTTTTGGTTTTTCAAGCTGTTGATTTTTTTTCATGACTCTCCTGAATCACTCTCATTTCTCTTTCCATTTTTTCCTCTTCCTCTCTTACTTTATCTTCAAAGTCCTTTTTGAGTGCTTCTATGGCCTGAGACCCATTCATATTTTTCTTGGAAGCTTTGGATGTAGGAGCTTTGACTTTATTATCTACTTGTGAGGGTGTATTTTGATCTTCCTTGTCACAAAAGAAAGTTCCTATGGTCCCCATCTTTTTCTGTCTGTTCATTTTGCTAGCCTATTTCTTGATTCTTAACTCATTCTTAAAGTGGGGCACTGCTCCCAGGATGCACTGTTGGAAGATCCAGGGGGTCCCACATGGTATGATTTTAGGAGAGGCATGTTCTGCAGTCACCTGGCCTGTGCTGAGGTCTGTAAATAACTCTAGGCCTACTTGCTCTTTAACCCAGAAACAGAAACCTGTTTCATTGTGGTTGCAAGCTTTGGGTGAGCCTTCACTCCTCCTCCACGTGGGCCACACTCAAGACTACTTCCTGATTCCCAGCATGGCAAAACAACTGAGTCCTGCCTCAGTACCAGCAGAGACCCCTGTAATCACTCCCCCTGGCCAGGTGCTTAGCCCTCTCACCAGACCATGAGCTTAGTTCCAGAAGAAGATGTTACTACAGTCAGTTCAGAGGCACTGGGGGTCTGGTGTAGCCTGGGCCTGAATGTACACACGGGGGAGTGGGGCTATGCTTCTCTCTTATACCTGAACAACAGACCTTTCCTATTGGCCTTCTAAGATGTCTTTGTCTGGAAAATTATTTTGCTTCTTCCTTTCATGGGTTCTGCTGCTCCAAGAATTGTCTTATGACATTATTTGGAGATTTTTGGAGAGATCGTGTGGGGAACTCTGAGAAGTTACTGCCTTTCCTCTGCCATCTTGGCTCCGCCCCTTCCAGGCCCAGAACTTGTTTTTAAAGATACTTTGATAACCATATTCCAATATAATTTTTTTCTTTTGTAATCCTAGGCATTTTATTTCAGACACTTAAAACTATTATTCTAAAAAGTATCCCTTTGGCTCCACCAGATTTCCAAAGGGGTCCATGACACAAAGAAGACTGAGAACCCTTGTTCTTAGTGAATGATCCTATGGAATATGTGTCTAGGCTAGGAAAGGAAAAAAAGAGAAGCCATGAACAGAATTTATAAATCCAAATGAAATTTATTGAAGGATATTTATTACAGTAGAATTTATTGTCTTTCTCACCTCAAACATATTCCTCTTCTTTATTTTCCTAATACTTTTATGGGTACTCCCATCCTCCCAATCACTCAGACACAATCTAAGTGACATCCAGAAATCCTCACTCTTTCTGACTCTGCATTTCCAAACACTTGTCAAGTGATCTTGATTCTGCTTTTGTAACATCTTTTGTATACATATCCTCCTTTTCTTTGACACTACCATCACCCTAGTGCACTTTGACCACCTTGCACCAGATTACTGCAATAGCTTAGTTGTTCATCTCCCTGCCTCAAGTCTCTCTCTACTCCAATCTATGCCCCACTCTCACACCCCTATTCAATTACCCCCCTGTCATATCCAGGATCTAATATAAAATCCTCTGTTTTTTTAAAGGGCCTTCAGAACAGCTCCCCTCCAGCCTTTCTAGTCTTTTCATACCTTACTCCCTTCTAACCCAGTGACATTGCCATCCTCAATGTTTCTCATATACTATACTCCATTTCCCTGCTCTCAGTTTTTACACTGCCTGGAATTTTCTTCTGCTTCCCTGGCCTCCTTCAAAACTCAGCTAAACTTTTCCTTTCTGCAAGAAACCTTTCCTAGTCTTCTTTAATCTTGGTACTTTCCATCTGAGACTACCCCTAGATTATCCTATTTATATATCTTGGTTGTACATAGGGTTTTAAAATTTTATTTTTAATTTATGGAATTAAACAAGCATTTCCATAACAGTATATTTTTTAAAAAGGATTACATGTTAAACTGCAAATCTATTATGTACAACTTGCTATTCCTTTAAATATATAATAAAGTTAACATGGACATTTCTTTCTTTTTCCTTTTCCCCTTCTTGCCCAAGAGATACTTACCATTAGATCAAAATAAGCAGATATGTATATGTATATTATGTGCACATGCATGTAAATATATGTGTATGTATATGTGTATGTATATGTAAATGACTCAGAGTATGCAAAATTATTATATACATACAGAAATATTTATCAGTTCTTTCTTCGGATACAGATAGTTTTTCTTCATATGTCCTTTATAGTTAATTTGTGTATTTATAATGATCAAAATGACTGATTCACTTAAAGTCATTCTTGCTGCTACTGTCTACAATATTCTCTTAGTTCTGTTCATTTTGTTCTTCATTATTTCATATCAATTTTTCCATTTTTTAAAGAGAAATTTATTTTGACTTGAATGTTTCTTTTTTTCCCCTTTTTTATTGGTGGGGCAATGAGGGTTAAGTGACTTGCCCAGGGTCACAAAGCCAGTATGTGTCAAATGTCTGGGTGGGATTTGAAATCAGATCCTCCTGAATCCAGGGCTGGTGTTTTATCCACTGTGCCACCTAGCTGCCCCTGTGTTTTTCTAAGATCTTTGAGCTCATGATTTCTTATAATACAGTACTATTCCATCACAATCATATGCCACAACTTATTTATCCATTTCCCAATTGATGAGCAAGGTTTGTTGTTGTTGCTGTTGTTGTTGTCTTCTCCTCTATCAGACTGGGAGCTCCTTAAGAGCAGGAGGGTTTTCTTTTTTTTCTTTTCTTTTTTTGCCCCTTTCTTTCTATCTCCAGTGCTTACCATAGTGTCTGGCACAAGGCAGGAGCTTGAAAAATGCACTGCCTCACTGACTAGCAGCCAAATGAAGACTTAGATGGAGGTTCTCAGACACACACATATGCACATAAAATACTCCATACTAATTATGCTAACTGAGATGTAGTAATCACCTCACAAGCCAATGTCTACTCTATCTTTGTCTAAGGCCATTCCTTAGGTAAAGGAGGCTAAATCTGCCTTTCTCTATATTTCAAATAATTATGAATAAAATATAAACAAACAGATGAATGAATGAATGAATGAGACAGAGTAGGAGGCTTTCCAGAGAATTGAAATGCTCTTTTTCCCTGTATCTACTCAAAGTCCATCACTAAGAAGAAGATATGAAAATTATAGTTGTGATCCCAGGTCTTATGGAATCCTAAAATCTAGGTCCAGTTATACACTTATTTATGAAGTAGGTTTAGGGGACAAGAAGAAACTTTTATTATTTTAGAGATATAGGGCAAAATTTTGAAAGAGCAAATTGAAAATTTGTTAAGTCATAAGAATATAGGATCATCTCCCCAGAAGAAGAGGGGACAATTGTAAGTACAGTAATACTTTTAAATTTTAATTTTAATAATAATAATTTTTAAATGGTCCTAGCACCATTATGCTGTAGGAGATCTTTTTCTTTCAGTTGGTCTGTAGAATGGCCCCTAAATGGTGTCTTTTCTACTGAAACAATATAGGCCTTTTGATCAAGGAGCTTACAACTTTCCCTTGGAATTCAACATATGAATACCAGTCTAGGTGGGTGAGTCCAATGGAGTGAGAACTGTAAAGAACAGAAAAAAAAAAAAAACCACTACTTAATATACAAGAATAAGAAAAAAGTTACCCACATACACAAATGGAATATATATGTATGTGTGTGTGTGTGTGTGTGTATTTGAGTGTGTATATGTCTGTGTCCCTGTATATGTGGATAACTTGAGGTTTTGCTGAAGTTATTTTCTCTAAAATAATTTATGTTATTGTTATTGTTTTTGTTTTTTGCTTTCTAGACCATTATCCTGAAACAATAACAGCAACAACTATGTCCCTCATAAGCCATTCAGATGAATTAGTTAGATGTGATAGATTTGTGTTGCATACACATGTTTTATAGGGGGGGTTGAATGATTCTCTAATCTATTTTTTCCTTTTATACTCCATGTTTTTCCCTGAAGATCTTAATCTGAGTGTTGGCTCTGATACTATATGACTTTGAACAAGTCACTTAGCCATACCAGGCCTCAGTTTCCTCGTTTGTAAAATGAAGGAAGGACCTTTGTTGTCCTTTCCACCTCTAGGTATCTGATCCTTGTATTAATGGCCATAGAAAAGATAACAGAATGGTTGAAGTACAAATGAAATTATGATTAATTTTATCATATAAATAATTTCAGTGATAATTCATTGTCTCCCTTTGTAAATGAGACGTTGCTGTTCTAGTTGAGTTCTATTTTGCTATTGAAGGGAGCACCATTTAAAAAAATGAGTAACTGACAGTTGTAGCAAAGAAGAAAAGTTGCTTTACTATTGTTTATCCCTTCCCCCTCCATTGTCACAGAACATTAAGCTTTTCCTCTAGGCAAAAATAGACATCTGCTACTTATGAAGAAGAAATGAAACTTTTTTTTTAATCATCAAAATGACATCATTGTTTTTAAGGATTCTTCAGGAAGGCAAAAATAATTCACACAGTAGTGCTTTATCTCTCTGCTTTTTAAACACAATAAAATAGTCTGTTGGTAACTTCATGGGCAAATCTATTTTACTTTATCACCTGAAGTTTTCTTCATCCTACCCAGCAGTTTAGAAGAATTTTTGTAATTGACAAAGGGAGCTTATACATTATCATATAGAATTGCTTGCATATGTAAATATATCTATTCAGATTATTATGCTAAAATGAATGGGAATTCAGAATAGTAAAGTCAACAGTGAATTTTATTAAAGATGAATTATTCTGCTTTCTTCATAAAGTTTATTGATGGGGCATTCGATTAAGTAATGGTAGTCATGTCTTGCCACTTAATGCTTTCCTCAGTTTCTTCATCTACAGTGCTAGTAATAGAAATACTTGTAGTCTATGTTCTAAGATAAATGGTGAAAATAAGAGAGTAACAGCATAGTACAATGGATAATATACTGGATTTTAAGTCAAAGGAATTGAGATCAAATCTCAACAATTTTAATCACTGCCCCTATGATCCCGGGCACATCAGTTAACTTCTCTTGCCTCAAGTCTTAATTTGTCAATTGAGGAAGTTGGGCTAGGTGGTCTCTAAGGGCCCTTCCCACTCTATAGTTGTGATTTTATAAATGGTGGGTCATGGCTTTTGCTTCTTGATATAAAGGTATCATGTCAAAAGAGACTCAAGAGTGACTGGGAAATAGGTTGTATTTTCAAGTCCTTTGTCTTGGGTCCATGGAAGAAACACATTTAAACTAACCTGTATACAAGGATGATTTTTGAATATAAAGCCTTCTAGAGATGGATTTCCCATAAGCTTTCCCCCCATCATAATGAATTTGAATGTCTAACATTCCCTGCCTGAAGATTCTGACTCAATTTCTCATGTTGGAATTATAGGTCATTTATGTCCTGACATTTGTTCCCTATCTTATCATCTGGGCAACCACATTATACATGGGGAAAGAGCATTGTTAAATACTCTTAACTTTCTTTGAACCCCTTTTCACCTATTAATTGTGGCAAATTCTACAAACATTTATTTATTGTCATTTATGTACAGAATACTAGGTTTAGGCAATAGAAGACCAATTTATATAAACAGAAAAAGAGAGAGAAAAAGAGAATTATCTTTTTTAAAAATAAAAGTGTTTTATTATTTTCCAGTTACATATAAGGATAGTTTTCAACATTTTTTTTCATAAGATTTTTAGTTTCAATATTTTCTCCCATCCTCCCTTTCCTCCCTCCTCCCCAAGATGGAAAGCAATCTGATATATGTGTACAATTGCATTAAACATATTTCTGCATTAGTCGTGTCATGAAAGAAGAATCAGAGCACAATGGAAAAACCTCAAAAAAAGAAGGAAAAACCATCCCCGAAGTAGAAACAGTATAGTTCAATCTGCATTCATAATCCACATTTCTTTTTTCTGGATTTTGAGAACATTTTCTATCGTGAGTTCTTTGAAATTGTTTTGGATCATTGCACTGCTGAGAAGTGGCTATCATCACTGTTCATCATACACTGTGGCTGTTATTATGTACAGTGTGCTCCTGGTTCTGCTCTTCTCAGTCATCATTAGTTCATGTAAGTCCTTCCAGGTTTCTCTGAAATCTGCCTGCTGATCATTTTTTACAGCACAATAGTATTCCATTACATTCATATACTACAACTTGTTCAGCCATTCCCCAATTGATGGGCATCCCCTCAATTTCCAATTCCTTGCCACCACAAAAAGAGCAGCTATAAATATTTTTGTACATACAACCTGAAAAATACCACCGCCCAGGAATCAGCTGAGAATTCATAGCAGAGCTCCTGTTGTCTTCCAGCTTCCAGCCAGCATGGTGAATTCTCCCCGTCCTCAGAAACCCCACACAGCCCCCAACCAATTGTCTGGCTGCTCTGACAGTCACATGACTGCCCTCACTAGGCTTCCAATTATTATAATTTTGCCAGGCCCATGTAGGCATCAGCAAATGGTGATGACATGAGGTGCCAGCACCATGGCAACGGCTACAACCAGTGGGTGAAGCACTGTGCAGTTTGCGGAGCCCCAGGCCAGTGCGTGCAAAGGCATCAAAACCTCAAATAACAATTAATTCTTTACATACCTCAGGGTTGTTTTAATTTGCATCTCTCTAATCAATAGTGATTTAGAGCATTTTTTTTATATGGCAATAGATAGCCTTGATTTCTTAATCAGAAAACTGCCTGTTCATATCCTTTGAATCATGTCCAACTCTTCATGAGGTCCATGGGGTTTTCTTGCCATTTGTCATTACCTTCTGCAGTATATTTAGGCAAATGGAGGTTAAGTGACTTGCCCAGGGTCACAAAGCTGGCGAGTGTCTGAGGTCATATTTGAATTCAGGACTTCCTAACTCCTGGCCCAGAATGCTAGCCTTTGAGCCATCTAGCTTCCCCTTCCAATCTCACTACATTTCTTATTTGAACCAGATTAAAATGTAATTGGGAAATATTTAGCAAAAAAATAAGATACAGCAGAATATGGATAACATTAACATGTGGTTTTTCTAAGTCAATATACAGCCCACTGGTATCCTTCAGTATGGTTTAGTGAAGCCTATTTCTATTTGAGTTTGACACCACTGATCTATAGGAAGTTCTTTTACTTCTCTCCCCATACATTGGTAGGAAGTCACCAATGTTTTTCCAGTTAGAACGTTCATGCCGATCATCCTACTCCTGTGTCAGGTATACTTTGTATTAAAAGGCCTGTGATTTGTATAGCCTGAATGGATAAATGATGAGCTTTGAAGAAGACACAAACATACACATATAGTACAACCTCCCCAATTTAGAGTAATTGAGTAAAAGGTCATAGTGAGAAATCTAAATTATAGATTTTGTTTTGAAATTATATTTTGACCTTGAACTAATGGCCAAAAAAAAAAATGTTGCCAAGGAGAGGTCCTGTAGACCTGTTTTAATGAATACATAGACACAAAGGAATCATTAGTAATTACAGCATTATTTGTTTAAGTGGCTGCTGCTATTGAAATTACTTTAAATCAAACAACCTTCCTAGAAGGCTAGAAATAATTATTTGCTAATAAGTCCTTTTTATGGATAGACTTTATCAAAGAACTCACAATTTTGACCAGATTAAGTGTTGCATGTCTCTCTGTATATATTTTATAGCTAAGTAGGATAGAGGAAAGCTTAATTTCCTCCCCCTCATCATAGTCAGGTCTATGTTTTTAACTTATAGCACATTGAATCAAGGATTCTTGGGTCCATCCTGTGAAAGTTCAGATTTAGTGTGAGAGAAATCTGTGATTCAGGAAGGAAATTAGATTACTTCTTATTTGTGATGAACACTTAGCACAGTGAAAATTCTTTTTAAAAAGATTTCTATACCAAGGAGATTTTTAAAGGATATTATTAAAAATGGAATGTTCTCTGTGAAGGAGAAACTTTTTTTAATCCTATTTGTATGTCTAGGCTTAATCAGCTGACTTATTGCTTAACTTCTTAGTGCTGGCTCCATGTCCCTAGCCCCATTTTACTATATCCAGATTTCATGACATATCATTCCTATATTTTTTTTCCACTGTTACTGGCTCAAGGTTTGACTCATAAGTGGTACTGAAAAGGAAAACCGCAGTTGTTTTGCAAATAAGCATCTGTTTTATATACATCGATTCTGCATGAAAGAGATAAGGAGAGAACTTGTATACCCTGTACATAACACAGCATACTTAAGAAGGAATACAAAGTTAAGACTATAAAGTATAGAACTAATTTTTAGAGGGCTTCTGGGTCTCTTGAATTACTGGGATACCTACATCAAATATCTTTAGCTTTATTGATCTTATTTCCTCTTTTGGGGTGGAGCAGAGTTTTTTATTAATTAGAAGACCAGAGGTCACTCCAGGGATTTTCTTTCTATCAACCCAAGGATTTTAAGAGGGGGGGGGAATGTATGTATCTGTGTGCATGTATGTGTGCAGGAGTGTGTGTGCTTATATAGTCAGTAATAAAGTCAACTACCATTTACAAAGTTCCTATTGTGTTCCAGGTGCTAACAATGGGGATACAGAGGGGCAAAAGACACTTTCTGCTTTCAAAATTCTTACAATCTAATCAAAAGAAAGTGATTGTGTGGCAGCCAGGTGGCACAATGGATAAAGCACTGGCCCCAGAATCAGGAGGAACTGAGGTTAAATCTGGCCTCGGACACTTGACACTTACTAGCTGTGTGACCCTAGGCAAGTCACTTAACCCTCATTACCCCATAAAAACAACCAACCAGGGGCAGCTAGGAGGCACAGTGGATAAAGCACTGGCCCTGGATTCAGGAGTACCTGAGTTCAAATCCGGCCTCAGACACTTGACACTTACTAGCTGTGTGACCCTGGGCAAGTCACTTAACCCCCATTGCCCTGCAAAAAGAAAACAAAACAAAACAAAAAACCAACCAACCAAAGAAATACAAGAATAAAAACAAAACAAAAAAACACACAACAAAAACCAACAAAAAAACAAAACAAAAAAAGTGATTGCATATTTATTGTAATGCATTGCAAGAAATATTTTTAAATGTTGCATTTCTTTAACTTTACCAATTTAAGACAATTATGTAATAAAAACTGATGACCTTCTTAGCTTATTTATTTAAGCTCTGTTTTTTAATTGGTTTTGTTTTTAGACTTCATTTGTTCTTCCAAGTGAGCAAATGTTAGTTTGTAAAAAAAACCCTAACATATCAGAATCATTGTATTCCATTGTGAGCCTGTGCTCCCTCTGTTATTGCATTTCTCTATTATTTGTTTAGTCCAAGGGTCAGCAAACCATGGCTAATAGACCACCACCTATTTTTGTATGAGGGCAAGCTAAGAATGTTTTTTATGTTTTTAAATAAAATGAAACTTCATTCACGAATGTTAAAAATATTCTTAGCTCACTGGTGTAGAGGTTGCTAACCACCATTTAGACAAATATGTGAAAAGTCCACCACTAAAGCAGAAGAAAAGATTGTTAGAGAATCTGTAGCTATATAATTCTTATGAACATGTAGAGCATCAGGGTTAAGTCAGCCAATCCTGTCCCCTCCTGCACCCTCCCAAAGAAGGAAAGTTGAACAGTTATAGAATCATATAACATTACCCACCACATATATTCTTATTTTTTAAATCAAATCTATGCATAGAATTGAGGCAAGAACAATAATTGTTAAATTGGCTGCTGGTGGCACTGAACGAAAAATATTTATTAAATATGTGCCATGTGCCAAGAATAGTACTAGGTGCTGAGTGTGAAAATAGGAATTCCAGATAGTCCTTGTTGTCTAGCAGCTAACATTCTATTTGAGGGATGAAAGCATATATTAAATATGTTCAGAGGTCAAGGCAGCAGGGCACTCACATACCTTGGGGAGCAATGGGCAGGGAAGATGTTGCCAAACCAGTGATTGTTGGGAAAGGGTAGTGTGCCCAAGAGTTTGTGTAGCCAGTCTTGGTTACCTTTTTTCTTTTCTTTTCTTTTCTTTTCTTTTCTTTTCTTTTCTTTTCTTTTCTTTTCTTTTCTTTTCTTTTCTTTTCTTTTCTTTTCTTTCCTTTCCTTTCCTTTCCTTTCCTTTCCTTTCCTTTCCTTTCCTTTCCTTTCCTTTCCTTTCCTTTCCTTTCCTTTCCTTTCCTTTCCTTTCCTTTCCTTTCCTTTCCTTTCCTTTCCTTTCCTTTCCTTTCCTTTCCTTTCCTTTCCTTTCCTTTCCTTTCCTTTCCTTTCCTTTCCTTTCCTTTCCTTTCCTTTTCTTTTCTTTTCTTTTCTTTTCTTTTCTTTTCTTTTTTTGGGGCAATGAGGGTTAAGTGACTTGTCCATTGTCACACAGCTAATGAGTGTCAAGTGTCTGAGGCCAGATTTGAACTCAGGTCCTCCTGAATCTAGGGGCAGAGCTTTATCCACTATGCCACCTAGCTGCCCTTGGTTACCTTATGAAATGAGTGTGGGGGAAAGGATAGTTACCAAATATCCTAGAGAGATATTCATCACATGGAGGGCCCTAGGCAGTGGTGACTGGGATAGGGAAGGGGAAAGACTCCCTGGGACCTACTCCTTTTGGGTTCTGTTTCAATGTAGGTGTCAGGCAATAAGGGGCAAGGGGCTCTCTAAAGTCACTGCTTATACTGGCCCCTTATACCACTGACTAGAATCATCATCATCATCATCATCTTGATTGATAAAATACTTTAACATATTGTGATGTTTAAAATCTAAATGTGGGGTTGCCTTAAATTAGAAGCTTTAGCACTAGAGTTTGGGCATCAAGCATTTCTTAAAGCATATCAGGTATTCATGTGGAGTTAGGAAAGTTAAGAAAAGGCCTATCTAGCCTAGAGTTCCAGCCTGGTTGGGTTCTTCCTCAAGTCCTCTGCCATGAGCCTACTTCAACTATCAACTCCCCTCAAACTGAGTGTGGAAGCTTTTTATAGGTCTAGAGCAGAGGCGGTCCTTACACATTGCTTCAAGCTGATTGGTAGGCATCATCCAAATCCATTGGTTCATTGGACTTGAAGGTGGTCTCAAGTTGAATTCAAAGTCCTTAGCTTCTGAGAACAATACCTTCTTAATGGCTGGCCAAGTATGGTTACAATCTAATTAACTTGAAGTAAGCTAATCCGCAGTCAATCACTCTCCCTTTATTCAATCAGTTTAGATAAATCTCCAGGTGAGCCTTTGAGTATCTGCCAAATTCCATTATTTTCTCACAATATATTTGATCTCATTATTCTGTGTACTTCTACAGTTGCATTCATGTCTTCTCATCCTTTGTAGTGCTCACCTGAATTCTCCATAATAAATCCTCCATAGAGAGATAATAATATAGTAACAGGAATGACAAAAACAATAACATATTTACAAGATGCTTTTCTCACAGATATATGAGTGGTTATATCTATATTTATCTATCTATCTATTTATCACTCTAAAAGAGTGATAATGAAATTATTGGTGTCCCCATTTTATAGATAAGGAATCTTGGATTCCAAGAAGTTCAATAAGTTGTCCATTGCCACTCAGTAACTGTCAAGAATTTCTAGCCCACTACCATAGGGTTTGCCCATATGAAGCACAGCACTGTACCCTAAGCTGCTACTTCTTTTTTTTTTTCTAGCAACATTTATTTTATTTTCCATTTACATGTAAGGGTAGTTTTCAACATTCATTTTCATAAGATTTAGAGTTCCAAATTTTTCTCCTTCCCTCCCTCCCTCCCTTTCCTCCCCCCTCCACAAGATCACAATCAGGTTATATATGTTCTTTTTATCAGTTCTTTCTATGGGGGTGCATAGTAAGCATACTCATTAGTTCCTTGGGACTGTCTTGCATCATTGCATTGCTAAGAATAGTTAAATCATTCACAATTGCTCATTGAACAATACTGCTGTCACTACGTACAATGTCCTCTCAGTTCTGCTCACTTCACTATACATCAATGTTCATTAGTCTTTCAAGGTTTTTCAGGGATCATCCTGTTTGTCATTTCCTATAGCACAAGTTCATTCTACTACAATCATATAACATATTTTTTCCCGTAATTCCTCAATTGATGGACGTTCCCTTGATTCTCAATTCTTAGCCTCTACCAAGAGTTGCTATAAATATTTTTTGTACAATTTTTCCCCTTTTCTCTTTTTCATGATTACTATTGTGAACTGTTTCCCTTCAATCCTATTCCCTTCCCCATGATATTTTTTCTATTATCCATCTTCTTTCATCCTATCACTCTTCAAAAGGGACTTGCTTCTGTCTGTCGCCTCCCCCACTCTGCCCTTACTTCTTTTTCCCCTCCTATTTTCCTGCAGGGTTAGCTTTTAGCTCCTTAAAGTGGGGCACTATTTCCAGGCTGCAGTATCCCAAGCTTAAGAAGTCCCAGGCAGTATGATTTAAGGAGGATCAGGTTCTTCCCTTGCATGGCCTGTTCCCTGGTCCTTAGATGACCCCAGACCAGCTTGCTAATCAACCAGCTTTGTGTGTTGTGGTTGTTAGCTCCGACAAGCCTGTGCAACTCCCCCACCTGGGCCACTGCTACTCGAGCCTACCTTCTGGTTCTCAGCAGGGGTGTATAAAATCCAAGTTCTGCCTTAGCACCAGCATAGACCCCTGTAGTCTCCCCCTGTCCAGGGCTCAGCCCACTCACCAAACTGGGAGCTTAGTTCCAGACAATACTGGCACTTCACCTGATTCAGAGGCTCTGGGGGGTCTGCTTCTCTGGTGAGGCCTTCCTGGGACTGGATCTGTGTCAGGGTGACTGTGGGGTTGGACCCAACTCCTGTATCAGTACAGCAGCTCCCTTCTTCTGACCTTCCAAGCCGTTCTTGGTTAGAAGATGATTTCAGCACATTCTTCTGTGAGTTTTGCTGCACCTGGCATTTTCCTATGGCATTATTTGGATGTTTTTTTGAGCAATCATGTCATGAGTTTGGGAGCTCACTGCCTTTCCTCCACCATCTTGGCTCCTCCCCAGAAGTCTACACCCTAAGCTTCTAATGGCTCACTTTGCTTACTCTGATAATTGCACAAAAGTAAGGGTAGAGAGCTGGTTGCTTTGGTAGTAGGGCTATAGGGGAAGTGTGAAAATGGTAGAAGAAAGAGGCAAACTTAGTAACTGCTCTGCTCGTGGTATGAGTACAGAGATCCTTGGCCTTGTTCTTGTCTTTGTTAGAGTAATAAAATGAGAACTGGAGGAGACCTTAGAGAAACTTAGCACTAACTATTAAAAATAATATAAATTTGGAGCAGCTACGTGGTGCAGTAGATAAAGCACCAGCCCTGGATTTAGGAGGACCTGAGTTCAAATCCTGACTCAGACACTTGAAACATACTAGCTGTGTGATCCTGGGCAAGTCACTTAAAACTTATTGCCCCACAAAACAAACAAACAAAATAATAATACAAATACCTTGAGAGTACAATGGATTACATTATTATAAGAGCACAGAGAAGCCAATAACATACAAGAAGATTTCTTTTCTCAGTCTTGGCTCATAAATTTGTTACAGGGAAATATAGATTAATATAGGATGGGAGTACTACATCTTTAAGGTAGTGCTTATAATGTATCCCCTGTTATCAATACCATGATGTAACTCATTCTGTGGAATGGTAGGGTTGTAGGGTTGAATGAAGGAATATGAATGAAGGAAGAATTGGAAAGTTCCTTAGAGGTCATTGTATTCTGACCTTCCACTCTTGCTATTCTTTTTACAACTTTTCCCTCAAATGCTTCTCCATCCGATAATGGCCTACACTTATTTTCACACTCTACTTTTGGGAGGAATCTATTCCATTATGAAAGCTCCAACAAAGAGACAGCATGTTATCATAGATAGGGAGCCAGCCAACTTTAGATGAGAGACCTAGCTTCAAGACCCACCACAGACATGTACGAGGTCTGTGATTAGATGCCAGTCACTTAACTCCTCTGTGTGTCAGATAATTCTAGTTGAATTATAAATTGCAAAACAATTTCTGATGTCCATTAGTAGAGGAGTTTCCTCATTTAGTACTTCCCTTCACCAGAGAGAAATCATAGTTTTGATCCTATATTTTCCTACCCTCTCCTCCAATAATAAATAAAAAGTTAGAATGTTTTTTTGGGGCAGCAATGAGGGTTAAGTGAGTTGCCCAGGGTCACACAGCTAGTAAGTGTCAAGTTTCTGGGGTTGGATTTGAACTCAGGTCCTCCTGAATCCAGGGCCAGTGCTTTATCCACCACACCACCTTCCTGCACCCAGGATGCTTTTTCTTATGTGAAACCACAATTTGTTTCCTCATAATTTCTGTTCATTTGTTCAACCCTCTTCATCTTCATAAAATAACTTTAATTTCTTTTCCACATAATGCTTCAAATGTTTGAAGACAGCTATCATATTTTCCCAAGTTGTTTATTCTCATCAGTCATCTATTTCCCTTATTCAAAGGAATTTTAGCCATAATCTGTGATTGATTATTTTTTACTCTGGAAATTTGGTTTGGTGTGAGCATTACTTCTGGAGTCAAAGGACCTGGGTTTAATTCCTGATGCTTCCTACTTCCATGGCCTGGGGCAAGTGATTTAACCTCTCTCTGCCTCAGTTTCTTCATCTATAAAAGGTTTGCACTGGGCTACTAGACCACTTCGAAGTTCCATCAGAGTTCCAGATATCTCATCTTGTTATGAGTTGTCCTTTTGGCAGTACATGGGTTTTTAGTGGAACTATTGTTTTAGTGTCTTTTTTTGTCAAGAATATTATTTGCACAGATGGAAAATAGCTTGCTTTACCTTTGTCATATTTTTTCTACTTATATAACACATCCTTAGCTAACAACATTTAGTGGGTCATGATGTGTGTTCCATCTTTTATTTCTGGCTTCTCAACTTAAGGATATATTCCTTATTACTGGGACTTCTGGCTTCTAGATTTTTGTATCCCAAGAAGTGTCAGAGAGCCAAAAATTCTTAGCTCTGTGGGAGTTCTTCACCTCAGACCTATTGTGGGTATATGTGATTGGATCCACGTGGCTATTCTGCCCTTCTGTGCCTAAGTATATAGTTTCATGAACTGCCCTCAAAAGAATAAAAAAAAATCATCATCTAATGGCCAGATCTCAACTGGTAGTTCTATTATATATTAATAGAATAATTTTGATTTTTAGCATTGACGTAAGGCTTGAAATGAATTAATCTTATAAAACCAATTCCCAACAAAATTATTTTAATAAAAGATGCCTTAAATTTGCTTGTAATAATTGATGATCTACTGAATTTCCATCAATATATTTGTGACTTTTTTCTTTTTTCTTTTTTTTTTTTTTGGCAGGGCAATGGGGCTTAAGTGACTTGCCCAAGGTCACACAGCTAGTAAGTGTCAAGTGTCTGAGGCTGGGTTTGAACTCAGGAACTCCTGAATCCAGGGCCGGTGCTTTATCCACTGCGCCACCTAGCCGCCCCAATATATTTGTGATTTTTTAAATAATGCATATGAAAAGAGAAACCTCCACTTCTTCCTTACCAGAATTTAACAGACTTTTCATTTGTCTATTAGAAAAGGGAAGCTTACTTGTTTCACCAAAACACTGGGTAGAAAACACTGTCAGAGTTAATTAAGTCTTGATCAGAATTTCAGATCCTGAATGACAGAAAATGGCTCAATGTTTTTATTATCAAAATATAAATAGGTGAGATGACCAAAAATGTATTTTGTGTTCTGGTTTCTGTCCAATTTTTATATACATAGATGAAGCAATAATGAAATCTCTTACATTCTAGAATGATAAATTTATCCCTTAAGTAAATGGAAGTCCTTGCAATTTTGGCATATGTGAGTTATTAGGTTTTTACATTCTTCTGGGATTTATTTTATATGGAAATGTGCATACTTGTGAGATAATGACCTTCATAATTCATCTGAAACTCCCATTTATACAGATTGTGCACATTTGTTGCTAACACATTTCACAGGCGAATATATGTGTGCTTGTGTGCACATGCATAAAATACCTGTTTATTTCTTAGGTGCAAAAAAAATTACTCTCCCTTAGCACAGAAGCAGTAAGGAGTTTCACCATTTAGAGGGAAAACTTTTTTTCTTCTAAAAAAGAAAATAACTCATAATTAGGACAAAAGTTTTAATGAAGCCAATAAAAACTTGTATCATTTTGAAATAAAGCAAGATGTGAGCACCAAGGTTGACCTTGGGCAAAAATGTGGAGGACGGTCTTCAGGACTTTCTCCTAGTTCCCAATCTCCCACTGAACAGTCAGTTGGACAGTAAAATTCTATTAAGCACCTGCTGTCTGCCAGTTCAATTTAAGGAACATCTATTAAGTGCCAACTATATGTCAAGCACTGTGCTAAGTGCTACAGGTACATAAGAAAAAGAAAAACAGCTCTTGCCTTCAAGGAATTTATAATCTAATGGGGGAAGGCAACACACAAAAGGACCTTGGAAAAGGTACGGGTCTCCAGGAATATCCAGTAGGGGCATCATATTCTGATGGAAAATGGAGACTTATAAATTAAGCTACAAAGTCCAAATTTCAACCTTCTATATTTAAGGGAACCTTTGTGAGGAGTTCAGAGCTCCACCCTCCAACCATCCAATCAGAGAGTAAAGGAGGCTGAATGAGTTGGGAAAGTGCTGAGTATCCAAACATGATAGGGATATTTCAAGAGATTAGTTTATCTTGGTCTGGTCATTATGTTCCACTGGGTGCATACCAAATAGACCTGCAGATGGAAAGTGGAAAGTGAGCTGTGTGCCAGTCAGGGAGATACAAACAAAGAAAGGCAAAGGCAGTCCCCACCCACTAGGAACTCACCATTTAGTAGGTGAGATAGCATGCAAACTACTAGGTATAAGCAAGCTATATACAAAATAAATAGCAAACATGGTCTATTCCTTTCATGATACTTAGCACTGCTTCACATCTTCTCTATCTCTATCTACTTTCCTGAATATCTTGGCAAAGATTTTTAACTCTGATCTTTTAAAGATGAATTATAGAGAGGTAGATTTATTGACACTTGTCCAGATGGTAGGGTGGAGAGGAGGGAGGGAAGGAGGAGAAAACTTCATAATTTCATAAGAAAATTGGTAGCTAGAGGAGAGAGTAGGAAGAAAACCTTTTGGAGTTGATAGTTAGGAGCTATTTCCAGCCTCAAGAATGTTTCTTCACAGACAGGAGGAAGAAGAAAAAGGGGTGGCTGAGAAAGAGCTCAGCCTTGCTCTCATCTTGCCCCACTTACTCATGACATCCTAGCTCAGACAGGTTCCATTCCCCCATCCCCACCAGCTAAACTACACTCCTGGGGGAGGGGAGTTTCTGTCTTTTAATTTCATTTACTCATCCATCTCCATCTATTCCTTTCTGTGACTGCAAGATGAATCTTCCAGAAACTCATGTTAGGAATCCTTCAATGGTCTTCTCTGCAGACAGGATAAAATCCAAACTCCTTAGCCTATTACTCAAGGCCCTTTCTAATCCATCTTCCACTTACTTACATAACACATCAATTAAATGCACCATTCCTATATACAACATGCACATTTAAACAGACACAAACACACACACACACACACACACACACACACATACCCAAACACAGATGAGGTATTTTTCCCCCCTTACATATTAAGGTGCCCTATTTTTGCTCCTCATTCAAATCCTACTGATTATTCAAGGGCTATCTCGGATCCAGTTTTTTGTTTTTGTTTTTGTTTTTTTTCATGAAGCCTCTAACCCACATAGAGCTCTTTATTATTAATCAGAAGAGTGTAGGGATGGATTTAGGATTAGGGGGTACAAAGGAGAGCAAAATGGAAACCTCTATTACACTAACAGTACATTATCCAATGACTAAAACAATGGCTTTATCACTGGGGTGCAACTTTTAAAAACTATTATCTTTGAACATGTGTCTACCCCTGGCCTTCCATTAAAGTATATTTGGAAGTTTTCAAAGAATAATTCATAGACACACTAAAAATTAAAGCTGTAGATAACCTTATTAGGTCACTAGTCCCACATTTCAGAGATAAGGAAACTCAGACCTAGTGATAAAGTTACTTGCCCTGGGTCACACAGAGAATAAATGGCAGAATCAAAAGTCTAAACATTGTGTTCAAGGCTTTAAATCTAATGGTTTTTATTACCCTAAGCTTTCTGAAATGTGGATGTTTGGAAGTAACCAGTCATCATGAAGAGATATTTTAAAGTTCTAGAAAATGAGCTACATGATAAGAAAAGCCTTTTTCCCCTTCCTTAAAAACAAAACAAAAAAAAAACTTTATTAAAAGAAATGGCTCTCTGGGTGGGATTGGGGGGAAGAACATAGTGGAAATTGTAGATGATATAAAAACAAAATGTATCAATTGAATAATTTAAAAATACAATTATCTCACATCTCTTCTGTGTCAATCACATAACACTGAGATGATCCTCCAAAACAAAAAAAAAAGAAAAAAAAGAAAAACAAAACAGGAAAAACATGGATTCATAAATTTGGAGCTGGAAGAAAATATAAAGGCTGTCATAGTCCAACCCCACCATTTTAAAGATGAGATGTGCCCCAAGGAAATTATGTGATTTACCCAAGGTTACATAGATAATAAGTAGCAAAGGTAGGATTTAAACTTAGACCAGTGTTCTCCAGTTCAAATAGAAATAGGAACACTAAGAGGTATATAAAGATTCCTTTGGTTGCATATTGACTTAGTTTTTAAAATGTAATGTTTTCTATGTCTTATTTCATTTTTATTTATTTTTGTTAACTATTTCCTAATTCCCTTTTTTATAATTCTTTTTTTTTTTTTGGTGAGGCAATTGGGGTTAAGTGACTTGCTCAGGGTCACACAGCTAGTAAGTGTCAAGTGTCTGAGGCCACATTTGAACTCAGGTCTTCCTGAATCCAGAGCTGGTGCTCTATCCACTGTGCCACCTAGCTGACCCTCAATTCCCTTTTAATCTGCATCTGGCCACAGTGGGGAATGTCATGGGCCATGTGTGGTGGGCTGTACTTTTGACACCCCTGCTCTAGAGAGAATGTTCTTTCTACTACGTCAAAAATAGTGGGCAAAACCCTCTGACCACTGAGGAGTGGAAACATATCAAATGAGAGAGAATGGAATGAGAGGGGAAGTTGTCTAATCAGGGTAATAAATCATGGTAAATCAGAAGTAATACATCATGTACTACATGACTCAATAGACTACAGAGAAGCTGGGTGACATATTCTTTCTTCAGTATTAGACTAAAGTACCCATAGCCTACTTAATTTCATCAATCACAACTCTCAAATGCTTGCATTTTCATTTTTTCTTTCTCTGGAACCTCTTTTGCACACATTGTGTTAATGATTACACACATTGTCTCTGTGTTAATACTTTCTTGAGGAAACAATCAATGCATAACTTGGCCATTTCAGTTTGTCTTTGAGGCCCTTATTAAAGCAATTACTTAATGTTTAATTTTATTTGAATCTTTTGGTGTGGGCTGTGGAGGCTGCTTAGCAGTGAGCGCTTAGTCAACACATGCTAATCACTCTTTTATATCTCCATCCACTTGAAGATAACTGATGTAACCTACTGGAAATTAAGGCTGTAAATTTCCAGGTAGGGATTTCAGTGCTGCTGCAATCAATACTTTGCTGATGGTGCTAACAGTTTATTTCTATAAAATATGTTGGCTGGTAGGTAGAAAATCAATGTCTGGAAATGAAAAACAGGTGTCAGGTTTGATAGGGACATCATGTGTTTGATGTTTGGAGGCCAGAGGGCCCTGTCAACAAACACAGCAGTAATTCTGTCAAATACAATATGCGTAGAATTAATGGAAATGCCAGAAACAAAGCAGTCTGGACAGTGGGCCAGCTAGGCAAAACGTCTGGGCAAACGAATGCTATTTCATCTCCTGTCCTAAGACGGTTCCTTTTAGAACAGCTACTAGTTTTGTATCATGCTGCTATCTCAAGCCCTGTCTCCTGCCCTGCTTAGAGGACTCTTTTAACTTGAGAGAAGAATAAAACACATAGTGTAGAAGACCTTGACTTTATTGCAATTGAATCGGTGTCTTAGAGAGTGCCATAGTGAGCGTGTGAGAGGTAGTTTTCTTTGATCTGGACAAGGTACCCTACTCACAATACAGAGACTTCAGAAAAGGACAATGATAAGTCAGAAGGGCATGGAGAAGTGAGAGAGTCTCCATAGGAAAACAGTAGGGTTGGTGAAGGATCATGAGATAGAAGCCTCATTATGACCAGTTGGATGAACTAGGGATATTCATCCCAGAGAAGAGAAGCCTTTGAGGGTATCTGATGCCTGTTTACAAACTGTTGAAGGGCCATTGACAGAAGAAGGATTAGGCTTGTTCTTATCAGACTCAGTTGGGGTAGAACTAGGTTGTGATAGAAAGCCTTCTTCTCAATTATCCAAAAAGGGACTTATTGTGTTTCAGAGGAAAGAATTCTGAACTTCTAGCATTCTAGGACTTGAATTTGAATTCTGGCTCTGTCACTTATGTGACATGTGTGTCCTTGGGTAAGTCACTTAACCATTCTAGGCCACACTTTCCTTTTATGTAAGCTGAATGAGCTGGAGTACACAACTTCTAAAATACATTTCTATCTTTAATCCAATTGTACTAAGCATAATGAATTGTCTTGAGAGATAGTGAGTTCTCCTTCATGAGAGATTTGTTGCATAGCTAATTAGGTATGTTGCAGAGTGGATGCATTTTCACATGTGGGTTGGGTTAGAGGTTCCTTCCAACACTGAAATATTATGATTCTTTGTGAGTCAAGAGCATGAGGTATACAAGGAGAAAAGTGAAGGAAGAAATTTTCTGCAAAAGCTGGCAATAAATGAATACCATGAAAAATTATCCATAAAACAATACCACTGCTTGCTTATGATTTTAAGTAAAATAGAAATAAGGATTTTATTGATTAAAGTTAATTTAATTGATGTGCTTTCTTCATAATATGGTCCATGCTTAAAAACTGTTTGTGAACCTTCTTTATCTATGAAAATAATCCATAGTTTTATTCCCATTATACCAAATGAATGATATAGATAACATCAGATGCCCTAGAAGACAACCAAAAATAGAGAAGATGCCCAGAAATTTTCAGGAAAAACAATAGGGAAGATGAAGTCCAGGTAAAATAATTATAATCCACACATCAAAGTGCAAAATGTGGATCATAAAATAAACATAGAAAGGAGGTATTGATTTATTCAAAAGAATTTTGACTTTACTAAATAAATTACTAAATATTTATTAAATAGGAAATTAGCGCTGTTTATAAAAAAAAATTAAAAACCGTTAACCAATCAAAAATATTTATTAGACTCCTTCTGTCTACATGACTGTATTAGGTGCTGGGCAAATATTTGGCATTTTTGCCATAAAAGGGAGAGGGGGGAAAAATCTTCCCTCTTTCAAGGCAAATAGCAAAAATGAAATAGTTCTCGCCATTGAGGACTTTACAACATAACTATTGAAAACAGTGTGTATAGATAGGTTTATATGAAAGAGATATGTGAAAATGTTGGAGGGAAGGTACAAACACCTGAGGGATCATGAAGGGCTTCATAAAGAAAGTGTTTCTACTGAACTTTGATGGAAGCTAGGGATTGTGAGAGGCAGGGCTAAGGAGACAGAATGCATTCCTGAAATGGCGGATAGCTAGTACAAAGTCAGAGAGATGGGAGATTGTGTATCTTACATTAAGATCTATTTGAATGCACCCATAAAGTATGTCAAGGGGAATGTGTATACAAAAACAGAACAGGTTGATCAGGCCCATGTTGGGAAGACCTTTAAATGACACTAAGCTTATAGTTACTCCTAGAATAGAAAATTACTGATGTTGATTGAGTCCCAGGAGACTGGTGAATTCTTTTTTTTTTTTTTTTTTTGAAGGGCAATGAGGGTTAAGTGACTTGCCCAGGGTCACACAGCTAGTTAAGTGTCAAGTGTCTGAGGCTGGATTTGAACTCAGGTCCTCCTGAATCCAAGGCCAGTGCTTTATCCACTGCGCCACCTAGCTGCCCCTGACTGGTGAATTCTTAATCAACTTTTTTGCTGACCCTCTTATTCCAGGATTTGTGTGTGTGTGTGTGTGTGTGTGTGTGTGTGTGTGTATGTATGTGTGTGGGGGGGAGAGGGTAAGTAACAAGGTGAGTTGATCACATGAATTTTATTTTTGCCAAAAGAAGAATTGAAGTGATAGAAATCTGAGAGGAAATTGATCATATCATTTTAGAGTTTTACAACTTTCTACTAAAGCAGTTTGGAGGATAATCATACATGTAGCCAAGCTGTTAAGAAACTAGAATTCAAGAAAGTTTAGAGAAAACTAGGATAGGTAGGATCCTATGACCAGAGGCTCCCAAAAGGGAAGACAGATAAATGAGGGATGATACATTTTTACTATATCAACAAATGATTATAGTGGGGGGGCAGCTGGGTGGCGCAGAGGATAAAGCACCAGCCCTGGATTCAGGAGGACCTGAGTTCAAATCTGGCCTCAGACACTTGACACTTACTAGCTATGTGACCCTGGGCAAGTCACTTAACCCCCATTGCCCCACAAAAATAAAATGATTATAGTGAACTCAGTATAGCAAGGTGGACTTCATAAAGGTCACCCACAGCCCAGGGGTAGCAACCTCCTACTAGAGAATGTTGGATTCACACAAAGAAGGTTCAATCCTTGGGGGGTGCATGATCATAAGAGTAGGGTAGAGATCAGGCTTTCCTTGTCTTCTCTGGCTCATTACCTCCACCTATAGTCACTCCAGGAAAATTTCTCAATATAGTCTAGGGTTTCTCCTTATTAAGGATGTACCAGGTCCTGTCTAGCATACCTATACTGTATGTAATACATACAGGGTATTCAGTGTGCAAAGTAAGTATTGAGTTTAAAACTACTATTTATTTCCTCCTGACTAGAGAGAAAGGATTAAAACACAAAGATGCATAAGCATGCATTGATAAATACTTAAAACACATAACAATGACTCATTATACTCTCCCGGGAGATAAACATTCCCAAGACTGCTAAACAGATTTTCACTTCCCCCTTTGACCTACATTTTATTTTCAACTACTCCTAAATCTGTGTAGCCAACATGGCTCTTTAATCCTTTCAACTACAAAATCTTCCTGGTAGTAGTTTCATTTTCTTCTGAAGAGCTGTTGGGAAATCTTAGGGTTGGTGCTGGGGGTTGGAGCAGGGAGAGAGGAGGAACCTCTAACATCTAGGATCCTAGAAACACCCATTTCTTAATTTCTCTCTTCTGCCTTGTGAACTTAGTCAAATCAAGAAGCATTAATTAAACACCTACTATATGCCAGGAATTGTGCTAAGCACTCAAGGTACAAAGAAAAGCAAAAATATCCCCTGCTCTCAAGGAGTTCATGATCTAGGGGAAGACAATAGCCAAACAACTATGTCCAAAGGGGGGGAATATATATATATATATGTAAATAAATAAATATATATATACACACACACACACACACATATATACACACACACACACACACACACACACACATATATATATATATATATATATATATATATATATATATATATATATATATATATATATATATATATATATATATATATATAAATGGTTAGGGTGAGGGGCAGAAGGCACTAGTACTAAATAAAATAAACAGCAAAAGCAGAAGCAACTCCTCCCTCAGCCCGTCACCAATGGTGACTTGAAAGAGGAAGGATTCCCCCCCACCTTTAATAGCCAAAAGAAGTAAATTCTTCTTGGTTCATCTGTCAGTTAACTTATTCAAAGCCCCCAGCAGCAGGGACATACAACTGACAAAGTCGGTATGCAAACCTACACATGTTCTCTAGCAAGGGATCAGAGCATATGACTTCTCCCCTCCCCTCTCCAATGGAGCCAATTCCTTCCTATCTAGCTCCATCAGTGATGTTCTAAGGACACAGATAATAGGGTTCTCTGATCATCTGGGTTACACAGGTAAACCCCTGGTTTGACAAATTTTGTGTGAAAAACACCTAGCATTGTTCAATGACTGCCTGCTAATGAGTCAATCAGTTGTGTGATGGAATTATTCAAAAGCCTAATCTGATACTCTATTAATAGACTGATAGTATACAGATTAAGGGAGACCACAATCTTCACGTGAGCCACTGGTCAGAAAACATTTGGAGTATTTTCTAAAATGAAAGATCTAAAAACTTCTATATAAATAATTTTTTTATCATAAAAACTATTTTATTATTTTCTAGTTACATGTAGAGATAGTTTTCAACATTTGTTTTTATAAAATTTCTAGTTTCAAATTTTTCTC
This sequence comes from Dromiciops gliroides, assembly GCF_019393635.1. Classification (NCBI taxonomy): domain Eukaryota; kingdom Metazoa; phylum Chordata; class Mammalia; order Microbiotheria; family Microbiotheriidae; genus Dromiciops; species Dromiciops gliroides. The sequence continues at coordinate 225,350,859 of NC_057861.1, read as the reverse complement.
CTTCCCTTCCCTCCCTCCTGCGACCTCAAGACAGCAAGTAATCTGATATATGTTATATATGTACAATCACATTAAATATATTTCTGCATTAGTATATGAATAATGTTTGAAGAAACTTAGGTCTACAAATACTTGGAGAGCTCTTTTAGAGATACTTTAGACTCATTCTGCTTAGCCCCAGAGGACAAGTGAAAGGTAGAAAAAGGAACATTTTGACCCAATAGAAGAAATAGTTTTGTGGGGGGTTATACTTCCTGCTTGTAAGGTTGGGAGCTCTTGATATCAGAAACATCCATAAGAAGCTAGATGTCAGATTTGTAGAATAATATAGAATCAATTCCCACATTTAGGTCTGGGTTGGAGGCTGGACTAAAATGTTCTCTAGTGTCTTCCAAAATTTGATGACTCTCTTAGAAATGGCTGTCATGTCCTTAATTATTTCACATGTACAATTAGCTCTAAAATATATGTTAAGCCCTTAATAAAATATTGTCCTTGTTTGTTTTCTTTGTTGATACTTTTTTTTTAACTATGGTCACTTTTTGTTATGATATAATTTTTATGAGTAGGGAAGTGAACTTTAAGAAAGAAAATGGTAAGTGGGGAAAAAAAGAAGTCTCATTTTAAAACTAACTTTGGGACTTTATGGTTCAATCAAATTTATTTTTTTTTTACTGAAGAATGAGAAATTAGATCCCCTGGAAATTCACACTCATTTCTGTAGACCATTAGCTGTATACAATTTAATAGTTATGCTTTCTTGGAAATAATGCTAACTGGTTAATTTTAGGACAAGTTTGCACTGGAGGAATACACACACATATAAGTATAAATATATATATATATACATATATATGCATATATATGTATAGAGGTGTGTGTATATAAACACACACACACACACATATATATTTCTATGTATTAACAGTTTTTTTTTCTTTAAAGCACTTTTATCACCCCATTGAATTGTTCCAATTCATTTTAAAAGAACTTAAGCTCCTGACTGCTTTACCTTAAGGGTATGTTTGGCTTAGGTATCTCTGGATAATTCCTTTCCTGTCATCAGCTCATGTTTGAAACCAGAGAAGATGATGTAACTGTAGTGCCCCTTTTGATAACATTTGCATAGCAGGGTGCAGGTGTCTATTTGCAGTGAGGATCAATCATAAGTTATGAGCCTCATTACCTGATGAACTTTATTTCTCCAGGTGTGAACACATGGCTTAAACTGTTGAACCAGCAAGATAGATAATCTGAAATCCTGTCTTTATGAGAGTAATTCCTCTTTAAAGAGAATCTTTCAGGTTTAGAAACAGTTATAAACAGAAAATATGGGCAGGCAGCACCCTGGTAACTGAAGGGGGTGGGGGTATATCTTTTTTTACAGACTATTATCTTTCTTATCATTGTGGCAATACAGATTAGTTATAGACTGCACATGTAAATTGACACGATATTTTTTATACAATTATTTGTTGTAAACCACAACTCATTTAAGCTATTTGTTCTAAAAAGAGATAGGGAGTAAATTTATCAGAATTTGGCTGCTTGTGTGGTAGATGGGGAGTTTATAAGTGAAGCACTTGCTTCCCACTAGCTATGTACCTCTTCCCTATTTAATATAATCCTTAATTGAAGTCATTAGACCCCTAATAAGAAGTGGAAGCTTTTTTCTCTGTCCACTTAAGAGAAAAATTAATTTCCTACATCACTGCTAAGTTTTCAAACTCTCAGAAATGTACTGATCAGGAAAAATATTTTCTGCCTCAGATAAATTTTTTCAGATGTTTGAAGAGTTCTAATTTTTAGATATTATTTTACTATTTAATTAGTGAAAATGCATTCTATCATTTTTGCTGATTCACCCTCTTCAATATGAGGGATTTCTACTGAGTTGAGTGCAATTTATTAAAAATGGATCTTTTATATGATGTACTGAATTTCTTAAAAAAACATTAAAATAACATCCACATGCTTTTTTGGGAATTACAAAATCTAATTTATCCAATTCCATAAATATATTTTTCTAATATGATAGTTTTATGATATTGTAAAATAATTATCAACTAAAATGATGAAATATTAATAAACATTTCAAATAGACCACAGTTCTTGCTTATTTATTTATGTTTTCCCCCACCTTAAAAGTTACTGTGCTGTTTTTGGCCCTTGGCGTTCTGGGCATTTATAGTTTGGGATCAAATGTCAGATCTCAAGGGGGGATGCTAAATCATTTAACAAAATATCTCAAAATATGTGTCCAGTTTTGTGGCTATGGGCACTGTGAGGTAGACTTTGGGTTGTTAGCATTTGCCCATAAATACTTTAAGATCTTCAGAAATGTCACTTCTTCAGAAAGTAGTATAAATACAGTTACTTTGAGTTTCTAACTAACTCTATTGTAATGGTCTCATTGGTAACCCTCTCCAGAGTGGTGAGTTAGTCACATTATGCCAATAATATTGCTAATAGCTTTTAATTTCGTCTTTTCTTTAAACCATACATCTGTTTTCATTCCTAATTAGAATCCAAAGTGAGAAACCTTCTCTACTGTACCTATTGGTATTTTTAGATGACTTTAACTTCACGACAAACTGACAAAGTATTTGGAAAGTTACTAGCAAATATCAAGATTTACCTTAGTTTAGGGCATCAATATGATGCAATGAATAGAGCACTGGTCTTGGAATGAGGAAGACTTATCTTCTTGAGTTCAAATCCAGCCACAGACACTAACTGTGTAACCCTAGACAAGTCACTTAACCCTGTTTGCCTCAGTTCCTCATCTGTCAAATGAGCTAGAGAAGTAAATGTCAAATCACTCCAGTATACTTACCAAGAAAACCCCAAATGGAGACATGAAGAATCAGACATGACTGAACCTTCGTTTAACTTTTCCATCACTATACATCAAGGACCTGTGGCTTCAAAGATGTGGGAGCTCATCCCATTTAAGCCTGTTTACAGCTTTCTAGTCTTAGAGAGTTTTATTTTTAAGAGAATGATATTGTGGATGAGCTCATGGAGTTGATGCTTTATTTAGTAGCATTCAGAAGTAATTAGGAAAACCATTTTTCCTGCAGAGATTCTTAAGAACCAACATTGTTACAAAGCACCAAAATTGTTTTTCAGAAACAAGCCTTTGCAGTTCATAAAATGCAACTGCCAGTGTTGCAAATGTTCGCTAAATGTTTTGTAGATATAAAAACTGTGCAAAAGAAAATTAAACCTCATTTGAGGTTCTGGGACCTTTTGTAGATGGACAACATTTCTTTTCTAATACATTTCTATGCTTTTCTATTCAACTTCTTTAATGGAAACTAATGCCATTTTGAGCATCCATTTAAAAGACAAATCCATCCTTTTATCTTCAATTTATCCTGTCTATATATTATTTGGACATACCTGTTTATATCTTCCCCATTAGACTATGAGCTTCTTGAGAGCAGGAACTATTTTTGTTTGTTGGTTTGTTTTTGGTTTTGGTTTTTTTGCCTTTCTTTGAATTCTGAGCTTAGCACAGTGGGTGGCACATAGTTTCTGCTTAATATATGTGTGTTAATTTGATTTAATTTTATCATACTTAATCCCATATTTGACTACTAAAACAGGGACTGCTATATAATAACTATATTTGTCCGAATATACTTTACATCCCTAAAATAAATCCTTTGATAGGAAAAAATAGTTATACATTGAAAATAAATTACTTAAAATTATTGCTGAAAAGTAAATACGTATGGATCTTTCCCAATGAAAAATTTTGTCATTTTTAACATCAAAATCATTCCGAATATATGATACTTTTAATTTTCATTTACAAAAGAAAAATTTGAACAAAACCCAGAAGACAAGACAATATGGACACCATTCAATACCTATTGTCTTATATCTCTCTCTTGAGATCAGGGGAATATATTTCCTTCTATTTTTCCTCTAAACAAGATTGTTTATTGCAGTAAGTCATTTAAGTTTTGATTTTCTTCCACTATTGTGGTCAGTATATATTGTTTTCTTGTTTCTACTTAGTAAGTCTTGCCCTATAAAGAGATATATGGTACATTATATATTCTTCTAAATATAAATATTTACAGGGGGAAAGTAATAAACCTTTTCCTGCTGCTTTTTATCTCTCAAGCCACCTTCATAGTTTCAGGATAATAATAATAATATTTTATTAACAACAATAATATTAAATAATAACAATAGGTGTTATATAGAGAGCTGGAAGAAGATATGATGCATCAATTTGCATATGCTACATAACATATTCATTACAAGCATCGCCCATCTGTTTTTCTCATGCTAATCCATGCCCAAAGAAATGGTGACCCTTGCCACCTATATGGAAAATAATGGGGTGGGTAATGTAGAGGGACTGTAGAAAGGGATTACCTTTTTTTTTCTTTTTTTTTTTTGCAGGGCAATGAGGGTTAAGTGACATGCCCAAGGTCACACAGCTCGTAAGTGTCAAGTGTCTGAGGCCGGATTTGAACTCAGGTCCTTCTGAATCCAGGCCTGGTGCTTTATCCACTGTGCCACCTAGCTGCCCTCCTATCTTTTAAAATAAAAAAAAAAAATCAGTAATTTTTCTGAACTCTGGCTGAGAGGCAAGAACTTGTGTAAAGTAAAAAAGTCATTGCCACAGGGAGAATTTAAAATGGAGAAATCAAAGAAAGCCTGAGAAGAGTAGAGCATTTTCACTTCCTCCCCTCCCCCTAGGAAAAAGTTTTTTTGTTTTTTTTTTTTAAAGCAGCACCAGCCTTTTCAGAGCAGAAAAAGGAAAGTTTTTCATTAATAATTCCCCCCATTTCAAATTTTCAAGTTTTTCAATTTTTTTTTTATTTTGTCTTGTATTCAGATGCTTAAAATATTTAAGACATAATTGCTTAGTGGGGAAAATCAAGCCATCTCCATTCATTTAGGACCTAAATGCGTTGTAACAGTTCAAAGTTTCTTTAAACAGTTGATCTGGAGTATCGTTTATCAATTCTATGAAGTTGAGGCTTAATTTTTCTTAAGTTGATTTCCTGCTCTGTTCCTTGACTCAAGTTCATTACACATATCAGGATATATCTGTTTAGGAGGAGGGAGTGCTATTTAGCTGGTAGCATTAATTGGTGGTCTTTATTCTTTGGAATAAATTTATATGACCATGAGGTCTTGTCACTTAGGTTCAAGAAAGTCCTGCCTTACATTCCCAATTTAGCTAAGATTGTTCGTGGATAATGAGTTTGAATTAATGTAGTTTGTCAGTAGCAGTAGACTGCAGTGATAGCAAGAACATCCTGCCACATCTTCTTTAGACAGATCTAGGAAAGAGTATCTCCTATTTATTTTTTGCACAGCATTATAAACAACATCTGTGCCTCTGCTTTTCTGGCAAGTATTGAACTGCTAAAAGCTAAGCAGATTTACATTATGGTTTGTCATTTTTACCAGGTGATTTTCATGGCAACCTTAAAAGCTTATGCCACAAAGTGTTTTTTAAAATGTATTACCCAGGTGTGGAAAAGGAATTAGAGTAAATAATGCCTTGGAAGCCAGTCTCAATAATGTTTAATTCTCCTGTTTCAGCCATTTAACTATGTAGGTTTACATACCGTAAGGACACTCATTGTATCTTTAAAAGTTTTGCCCTTGAGTGTGAGGAGAGGGAAATAAGTGTGCCTTGTGTGGTAGTGTCAAAATAAGAATATTCTTTCTCTCATTTGCACTATGATGTGAAATATATTTTTTCAGCCCTCATACCTCTGCTTTAGTTTAATGCCTCCCACCTGCCTTATCTCCCCAAAGTCCTCAGTAACAACCAACCCACCCAGTAACCAGAACTTCTATATTAAATAGAATTTTAATCCAGAAGGTGTTGTGAACCCTGTTCTATAATACTACTAACATTTCAAGAATTTTGTCACCATCCCCCCAGCTTGGGCTGAGGAGTGATCATCAGGGTCTGTTAGTTTTTCTTGATTTAAGTATTCACAATGACACCTGGGGTGAATTTGGGGGCTGATTGTCACTTACATGAGCATGAAGTGAAAAATATATGTCTGCACTCCTTTATTTTTCATTTATCAGTAAGATGCATGTTTCTCTCATGCAAAGGAAAGAAAATCACAAGAACACATGCTTGTCTGTCTTTAGAACTCTCTAGAATTAGCTTGTCATGAAATGTAAAACTAATGTGCAGTTGTAAAAACCACTGCCAACGTTTTCCTTGCCATTGCCTGATGGCTAAGTAGATTTGGGAATGAAAGGGGTTATTATAAAGTGATTACTGAATAGCTAGGTATGTCATTTTAAACAAGCAGCTAAAATCCCTCTGTTACAGATTCAGGCTGTATAGCCTTGTTTTGTATCATTCATATTTAAGATGTGATTTTGATTGTGGAGGAGTAATCAAGCTCCAGGGATAATTTAAGGGAAAAAATATACCAGATGATATTTTCTTTCATTCTTTATTAAAGTACATTGGAATACAAATGAAGCATTCTCTGCAATGTGTAACTATTAAATTTGGTCTTAAATATCAGAATATGAATGCAAGTTGGCTTTGGTTCATGGTGAAAATCTCTCTAGTTGCTTAAAAACTTTTTTGTGTGTTTTGTTTTCTTTCCAAATCAAAGTCAGACTCATAATAGAATAGGGTTGTTTGGAGATCTGATAAATCTCCAAATATAGTGGGTTAAAAAAGGCAATATCCTAAATGTTTCACAGCAGCCTTTTATAGCTGGGAGAAGAAATGCAAAAAATGAAAGAAAAGGAAGGAATGAAGGAAAGAAGAGGAAGGAAGGAAGAAGGAAAGAAAGAAAAGAAAGCATAAGAAAACAAAGAAGGAAAGAAGGAAGGAGGGAGAGAAGGAAGGAAGGAAGGAAGCAAGGAAGGAAGGAAAGAAGAAATACAAATTCACAAATTGAATTTTCAAATGGGATGGTGGTTTAGACATGGAAAAAAGAAACTATGACCTAGTTGTGGGTTTTATAGTGGCAGCTTTAAACATGTTTGACAGTATTCTCACTTACCTTGAAAGTACTATGAGAATAATACCTCTGCCCTTTCATGTTAAGTTTATTCTGTCCTGGTCTGTGTTAGACAGGGGTGCTTTAACTTAACCCGAACACCAAATACTCAATCCTTGACCCAGCCCTTAAAGTAGCTCAAAAACTTCCAAAGTTTACAGGTCTCTTCTCATTAATACACATGGGATCCTTCCTTCAAAGATCAAAAGCTAGCTCATTAAGTCAGAGAATCAGGATGACAACCAGGAAAGATGTCCATCTGCTGAGAGTCATCCTACAAAATCCCAGTGAATAAGTAGTGAATTGTCATGAGGATCCCAATTTTGAACTAGTTTCTTTCTCCAATTGCTTTAAAAAAATAAGTGCATGAAATGAGGCAAATTGTCAAAAACAAAATAAAAGAACAGTAGCACTGTCTACATTATTTCTGGAATACATATCATTTTTCTCATTGATTAAGTCTCCAGAATGTTTTTATGGATATTCATGAAAAAAGCAAAGTGACTAGAGAAGTAAAGTAGGGTTGTTTGGCAGGGAATAGTGCTGGTCAAAAGTCTAGGATATTATCATCCCCCATGGTATTTAATATTCAGTTAATATAACATAAAAAACAAGGGAAGAAATAAAAACCCAAATGAGAAAATCTATTTCACATTCATATTCCATAAATCTTAAGCTATCAAAAGGAGCAGGTGTCACATAACTTGATTGGTCAGGTCAGAAAAATGGGAAAAATATTTATCCTGCACAAAATTGCTTCCAAGATAATAATGACATTTTATAATGGAGCTGAGTTAATATGGGATGCTCAGATGATAGAAATTCAGGGTGTTAATGCCATGTGGAAAGAGGGAAACTGATTCTGCAAAAAAAAAAAAACAAGCTTTTGACTTGTGTCCTATTGGTTAGTTTATGTAGACCCAAGAAATTTATTTAGTTGGAACATTCATCTCATTTTCTCATGTCCTTTAAAATAAAAGATATCAATAAACTCTTTTGAATAAACCCTTCTTCCTGCTCTACTATTAACATGCTTCCAGAGGCTGCTAACAGCAGTCAGGCTTGTTGGGAAGTGCATTTTCTTCTTCTTAATTCACCAGGCTTCCCTATAAAAGATTAGAAGGATGGAAAACCTGGGTTTTTAAATAAGTGCTTATCAATCATATGCTATTTTAAATTGAAGAAAGCTCTTTTTTAAACGAGTTGTTGATGAAAACATACTAGAATAATTACAGTATAGCAATCAATCCAGCAAAAGGAAGTGTGGTCTTTTGTGCAACCATTTGCCCAGACTCATAAACAACTTCAAACAGAAACCTCTGTAATCATGAAAAGATTACAAATACTAAAGGAAGAGAATCTGAACAGGTTAAAATAAGGTTTCAAAAATATTCATGTTCTTAGTATATTAGATGAAACTTTTTTTGGGGTGGAGTAATGAAGGTTAAGCGACTTGCCCAGGGTCATACAGCTAGTAAGTGTCAAGTATCTGAGTCCAGATTTGAATTCAGGTCCTCCTGAATCCAGAGCTGGTGTTTTATCTAGTGTTCCACCTAGCTGCCCCCAATGAAACTTAAAAAAACAGTTAATTTGCTTTTTTTCCCCACTAGCACTAATAAAATGATACTTCAGCTGCAGGGCAGAGAATAATTACAGGGCTTTTCACTTTGAGTAATGTATTGGTTCCAAGGATGGAAGGTGTTGTATGTGCATCACAGCTTTATGAGGGTGACAAAGGTCAAAACATATTCCAAAACAATTTTTGACTGTATTGGAAAAACTCTGAAAATTACTTTACATCCTTCTGGTTTATATTTTCTGATATAAATACTAAGCCATCTAAATGACTCCCTAGTCATTTTCCCCTCCAGACAGCAGTTTCTCTGTAAAGTTCACCCAGAAGATAAAGTATAGTTTGCTCATTCCAGCACATTGAAACAATTCAGGGTTCTAATTGTGCTTCAGCAAAAATGGACTTCCTTCTACTGTGATGAACTTTACACTTTGAAAATGTCACCCAAGGAACTCAGCAAAAAAGTTAAAATATGCTGGTGTTTAGAAGGAACTGAAATACCATTTTCCTCTCCATGTGATTTCTTCTGAGACAATATAAAAAAAAAAGATTATTCTTCCAGTGCCCCCCCCAAAAAAAAATCTCAGAAAAGGTCACAGCATAATGCAAAGTCACATTGGCTGCTTAAGTAAGCCTTGCCCAGGGATAGGTCACTACTTGGTGTATCTGTGAGGAAGGCAGATGGGCAGAAGAATTTATCTTCTTTTCATCATAGTATCACTGACAGGTACATGACTTCATGAGATAGAAGTGATACAAACTGATATCTGTAGAATTTCTAAATGATGTTCTTGTTGTCTGAAAGAATTATTGTACCTTTAATGACATCATTTTCCCCACAAGGGTATACCTTATTCACGTGGCAGGAACTAGCCTAGGTCTTTATGTGATTGTTATTTGAATGATCTCTTAGAGCATCATAAATTTGAAACTGGAAGGTATTCTGAAGGTTGTCTAGCCAAACCTCCTCATTTTAGAGATTAGAAAACTGAGACCCAGGGAGGCTAAGGGTATTAGTGAAATGATCCGGGTAGTAAATGACAGCTGAGATTAGAATTCAAATTCTCTAATTCCAAATTCAGCACCGTTTTCAACTTTATAACATTCATCCTTTCGTGAGGACTAGACTTTTCACTGTTCTGAACTATATATAGAAAAAACACAATTCTTGCGTTCATGGGACATTTTTCTCATTCAACAAATCTCATCAAATTTCTATCTTATCTTACAAAACATTGTACTAGGCACTACAGGACATACAAAGAATTTCATGTGCTTCCTTCTCTGAAACAGCCTTTAAAACCCATTGAGAATATGTGTATATGTGTTTGTTTAAGGAAGTAGAGAGATTTAAATAACTAGAAAACTATGGTGCAATATTAGTGCCATAAGAAAGATACAAATAAAATGGTCTGGACATTTGGAAGAGGGACAACTTGCAGCAGAAAGAATCCACTTAGATTGTTGAAGGAGTTAGTGTTAGAGCTGAACCTTTATTGATGGGTAATTTTTTAAAGGTGGAGACGAGGAAATAAGAAATTACTGGCAGAAGCAAGAGCATGAATGAAGGAGTAGAGCTGGGAAAACATGGGGTATATTCAGGAGCCAGGGAATAACCCATTTTCAATAAAGTAGAGGCATCAGTTAGGGAGATAATGAGATTTTTTACAGAAGGGCCTGGAACATCAAGCTATTTCAATAGAGTCTAGATGGTAGTAGATGAGGTCCACAGCAGAGAGTAGGGATAATAGTAGTTGTGGTAATAATAATACCTAACATTTCAATAACACTTACTATGTGCCAGGCACTGTGCTAAGCATTTTACAATTATTTTCTTATTTGGTCCTCACAGCAACCCTAGGAAGTATTATAGTACATCATTATTCCCATTTTACAGATAAGGAAAGTCAGACAAATAAAGTTGCCCAGAGTCACACAACTAGTACATGTCAGAGACGAGTTGAACCTAGCTTTTCCTGACTCTGGGCTGGGCCCCCTATCCACTGTGCCACCTAGCTGTAGGACATTACAGAGATAGAATTTGATGGGATTTAGTGACTGAAAAGATAGGAGGGAAGGAAAGGGATAAAAATGATTCTGAAAATTGGAGCCCATCTTTAAAAAAGATAGATATAATGCACACAAACCCATGACATGATGCTGTCATGCTTTAAAAAACAAATAAACAAAACACAAAACCACTTCTCTCAGCCACAAACAGGGACATCTGGTAACTTTTTTACACATTCATTGCCAAAGGCTTTTTTCCCCCTTCCTGATTTGTCAGAACTATCTGAATGGTAAGTGTTAGAACCCTCCCTGGGATATAACTGTGAGACTTTAAGGAATAGAAGGCAAAAAGGAAGGGGAACTGTCCCAGTTGCAAGAGCAAATGACTATGAACCAGGTATAAGCCAGCCTTTCTTGCAGGGCTCCAGAATTTCCAACTTGAAAGATGTAACAACCATGGCCTGTATCCTGCAGCAGAAAGAATCCACTTAGATTGTTGAAGGAGTTAGTGTTAGAGCTGAACCTTTAATGATGGGTAATTTTTTAAAGGTGGAGACGAGGAAATAAGAAATTACTGGCAGAAGCAAGAGCATGAATGAAGGAGTAGAGCTGGGAAAACATGGGGTATAAAGATTATTCTTCCAGTGCCCCCCCCAAAAAAATCTCAGAAAAGGCTCACAGGGAGAAGTATTTCTAAGACAGACTGAACAGCTCCACAACTGTGTTTAGAATGTTTAGTCTTCAGAGAGAAATGAAAAAAACATTACCTTTCTTGACATAGATTTGAAGTTATAAATGTACTTAGTTGCATTACTGACTTCTCCATAATAATCTCAGTATGGATTTTTGGGGGGTCTATGGATTTATTTAAGCCCTTCTTGGACTTAATGACTTAATTATATTTTCAGGGCTTGAAATTGTTTTCCTTTTGTGTGTACCTACACAGATGTGCTGTGCAGTATAGTGGGTCAGCTAATGGGGCCAAGAAAAAGCAAAACTAAATTAATTTATAAGTCTGATATCATTTCTTATATTCTCTGATTATTAACTCCTTACTATGTTTTCCTTCTATAGCTTTCTAGGGGTCAACATTTAACTGATTTCTAATATGGTCCATATAGCTAAGACAGGCTCTTTCTTATTTCTGCCTTCACCACTTTTTATTTGTATGTACATGTTTGCGTGTGTGGAGTGCTCCAGAAGTCTTAGTGCAGTCTTAAGCATTAATATATGTATACATATGTGTATGTCTGTAGCTATGTAACTATATGTGGATGTGTCTATATATTGTATTCTCCATCAGAATGTAAGATTCTTAAAAGCAGGAACTGATTTTTTTTTTAATGTCCATTGCCTAACACAGAGCCTGGAACATAATATGAGACACTTAGTAAATGTTTGTTGATTGATAGATTGACTATACACTCTCACCCTTAGTGAAGTCATCCATATTCACAAATCTAATTATCCTTCTAGACTAATGACTCCCAAATCTATTAAGAATATGATAGTTTATAAGCCACAAAAGAAAATTCGTCTGATCACTTTATATACATATCTTGTTTTGCTTTGTTTTTACTCTACTCTGAATCATCCAGGTTAGTCATCTACCTTGTTCCCCAGGCCTGGCTTTAAATTACTTTTGGTAGTTTCCAGAAAATGCAATGTACTTTCAAAGAATAAAGAAACAGGGGAAGGGAAGAAGGGATGGGGGGAAAAGGGGGGAAGGCAAAGAGAGAGAGAGGCAGAGAGACAGAGACAGATTCAAAGACAGACACAGACAGACAGAGATGGAGAAAGGGACAGAGACAGAGAAAGAGAGACAAAGAGATACACAGGGTCAGAGAGAGAGGGAGAGAGAGAGAGAGACTCAGAGGTGGATATAGATACTTGTGAGATTTTGAGAGTAACACCGGGAGAGTGATAGTACCAACAACAGAAATAAGGAACTCAGGTGAAGAACAAGTTTGAGGGAGGAGGAGTATGAGGAAAAGGAGAAGGAGAAGGAGGAGGAGGAAGAAGCAGAAGAAGATAATGATGATGATAATGATAGGTAGATAAATAGAGCATTTATTAAACTCTACTATGTACAGAGACAGGGATAAAAACAGATAAAGACAGTGGTAAACACTGAAATCATGAATTTGATTTTGGTTGTGTTCAGCATGTTGCTAGACATTCAGTCAGAAATCCTTAATAGACAGGGAAATTTACCCTGCTTCATGAACTTCTCTTTAAAAAAAGCAAAAGATTTAAGTAAAACCAAAAATACAATGACCTCATTAGGAAGTGCATACAATATCTCACATCTACATGACACCCTCTTCCTCTCTATTTATAAAATAAATAATAAAAATGTATCTTCTCTCTATATAGATCTAGATCAATATTTATATTATCTATACCTGTATCTATATCAGGGCTGGTATTGGGGGGCATATTCTAGGAGGACCAGCACCTCTGGTATAAAGGCTTACTCAGCCTTTTCCAGGGCTGCTCATCCACCTTTGCGGTCCACCTGTTACCAAGCTCTCACCTGTTGCCCCAAGAAGCTGTAGAAAAACAATGCTCATGCCCTGATAAACCTGTCTTGGCAAATGGGCTAAACTAGGTTGAAGGTAACCAACAGGCTTCAAACCATTGATTTAGGGGGGCATCTACCTTAAGCATTTGAAGACTTCCCTTGGTGAAATGGACTGATGAGAACACTTTGTATGGCTTTTAGAGCTTGGTCAGACATCAAAGATTCCAAGATTATCTACTGTATCCTGGGCTGTTACTGGTCATCATGACCTTTGTCTTACCATTGGACTCCGATGACTGCAAGAGAGAGTAAGGCCAACAACTTTGTGCAACTCTGACTCACTTAAATCCATTTCATTCTCAAGTCAAGCCATCACTCTGTGATGTCATTGGTCCTCTTTGAAAATGACTAAGGTATAACTGGAAAATAATAAAATACTTTTGTGAATAAAAAAATAAAATGAATAAGGGCAAATGGGCATTCTCTGTCCTCTCTGTTCTGTATCATTTAAAATATTGTGGGACTAGCCTGTTTCTGTTCTAAATTACTGGGGAACTTGGCTGGGGTTTTTCTAATATATTGCTGTTTATGAATTGAAGGTTACTGTACCAGTTTAGGTAGTAAACATTTATTATTAATTAAGATCACATATTACTAAAGTATTGACCACATGTCTGACTAACTTCCCTACTAGTTACATACCCAGCACATTTTGCCACATGGGAGAGAAGAGAACATGTGGCTCATTCAAACAGGTCCCAGGCACAAGAAAGAGCATTGACTGCATTTAACAGAAGTCTAAAAAAGCCCCAGCACCATATTGTCTCGAAGAGAAGGGACAAGGCCCCAAACAGAGTTCAGAAACTCCTAGAGAGACAGCTACTAGACAGCCTTCCTTACCTAACCTGTGCCCGGAATGTCCTTCACCTAGGGATCTCAGTCTTTTTCCTCTTCTGATAGAGGTAGCTCTTACACACTGATCAAAGCTAATTGGCTAGCATCATTCAATTCCATTGGTTGATGTGACCTGAGGGTGGCCCATATTAAAATGAGCTGTACATTACTGACATTAGGGCCTAGTGCAAAGGCAAATGGCCTGAGGGCAAAGGTGCTTTCAAATAGGTGTGGTTTCTATCTCTACTGAGTTAGTCTAATCTCTATTGTATCTTTGGGCTATCTCTGAAAAAGACCAGCTAAAGTTTCTTCAAGTGGGGCTGAAGTGAAAGCTGACTAAGACTGGGTCCCTGTGTTCCCCAAGAAATCCATAATTAATAATTATTTTCTCACAATTCCTACCACGAGCTGACTATCATAGGGCTTCATTATAAAATGCAGGATAACCTTCACATTTTTCCTTTGTCTTTCCTCTTTTCTATCAGAAACTTAATTGTAAACTGACAAAAGCATATAAATATGCAAAAAAATAATAATTGGGAAAAATATTCATTCTATCATTACATGGACAGTTTCAGCTACCTTTTAACTGCGGGAAGGATGGTTGTTCCTCTCATTTATGGCCATGCCTACCTGTCATTGCCAAATATTTTTTTCCTGATGCATTGCTTTGATCACATTTTAATTACACATAGACTTACACATGTACTTCAAATCAGGTATACCACATGGTCCAGTAACCCCTTCACGGCATGAGTCCTGAGCAAATCTAGTAAAGCCTAAGAGATAGCACATCTCCATTCTTATCACTTGTCTTTGACCACATGTTTTCCTATATTCCCATTACTATTCTCTGGCCTTTGTAACTGTCTCTTGAAATTCTAAACAACCTTCAAGATCAGCTCTCACATCCTGCATGAAGCCTAACCTGATTTCCTCTGAACCTTTTTATCTTTTTATAGATTTCTTCTTCTCTCTCTGTCTCTGTGTGCATGTCTGTGTGTCTGTGTATGGCATCAGATTTATTATTTTTTTATATTGTACCATAGTATCACAGAAGCATAGAATGTTAGACATGGAAGGTACCATATCTTTTTGAGTTGCCCCTTTATATTATAAGCTTTTCAGTTCCTCACATGATGTCATGGCTGCAAAGACAATTAATAAATATTTAATGTTTTCTGAGTTAGTAGTCAGTAATTTTTCCTAGGATTTATTCAGCTCTGGATCTCTAACCTGAGATCATCTTTAAGATATGAACTGGAGGGGCATCTAGGTGGCACAGTGGATAGATCACCGGCCCTGGAGTCAGGAGGACCTGAGTTCAAATCCGGCCTCAGACACAACACTTACTAGCTGTGTGACCCAGGGCAAGTCACTTAACCCCAATTGCTTCACACACAAAAAAAGGAAAAAGAAACAAAAAAGATATGAACTGAAATTCCTGTCTTTCATGATGACCAAATTCAAGACCATTAATACATTTCATAGTATCAGCAACTTACTGATCAGCCATAGGATATAGTGAGTTATCCATAAGAGTCTTTGCCAACTTAGAACAAGATTTTCAGATGTGTGATAGGTGTTGACTCTCACTTTCAATCCTCAGAGAAATGATTCTTCCTTTCTCACTTCTGCCTCGTAATGTTTGCTTTCTGCTAGTAATAGTCATCATGACATTCAGTGCATAACACATTGCCTTGCACATAGTTGGTGATCGATATATGACAGTGATGATGCTAAACATGATAATGACCTCTAGTCATTCTGTATTGGTTTCAAGCATCATACCAGTCTTATGGAGCATGGTCATATCATAAATCATGGAAGGCAGTAAGCAGTAGGTTTTATTCAACATAGGAAACTATTAATGTTGGGTGAGATAGCCTTCATATTGTTCCCTTAGTTATCGGATCACTTGATTGTTGTTTCTTTTTATCTTACTAAAAATAAAACTGATAAAAAACAAAAGTTAAAAAATAAATAAATTGTGCCTCTTCTTGGATATCATTTAGTTTGTAGGGGTGGGGGGGTGGGAAGAAACTAATTATTTAAAACCAGTAGGTACATACTTGTTTCATGAAAATTAATTACTCTCCATTCATTTCCCCCCCCCCATAAAATTCATCGAGAACTATTGTTATTTTCACTGAGGAAATTGTTTTTAGGGCAGGTATTCTTAGAATATAACAGTTCTTCATCACAGACTGTTACATTGTTTTCAATGAGTTTCCAAATGAATAAATGCCTGGAGGACATTTTTATTTAAAGGTTAATAAACCTAAGCATTCTCAAATTTAATTGGAATTAAAAGGATTTTCTCTCAGGTGAATGTAGCAGGATTTAAAAACATTTTATGGGTCAAAAATGAGGAGAAAAATAGTTCTGTATTAAAAGGCTACTTTGAATCCTGGATTTTTATCAGCTACAGGTATTTGAGTGATTTTCTGACTCATTGATAAGAAAATTGTTGAGCAATAATAATAATAATTTTAGTTACTTCTTCCACATATTATTTTTGCTTTTGATGCTCTCATAAATAAATGATTTATGAAGACATTGAAATAACAGCTAATATTTGTGAAACACATTGAGAATTACACAGTATTTTCCTCACAATAGCCTTTTAGACACATTTTATAGATGAAAAAACTAAAACTTAGCATTCAAGTGACTTGTCCACAATCATATAACTTATTTTTATTTTTCACTCATTTTTTGTGGTATCCAACACTTTATTAACCCACCTGGGGTTTTCTTGACAAAGATATAGGAATGGTTTGTCATTTCCTTCTCCTGATCATTTTACAGATGAGGAAACTGAGGCAGAGTTAAGTGACTTGTCCAGGGTTACACAGTTAGGAAGTGTCTAGACCCACCACTCTATCCATTGTGCCACCTAGCTACCCCCAATATGCTTATATGAATGTGTATGTATATGTGTATGCATATGTTTATGTTTATACACATATATATGCATTGTATAGGTGTATATATGTATATACTATTTTTATATAAACTATATTTACATGTTACACATTTATATATTTACCTATGTCTTTATATATTATATACATACATATATTATGCTATACAGTTAACAATAATAAATACCATTTACATAACACTTTAAGGCTTGCAAAACACTTTATAAATGATATCTTATTTGACCCTCACAACAACACTGGAGGTAGGTACTATTATTGTCTCTGTTTTATAAATGAGGAAACTGATGAAGACAGAGGTTAAGCAATTTTCCCAGGATCATATAGGTATCAAGTGCCTAAGGCTGGATTTGAATGCACTTCTTCCTGATTCCAGATCCAGTGCTCTATCCATTATGCCACGCAGCTGTAGTAAAGGTCTAAATTTGCACTGAAGTCTCTTAACTCTAAAGACCAACATTCCACCAAACTTCAGCTTCATTAGCTGAGGGTAGCAAAGGATAAAGCTCAGACTATTTCTAGTTTTTGTTTCATTTATTTTAACAGACCTTTCTAGTCCATGAAGAGGGAAAAAAGAGAAACCTGATATCAGGAACCTTAGTTGTAATCTATGCTTTTTGATTATCAATGACAGAATCCAAAAATTACAACCAAACGTCTCTCACGGGTTCTGAAATTGAGTTTCTGAAAAAGCACTGTAGTTGTAATAGGAGGTAAAGTGTGAAGTTTCAGAGAAATGAGCTGTGAATTGAACCTGCAATGGAAATTGATCCTATCAGTCAGTTTCTGCCCTTATTCATGGAAAAAACAGAACTGAATGTAGAGGAAACTAGGATCACTGATTAAATGGGATGCTAAAGTGCCATGGGCTAGAAACAGGGCTTGCTGGTCCCTCAGGTCAGAGCTGCAACTGTCAACCTACACTGCTTGATACCCAGCTGAAGCTGGCAGAAAGAGAACAGGATGAAAGATGCTGCAGGCACCAGCGGGGGATTGGTAAGAACTACCTGACTGAGCTTGAGGCATGACAGACATGGAACTCCTTTGGGAGGCCATTCTCCTTCTTATCATGAGTCAGTGGGCCTGGATTGTCCCGGTTGGCCTCATGATTCATGCCAATGGGGCTTATCATAATAGCCACAATAAGGAAGGGAGAAAATGTCAGAGTATCCCAAGGGTGTGAATGTGGCAAAGCCAGTCTTAGCAATCAGCCCTTAACTCTCATTTCCATCTTAACAAATATCAGAAAAGCGAGATGGGGGATGGGTGAGTTTGGAGAGGAGAAAGACGCAAAGAAAATGGAGGGTAGCAAATATTATACAATTAGTAACAGTTTGTTAGTCATAGGAATATAATGTATTACCCTATTATCTAACCCCAAGAGATTTATATGTTGTATATAAAATGGTAGTAATGGTATGCCAAGCCTGTTTTGACGGTATTTGTCTTCCAGTCTGGAAATGCAGTCTGAAAAGCAATTAGCATACTGAAATTCCACATATTTGTTTATGAAATTGTCATTTAGTTCCTACAATGTGATCTATTCTCACACCAATGCCCTTCAGGGCCTATGGAGATCACCAATATCACTTTCAAGAGCAAATGTCACTGTGGAATGCCTGATTCACACTTAAGACATAGATAGGAACAGAGCCATTAGAAACAATGAAGATAAAGGTACTATAAAATACTAATGTAAGATGTAATTGTCATAAATTCATTACTACATCAGAACTCAATTTTATGGAATGGCAGGGGGGAAATCCCTTTTAACCTTTAGGCATTTTGTTTTAGTTGCCGCTGAAAGGAATGTCAGATTTTTACTGAGTTATTGGGCTTAAAATATAAATGCAGTGTGCTGATGAGAGGTATTTATCTCCCCACTGTGAAAAGAGAATGCAGGTTTCCAGTTTATTTTAGAGGCACTGTGTTGTGGTTTATTAGCCATCTTCCTTTCTTATAGTGTGCTCCTTTGGTCATAGGGGAGATATAAATGGTAGAACTGTGGAGGGCAGTTTCCAACTGAGGAAGATTACATCACCTTTTGCCATCATTCTCTTTAAGCAGGTTAGACTTAGGTGGTAAAAGCTAATGAGAGGAGGTTTATAAAATCAAAAACCCAAAAGTGGCTTCCATCCCTCTCTGTTGATAACAACTTGGAAGCCTAAAAGACAATCTCAGGGCAAGGCCTCATTTTGACCTTAATGACAAGATTTATCTTCTCTATTCACAAAAATTCTTGTGAGGTCTTCTTTCCTATTTTGTTTTACTTTTTTCTTCTTTAAGATTTAAAAATCTAGGTTATTAAGAATAAAAATGTGGGGGACAGCTAGGTGGTGCAGTGGATAAAGCACTGGCCTTGGATTCAGGAGGACCTGAGTTCAAATCCGGCCTCAGACACTTGACACGTACCAGCTGTGTGACCTTGGGCAAGTCATTTAACCCTCATTGTCCCACAAAAATTAAAATAAAAAAAGAATAAAAACGTGCTTGACCCTCAGACAGTTGGAAATAGTTATCATACTATTTAGAGTCAGCAAAGCCTACATACTTTCACTAACTGCTTTTGAATTTCAAATTCCTAAAATATTCACTAGAAATAATTTCTACATTAAAAAAGCCCTGTTGTGGTAACCAGAATTGGGGGAGCAGTGGAGTGAAGAGGTAGGAAGAGGGATAGGGTGAGAAATTCAGCAAAGTTTATTGAGGGGATTTTTTAAAAATTTTATTATTTCTATGATATATTTGTGTATATGTGTGTGTGTGTGTGTGTGTGTGTGTGTGTGTGTGTGTGTATTTTTCTGGAGTTGCCTTGAAGTTTGTTTTGTTTCCTTTTTACCTAGAAAAAAGAAAAAAAAAACATGTTTGTTTATATAGTGAAAGGTTATTTTCTGTTGAATTTAAGTTATTACTGCAGGACTTGTTCAAACCAATATCCAGAGCACTTATTCACTTTATTAGAAAGTAAAAATGATGGAAATCTTTGGAGAATGTTTAGAACAGTCTTGGTGAAGATACATTGATTAATAAGAAAAAGGGAGGAGGATGCATATTAATTTGTTTATGAGGGAGCTCTAGCTCATTAGAACTTTTCTAAATATTCAGCCAGTGAAGCAGTTGATAAAATTAGACATTCTCTTTAATCTTGTAAAAGTTTCTAATTAAGAAAAAAAGGCCCAATATTATTCCTAAATATCTGATGTCTAATATGTTTTCTAATAGTAGTAATTTAGACCTACAAAGTAATTCACCAATCATGAAGATTCCATGGAAATTATAATTTATTGGGGGGAATTTAACTCAAGTTAAATCACACAATCTCCTGAGATAGAAATTACTTCTCCATCATTGAATCTCTTATGCCTTGTACTTTTTTTTAACCTAAAACTAAACACATGGCCTTTCAAAATGTTTCCTTTTTTAAGGCCTTCTTAAAAATACATTTTCTTCTATTGAAATAGGGAACATTGTGGAAAATCTAGGTTATATGGTAACCAAGCATGTGTTGCTTTTTTTTTTTTTTTGGAGGGGGGACCTCTCATATACTTTTGTATCAATTTATATTATAATGATTTGTATGTATATTGTCTCTTCTATTCAATTATATGCCTTTTGGATGCAAGGACTATCTGTTTTATTTCATCTTTTTATATTCTGTGCATATCACAGTGTCTTTCACAAAGTATCTTTCCCGTAATAAATATTTGTTGAATGTATATGGTCAATTCTTGAGATAATAGAGAAGTATTTTCACTGGACTTCTACATTCTCCAATGAAAGGCACACTGTAAGTGTACATTGAGACCAAAAACACCCAAATTCATCTGATGCAATCTTCTATAATTCTTTTTGTACAGATCCTATGCGTGGACCTAGAAAACTTGAAGTAGTAGAGATCAAATCTCGGCAAATCACAATCCGTTGGGAACCATTTGGCTACAATGTCACTCGCTGCCATAGTTATAACCTTACTGTCCATTACTGTTACCAAGTGGGAGGACAAGAGCAAGTCCGAGAAGAAGTGAGCTGGGACACAGATAATTCACACCCTCAGCACACAATCACTAACCTGTCACCCTACACTAATGTCAGCGTGAAACTCATCCTCATGAATCCAGAGGGACGAAAAGAAAGCCAAGAGCTTATTGTACAGACAGATGAAGACCGTGAGTACTTTACAATTACATTTTTCCATGAAGCTTTTTTTTAACAAAAAATTCTTTCTTTTTAAAAATACATTGGCTTAAAAATGAGATCTGAAAAAGAATTTTAAAAAAAGTTTAAGTTTTAATGAAATATATGTTTATACTACATGTCTGTGTGTGCTTCACTATTTTCAAGCACTGGAAAGGATCTGTAGTGGGGAAACAGGGACTAGATTTGTGATTTCATTGCTCTAGGGCAATGGTGGCAAATTCATATATAAATGGGGGCCACTAAAGTATATATGAAGATTTCCATGGGCTACATATTGATGTAGAAAATGATATATTAGCAAATCTATTTTGTATTCTATCTTTATTTCTCTTATTAAATTTTTCACAATTGCATTTTGAGCTGATTCAGCCTTGGTGGAGAGGGTTTCTATCCATGTGTTTGAGACCTTTAGTTTAGGGAACTCCTAGGTGAGGAACCTGTCTTGACCAATGCAAATTTCTCTTTTTTTCTCCCTGGGTAATAAGTGATTTTATTAATCATGCTAGTGTATAATTAATAAAATGATGGTCATTTGGCTGCTTGTCTTAGACAAAAAATCCAGGCCTATCTAGCAATTTGAGAGTTTGTTGTTTAAGCCACTAATGATATATTTGCCTAGGTCACATGATCAGAGACTATCAAAGACCCAGTTTTTCTGATTCTGAAGGCAGTTGTCTATCTACTATATCATACTGTCTTTCTGTAATTATAGTAATATATCATTATATAAGGTAGTTTTTGTTCCTTTGAATTCCAGTCAGTCAACCAGCATTTATTAATCAGCTACTATGGGCTAACCAATGTGTTAAGCATTTTTAATATTATTAACTCACCTTTCTAGGACTTGTTAATATTTTGTTAAGGTGGAGCAATAGAAAAATTGCTGGGCCTGGAGTCAGTAAAACCTGGGTTCAAATCTGACTTCAGACACTTACTAGATGTATAACCCTGGATGAATCACTGCACTCTGTTTGCCTCAGTTTCCTCATCTGTAAAATAAGCTAGAGAAGGAAATGGCAAACCACTTCAGTATCTTTGCCAAGAAAACCCCAAATGAGGTCATGAAGAGTTGAACACAATTTAAACGACTGAATAACACACACGGCAAAAAAAAAAAAAAAAAAGAGATTTACAAAATGTTTTCCTCTTGAGAGTCATCATAGTATAAGGGTCAGAGCATCAGCCATAAAGTAATAAAACCCTGAGTTTGAATTCCACCTTTGACACTGAGTTTTGGGGTGATTGATGTGGATTAAATCTAAGCAAAGCTCTCTAATCTCCCCAACCCATTTTACCAGTGAGTCCCTGAGGCCTGGGTCAGTCTGAACCCCAGGCTTCTTATTCCAAATTCAGTGCATTTTTCATAGTAGTATACCATTTTTCTAATTTAATATAGTATTTTATTTTTTTCTAGTTACATTTAGAGATAGTTCTCAACATTTGTTTCTATAAGATTTCTAGTTTCAAATCTTTCTCCCTCTCTCCCCCTTCTCAAGAGAGAAAGCAATCTGATATAGGTTATATATGTACAATCACATTAAACATATTTCTGCATTAGTCATGCTGTGCAAGAAGAATCAGAGCAAAAGGGAAAAACCTCATAAAATGGAAACAAAAAATTAGAAATAGTATGGTGCAATCTACTTCTAGATTCCACAGTTCTTTTTTTTTTCTGGGTTTGGAGAACATTTTCTATCATGAGTCCTTTGGAACTATCTTGGAACATTTGTGTTGCTGAGAAGAGTCAAGTCTATCACAGTTGATCAACACACAATGTTATCGATACTCTTAGTATACCATTTTTTAAAGGAACTGATAGTTGTTGTTTGTCCTTCATTCCCAAAGAGGACCATGATGTCAGGGTGATGTCATAACTTGCACTGAATTAGATTTAAGTGAGGGAGGGCTTGGAGGGCTATTCAAGGTCACCATCTTCAGTCTTTTCTCCAGAGCCATCTGGGTTCAATGGCAAGATATACATCAGGAAGACTGGAGATTGTCCCATTTGTTTAAGGCAATTGGGATTAAGTGATTTGCCCAGAGTCACACAGTTACTAAGTGTCTGAGGTGAGATTTGAACTCAGCTCCTCTTGACTCCAGGGCCAGTGCTCTATCCACTGTACCACCTAGCTGCCTCAAAGGAACTGGTACATTTGAATGATGGATGCTTATAGAGTCAAAAAAGCAGGATTCAAATCCCAGTTCTACTGAGTAGTAACCTATGTGACCTTGGGAAAATTACTTAACTTCTCTGGGCTTCAGATTTCTCATCCATAAAATGAAAATATTTTCCTAGATGACCTGTGCAGTCCTATAAAGCTATGAATCTGTTATCTTTTGCTACTATGAATTATAAAGAACAAAACAAAATTCAAATAATTATTTTGGTGGTGTTATTGTTTAGTCATTTTCAGTCATGTCCAACTCTGCATGGCCCCTTTTGGTGTTTCCTTGGCAAAGATACAGGAGTGATCTGCCATTTCCTTCTCCAGTTTATTTTACAGATGAGGAAACTGAGGCAAAAAAGTTTAAGTGACATGCCCACGGTCACACAGCTAGTAAGTTTTTGAGACTGCATTTGAATTCAGGTATTCCTGACTCCAGGCCCTGTCCACTATCTACTGTGACACTTAGCTGCCCTGTAATTCTAGACATTAAAAAAGGAAGGAAGGAAGAATGGAAAGAAGGAAAAAAGGAAGGGAGGGAGGGAGGGAAGAAGAAAGAAAGGGAGGAAGAAAAAAAGAAACTGTTTTGTAAAATCTGTCTAAAATATGAGGAAGTATGGTATAGTGCATGCAGGGCTAATTAAACTTTTTCTATTTGTGACCCCTTTTTGCCTGAGAAATTTTTATGTGACGCCAGGTATACAGGTATATAAAATAGGTATACAAATCAAACATTAACTGCCATTTTTTTCCACAATCCTCACATTCAGTTACACAACCCTACCTGCAGTTGCAACCTATAGTTTAATAAGTTTTGGTATAATGAAGGGTCCTGGGCTTAATTTCAAGATAAAGCAGGGCTTGAACCTTGCTTATAACCTGTGCTAGTGGTATGACCCTGGACGAGTCTTTTCATTGGTCATTCTGGATATCAATTTCCTCATCTCTAAATTGGTGATACATTATAATACCTCCCTCACAGGTTTATTGTGAAGATTGAATGGGATAGGGGGCAAATAGGTGGTACAGTGGATAGGGCACCGGCCCTGGATTCAGGAGGACCTGAGTTCAAATCCAGACTCAGACACTTGACACTAGCTGTGTGACCATGGGCAAGTCACGTAACCCCAATTGCCTCACTAAAAAAAAAAAAAGATTGGATGGGATAAAGTATGTAATATACATCATGGACTTAAAGCCACTGTATGTGCCAATTTTACATTATAGTTTCAATAAATGTTACAGAACTTGAAAATCTTTAAATTCAAACAAATAAGGTTAAGACTCAGAAACATGACTTTCATGTAGACATTGTAGCAACCTACAATCTCCAAAGTATCAAAATTGTGAGGCACCCAACAGGCAATGGAGAGACATATATTGGACATAAATAAACCGTGGCATATTTAACAGCAAAAATTTGTGGGCAAGAAGTGACACAAAACATATCCTCAATAAGATATATTACTTTAAAAAGAAGCAAACTGATTTTGGAACAAGAGTAAGAAAAAAAATAGTATGGTGGTCTGTGTACTACATGGGTGTATTATGTACTTTTAAGAGGCCTAGAGATAAATTTCTAGGCTATTGGATGAAAGATTTATGGGAAGTTTCTGGTAAGAATTCTTCAGGGTAAGAGGGGTTGGGTTACAATGTATACCTCTAGAAGAAAGTTCCCACTACATCATCGAGATCACAGATCTACTGAAATAACCTAAAGATAATAAAAGATGATAGAAGCACATATATTCACATATTATATATATATATACATATATGTATACGCATAGATGCATTTATACTTATAAATGCAAACGCAAATATGTACATATATATGAAATATACAAACCATTATTCCAGTTTTGTACTGGAGTTGCTAATAGTAATATAATCACTCATTAATGAGTACATGTTAATGTTTTAAAATAATAATACCTTGCTTTTTTATATGAAACCAACATATCTTTATTATAGACTTGCATACTATTTGTCCAACATGTGGCAGGTTCAAGGGAACCTATGACTTTTTTTTTCTGACAACATGATAGTTTACTTGGAAAATCCTAAGGAATCAGCAAAGAAACTGAAATGACTAGTAGTTTTAGTAGAGTTACGGGCTACAAAATAAATGCACGAAAATCAATAGCAAAATTCATATGGAAGGAAAGTCATATTCAAAACAACTACAAAATGAATAAAATGTCTGGAAGTCAATCTACCAAAGCACATATAAAACCTGTGTAGATATAATTTTAATGTGACTCCTCAGTTTCCCTAACTGTGAAATGAAGCTTTGTAATTCTGTTATTAAAGTCACTGTAAATATGCAGCAGGTGAATTTAAAATGCAGTGAAATTACTGATTCTGGAAGGTTTCAATTTATATTCTGTTATATTTGCAGTTTTCACAAGTTAAACAAGAATCAAAATTAATTGTGTTTGCTTTCCTAGACTTCTTTTGTCCAAAGATAGATATGACATCCAGTGAACTTTTCAGAACTTAATATAGGTCACTAGTAAATTTTAATAACATAGCCAATCAATGATATTTCACCATTTGAAAAGGAAACATAATTTAAGTAGGAAGAGGTCTATAATTCACCTTTGTCATTAATGGGGAAAAGTTATTGTTCACCATACTTCTGAAACCAATGTACTTTCCTAATGTACCCAAAATATTCTCTCAGATTTTTTGGTCTAAAGCTTAAATTCTGACACTCTAACGTTATATGAACCTATGACTTCTTATCTTCCATGGAAGAGCTAAATTAATATCTAATAATCCTCCCTCTTTTTTTAAAAAAAAGGACCTATGACTTCATTTTTATAAATAACTCCTGGTGAGGGACTGTTCTTACATTGCAATGCCAACTGGTAATTGTTCTCAAATTTATAATTTTAGAGTTGCATAAGATTCTAAGAAGTTATATGACTTACCTAGGGTCATACACCTGATATGAGATTCTGAATCCATTTCTTTATTCATTATGTTATACTGATCCTCATATGAATCCATTACAGAAAAAATGTGTTGAACTATTCTGTACAGACTTTAAATGCAATGAGTTCAGTATGGTCTAAAGTAGTTAGCAAAATCTTCACAAAAGAGGCAGAGCTTGAGCAGAACTTTGAAATGTTTTTAGGATTTCGACAGAGAAAAAGGAGAGGGGTGGCATACCTAGGTAGGAAAAAATAGGATAAGACATGGAGGTAGAGTAGACATGAAGGTCTAGGCAAAGAGGTCAGGTCTAGTCTTTAATGAAGCATGCATCTTGGAAAGGACTGGAAAGGAAATTTGGAAAATTGGGGTGGAGTTGAGAGTATGGAAAGCCTTGAAATTCAAAATTTTGGATTTTATGAGATACTTAATTGTAGGTTATTGAGCTAGGAGTGGCATGATGAAACTAGTAGTCTAAAGAAGTCCAGCCTTATAGCTACATGTAAACTATGAGAGGAAAATGACTAATTTTGGAGAAAGATTGCAGACTTTCACAGTAATTGAGGCATGACATTTCATGTGGCTGGAAATAATGCATCCAATAGACTTTTTTCCTAGTATTTTTAGTTGCTTACCCATTTTGTTGATCTGATCTTTTGTCTTTATTGATGTAAACAGTTAGAAATATAAAATTTCCCCTGAGTAATGCTTTGACTGCATCCCATAAATTTTATGTTGTCTCCTTGTCATTACCTTAAATGAAATCATTGATTGTTTCCTTCTTTGAGCCACTCATTCTTTAGGATTATTATGTACTTTCCAATTAATTTTAATCTATGCTTCAAAATCATAGATTTTACTTTACCCAATGTAATTTTTATTGCATTATGGGCAGAAAAAGATTTATTTAGTATTTCTGGTTTTTGCATTTGTTTGTGAAGTTTTTATGCTCTAATACATGGTCAATTTTTGTGAAGGTGCAATGCACATCTAAGTAGTAGGTACAATTCTTTTAATTCCTATTCAATATTCTTCAGAGATTTCTCATATTTAAATATTTTAATATTTATTCATTCCATGATTTCTTTCTTCTTTATCCAAGAGCCATTTGGAGGAAAAACTCATCTTGGTGATTATTTGGATAGAGAAGAGGAAAGGGGAGAGAAATTGAAAAGAGATTAGAGGAACATTGATAACACCGATAAAAATAGTTTAATTAAGAATCAGAACTGATATGTCTACATATACACATGTGGAAATTGAATGCAGATTTTCATGATTTTGAGTCTAATACTCTATTCATTGTGTCATGCTTCATCCTCCTATTGGCAGTTCCAAAAGTCTTTGTGCAGTTTAAAGCTATTAAAGCTTTAAACAGGACTAATTTTTTTTTACTTTCCTACATATTATCTCTGTGTTTATGTGTGTATATGAATGTACACATATGTATATACACACATACACACACATATATATTAGTCTATATATATCTATATCCATCTAAATATCCCTATATGCATCTTGCATGTTTGTGTGTGTGTAAACACAAACACAAACATAAATGCACACACACCTATTGATACATCTATAGATGTATATACCTGTGTGTGGGACATACCCATGCTACATATGTGTTATAATTTCACAGTAGTGGGCAGGGGAGCTGAAATATAGATGATACCAAAATTCACTTGATTTGCATAGAAGTTTATTTGAAACAGGAAGTTATAGCAAAATCGCCACTAAACCATATACAATGATCCTTGTTGGTACATAGTGTATCAGAAAATCACATATTAACAGCTATTTTTATTATATTTTATTATATTCTTATTTATGTTGTTTACTATTTCCCAATTACATTTGAATTTATATCTTTGACACCTCTGTCTTAGCACATCATATGTTTTCTGAAATATTTCATTTTTTTCAAATTTTATACTGAGGCAAAATTTTAATATCAGTTTGATTTACCCTATAATCTAACACATATTGAGGCTCCCCCTCTGTGACCCTCCTATTCAAGAAGCTTCAGCGTTTCCATATTGCCTCTAGGATAAAATAGAATAAGGTAAAAAAATACTGTATTTGCTATTTATGATTCTTCAAAATTTGGTTCAAGCCTATTTTTAGGCTTTACTGTGTATGTCTGCCCTTTATATACTTTATATTCTAGCTAAACTGGCCTACTCACTGTTCCCCATATGCAGCATCTTCATGGCTTGCCCAAACTGTTGCCTACCTGGAATTCCCTCCTTCCTTACTTCCATCACTTAGAATCCCTAGCTTTATTCAGCTTTATTCACTTTTCACCTCCTGGATGGAGCCTCTTCTGACACTGTCTGTCCTTCCTCCCACAGTTATTTTGAATTTACTTTATGTATATTATATCTTTATCTTTTCACATGTTGTTCTCTCCTAGCAAAACAAAACCTTTTTGAGGTCTGTTTCATCTTTTTTTTTTTTGTATCCCCAAAGCATAGGACAATGCCTGGCACATTTTTGCCTCTTAGTTGAATGTTTCTTAGAATGAATCTCATTTATACACTTAATATAATAATACTTGAACACCTGAAGGATCTCTAATGTTTTGGGTATCAGTACCCTTCCTATTAACACAAAATATGACTCTTTTTTGTAGTTTTCCTAAGTGATTGTGACCAAAAAGTTCATCATGCTCTTTCCAACATGGTGATAAGCCTCTTTGAACCTAGCTAGACTATTCTCTGTATAGAAGGAAGATGTTATATATAGATATAGATAGGTTGATAGGCAGATATAGATAGATAGATAATAGATGATAGATATAGATAGATAGATAATGATGATAGATAAATAGATAGACAGATGGATGGATGGATGGATGGATGGATGGATGGATGGATGGATGGATGGATGGATGGATGGATGGATGGATAGATGTATGGATGATAGATCAATGATAGGTTGATGTATGGATAGATAGGTAGATAGATAGATGGATAGAGATAGAGATAGAGAGTTAAAGATAGAGATAGTCACTGGATCTATACACTGAGTCTTTTGAACATTATGGAATCCACCATAGCTTCTACTCTCCTGGTATCAGAGCAGAAATGTTAATGGCATTATGAATTCTGTCATAAGAAGACTTATATAATGTATTTGAAAGCCAGCTATAAAATTATTTTTGTATCATCTGGTGTGTGAGAATCATTTTTCCCCAGCTCTCCTTGACTGGAGAGTTATCTATACATGTCAGTAAACATTTATTAAGTGCTTATATTCTGAACGCTGTGCTAAGTGCTAGAGATGCAAAAAAAGGCAAAACAGTTTACTGTCAAGGAGTTCATTGTCTAATACAGGAAACAACATGTAACCAGCTACATACAAACAATAATTAAACAGGATGAATTAAAATAATCAACAGAGGGATGCCACTAGACTTAAGAGGGATTGGGAAACCCTCCATGTAGAAGGTGGGAATTTAGCTGGAACTTGAAGGAAACCAAGGAAGTTGGGAGAATTCTGATGGAGTGCTTTGGATGTATGTCTGTCTATAGTATACTCTTAAAGACATTAATAATGCACATTTATAGAGTACCTTATAATGCACAAAGAACTTTGTGTATGTCATCTTATTGGGCCACAGAACAATCCTGTGAGTAAGATACTCTGGGTTTTACTGTCTCCATTTTACAGATGAGGAAATTGAGGTCCGTTTAGTTTTAAGTGACTTGACAAAACTGCTTCCATTAAGTGTTGCAGACACAACTCTAATCCTGAAACCAGTCTATAATTATATCATCTACTACCTGTTATCCTTCCATATACATCCCTTATTTGGTCATTTATTTTTATAGCTCTTTTATGTTAAGGCATTTATTTTATGAGAAAGCTTTTCAGTGTCACTGTTTCTTCTTTCTGGAACACAGTATGTCCTTGGTACTAGTTGGTGACCAAACAAGTCTACGAATGAGATTATGGTTATATGAAATGTGGTGTTGTATCATGAATAAAGGGACTTAAAAGTTTTTCTTGGGTTAAATGAGAAGACCCTTTGTAAAGAACTAAGTCTTTTCTACCTATTATCATTTTTCCTAAAAAATTATTACTTTCTATATTTTAATGACAAATCAGTTGAATTTGGTTGTGCTTCAAGCATTATAGGGAGCAACATGACACAGAGGCAAAACAACAATAACAACAACAACACTGATTTTAAAGTCAGAGGACTGAGTTCAAATACCAGCTTTGCTACTATATATCTAGTTGACTATGGATAACTTTCTGAGCCTCAGTTTCCACATCTGTAAAAAGAAAGATATTAGATTAGATGAAATTTCAAGATCCCTTGTAGCTTTCAATTTCTGACTATGCTTAAATTTTTTATTTTCCTTTAAAAAATAGATAACATGATGTGAAAATTATTGAATGCCAATATTTTCTCTTACTTTAAGGAAGAGATGACTGGATATTATTTTCTTTGTTTCCCTCTAAAGGAAAATCATTCTAGCCAAGGGGAGGTGGTAGGTAGTAGGGCAGGAGACGATTAGGACAATAATTCTATTGCTATTTGAAAGTCTCTATGGCAGAGTGAATACATCTGCAGAATATCAAATATTGAGTTTCTATGAGAAATTAAAACCTAACTGATGTTCATCTGACCAAAACTGTACTTTTTGTTGTTGTTCTCATTAGTTCCAAGTTCTGTTCCCATTGAATCTATCCAAGGAAGCACTTTTGAGGAGAAGATATTTCTGCAGTGGAGAGAACCAGCTCAGACATATGGTGTGATCACCTTCTATGAGGTAGAGAACATATAAATTTGATGATAATTTCAGTTCAATTCAACAAGTATTTACCAAGTGCTTATTAATTTTGATTTAAAGAATCCCCATAGAATGCCCATATATTTGTATTCAATAAGTATGTAATTATTTTGATTAAGAACTAAATAGTCATAAAGCAGCCTTTTTAATATATTTAAGCACAGATATACAATACATGTTAATTACCAGTCTATGATGTATACTTTTTGAATGAGTATGTGTAATGAACTGGGTGGGTGTTTCCAGGTTAGTGATCATATGCTATAAAGCTAAAATTTTGAAAATTATCTTTCTTGAAAATTGAATTGTGTTATTTTATTTAGATACTAAATATTTTAAAAGTTTAGATATTGATGTTTCTTAACCCTAAAATATTATTTTGCTGAATTGTAGAGGATATGAGATTATGCAATTTAAAAGTCAATAAAATTCACCTGGGGAGTGACAATAGAATAATGACTCTTGGTTTTCGGGAATTAGCAATTCTCTTCAGACTTCTATGACACCGTCATGTCTAGTGATGTGTGTCAGATAGTTGAATGATGGTGAAGAAGATTTTGATGAATAGTTCAAGAAAAAAATAGAAATAGCAGCGGTGACAGTCATCACCACATTTGTATGAGAATCATTTCACTAAACCTATTGTAATAGAAACAAGCAGGTAGACTTTTTTTAAGCTAGCATTTATTTGAATGCAAATTCAACAAAATTATATGTTGTTAGGTTTCTGGGAATTGCTGCTGTTCCTCATCTGGAACCTCTGCTTGAATACCTTTCAGAAAAACTGACAAAAGACTGAGCAGATTAAGCTGTCAAACAGTAATCACTGTTCACCCTCATATCTGACCCAACTAGCCTTACATTATGTTTCCATAAATCTTCTGAAACTTGGTATTGAAATGCAAAAAAAAAAAAGAAAAAAGAAAGAAAAATTAATTGAATGCTAAAGGAATTTCAATAAAAGAAAAAAAGCTGATTTCAATGTTAAGCTATTGCTGTTAAAATGGAAGAAATATTAAGAAATTACCTGACTTGTCCCTTTTTCATAATTATTTCTGACAATTGACTATTCGATCACAATTTTTAGAGTTTGTCATTTTCATCTTTGTCATGTTTTCAGTCTTTACCTGTGTGCAAATTAAGTGGAAAAACAACTACATTGTTTTATAGAAAACATATAACATATTGGAGCAGCTTGATGGCTCAGTGGATAGAGTGCTAGGCCTAGACTCAGGAAGATCTGAGCTCAGTTTTGGCCTCAGACACATTAGCTCTGTGACCTTGGATGAGTCACTTAACCCTTATTTGTCTAGGAGGCAGGTAGGTGGTTCAATGGATGGAGTTCCGGAACTGGAATCAAGAATACCTGAGTTCAAATCTAACTTCATTTACTTACTAGCTGTGTGATCCTGGTCAAATCATGTATCCTCTGTTTGCCTTAATCCACCGGAGAAGGAAATAGCAAACTACTCCAGCATCTTGGCCAAGAAAAATCTGAGGAAAGTATGGTCCAAGGGGTCATGAAGAGTCAGACACAACTGAATGACTAAACAACAACAATATGATATCAGTCCTAGATGTAAAGCTTTGATGATGAGAGAAGTGGTCACTTGTTCCAGAAGATACCTGTGCTTGCTGAGAGCAAGGGAAGTGAAAGCCACACTCTTTTCATCTATTGCCACAGAAACACATATTTCTTGGTGTTAAACAATTAAGCACTTAAACAATAAGGATAGAAATCCCAACAGAAGAAGACATTAATCTCTTGGAGTTTAGCAGACAGGATCTCCCAGGTGAACACTAATCTAAAATGCTAGTACAATGGGGATGGATGAAAGTACCATAAATCAGGCTTTTTGAAAAATAAAAGTATATGCATAAGCACAGCAGATCAATTCACTTTACATGGTACCAGGGGGAAAGCTTAGAACTTGTTTGAGTTGAGTTTAATGACTAAACATAAAATCTTCCTGGATGCAAAGTCCTTTTCTCTGTCCTCTCTCCTATACACTATCACCTTTTTATGTTCATTGTTCCTCTTTTATTCATGATAATAATAATACCTTACATTTGTATGTGATCATAATAATACTGCGCATCTACTATTGACTAAGTATCTTTATGTTCTTTGTCTCATTTGATCTTCACAACAACCCTTAGACATCCCTAGAGCGGATATAATTAGTTGTGTTTTACTGAGACAGAAAAGGACACTTAGCTGATTTAACTTGCCTGTGGTAACTCATTAGATAATTGATGGAAATGCCTCTGAAAACCAGGTCTTCTGACTTTAAGATTGTGGGGTTTTCCCCCATACCTCTGGCAGAAAATGATGTAACTAATGATTTCTCAAAGTAAAATCTTACACACCTGGAGATTAAACTTGGTTAATTTAGAGGTCCCGTCACTCACAATATAGGGAAACATATGAATGGGAAAAATAGGGACATCAAATAAAAGACAAGGACTGGAACATGGATTAGACAAGAAGTTAAATTGTAAAGAAACAAAGCATCTCCTTTGAGAGAAAGAAGAAGTTGATAATTATGTGTGGACCTAAAGATGAAAATAAAGACATTTTAGGGAAATAGAAGGGTTAATATAAGTCCAAAAAATATTGAATGATGGTATAATAAATGTAATCAAAGGAAAAAATGATAGGAACTATTTGTAAATTAAAGGAATAGAGCATCATTCTTATTCTTTGAACAAAGATTCTCAGATACCCTTGGTTCTTGCTCAATAAGGTAATGACACTGGTAAAAATAGACTCAAATATCTGCTGTCCTATGAGCTTCAAGTTAAGTCAACAACCACTTATTAAGTGCTTACTAGGTGACAGGCACCACTAAGTCCCTTATTGCTCACTGTTCATCTGCTGTCAGGAAGGACTGGGTTTGACTAAGTTGATTTGAATATGGGCATTTGTTTGGTCTCCATGAGGGACAGTAAATTTTCTTTTTTTTTTTTTTTGCAACTTTCTTTCCTTGGTATAAATTGATTCCCATTATTGGACAGACTTCAAAATATGTGCCTTCTTCATGCACTGATAGAGTTAGCTCTTTATTTTCTATTAATCTCTCTACCCTTTCTTGGGTATCAGAAGTGACCCACTTTTCTGACAATTTTTCATTCATTTTATTCTCCCTTCCTCTCCTTTCTAGCCTCCTTTGAACAAACTCTAATTCAGGAGTCAACCTTAAGATATAACTAGTCTGGGGAGCAGCTAGGTGGCACAGTGGGTAAAACATGGGTCCTGGATTCAGGAGGACCTGAGTTCAAATGTAGCCTCAGACACTTGACACTTACTAGCTGTGTGATCCTGGGCAAGTCGCTTAACCCTCATTACCCCACCCAAATATATATGTACACATACATACATACATACATACATACATACATACATACTAGTCTCAACAAAATTCTTTTTAAAAAAAGTAATTTGGGGTGGCTAGGTGGCACAGTGGGTAAAGCACCGGCCCTGGATTAAGAGTATCTGAGTTCAAATCTGGCCTCAGACACTTGATACTTGCTAGTTGTGTGACCCTGGGCAAGTCACTTAACCCCCATTGCCCCGCAAAAAAAAAAAAGAAAGAAAAGAAAAAGTAATTCATTAAGCATTTATTATGTTCATTCTAGGTACCATGGTCGATATAGAGAAAGATAGGCTATGACTCCTGATTTCAAGACAATTACATTGTACTTAAAGAAAAAATATAAATCTGTGAAGAAATGGAAACAGGATGCAATGAAAAGAGTTTTAGATTTAAGATCAGAAGACCTAGGTTGGAATCTAGGCCTTATAACTTACTACTTGTGTGACTTTGGGCAAAGCACATTAACTTCTCTAGACTTATTTAAATAGCAGCTTAATACCATAGAAGAGAGATCCCATTTCATATAATTGCCAAATGGATAATAATTGCAATAGGATTTCAAAGATTTAGATTTAGCTCCATCATTTCAGGATAGGATAATAAGACAAAGGTTGACAGAAAAGGAAGGGAAAAGGAATTCTAAGGGAGTAGAGTAGACATGAGGGGGAAAAGTACAGCATGTTCTGTAGAAAATAAAAGTTTGACTATAATGGAATTCTTATAGGGCAGTAATGAAACAAGACTGGAGAAGATACATCGACACCTAATTAATTGAACCTCACATACCAGCATGTGAAATTTAGACATTATGTTAGAATAATAAGATAGTGATGATTTTTGTGTAAGGAATTACAAGATTGAATGGGGATGTGAAAGGCTGAATGTAAGATGACTAGCAAAAATATTATAATGACAACAGTAAGTAGTCCAAGAATGAAGGGGTAGGAGCCTGAACTAGATTAATAGTAGAAACTGAGAGGAAGTGTTGCAAATGAAAGAAATTAGGAAAAGTCAACAGGATTTTGTGCCTGAATATGTGATCAGATAATGAGAGGGAAGAGTCAACAATGACTCAAATTTTAGGCCTACAAAACTGAGATAATGCTGGTACCATGAATGAGAACAGGCAAATTAAGAGAATGAACTATTTTCAATAGAAAGTTGAGTTCAGTTATGGACAAGTAGATTTTGAAATATTGGAAGGATATTTATATAGTCTACTAAGAGAGAGAGAGAGAGAGAGAGAGAGAAGGAGAGAGAACACTCAAACTTGGAGATTTGGGTCTTTTCCATTTCAGTTCATCCAATAATCAATCAATATTTAATTAGCATGTATTGTGCATCAGGCACTTTGCTCAACTCTGGAGATAGGAAAAAAATTAAATAATTTCTGCCTTCAATAGCGCTAATGTTCTATTGATACAGACAATGTGCACGTATATAAGTACATACAAAATAAATACTAAGATATTAAATTTAAAGTAGTAAGAAAGGATACTAGCAGTGAAAAAAAATAAAATTGAGTGTTGTCCCAAAGGAAGGGGAGGATTCTATGAAATGTATAAGAAGAGGAATGTATCCAGGCTACTATAAGGGCACAGAATTGGGGAGAAAAAATATCACATGTAGGGAATAGAAAGAAAGCCAACTCAGGTAGACCAAAGCTTCTTAAACTGTGGGTAATGTAACTGAATGTGGGGGGTCGCAAAAATTTATCAACACTCAAAGGTTATGTATACCTATTTTCTATATCTATGTATCCAGGGTCACATAAAAATTTCTTAGGCAAAAAGGGGTCATGAGTGGAAAAATTTAAGAAGCCCTGAGCTAGACCATAGAGTGTGGGAAGGAGGATAATATAAAATGAGGCTAGAAAGACAAGTAACGCGCCAAGTTATAAAGAGTTTTAAAAGCCAACCAGAGGAATTTATATTTTATCCTAGAGGCAATAGAAATTCATTGAAGTTATTGAATAGAGAAGTAACAGAGTCAGGAGGCAACTTTTGACAGATTTATGGACTGCAATAGCAAGAGACTTGAGTCAATAAGACCAATTAAGATTTCACTGTAATCATCTAAGTGAGAGGTTGTATGGGCTGAAACCAAGATGTAGCTGCGTGAGTAGAGAAAAGGGTTGGATAAAAGAGATATTATAGAGGTTAAAATGACAAGATTTGTCAACTGTGAGAAATATTGAAAGTGAGAATGACATCAAGGTTGGGATCCTGAGTGACTTAGACTTGGAGGATGGTGATGTCCTCAACATAGGGAAATCCTCAATCATAGGGAAACTGGGAAGAGGGAAAAGGTTGGGAGGGAAGATAATGAGTTCAGGGAGGCTAGAAGAAGGGCAGTCCTATCAATGGAAATAATCAAGTTGCATGGAAAGTTGTAGAGGCAGAAGTCACTAAGACCATGAAAATGAAAGAGATCGAAAAGAGCAAAGGACCTGACACTAAACGTTAGTTAATAGCCTTTTTCAAAGTGCAGAAAAAGATAAGAGAACTAAGATTGGATCTAGAAATAGAACTGTTATAAAAATGAATAGGATTTGGTGACATCATGGAAACCAAGAAAAAGAAAGTTTATAGAAAGAAAGGTGATCCAACCCTGTTGTGAATACTGTAGATGTCAAAAAAAGGACAGTGAAAAGGAAACTAGATTTAGCAACTAGAAAATCATTACAGACCTTCAGAAATATGGTTTGAGTACAGGGATGTGCAGTAGAAACCATATTAGTAGGAGCTAAAGTGATTTAGTAGACTTGCTTCTTAAAGACTGCTAGTTCAAGAGTAAAAGTAAAGAGAAAATATTAGCTAGTTAGTGTTGGTATGGTCAAAGGTCTTTTAAGCTGACTAAAATCTAGAGCTAGCTTAGACATACTAGAACCATGAGTATCTACCTTAATATGTCATCCTGATATCTATGAATAGAGATCTAGGTAATAGATGATCATGTGTTATCTTTTTTTCTAGGTCAGCTTAAGGGTATGACAGATTTTTGCAAGTAAAATCCATTAAAGGGTTAATATTCTGAATATTCTACCAGTTTGATCATGTCAAGCATCGTTGTGATTAAAGTATATAGCAAACATTTTCTTGCTAAAGCTTAGTTGATTCGATCTAAATATTCTTTCAGAGGTCTTCTTAATTATAATGATATGGTATAAACATAAGAAAAAAGAATGTCAATTATCACTTTGTATAATAACAGTGTTAGTGTTCATGTACATAAATTACAAGTGAGTCTACCAATTTGAGAGCAAAAAAAGGTGCTTGGTTTTGCAATTTAAAACTTTTGAATTGCTTCCTAATTTAGAAATTATGTCATTAAAGCCAGTAGAAGTCAGCAATCACCACTGAAACCTTCTGCTTTGGAATGAGTGATGAACTAATTTTGGAGGTTTAAGTTTAAAAAAATGAGTAGCATTTGACAGGATAAAATTTAAAGACGCCCATCTTTGCTTCATACATCCATTTTTTTGCTATTTATTTATTTATTTATTTATTCACTTATTTACCTATTTATTTATTCGTCTGATTGTTTGCTTGTTTACTTATTTATTTTGCAGGGTAATGGGGGTTAAGTGACTTGCCCAGGGTCACACAGCTAGCAAGTGTCAAGTATCTGAAGTCGGATTTGAACTCAGGTCTTCCTGAATCCAAGGCTGGTGCTTTCTCCACTGTGCCACCTAGCTGCCCCCATACATCAATTTTTGATAGATTTGTTATTCCATCTTTATGGCTATTCTCTCCACTCACATCTGTTAACTGTTTGAGGGGAGATTTGAACCTGCATCTTCTTGACTTCAAATCCAGTGTCCTATACAATGCAACCTCTCAATTCAAATCACATCACCTTCATTACATGAATTTTCAAAGCCAAAAATAAGTCAACATCTGGTGGCCAACCTCTCAGTGATGAGCCCTTGCCTAGGAAAGCAAAGCCTCATAGTCAAGAGCCTCACAGTCCCTAGCTCATCAAATTCTCCAGATAACATTCCATGCAGGGTCACTTCCACACACCAATAAAGCATCAGAGTGGGGCTTTAAATAGAGGGCTTTCATCCCAGGTCTATACATTTTGCTGAGGTCACATTTCAGCCAAATGTAAAAACTTCAGTCTTGATTGATGTCTAAAATTATGGAAAAGAACCAGAGATCCAATTTCAAGTGCAACTGCTTTGGTTTACTTTGTGAGAGAGCATCTAAAACTACTCTTGCTATCAAAAGAGAACCGTTTACTATGGCACAGAATCTGATAATAGTCACATTGATTAGAAATGAAACTATAACCATATTAGGCCCTTTTCTTATGTGGTTAATTGTATTTTTTGTTCCAACAGTAGCATGATTTAGACATTTTGAAGACAAACAAATTCAAGGTATTAGCAAAAGCCTAAACCCATCTTTTAACACCATAATCTATCTGGCCCCAAGTTTCTCTGTCTATAAAAGTAATAACTCATAACTGTCTTGGTTGAATTCCTGTGTCCCTTCATTGGATTCAGGATTTGAAGAGTGTAAGGGAGCAGGATAGCTTATCATAAAATGTCTGACAGTGCATACATCAGAAGGGTTTATTGGATAAAGATGCAATCTTGTCCATCTGCTCAAGATATTTTATCACATTCTTATTCTTTTGCAGATCACCTACAAGGCAGTGAGTTCCTTTGACCCAGAAATAGATTTATCCAATCAAAGTGGAAGAGTTTCAAAGCTAGGAAATGAAACTCATTTCCTTTTTTTTGGACTGTATCCGGGGACCACATACTCCTTTACTATCCGAGCAAGCACAGCTAAGGGTTTTGGACCTCCAGCAACAAATCAATTTACCACAAAAATATCAGGTATTGTTGAAAGTGAATGACTGTATCCTTCATCAAAAGCAGTGTCATCTCTCAAATGCTAAGTAAACAGTCCTCTTTCAGAGTGCTGGGCAGATAAAGACATTCTGAAATGTTAGAAATTTTTGAATGTCCAGCAGTCAGATTTGTGGGACTCTTGAGATTACCTTTTCAAAATTGGGTAACATAATTTATGGAAGCACATGAATGAAGAGGGTACAATAATGGCTGCTGTTTCAGCACTTGGTGTTAGGGTTTTGGAAGTGAGACAGAGGGTTCTGTTCAGTGTTCACTCATCCTTTACACAATTCTGAATTAACACAGAGATAGTGCTGGAAATTTTTGGTAATGAGCCATGGACGATGGAGAACTCAGCAGAAATGCCTTTCTGTTATGTGGATAGAGTTTGCTCATACTGGGTAGCAACCTCCCAGGGTAATTCCTTCACTAACAGACATATAGGATAAAGGATGAAGACTGGCAGATCAAGATGTAGTCACCTCTAACTTTTTAGCTCTGGAAATTCAACTTTACCTCCCTTCAGTGGCCAGGCACTTTAAATGTGTTAACAGAGATGTATAACTATGGGGAAAGTCTTTTTGTGCTGATTTTTTTTCATCACTGTTTAGGGATTTAATCTGGGCATCTGCTGTTAGATATGTTGCAGTGATGGAGTGCATTTCTCCAAAGAGTTCTTGAAATGTCTCAAAACTTTTAGGCAGTTGGATGCCTATTTCTCATTTTGGAAGAAAACCACAATCAGCTGGTGTCACACTTTTAGTTAGCACCGTGTGTTCAATTTGACTCCAACATCATTACTAGTTTTATTCAACATTTTGGTGGATAATTGATAGCAAGAAAACATTGAGGAAGACTGCCAATTTGCCAGCAGGTTTTTGGTGGAGGTGAAGTTGAAAGTTTCTTTTTGATCACTTGTCACTCGAAGGATAAATTTATGGTGTATGATCCAAGGAAAATGATTTTTGAATCTGAATTCAAATGTGATTTTAAATTTAATATGAAATTATTGGGACAGAGTTATGGAAAAACACTAAACAATCAATAAGCTGAAGAGAACTTAGGGAATGTGAACTTCACCATAGAACTCCCAGAAACACCATTAACATAATACAATAGGACTAAGAAATATCTCATAGCTTTTCTAGACAAGACAAAAGATTTTATTGTTAAATACTTTAAATTAGTGGTTGCAAAATTTATCAATTCAATTCAAGAAACATTGATTAATACTTCTGTGTGCCAAGCACTGTGCTAGCTACCAGACTATGAAAGTAAAAATGAAA
This sequence comes from Dromiciops gliroides, assembly GCF_019393635.1. NCBI lineage: Eukaryota > Metazoa > Chordata > Mammalia > Microbiotheria > Microbiotheriidae > Dromiciops > Dromiciops gliroides. The sequence continues at coordinate 225,310,257 of NC_057861.1, read as the reverse complement.
AAGTTCCTGCCCTAATAGAGCCAATATTCTACTGATCCTTATCAGTGAATGCTTTTTTCTATGGGCATATCTTCTCTCTGTGCCTCTTTAAGAATCCCTTCACAGAAAGAGCTCACATGAAAACTAGCACTCTCCTTTGGAAATAGTATTCAAAAATGCCACCAAAAATATTTTGAAGGCCTTTAGTTTTCCTGCCTGTGCTTATGATAAGACCAAAAGCTGTCCCTGTTCAGGAAAATTCAAATCTGCAATGAAGTAAATCATAAATAATGAGATGACACCCCCCCACCATTTCTTTTTGCAGCACCTTCGATGCCTGCATATGAATTGGAGACACCTCTGAATCAAACTGATAACACTGTGACAGTTTTGCTGAAGCCCGCCCAGAGTCGAGGAGCTCCTGTCAGGTATGGGCCAGAGGGTCTGGGTGCAGGAATAAGGATTCTTCTGGATATTAACCTTCAACTCATTAATTTCTTGACTGTGTTTCTTAGGGATTTTTTTCCACCCAGCAGCCAGCTTGTAAACCCATATCTTTATTAGCTCTAATTAAATTAAATAGCTAAGGAAAATGAAAGTGCTTTGATGTTGGCTGCTCAATTATTGTTTAAAGGATTTGATCCAGATGCAAGTGGCTTGTTCTTTGAAGATAAGGAACAAAGCCCCAGCCCTTGTTGGGTGGGTGGTTTCTTTACTTCTGAAGGTAATTGCTTGACTGCAGTGTTCAGAGTTCAAGGGCCAATGACAATTTTGTCCTGAATCATCTATTCTTAATCATCTTTCATTTTTGTTTACCTCAGAGATTTAAGTCAATCCAATTTTAGTGAGGTAATTATTTTTTTTAATTGAGTATAAAAGGCATGTCTTAAAAAAAATGTGAGACCCTATTGGAAAGGAAAAGATTGTGGAATCCATATCTGACCAGATTTGAATGTTTATTTTTTCTCTTTTACTACCCATGTTAATGGCCATAAATCTTCATGCCATGATGGTTTGTATTTTATATCCTAGCATAAGACTGTGTGCATAGACTGTGTGTCAGTAGAATTAAATCTGTTTTTCACAGGAAAGAGCAGAAGAAGGCTGAATGGCTCTAAATATAAACTTGACATATCTCATTAATCTGTATAAATGAAATTTGCACTTGTTCTGTAGGGAATTTTGACTCTTTACCTTTGAATTACAAGGAAAAATGTTCTTGATAATTAATATATGTTATTACTTCCAAGAAAAAAACAAACCCAACTATCAGAATTAAGAACTACAAAAATTCCGTGTCTATATTACTATTGAAGATTTTGATACATGGTTTTATCCCATTTCAAAGGAGTGGAAATTTCACACTGTGCTTTTCTCTAACATTGTCAAAGGCATTCTAAGGCCAATTGGATTACCTTCAATTTTACATAAAATACCTGTTCTAAATTCCAGAGAATAGAAGTAGTTTACCTGTTGTCATTTAAATGAAACATCTTTGATAGAGTGATTTTCTCCTAAAAACAGTTTGCCAAAGAGAAAGTCATATAACTGAATGTGGGGGTCGAGAACATTTTGGCAACAATAAAAGTTATGTATATCTATTTTATATACCTATATAAATGGGGTTGTGTAAAAATTTGGGGGGATAAAAGGGGTCATGAATGAAAAAAGTTTAAGAAGCCCTGGTCTAGAGATGTTAGGAAAACATTTTTGCTTCACTTTATTATCCATTTGTGCCTTGAAAATATGCCCTATTTTTGTAAGATAAGTTATCATCATCATTATTATCATCATCACCATTGTAAACATGAGACTTTTGGGGTTACCGATCTAGTAGAGAAGTGTAAAAGAATGAGTATTGGGCTTGCAGTAGTGCGAAATGGGTTTAAATTCCAAATCTGACATTTACTAGCTAGGTAACAATGGCCATGTCATTTATCCTCTGAGTCTTAGTTTTTTAATATGAAAAATGGGGATTATAATAATACCTACCTCACTAGGTAGTTGTGAGGATCAAAGGAGTTAATGTATGCAAAATGAAACATAAATGTCTACTTTCATTTTTGATAGTTATGGGTTGAACTGATTAAACACTGTCTTTGACAGAGGATTGGATCCAATATGGATTTTATTGGTTTTCCAGGACTCAGGGTTACAGTCTATGAGTGTTGGACAAAAATAAGATAATAGGATCATAAGATTTAGAGCTAGAAAGGAAGAACCCTTTTCTTTATCCATAGCTAACTTGCTCAAATGTTGGTTAATATATAGCCCTGGTTCCACTAGCATTATGATTAAACCAGCTTGTGTAAATTAATGCTACAAGCCTTCCTGGGAAATCATTCATAAGTTATATTTCATTTATTTTTTTAATTTTTTTGGTGAGGCAATTGGGGTTAAGTGACTTGCCCAGGGTCACACAGCTAGTAAGTGTCAAGTGTCTGAGTCCGGATTTGAACTCAGGTCTTCCTGAATGCAGGGCCAGTGCTTTATCTACTGTGCCACCTAACTGCCCTCAAAAGTTATATTTTTGCTGAAATTAAAAGAGGTCACTCATTATCACTGCTTCCAAATTGTACTACACTTTAGTATGCAAGAAAAGATGATTCCTAACCTACTGATCTCATCCTCTTCTGCCTCCTTTTGAATCTTGCTTGCTCCATCAAGAAAGATCTCTTCCTGTTAACGTTTTCTTGAATGTTCAAATTCTACAGAAAAAACAGAAACTATTTATTAGAAACTATTTATGTCTAAAGAATGGTGGAGGATGGTAGGAAGATGCAAAATTTAGAAAAGACATGGTCTCTGCCTCCATGGAGTATCACTGACTGGTGAAGTGATTTGCTCTTTCTCTTCAAAAAGTGGTAATATATTTTTGTCACCATAATTTCTTTTAAACAACTATATTTCTTCAAAATAATATACTTATGTTGCACTGGAACATATTACATTGAAGGAAATTGGCATTTTTTGTTTGTGCTCATTTTTAAAGGTGCATTTTTGTGGATATGTGTATAAATATACAGAAAAAACCTATCAATGTATGTACATATTTGTGTATATATGTGCACTGTGTAAATAGACAGATAGGTAGTTAAGTGTTTGAATAGTGTGTCAAATAAGGAGATAGAGAAGGTATTGAACTTCATTAGTAGAAGGTAGAACAGGTAGAACCTAGGAGTTCCCCATACCAATGAATCACAGGTCCATTCTCAATTTTTAATAAAGTTATAGGATCTTACAGAAATGCATATATTATAAAATGTAAACCACCACATGATAAGAATATCAGACAGGATCAAACTATATGCTGTGTCTAATTCTAAGGGGAAAACAGTCATGTGAGAGAAATGATTCTTAATAACCAATGACTGGGAAGATCCAGAGTTCCCCCCTTTTCTAGAGTCCTGATTTTAAAAATGCAGTCCCTCAAAGGATATTACTGATGATGAGGTAAGACTAACTTCCTTAATAATCTTGTTCATACCCTACCCAGGTAGTGAAAGTATTTTGCTTTAGTCAGGTTTGGGTGGGCATAAATTCTTTTAATAGATTGCTCAAGGCTAGGTATAACATAAGAATAAATGACATATTTAAAATTATTTAAATAGATTTAGCCCCTCATTGTAATATTCATTCCCTCATTAATTGTTAAGTAATCTGAGTTGATTGTCACATAGGGAACACCCCTATTCCAATAGGCATATAAGCTATGAGCCTGCATCCATGATTGTAGTTGATCTGAGAGAGACAGCTAAGTGACTATCCTTTTATTAATAAACATGCTGGCATTATTAATAAAATGATTAAATTATCCAGAAATTATGTCTCTCCAACTTTTTAAACATCATACAAGATTGACTATCAAGGGTTTATTAGAGGTCTCCTGGAGTAGTTGGTATGTTTTTGATTTGTCTAAAACACCAGATTGGGTTCTTATCTTACATAGAAGGAAAACGGTTTTCCCATTAGGAAAGTTGAATTTTCTTAATAGATATTCAAGATTAACTAACAATAAACTTCTTTCAATCTCACCTGTCACAAATACCTTTTTTTTGTTATTAAAAAGTAGTTGTTTCCTTTATGGCGGTTAGTTGTATGATAGATCATAATGAGACTGATTATCCTTGAATGGAGTGAAGATCTAGTTGAAGTGGTTAGTTTAGAAATCGTAGCCATAATACCCTAAAACTAAGTGGAGTATTTTAAAATCCCAAGAATTCATTTGCTCTTTGGGGATATAAGAACACTGATTAGAGTGGTAAAAGGGATTTTAAACACAAAGCTACAGAGTAGACAAAAACAGATGAACACATCTGGAGATTTATAAAACACTCATGTAATCAAACACAAGAAAGTGCTCCCCAAGCGGATATGATAAATAGAAGAAAGAACAGAAATGAAAGTGAGCATCTGTTTACTTGCCCAGATTGTGCTTAGTATTATGTTTTCAAAGATACTGTGGTTGTACAGTTTCCAAAACCCATGCTTTTCATTGATTTTATTTTTTCTTTAATCTATATTCATTGGTGTTGAAAATTTGGCCATATCTTATTTATGCTCTTCACTAAGTAAGGTGGCTGTGGATCGATTCTCCTCCAGTCACCCTGACTTGGTTCATGCAGATTCTTGAAATTGCCCTGAACTCATGGTTTAAATGATTGTTGTCTTTTTATTGATCAACACATCAGTTCTATCACCTAAAAGTATTTAATTCCTGAGATAGATGAGAGGAACACAAATTCCAACAGTCAAATCATTAACTCAAAGACTTAGGGGGTCAGGATTTTTTCCCTCTCTGATAGGGTTCAATTTTCATCCTTCTGTATGACAGAGAAACCTTGTATTTTCCTTATTTAAAATCATCTTGCTATCCTTTCCCTTCCCCACAGTGTTTAATAAATATACATACAATTTTTAGAAAGGTTTTTGGCAGCACTTAAGTTGCTTGAAACAAAGGATAGATTTTACAGATGTTGTTGTGCTTTTGTTATATTAACAACAACAAAAATCTTTCTTGTGCTTTTTTCTACTTGTAATGCTTATCTCATCTACTGTGTAGCTCAGTCTCACTGATTAATAATGTGTTTGCCACTTACTCTACTAATGGTTTATAGCTAGAAACAATATATGGGAATGATTTGTCATTTTTGTTCCTCAAGCAGTGGTGTGTTTATTTCACCATAATTTCTTTGAAACAAGCTGCATTTCTTTAGAGTAATAGTGCTGCACTAGAACTAATTTTTTGTTGTTGTTCAGTCGTTTCAGTCATGTCCAGTTCTTCATGACCTCAGTTGGAGTTTTCTTGGCAAAAATACTGGTGTGGTTTGCTATTTCCTTCTCTAGCTTATTTTACATATGAGGAAACTGAGGTAAATAAGAATAAGCAATTTGCCCAGGGTCACACAGTTGGTTAAGTTTCTGAGGTTAGATTTGAACTCAGGTCTTCTGACTCCAGCCCTGGAATTTTATCTACTGTGCCACCTAACTGCTCCACTAGAACACGTTATAGTTTAATAATTTGGTACCTTGTTTTCTGATTTTTTTTCAACTGTGGTATTTTAGGGATTCTCTATCTCTCTCTATTAGAAACCACTGAGTCAAAAACATCTTTTAGAGTTTATTCATTGTAAAAAAAACCCCACTGTATATGTATATTAAACAAAAATTCCTAAAATTTTGAATGGTTTTATAAAGGTTTCCTAAAATATATGACTATATTTATTTTAATATTTTATTTTCTATTATTTATCTACACTTACCATGTAATACCCTGGCTGTCCCACATAAACACTGGATGTTTCTGTTTAAATATTAATTTCCTTAGGTAGTCTATCTATAATATACTACAATGGGTCTTCAATCTTATCTGTGTGGATGCAAATTCTAGTAGTGAGGTTCCAATATAGACATTGACTGTCTATGCTTTGCAACTTTTATTCATTTCTTCATAAAAGTTCATGCTGGTAGCCTTTCTCTTTCTTTGAGCTCATAAATATACAAACAACCCATGAAATAAAGAAAATGATAGATATAGATGGATGGATGGTTGGTAAATTTTATGTATATTGTGTATGTATGATATATGAATGTATATATAATTGATACTATAAAACATTATGATACAAAATAAGTAAATAAAATAAAAATAAGTAAATAAAAATAAAGAACATAGCCTTATATATTTACATATAGAATTGTTCTATATATCTATATTTATAGATATGTTTCTCTACATATTCTATATTCTATATATTCTCTCTACATAGGATATATTCTATAGAGATAGATATATGATGTCTCCATATAAACTATGCTATACATCCTATATTCTATTATATGATATATATTACTATATATAAATATATAGATGAAACTATTTTGTAGCAGATAGGAGAGAAAGTTTGAGAAACTTCACAGTCTACTGGGTACATCTTTTATCAGTATGCACTGTGGTCACAGCTTTGTTGTACATATCACACTGTGTTCTGATTTCTAGGTAAAGGATTCTGCTTCACCAAGGACATGATAAGGCAATTATTCATATTTTCTTTATGAAATTTCTTAGGACAGTGCTTGTACCTTTGTGGCTTCAATCCCCATATAAACTAGTTTGGTTTACTGTAAAGTCATAGTGTGTGACTTCAAACTCTACTTTTATACCTAGCTAGTTATTGATACATGTGCTGGCTTTAAGGGATTAGACAGGAGAGCAGAGCTGAATCCGGGGACACTAAAGCCACAACTAGAAAAACAATTTAATGCTCTTGGCAATAGGACATTTTTGTCTTAATCATTATCATCATCAAGCCCCTTGATTTTGAATATTTTCTGTTACTCAAGGTATATTTTGGGGGTATATAGGACATGCTTGGATTAAGAAATGGTCATTTAGGGACAGCTATGTGGTGTAGTGGATAAAGCACCAGCCCTTGATTCAGGAGGACTTGAGTTCAAATGCAGCCTCAGACACTTAACACTTACTAACTACTAGCTGTGTGACCCTGGGCAAGTCACTTAACCACAATTGTCTCACCAAAAAAAAAAAAAAAAGAAAAAGAAAAAAGAAAGGGTCATTTAGGAAACAAAGCAACTATTAATGCAAAAAGTTCAGTACTATAATCAATCTGTATGTCTATTTATTCGTGTTTATACCAGGCCAAGAAAAAAGAATGACATTTTAATTTTTTCCCTCATGATTTTTAAGTTGCCTATATGAGGCAAATTAATATTCAAAAATATAATTTATGTACATGGTTGTGACCTTCCAATTACTTAAATAGCTAAAAACGTATTATTTGAGAAATATGTTAAGAAAATATATTAAATATAGGGATATACATATTTGTATCTCATCAACGTATTTGTGTTTGTATATATAGAGAGACAGACAGACATATATATACATAGAGAGAGAGAGAGACAGAGACAGAGACAGAGACAGAGAGAGAGAGACATAGAAGAAAGTGAATTGATGCTAGGTCTCTCTTGAAATCATTAAGATCTTATTTTTATACCTAAGAGGTAGTTTTTATAAGTATCCTGATGGAAACTATAATGCGCTATCAATTTTAAAAGCTTTACTCAAGCTTTGCCATGAAAGATTATTAGAATGTCATTTGCCTATTAGAAGTTATGTAGGGAAATATTCCATGTCTTAGATCTTAAAAAGCCTCTTTACATGCTTCCATGCATTTTCTTTTACTAAGCCCAGACTGAAACAACATTATGAAGTATTATGTTTTCAGCACCTTCATCCTCTTACCATCTAGTCTTTTTAAGATCCTCAACATGTCCTTCAATGTACCTTGGTATCTATAATCATTCCATTCATATACCCACACTAGTATTCTATTCCTTTCCCCTTTTTGGAAATTTTTAATGTTTTTTTTCAAATTACATATAAAACAATTTTTAACTTTTTAAAAATTTTATTTTGAGTTCCAAATACTCACCCTCTCTTCACTACCCTCTCTGTGAGATGGCAAGCTATCAGATATTGATTATGCATGTGCAGTCATGTAAAACATATTTCTGTATTGGTCATTGTTCCAAAAGCAAACAGACAAAAAAAAGCAACTAAGTTTTTTAAAAGTATGCTTCAGTTTTGCAACCTTTGTGTCATCCTCAACTCCTTACTCTCACTCATACCACATAGCCAATCAATTGTCATTTTTTAAAGTATTTCTTTCTATATAAAATCTCTTAAATGCATTCCCTTTTCTCCATTTAGACAACTACTATCTTATTTCCTATTTGTTCTGAATATAACTTGCTTTGTATACATTTGCATGTTGTATCCCCCATTAGATTGCAAGCTCTTTGAAGGCAGGGACTGTCTTTTATCCCTTTATCCCCGGTGCTAAACTCAGAGCCTAACATGTGATGGTTGCTTAATAAATGTTGGTTAATTGGTTGTTTAATAAAGAAAAAAAAAAAAGTATGCTTCAATCTGCATTCAGAATCTATCATTTTTTTCTGTAGGGGTGGATAGCATTTTTTTTTAAATCATAAATTCTTTAGAATTGTCTTGGATCATTGTATTGCTGGGTATAGCTTATTCATTTATAGTTGATCATGGTACAGTATTGCTGTTACTATGTACAGTGGTCTCCTGGTTCTGCTCAATTAACTTTGCATACGTTTATGTAAGTCTTTTCAGGTTTTTTTGAGAGCATCCTGCTTGCCATTTCTTATAGCACAATAGCATTCCACCACAATTATATTCTACAACTTTTTCAGTCAATTCCCAATTGATGGACCCATTCCTCTTTCTGATCCACCACTCACATTGTACCCCTTTATGATCATCCTGACCACCCAGGACTTGCATATTTTCAATGTTATTCCTTTCTGCCTCATCCTATCCCCCACTACTCAAACTTCTCTGTCCTATATCTTTTCATTCCAAGGTCAGGTACGGCCTATTTTGCAAGACGTCAATTCATTAGTGTGATTCACCAATCCATTCTAATGTGCTTGTGAGAAAAGACCAAGAAGAGTCTCCTGGTTTCCAGTAATATGCATTTAACAATGATTTTCTGGAGACAGATGCCCCAATTTTGTTCCCTAAACCAAAGGAATCCTGATCTTTAGAACAAAGAGAATGGACTAGAAGCTTTCCAGGGTCACATTCAGTTTTAACTAATATTAGTGCTTCCCTCTGATAACACATTCTATTTCCACTGTATGATCTTGTATGTACATAATTATTTTTAAATTCTCTCCCTTCGTAAAATGTGGGTTTCTTGAGGGTAGAAACCTTATTGTTTCCTTTCTTTGAATCTTCAGCCCTTAGCATAATGACTGGCACATAGTAAATACTTAATATATGCTTGGGAACTGAATGCTAAGTCAAGTGCTTTTTATCAAAAGTTGAATAGAGTGAAGAAACAGTAAGTACAGTGGAATCTGTTTTATATTTTGTAACTTTCCATCAAATTTGTGAATATAAGCTGTGGTCCAGTATTGTTTGTGGAAGAGAGCTTGTTCCCTTCTCATATTTTCATCAATGATTTCTTCTGCATGTGCAGATTATATTCATAAAGATTTTGTAAAATTAAGGGGGCATACATATGGTTCACTAGTTATTTGTGTCTTCTCGATCCTCTATTATTTTCAGTAGTAATACTATATTTGTTTTTGTTTCAGTTTTGTAGTATCATCCCCTCTTTCATATGTATTAATAACTATTTCCTTAACACCCTCAAAACTATTTTATCTTTCACTTAGAATTCCTCTCAGTATGTTTGGTCTCATCCAAATACTTTTCCTATCTTTATATTCTTTATTTCATGTTTTCTTCTTATATAGCATATTGGGGACTGTGATGTTCAAGGCCACTCTCATTGAGGGAGAAAATTGTTTCTTATATTGTTACAGAAATGTTCCAGGTCACTCTCCATTGCCTGCAAGGCATATTTCCCTTTAATCAGGCCTAATAGTATTTTAAAAGTCTGTTTTAATCATGACATAAATTAAGGAGTGATGATTTGTTTCAGATTTCCCTTAAATTACGTTTCCTTAATATTTCAAAACATGGTTGGCCATAAAATGTGATTTTTACAAATGTTTGTGTTTTTTTTTGAGAAACCTTTATGCTTTAGGCAGCACTGACAGCTACCTGCCCATATCCTTCTCCTCCTTATCTCTGGAAAATTACTGCCTTGGTAAACATTGAGGGAAGTTCAGATTTTGTTTTTTGTTTTTTTTTCCTGTGGACTCCCAGTCATGGCCAGGTTATAGACTAATCATTATAAATTGGATGTGCCAAGCATAAAACAAAGGAGAATTCTATCCATTGCTTCATATAAAAAACATAAGTATTATCTTAACAGTACAGTAGAATTAAATATGAGAAGCTCTAATTCAGGGTAAAAATATTTCTAGCTTCAGCATCTGATGTGAATGCCTTTTTCTTAGTAGAAAGATTTTACTCAGTGCATCAAAATATAACAAACTTGATTTTATCTTAAACCTTTTCTTTCTTCTTCAAGCACTTACTAATGTGTACCTCCCTACTGATGATGTCATCATCCTTGGTTAGCTCTCTTAGTGTTGGTTGTACTTTCACTCATAATCCCAAATGAACTGATCGTGGTCAAAAAAACTCCTTTACCCTGATTGCTACTAAAGGACTCTACTTTTACCACCATTACCCAGAATTATTATTATATTTTCCTTTGAGGTTCCCACTATTCAAATTTACCCCTGAATTCCCCTGAGTTCAAGGCTATCAACATTTCTTAAATAATTTACTATATGCCAGGCATTGTGCTAATAACTGAAGATACAAAGAAAGGTAACAATATTTCCTTCCTTCAAGAAGCTTACAGTCTAATGGGGGAGACAACAGCTATGTACAAGGAAGATATATGCAGGACATATTAGAGAGTCGATCCTAGAGGGAGGTAATTAAAGGGGACTTACCTCAAAGTCTTTCTACCACAATTCCTTCCCTCATACTATGGGACTGCAACATAGTGATGCGCTCTTTTTTTAATTTTAATTTTTTTTTTTTTTAGTGAGGCAATTGGGGTTAAGTGACTTGCCCAGAGTCACACAGCTAGTAAGTGTTAAGTGTCTGAGGCTGGATTTGAACTCAGGTACTCCTGACTCCAGGGCCAGTGCTCTATCCACTGTGCCACCTAGCTTCCCCGTGATGCTCTCTTAAGTACACAAACTTCCCAATTCCCCAATCTCTACTCCCTTACTCTATCTTGGCTACACTCAGAGAGAAGAGTAATGGTCTTGATTGTACTATCACCCACGAGTGTTCCACTTCTGCATTCATGAACTTCAAAATTCCTTCCTTGTTGCTGAAGAACCTTTCTATAATTCTCAACTTTCTTTGCTTGCTCATCTCGCTGTCTTTTACTTGACTTTTAACTCCTTCTTACAGTGGAGCCCTACTTCCAAGCTACACTGTCCCAAGTTTCAGAAGGTCCAACGTGTTTCAGTTTGAGGGAGTGCAGGCTTTTGTCTTGCCTGGCCTGTTCTCTAGTCCAAGATAACCTCAAGCCAACATACTAATTAACCAACCAGCAAAGCTTTCTGTGCTGTGGTTCTTAGCTTTGAGGAGCCTGTGCCCCTTCCCTACCTGGGCCTCCTCCTACTCAAGATTTCTTCCTGGTTCCCTGCTGAGTTGGGATAGCTGAATTCCTCATTATGTTCTGCAAACACCCCTGTATTTTTTACCCCCCCTGGCTAGCCCTTCAGCCCTCTCACCAGACCATAGGCTTAGTTCTAGAAGACACTGATGCTGCAGCTGATTCAGAGCCTCAGGGGTAAGTTTCTCTGGCACAGTGAGCCTGGGCTCTGTATAGCATGATCACGGGTTTGAACTCTGTTCACAGTCCAGCACTGTCCCCTTTAATCTGTCTTTGGATGGAAAATAATCTCAGCCAGTCTTTTTGTTGCTTTTGCTGCTCCAGGGGTTCTTTTAATGCTGTTTTGGGGGCAATTGTGTCAGGAGCTCTGTGTGTTTAATATCTTTCCTCCACCATCTTGGCTCCAAACTTCTTGATTCATTTGTTCTTTTTTTAATCAACAGAGAAACTGAGAAAATTCTAGTTATGAGTTGGTGTTGAATTTTACCTAAGACTTTTTTTTTTCAGCAAAATTGTGCACTGTTTGAGCTTCTATTACTTGGTCTGCTTAATTTGGAAAAAAAATAAACCTTAAACACAATACCCACCAAAAAGCATTTATTAAGATTCTAAATATTTATCAAGATTCCACATTTTTATTTATTTACTAACATTCTAAGAATTATTTATTTATTAAGATTCTAAATATTTGTTTGTTTGTTTGTTTATTTATTTATTTATTTATAGTGAGGCAATTGGGGTTAAACACTTGCCCAGGGTCACACACCTAGTAAGTGTTAAGGGTCTGAGACTGGATTTAAACTCAGGTCCTCCTGAATCCAGGGCCAGTGTTCTATCCACTGTGCCACCTAGCTGCATCAATTCTAAATATTTATGAATAAAAATTTATATTTTGTTACATAGATTAGATGTTTCCAGATATTCCTCCCTCCTGGCAGACCATCTCTCTTCTAATGCATGCCTTTTTATTGCCATTTCCCTATGATTGGAATCCTCTTCCACTTCTTCCTTTTGAAATCCCCAATCTCCTTTAAAACTCAACTCAAGAACCACCTTCACATGAAATCTTTACTCATTCCTCAAGCTACCAGTGTCCTAGCTACCAAAACTACCTTTTATTCACTTTGTGTAGATATCACATATACCTATATGTATATATGTTTTCTATTCCAACAGAATGTAAGCTCCTTGAGGACAGGTAATGTTTCACTATTATTGTTGTATGCCTGCTATTGCACAAAGTGCCTAACCCATTATGAGCAGGTAAGTGTTTCAATGGATGGAGTATCAGACCTAGAATCAGGAAGGACTGAGTTCAAATCCAGCTTCAGATCCTTACTAGTTTTATAACCCTGGGAAAGTTGAATAACCTCTGCCTCAGTTTCCTCATATGTAAAATGGGAAGAATAATACCTCCTATCTCCAAGACTTGTTATGGAAATTAAATGAGATGATATTTTCAAAGTGCTTTGCAAACCTTAATGTGTTATAGTGTAAGTTGTTATTAATTATAAATCATCATCAAATATGGTCTAAGACACTTACCACCTGTGTGACACTGGGCAAATCTCTTAACCCTGTTTTGCTCAGTTTCCTTATCCATAAAATGAGTTGGAAAAGGAAATGGTAAAAGACTCCAGTTGCTTGGCCAAGAAAACCCCAAGTGGGATCATGAAGAGTGGGACATGAATGAAAAACAACTGAACAACAGTAAATACATGTTTACTGATTGAGCTTAAAATTCAGAGTTAAAATAGAAGCTGCAGTCTGATATAATGGAGAGAATATTAGATCTGAAGTCAGAAGAACTATATTACCACCTGTATAAACTTGACTAATTTAACCTCATTAGGCCTCAGTTTTCTTATTTGTAAAATGAGTGTAGTAGAATAGATGATCTCAAAGATCCCTTTCATCCTTGAATTCTGATAGCTTTTGTTTTCTCAGGCCTTTTCTATCTCGAAAATGTCTAAGATCCTGTGTTAAAGGGGGAAAATATTTCATTGTATTCAAGAAGCATCTCCTAGTAAAAATCCGTTAGTAGATAAATTGCAGTCCTAATTGTAAAAATGAAATTGCCAGTCTTACATTTTAGATGACTGCAAATTATATCTTCAATTTATAAAATTCTGTCTATGAGATAGATAATGGGCCTGACACTATCAAGGAGAAAAGAATAAATTGTTTTTGGAGGGACATTAATGCTAATTTACCATTTAGTTGCACTGGGAAAAGTGGACAAAATGAGTTTGTAACTCCAAAAATTGAGCAGTTTATTCCCATGTCTTTGGCAAGATTAGACAAAATGCATCTAGCCATGTGAGCTCCTTTTGGGTAAAGAGTGCCAGATAAATGTAAGATACAAGTTTTTATTATTAATCATGATTAAAATAATGAAAGCAGAATAATTTTAATGTATAAGGAGAAGACAAATATGTTTTCTAATAAAAGTAATTATTGTTGGTCTCAGTAAATGATGTATTAGTAAATCATTTAAAACTGCCCAATTAATTTTCTAATAGGTCTCTAAGAATTAGGCAAAAATTCTAATGTACTAGGGTTTTTAATTGCTCAATTTGGAGTTAATCCTTAATGCCTATCATTGTCCCTGTTTCTTAGAAAACTTCTGAAATTTCCCTCCCTGCTATACATGTACTTGCCCCTCCATGCCACATACACAGTGTAAGTAATCTTTTGTTTGAGAAAATCTGTGTATTCCTTGCCTACATTGTAAGTACCCTATATTGTAATGCCCTCAAGCTGACAATGCTAATAGTTAGCTTTTTAATAATAAATATAATTTTTGATATATAGGGGAATCTGTTTTTTGATAAATTATGTGCAAACACACCTATAGATGGAATGCTGAAAGTATGTTTATAGAGTCAAGAGGAGAGAATTCTTGACCACAGTTATTAAAAAAAAAAAAGTGATACTTTTGAGGACCCAGGCTCCCCTCACTTACATTTCCTTCTATCCCCAAAGAAATAATAGTTTTCTTTGAGAGGACAAATGCCTGAAATAGGAAATGCAGATTATATGAGAGACCTTGAACATCCTTACCACTAGATGCTATAAATTATAAATGAATGCTCTCCCTAGCTGGAAATGTGGGTTAGTAACCTTCATGTTGTATTACATTGACACCTAAAAGCCATTTGTTTAGAAGTAAAAAAGCTGAGCATAAATACACACACACACACGCACACACACACACACACACACACACACAAATAACTATGGAAATTTAGTTTCTGCAATAACTGTCAGAATAATTGCTTACTGCTATTTTTTCCCTATTCAGGTTATGCATTCTATAATAGGGGCAGCTAGGTGGTTCAGTGGATAAAACACTAGACTTGGGATCAGGAAAGCTCATCTTCATGAATTCAAATGTGGCCTCAGACATTTACTAGCTATGTGACCCTGTGCAAGTCACTTAATCCTGTTTGCCTCAGTTTCCTCATCTGTAAAATGAGCTGAAGAAGGAATGGCAAACCACCCAGTATCTTTGCCAAGAAAACCCCAAATAAGGTCACAAAGAGTCTAACCTGTGTGAAATGACCCCAAAACAACAAAAACAAACATTAAAGGAATCTTCTGAGAATCATTTAACAAACTGAGAATCCAACAAACATAGCCTGTTATGTTATAGGAACTATACAAAGGTGCTAGGACTACAAAGATAAAAATGAAATCTTCATTTCCATAAAAGAGATTACATTCTCTTGAGAAGATATTATATGGATGTGTGTATACACATATACATATATACACAAATATATACATATATATATAAATGCAAGAGCTTGAAATGCTTTATATAAAAAGTGATGTTTATATAAGGTGGCTTTACATAAAGGAAATGCTTTATATAAGAAGTGGTGCTCTGAGTGAGTATTTCGTGGGGGTCCGGAAGGGATTCTAAGAGGCAAAGGTGTGGCAGAAGTACAATCCAGGCAGGTGGGAGAGTTAGAGCAGACATGGAATTTGGAGACAGAATACTGTTTTCGAATTGCAAGAAGGCAAGTTTGACAGGACTTTAGAGTACAGGAAAGGCACAAAATATATTGAGGTAGGTTGGACCGTAGATTGTGAAGGGCTTTAAATTCTAAACAAAGGGGTTTATATTTGATCTTACAGGAAGTTATTGGCTCTTGGTGGTTTTTGAATTTACTCATGATCAGACCCACAGTTGGACAAAATCACTTTTGGATTCTAGTAAGAAGAGATGATTTCTATTAGACTGTTGTCTTATAATAGTGTAATACAGATAATGAGAGCCTGACCTAAGATCATCACCATATGAATAGTGAGAAGTGATTAAAAGTCAGAAGTATTGTAGAGGTAAAATATGGCAAGATTTGGCAACAAATATGTTTTTGGTGAGGGAGAGTCAAGAATAATGCTAATGATATAAACCTGTGAAATTAAGAGAGGTAGTACTTTTGATAGAAAAAGGAAAGCTCAGAATAAGAGCTTGAAATATTCAATAAGAGTTAGTGGCGCAGGTATGGAATTCAGTAGAGAGACTAAGATGATTATATAAATCTGGAAATAATTTATATAGAGATGAGAATTAAACTTATGGTAGCTAAGGTGGTTACTAAGAAAAAGAGTTTCAGTGAAGAAAAGAAAAAGGAGAGCCCAAGGCAGACCCTTGAAGTGAATCTAAAATTAGGGAAAGTGATTTGAATAATGAGCCAACAGAGAAGACTGAGGAGCGGTCAGAGAGGTAGGAGGAGAACCAAAGAAAGAAAATGATGTAATGTCAAACAGGCTGGTTGAGTGATTTGTTGAAGGTCATACTAATGGTTGATAGCAGGACAGGAAATAGGAGCCTTAGGTCTCATGACTCCTAGTCTTGGATTTCTTCTACTACATCATAAATTTAAACAGATTTTTAAATATTATAGCCATGTTTTTATTTTTAAAATGCATATAAAGTACATTTTTAAATAAGAAGGAAGAACTCCCATGCTACAGTATTTCTGAAGCAATAACAGTTATTTGTAGTCGTGGTTTCTGCAGGTTTGAAAGTACTGCTCATGTGCTTAAAAAGTCTAGTAGGTATGAAAGAACAATATGGATTTCCTATGGAGAACAGTGTATTTCAAGCTTTCTATCACAGCATATATATATATACAGACAGATAGTTAGATAGATAGATAGCTATAGATATTTTATAAAGCAGGAGACCAAAGTCTGGATCTTACACAATGAATAGTCACATCTTATCTTATTAGTGGATGAATGTAGTGTTTTGGTTGAGCAAAATTATTGCTCACTAAAAAAAAAAATACCATAATGTAATAACTGTAATTAGAATCAAATGTAATGAGATAGTCTCCAATGGACATTATATAAAATAGTCTATTTTTGCCTAATTCTCTTGAACAGTAAATATTCTTATTTATTCTGAAAATTGCACATCATTGGAAAAATACTCAAGAATAAATAACTTTTTTCAATTATTTGATCATGGAATGAGGAAGCAGAACTAATTATTACATGGGTAAGACAGTAAAGAATAGTATAGCTGAGGTAAGGTGATTGAGATGATAGAAAGCATAAACAGGGAGGGAAGCTGCTAGTAAGTTTTTAAAAATCTAAATTATCACTTCATCTATAATCATACTTAAAAAATTTAAAAGATTAAAGCACAGTTAGGTAAATATTTTGGTTTAACTCCTAAGATAAAACCTTAGGAAAAAGAGACCCAATAAAACTTTGACATATATTTTGCCTTGGGGTGTCTCGGTAACACAATGGATAGAGTGTGGCCCTCAAGTCAGGAGGACCTGAGTTCCAGTCTGGTCTCAGACACTTACTACCTGTGTGACTCTGGACAAGTCACTTAACCTGTATTTGCTTCAGTTTCCTTATCTATAAAATGAGCCACTGAAGGAAATAGTAAAACACTTCAGTATTTTTACTGAGAAAACTTCAAATGGGGTCATGAAGGGTCAGATGTCAACTAAACAGCAACAGCTTGCATTAAAGAAGTGAAATTAATGTTATATTAGTTGGTATGTTAGCATATTCTAATAATTACCCTAGATGCTCTCCTAAAATGATGCTCAGATAACTTACAATCCAGTAGTGTATCATGCCAACAATTATAAGGAACTCTTGATTTAGCACCTGATTTTTGAACATTTATTATTTCCTAATACCTGCTGCAGGCTGATACTCACCCTCATATTGGTAGAGCTACAAAAATTTTCCCCATTTTTCTGTATCATAAGAATTGTGTAATTTATTATTTGGTAGTTTAGTTGGTATGTGTTGTAGATGCAGCTCCAAAGCCAATGCCCTCTTAGTTCTGGTTTGATGTTGGGGATGAAGGGATTCCCTCATGAGTCACTAAACATTTAACAAAGAAGGAAGTTTACTTTGCCCTAACTAACAGCAAGGATATGCAACAAGGATACTGTGACACTTATCTGTTCTGGACACCACCACTTTATCTCCATCTGGAAATGCATCTGATCAGTCAGTCATCAGTGTATAGTGACTCATATAGTCTTGAGCACCCACAGGGTCTGAAAGATTCAGAACTCCTATACCTTAGAATTTGTATTCCAGAGCAGAATCACTCATTCCTCTCAATTTAAGCTTCATAATTTACATAAGAAAAAACTGCTGGATAATTAAGACTATTCTTGAAACTATGGTATGCATTTGGATGGATACCTCATTGAACTTGGTCCAATTATATATGTAGAAGACTTCTGGCTAATAAAATCTGTTCTTTTTCTATGAACTATATAACATCTTTCAGCAGAATTGGGGAGAAAGAATATGTAATGCCTAAAATTCTAAGCAGAAAGACACATTACAGCAACTCAGTTTTGTATAGTCAAGCCAATGAGCGAACAACATTGAAAAGCCACTGATGTAATAATTGAGGTTTCTATAGCCATTCCAGCCAGAAGGAGATTTTCAGCTTCCTAGCTGTGTGGTCCATCAGAAGTGACTTGCACAGGGCAGCTAGGTGGCACAGTGGATAGAGCACCGGCCCTGGATTCAGGAGGACCTGAGTTCAAATCCGGCTTCAGACACTTGACACTAGCTGTGTGACCCTGGGCAAGTCACTTAATCCTCATTGCCTCACAAAAAAAAAAAGAAAAAAAAAAGGAAGTGACTTCCACTTTTTTCCCTACACTTTGCAGAACTTTTGATATTTATTTTAAATATTTACTATTTCTGTCTTTCACACTCTAATGAAAGTTAGGAGTGAGGTTCCAATTTAGGGCACAGGGGAAAATAAAGTGTTTCTGGTTTCTGAAATACTTGAGTATATGTCTGCAGCTTATATTTTATTAGACTTTTATTTAATATAATTAAAGTATTTACTAAGACAATAAACCTTACCCATAGAGATGAGGCGGGAAAGGAATGAAAGGGAAATGATTGATAGGTTGGGGGCTCCATCTGTGCTTTGAATGAATTTTATTCCTAGAAAGAAGTAAATGTAGTAGTTTGAGATAGGATGTTTTTATTTTTGGTCTTTTTTTGTTTGTTTGTTTATCTGTGGGTTTTTTTTTTTTTTGGTGAGGAAATTGGGGTTAAGTGACTTGCCCAGGGTCACACAGCTAGTAAGTGTCAAGTGTCTGAGGCTGGATTTGAACTCAGGTCCTCCTGAATCCAGGGCCAGTGCTCTATCCACTGCGCCACCTAGCTGCCCCAAGGTTTTTTGTTTGTTTGTTTGTTTTTTGAGATAGGATGTTGATTTGGTTGATAACCACCATTAACCATTGTCTGGACAGCTCATTGAGGATCCAACAGACTTCCTCCTACCATATGTATACATGTATGTGTGTGTGTGTGTATGTATATGTATAATACATATTATATACATGTATAATATACATATAATAGGATATTATTAGATACACAAATATATGTGTATAGGTATATAGGTATACACATGTGATAAAATAATGGGATTTGTCAGATACTCAAAGGCCTACCTAGAGATTAATCTAAATTAAGTGAGAGTGATTGACTTTGCTGATTAGCCTACTTCAAGCTAATTAGATTGTAACCACACCTGGCTAGCCCTTAAAAAGGTATTGTTCTGAGAAACTAAGGACTTTGAACTCAACTTGAGACCACCTTCAAGTCCAGTGAACCAATGGATCTGGATGAAGCCTACCAATCAGCTTGAAGCAGCGTGTAAGGACTGCCTCTGCTCCAGACCTATAAAAAGATTCCACACTCAGTTTGAGGAGAGTTCATAGTTGAAGCAAGCTCATGACAGAGGACTTGAGGACTTGTTGCTAAAGCTTCTAATTTAAGGCAACACACACATATCTATACATATATACATACATTCTCATATACACACACACACACACACACACAAATACATATGTAACCCACATGGATGATGAACTGGGCCTAAGGAGAAAGAGAATGGGCTGAATTGGAATTAGGAAATTTCACAGACATTCTCATGATGTCAAGTTTGTCCTGGAAAGAAAACCCACCTTTTTAAAAAAGCCAGTGATGTTTCACTAATGCCATATACTTATAAATCATAGAAGGGAATAAACATTTATTAAGCATGTATTATATGTCAGTTTCTATGCTAAGGGTTTTCCAATGTCATCGCATCAGATAGTTTCAACAACTCTGTGATATAGGTAATATTATTTTCCTTATTTTATACTTAAGGGAACTGAGGAAGACAGATATTAAATAGCTTCCCCAGGGTCACAAACTACTAAGTTTCTTAGGCATGATTTCAGCTCAGATCTTCCTTCTCCCAGGCCCAGCACTCTATCGACTGCTGGGCTAACTTCTGAAAATTCTAGCTGCCTAATGCCTGACAATTCAAAGTTATGGGTCACCCAAAGAACAATGTAAAGACTAATAGTGGGGGTAAATAGAGTGCAACAAAATATTACCAAGGGTGTTGCTTACAAGATATATCATGCAATAGAGGTGATTATTCTTCTAGTGGTATACTAGGACCACACACTATGGAACACTGAAGTCTGTAATAATCAAAATTATGTAACATCTAAAAGGTAGAAGAGAAGATAGAAGCTATTTAGTTAGAGGAAAGGACAGGTAGGTGACACAGTAGATAGAACACTCGGCCTGGAATCAGGAAGATTCATCTTCCTAAACTCAAATCTGGCCTCAGACACTTACTATCTGTGTGATCTTGGGCAAGTTACTTAACCCTGTTTGCCTGAGTTTGCTCACCTGTAAAATGAGCTGGAGAAGGAAATAGCAAACCACTCTAGTATCTTTACCAAGAAAACCCCAAATGGGATTATGAAGAGTCGGGTACAATTGAAATAACTGAACAACAACAAAAGTGAGAGGAAGGGGCATACAATAATATATTCAATTTGCTACAATGGGAGTCCATATAATGTTGAAAGACTTTGAAGGAGGCCCCACACAGATTTGGGTGTTCCCCTCCCCTCTGGATATGAGAAGATATAGATTCGTTGTAATCATCACTGTTGGATGGAATATAACCACATTGAAGTGAAAACACGTCCATTGAAGTATTGGCATAATGGAGGCATAATAGATATCTTTACCTAAAGAACAACTTGCTTTTCTGTAGGAAGATAAAAGGAAATGAAGGGGTTCATTGACTAACTTTTAAATATCTTACAATGAATCTTTTTCAGAGATTAGCTTTAAAAGAGACAGCAACAAATAGCAGTCTCATCAGTATTGAACAAAAGCTCTGAGGCTGAGTTGAACATTCAGTCTTTCACCTCTGCTCAGATTTTCCTGAAATTAAGGGATTAGTTAAAAATGATTGGTTCCATATAGACACTTTGTGTTTTGCATTTCAATAAAACATATAAAGATCCCTAGGCTGATAGCATCTTTAGAAGCAGGTATGTCCTACAACTCCTTTTATTCATCTCTTTGCACAAGCAGGTTAAAAAGCTAAAACTTTAATTGATAGAATCATAGACTTAGAGGAGGGAGCATCAAATGATCCTAACCTTTGTCTTCAAAGTAGATAAATAGTTCAGTGTCTAGGCTGTTGTTAAAGGTTTGTGCCATTATTAGTGACCTTCAGGAATGAGATTTCATGACCTTCATTGGTAACTTGCCCTAGGGTGTCATCAACTTTTCATCAAAGTTCCAGCATCAAACTAACATTGCTTTTGTTTCCAGTGGCAAACTTGTCACTGAAATATTACCTTTAAATAGAAGATTTTATTGCGGAGGGAGGTTGGAGGGAGACATGTATAAGGTGGTATATGGGAACACAGCACTATTACTTTTGAAGATTGCTGATAAAATAGTTTTTAATTAGTAAGTGTTCCTTTTTTCATCTAAGAAATCAACAAGAATTCTTTTCAAGGCCTTTTTATACCTCAGATCCCTTTTGGAGAACCATTTTACACTGAAGATGGACTTGATTGAAAGTTATAATAATTGACAATAGAGAAAAGCAGCCAGGAACACCAAAAGATATGTTTTCTACTCCTTTATCTTTTCCCTTACTTTTTTCCCCCCACCATGAGCCAAGATAATTATCTTTACACACACACCACACACACACGATTTTAGTGTGCTTGCTAGTACTTATATAACATATCTAGCTTACATTCATATAGTATTTATAATGACTAAGTATTTACACATAACTTTATGAAAACTGCTAGAGCTCTGTACCCTCCATTTGCTAACGAGGTAATCTTGTCAAGTATTTTATTTGAACTACCCCTGTAAAATAAAAAATTAATCTCTTCCCAGGATTGTTTTGAGGAAATTTTGTAAGTTGGAAGTCACTATAGAGAAGCAAGCAGTCTGGCATAGTGGATAGAGAGCTGCCCTCCAAATCAGAGGGATCTGGGTTCCTGTCCAATGTCTGACATGTTCTAGCTGTGACCGTGGGCAAAGCATTTAATCTGTCAGTAACATAGGCAAGTGCCCCTGGTACCCAATAACAACAACAGCCAAATAACAACAACAATAATAATAATAATAGCTAACAAAAATTATTAAAATAATAATAAAAATGAACATTTATATGCCAAATTGTGCCCCATAGCACCCTAACCAATAATAATGATGATAACAGCAAATATGATAATTATAATAATATATGTTTTTTATCATGTGCCAATCACACTACTAAACACTTTACACATGTTCTCTCATTTGATCCTCACAACAATCCTGGAGGAAGGTGCTATTATTATTATCCCCATTTCGTAGTTGAGGAAATTGAGGCAAATGGAGATT
Organism: Dromiciops gliroides; assembly: GCF_019393635.1. Classification (NCBI taxonomy): domain Eukaryota; kingdom Metazoa; phylum Chordata; class Mammalia; order Microbiotheria; family Microbiotheriidae; genus Dromiciops; species Dromiciops gliroides. The sequence goes on along the minus strand of NC_057861.1, from coordinate 225,287,431 downwards.
AAGTGACTTGTTGAGGATCACACAGCTACTCAATATCTGAGGCCAGATTTGAACTCAGGTCTTTTTGACTCCAGACCCAGCATTATATTCCATTTAGTTGCCCCAAACTCAGAGGAACATCAAAAGATAGATTAAACAATCCAGGGAAACACAGTGATACACGACCTGTCTCAGGCACTATGAGAACTTCTACCTCAGAGAAACTCACAACATGTTAAACTTCAGTTGAGGCTGCATTCCTTTTGAAGACATCAAAGGTTTAAGATAAGGTTTTGTTTACTTATAATTTGGACCATTCCTGTAACTTCACAAACTTTCTGTTTCTGATGTCATCTTTTTCCAAACCTGGATTTCCAGCCATTGCTCTGATTAAAAAATAATTTTCCCCATTAAGTATTATTTTCCCAAATTACATGTAAATACAAATTTTGACATCAATTTTTAAAAAACTTTGTGTTTTAAATTCTTTTCCTCCCTTCCCCCCCCCTTGCCCCCCAGAACACAAGCAATTAAATAAAAGCTATACATGAGCAATCATGCAAAACATTTTCTCATTAGCCAGGTTGTGAAAGAAAACAGACAAAAACATAACTTTAAATAAAGGAACTAACAACAACAAAAACAACAACAAAATTATGCTTCAATCTGTATTCATACATCATCAGTTCTCTTGCATTAGATGGAATACATTTTTCATAGGATCTTCAGAGTTGTCTTGAATCATTGCATTGCTGAAAACAAGCAAGTCATTCACAGCAGTTCATCTTACAGTATTGCTGTTATTTTGTATACAGTACATTTCCCTCTGCATCAGCTCATGTAGGTGTTTCTGGGTTTTTCTGATAGCATCCTGTTCATTTCTTTTTAGAGTAAACTACATTTATATAGTACTTTAAAGAGAGATTTCCTTACAATAAACCCATGGGCTGATTCTTGCAACAACAGTAATAGATTACATTGATATAGTACCTTATACCTGACAAAGAATTTTCTTCACAATAGCCCAGCAAAATCAATACCATACATTTTATCATCATCAATCAGTTATCATCATCATCAATCCATCCTCATTATAATCAATCAATTCCCATCTTCATCCAGTCATAATCAATCCCTCAATTATCATTATCATCATCTTATATTATTCTTGCCTCTGCTTCAAAATTTTTTTCACAGTTACTATTGTTAACTGTTTCCCTCCATTCTATTCCCTTCCCCATGATATTTACCCTATTTTCTATCTTCTTTCACCCTATGCCTCCTCAAAAGAAATTTGCTTCTGACTGCCCCCTCCCCCAATCTGCCCTCCTTTCTTTCAGCTCTCCCTCTTTATCCCCTTCCCATCCTACTTTCTTTCAGGGTTAGATATATTATTCTACCCAATTGAGTGTGTATGTTATTCCCTCCTTGATCCAACTCTGATGAGATTAAGGTATTTGAGCCATTTCTGATGAGTGTAAGGCTCATTCACTGTCCAACTCCTCCCTCATCTCTCTCATCACTCCATAAGCCCTTTCCTGTTTCTTTCATGTGAGATTTCACCCCACTATACCTCTCCCTTTTCCTCTCCCCCAGTGCATTCCTCTCACCCCTCAAGTTTACTCTAAAGATGTCATCATGGGGAAGCTAGATGACACAGTTGACAAAGCACCCACCCTGGACCCAGGAAGACCCGAGCCCAAATCTAGCCTCACACACAAGACATTCACTCATTGTGTGACCCTGCACATGTCACCCAACTCCAATCACCCCACAAAAAAAGATAAAACATAAATGCTTTACAGATATCATCCTTTCATTATCAATTCCCACCTGTGGCCTCTGTCTAAATTTATTTCTATTGTCTGTCCTAATACTGAGAAAGTTCTTGTGAATTAAAAATATCGTCTTCCCATATAGGAATGTAAACAGTTTAACCTTTCAACATCCCTCTTAATTTCTTTTTCCTGTTTACCTTTTTATGCTTCTCTAGGGTATTGTTTTTAAAAATCAAATTTTCTATTAGATTCAGGTCTTTTCATCATAAATACCTGAAAATCTTCTTTTTCAATGAAGTCCTATTTTTCCCCTGAAACATTATAATCAATTTTTCTGTTGAATGGAATTTGGGACACCCAGAGCCCCCACACCCAAAGGGTATAATATTAAGATTTATTGGGTTGACTTTGCTAATTAACTCACTTAAAGTTAACTTAGTCAAAACCACACCTACCTGAAAGCCTGGCCCTCAGAGGGTGTGTTCTCTGAATTCTGACTTCAGTATGTTCTGCTCATGAACCACTCTCAAGTCCAGTAAACCAATATATTTGATGGATGCCTAACCAATTAGCTTGGAGCTATATGAGAGGGCAGCTCTTCTACAGAGGGGTAGATAGAGAGAGAGGCTCTCAGACCTACTCATGGTGGAGGATTTGGAGAAAGAAGGAAAACAGGCTGAGCTTTAGCTCTCCTCTTGGCTAGATAGGCCTTCTTAAATTTCTGAGCCACGTGTTCTCTTTTTACTAATATTTTGTATACTTTAATAAATGCTTAATGTCCCAAACTGGTGCTAAAGCTTCTAATTTATAAGTAGCAATATATTAGAAACCCCAGCTAATTTTCCCTAAACTTGGGACAGTAATAAGGATATCCCATAAGTTTTTATACACCACACTGGGTAGGTGATTCTTGGTTGTAAACCCAATTCCTTTGCCTTCTGGAATATCATATTCCATGTCCTCCAGTCCTTTAATGTAGAAGCTGCTTGATCTTGTACTATGCTGATTGTGGCCCCACAGTACTCGTATTGTTTCTTTCTAGCTGCTTGCAATATTTTCTCCTTGACCTGCAAGCTCTGGAATTTGGCTATACTATTCCTGGGAGTTTTCATTTTGGTATCTCTTTCAGGAGGTGTTCAGTGAATTCTTTCAATTTCTATTTTACATTCTGCTTCTAGAATATCAGGGCAATTTCCCCTGACAATTTCCTGGAAGATGATGTCTAAGCTCTTTCCTTGATCATGGTTTTCAGGTAGTCCAATAATTTTCAAATTATCTCTCCTGGATCTATTTTGAAGGTCAGCTGTTTTTCCAAGGAGATATATCATATTGCCCTCTATTTTTATTCATTTGTATTTGCTTTATTGTTTCTTGATTTCTCATAAAGTCATTCATTTTATTTGCTCAATCCTAATTTTTAAGCAATTATTTTTTCAGAGGGCTTTTGTACCTCCTTTTCTGTTTGGCCAATTTGGCTTTTCAAGCTGTTGACTTTTTTCATGACCCTCCTGCATCACTCTCATTTATCTTTCCATTTTTTTCTCTACCTCTCTTACTTTATCTTCAAATTACTTTTTGAGTGCATCTATGGCCTGAAACCAATTTATATTTGTCTTGGAAGCTTTGGATGTAGGAGCCCTGGCATTGATATCCTCTTGTGAGGGTGCACATATTTTTACCTATAGACAATGAAAAAATTACTGAGATATGAACTAGATATTTTGGGAATCCCTGTCTTAGGCAATCACTAAGAGTATTAGTTGCAGGGAAATAATTGATCTGTATTTGTTTGGGTTTTTTGTTTTGTTTTGTAGGGTAATGAGGGTTAAGTGACTTGCCCAGGGTCACACAGTGTCAATTGTCTGAGGCCAGGATTTGAACTCAGGTCCCACTGAATCCAGCAACGGTGTTTGATTTTTTGATCCACTGTGCCACCTAGCTGCCCCATTTGATCTGTATTTGTAAAGATAATTTCCTCTCTGGGAGTTTCCTATGCCAGTGAAATCACAGCTCTACCCACACTCCAAAAAAACCAAAAAGGCATTGTATAATTGAGTTTTATAGGAATCCTTTGAGGAAGATGAGTGTGAGGGCATTATTCACAATTACATAATCTTATTATCTTCATTTTGTATACAATAATAGATTCTGAAAAGTTTAATGGCTTACCCAAGATCATATAATTAGCAAACTGGGTGAAATCTTTAAATCTTCGGCTTTTTCTATATGTGACTTCTCACTGAATGATTCACACTGTGCCAACAACAATGCTTTGGTATTTCCAGAGTGCTGAGAATACCAGAAAGCTAATCAAAATGTAGCTAAGGGGGGCATCTAGGTGGCAACAGTGGATAAAGCACTGTCCCTGGATTCAGGAGGACCTGAGTTCAAATATGGCCTCAGACACTTGACACTTAGTAGTTGTGTGGCCCTGGTCAAGTCACTTAACCTTCATTGCCCCACCAAAAAAATGTAGCTAAGTGTGGATGAAAACTTGTAGTACTGACCCCGAGTCTTTGTAAGAGTTTTTCCAGATGTGACACAGAGTCAGAAGGCTTCCTATCCTTGTGTTCATTGTTGTGATGGCTTCCAGTTCCTTTTGCAATAATATATTTTTATTTATCTTGTTAAATACTTACCAATTAAATGTAAGAATATTAAAATTAAACATTTTTTTGAGTTTCAAATTCCCTACTTCCCTCTCACCCCAAGCCCTCCTTGGGAAGGCAGGCAATTTAATAGTGATTAGACGCGTGAGGTCAAGAAAAACATTAGTCTCTTTTCTACATAGTTATACACTTAACCTCTTGAAGGGCTTAAGGTGACTTCAAGATTATGCATTTTCAGAATACACATGATATCAAGTTCTTCTCTCCTGAGGATTTCCCTTTGGCTTTTCTGTTTCTCTCCATTAGTCTCTTGCCTTTTCAGGAGCATTTCAGTGGCATGTCCTATCTAGGATTCAAAGAAACTCTTCCCCAGAAAGGTGTGCATTCTCTCTTAAGATGACCCTTAGCTCTCCAAAGAGATTTCCATGTATTTGAACTGCTAGGCTTACAGCAGACTTTTCTTCTTCAGCTGCCACCACTTGAACAGATATTGAATTTACCTATAGTAGGTATCTTGCTTTTTTTCAATTATTTCTTCCCTCTCTGGTAAGGATTTTAAGCTTTCTTGCTAGGTCCTTTTCCATAATAACTCATTTCCAGATAGTCATTCAGTCATTATTTCCTTGAAGGTGCTGAAAGGTACCATTGCATGAAGCAGTTTCCAGAGTATAGTCATTATTTCTTCTTTTTGAACACTTCCTTATAGTTGGCATTTCCCTGTCCTGGTCTACATCATGTCTGTTCAGTATTTTCATTCTAGTGGTCAATAGGTTAGCTTGAAATTTTGTTAGTATTCAGGCACTATTTGTGCATACCAACTTCCCAATAATTGTCTGGCATGCTGCCATTTTAATTCCTATCATGGTCTTAATGGCAATGAATAATAATCTTTTGAAACCTCTTGAAACATAACAGTATAATAATTTATAGTAAAAAGAACCTTTCTGGATTTCCAGTCACATGCTAGGAAGTTTCTAATTCTTTCTTTCTTTCCCTCTCTATCTCTCTTGTCTCTGTCTCCATTTCCGTCTCTCCCTGTGTGTGTGTGTGTGTGTGTGTGTGTCTGTCTGTCTCTCACTCTCTTTCTCTCTCACTATATCTGCTGTCTCTCTGTCTGTCTCTGTCTCTCTCTTTCTCTCTCTCTCTCACACACACACACACACACATACACAAGCATCTCACAGAGTACCTATTCTGCTTCTTTATGACTTTAGACAAGTCTCTTAATAACAGCAATAATAATAATAGCTAGCATTTATATAGTATTTTAAGGTTTTCAAAACACTTTACAAATAGAACATTTTGATTAAGGAAGTAGGTGTTATTATTACTCCCAAGGAAACTGAGATAGACAGAGGTTAAGTGAATTGCCAGAAATAGAAAATCTCTGAGGCTGAATTTGAACTCAGGTTTTCCTGTGGTCTAGCCCTCTATCCATTGCAACACCTGACTCAGTTTCTTCTCAAGTTTCTCTCAGTTTCTTCTAAAGGAAGCAGTTGAAGAAGATATTTTCTCAGGTATCTTCCATTGTGATAATCATTAATGCTTGATTATTCTTGTCTGTTTCCTCATTGGACAAAAGTATCAACCTTATTCTCTGTACAGTCTGATTTTTCTTCAGAATTTTAGGAATATGTTTTATGTGTTAGTTTCAGATTATGATTTCTGAACCCTTTAGTGTTATCATTTACTACTTACCTTTATCTGAAAACCAAGGTTTGGGCTACTCTTCAGTATTATTCTTTAGGTAAGGATTTCTGTTTGGTGACTTTAAGCAGAGCCACATTCTGCCTTGACCTTCTCCATAATTTAGAATTTGAATATTTATTAAAAAGGACATTTGTTGGCCCTATAAAAGCATTGAAATTCCTATAGTTAAATTTTGTTGTTGTTGTTATTTTTCAGTTTTGTCTGACTTTTTGTGACCCCCATTTGGGGTTTTCTTGCCAAAGGTATGGGAGTGGTTTGACATTTCGTCCTCTAGATCATTTCACAAATGAGGAAACTGAAGGAAATAGGGTTAAGTGACTTGCCCAGTGTCACATAGCTAGTAAGTATCTGAGGTTAGATTTTAACTCAGAGGAGTCTTCCTGACTCCAGGCCTGGCACTCTATCCACTGTGCCACCTAGTCACCCAAACAGTTAAATTACCCTCTTTTTGTTGTTGTTCTTCAGTCTTCATACATTTAGCAGTTTTGTGTGCTCTTTAAAGAAGGAAGTTAAGCAAATAACATCTTTTTTTTAAAGTGCTTGGAAATGGCCTTTCATTTGTTTTTCACTTCTAAATAGTGCAAATGTAAAATTCATGAACATCTTGGTTTTGGGTCTAATTCCACAATTTATTGCCTGCCACAATACTTGAAAATTGCACTGAAAACTATCTTTTTAGAAGGAGCAAAAAAAGGAATCCATCTATTGCTGACAGTATAAGAGACATGGATTCCAATTGTCTGATTTCAAAAACAATAATATTCCCTTTTTTAGTGTGGTTGCAAACAGATCAAATTGTCATTCAATTGCAAGAATTCAATGTAAAGTTCCTGTATTACAGTTTCTGTTATTATTTAGTTGTGCTGAAATGCTAGCGTAGTTATAGTAAGGCATATCTGTTAAATCTCTATCTCATCCCCAAAATCCTGGCTTTTTGGTGAGTTATAATGTGTTTAAAAACCATATGTTATATGATCACACCAAAAAATAGGCCATTTTTGTCATGTTGCTTTGAGGATGATAATGTCAACTCTCTTTGAAAATGCATCTAAAAAATAAGACATTTTTCTCAATAAAATAACTGAATTCTTTCCTTTTTTTCTTTTTAATATTTATTTTAAAAATATTTTTGGCTTTAAAATCATGAGATGATTATGATAATCCAGAGGATGTGTTTGATGTTTCAGTTGTATATGACTCTCTGTTACCCCATTTGGCATTTTATTGGCAAAGAGATTGGAGTTATTTGCCATTTCTTCCTCCAGCTCATTTAACAGATAATGAAACTGAGACAAACAGGGTTAAGTAATTTGCCCAGGGCAATATGACACCATGCCATCCAGCATCACAAAAACTTCATTTAACTTTTTGTAAAAATTCATTTCTAGATTTGTTTTGCTTAGTCTCTTCCTCACTCCCATGACACTTGTTTCTAGGAATTATTTTTTCACATGTGTTCTTGCCTCCCCTAAAGAAATAAATTAGTTGGTTATAGAGTTTGCTCAGCCTGTCATTTCTTTGACTGGGCCTCTTTATGCTATATGGTTCCTTAGACCAAGGTGGCATAGGTAGCCTTGAATTGGACTAATCAATGCTGACTGATTTCTTTGCACTAGAGATCCAGTAGAAGCAGCTCGTTGGGGCAAGTAGATACAGTGTTGGGCCTGGAGTTAGGAAGACTCACCTTCTTGAGTTCAATTCTAGACACAGACACTTACTGGCTTACTAAGGGACCCTGGAAGAGTCCCTTAATCCTGTTTGCCTCAGTTTCTTCATCTGTAAAATGAGCTAGAAAAAAATGGCAAATTACTTCTGTATCTTTGCCAATAAAAGCCCAAATGGGGGTCATGAAGAGTTGGATATGTCTGAAAAATGACTGGGCAACAACAACAGACATGGCTGTTCCTAAGGGAATTGTGGCCTGGTAGAAATCAAAATCTGCCCTGTCATTTACTTAGGATAAAATCAGGTTCCATGGGCTCAAGCACATTGAAATAATGAAATCAAAGATGAAATGAATATTAGAGAGTTAATGAAAAATCATTTGCTTAATATTTACTTAACAAGTGCCAGACATTGTGCTAAGCAAAAGTGTTACAAATATTAAAAAAAGTATAATGACACTTTCCCTCCAGGAGTTTACATTTTAATGGGAGAAGGTAATGATGGCCAAGGAAGTTTTGAGATTCATGGAAATATTTTGTTGGTCATTTGAGCAGTCAGTTGAAATCACCTTTCTAGAAATAATGGAAATATTGCTTTGATCCCGTGGTCCAAAGCAACAGGTGGAAAGGGGGTATGGAGAAGGAGAACCTATGTGGCTGGATGCAGACAGATGACTTGGTTAAATGGATGGGTGAAATGTGAAGGTGAAGTATGGCCTGAAGTTTGGGGCCAGGTTGAGCAATATAGTCATCAAAAGAAGAAAACTTACAACAGGGAAACAGGCAGCTTGAGGGATATGAGTAAAAGTGTGAAGTAAATTTAATTCATCAAACATTCAACAACCATTTTTCAGTAGCCTGCCATGTACAGGAAACTATACAGAAAACCCAAACTGAGTAAGACACAATTCCTTCCTTCAGGAAACTTAGAGTTTTGTAGGAGCAATTAGTCAGTTCAATTCAATAAGCATTGACTAAGTTCTTAGTACGTGTGAACATTATACGAGGCCCAAGATTTAGAACTGCTGTTGTCCATCCATTTTCAGTTGTGTCTGATTATTCATGACCCCATTGGGTGGGTGGGGCAGTTCTTGGTAAAGATATTGTAGTGATTTTGCCATTTCCTTCTCCAGCTCATTTTATAGATGGGGAAACTCAGGCAAACAGGTATAAGTGACTTGCTCTGGATCACATAGCTAGTAAGTGTTTGTGGCCAGATTTACCTAGCTGCCCCTAGAGGTAGAAAGGTAAAAATTTTTTAAAAATTAAAAAAAAAAAACCATAAAACAATCAGCCCATAACTTTAAGGAGCCTACATCATACAGGGGGAATAAAATATGTACATTGATAAGCAAATACAAGATAATCTAAAGAGGAATAGAATTCTGACAACCAGGGGAAAACAGGAAAGGCTTCCCTTAGGAGATCCCAGCTTAGCTGAGCCTTTAAAGAAGGCTTCTAAGAGACAGAAGGGATAAAAGTGAATTCCAGACATAGGGGGACAGTCTGTAGACAGGTAAGAGATGTAATATTGAGCTTGGGAAATGCCAAATAAGTACATTTGATGAGAGTATAGTGAGTGATAAGAAGAGGGAAGCTAGGTAGCATACTGGTCCTAGAGTCAGGAGGACCTGAGCTCAAATCCAGCCTCAGACGCTTGACACTTAATACTTGTGTAACCCTGGGAAATTCACTTCACCCAAATTGCCTCAAACATCCAGGGCTATTTCCAGTCACTGGAGCCAGGTGGCTCTGAACCTGGTGTCTGCACAGCCCTGATTTACTTAAATCCAAATCACTGCAAGTCATGACATCACCTCCCCATTGTCATAGTCCTCTTTCAAGAACAAAGGACAAAAAAAAATAAGTGCACGATGAAATTAAATAAAACTGGAAAGGAGACCTGGGACCATTCTGTGAAGGGTCTTAAATAACAAGCAGAGGATTTTTATTTTATCCTGGAAGCAGTAGGGAACCACTTTTTTAGCAGTGGGGTAACTGGATGATAGGCAGCTAGATGTCTCAATGGATAGAGTACTTGGATTAAAGTCAAGGAGATGCATCTTCCTGAGTTCAAGTCCAGCTTCAGACACTTACTTGCAGTGTGACCCTGAGCAAGTCACTTCACCCTATTTGCCTCAGTTCCCTTATCTGTAAAATGACCTGGAGAAGGAAATGGCAAACCACTCCAGCATCTTTGCCAAGAAAATCCCAAATGGGACCACCTAAAGTCAGACATTTATGAAGGAAACCAACAACATAATGGTACATAGACTGTAGGTAGGTTGTTTTGCCTATTGTATGGAAGAAGGATTAGAGAAGAGGGCAGAATATAATAAAATGTCAACAAATAACTAACCTACTAAGGAGACAAAGTCAATTTTCCTTGATGACAGTACAGTTTAGGGGCTTACTGTGTATATAATACATACTCTATGATAGATACATTTAAGCATATAGATGTCTAGCTTCTTAAAGGAGAATGAGCCTCTCCTCTCTGCCCCTAATAGCTTTCTCAGGTTATTGCCCTAGCACTGGTCTCCTCAAACATGGGGTACTGGGACATGACTGACTTACTGCCCTAGGACTGCTTTTTCCATACTGACTATGTAGTAGTATGGTAATAGAGTAAAATATATACTTCATTTCCATTGGGCTGAAGAGACTAATAATCCATTCTATCTCCCATTAATAGGAATCTTTGGAGCCTTCCCTGGACAGTCAGTAACCTACTTAGAAAAAAATAAAGTTAATGTTATGGTTCAGGGATGACTATAACCCAAACATACAAGACTAAAGACATTCAGTGTGGCTTGGGTATCATATTCCTATTTTTGCTAATTGAATGGGAATTATTTTAGAGAGCACACTGTAATGATAGTATCTGACCTTTAATTATAATTTTCAATGCCCATGTGTTTATGCTATGTAATTGTGATGATTAAATTATGGTGACTTCTGGGAGAAAATTAAAAATCATGGGGGTGGGGGAGAAAGCCTTTCAACTAGTTGAGTAGAAATCACCCAAAAAGATGTGCCATCAAGGACTAATTTCCTTGAAATTCTGTGCCTGTTGTGAAGATTAATAACAGGTGGCCTTTTAGGGAGCTCCCAGCCTGAGTCTAATGTTCTGGTTGTTCTTTTATTATCCCAAACCTCCATAACTAAAGGATTTTTTTCACCCTGCCCTTTGTTCACAATATGGGACTGTAATTGAGTTCATATTTCTCACCCAACCTTTCAGCTGTAATTAATATTTTATTATACCAGATTTTATCACTAAATAGCAGAGCAGCAGGGTATTGAGCTGCATGCACACATGCATGCACACACACACACACACACACACACACACACACACAGAGCAGTAGGGACTTATTGATGCCAGGCAAGTTCCTTGTAATGAGTTATGGTTGAGAGAACACAAAATGCATTTATGGTTCCCAACAAATATTCCAACGTAATTTATGGGTGATTGTATCTTGATCAGACCAGGACAAAAAGAAATTAAGGTTTCTAAAATAAAATATTTGATTCCCTGGATCTATTTATGGTACAAAATATATGTTACCCCAATGCCCATTGTCTATGTTATTATCAGTTTTTGTTATGTCATTTTATGAACAAGACTGTGTTAGGTCAACTACTTTGGGTGGTGAGAATCACATTAAATTATCTAAGGACTGTTCACTGTGAATATTCTGGAGGGTGACAGAGACATTGAGTCTTCCCATCAGAGCTGTCTTTGAGCTAGTGTCAATTTGAAAGCTTTCATTCCACAGAACTTCACTGAGTTTAAATTTGTTGTGATTTTATTAGGCCATTTTGAACAATGGAATGTAATCTCAGTAAAGAATCTTGAAAGACTTGGATAAATTGTATCTCTGAGTGATGGGGTAAAACAGCAGACAAAATGAAGCGCATTTTATAGCTTAAAAGTGAAACAACTTGGTATTAAGCTGTCTTCATTATGAATCCATCTTTGATGGTTTGGGTTTCATTTAGATTTTCAGCCCAGCAAAGTGATTTTAACGAATTAATACTATCTCCTGTGTCTTCTTTTGCTCTTCCTTAACAAGAAATTGACATGTTACACCAAAAACTCAAATCGAGGTAGAAGTCATAATTAGGAGCTCTGGACTTGAAAACATTGCAAAATCTTTGAAGATTTTACCAATTGTCACTTAATCTAAAATGGGTTGGAATTAGGCTAAACAAATTAAAATTAAGAATTCCACGTAAAGATGAATGAGTAGATCACATGATCATAGTTGCATGCCTAAAAGAGAACTCAGAGGCTATCAAATCAAATCTTACTTTCAAATTGAGGAAATTGGGGTTCAAGAACATAAAGGGAATCAACATAGGATGAGACCATGTAAGAGATCAGTGTGGGGACTAAGATCTGAACCCAAGACCACTAACTCAAGAGCAAGCACCCCTTAGGAAAATTAAAAATAAAATAAACCAAATCCAAATCAACAGCAGGTTTCATCTCAAAGTTAGGAAAGACTGAAAAACTTTATAGTGTATTTGAACTCCCAACTTTCAGAAAATCATATGAAAGATTTTCAGATGTTCTTTCCTGGGCTTTACTTCATATGCCATCCTATATAAATGCAGATTTCCTATTCTTCTTGTAAAGGCCTTAGAGTTTTGTTGTAGGAAAGCCTAGCATAAATTAAATTTTAAATTAAATTTCATTCCACAAGCAAGTTCTGTGGTAGTTTTGTCCTATTTCTGGCAGATTTGTCCTCCATGTGGATTGTATTTTAATATTGCAGGTGTTGTAGGAAGATTTTATATTAGTTGAAATACTGAAATAGTGATGGAAAAGGAAGAGAACAACTTTAAACAAAGAAACTATGAGTAATACATTAGAAGAATAATCGAATTTTAATTCAGTACTTTCTCATCTCACTAAGCAAGACGCCCCTGTTCAGTTTTCAGTACTGAAAAATTTGCTGTTTTATTGTCTTTAAAGAAAAGGCATTCAAATGATGAGATTTGGGAAGCAGGGTTTGAGGTTATAATTGCAGTTGGAAAGGTTTCATGAAATTAATTAGGGAGATGATCTCATTTTTATAAATGAAAAACACATCAGTCATAAAGTTCTGTCAGGTTACCATTGACCTAAGTGCTAATAATGTGTTAATTTACATTAAGGCGACAGCAGTGTGTGGCAATTGGGCGGCAGATAGGATTTAGCTATTTTTCATTAGCACTTGGACTTTGATAAAGGGGAACAGAAAAGAGCTGCTTGACCTTTCAGTGCTTAAATTATTAAAGAGCAAATAGATTTGAGGTCTGGATGCTTGCAAATCTAATTTGTCTTGTGGAGCAAGGATGAAAAGACATTTTGGGTTTGAAATTGCTCCAGTCAACTTAGTTCTCTCTTTAATGTATCTGAAGATGAATAGATGGGAGCCATTTCAAATATAATATACATGGAGTAGTGTATGTAGTAGAACTAATATCAGCTTGCTGTGACAAAGGCATGTTTAAAGGATAATTTTATCCCAAAAATATCTATAAATTCTCAAAATTATCACTCCTTAGAAAATAAGGAGGTTTTTATTTCCACAAGTATCCACTTGATTGAAATACTATTGCTTGCACCTTTTTTCTTCACTTAACAAGAAAGGTCAAGTTGTCCTGGTGATAATTTTGTTTTTGGATTAGCACCATGCAGTCATATGTGTTGTTGTTGTCTTATTTGTTTGTTTTTCTAATTCTATTTCTACACTCTCTCAATTTTGGATTATCTGTGGCAAATTCAAAATCTCATACTGGCTTCTGTCTAGGATTCATTTCATAGATATAGACATAGGTAAATGTTACATATATAAATATATATCTGTCCTCAGTCATAAGATCAAAGGATTTACAACTAGAAAGACTCCTTAAATGAATCAGTTAATCAAAAATCATTTATTAAAGCCCCATTTGTGCTAGGCATTGTACTAGGCAGTAGGGATACAAAAATAAAATGGAAAGAGCTTCTGCCCTCAAAGAACTTACATTCTGCTGGGGAGAAGTGACATTTACATGTATAGGTATATGTAAAACAGATAAAAGATGATATTATTGGTGAGAGTGCTGGCAGCTCTGGGTAATCAGCAAGGCTTCTTACACATTTCAGACATGGAGTATTGCTAGTGCAAAGAAACAGACAGGAAATGAAATATATGAGGAACAATAAGAATGCCAGTAAGGTGCAGGAAGGGATATAATGTGTAATAAAACTTGAAAGGTAGTTGGTTTCAGGTTGTGAAGGACTTTAAATAACAGAAATATTTATATATGGGGCATCCCAGAAATCTTAGTGCAGTTTTAAGTCACTGGAGTTTATTGAGTAGAGTAGTGATATGGTTATACCTGTGCTTTAGGAAAATCATTTTCACAGCTCTCTGGAGGCTGGATAGGAGGAGGGTGAACCTTGAGGCAGGCTAATAAATTAGAAGGCTAATGATATTAGTCCAGGTAAAAGATGGTAAGGACCTGAACTAGGGTGGTAGCTTTGTGACTGAAGAGAAAGAAGATGAAAGTGAGAGGTGCTTTGGAAGTATAAACAACAGGATTCAGGCAGGAATCAATTCTCACTCTTCTATTTTTACAAATGAGGAAACTAAAGATAGAAAGCTCAAGAATTTGCCCAAGATCATACATGCCATGGGATAATAGAATATAGAACTAGATGGGAGTATAGAATTCATATTATCCAACTGTATCATTTTATAGATGAACAAATTAGCCCAAAGAGGTGATAAGACTTTCCACAAGTGTTACAAATAGTACATAGCAGAGCAAGCATTGACAAACAGTTGTTCTTACTAGTCATCTGACTCCTAATCCAGGTTTCTTCCCATTCTCCTCAAGAAATATAAACGAGGGGCAGCTAGGTGGCGCAGTGGATAGAGGACCAGCCCTGGAGTCAGGAGTACCTGAGTTCAAATCCAGCCTCAGACACTTAACACTTACTAGCTGTGTGACCCTGGGCAAGTCACTTAACCCCAATTGCCTCACTAAAAAAAAAAAAAAGAAATGTAAATGAATTGTATTATGTATAAACAAAACTTAATTAGGAATGTCTGTATAGTACTTTCCTATTTCTTCCCAAACACAAAATGTATCTGAAAGCCAAAAGATAAATTTGTTCAATGATAGTGATGATGACCATTTTTCATCATCAACCTAGTATGACTACATATAGTTCTTATACATTACTTAAAAGAAACTGATGATGGTAAGTTAACTGGTTTTTAATCAAATGATACTAGTGTGTATTGACCATGTATACCTGATCAAAAGGAAAATTGCAATATTGCTAAGAAGTAAAGGTGTTTTCATAGCTATATACTAATAAGAGAGTAAAAGAAAGAGTAGGAAAGGGGATGACAGAGAGAAGGAAGAACAAAGGAGAGGAGAAGAAACATTTTAGTATCTTTTGGTCAGCCTAATCTTTAAATTTTTTACAGATATCCGCCTGATATCTGTATCCCCTTTGAAAGGATCAAGTACAAACACTTGGATGCCCATTTTTCATGGAGGGAAAAAAACCCAAAAATAACCCAAAACCAACAGTGGGATTAACAGTCATTTCCAGGAATTCATTGAGGTGTTAAAAGCATTTGTTTCCTCTCCTCCTTCTTCTCCTTCTCCTTCTCCTTCTCCTTCTCCTTCTCCTTCTCCTTCTCCTTCTTCTCCTTCTCTTTCTCCTTCTCCTCCCCCTCTTCCTTCTCCCTTTCCTTCTTCTTCTTCTCCTCCTCCTTCTTCTCCTTCTCCTTCTTTTCTTTCTCCTCCCTTCCTCCTCCTCATCTTCCTTCCTCTTGGTCTTGGTCTTCATCTTTGTCATCATCATCATCTGAAATTCATGTCTGAATGTTCCCAATGTTTAACCTAAAAACAAAAATAAAAACTTGACTTTGTTCATGTTTGCTTCTGATCACTACCCTAAGTTTGACAGTTTAGTAGGGATAATAACTAAGGAACTTGAGATCTCAGGGGGAAAAAAGTTTCAAAAGTCACATCTACTGCCAGCAGGTCTTACACTTACATTCCTCTGTTTTTGTTTAACTTTTTCTTCAGTTACCTCAATATTCATTATTGATATGTCCCTGAAAAATTGCTTATAATTCAACATTTGAAAAAAAAAAGAAATCTTAGTTCAAATGCCCTTGGAGCGATTTGGAGGAAATCTTTACAAAGCAAATAGTTATCTCCTAATTTATCCATCATGTGAGACTGGATTTTGTTGTTTCAATAGAAATGTAGAGATTTGAAGCTGGAATGTATTGTAGCCATCCTCTGGTTTTATATTTAGGGTTTTACAGATAAGGCAACTGAGTATCAGAGTTTGTCAGTTACCCAAGGTCACATGGCTAGTCAACAGGAGGCACAACATTAGAACCTAGAGATAACTCCTAATACCCCCTTGGGTAAAAGAAGGACAGTGACTTGATTTTACAACCATGACAGACAGTATTGAGGAATAAATGCCAGTGAAATGAAATGCTCATACCATATGCTTTGATGGTGAGTTAATTGCAAACCAGTTTTGGGATTACAAAAGAAAGTCCTTAATGTTGTAATTCTATTTTGGGTTAGAAACAGAGGTCAGCAAATTATAGCCTGAGAGATAAATCCAACCTGCCACTTGTTTTTGTATAGCCTGGGAGCTTAAAATAGCTTTTTTTCATATTTTAAAATAAAACTAAAGTACCATACAAGGCATTTTAAAATTTAAATAAAATGTATTTGGGGACTATGTGGCTCTATGAGAACCTTGATTTTTTATATCTTCTTCAAGGAAAATCTAAGGATTACCCAGACCCAATTTCAACTGTAGACAGAAAACTCCAACACCATACTAGACAGTGCAAGATTATTCCATTTTGCATTGGACATGTTGTGTATCTCAAAGGTTAGAAAATTTGAGATTCTCAAGTGTTTGATAGTAAACCAATATCTTCTCCTTCACTCTACTTCCTAATCCTAGCAAAGCCAAGCCTGAGGCTATTAATATTGCTTTAGGCCAGTAGAGATGTTGCTGATGTGGTTAGACACAGCTTAGCTTAGCCTTATCAATAACAGTTACCAGTTAATTGTTCAAGTTACTTGCTTAAGTAGAAAAAGCACTGAGCTTGGTTCTCCCAACTTTTCCATCCAAACAGCTTTAAAATAATGCCTCAAATCTAATTCTGGAGTGGCAGAGCAAACACAAAGTCAGAGACATTCTTTCAGACCAAGAAAACTTGGGAGGTCAGAAAGAGAAATCTGTGACATGGAGGTGAAGGGTGGCTGAGAGCCCACATGGATGAAACACTAGTGGTGGGATTAGGTAGTGGGTAGACAAATAATAGTGGCTTCTGGAGCTCTCAAGCCAGAGACAATAAGGGGACCAGAAAGAGCTGAAAGGGTATCTCTGTGCTAACACTGGACTCAAAACAGACAATTTTTGGTAAATACATTGCCTATACCTGCTTGTGGGTCCTTGTTCAAAGGGAGAGAGGAACACCTATAGTCAAGAGGGAGGAGGATGCCTGAAGAAGAGTATCACTTTAGTCAAAAGGGAAGAAGGAACCTAAGGAACAGTAGCACTTCTAGTCCCAAGGGAATGGAGCTCCTGAGGAATAGTATCACTTCTGGTGCCAAAAGATCAGGGATCCTTTCTGTGGAAGGACTACAGTTCAGACTAGGAGAGCACTGACTAACCTTTCCCCTTGAAAACATGTAAACTTCTAAACCCCAATACTAGTTCTGAAAACAGCAGTGTAAAAAAAAAAAAAACCTGAAGCTTGAGGCAGTGCCCCTGCCCCACACAGGGAATGGAGGCCAACTTTAACAAAAAGTTCAAAATGAAGAAATAAAATAGAAAAAAATTGCAAAAAAGTTAAATAGATAAAAAGAACCTACCTATTAAAAAAAAAGTAATATTGTGAAATGGAAGACCAAGACACCCCCCCCCCCCAAATGAAGTCAAAACAGCTATAAGGAAAATCTCAAAGGGAAAAAGTATGAATTGGACACAAGCCCAACAAGCATTCCTGGAACAGCTAAAAAAATTATTTTCAAAGTGAAATAAGAGTGGTAGAGGAAAAATTAGGTTAAGAAATAAGAGCAAAGAAAAAAAATATGAAGAGACAATTAATGGCTTAGTAAAAGAGGCACCAAAAAAAAATGAAGAAAATAGCAACTTAAAAAACAGAATTGGCCAAATTAAAAAAGAGGCACAAAAACTCACTGAAAAAAATAATTACTTAAAAATTAAAATTGGTCAAGTGGAAGTTAGTGATTCCATGAGACATTATGAAAAAATAAAATGAAGTTTAAAAAGGGGAGAATAAGATGAAATATTAAATATTCATTAGAAAAAAATAACTGACCTGGAAAACAAATCAAGGAGAGATATTTTAAGAATTATTAGACTACCTGAAAGACATGATTCAAAGAAAGAGCTTAGATATCATATTTCAAGAAATTATCAAGGAAAATTTCCTTAATACTCTAGAACCAAAGATAAAATAGAAAGTGAAAGAATCCACTAATCACCACCTGAAAGAGATCCCAAAATGAAAACTTCCAGAAACCTGATAGCCAAATTCCAGAGTTCCCAGATCAAAGAGAGAACACTTCAAACAGCCAGAAAAAAACAATTTAAGTAAAAAAGTCACACAAGATTCAGGAGCTAGCACATTAAAGGATCAGAGGACATGGGATATGTTATTCTGGAAGGCACAAGATCTGGTATTAGAACCAAGAATAACCTACCCACAAAATTAATTATAATCCTTCAAGGGAAGAATGGATATTTAGTGAAATAGAGGAATTCCAAGCATTCCTGATGAAAAGACCAAAACTGAATAGAAAATTAGACTTTGAAATACAATACAAGACTCAAGAGAAGCATAAAAAAGGTAAATATGAACGAAACTTCATAAGGGACGTAATAAGGTTAAACTCTTTTCTATGTGTGAAGATGATAAATATAACTTCTAAGAAATTTACCATTATTAAGGAATTAAGAAAGATGTAGGGGAAGGGAGGGGGCAGCTAGGTGGCACAGTGGATAAAGCACCAGCCCTGGATTCAGTAGGACCTGAGTTCAAATCTAGCCTCAGACACTAGACACTTACTAGCTGTGTGACCCTGGGCAAGTAACTTAATCCTCATTGCCCCGCAAAACAAATAAATAAAATGAATGAATGAATAAATAAATAAAAGAAGAGGAAGGGAATAAAGGAAAGATGACAGGGGGTTGGAAAAAGGAAATGCAAATTAGAAGGTGGTGATCACAAGCAAAACAGACTTTAGAGGGGACTCAGGATAAAAAATGAGAGAGAAGGATAAAACAGAAGAAAACAGAATGGAGGAAAACACACAGTGATCATGACTGTGAATGTTAATGAGATTAATTCACGCATAAAATGGAAGGGGGTAGCAGAATGGATTAGAAGCTAGAATTCAGCAATATATTGTTTATACACAGAGTTAAGAAAAGGGGCTGGAGCAGAATCCATTATGCTTCAGCTGAAGTAAAAAAGACAGTGGTAGCAATAATGATTTCAAACAAAGCAAAAGCAAAAGAGACCTAATTAAAAGGTGTAAGCAAGGGAATATACACAATGAAGTATTACCTATACCAAACATATGTGCACCTAATGGTATAGCACCCACATTGTTAAAGGAAAAGTTTAATGAATTGAAGAAGAAATAGATAGTAAAAATATACTACTGGGGGACCTCAACTTTCCCTTCTCAGAAGCAGATAAATCTAACCATAAGATAAATGAGAAAAAAGTTAGGGAGATGTATAGAATCTTGGAAAAGTTAGATATAATAGGTCACTGGAGAAAACTGAATGGGAATAAAACAGAGTATATATTTTTTTTCTTAGCTGTACATGGCACCTTCACAAAAAAAAGAAACAAACAAACAAAGAAAAACGACCATGTAATAAAGCATAAAATACTCATAACAAATGTAGAAAAGCAGAAAGATTAAATGTACTTTTCCAGACTATAATGCAATAAAAATTATGTTCAGTGAAAAAATCAGAAAAATTAAACCTATTAATAATTACACAAAATGCTCTAAATCATGATTGATTAGAGAAACGCAAATTACAACAACTCTGACATACTACATCACATCTATCAGATTAACCAAATGTGACAGACAATAATTATGACAAATGCTGGAGGGGATGTGAAAAAATTGAGACACAAATACATTGTTGATGGCATTGTAAACTTGTCCAGTCAAAAATAAAAAAGGGGGGCAGCTAGGTGGTGCAGTGGATAAAGCACCACCTCTGAATTCAGGAAGACCTGAGTTCAAATCTGGCCTCAGACACTTGACATTTACTAGCTGTGTGACCCTGGGCAAGTCACTTAACCCTCATTGCCCTGCAAAAAAAAATTTAAAAAATAATAAATAGAAAAGCAAACTAGTCCAGTCATTCTAGAAAAAAAATGGGAACTATGCCCAAGGACTTATAAAATTGTGCATACTCTTTGACCCTGCTACTAGGTCTATACACAAAAAGAGATAAAAGAAAATGACAAAAGGACCTATTTGTAAAAACCTTATAGCAGCTCTTTATGTGGTAGCAATGAATTAGAAATTGAAGGGATTCTCATCAACTGGGGAATGGCTAAAGCTGTGCTAAACTATTGTGATGAAATACTATTGTGCTATAAGAAAATCATGAGCAAGATGATTTCAGATACATGTGGAAAAATTTATATGAACTCATGCAAACTGAAGTAAGCAGAACTAGGAGAACATTATATATAGTAATATTGTAAGAATGATCAACTGTAAAAGATGTAGCTCCTTTGATTAAGACAATGATCCAAGACAATTCCAAAGGACCAGTAATGAGAAATATTACCCACCTCCATAGAAAAAACTGACGAACTCTGTGAGTCAATGGTCTTTTTTTTTTGGGGGGGGGTGTGGAGCAATAAGGATTAAGTGACTAGCCTAAGGTCACACAGCTAGTAAGTGTCAAGTGTCTGAGGCCAGATTTGAACTCAGGTCCCCCTGAATTTAGGGTCAGTGCTTTATCCACTACACCACCTAGCTGCTGCCAAATTGATGAACTCTGAATGCAGATTGAAACATACTTTTTGAAAAAAAAATTTTTTTTCTTGGTTTTTGTTTGTTTTCTTTTAGAAAATGGCTAATATGGACATATGTTTTATGTGTATAATTGATATAAAATTAATTGCTTTCTCAAAGAGAGGGGAAGTCTGTGAGGGAGTGAGAGAATTTGGAAATCCAAATTTAAAAAAAATTGAATATTAAAAATGTTTTTAGATGTAAGTGGTAAATACTTAAAATATATAAAACGTTTTTAAAGACTACTATATGAGGGGCAGCTAGGTGGCGCAGTGGATAAAACACTGGCCCTGGATTCAGGAGGACCTGAGTTCAAATTTGGCCTCAGACACTTGACACTTACTAGCTGTGTGACCCTGGGCAAGTCACTTAACCCTCATTGCCCTGCAAAAAAAAAAAAAAACAAACAAAGCAATAACAAACTAACAAATAAATAGATGAATAAATAAAGAAATAAAACTACTATATGCTGGTTTATTAAAAATTTAAAAATTTTCATCCTTTCATTTTCCCTAATGATACACTACTTTTCAAGTTATTTAAAGAGGTTAGTTCAGAGGAATTGGAATCCTGAATCTACAACATGTAGCTATAATGGGGCATCATCAT
Organism: Dromiciops gliroides; assembly: GCF_019393635.1. Lineage (NCBI taxonomy): Eukaryota > Metazoa > Chordata > Mammalia > Microbiotheria > Microbiotheriidae > Dromiciops > Dromiciops gliroides. The sequence continues at coordinate 225,265,957 of NC_057861.1, read as the reverse complement.
CCTTCTACACATTACATTAGGACAAATCCTGTTCTTCTCATTATTCCTTTCTTTGTTTGAGGGGGGAGATATGGAGGAACATTTTTTTTTTTTTGGTTACTATTTTCTAGTGCTCTTCTTTTCTGGATAAATGGTTTGCACTTTTCCTAGTTTTGCCTCATATATAATAGGTACTTAATAAATGCTTATTGACTCATTGATTTTTCTTTTATCTTAGTTTCCAAACTCATGTGAGAGTTATCTCTACCTAGTTCTTAAACTATATTGGGAGGTTATAGGCAAAGAAATATTGAGTCCCTGCCTATTCTCATGATATGTTATCAAGGGGCTCCTATCCTCATCATTGTGGTCATAATCGTCACCATCACTTGCATTTATATAGCACCTACTATGTGCCAGCCATTGTGGTAAGTGGTTTGCAAATATTTTCTCATTTGGTACTCACATCCATTCTGGAAGGTGGGTGTTATTCTCCCTATTTTACAATTGAGGAATTTGAGGCAAAGAGTGTTTAATTGATTTACTCAAGGTTTCACAGATAATAATATCTGAGGCCATATTTGAACTAAGATCTTCCTGACTCAGAGGGCCCAATGTTCTATCCACTATGCCACCTAGATGCCTACCAGCTCTAAGTCCTATGCCACAATATTGTGCAACCTTCCAGGCAACCTTACCCTCACTTCTTTCTTCTCTCAATATTAGGTCACCAGCAAAGTTCAGTTCTCTGCATCTATAAGCAACTCTCTCCATTCTTCCTTATTATATCATCAGCTATCAATAAGTTTTGTTTTGTTGGTGGGGCAATGAGGGTTAAGTGACTTGCCCAGGGTCACACAGCTAGTAAGTGTCAAGTGTCTGAGGATGGATTTGAACTCAGGTCCTCCTGAATCCAGGACCAGTGCTTTATCCACTATACCACCTAGCTGCCCCTATCATCAGTTCTCTGTTAAGAGACTGATCTTAAGTTCTTGTAGTCTAAATTTTGGCGCTCCAAGAACATATTTTCTGTGTATTGTTGCTGTGAATCCATCTGCCCCTCAAAGCGTTGCATGGCAGCAGATCTGCCCATACTTTGTATTCCACAAAGTTCAAATCTTATGTCTTTCAATGGGACTTCTGGGTATGTAAATATCTATCATAGCCACCATGTGTGTTGGCAGATTAATTATTTCATCCAAATTTTCCCCAGAAGTCCTGCTATTAGGTTATTATAATGTATTTTCAATGACTGTTTTTTGCATTGTGGGGCCAATACCCAGTCTCAGCAGGCCACCTCATCTTTTAGCATAATTGCACAAAACCCAACCACACATCTATATTTTTACCCTTTCCAACAACAGTTCCCTCTAAGCCTATACTCCAGAGCAGAGCAGAGCATCCCCCAGTATGTTTTTGATCCTTAGTAGATGAATTGGCTGGAGGAAAAAGCACAGAAGATCAAGCACCTAGTGAGCATGATGTCTAGATAATAAGAAGTACACATGCTCCTTATAAAATGTAAAAAAAAAATATAAAAATATGCATGGCCTGTGAGATTCTATATGCCTTCCAAAATCTACCATTTTTCTAGGGCCATCTTAGTTACCAATAATTCTATATCCTTCTCTTTGTAATTTCTTTCTTTTTTTTTTTCGGGGCAATGAGGGTTAAGTGACTTGCCCAGGGTCACACAGCTAGTAAGTGTCAAGTGTCTTAGGCTGGATTTGAACTCAGGTCTTCCTGAATCCAGGGCTGGTGCTTTATCTACTATGTCACCTAGCTGCCCCCTGTAATTTCTTTTCATGGCCATTAACTGTCATGAACAGTAGTCATTAAACAGTAATAGTTTCAGCTAGGTGGCACAGTGGATAGAGCACTGTGTTGAAAATCAGGAATACTCATCTTCCTGAATTCACATCTGGCCTCAAACACTTAGTAGCTGTGTGACCCTGGGCAAGGCACTTAACCCTGTTTGCCTTAGTTCCTCATCAGTAAAATGGGCTAGAGAAGTCAATGATAAACCTCCCCAGTGTCCTTTCCAAGAAAACCCCAAATGGGGTCATAGAATGTTGGATATTACCTGAAACAATTCAACAACAACAATAGTTTCTGGTTTAGTTCCTCCCTCGCAGTGTGGCTATCTATGGCGGACTAGTTTCTATAGGAAATAATATTTTTGTATGAAAGTGCTGTAATAGTAGAATTGTCCTAATATCTTTAGGGCCTAAAGGATAATTTCTTGCTTTAGTTCTCATTGAAATATGAATGATTTTCTACTACTCCGGGGCTCCATAAGCCATGAGATCACTGGGTTAAGTTGTTAGTAGAAGTTCATATTTTTTTTAAAAATGTTATAGCTTTCACCTAAGGAGAGAAGGGATTATCAACCATTACCACAATATCGCCACGCATTAGGAATGAACTTTTAGTCTGTATGCTTCTAAAAGGGACCCCAAGGATTCTACCTGAGGTAGTTGTTTACCTTTACAACATAATCCATGGTGACAAAACAAATTTAATTGTTAAAGTTGACCTTTCTTAGGATACATTGTTCTGTCCATGGCACAAAAATCAAAATGCCAACAAGGTAAGGAAGGACATTGCCAATTAAGTACTGAAATTGTGCCCTGGTATTGGATAGCCCCCAAGGCATAGTCTGATATTTAGTGTTGAAATCTAGTACTGAAGTCTGCCTTCCACTCATTCCTAATTTTTACAAGGTGATAACTACCCCCTCACTTCCTGGCTCATAAATCAACTCAGGAATAAATGGAGATTCTGTGGACTCTTTCCAGGATATCTGCAATACAAGTAGGAAGTACTAGTTCTTTACACTTATTTCTTGGGTATATATAGTCACTGAAGAAGTATCCCTCCTATCTTTCTTAAAAAAACACAAAAGTACTTCTACCAGTTATTGAAATGTTAAGATAAATTCTTCACTTCTTCTTGGATATATCTTCATAATTTTTTATACTTTTTATCAAGTAGCAGCCTTCCCCTAATCTTGAAAATCTTTTCAAAATCTTCCCCTAATGTTGAAAACTAACCAGGAAGTAGATTTGGTGGGAAAATAGAACTCCAGTGCTTAGCATCCTTCTGACTAAATGTTGCTTATAAATCCCACTCTAAATATATCTCAGTCCCCAGCTCCTGAATTTGGTAATCACTTCTAGAGTATGTTCAAGAGTAACACAGTATGAGATGCCATCTGGCATTTATTATCTTGTGAACCTAGTTAGTCATTTTGTGGGTCTCAGGATCCTTATCTATAAACTTAAAGGGTTAAATTACTTGCCCTACAAACTCTCCTTCAGCTGTAAATTTGTAATCCTTTGATCGTAGAAGCTCATGTGACCTTCATGATTAACTTGTGTAATAATAATAATAAATATCCAGAATTTATATATCATTTTGAAGTTTGAAAAGTGCTAGATATCTCATTTGATTCTCATGACAACCGAAGTACGTAAGGTGCTATTATTATCTCCATATTACAAATGAGGAAACTGAGGTAGAGGTTCAGTGTCCAATAGTCAGATAGCTAGTAGGTATCTGAACTATAATTTAACCTCCGTTCTTTCTGACTTCAAGTCTATTACTTTTCATACCTCTTGTACTACTGGCCTCTAGAGCTGATAGTTAACATCTGAATAAGACTTTAAAGGTTTACAAAGCACTTTATAAATATTATCTCATTTTATCCTGATGATAATCCTGGAAGGTAAGAGTTATTCTCACTATTTAACATAAGAGGAAAATGAAGAAGTTGTTAAGTAGCTTGTCCTGGTATACACAGTTAGTAAATATCTAAGTCAAGATATGAACCCAGGTATTCCTGATTCCAGGTCCAGCACTCTATTTTCTGTGCCCAAAAGAATGGGCCAGTTTTGATAGCTATATATCAAAATTAGAAGAACGTGGAACAGAAGGCATATCGGCCTCATGGATAGGAAAATAATATGGGAAGAAACAAGAGATAGAATTGTTGAGATGTAAAATGGATAATTTCAATTATTTTAAATTAAAAAGTTCTTTTTAAATATAACCAATGTAGCTAAATTAAAAGGAAAGCAGAAAATTGGGGAAAGGACTTTCAAAGATAATCTCTCAGATAGGGCTCATTTCTCAAATATATAGAGAACTTTGTCAGATTTATAAGAATACAGTCATGCCAGGGGTTTAATTGTATCCTTCTCTAGAGGGGTGGGGGATGGGGTAAGGGATGTAGAAATAAAAGTGCAGAGCAGAACAAAAGAAAACCTAGCAGGAAGCACAGAAAAACTGGGTAGCTTTGAAAATAATGTGTAGGTTTTATTATATAGGTTTTCATGAAAAGATGATGTATTGTTTTATGTTGAATCCTCTATTATGTTTTGCTGCGTACATGGAAATGTTATGTTTTTGTTCTTTTGTTCTTTTCTCATTTTGTATTTAAGTTTAAAATGAATAAGATTTTTTAAAAAGATAGTCATATACCAATGTTAATTACACTTTTAATTAATAATTAGTTAGCTTGATATAATGGATAGAAAACCACCTCAAAAAGTAAAAATGACAGGGGTTCAGATCTTGCCCCTCACATATATATTGCACATCTAAAGCAAGTCCTTTAACTTCTCAGAGCCCTCAATGATCCTTTTCATTCATTCATTCATTCATTCATTCATTCATTCATTCATTCATTCATTCATTCTTTATCTATCTATTTATTCAGCTATTTATTTCTTCATTCATTCATTGACTATTTGTGTGTGTTTTTTTTAATTTGGGGGGGGGGCGGGGCAATGAGGTTTAAGTGACTTGCCCAGGGTCACACAGCTAATATGTGTCAAATATCTGAGGCCAGATTTGAACTCAGGTCATCCTGAATCCAGGGCCGGTGCTCTACCCACTGCACCACCTAGCTGCCCCTGCCCCCAATGATTGTTGAAGACTAAATTGCACACGCTGATCTGTCTTGATAAAAGGAGCTTCCTCACTAGGTTTTCCTTATCCCAATGAAATCACAAACCTCATCTACAACAACAAAGCAAGAAGAAACTGCAACATCATCAACAACAACTTTGGCACCTTCAGTTGCCAAAGCACTTTTCTCATCTTGGGTGTGTAGCCTCTATTAGGTACCTGTACTATCCACAGCTATCAGTTAGTTTCTTTACTGTTATTAATGCCACTATCAAATTTTGTCCCTGAATATTATGGCCAAAACACACCATGTTTCAGTGCATATGGTTTTGTAGAATGTAATATGTTTTGTATTGTTATTTTTAAATTAAAATTTTATTCTGTTATCTCATTTGAAAAAAGTAAATACATAGGGGTGACTGAATCTATAAATTCATATCCAAGTATATGTAAAACAACATTTATTTAATTTGTTCACATAAATACTAACAAGCTCTTCATAATTTTTAAAAATAATAAATATTTTTATTTATAGTTTTGGGTTCCAATTTTTATCCTTCTTTCCCTCCCTGCCCTCCCCCTTCCCTGAGGTGGCAAACAATCAAATATGGGTTATACATATATAATTATGTAAAGCATTACCATATTTGTCATTTTGTATAAGAAAACTTGACTAAAAGAAAAAATGAAAGAAAGTGAAAATAGCATGTTTCAGTATGTGTTCCATCAATATCAGTTCTTTCTTTGGAGGTGGATAGTATGTTTCATGAATAGTCTTTTGGGATTGTCTTGGATCATTGTATTGTTAAGAATAGTCAAGTTGGGGGCAGCTAGGTGGCGCAGTGGATAGAGCACCGGCCCTGGAGTCAGGAGTACTTGAGTTCAAATCCGGCCTCAGACACTTAACACTTACTAGCTGTGTGACCCTGGGCAAGTCACTTAACCCCAATTGCCTCACTAAAAAAAAAAAATATATATATTCAAGTTGGGGCAGCTAGGTGATGCAGTGGATAGAGCACCGGCCCTGGATTCAGGAGGACCTGAGTTCAAATCCGGCCTCAATCACTTGACACATACTTCCTGTGCGACCCTGGGCAAGTCACTTAACCCCAATTGCCTCACAAAAAAAAATATTCAAGTCATTCACAGTTCTTCATCAAACACTATTTGGTGTCTCTATGTACAATGCTCTCTTGGTTCTGCTCATTTCACAATGTATCATTTCATACATGTCTTTCCAGTCCTTTCTGAAGTCATCCTGCTTGCCATTTCTTATAGCACAATAATATTCCATCACCATCATATACCACAGTTTAGATACTCCCCAGTTGATGGACTTTCCTTTGATTTCCAGTTCCTAGCCACCACAAAAAGAGCTGCTATAAATAATTTTGTACAAATAGGTCTTTTTCTCTTTGGGGGGATATCTTTGAGATATAAACCTAACAGTGGCATTGCTGGATCAAAGGGTATACCCAGTTCTATAGCCCTTTGGGCATAGTTCCAAATTGCTCTCCAGAATGGTTGGTTCTTTTCACAACTCCACCAACAGTGGATTAGTATCCCAGCTTTCTAACATCCCCTCCAGCATCCAATATTTTCAGTTTTTGTTATATTTGCCACTGATAGGTGTGAAGTAATACCTCAGAGTTGTTTTAATTTGCATGGCTCTGATCAATAATGATGCAGAGCATTTTTTCATATGATTATAGATGGTTTGGATTTCTTTGTTTGAAAACTGCCTGTTCATATCCTTTGCCAATTTATCAATTGGGCAATGACTTGTATTTTTATAAATTTGACCCATTTCTCTATAAATTTGAGAAATGAGGCCTTTATCAGAGATACTTGTTTCAAAATTCTTTCCCAGTTTTCTACTTCCCTCTTCATCATTTGAAAGAAAGATGATACTTATAGAAGTTCCATTTTCTTTAACAAAATAACATGTTTTTACTTTGGAACAACCAATGGGCATTTCTTCAGAGGCAGAAAGAGAGGTAAAGATCCATGAGGCCTAAATTTGAACCCTGGCTCTAATATTTATTAACTGTGTGATCATGGACAAACCTTTTTCTGGTGAGCCCCCAAGCCTCTGTTTCCTCATCAATCCTTTTCTTTGACACTTAGTTTGATCCATGATATCACTAATTCCAACATTTCCTTCACTGGTACAGATTACAGCACATTTGATACAGATTACAATTTGCCCTTGCTCTCTTATCCTGAGTAATTCTTACCCATAATCTTTCCATATGTTCTACATAGAGCATCTATCAAATGGGATGATGGCCTTCATAAAGTGTTATAGGGAGAGTTGGAAGTCACTCCATTCCTCTCATTTTAAAAATGAGGAAATTGGGCAGCTAGGTGGCACAGTGGATAAAGCACCAGCCCTGGATTCAGGAGGACCTGAATTCAAATTTGGCCTCAGACACTTGACACTTACTAGCTGTGTGACCCTGGGCAAGTTACTTAAGCCTCATTGCCCCACAAAAAAGAAAAAAAGAAAAAAAAAGAATTAAAAAAAGAGAAAATTAAAGCAGAGAGAGATGGACCTGGAGACAGGAAGACCAGCATTCATATCTGGCTCAGTTTTTTTATCTATAAATGGGGATCATAATATCACCTTCTTTCCAAGATGTTGTAGGATTAAGTGACACGATATTTGTAAAGCACTTTGCAAACCTCAAAGCACTATATGAATGTTATAATATCATCATCATTACCACCATCACCATCGTCACCATTAAAATCTTGCAACATAACCAGTCTATTTTTCTAAGTAACTCAGGTCCTTGATAGATAAATGTCTTTCCTACAACTCTTCAGTCTTCTGTCATCATTGGAGATAATGCTACAGCCTACTTGTGCTTACCACTTAAACTGCCAATGATTTCTAGGATCATTTGTTATTTTGATCTTCCTGAGATTATCATAAGAACTGATAACTTCATTCCATCTGCATGATCAGGATAATAAACCTTGAATTACTTATCTGAAAGAATTGATGAAAAACAAACAAACAAAAAGGAATTGATGAGGAAAGCATGTTGTAAATCTTAGGACCACTATAGGGATCATAGATATAATTTTTCCCCTAGTAACTTGCCAGATTTCAGTGTTCAATTGCCATTATCCAGCATTTTCTGTGATTTGCATGACCTTGTGCAGGGAGGAATGGAGACATGGTAGTCTCACTCAGATATCATTAAAAAAAATCTTTAGGATATGAGAACTCACTGCTTTTGATTTTTCTCTTCTCCTTTCTTAGTGTTTACCAAATAGTGGTTGAAGAAGAAAGCCCTCGTAGAACTAAAAAGACGACGGAAATACTGAAATGCTACCCCGTGCCAATTCACTTCCAGAATGCTTCAGTCCTCAACTCTCCATACTATTTCGCTGCCGAGTTTCCAGCAAACAGCCTTCAGGCTGCTCAGCCCTTTACAATTGGTGACAATAGAACATACAGTGGCTACTGGAATACTCCTCTTCTCCCCCACAAAAGCTACAGAATTTATTTTCAAGCTGCTAGTAGAGCTAATGGGGTAAGTGTTTCATGTGGTTAATTGATCAATATATTTATTAAGTACCTACTGTGTTTCAAACACTTGTCTAAGTACTTGGCCAACAAAAAAGAGGCAAAAAGACAGTCCCTGTGCTCCAGGACCTTATAAGCTAATGGGGAGATAAATATGCAAACAGATTTAGAACTATGTGTGTTGGTCTGTGTGTCAACACACATATATATACACACATATATTATTATGTACATGTATGTGTATGTACATATATTATGTACAAATATGCACATACACATATATGTATATATGTAATAGGAAATAACATAGGGAAGTACTACAATTAAGAAAGTTTGGGGAAATTTTCTTGTAGCAGGTAAAATTTTACTTGGGACTTAAAGGAAGCCAGGAAGATCGGTATTCGGGGTAGAGAAGGGACAGTGTTCCAGGCATGAGGCATGATCAGAAAAATGGCCCAGAGTTGAGAGATGGAATGCCTTGTTCATGGAACAGTCATAAGGCCAGTGTTTCTGGATTGAAGAGTATGCTTTGGAGAGTAAGGTGTAAGAATATGAGAAAGCTAGGAAGGGTCTGGGTTATAAAAGACTTTGAATGCCAAAAAAGCATTTTGTATTTGGTCCTGGAGGCAATAGTCAGTTTTTCTGTTTTTATCATATTCACTAAGTTCAAATTGCTTAGAGGGTAATAAAGTCATGATTATTAGAAAGCAGTGATTTTTTCACATGGCATTGAACTAAATATGAACTAAGAAGTATAGATTAATCTTTGAGGGAAGGCATTTTGTCCTGATGATGTTTTAGTTTCTTTCATTCAACAGATGTTAATCAGATATCTACTTTGAGGAGATACTTGAGTCTAAGCTCAAGTCCTTTTTTTGTTGTTGGGTTGTTTTATAGTCTTGTTTGACTCTCCATTACTCCATACAGGGTTTTCTTGGCAATGATACTGGAGAAGTTTGCCATTTCCTTCTTCAGCTCATTTGACAGATAAGGAAACCGAGGCAAACAGGGTTCAGTGATTTGCCCAGGGTCACACAGCTGGTCAGTGTCTGAGACCAGATTTGAACTCATGAAGATGAAACTTTCTGATTCCAAACTCAGTGATCTCCCACGACACCATTCAGCTGTCCAGGCTCATATTCTACCTTCTGCACAACGCCTTTCTCAGTCCCCCTTAGTATTTGCTATTAGTGCCTTCCCTCCGAGATTTCCTTGTTTGTATATATGTTGTACATGCATAGCTGTTTGCATGTTGTTTCCCCCATTAGAATGTGAGATTCTTGTGGACCAGGCTTTCTTTTTTGCCTTTCTTTGTATCTCTGACGCTTAACAGTGTGCCTGACACCTAGCAAGTGTTTAATAAAGGCATGATGATAGACTCACTCTTTTTTTGCCTATTCTTCCTTATAAGGGGAAGAAAATGACATAATCAGGCATAATCTCTGACCTCAAAGTGTTTATAGTTTAGTAGAAGGACTCTAAAGTGCTTTGAGATTAGATGATTGAAAAATAATTTCCATTTGTACATGTGATTTCCAGAAGTTGTCTTGTAATGACTTCCAGTGGGTATCTCATCTTCCACCCTCTCTCCTCTAACCTATTTTTTAGTCAATTGTCAAAAGAATATTCCTGAAGGATAAATCAGCCCATGCCATTACCTTACTCAAGAAACTTCATTTTCACATATTTTACATTACTTACCTGCACAAACTCTATATTTCCTCCAAACTCATCTATTTTGCTCTTCTTCTAAAACAGATTTCTATCTCCCACCCCCATGATTTACACCAGCTGTACCCTGCCCATCCCACCCTCTACCACCCTTAGGATTCTCTTCTTCCTTACCTCTATGTCTTAGAATCCTTAGAGTTTTAAAGACTCCTGCTATTCCTGACCCATCACACCCCTTTAGTTGTTTCTTCCCTTTCTCTTTACATGATTATGTATAGACTCATTCATTCCATGTTTAGTGGAAATCATCAGAACCTCTTCCAAACTTCTCCTTCATGATAGAACATAAACTCACAAAGGGTTGAGATTGCTTCATGGATTGTTTTTGTATCCCCAGCTGATACAACAGCTCCTGGTACATAGCAGAAACTTCTTAAAGGCATGTAGCGGGAATAAATGAATTAATGTTGTTTAGTCTACATCTGAGATACACCTATGATACACACATGCACGCACACACAACTTATTTCTGTTTTGATCCTAACAACTGTCTATTCAGCTTATTTGATCCTTACTTTTTGGTTCTAAAACAAGTTAAATTTCCTTTTCCTATAATTCAATGAGGATTTTTTAAAAAGTGAAAATACTATCAGTAAGATGACTTTGAAATTGAAATTAAAAACTCTCACAGGGCCCTTGCTGGGCCCATTTTATTCAATTATTTCTTCCTCAACTTCCCCCAAACTCCCACCAAAAAAAAGTAATAATAAACCCCTGAGTACATGGATGTATCTCTCAACAGCCCAGAAAGAGTTTCTAGCCACCCTAATGGCTATACTTTGGCAATGCACCGAGACTGCACAATTGTGATTTTTTTTAAAGACATATAGTTCTTTGAGCTGAGCTATGTTCTCTTCTCCAGCCTTGTTTGCACAGGAAGGGAGTAAGAATAGTTAGAGGTCAGCAAAGCTTCAGAAAGATAACCACCCTTTTGCATTTGTTACTCTTCTTTCATCTTTTGGGCCAGAGTTAGGTGAAGTATTCTTTGTTTTTTTGGTGGTGGTGGTTGTTGCATGTTCTAGTATATTTTATTCTCAGCCAGGAAGTGTAACTTAGTGTATATCATGTAGCTTTGATCCAGTAATCAAAACTCCTCCCAAAACAAGGAGGGCTTTCTTTCCTCATTAATAGCTTTAGAATCGAGATGGTTTTCTCAGTGAGCTTCTGATAGTGACCTCTTTTTCCTCTTTATTTGACACAGGAAACCAAGATTGATTGCGTCAGGGTGGCCACCAAAGGTAGGTTGAAATTCTGAGGTGCTTTTCTGTTTCATAGAAGCTCTTTTACCGAGTATTTCTAAACCACCGGAAATAATAATATTGCGTCATTTAAAATTATTTGATTATACATAGGGATACTGTGATGGAGAGTCTAGAAATTGTTCTGCAGAAGCATCAGTATAGTTTTTATACTTTGTTTCTGACGATGGGGGCTTTTAAAAAGAAATGGCTGATATCTATTATTTGTATATCACCTTTATTTCTGAATACCCTTTCCTCCCCCTATCCAGCCTCCTCTTATATTACAAAATCAAAAAGAGAAAGAAGGGAAGAGCAGTTCAGCAAAACAAACCAACACATCAGTTTATACCCATAGGTTCTTACCTCTGCAAACAAAGGAAGGTAGTGAATCTATTTTCTCATCTGATGATTGTTTTAAAGCTTACCTTATGAGGTTATTATATGATCTCACTATACTTATTTCTCCTATGTTTTTATATAATAGAATCTTAGTGGTATGCCTGGTGGCTGCTAATATGCAAGGTAGTGAAAATAATCCACTATTTTGGAGCAGCTATTCAATGGTAATCATTCTCAACAGAGAATAAGTAGAATGCTTACATTATTGAAGTCAGTATTCCTGGAAACCCTGAAATTCCAGGGCATTATAGTATAGAGTAGAAGAAAATGTCATGCACTGGACCTGAGATAATCCATGTCTAAGATAATGACTGAAATAATATTGCTGACATAGTAAATATAGGACTGTTGGGGTATGTCTCTGTAACCCCCCCCCCTTAAATTCTACAAAGTGTTGATAATAGACTATACTAGAAATAACTCAACTGATCATTCAAACATAAAAGAAAATGACAATTATGTTGTTTTATATGTAAAATAAGTAGTCACACATAAACATATAATTCTATGCAATGGAAGTACTGGGGTTTTAAAAGCCATTTTATAAATACATACTATACTTCTGAAACCTTCCTTGATATACACTGATTTTTAAATTAATTGACTATGATGATGTATAGTGTATTTGTTGGTTTCTAGTATTCCTGATTTTTTAAAATTAATTTTAAATTCTTAATTCTTTCTCATAATATGAAATCACCTCATGTGAGCTGTTACCCTATATTTACACTATTTCCTATATTTAATGTAGGTCCTTGGCTGATGTTCTGACCCTTTTAGGCCTCTGACTTATCTCTGCTAAGGAACAGGAATTTGTAAATATTCCTTCATTACTCTCTGTAATAGTCCATATAAAATAATGAAAGTATCCCCTTAAGTGGCAAATGTAGAATAATACAACCACCTTACTTTATATTTTCTGGGTTTCCACCCCCCCAAAAAATACTCATATCTCTACTTTAATATTTGATTCTTGCAACAATCCTGCTAGGCAGGCAGCACAGGGTGTTATTATCATTCCTACTTTAAAGATGGGAAAACTGATTCACTGAAAGTTACCCAAGGTCACACAGCTAGTCATGATCAGAATAAGGACTTGAACCCAGATAGTTTTGACTTCCAGTTGAATGGTCTTTCTGTTTTAAATGTTCTACATTTTTGCCTTCCTGATTGTGGTATTTCTGTGTTCTATTTAGTAAGCCTAATTCCCTGCCATATTTACCATAGTAATAATGAACTTTCTCTCATAGTTTTCATTTTCAAGAATGATCTAGCAATGTAAATGACATTAGTGAGGAGGGAAATCTGACAGCTTTGCTATTTGCACAACAGATTGGGATAGTGTTTTTCTCCCATCATTGTGGTTTAATCAATATTGTGGTTTGTTTTACCCATTCCTAAGAGATGGCTAGATAATCAGTTGACCTCATTGATTAGATAATCTCCACTCACATTTTTTAGGTGATTTGTGAACCTTTATATATTAACAGACAGTTCTTGTAACCTCCATTTGTGGAAGGGGAAGTAAAAATGAGCACGAACATTCCATTGAGCTATTTGTTGATTATCCTTTCATAAACCCATAGAGTTGTAAACAGCTTTGAGAGAGATCTTGCCCCCAAGCAAAATTAGCTTGCTCTTTAAAATCCCCAGAGAAAGAAATGAGGTGGGATCCATTTGGACTATAAGCTTTCACAACTCAGAATCATGAAAGTCCTTCATGGTTTTTACTTAAATTCATCTTACTGCAGTGTTAATCATTCCATCTTGACTTCTAGGGCCTAGGATAAGGAAGTAGAAAAGCTATCTAGTCCTCCTCGACATAAGCTCTTTAGCACCAGGAACTGATGACTACATCATAACTCTGGCCTAAATCACCCCAATTGTTTTTGCTTCACAGTGTTGGCTTTTAATTAAATTTTCAGCTAACGAAAACACTTTTTTAAGACATGCATTGTATTTCCAAAGATTTCAATGTTCTTCTAAAATAACTGTTGTCAAGTGTTTTTACAGAGATAGTCTGGAGGTGGTTTTGTTTTCACAAAGAGCTCAATTTGTAATTTCCAGGAAATGTCTATGTCTCTTTAAGATATATTTTCATGCTATTTATACCTTTAATGTTTTGATTATTTTAATCATTTGCACATGGTCTGTTGTGACACTAATTTCACATATTAAACATCATAAAAATTAGACACAGAAAAGACCTGACATGCTTTCCTATACATATCCATCCCTATGAGAGAACATCTACTAGAATGTCACTCCTTTGAATAGGCATACAACCTATGTAACTTCCTGCTCTGCACATGTGAATATACTTATTGACTACAGGCAGGGTGATCACTGAAACTCCTATTTCTTAGGTTCTAAGAATCTTACTCAATGCTATAAGCATTTATTAAACACCTGCTATATACAAAGCACTGTGCTGGGAATAGAAAGCTCAAACAAACGAAAAAGACAACTCTTACATTCTACTAGGGAGACACACAATTTTTGGAGCTAAGTAAAGTTGTATCATTTACCTAGCATGCTCCCTAACTTTGGATATACCTTCAGAGTTCTGTATTGGGACCTCTTCTCTTCAACACATCTTACACTCTAAATGTCCAGAACAGAATTCATGATCTTTTCCCCCCAGAACCCACCTCCCCACTAGGCTTCACTATTTCTGCAGAAGACACCAATGCTTATCTCCCCACTACGTTTCACCTCATGTAAGCAACCATAGGCTAAATCTTAGCATGTCTCTTCCTCTCCACATCATCAAATAGCTCAGTCCTCTCTAATCACACAGCTACATTCCCAGCTTTTCCTTTCATCACCTCTCCCAGGTCTACTGCAATGGCCTAGTAATCTGTCTCCCTTACTCAGATCTTTCCCCACCCCAATCCATTCACCATACAGCTATCAAAGAAATTTTTCTTATGCACACATCTGAATAGGTCACTCCTCTACTCAAGAAATTCCAGTCATTTTTTATTGCATCTAAGATCAAATATAAATTCCTCTCTTTGGCTTTTAAAACCCTTTACAACCTGGCCCCAAATGGTCTTTACAGCATCATTAAACATCAGTCCTCCTCCTGCACGCTTGAGATCCAGCCAAACTAGTCTTCTCACATGGACGATTTCACCTCCCATTTCCATGCCTTTTTATTGGCTGCCCTGATACCTGGAATGCCCTGTCTCCTCACCTCCATCTCATTGAATCCCTCACTTTCTTCAAGGCATAGTTCAAGTACTTTACCTTCTACATGAACTTACCAGATCTCTCTAACTTCCTTGTATTTATTTTATATCTTTTAGATTTTATCTATACACATATACATATTATGTTCTATGTTATATATGAGTAAAATACCATATAACACATAAGCTATAATATATGTATAATAATATATCATATAGTGCATATGTACTATCTCCTCCATTAGAATGTAAGCTCTCTGAGAGCAGGGATTTTTAAATTTTATGTGTATATATAAGATATATACACATATATACATATATCGATATTTATACATATCTTTCTAGCTAGTTATTTAACTATCCATCTGGGTTCTAGCACAGTGGCTAAGACGTAGAAGGTGTTTAATAAATCTTTGCTGATTAATTGATTGATAAGTAAGTATAAGATAATTTGAGGATGGAAAAACAAACAGGAATTAGGAAAGGCTTCATGAAGGAAGTGACACCCAAATGTGCCTTGAAGGAAGGTACAGTTTCTAAAAAGCAGAGATAAAGAGGAAAGAATGGCAAATTGCCCTATAATGGAACAGAATTTAAATGTCATTTAGATATATGCTTTTGCTAGCCTACTTTATTTTTTGCTATAGTCAAAGGAACAACTTTTGGCTACTTTGGGGAAATAGAACTTAGAGTATTCTGTTTGTTTGCTTTTTTATATACCTCTTCATTTTTTTTCCATTTGGAGTGTTTTTCTAGATCAGTAGACTCTACTCTGTGTTAGCTATTACAATTTCTCACTTCTCTATACTTCACTACTACCTAATGATAGATGGTCCTGAAGCAGTCCTTTATAATGTGAGCTTGGGAGGCTTCAATCATACTAAATAACAAATAACAGGATCTTACTCTGGTAAAGAATCTTGTTCTGTTGATAAATTCCTGTCCAAAATGTGGTATATTAATATATAGGTAATAATGAGTCACTTTAGGGACAGCTAGGTGGTGCAGTGGATAGAGCACTGGCCCTGGAGTTAGGAGGACCTGAGTTCAAATCTAGCCTCAGACACTTAACATTTACTAGCTGTGTGATTTGGCAAGTCACCTAACCCCAATTGCCTCACCCCCCCCAAAAAAAAAGAGTCACTTTACAACTATCTTTAGTAATTATGTTAAATGAAAAACTTGGAAATCTTTGCCCACAATATGAGAGTCTAATGTCTCTAGTATCTGTTGGTGGGATTTTCACTGAAGTTGTTAAAGACAACCATCATAAATATATATGCATTTAGATTTGCAAAGATAAAATCAGTTTTGTACAGTAGTTCTATATATGTTCCTTAAACATCCTAACATCCAAAACATTTTGAAAATTTTCCTATATATTTATGTTTTATGCATATAAATATATGAGATACATATGCACACATAAATAAAATATGCATATATCATTTCAAAGAGATTCCAAATTAGGGACTGTGTCCTATTTGAACATAGGGAAGCTATGTTTGAACCACTGTTACTTGTGGGCCATAGGATTTATCAACTTGATTCTCCCCCATCATGAGTTTTATTACAGACAGTACAATAGAATGTTTTTTTTAAAATAAAGGAAAACTCAGAAAACATATCCTCAATACTCTTAACTGAATGGTACATTAAAGGTTAAACTTCCAAAGAATAACATTTAATGCACTCGCATCATCAAAACTTGCAAGTTTTGCATCTCAACTTTCCCCTACCTTTCACTGATGATAGTTACCATGGAAAATATGGGCTGTAATTTGCAAATGTTTTGATGGAAGATATTGCAAAACATTAAGAAACAGTGGAAATATTTTCATTCTTGATCTGATAAGTACCAGTTAACTTCCCTACTTTGGTGAAAGTTGAGACTATTTAGAGCTCCACTTTCCACTTGAAAATGTAATCTTCCTGTTTATTCTATCATTCTAAGAAATACTGTACTTTGTTAGTTCCACAATACCACTGGGAATGGATCCAGGACAAAGAAGTATCTTGCTAAAAGAATGAGAGTATCTGCTAAAATATTCTTTGTCGTATAAATAAGCAAACTCTAGGATATCTCAAGATCACTGAGGTATAAAAGTATTTTTTAATATTTGCTCAGTTGAACTAACATAACAAATACTATAAATTTCTATTCGATATGTTCATAGTGAAGTTTCATCTCTTTAATTCCATAAAGTATAAGTCTAATTAAGTTACATATCATAGCACTGAATTTGGACATTTTAGTATTCAGTATATCCTAAATTTTCTCTATCTCCTTATTGAAAATATGTCATGAATATCAGAAGTGAATAGTTTGGGGGGCAGCTAGGTGGTGCAGTGGATAGAGCACTGGCCCTGGAGTCAGAAGGACCTGAGTTCAAATCCGGCCTCAGACACTTAACACTTACTAGCTGTGTGACCCTGGGCAAGTCACTTAACCCCAATTGCCTCACTAAAAAAAAAAAGTGAATAGTTTGTACTCAGAGCAACTTTGTAATTTCAGAATTTTGCCTCCAAAGTATAGTAAATTCTAGGTTTTTAATGTATTTCAGATTGATTTTAAAAAATACTTTTCTAAAATACTTGAATACATTCTTTGCAACATTGGGTTATGAAACAAAAAGTTTTACGGAGTGGAACACTGAGCCATCCTAAAAATACAAGCTGATATTTATATTATAATTCCATAATGGCAAAAAGTAGTTGAGATGAAGTGACAAAAGTTTTAAATAAATGCTGTTACTTTTAGCAGATCTGAAATTTGTTTACCTATGTCTATGTGAGACAAGTGCACCTACTTCTAGGTGAAATAAGACAAAATGTTTTTTTTTTAAATAGAATACTTCAAATATTCATCTCAATAATATAATAGCATTTTAGATGCTGCCTTGAATGTTAACTTCATACTAACAGTACATCAACACACACTTAGACACACACACACACACATACACACACACAGAAATGCTAAGGTTGAAAAGCAGACACTTTGTAGCAATTCTGGTTTCTATTCCAAATTCAAGTCTACTTAGCACAGCTTGTCCTACAACTTGTTTATTCCATACTTAAAGGACCATGCAAATGTCTTTAGGGATCCAGTTCTCTGATCAAAATGCTAGATTATTAATCAACTCTAGCAACACTGGGATGCTTTCATTAATAATGAGTGAAAGACTATTGTAACGTTTTAAACTCAGTCTCTGCTTCATTCCAGCTACTAGGAGCAACGCTCTGTTTGAATGTTGCAGAGGGATATTTCAAAATATTATGCAGCAGCAGTTTTGAGTTTAATTGTCTGCAGATGGTGGATGATCTATTTTCCTCACTCGCTGCCACATTTCTAATAGCACCCAGGCTGTTCCATGTAAATTAGTAATCTTTCATCTAAGTCTATCCTTAATTTTCCAATATTTTTCTTTGCATCATTTTCCAGCTGCATCATGCTAGATCTGACCTTTTAATTTGTATACATTTTTTTCAATATATGTGTGTCACAACTCCTTTAACTACTTAAAGACAGCTGTTGAACTATGCTGGCAAATCAAGAAACATAAGAGGTCATATCCAGGAACCCTAATTCTTTCTTAGGCAACAATTAACTGTTACAGCTTTGGGAATGGCAACCAGAAAAAAAAATGAGTTTATGTGTGTTCTTGCACTTAATCTTCTGGGGAAATTTTGAACTTGCATTGGGGTTGAAATGAAATTTCTAAATGGAAAAGTTATAGATGGATTAGAATTTAATTCTAGAAGTAAAGATCACGTTTTTTTTTTTGTTCATGAGGCATTCTATTTTTAGATCATTTTATGAGGCCAAAAACAATTCTGACTTATATGGGCAACCAAATCTTAGTAACCTAAAAAGAAGGGGGGGGGAGTAGAAAAAAAAATCTGAATTGGGAGGCAACCTGCATAGTGATTCTAATGCTATACTTGAAATCAGGAAAACCTGGGTTTAACTCCCATGTCTGACTCTTCCTAGCTGTGTGACCACAGGCAAAATCATTGTCATCTATATCCAGTGGAAGAAATTAAATCATAGGTCTCTGATTTATTTTAATTAGCAGTAAATTTTGACAAATACACATTCAGGATCAGATGGAACCACTACTTATTTCTGATGAATGCGTATTTTGTTTTAATTCCTTCAATTGGTCTTACCTGAACCACAGCCAGAGTCAGTGACTGGTAACTAACAATCTAATGGCCTCAGAAGCCTCTGCATGAAAGAATAAGAGTGAGGGAAAACCAAATCTTCCTATGTTTTCTCTTTTTTGTTGTGGTTGTTAGAAAGAAATTGAGACAACTTGATATATTGACCAAGAATTCTTCTTGCTAGCCTAGCTTCAGTCTGGCTTTTTTTTCCCTCATGCATGCTGACCTGGGAATCTTCCTTTGCCTTAGCTGCGATACTCGTGACTCAGCTTACAACACCATACATTCGCATCGCCCCTGCTGCAGGCGACGACCAACTAACAGGTCAGACATTCAAGTTTAGATGAGTCATCTTGCCCATTTCCTTTTCATTTTCTTCAACTTTGTTTCCCCATTCATATCTCCTTCTTTGCTTATGGATTGTTTACTCCATTTTTAGATCTCTGATTTGGTCCCGTACCTTAATTCTGTCATATGCTTGGCACTCTTCTATGTGTACATGTATATCTATGCATATTCAAAGTTCAATTCCACTGCATGTTTTCATTGTGTACCTTGTCTGTGGATATATTCCTTCTGGCCTAATGTATTAGAGAAATGAAATTATTCTCAACTTGCAGCATTCACAACTTTTAGTTCAAGTACATGAAGGTGTATTCCCCATTTTCCAGAAGAACATACCAAAGCTTTGTAGTTTAAGGGTGAAGGAGGTATCCTGTTACTATACCAAGTTTAGGTTGCATGCCCATTTACAAACGTGTTAACTTTAAACAACTCATTTTACCAATGTTAGCAAATGAAGCCTCCCTGGGTTGTTGAAACAGAATTTCACATGCATAAAATTAGAATAGCAATGATCATAACATTTATAGGTCCCTTCACAAAGAAAAAGAAAGCTTACACTTAAACTATATCTATATGTAATGTTTATGTAGGAATAGCACATCTGCAATCCAAATGCACTGAATAATGTAAAACAGTTTTTAAGAGGTGATTGGCTTCAGGTCCAGTTCAGATAGAAGAATGTCACCTCTTAAACAGCTTGGGAAATCTGCTCGTTCATTCCTAATTTCTTGAAGGGATTTAGGTATTGCTAGTAGATTCATGTATGGTAGAATTCCTCAAACCAAAGGTGAGTGAATGGAAGACATAAAAGAGATCTTAAGCCTAAAGATCCAAAAATAACCAAGAGGCACAGCCCTGGTGGCTAGCCATGAGTACCCAAGCAGTTTCCATATCCTGTTTTAAGAGGGAACAATAGCTTTTTAGCTTGTCGTCCTTTTATAACCAATCAGAGGCATGATCATAAAATATGAACTTGAATAACCAAAGCATCATTTTCTCTTTTTTAATTATTAAAGTATTTTTTAATTTTCTAGTTACATGTAGAGATAGTTTTCAACATTTGTTTTTATAAGATTTCTAGTTTCAATTTTTTCTCTCTCCCTCCCTCCCGCCTCTCCCCAAGACAGCAAGTAATCTGATATAGGTTATATATGTACAATAACATTAAACATATTTCTG
Organism: Dromiciops gliroides; assembly: GCF_019393635.1. Classification (NCBI taxonomy): domain Eukaryota; kingdom Metazoa; phylum Chordata; class Mammalia; order Microbiotheria; family Microbiotheriidae; genus Dromiciops; species Dromiciops gliroides. Next base: position 225,245,273 of record NC_057861.1, on the reverse strand, counting down.
CATTAGTCATATTATAAGAGAACAATCAGAGCAAAAAGGAAAACCTCAAAAAAGAAAAACAACAGCACCAAAAAACAAAAGAAATAGTATGGTTCAATCAGCATTCATATTCCACAGTTCTTTTTTTTTCCTGGATTTGGAGAGTCTTTTCAATCATGTGTCCTTTGGAACTATATTGTACCATTGTATTGCTGAGAAGAATCAAGTCTATCACAGTTGATCAACACAGAATGTTGTTGCTACTGTAAAGCATTATTTTCTAGTATTGGTGGTTTGTGTGTGTGTGTGGCAATTGGGGTTAAGTGACTTGCCCAGGGTCACACAGCTAGTAAGTGTCAAGTGTCTGAGACCACATTTGAACTCAGGTCCTCCTGAATTCAGGGCCAATGCTTTATCCACTGTGCCACCTAGCTGCCCTCTATTATTGTTTTTAAACAAATATCATACATGAAAATAAGTCTTTGCTAAAAATCATGAAACTTAAATACTAGGAACATACCATAAACATCTTCTGTGAAGCTTATTCTTCTGTAAGGAATACAAGGAAATTCAGGGGAATTATGGAGTAACAGCTTAGAGTAAGGAAATTCAAATTTGCAATGAATGTCCATGGTAGTGACCATACATCTAACTAAGGCAGCTCATGTTTCTGGGATTCTCTCCAAGAATAAGCCCTCTTTGTCCCTGCTAGTTTGCCCCTTGTTCCTTTGTGGAGCTGCTAATGTCTGCTCTTGAGCAGGTGCTGAGCTTATGCTTCAGGTGATCATACTCCACTCTGTGGTTGTTATACTCTCTGTTTCCATTCATTGGTCCACCAGAGTTGGGCTGTTTCCTATGCTGCTTTCTGCTGCCATCTTCTAGGCTTCACCTGCTATATGCTTTGTTTACCTGTAGGTAAAGGAGTATATTGACTCTTAGGTCACAACCCTAGGGCTTCCCTATCTCTTTGAAATTGAGACCCAAACTATAGTCAAAGACATTTTGAAGCAGTAAGTATTTTGCACTCCTTTGCTCCATATTTGGTACTACCCTCCAAACCTCAGTATACTTGACTTGGTGTTAGAAAATGCCTTTCAACTCTTCTCCATTTCTGGTACATCAGTTGTGGTCTGTTCATATATACTTAGAGGGGAAATAAATCTGAAAGTAGCAGGGTAGTGATGGCTAGTGATTTCCTATTTCCCTACCAGTACAAAAACGGTACTATGTTTCCTCTGCTAATAGTTAACTAAGCACCTAATTTTTCAATATACCATCTTACTTCCCTGCAAAGATGAAAAGTAGCATAGTTCTTGCCATCAAGGACATCATTCTCTATTAGGAAAGATATAGAATTCACAAAAGTATCTAGAATAGAATGTATTAAGAGAAATAAGTGAAAATTGGAGTAAGGAGAAAATAATTAGGGATGCCTTCACAGACGAGGCATTGCCTGAACTGAGGCTTGAAGATTTTTACAGGTCGGGATGTAGCAGATGGGACTGTATTCCAGACATGATGAACAGCCAGTGTGATTGTGCAAAGGCAGGAGACAGAACATCGGATGGGGGCAAAATACATGAACGAGAATAACGCTAAGCAAGGCTAAAACAAATTAGGTTGTAGTCAAATTATGGAGGACCTCTGTCTGTGAGGCAGCTGTTCTGTTTTTTCAATCATGGCTGATTCTTTGAAAACCCATTTCAGTTTTTCTTGACAAAGGTACTAGAGTGGTTTGATATTTCCTTCTCCAGCTCATTTTACAGGTGAGGAAACTGAGACAAAGAGGTGACGTGACTTGTGGAGGGTCACACAGCTAGTAAGTGTCTGAGGCTGGATTTGAACCCAAGTATTCCTGACTCCAGGCCTGGTACTTTACCTACTATGCCACTTAGTTGCCCACAAGAAGCAGTAGATAATCACTAAAGGTTTTTCAGCTTTTCAGTGACTTGGCCATACCTGGGCATTAGGAAGTTTGTTTAGGAAGGTTTGTGAAGGGTAGCAAGATATGGTAAGATATTAAACTGGGATTGTGGCTGTTAGAGTGGACTTATATCTAGAGAGAAAATGGGACAAATGTGAGGAATATTGTATAGATAGATTCAATATTATTTGGTAAATGCTCTGGAAGATAAGAGTCAAAACTACACATTTTTGAGCTTGGTAAGGCTGAGAAGACTTTTACTCTCATAAAAATAAAAAAGTTAGGAAAAAGGCCAAGTTCGTGAGATGTTTTAGACATTTTGAGTTTCAAGAGTCAGTGAGACCTCCATGTGAAGATGTACAACAACCAGTTGGATAAGCAAGATATAAGCCCAACAGAGAGATAAGGATTTGATATCTAGATTTGGGAGTCTTCTGCATAGGGATAAAGATTGTAAATTAATTTGGTCACCACTAGTGTCAAAAGAGAAGAGGGCCCAACATACAGTATTATATGATGTCCATTCTTTGAGGATGGGAGGTGGAGAATGAAGAAAGGAAAGAGACTAAATGAGTGGTCCAACATGGAGGAAGTAAACCAGAAATAATAAGGGAAGGATTTCCAGCTGAAAGGAAAAGTCAATGATGTTAAATACTGCACAAAATTTAGCTTCAAGGAAGATTGAGAAGAGACCATCAGATAGATGTAGAGTGAAGAAACCTGAATTGAAATCTGGCTTTTCAGATACCTGCTAACTATTACCATGGGGAAGTCACTGATCCTCTGTCTATCTCAATTTTCTTATCTATAAAAAGGAGATAACAATAACCTATCTTAACCTAACCTATGAACCCTCCTCCAGGCTTCTTATGAGGACAAAATACTTGCCCACCTTGCTGTAAAAGCTAGCTATTTAGAAGTCATTGGGAATGTTCAAGTATGAACTTTCTGAAATATGGTGGAGTCAGAACCCATATTGAAATGGATTAATGAGAAAATTGGTAGTAAGGACATAGATATAGTAAAGTTGGGCTACTCCTTCTAGGGGTTTAAGAAAGAAGGGTAGCAGAACTACTGGGATATTATCCTGGTTATAGCAAGGTCAAATAAGAAGCTTGGAGGGATTTTCTGGAGGGTTGTTTTAAGGATAGAGAAACCTTCAGAATATTTGCAAGCAATGGGGAAGGAGGCAGGAAAGAGAGATACTGATGTTGTGGGGTCAGAGTTCAGACTGTTCAATTGGGCAAGCTTCTGAAGGTGATTAGAATGTGGGGAAAAGTTAGCTTTGGCAAGGAGAAAGGCTATTTCATGATAAATCACAACTCATACATTTATTCATTCATTCATTCAATGGCATGATTCATTAGAAAGAGCCCTAAATATAGACTATTGAATTTGAAGTCTTGCAACCTGAGCTCTAGTTCTGCCTCTGAAACCTACTACCAACTTGATCATGGCAAGCCATTGAACTCTAGGGTTCAGCTTCTTTGACTTATAACTAATGGAATTGGACTAGAACAGGGGTGTCTTATACTGGGCTCCATGATTTTCAAATATATTTTCTATATAACACATTTCCTTTGTAATCCCTAGCATTTTATGTGATACATTTAAAAACATTCTGAGAAGGCATCCATAAACTTCACCTGATTATTGGAGGGATCCTTGATGCATGCGAAAAATTAAGAACTCTCAAACTAAAGGAATTTTTAAGATTCCTAGGCAATGGTGATCCTAAGACAAAAATAAAATGGCTCTTACTCTCAAGGAGCTTAGATTCTATTTAGGAGCCTACAATATAGTATTATGGATTAGTCTTTTCAAATTTTTAACACTCTTTTGAGTAGAATAGATAAAGCCCACCAACAACATACATCACTGCCAAATTGCTGGTGTGTTTACAATGCTGTGTATCCTTTCTTCTGGTTCATTGTAGAGGTGCAATACACTTCAGAATCCAAACTCAAAATGACTTCTTAGCACATTAATTCTTTCTGACTTTGGTCATGGTATTACTCTACATAGAGATCCCAAATATGCGATTTTATTTCTGCTTTCCTTTGCATTTGTATTAGCTATCAGTAGTTTTTTAATATATATATATTATGTATATGTATACATATATGTATATATATAAATATTATATTATATATGTGTGTGTATATATATTTTTATTTTTAGCACTAGTATTGTCTAATTTTGTCATTTTTGCTATCTTCCACCCTGCAAAACTAATTGCTAGAATGAATACTTAGCTTTTATGAAGTTTTTGTTTATGTGATTGCCAAAATGTTTTGGCATTGAAAAACTTTTTACGAACCCAATTTTTAAAAAAACACACAAACACACATGCATCCTTGTGCTTGACCATATTGTATCACCATCATCTGGAGAGGTTAAGAGAGCACAGCAACTATGGGAAGTGATCAAAGAATTGTGTTTCAAGATCCTTTATATCTGGTTCCATTGTTTAGAATGTGCTCAAGAAAACTTCTCGGGTTATTTAATATGTGGGACCCACCCAATAGTTATAGCTCTAACTTGTTCCCTGGTTCAGCATCATCTCCAAAGCTAATAGGGTCTGTGCCATGAGGAAATTGAGTCTAAAAGAAAGGTACTTTTAGATTTGTCTTTTGTTCTAATTGAGCCAATGTATTTTTACAAATTCTCTACTGGATACAGTTGGTAATCATAGCATGATGCTACAGAAAATGTGCTCAGTTTGAAGTCTGAGACCCTTCTTTGAATCTCAACCTTGCTGCTTGCTCTCTTTGTGACTTAACCTCTCTAAACTTCAGGTTTTTAATCTGATAAATGAGACAATTTGACGAAACAATTCCTTTTCTACTTCTAAATTTCTCATTCTAGTACAGTTCTCTAGCATGATGTGAGCACCCAACTTGAAATCCAAATATCTAAGTTTCAGTACTGGGTCTGTAACTTGCTAGCTGTGCTATATTGGGAATTATTTCATTTTTCTGGACTTGTTTTCCCATCTGTTTAATGAGAGGGTTAGATTAAATGATCTCTACTCTTTCAGCTCTAAACTTTTGTGGTCTTTGTGACAGAGGAAGTAACAACTCTATTGTAATTCAGTCCTAGCCAGACCAAATCTAGAGTATGATATACCCTCTTGGACATTACTTTTTAGGAAGACATTAACAAGCTCATCGAACATGTGGAGAGGATAGCTAGGATGATGAGGGACCTGGAGATCACCTCAAAAAAACCCAAACATTAGGAATGTCTCTCTTGGAAAAGAAATGTCTTCAGGGAGAAGGGGAGAAAAAAGATGTGACATTGCTGTCTTCGGGGTTTTAAAGGGCTGAAAAGGAACTTATTAACCTGGCTCCCTGAAGACAAAAACCAGGAGAAATTACAAATAGAATAATATAGTTTTAGGGGGCAGCTAGATGGCGCAGTGGTTAAAGCATTGGCCCTGGATTCAGGAGTACCTGAGTTCAAATCCAACCTCAGACACTTAACACTTACTAGCTGTGCGACCCTGGGCAAGTCACTTAACCCCCATTGCCCCGCAAAAAAAAAAAAAAAAAAAAAAAAAGAAGAATATAGTTTTGCCTTACTCTAGCACAAAACTTCTTAAACTGTGGGTTGTGACCCCATGTGGGATTCCATAACTAATTTGCAGGGGTTGCAAAAAATTTGGCAGTAAATGTTTGATTTGTATGCCTATTTTATATACTTATATACCTGGGATAACACCCTTTTCTTGGGTGAAAATGTTCTGTGAGTGGAAAAATTTTTTAAAAGCCCAGCTCTAGCAAATGTATGACAGAGTTTTAATTCTCATTTACAACAGAGAATTGAATTAGATGGCCTCTGAGGCTAAGTAGGTAGAGTAATGGATAGAGCCCTGGGACTGGAGACAGGGAAGGTATGGATTCAAATCCAACTTCAAACACTTACTAAAATGTGTGACCCTGGGCAAATCACTTAAATTCTGTCTGCCTTAGCTTTCTCAATTCTAAAATGGGGGTTGTAATAACACCTGCCCTTAAGGGTTGCTGTGAGCATCAAATGATATATCTATAAAGTCCTTACCATGATATCTGGCACATAGTAGGTGGTTAATAAATGCTTCTTCCCTTCTCCCTTCTGAAGTCCCTTCCAGATGTAAATCTATGATACTGTGATCCTAAATACCTAACTAATAGAGTCATCTAATAGTATTGGGCTTGAAGGAAGACCCCATTGGTAACTATCTTCAAACAGAAAATGGATGATGATTGTCAGTAAGTAGAGTAGAGTTCATCAGGAGTGAAAGTCCCATCTGCCATTCTGTTACTCCGGACTTAAACTCTTTCAGTACACAACAGTGCAATTCTAGGTTGGTTATAGGGCCTTTCTCTAGTGTCTAGTCTGCCTCCAAACTAAAGTCTTTTGAATATTCAGATTTTAAGTGGTGGGTGTGTGACTTGTTTGATTTATCCAAAGAGCACACCATGCATATAAGAATTTTGCCACTTTATTCTGAGGATTCCTGCTAAGTCCCAAATCATAGTACCCTGTAAACTGACCTTGACAACCAAGACCTGAGTTTCTAATTCAGTGAAACAGGAATTGGGTTCTGATTGCTTTAGTCTTTTGATATTCTAGGCTATTCATTTTAGAAAATATTTGATTCAAATACTCTAGGGTTCAGGGAAGGAAAGGAAAGAATGTTCATTTTTTTTTCTTTTTGTCTTTTTCTTTTACTTTTTAAAATTGTTATTATTATTAAGAAGGACCTTTCATTTGCTTCATGCTTTAGGGTTTTGTTTTTTTGTTTTGTTTTGTTTTCTATGTGCTTGTGTAAGTGTGTGTGGTTTTTGTTTTGTTTTGTTTTGAAGAGAAGAGTTAAAGTTTAGGTATGCACAAAATCACTGCAATTTTTCCACGCTGAGAATCTAGAATTTCACCTGTCCTCTCCTAGACCTAAGCCTGGAAGAATTAGTCAAAGATCTTCGTGGTTATTTTAAACAAAGCTCAAGGGTGCAGGTCCTACTATGACACCCACAAAAATCAGGCCATGTAGTGCACTTATAGCCAATATTTTATTAGTAAAATAGAACTAGAGTTTGGAGCTAGCCTGAAAAAGTGAGAGAAATGTGTGTTATTTAAATAATGTTCTTATCTACATCATGTTTCCTCACAATAAAAGAAACTACACCTAACAAAACCAACAAATTGAATATAATTTTACTTCACTGTAGCATAGTAGAAAATGCTGAACTTTGGGTTAGAAAAACCTATATTCAGGGCAGCTAGGTGGCTCAGTGGATAAAGCTCCGGCCCTAGATTCAGAAGGACCTGAATTCAAATCCGGCTCACACACTTGACATTTACTAGCTGTGTGATCCTGGCAACTCACTTAACCCTCATTGCCCTGCCAAAAAAAAAAAAAAAGAAAGTAAAAGAAAAAAAGAAAGAAAGACCTATATTCAAATTCTGCTGTTTATGCTTACCCACTCTGTGACAATGGGAAAGTCATTTAATCTTTCCAATTCTCAGTTTCCTCATCTTTAAATTGGTGCTACCTACCTGTGTGAAATTAGCAGTAATTTTACAGAGTTATTTTTGGGTATAAATTCATAAAGTGCCTACAAACCTGAAGTACTATTTACTATCAGATATTGTGACTGTCTTCCTTTGACTTCTATAAAATTTTATATTTTAATGAAAAATGCTGGACATATTGACACATTCTCAGTGTACTTTTCTTAGTTAAAAATGTGTCTCAGCTACTTTGTTGTATATTAAGCTGTTTTAGTTCATTATTTAATAACCTAGCCTGCAAGCAGATGCTGAGAAGAATAATTCCTGTAAACATACTTTTATTAACTAGATGGGTTAGCTCACGTACCTTAAAAGATTTAGTCTATGACCTGAAGTGTTTATAAATAAAGTGTTTCTTAGGATGCAAGGTCTATATACTATTTTTAAAGAAATAAAAATTAGAACTTTAACAAAAAGGGCACTAATCTATGGGTAACACAAACAAAATTTAACATTTCAAAGAAAAGTATATTTGTATTTATGTATGTTGTGTATTTTTCCTTGGAGAAATGCTTGTTCCTTCTTATTAAAAAGCTGTTTCTTTAAGCATAAAATATAATAATTGGAGGGGCAGCTAGGTGGTGCAGTGGATAAAGCACTGGCCTTGGATTCAGGAGGACCTGAGTTCAAATCCAGCCTCAGACACTGGGCAAGTCACTTAACCCTCATTGCCCTACAAAAACAAACAAACAAAAAAATATAATCATTGATTCAGTGCCATACCAAGCCAACTATTGAAATTATTTTATAGAACTAGAAAAAATAATAATAAAATTCATCTGAAGGAACAAAAGCTCAAGGATATCAAGGTAATCAATGAAAAAATGTGAAAGAAGGTGGTCTAGCTGTATCAGATCTCAAGCTATATTATAAAACATTAATTATCAAGACAATCTAGTTAAGAAACAAACTGGCTAAGAAATAGTACTTCAGTGGAATAGATAAAGTACAAATGACATTATAGTAAATGACCAGAGTAATCTGGAATATGATAACCCCCAAAATTCAAGCTTATGAATTAAAAACTCCCAGGAAAATTAGAAAACAATATGGCAGAAACTAGATATAGACCAACATCTCACACCATATACCAAGATAAGGTCAAAATGAGTGTATGATTTATACATAAAGGGTGTTATCATAAGCAAATTAAGAAATCATGGAATAGTTAAATGTCAGATTTATAAATAAAGGGAAGAATGTAGGACCAAAAAGGATATAGAGAAAGAATTTTGGACCAAAAAAGAGCATTACAAAATGTAAAACAGATAATTTTGATTCTATAAAAGTTTTTGCACAAACAAAACTAATGCAATCAAAATTTTAAGAAAAGCAGAAAATGGGGAAATTCTTTGCAAGGAGTACCTCTGATAAAGGCTACATTTCTCAAACATATAGAGAATTGATTCAGATTTATAAAAATTACAAGTCATTCCCCAATTGATAAATGGTCAAAATATATGAACAGGCAATTTTCAGACAAATCAAAGATATCTGTAGTCATATGAAAAAGCTCTAAATCACTATTGCTTAGAGAAATGCAAATTAAAACAACTGCGAAGTACCTCATACCTATCAAATAAGTTAATATTATTAAAAAAAAAAAAGGAAAATGTTGTAACTTGGAGGGGATGTGGGAAAACTAGGGACACTAATGCCCTGTTGGTGGAGTTGTGAACTGATCCAACCATGCTTGAGATGAACATGGAACTATGTACAAAGGGCTATAAAATTCTGTATACCCTTTGATCCAGCAATATCACTGATAGGTCTATATCCCAAAGATATAAAAAGAGGTGGGGTGGGGGAGGAAGGACATATATTTTTTTTAAATATTTATAGCAATTCTTTTTGTGGTGGTTAAGTATTGGAAATCAAAAGGATGTCCATCAATTGAAAATGGCTTAACAAGCTATGGTAAATTGTTACAATGGAATATTATTCTGCTATAAGAAATGATAATCAAGATGATTTCAGAAAAAACATGGGAAGATTTACATGAACTAGTGCATAGTGATTTGAACAGAACCAGGAGAACACTGTATACAGTAACAGCAATATTGTTCAATGAAGAACTGTGAATGACAACTATCTTACCAATACAATAAGCAAAAACAATCCCAAAGAACTAACGATGAATCATAATATCTGCCTGCAGAGAAAGAACCGATGTTATTTGAATACAGACTGAAGCATGTTATTTTTAAATTTCTTTTCTTGTATTTGAATCCTCATATGAAAGGACTAATATGGAAATGTTTTACATAATTATACATGTGTAACATATATCTGATTGCTTAATCTCAGGCATGGAGGAAAAAAGGGAAGGATAAAAAATTTTAACTTAACAATTTAAATTAAAATATTTTAAAATTAAGATTAGAATTTTTTAAAAATGTAATCATTGAATTAGTTGGCATCTAACAACAGTCACTCAAATGTGTAAGTGATGATTTTCCAATTTAAGTTCTAATTATTAGGGAGAACTCATTTCTCCACTGAATAGATGATCTCTTTTTCTGGCCATCAGTAGTAGTATGAGATGGTGGTATGGAGAAATGCTATTTGAGTAAACAAAAAGTCACATAGTAGGGTCAGGGAAGGTATTATATAAATCAGAAGTGCCCCATGGTGCAGCCTTTTTTGTCCCTCTTCAGAGGACACATGTAAGTCAAATGTTATACAAAAGACTGTGTAGTGAATTGAGTTCATTTTTTTTCCATACCTGAAATAATTAACTTTATAGCAAAGTACAATGACCTAGTGAAAACATAAACATGTCACTGTACTTTACAAGTTAGGATATTTAGTTAGTCAATATTTAGTGCGGAACTGCTGTCCCCCTGATGTGGTCCTGAAAGAGATGCAAAGGAACATGAAACAAGTTCACTGTCCTTAGAAAGCTTATACAGTAATCCAGTTGGAGGTATATAAAGAGTTAAACATTACTAGTATTAAGAAATCATAGAAATAGCTAGCACAATTTGTAATAAAAACAAATGTGGTGTCATGAAATAGTTTAAAAAATCCATTTTACACTAAATTGTATAGCCTGTATTATGACAAAAGAGCTAATTATCCAGAGACTGGTTGGGCACCTTTGATTTGCATATAACTTGCTTTGGCATCTGAAGAAACTTCATAAAACTATCAAAATAAAGTTAAATATCTTTTAGAGTTCTTTGTATACAAATTCAGATCAGTAAAAACTACATTTAAATTACAAATTGGTTAATTCAAAATAGTGTAATCATCAGGGACACTTATTTCCCAGCCACCGAATTGCCTCCTAATTCTTTAGCAAAATAATTTGTATAATCCTTACTTAAATGCAGCTATGATCTCATTGCAATTTACTATGTCCACCACTCATATATGACTCTTGTCCATATGATCCCATTAGTTTGCTACAAAAGGTCCATCCAACATACTGAAAGCCTTTTTTGCATTATCGTTACATTGTGATGATAACAATGGAACATTTGGACTGTCCACTTGCCTTCTCCTGCATCCTGTGTGCAGCCCATCTACATTTTCTAGAATTCATTTTCTTAATTACATCTTCCACTCTTGTTCTTCTTCTAAGTGTATTGCTTGTTATAGATTGCAGTCCTAGCACATCCATGCTGGGCCTCTCTTTTGCCTTGTTTAACTCTGAACTCATCTTATTCACTATTGTACTGTGCTAGATATACATGCCGATAGACAGACTTTATAGGATATCCATCCAACTGGACTGATGAGTCAACAATAAGCATTTTTCATACATGGGTCTTTTCCTGTATGGTTGGTGAGGCCCAACTCTTTTGAGTAGTTACATATCTCTTCTAATAGACTCTGAAATGTTCCTGGTCTTAATACAACCAATACAATGTCATTCACAAGTAAGAAAATTTAAAGGACTTCATCATCCATAAGCAATTCCCTTTTCAACTCAAACTTTCTGTTGGATATCCCTGATCACAATGGCAAACATTCATGTAAAGACTGTATCTCCTAGTTTTATACCTGACCTTATGTTTATGATCAGAGAGCCACTGATCAAGATAATCTTTTAACAAGTTAAATGATTTTGATATATTTATGGAATATACTTTGCTGGAAGAGAGTGTTGAAAGCAGCTTTTGATTCTAACAAACTTTTTAAAAAAATAATCAACAGGCAATAAGTATAGTAGAATTTGTGTTATCTCTCTATTTTTTTCAGTCAATTCCACACTACTTGTGAAAGCCTTGTGTTCTCCTAATTAATAGTGTCATCTGGGATACCCTTATGTATGTGCAGATGGTTCTCAAAAATGTTTATATGGATGAGAGAATAGTTAGTAGATGTTGATGTTCTCTATCTTAACGAGGTTTGGGGATATTTTTTTTGTTTTCTTTTGTCTTTCTTACATGTGCTATCTTCTCCTTCTGATACCTTATAAACCAATCTTTCAGTGCCTTCACAATCATGTCATATCCATAATGTGCACTTATTCCAATCTAGCTTCTTTTCTTTGGTCACTTTGGTGGCATTTCTGCCTTTATAAGCAAATCAGAAATGCAATGTAAGAGTTTAACAAATTAACTAAATAACAAGTATTTATGTAGTATTTTAAGATATGCAAAATGCTATACAGATATTATCTAATTTTACCTTCACAAGAACCCTAGTTGGCAAGTGCTATTATTAGCCTCATTTTACAGATGAGGAAACTGGAACATAGAAATTAAGTGACTTGCCCAGAATCACATAGCTAATTAAGTGTCTGTAGCACAATTTTAACTCAGTTCTCCTTGCCTCCAGGTTTAGATTTCTGCTAACTAGTTTCTTATTAGTGCAAATGTTGTAGCTTATTTATTTATCATTGTGAAAAGTGTTTAGGATTTTTAAAAATAATTTTTGCAGATCTTTTCCATTTTTTTCCTGTTTGTTGCCCTCTCATTTTCATCCTTGAAAATTCCCTCAGGTTGACTTTGCTCAGTAAGGTCTCTTACCAACCTTTTTGAAAAATAATTCCCCACTACAGTATCTCCGATGTATGAGGCAATATTTTTCAAAATCTAACATCATCTCTCTTCATAAAACTTTTCTAATGAATTTTTATTCTAAAACAGTGTTGCTCTTGGCTGCTCTCTCTTCTCTCTCTCTCTCTCTTCTTCTCTTCCTCTCTTCCTCTCTCTAGTCAAGAGATTACTGACTAAAATATTTTCAGTTTTTAAAAAATTTTTCCTATTATAGCCATTGAATTATTATTATTATTACTATTATTATTATTATTATTATTATTATTATTATTATTATTATGTCAGACAATTGGGGTTAAGTGACTTGCCCAGGGTCACACAGCTAGTAGATGTTAAGTGTCTGAGGTCGGATTTGAACTTAAGTCCTCCTGACTCCAGGGCCAGGGCTCTATCCACTGCACCACCTAGCTGCCCCTATAGCCATTGAATTATATAGGTTAACCTTCAGTATAAAATTATTTTAATTGTTTATTATTGTAATTTCTGCTGTTTGTTACCCATTTGTTTCAATTGCAACCATAGCCTTTCTAAATTATTATATTATTTTGACTTTTTTTTTCTAATTCTCATGTGCGTTCAAGTTTTCTGACTATACATTGACAGGTGGACTGAGCAATGACTTGCCACATCAATAACAAGTCTTTTCCTTTCTGTTAAAATGTAATCAATTTCGGGGCAGCTAGGTGTTGCAGTGGATAGAGCACCGGCCTTGGATTCAGGAGGACCTGAGTTCAAATCCAGCCTCAGACACTTAACACTTAGTAGCTGTGTGACCCTGGGCAAGTCACTTAACCCCAATTGCCTCACCAAAAAAAAAATGTAATCAATTTCTCTCTCTTATGGAATTATTCACTATGCCTACATACTGTTTCTTCTCAAAGAAATTATTCATCATGTGGAGATACTGTGTAGCCTACAAGTTTTCAGCTTTGTGCTCATAACTTCTCTGGGTCCCATGCTTTCTGATATATTATTCTCTATCCTCACTTAGTCTTAGCTTCTCATTGAAATCATGGAGTATCAGTGTGAATGTTGATTTGTTTTGAAGGATCTTACCTGCTTCTTTGTAGAATTTCTCTATACCTCTTCACCTTCTGCAACCAATGTTGTTGCATAAACTACAAGTAATATGCAAATACCTAGGAGGATTAAAATGTGAGATGATGAAATATCCTATGAAATGATAATTCTTTTTGCCTTTGGGTATTTGATGAAGACCAACCCTTAGCTATAATTTCCTTGTAGTTTTGTTTTAAACAAGAATGTCAAAATAAATTTTATTCAGTTCATTCAGTGAAATGTCCCCTAGTGTTTGTATAATCCACGTGTAGTTATTCCAGGACAATTCCCCTCCCTAACCTGCCTTAATCCTTTTTTATTTCTAATTAAAAATTTGTTATTATGTTTCACAAAAGGAAACTCTACACCAGTTTTTAAATATAAAGATTATCTAAATGCCAATGGAATTGGTAATGGACAAATGGTACTAATGTCAGCAGCCATTTTGCTCTATCTGAATGTTGGCTTTCAAAATATGACATGGCAATCCCTTCTGGTAGAGCACTGGAGGTAGCAGGCCATGTCAAAACTGCATGAAAGGAGAATTTTGTTGTGCTTGTTATATTGGAATTTCAGAATCTCTTAAAAAGGTTAATGATTCTGAAATTTCCTGTTCAGTCAGAAAGAATGTAAAGAGAAGGTGGGGTGGGTGGGGGGAGGATTTAACTTTCTACAACACCAGCTGAATGCATTTTAATGGGCTCTAGTGTCACTTGTGATTTATTGCCCCTTTTTGTTCTTTTATGCGTTATATTTGTCATTTTGCTGTGGCAGTTTCATCTATAAAACAGTATAGTTACAAGGAAATGGTGAGAGGATACAGAAATGCCAAGGGAGATGGTAAGCCTTTTTTGCTTGGTTTTTTGAATGAGATACTGAGTCAAATGTCAGATATTTGATTTCCAGAACAATATAACAAAAACATGCAGTTATTTTTCAGTCCCAGAGAAATTTTAAGATACGAAATGTAAAATTTACCACTTCTAGTGCCACTGGTTTCTTCTGTGCAAAAGAACCATTTACTCTCTCAAAAATAATTTGTTCCCACTTTGAATTCCTATCAACAGAAATCTCAAATAGTAAAGGAAAGCAAAACTTGCCGTCTACATAATCCTTCCCTTTAAGATCTGAAGCTTTTCCTTTTTAAAGCACAAATGACAACAACTTTATAGCCAATTTGCCTTTTCTAGTTTTATTCATGTGGTGTACTACAGATGTGTGAAAGGAAATGTCAGAATTAAATTTCTGAATTTAAAATGAACAAGCTTTGCTTTGGGTAAAAGATATAAAAATACTGTTAAAGCAGTGTTCAAGAACAGTTTAAATGTGTTTTTTTCATACATTAGTGTATTTATATTTGAAAGATTTCATATTAACATGTGAAATAATTTTTGTGCCTTCTTTAATGAAATATGTTGGTCTAATTTCAGATTTCAGATTTAATTAGTATATCATGGATGTTAATACTTAATAATAATGTCTTTTAAGTCCTATTCCAATGCCTCAACTTTACTTGGAAGAGATGATTTTATATTTTAAAAAGGTTGGGTCAGCAAGTATTAGCCTTTGGCACATATTTTCAACAAGACAATCTAGAAAAGCTTTGAGTGTGGTAAAAGCAATCAATGTAACTATTGCACAGGTTGGGGTAGCTTTACTAAATTCATTCACTGCCTGGCCATAAGGGAATGATGAACTTTTTTTGACCATAACAACTCACAAAGAATATAGAAGGAACTGACAGCTTGTGATCGTATTCGTGCACCCTGGGCAAGTCACTTAATCCCAATTGCCTTGAACATATGGGTCCATCTCCAGTCATCCTGATGTATATCTTGCCACTGGACCCAGATGGCTCTGGAGGAGAAAGTGAGACTGGTGACTTTACACAGTCTTCCCTCACTTAAATCCAATTCACTGCAAGTCATGACATTACCCTGATACCTTGGTCCTCTTCCAGAACAAAGGACCAATAGCAGTTGTACCAAAGAAATCATGACTCTTTTAAATCTTATTAAGAAAAATAGAAATCAATGTAGATAATGTATTAAGCTAAATAGGTGAAAATAATTAATACTATGTGTTTTTATTCATACCATACAGTACTTTGTACATTGCTGTAGTCCATACTTATGAAATTACTTGTTCATTGTCTGACCCTACGTTTGAGGTTTTCTGTTTAACCTTGTTAATTTACTAAAGAAATTGAAATTGTTTACCCCTTGAACTTAAGGAAAAATCTAGAGAAGGTTCATAAGTTAACATGTTGCTCAGCTATGGAACTTTTGGATAACCATGATTTAATCATCCTCTTAATTTTCCTCCTTTCAAAATTAATGTACTTTGTAAATATTAAAGTTGTCTGACAATATTTATGACTATAGTAACAATATTCTCTGGAATGCTTAATTAAAATATGAAGTATTTTTTAATTTAATTACTTTACATTTATTTAGAAGATGAGAATGGAAGAAAAATATAGAAAAAAGAGGAAAGATTTTTTGAAGAAAAATTTTGAAAATTTTACAGACTAATAGAATCAATAAGGAAATTACAGTGTAGAGGTTGTAAATTGAAACAAAAATTTGAAAGCTGAAAGAAAAAATTATCCTTTGGTTCTATATTGGAATACTTGTGAGCTTATACTTACATCTGTCCTACCTACTGAATCAAATGGAAACTTATTGTATCTATATTATATTATAGCTTTACTTGAAGACTACAGTGCATAAAGATGTCTCATTTGCAATGAAAATTAAGAGATTCAGTCTGTTATTGTTTCACCTAATACTGAAAAGTAGCTCTTTGTTATGTGACAGTTTATTTTTTTAAAACACAGAGTCGTTTATTCCAATATCATGGACACAAGGCCCATGGCAGTTTCTGAAGTCCCACTACAGGATGATTATTGTATCTCATCCAGCTATAACAGTACTGTATTTTCTCATCATCTTACTTCATCAGCAGATCCAAATCCCTCTCTTCATCCTCTCCAGTTCTCAGGATCATACACTTGAGATCAGCGATTTTTCATTCATCTTCCTACTTCTTATCTCAGTAAACCTATGTGATTCCCATCTGTGACATAATTCCCCCCATTTAAGCAATTGTCCAAAATAGACCAGTGTCTCTTACTATTGTGGAGCTCATGGTAAATGAACTGATTTTCCAGTTGTCTGCCATAGGCTTGGGACAGTCCACCTGCTAGTCAGAATGTGGTATTTTGTGGGCCAAGACAATCCCTTTGATAGTGTTGATGCAATTATTTGTCTCCATGACTGTAGAAGAAGTCTTTCATCTCCCAAAACAGCATCTTTAAAATATTGTCATATTAAAAATATCCCATGCTACTTTTAGTGTATTTTGTTTTTGTCATTGTTATTTTGGGGAACTGGGTAATTAATTTATAATCATTTTTATTCTCCCTTAGTCCTTTCTTTAAATTGATGGGTTTTTTTCTAAGTCATGTAAGAGCCATAGAATTCTACCAGGAACCTTAAAAATCATCTAGCCCAAATGTCTTTGACTGAATGTCAGATATGTTGAATGGTAAAAGTGGAGAAACAGAGACTGAACCTCAAAACTCCTTTACTCCTGGTCTTTCATTTCTCTACATTTTTCTACCATAATATACCTCCTCCCTTACTAAATGCTCAGCACTTGTTACATCAGTTTCCTATACATTATGTGGGAGCCAGGGACCAGTAATCCTCTGAAACTCTGTCCTAGTCAGCTATGGCATTTTAACTGCATAACCATTGGCTTTCAGAATTAGTCAAATAGCACCTACCTACTTTGTTTAGTACCAGTTAATTTGCAACCTGCAAGGGTGAAAGAAAGGTAATTACTCAGGGCTGTTTCCTGATTCAGAACTGTACAGACGATCTGTGATGTTATAAATTGAAGTTAGAGGAAAATGAATGGATTTGGTCTGACAAATGAGCTATGAGATGCATGTTATATGTAAGACATTAGATTCACACATGTGCATACATACACACACACACACACACACATACTCACACTTTGATTGCCATGGGTCCCAAGGAGTACTCAAGTATACTTGCAGCATTAATTTTCAATCATGTCAAGTCCTATAGTGATACTTGTCTCCCCAACCCCCCAAATTGATGTCATTTTCCATTTGTATGTCTTTTGAATGGAAACAGCATTACTATAACCTAAGGTATTATCTTGCTACTGGCAATGGTGGCCCTGATTATAATGGTAAAAAGAAGTGATTGAGTTTTTAAAATTAAAAAACAAACAAACAAACAAACAGTTTGCTTTATTTGAAATAGTCGTTGCCCAAAGCATTGTGCAGGAGATTCTGTGCTTCTCAATAGCCTGGTATGCTGAGTAAAATCCTGGACTGACTTGATTGTACTGTTCCTTTGGGTTCCTTTTGTTCTTCAGTGTCCTTGCTTAAACATCGATTGACTCTCTTTTTGACAAGGCTTCAGCAATGTACCTTCTCCAGAGAGAACATGAAAACACACAGCAATAAAATACAATCAAAATGGATTGCAAATCTCTTCATGTAATAACTTTTCTTAGACTCTAGGGCCTGATGCTGGAAAACACAGAATAAGAAAGGTTGGGTAATGGGAGAAGAGACCATACTTAAAAACAGGACTTAGCTGCAAGTCTGTCTTACCTTGTGATTTTTATTTGGAAGAGTAAATTACTTTCTCCTAGCAATATCCATTGAAAATAAGGCTGATATCCTCCATGGAATTAATAAAGGTTATCCATTGAGCACCCCTACCTTGATCTTGGATATGTTTTTCTTCTCATGAAAGTAAATTATCAAACAGTATATCTTAATAATATAATTTATCTACTCTGCAGCCTGTGACCAAAACTTATATACTCATCATGCCAATTTTTTTTTTATCTGGACCTCCAGATTTTTTCCTTCAAGTTATTTGTTTTATGTGTATGCTCAAGATAATCTGGTCCAACTTTGTGTATTCCCATTCTAGGAGGACAAGTGTACATGTACTAGAAGTCAGATCTAGGTTCAAATTCAAGCAAAGTTAAGTTAACTTATGGATTTTCATGTTTTCATCTACAAAGTCAGGGAATTGGGCTAGGTCATCTAAAGGGCCCTTCTAGCTCTAATATTTTATGAATCCATGATTGTATTATATTGTTTTTGCCACTTTATCACTTCTTTAATGTGTTTGCTTTATATGTTTTTGATCTTTTCAGTATGACATCACTTGTGTGTTGGCTTATGTTCAGGGTTTTTATCTATAGTAGCATTATAGATCTATTCCCTTATTTTGCTGGGTGGGAAAGAATATAGGAAATAGGTCTGTGGCTGACATACAAGATTAAGAGATCTATAGCCCCTTTAAAAAAAACACATTATTACTTTTCAGCATTAATTTATTTCCCAACAAATCTAAAGCCAAAGCATTGAAATTAGTGGTAAGTTTTAGGTAAAAAGTGAAATAACCTTCATCAGAAGTGTTGAATGATACTTAGAAATTTTATATATACTTTTTAATTACATATAATAACAACTTTTAACATGTTTTAAGTTTTGAGTTCCAAATTCATTCTTTCCCCTAACCCCTCCTTGAAAAGGCAAACAATTATTAGCCATGTTGTAAAACACAGATTGCCCCCCCCCCAAAAAAAAACTCCCAGGAAAAATAAAAGAAAAATATGCTTCAGTTTGCATTTAGACACCATCATTCTGGAGGTGGATAGCATTTTTCATCCTAAGGGCTTTCAGAATTGTGTTGGATGTTTGTACTGCTGAGAATAGCTAAGTCATTCACAGTTGATCATCCTTACAATATTGCTGTTACAATATACAATGTTCTCCTGGTTCTGCACACTTAACATTGTGTCAGTTAATATGTCTTGCTAGTGTTTTTTTTTTTCTGAAACCATCTTGCTCATCATTTCTTATAGCACAATACCATTCCATCACAATTATATATCACAACTTGTTCATACAATTAATGGGCTTCCTCTCAATTTCCAATAATTTTGCCACCACAAGAAGAATTACTATAAATATTTTTGTACATCGAGGTCCTTCTCCTTTCTCTTTTATCTCTTTGGAATATAGAAAAAATAATGTTATTGCTTGGTCAAAGGATATGCACAGTTTTGTAACTCTTTGGGCATAGTTCAAAATTGTTCTCCAGAGTAATTGGATCATTTCACAACTCCACCAATAGTACATTTTTGCTATATTAATCATTTTCCTTTTCTTTCACATTAGCCAATCAGATATGTGTGAGGTAAGGGGGTACCTCAGTGTTTGAATTTGTGTTTCTCTGATCATTAGTGATTTAGAATATTTTTTTTCATATGATTATAGAGAGCTTTGATTTCTTCTTCTGAAAATTGCCTGTTCATACATATCCTTTGGCCATTTATCAACTGAGAAATGATTCATTTTCTTATCTTTGACTCAGTTCTCCATATATTTGAGAAATGAGGCCTTTATCAGAGAAACTTGCTGTCAAAGTTTATTTCCCAGTTTTCTTCTTACCTTCTAATCTTGGGTGCATTTGTTTTGTTTGTGCAAAACCTTTCTAATTTCAGGTAATAATATTTTTATTTTCTATTCCATATTGTATTCCATATTTATATTCCATATTTCTTATTTGGTAACAAATTCTTCCCTTATCCTTAGATCTTGACAGATAAAATATTTCACGTTCCCTTAATTTGCTTATAGTATCACCCTGTATGTTTAAATAATATGCCCATTTTTATTTTATCTTGGTATACAGTTGAGATGCTGGGCTATACCTACTTTGTGTGAAACTGCTTTCTAGTTTTCCCAGCAGTTTTTGTCAAATGCTGATTTCTTGTCCAAAAAGCTTGAATCTTTACACTTATCAAACCCTAGATTACTATGATCATTTATTACTGTGTATTGTGTACCTAATCTGTTGTATGGATCCACCATTCTATTTCTTAGTCAGTAGCAGATTGTTTTGATAATTACCACTTTGTAATACAGTTTGAGATCTGGTACTACTAATTTACCCCCCTTAACTTTTTTTTTTCATTGATACCCTTGATATTCTTGATCTTTGTTCTCTCAGATGAATTTTATCATTTTTCCTAGTTCTATAAAATAGTTTTTGGTAGTTTAATTGGTTTGACACTAAATAAATTAATTAATTTAGGCAGAATCATCATTTTTATTACATTTTATCCCACCCATGAGCAATTAATATTTCTTCAATTGTTTGGATCTGACTTTATTTGTGTAAGAAGTATTTTATAATTTTGATCATATAATTCTTAGGTTTGCCTTGGCAGGTAGACTCTCAATTATTTTAGATTCTCTGAAGTTATTTCAAATGAATTTTTTTCTATCTCTTGCTGATGGATTTTATAGAAATGCTATTTTTTTCTGTGGATTTATTTTATATCCTACAACTTTGCTAAAATTGTTCATTATTTCAGCTTTTTAGTTGATTTTCTAGGATTCTCTTACTATATAATCATATCTTCTGCAAAGAGTGATAGTTTCCTCATTGCCTATTTTAATTCCTTCAGTTCCTTTTTTTTTTTTTGCTATAGTACCATTTCTAGTACAATAATGAACAATAGTCGCAATAGTGGGCATCAGTGTTCAATGATTTAAAGACTTCTCTAATAAAATATACTTATGAAAAAAAGATTGATATCCACTTAATAATTGCATAATGGTTGAGTTTTCACCAGTTTTCTGGCTGTTGATAGGTAAGCCTTTCTTGTCTCCCTGGTGTGTACCTATTTAACTTTCATATCATTGATATATACTTCACTATTTTTGAAAACGGAGATTATAACTTTAAACCATCAATAGTTATTCCTTCTGCTGATTTCTCCTCTGCATTTTATTACTGATACAAGTTTGTTCACTGAATACATCGGCCAGTCTTGCAATCTGGCATATGTTTTATGGAAAGTCCCATTTGTTTTCCTGTCATCATCTACCATACTCAGTGGGGCTACTATTTATACAATTCCCTCTTTGCTCAAATGAATGATTTTTGTACATGTTTTTTTTAGCAATGATATTCTGATAAGCTAAGACTACTTGTAAATTGCAACAAATGTATGTCACCTTACCCAACTTTACCTGGGATATTTGGAGATTAATATAGAAAGGAAAAATAATAGAATTCATTAGTCTCAGAGTTCCCATTCCCCATTTTCTCTCTGATTCCCCCTGTGTGTACACTTCTGTAAAGAGCTTAATGTAAACTGAAAGGGATATGTGCTATAAAAAGAAGAATCAAGGGTTTATTAAGAAGGAATGGGTAGGGGTGCTATACAGAGAGAAAAAATAAATGAGATGTTAATGCAAATTTTTTGGTACTTCAAAAGATCTGTAACTTCAATGATATTAGTATTCTTACTAATGTAGAATACAATGCCTTCCAGCCTTAGATATGGTCTTTATTTGTTTATGTGTGCAGAAAAAAAAATCACCTGATTTCTCTCTTTATTTTTTAGCCTTTGAAATTTTGGGGTTTTTTGTTCTTGTTCAGTCATGTCTCACTCTTAGTGATGTCATGGACCATAACATGCTGTTACTGTACATTGGGTTTTCTTTTTTATATAATAAACATTTTTCTTTATAGTTTTGAGTTCCAAATTTTATCCCTCTTTCCCTCCCTCCCCTCCTTCTTCCCCAAGGTGGTAAGCAATCAGATGTGGGTTACACACGCACAATTATGTAAAACATTACCATATTAGTCATTTTGTATAAGAAAACTTGAATAAAAGAAAAAATGAAAGAAAGTGAAAAATAGCATTCTTCAGTCTGTGTTCAATCAATATCATTTTTTTCTTTGGAGGTGGATAGTATGCTTCATCATTGGTCCTTTGGGGTTGTCTTAGATAATTGTATTGCTGAGAATAGTTGTCATTCACAGTTCTTCATCAAACAATATTGCTGTCTCTTTACAAAATGTTTTCTTGGTTCTGCTCACTTCACTCTACACCTTGAAACTCTCAATTTTGGTGGATAAATGGTTCTATAGTGGGTGCATGGTCTATTTCTATGCTTATGTTTATTGTGTTTCCATTTAGACAGGACTTGCCAAAACTTGCGCCTATTAATACAATCTTTAAAAATCCAGGACTTCTCTGATGCATGATTAGGCATGAAAGTAGTAAAAGTGTGAAGATTATACTATTAAAATTATTGTCAGGAGATGATAAACCAATATTAGAATTGAGAGGCAGAAGAAAAATACATTGGTTGAAGGATAAATATCTCTGATTAGAGATAGCGTTTTCTTGTATTAAAGAGACTGAACTTCAGGGTTAAAATGATAGAACAAAATGATGAATATGGAATTATTTGACAACCAAATTAAATGAGATGGTAAGAGAATACTTAGCTCCTCTCAGTGAATTCACTTGCCCAAAATACTCCTCTCTCTTCCAATTACATATCTATGTGAGGCCAGATTTTCTTAAGATACTTCAACCAAGTGGCAGGTAGGTGGCACAGTGGATAAAGAACTGGCCCTGGATTCAGGAGGACCTGAGTTCAAATCCAGCCTCAGACCCTTGACACTTACTAGCTATGTGAACCTGGGCAAGTCACTTAACCCTCATTGCCCCACAAAACAAACAAAAAAAAATACTTCAACCAAAACAACATATCAAACAGACTAAATGCAGAAGCAGATATGAGAATCCAGCTATTTTCTATTTTCCCAGAAATTAAAGGGATTTATAAACATATGTAGAATAAAACACTCTTTTTTTTTTTGGTGAGGCGATTGGGGTTAAGTGACTTGCCCAGGGTCACACAGCTAGTAAGTGTTAAGTGTGTGAGGTGGGATTTGAACTCAGGTACTCCTGAATCCAGGGCTGGTGCTCTATCCACTGCACCATCTAGTTGCCCCTCACTCTTTTTAATAAATACAAAAAATAAATTCTCAACAAATACTTTCTAAATAATAAATAAATTTGTAAAATACAGTGTTTTTAAAATAAAATATGATATTGATATTTTAAAAAAAGAAAAAGAAAAAAAAAAGAATTCACTTGCCCAAGTCTAAAGAAGGTATACTTCAGGGTACTAAAATAAATTTCAGATGTGATTGTTAAATGCATATCAGTGATCCTTAAGGAATGAATGGAAGGGTTGTAATATAAATAGAGATGGGCAAATGTGATCCATAATCCATATTTTCACAAAGGAAGAGAGTTTTCCATCTGGAGATGGAGAAGAAAACTGGTCTTAAAATCACATCTACCACTCAGCCAGTGACAATAGACAACTTATTTGATTTCTCTGAGCCTCTATGTTTTCATCTCTAAAATGTATATAACAATACCTGTATAAAACATATAAGTGCATTTTAAATTCTACTTCATTTTACTTGACATTATGCATAGGTAACTATTTCTATGAAAAAGACATAGAGATTATAGAAGACTATGCCCAACATGAATCACCATTGTGATGTGCCAATCAAGATTTAATGTTTTCTTAGGCTATTTCTTAGGTCACACAAGGTCTGAGAACTTGCAACTGGATAATTTCGGAATACCAGCAAATTAAGTTGAACATTACAGAGTGGCTGGAACCAAGTAAACCTGTAGATCCAGTAGTATCTACACTTGCTTATCTATGTTCCAAATTATCTTTATTTCAGATCCTCCATATTCTGATCATGAAAGTTCCTTGTCCAAGTTTTGTGTACAGACTGTCATGTATCAAGTTTTAGTTACTATTCATTGTACTAGAAATGATATTCTAATTTCAGACCTTGTTAATAATTTCTGGATTGACCAAGATCTGGTTTGAAACATGTGCTCTTTCACTATTTGTTTACTTGGTTGATAATTGATTAAAACCTGTCTGGTTTGTAAGGAATTCAGACTCTGGGCTTTGACAATGAACATGTTTAGATTCTTGAAGTCAGGGCCCGTATTAGCTATCTTCAGGTATCTGAAGGGTTGACATATGAAACAGCATTGTTCTACTTGTCCTAGAAGGACAGAAGTAGAGGTAAAAGGGTGAAAATTACTAGGAGGAAAATTTTGGATCCATTGAATTTATAAACCAAACAGAACAAAAGAAACTCCTCCTAACCATTTGAGTTGTTCAGAAATTCATTTGGTCTACTTTGGTAGGCAGTGAATTTTCATCATCACCTGTGTTCTTTAAGATTTTTTAAGTGAGAAAACATGATTTGGGTAATTCTTTAATTTGATGATCATCTTTAAGGCCCTTAAAAACCTTATAGGTCTTCACATCTAAATTATAGAGGGAAGGAAGAGAAAAGTATTAACTGGGGGAAAAATGATGAACATTGAAAGGATTTATGGAAGAAGGATTATACCAAGAAAGAAAAGGATAAAAATAAAAATATTAGAATGTAAGAAAATTTTTAAAACTCAGATTAGTAAAGGTGACATCATTTGTAAATGGAAAGATACAATGAAACAAAGAAATAGGACATCTAAGTCTAGCTGAGCTATGACAATCACTAATTGCATGACTGTTAGATAATCCACAAAATCTTTCTGTGCCTCAATGTTTCCATCTGCAGCAACATGAGAAGTAGCAGTGTGATATAGTAAAAAGTAGATTTGAACCCACTTCTACTACTTAATGAGTGACAATAGGCAAGTTATTTGATTTCTCTGGGCCCCTGTGATCTCATCATAAAATGGGTATTAAAATACATGTATCTCACAAGGTTGCTGCAAGGACAAAGTAGAGTAAGTAGAGTTCTTTATAAACCTACAGTGTCTACTATTGTTATTGTTATCTATGCTTTTATGATTTTCTGCCATTCCTAGCTCACAGAGATCTTACTATGGCAAACAAAAGAATAGCTTATAAGCACTTCAGAAGAAAAGTCCTATATAAATTGAATAAAATATATCAAAACCAAATCAAAAATTTTCTGAAATATAGAGGAAGAGGAGGAATTCCTTCTTCTATATAAAAAATATGAAAAAAATTAAGGAACTATAGAAAAGATAGGGAAAAGTTAAATTATACACACACACACACACACACACACACATATATATATTTCTAATTATTTCTTAATACTAATCCCAACAACTGGGAAACTTCAAAGTAATACCCAAAGACCAGTTATAATCATTACTGTTGCATAATTTTTTGTTGTTGTTGTTGAGGCAAATGGGGTTAAGTGACTTGCCCAGGGTCACACAGCTAGTAATTGTTAAGTGTCCAAGGCCGGATTTGAACTCAGGTCTTTATGAATCCAGGGCCGGTGCTCTATCCACTGTGCCACCTAGCTGCCCCTGTTGCATAATTTTTATCATAAATTATTAGCAAAGTACACATTAGAAGGAATATTCTTAAAGAAACCCAGGGCAAAAATTCCATAGCACACTTGCATAACTCAGTCCCTTGTTTTCTCATCTTGCTGGTCACAAAAGGATTTAACAAATGATATTTCCTGTTTAAATTTAAATTGATTCAGTCTTCTGCATAAAGATGTGTCCATACATTCTTTGTGTAATCAGTCAGTCAATGAATAAGTACCTACTATTTGCCAGATGTGGTAGACAGTAAAATACAATGGGGGAAAAACACACAACAAAACAAACAAAAAAACACACACACCAAAAAAATAGTCCCTACTCTCAAGCAGCTTATATTGTCAGTGTCAAGTATCCTTTATCCTTTGCTTCTGTAGATTAAACATCAATAATATCTTTAATCTTTTGTCACAGCAAAAGATTCTGTTCTATGAGGCCAGATCAGTTTCTCTGAATTTTGTCACTAATATAATTATTCATGGCATCATTTATTAGTGATAATACTGTAATAACTTTCTGATTTTTATAGTATATAATAGAAGGATTATCTACACACCTGTAACATATGACACTTTAATATAGCTTTATACTCCTTTAATATAGCTTTTATTTTTTTCCCTGCAGGGCAATGGGGGTTAAGTGACTTGCCCAGGGTCATCCAGCTAGTAAGTGTCAAGAGTCTGAGGCCAGATTTGAACTCAGGTCCTCCTGAATCCAGAGCTGGTGCTTTATCCACTGCGCCACCTACCTGCCCACACCTTTAATATATCTTAAGATCATGTTGGGTTATTTCTTTTCAAACAATGCTGCTTTGCTAACTTATATTGTTTTATGCTATTATTTTTTCTTTGTATGAGGCCTACTGCCATATGCAGACACTACTTCAAAAAGTCTTATGAGGTTTAAATGGCATAATTCATGTAAAGTGATTTGAACACATTGCTTATATATATGTTTGTATGTGTTTTTATATATGTATATGTATTTATGTACACATACTTATGTACAGAGAGATAGAGACAGATATAGGCAGTATGGCATAGGCAGAATGGCCTTAGAACCAGCCAGATGTGTGCTTAAGTATTACCTGTAGTACATACTATGACTCTTGGGTCAATTCACCTGACCTCTCAGTGGTCTAGGCATCTCTATACTATGCCGAAGTTGCTCTATCCACTAAGCAACTTAGCTGTACACTGGGGTCAGGAAGACCCTCAGTTCAAATCTGGTCTCAGACACTTTCTAGTTGTGTGACTTTCGGCAAGTAATTTAATATCTGTTTGCATCAGTTTCCTCAACTATAAAAATGTAGATAATAATAGTACAAATCCTGAAGGATTGTCACGAGAGAATCAAATGAGATAATATTTGTAAAAAAAAAAACACAAATAAAACCAAACAAAAGAACAACAAAAAAAAAAACAATAACAAAAACAAAAACAAAAAAAGGTACTTAGTGTAATACCTGCTACATGGTAGGTGCTTACTCTCTTCTTCTTTCTGCTCTCCAGTCTTTCAAAATTCTTATGAAACTACTCTATATGCACAAGCATAGCCTCCTTAATGAAAGCATAAGAAAGATACAGGCATTTTTTCCCAAACAGTATACTATAGCAACAAAATTGGCTGAAAGTTATGAAAAATACCAGATCCTACTCCTTGTTTCTTGTCTACAAAGATGCACTTCATTTGACATATCATGCTTTGAAGACTATTCTTCTACAACATCTTATACATACACATGTCAAAATATTAAGGGGCAGCTAGGTGGTGCAGTGGATAGAGCACCAGCCCTGAAGTCAGGAGAATCTGAGTTCAAATCCAGCCTCAGACACTTAACACTTATTAGCTGTGTGACCCTAGGCAAGTCACTTAACCCCAATTGCCTCACCAAAAAACAAAAACCAACAAAAAACCAACAAAAAAAATTAAAAGATTCCTTGAAAGATATAATGATGATGATAACAGACATTTCTATAATATTTCTTTTTATTTATTTATTTAATTGCCTTTTTATCTATCTATTTAATTGTTTGTTTATTTTTCTGGGGCAGTGAGTATTAAGTGACTTGCCCAAGGTCACAAAGCTAGTAAGTATCAAGTGTTTGAGGCTATATTTGAATCTAGCCTCCTGAATCTAGGGCCAGTGCTTAATCTACTGTGCTACCTTGCTGCTCCCATTTCTATAGTATTTTAAAGAAAAGTGCATTAGCTATATCATATTATTTGATAACAACTCTATGGAGGTAGGTTTTACAGTCATTATCCTCCCCATTTGACAGATGATGCTTAAATGACTTGCCTGTGGTCACCAAATAATGTTGGAAGGAGGATTTGAACCCAGGTCTTCCTAACATTGTGGGTCAACAGAGTATGCACTGAATTGTATATGAGTAGACCTGGATACAAAGCCCAGGTCTGCAATCATTATCTCTCTTGAAGTCAGGCAATACACTCTGGGCTTGAGTCCCCTTATCTATAAAATAGGGGGATTGGTCTCAATGGCATCTGAGGTGCCTTCCAGCTCTTGCTCTATAATATTATTTACTCCAAGTCTAGCCACTGAACCACACAATGTTCCCCTAGTAACAATGATAACTTTATATGATGACACTCTGATAATTTCTATCAAGGAAGGTATAAAACAGGGAGACATGGTCTCATCAAAAATATTTCAACCAGGGGCAACTAGGTGGTACAGTGGATAAAGCACTTGCCCTGGATTCAGAAGGACCTGAGTTCAAATCCGGCCTCAGACACTTGACACTTACTTGCTGTGTGACACTGGGCAAGTCACTTAACCCATGTAATGTCTAAAATTCTAGCTGTGATGTCTAAATTCTAATGAGTTGTCACGTTAAATTAGAAGCTTTAGCAAGAGTTTAGCCTTTTAAGTATTTATTAAAGTGTATTAGAAGTTAGTGAAGAAAGAGAGAGGTAAAACAGCCTTCATCTAGCTATCTCTGAGCCAGCCTCTGTCCTCCCACCAAGCCCCAAATCTGGAACTGAAAGACCCTCACTTTTCCCCAGCTTCTCCCAGAAGCCTCCTGTGAAACAGGAAACAGGGCCATACACACACACACAGAGCTCCAAGCTAATTGGCTGATACCTCAGATTGACACGACCACAGGAGGCAGACATCACTTCTTGATGCCAATCTGACCTTCCAGATGCTGTCATGTGTTCTATTAATGGTAGAGCTTCCCTGCAGTATCTTTCTCAGCAAGTTGGTAGTGCTCTAATTCTCACACCCTCATTGCCCTGAAAAAAAAGTATATGTATATATATGTATATATATATGTATATACATATATATGTGGTTGTGTGTGTGTGTGTATGTGTGTATATCAACCATCATGAAGGATGTCCTGGGCAGAGTTCAAATGGGATAAAAATTTGTTATTGATTCTGAGATTCTCCAAATGTTCCTGTTTATGGATGACAGTGTGCTGATTGAATCAAACCCCAACAACACATAAGCAGACATAAATATATAAGTAGAGAAAGCATCCTTAACATTTTTTCTTGCCCCAAATAAATCATTGTTGGCTTAATCTCCAGGTCAACCCTTACTCAAATAAAGAAGGATCAAAAGCTTATTTTAAGTGTCCCTGTATCCTGTGTGTTTTCTTAGGGAGTCAAACACTCTCAAATTGCCAAGGGACCCTCCTTATGGACCCATATCTAGAATTCCCCTTCATTTCTTAACTTTTCTTCCCTTCAACACTGTCCCTTTCCGAAAAGTCTGTGTTCCATTTTCCCAGGTCATCACTAGCTAATCTAAAATCATCTTTTGTTGTTCAGTAGAGTTAGATACACTTAATGGCCCTTTGGGGGTTTTCTTGGCAAAGATAGTGGAGTGCTTTGCCGTTTCCTTCTCGACCTCATTTGACAGATGAGGAGACTGAGGCAAACAGGGTTAAATAACTTGCCAAGGGTGACAGAGCTATTAAGTGTGTAAGGCCAGATTTGAACTCAGGTCTTCCTCACTCTAGTCCTGGCACTCTATCCAATGTTCCATCTAGCTGCCCTAATGCACTAGCATTCAAATGGGATATTAATAGATCAGATGATTTAATGGTTCCTCGCCCAAGCCACATAACTTAGCAAGCTAATGACTCTGTATCTTAATTGATCTCATTAATGGATTAGCACAAAGGATTGACTTATTTGGGAATCTCTGAATCCTCTTGGAATTTGTACTGAAAGTATTTTGGGGGAGGGTTGAAGACATTCTTAAATTCTTAAAATGCACAATGTGGGCAGCTAGTGGGCTAATCTATTTGCTGTTAACCATCTGTTATAGTTGATAAGTGCATGCTAATTATATGATTATATTAATGGCTTGCCTAGGTTCACACAATGAGTTAATGGGTCAGTGTGATTTAGACTTTATCACTTCCCAAATTTCTACACTGTTTCATGAAGTCCATTGAATTCTCTGCCACTAAACATTTATAGAAAGAAAGAGAAAAAATGGAGATTGTGTGTGTGTGTGCATGTGTACACACACATCTACACATACATACATATACATATATATCATGTTTTGGTATTCTTTAGAAAATTATTACATGTTTTATACACATTCATTTGGGATGATTTTTCTTCTCTGTTATGAACTGAATATCAAACAGTAATATAAAGTAAAATAGCTTTCATTTCTCTAGTTTATTTAAAGCTTACAAACATTTTTCCTCAACAATACATTTGAAATAGGTCACATGAGTTATCCCATTTTTATGGATGAGAAATCCAGTTCAAAGAAACTAATTGCTTTGCCTATGCTCATACATTTAATATTTGTCAAGTCTAGGATTCAGATTCTGACCTATTGATGCTAGAGCCAATGCCCTTTCCATCACACACTGCTGCTGCCTAATATTTTAAATAGGTCATAAAAATTAAATTCCTGATGTTGGATCCTAGATAGAAAATCAGAACACAACATCAATGATGAACATTTCTCACATCTACAAATGTTGAAATACAGGAAAAAAATCAGCAATCAAATATGACAAATGAATGCTTTATTTCCAAAACTACTGACTTCTACTTAGTTTGTTTGCAATTAAAATGTCAATGATTTTTAATGAATCCACTTTCTTTCAGACTTTGCTAAATTCTTTAGAAAGACTCATTTTTTTTATAAAATATGATATGTGGCATGAATTTTAAAACTGCTTTATAAAAATAAGGATTATGTGAATTTTTTCATAATACAAATTAAATCTTAATTGTTTTTATTTGCTACATAGAGAAGAATACATATCTGATTTGAAGTATATAATGTGTCACAAATTTGGAAACAATGGAGGTGACTTACATGATATAGAATTTACAGAAAAAAATGTTTATTTTATAGTGGTTGTAGTAGTGGTATAATGTCCAATGTTTCTATAGTTAGAAAGATAAAGTGTTTATTAAGTACTTATTGTATACCAAGCACTGTGAAGAATTTTGAGGGTACAAATACAAACAAGTAAGATAGTCCCTGCCCTCAAGAAGTTTATAATCTAATGAAGACAGAATATAGAAAGTAAAAGATGGGTACTTGGTGAAATGATCTGAAGATGATATAAAATTGAGGTGAAGATCTAGGTAGGTCCAGATTATAGGAGCCCAAGGTGGTCCCAGCAGTGGAATATAGATTTTTAGTGGGGAGGAGGTAGGGATGAAGACCTGAGTGAATGAAATTTTAGAAAAACAAATCATTTTACATGGGAGATGGTAGTGGTAGACTGTTTTATGCCCTGTTATCCAAAGGTTATATTTTAAATATTTAAATTTCTCATTGCCTCATTAAAAATTCTATCTTAAGACCCATCTTTTTAAAGATTAAAGCACAAAGCTTTAAAATTATTGTAACAGTCAGATAATGACCTGTGTCTCCTTTCCTTTCACCATTTTGGTTATTCCTCTCTACAATGTAGGTTAGGGGAAAGGGCCATTTTATTCTATATTCATGGTAGAAAAAGGGGAACTAGGTTGGAAAGGTGTTTGTGTATGTTTTAGAGGTTGGAAGCACAAGAGTATATGCTTAGGTTTTTGTCTCTTGTGGGTTGTAGAGGTGTTTTTGTCTGTTTTCTAAATAACTCATCTTCTTAATTGTTAAGAAAAGCAACATAGTGAATGAGGTCCAGCCCAGGGTCAGGAAGAACTGCATACTGATCCTGCCTAAGACCCATACTAGCTGCAGGCAAATCAAAGATTCTAAGATTGCTTTGACTTACTGTTTTGAATCTTCAGGGGGATATGCCAGACCAGAAGCTCCCCTATTCCAATGAAATCACAAGTCTAGACCTAAAAGTGAAAACTTTTATAATAACAACAGCTCAGATTTCATAGCACTTTAAGGTTTAAAGTGTTACGAGACAGGCCATGCAAGTGTTACCTTGTGCCATCTTTCCAGATGAAAAAAAATGGAAGTTCAAAGAGATCAAATGACTT
This sequence comes from Dromiciops gliroides, assembly GCF_019393635.1. Taxonomy (NCBI): domain Eukaryota; kingdom Metazoa; phylum Chordata; class Mammalia; order Microbiotheria; family Microbiotheriidae; genus Dromiciops; species Dromiciops gliroides. The sequence continues at coordinate 225,212,999 of NC_057861.1, read as the reverse complement.
GTCTAGCTAATAATGAAAGGGCCAGGATGACTTCCCGTACTTCTGATTCGAAGACCCCTGATCTTTCCACCAAGCTTTGAGAAACAATTGTAGTTATGGTAACTCTGATGTATAGCTCCTGAAAACATGGGAAACTGGGGGAGGGAAAGGAAAACAAATTTCACATAAAAGAAATATTTGATCTACTTTGTAAAAAACTTTTTAGCATATCGATTGACCAGGAAAAACTTAGAAGGTTGGTGGATGGGACAATTAATCAAGGACTCTACTGAGTAAGTGAAAGTATTTAATGCCCTAAGTTACTTTGCAGTAACATCTTTATTACTTTCATGTAATAGGGAATATATATGAATGAATTATCATAGCATCCTTTTGCCCTCTTGACTGAAAATAACATTTCTGCCAACATTTCTGTTTTTTTTTTTAATTTCAGAGAAGCAGTTGTGGAAAGAATTTTGGACTTGGTTAGACTTTCTCAGATCCATTCCTACCTCTAACATTGCCTAGCTGAGTGACTGTAGGCAGGTTATTTAATCTTTTTTTTTTTTTTTTTTTTTGCTGGGCAAAGAGGGTTAAGTGACTTGCCCAGGGTCACACAGCTAGTGTCATGTGTCTGAGGTCGTATTTGAACTCAGGTTCTCCTGAATCCAGGGTCGGTCCTCTATCCACTGCACCACCTAGATGCCCCTTTTAATCTTTTAAGACCTCAGTTTCCCTATTTGCAAAATGAGTCATGTATGCAAAATGAGTCCTTCACAGGGTTATTGTAAAGAAATTATTGTATAAAATTTTGTATTATATGAAAACAATGTTCTTGATAGTGACAAAACAATGTCCTATTTTGCATTGAACTTTTCTTTGTGATAGCTCCTTACAATGTACATGAACACCCTGTCAGTTGTTACAAGGTAAAAACATAAACCTTATTCCATCTCAACAACATATATAAGCTTAGAGCAGAGCCAAAGTTTTTTTTTAATTTCATACCATTGTTTTACGAATGCAATCACTACCCCAAAAATAATCTAAATTCATACCTTATTTGTTATTTGTAACCTGATTATATGTATGTATTTTGAATTTCTCACTCTTCCCTTGACTATCTTTAATTTTCCACTGCAGTGCATATAAAGCATGTTCAGCTTTTGCAAGTAATAATAAGAAACATAATTTTTCATATAAAACTGAAATTGTAGATGATTTGATACATTCACCTTCTCTGAGATATTAATTTACTTTTTTATTCTTTGTTCTTATTTTCCTACCTTTTACTGCTTTCATTTATTGATGTAGCTGACACAGTGTGGATAAGATAGTATATCAAGCCCTTATCTCTTGCCAGATAGATACTAAAGCTTCTAGGAAATTATTAGTACCATTATGAACCTCATGAAATAACTTCATTTGTCCATTCACATTTCCATAGTCATAAGCAAGTAGTAAAAGGAAGAAACAATTTCTTTGTCAATAAGAAGTTCCCAATTGAATCATTCTTTTCTAGGTAGCAGCTCATCAATAAGTGTATCACTGATGTCTGCAAGAAATTTTTTCTCCTTTGGTGTTGGCAGTAAGGGTGGTCCTATGGGAAGTATTTTTTAACCTGTTTAAAATTAAAGTGACTCAAGGAAGGCAAAAGTTTACTTTTTACAAGATCTGCTCATGAACTTTGTACCACAGTGTCTTATTATTGCCATAACCTTTACTCTGGACAATATGCTATGGTAGAAATAGCACTGAATTCCCAGTAAGGAGAGATCTCCTCTCTGATGCTATGTGACCATAAATAAGTCACTTTTTCATCTATAAACAGGTAAAATAATGTCTGTAGTACCTACTTCCCAAATCTGTTGTGAGGTTGAAATGAAGTAATATATATTTAAAGAATTATACAAGTGTTAGCTGTTATTGTTAATAATTCTGATAATAATTACAATAACAATGGAAGAAAACATTGAAAGGCAAAGACACAATGTCTTCATAATTGTGTATGTATCTCTAGCCACTAGCAAGGTATATTAAATCGAATTATTGTTATTATCTATTCTTACAGGAAGAGAATCCTCCCTTGCCACTTATCTTTGTGGCATTATTCTGAAAGAAATGTGGCATCTTTTTGCTAATCTTGTTTTCTCCCCTCTGTACTCATAATAGTCCTTAGTTCTGTCCCATTCCTTTTAAAAATATGTTCCTATTATTCTTTCCATAACTATCCTGTTTCCTATTTTCTTTCTTAACTAGTTATTGTCCCTTTCTCTCTACAAGGGAACAGTGTAGTGTGTAATAAACATGTGGATCCTTCTATATATTGTAAGCGAATGGTGGAATGTAATGGTGCCTTTAAGATGAAAAAAGGAGAGGTCAGTGGCTGAAAAGAATACAACCTATCATAAACTGCAGAACCCAAAGTTGGTAATAGCATGTGAACAGTATTATCCTGTGTTTCTGTTCTCTTAGTGTTTCTTCTATGCTTAGTTGAATAGGCAAAGATAAACTCCCTCTATCTTCTCTCTAGATTATTTCATGCCAGTTAATCAATTTTTTAAAAGTATTTAGTGTTGGGGCAGCTAGGTAACACAGTGGATAGAGCACTGGCCCTGGATTCAGGAGGACCTGAGTTCAAATCTGGCCTCAGATACGTAACACTTACTAGCTATGTGACCCTGGGCAAGTCAATTAACCCCAATTGCCTCACCAAAAAAAAAAAATTTTTTTTTTAAAGTATTTAGTGTTTACTGCATGCTATGTACTATGTTAAGTCCTGGGGATAAAGAGAAAAAAAATTAAAATCCATCTCTTACCTCAATGAGCTTACATTCTAAAATGGAACTAAATATATACATGTGTGTGTGTGTGTGTGTGTGTGTATGTATATATAGTTTAAAAAGGTAAGTGTAAGGTATACATTGTATAAGAAGTACAACTTACAGAGTCAATGTAAGGTAGCATTATAGAATGCACTAGTAATTATGAGATTGAGGAAAGGTCTGCAGAAGGCGGTAAAGGAAGGAAAGCACTCAATGCATGAGGGATAGCCAATGTACAGGTAGGAAGGAGAGATGGGATAAAAAGTGTAAGGAACACAAGAGATAGTATAGCTGGAGTGTGTACAGAGGACTAGTGTAGTATTCCATTTGACAGACTAGGGCAGTAGAATGGTAAAAAGGGACAAGGTTGTAAAGAGCTCAGAGTTTTAGGAAACTTCCTTTGCCACCCATCTGTTGTCATAACAGTCCATTTGTTCTATCACCAGAGAAGCTTCCTTTCCAGTCTCTGCCATATCTCTAGCTATAAGTATCACTGAATACTCTACCTGCTTGCTTGGCATTATTTCTGAGAAAATCTGGATGGCCAATCTAGTAGTCAGAGGTATAGTACAGACCCCCAAGGCCCATGGGTATTCTGTATCTGGTTTGTTGATTGTGTTCAATTTGCCACAAAACACTGACTCCAAATAGGCTTTGCTACCTAGTTTAAAACCAACTATTGTTATGTTTGATTCCTCTTCCTTTTCTTTGAGATTGTTTCCCTGTTATACACTCTATTAGAGAACATTTCTAAGAAAATTTGACTGGACCCCCACCTGTTCTGATTTTCTTGGTCACAAGGTATTCCATTTGACAGGAAAATGACTGTCAACATAACCATTGGGAGTCAATGCTCCCAATAATTGTGTGCTTCTATGTTTTGCTCCTTATTTTCATCAACTTCTCTTGCTAGATTTCTCTGCAATACTTTGTCAGTTTATCACTACTGAATGAGTTTACACCAGCTTAAATTATACCCATCGCAACAAGGCACACATTTAGTTTTACTCTTTAAAGGTACAGGTACAAACACAGCTTTTTAATAATCCCCATCTTGAATATTCATAAGTATAGAAAGTTATGTTTTTTTCCAAGTATAACTATAATTTGTACCAAGAGGAATAATGAAATTTGATATCATTAGAAATCTGACAGGAAAAGTTAGTAAAACATATGGGAAACATTTTCAAAACAACTTATAGCAAGTAGCAGTTTGTAAAATTGTATTATTAAAAACATGGATGTATGAAAAACAGAAAAACTACCAGTCAAAACCACCTTCCATCCCCAGTTTTATCTTGTCAGTGGTTCATTGATACCTTATAACCATAACATATATTTTAAAGAAATTTTCTCATAAATAAATTTTTAAATTTCTAGGTTAGAGTGTAAAGAGGTAGGTAAATCGTCATACGTAGCTGGAGTTAACTATGAGTAATAATGTAGACCTCTGTAATAGATGAACCAATTTCTCCTAAAAAACCAAGTAAAGAATGGGGGAAAGCTAAGTTGACCTCAGATCTCATATCCCTTTACAGAGAGCTCCATGTAACTTGGAAAGTTGAATGTGGACCAGGTTTCTATTCAAGATACAAGCCGGTTTTCCTTGTCTTTGCTCTCTTTTGCTTGTAGATTGAGAAAAGGCTCTATAAGGCTAAGTAAGGCAAAGCAAACAGAGATATTTGGTAAAAAAAAAAAAAATTTCTGTTTTGTTGGCTTATTTGGATAACTTTGTGCAATGTTCCTTGATCTGTGAATCTGCCAGACTTTTTATTTTGAGAGAATTGTGATTTTCATCTGTATATGAGGAATTAATTGTATATGATCATGCAAAAAATGAAAACAAAATAGAGGGTGGCAATTTCTTTTATATCCAGATTTTTGTATGTTTTGATAATTCTCCAAATCAGTCTAAAAGCCTAAAACCCAGACATCTGAACTAGTCTCATGACACATAAAAATACTTAAATCTGACAGCCAGTGTATAGTATCACCATTAGAGAACAGTTGGGATAGAAGGTTCATCAGCAACAGCGTCCAACAGCCAAACCTTTTTTTTCCCTTTGGTGCTAACGCATTTTACATACCATTCTATCCCACCATGTACCAATATCAGTCAGGGATAAAATATCATTTACTTGGCCTACAATGTAAAATGAATTGCTAGCAGAGACCAAACAATGATGCTACTTGGATCATTCAGGCTACATAACAATTTGGTTTTCCTCCTCTTGAGAATTGCAGAAGTCAGATAGGTGCTCAGCCCAAAGGAAAAAAAAAATCTAAGTGGACAGTCTACATGTAGAGTGGATAAAGAGATAAATATTTTATAAAAGGAAAAGTATTGTCCAAAATATTCCACTTTTCAGTTATTAGCTTGAAATATCTATCATAGCAAGTATAGCAATAAATACAACTAGAAAAAATAATTAAGACATTTCAGTGGCAACTTATAAAATTTATTTAGAGAATTAGATGTCTGATGTCAGGCAAGTAAGCAGAATGATAAGCCATGGACTAGCACTTAATAAGATAAAAAATACTCCGATTTTATGAGGATATATATTAAGGAATTATACAATTTCAGAACTGAAGGAACCTTAATGGCAGCCTAAACCCTTGCCCCAAGATGAATCTTATCAGCTATGAAATGTCACCCCATGGATGAACTGTTTTGATCAGTGTGTGAGTGAATGAAAATTCACCTGCATTATATCTAGCCAGCTCCAGACCTTGCTTCATATCCCCTTCAGCCATCTGCCAGGAATGCAGGACCTACCTAAGTAACTTTTCATTCATCCTTCTACCACCTGCATAACACCATTCCCTTCCTACTCTGGGAACAGTAATCAAACCAATACTACTGGTAAGGTCATAGTAATCTACTCTCCATGTATCTCCACCCACAATCTCTGTGACTTTCCATATCAAAACTCCTTCCCCAGGTCAAATACTCTCCTGTATATGCTGAATTCTCCTATAAGAATGTCTGCTTCTTGAGGGAAGTGACTGTCAAACTTTTGTCTTTATATCCTCAGCACATAGACAGGGCTTAAATACCATTTCATTCATTTATTCCTGGTTGCCTGTAAGAGAACACATACAGTATATGAGCTAACTTAAGTAGAGTACAGAAAGACTCTCACCTTTTTACTATTCAAGACTATTACTCCTTTATTTCTAAGTGCTTTATCTTATCTTTATATCTAGATAACTTTGACTTACATTACACTGAAATCCTTGAATTGTTTTTCAGATGAGCTACTACTTACCAATGGTGCCTCTGATTTGGACTGATTAAGTTGATTCCTTGAACTCAAATAGAAGACTTTACATTTATCCCAAATAAATTTTATCTTATTTACTTCCATTTAGTATTCTAGCCCAGCCAGATTTTTTTCTGTCACCTGATTTATTAGCTATCCCTTCCAGATTTGTGTTATCAGGAAATTTAATAAGCATAATATCTATCTTTATAAAAATGATTTCATAACAAATATTAAATAGCACAGGGACAAACATAAATCCCTGCTGTGATTAAGTAAAGCCCGGCTTCCAAGGTTTTTGGATGAGAAAAATAATAACATTAGGAATACTATTTTCTGTTTTATGACTTTGAAACACTACATTCTTGATATTCAAAACACTTAAATTTTTAAAAAATAATTTATCCTGTGTCTCTCATTCATTTAGCCAACAGTATGGTATATTAGAAAAAATACTGGATTTGGAGTCAAGTCCTGGATTCAGATCGTTCTTCTGCTGTATATATTATCTATGTGAACTTTGGCAAATCACTTAACTTCGCTTAGTCTGTTTCTACATTTTCCTGAGGGATTAAACTGGATGAATTCTATAGCCTCTTCCATCTTTAAATATTTGATCATATCATTCTTCACATTTAAAAAATTACCATGTTTTAATGACATCATTGTGAAGGACTGAAGAATGCTATTCATTTAACAATAGAGGTAGAGAAAGCTATCACTTTGTATTTAATTGTTTCTAGAAATTATATATGTCAGATCCTATTTGGGCCAAAATCACAATGAAAAATATTTCCCTATCCATTCATTTTAACATTAACTGAAATTTAGAGTTATAATATAATCTGATCTCTGTAAATATTTAAACATCAATACAAAACAATTAAAAATACAAAACAAGAAAGTTTAAATTTTAAAAATTTGCTTAGAATATGCATTTGACATACAAATGTAGAGCACAGATAAGAATGACAAACAAAGCAAATACTGTTTCAATCAGTGTACAAAATACCCACATTTTAACCAGGTGAATGTGATTTTGGTAACAATGCCTCCCTATAGGAAACGGGGAATGGCTTTTTATGAAACCCTATACATGCCTATTGAAATAACTGTTGTAAGCAATTTTCATATATACATATATGTGTGTGTGTGTATATAACTGTTGTAAGCACTTATATATGTATATATACACATATATACATATATGTATGTATATATGAAAAGAATAGATGAAATAAATACGTAATGTATATCATACATAGATATTATTTATACATATATGAAAAGAATAGATTAAAAGTTATCCTTTGGTTTACACTATTACTAGGTGATTACAATCGCTAAATTTGGAGAAAAAACCCAGAAGAATATAGAGGAATCTAAGTGTAAAAGAAAGAAAAAAGACTAGTACATTAAATTTTAAATGTATTTTACAAAAAAATAATAAGGGAAAAGTGGCATACTGTGAGAAGATTTAGAAATAAGTCCCTATTTCTAGACCCATCTATCTACCTTGTAAAGGTAATATGGTGCCCCATATGATGAATGCTGTCACATTTTGATTAAAAAAGTAAAAATCCTCAAAAGGGGGAGGAAGGAGATTCAGTTTAGTGAATTGAACATTGCTTCCCTAACATTTTTCATCCCGAACTCATTTAGTGGAGGAAATGGATATTTCATCAGACATGGATTTGACGTTCCATCACATTATGCGGTAAACAGTACAAACGATGTTATAGGGATAGGGAAGCTGGAAAAGCTAAGACAGTTGCTGCTTTAAGGCACTGGTTATCTCATTTAAACAGATATTAAATGTGGGTGCCAGTAATGTGATCATCAGCTGCTTCCCACTTTGTGAATAAATTGCTTAGAAGGAGTCTTTTGCCTACCAGATGTGACCTAGATTTAGATTTCCAAGGCAGGGGGGGAAAGTCTATTGTGTTAAAAAACAATTGCTGGTAAAATGCATGGTAAATGAGCTTATCTCACTTTTCCAGGTGTTTGAGCTAATATGTTCTGGAATTACTGCTTCATTTATGAAAAATAATTGAGGAAAATGTTCCAGCAAATCAAATTTGGATAAAGGCTTAGGATAGCTATTGTGTTGTTAGCAAGTTTTTAAAAGACAGGACAAGCAGGGAGCCAACAGAGATAATAAAAATATAGGAAATTGTGTTTGAGAAGAGTCTTTTATAAAAGGGTCAAACATGGGTTTGCTATCCAACATATTATAGTTTAGCAAAATATTGAAGAACAATATGGATAATTATGCTCTTTTCAGTGCATATGAAAGCTGTTTTTAAAAAACTCAAAGCTATACTGTCTGCTCGCTCTGATAAGTCTTATTCCTATGTAAAATTCAGCAAAATAATTTTTTTAAAGTAACATCTTTATTCTCACTCTATGTCTCTCTTTTCTGCCTTTTTCATTTCTTTGCATCTTTAGGAGCTGCCACTCCAAAACCAGATCCAGAGCCAGAAAAACAAACCGACCATACAGTTAAGATTGCTGGAGTCATTGCAGGCATCTTGCTGTTCGTTATTATATTTCTGGGGGTTGTACTGGTAATGAAGAAAAGGTGAGCTTCAAACAAATTCTTACTATATTGTTAGCTGTCTGTTAGAGTTTTCTTTAAATTTTGATATTGGCGAGAAATATTCAGATGGCAGATTGGTGTAAGATACAAGCTTTGAAAATGTTTTGGAAGATTTTGTGGGGTTATTTTTCCTGTGAGATTGTTATTTTGACATCCTGGGGGATTTTTGTGAATATTTGTGGATATATGATGAAAGAAATCACAGAGTAAATTGTTTTAATTTTGTATATATTATCCATGATCTGTCATAGCTAAATAAACAAAGAATTACCTATTTCCTGTGAAAATCATGCTCTATCTCATCAAGTGTTTCTATTGAAAGTAGTATAGGTCTTAAATCATTCAGGTAGCAGCTAAGATTGGTTGGTTGGTTGATTGGTTAGTTGGCTTATTCATTCATTTAATAAGAATTTGTTGACTCCAGCTCCTTATATAGCATTGTTCTTGGAAGGTGGAAAAAATACAGAGAATAGAAGACATGTACTTCCTTTGGTCTCAAGGCTTATTAAGGGAATAAGATATACAAGAAATATCTGTATTTCTTTGAAGGAAAATAGACTTAGATTAATAGAGGAGGAAAACCACTTTAGCAAAAAGTCAGAGATGGTAAGATATGGAGAATGATGTGGCAACTGGTCTGGCTGGAATGGTGAGAACACAGTAGTAGTAAAGAGAAGAAGTTGAACAGTGTACCCTAGAACAACACCCAACCCAAATAGGGAGAATAAAGATGTTTTATTTTGTGTCTCAGCAGGTCTTTGAAAAAAAGATCAACTATGGATAACAGTTACAGTTTAAATTTCCTGAAATTGGGACATAAATAAGAAATAATGGTTTGGTTTCCCCTTAGCTTTAAAACACTGATGGAAAATGAATGCTTAGCATTTTAAAAGAAGCCAAGCAATTAAAAATTAACTTACCCCTGAACTTTTATTTTTACTTTAGAACTCCATTTGACAGCACTGTGATTTCATTGACGTGAACATTATCTGCACCTATAGAGGGCAATTTCATGAGTTATCCTTGCTGACAAAAAATAAGATCATTTATTTGATAGTCAAACTTTTGGTGATAAATCTCACTAAACTTTACCTAAACTGGTCCTCAGACAGTGGATGTGCAGTTAGTTGCTCGCTCTGCCTGTTTTGAGATGATGTCTGTATCTTAAAGTAATTTGTAAAAGGGGATGAAGTATTTTGGAGCTTGCCACTAGTGATATGAGAAGCTACTAAGTTCATTAAAAATTTGCATATATATGGCAATCAAGGTTCACAGTAGTTATCTGAAGAATTTGTTGATTCACTGTACAACACAGTATCAGTTACTATATCTTAGGGTGGGGATTGGCAAATTGTAGAGAGAGATGGAAAAAGTTTCCACCACACCCAACAAAATATCCCTTCCTGTTTAGAATTGATAGTTTAATTGATAAGACAGATATACAATAAAAATACTTAAACATATTTCATTTTATTTATTTTAGCTTGTTTCTTGGTAAATGCTTTAGGATGCATAATATACTTAGTGGTAAATAAGGTAGTGTTAATAAAAGAGCCCTCTTTTCTTCTCTCTCAGATTCTGATTCACCAGACCCACATCATGGTCTGCCAAGTTATTTCTATTCTGTCTGGGCTTTGAAGATCACTTGTGCTTTCCCACCCTAAGGAAATATATTGTGCTATTTTTCTGCACACACCTCTCTCCCTTGATGCAAATACTTTAACTTACTACCTGCCACTTGGGTCAGTGTTTTGTGAAGTAATCTAAATCCTAGAATGTCTGTCTGAACAAGAGATCAGCAGCCTTCAGAAGCTACAGGTGCCAGCTCCTTATACCTGGGCCTTTTACAGGCTGTGGCAAAAGAGGCAAAGACAGTGCAAAGAGATTAGAAAATCACTGTTATGGGAAAATAAAAGTCAAGAAGAATCTCTCATGGGGCATGAATTTTTGCTAAAACAATGGTATTAATCACCTATTTCAAATCACAAGTGAAGAAATTGGTTAGTTTTAGTTTTTGTTTTTGCATTGTTACTCCCCTAGACAATTCATATTTAACTTTAGAGATGTTTTGTACTTTGCTATTTAAGAATATTGTTTAAACTTAAATATGAGTTGCTTCTAAAAAAGAGTAAAACGTGTTCTTTAAGTAGGCGTTTTGGAAAATTCTAACTGTTGTAATCCGTAAATTCCATCCCAATTCTTCTCTCCTATACCTTTTCCTTAACCGTGTTTCTTTTCTTCACTCCTCCTCTTCTCACTTATCTCCTCATTCACACTCTTCCCCCTTCCTCTTACTCCCTGTTATTAATCTCTCAATCTCTTTTATCTACTCTACTTTCTATACTTCTCCCTTTTTTTTTGTGTTGTTTTTTCCTTAGTTCCTCCTTCACAGGATTGTTGTGGAAAAGTTGCTTCCTAAGGCCATTCTTCCTCTTTTTAAAACTATTCCTCATCTTTCCTTCTCTATTCCTCTGTTTCCCTCAAATATTCTCTCCTTACCTGTGCCTTCAACTCATTTTTCTATACATATAATATCTTTGACATTAATTTTTAACATAATACAAAGGGAAAGGGAATATATTTATTATTCCATTCATGCATACATACATCCATGCACACATACACACTAAGAAAATCCTTGTGAAATGCGGCATTTTTAAGGATGTTTGTGTAAGTTGACAGAAACCACTGATCCAGTTGCCCTTGTGACCTAAACAAAATTTTAAACAGCCCTCTTGGGAGAAATTGTGGGTATATTAATTCATTATTCTACATGAGTCTCATGGGTGGTCACTTAGGTTATGTTATAAATAATACATTTGTAAAGAATTGCCTAGGGTAACACATGGCCTGGGTATAACTCCGAAGTAAATACCAATAACTTGTATCAGTTTCATATGATTATTTACCACATAATCATTTTTAACACCATACAAATTATATGCCACTATTTTTATTTGCCTTTGATATATCTGAATCTTGAATTATGATATCCAGGAGAAAATCTCCAACATCAGTATGTTATATAAACATCCATCTTTTTGGAAATCATGAATAATATGATACACTTTTTTCATTATTAACTTAATAGCCATCAACAAAGACAATCAGTCAAATAAAACACACAAACAGGCAAAATCTTATTCCAATTTCTGAGCTTTTTGCAGGGAAGAATCATACAATTAAGAAGCAACAAACAAGCAAATATTTTGTTCTAGGTTCCCCATGTAGCACCTCCCAGAGTTCTACCACCTTTAGACATGTTTTAATTCTTTCCTTCCTTCTTTATTTCTTTTACATATTTATGGTCAGTGTGTATAATTTGGGTTCTGCTCATTTTACTCTGTATTACTATACATAATTCTTAGGACATTTCCTTGTATGCTTCATCTATGTCATTTTTATGGCACTATAATATCCAAATTACACTAATGTACTATAATTTGTTCAGACATTCTGCTATTGTTGAGAATATAGGTTGTTTCTAATTTTTCAATATTACAAATAGAGCAGCTGCCAATATTTTTATGCAGATAGGTACTTTTCTATGTTTTGGGGATAAACTAACAAACAAAATGCTGGATAAAAACCAATGTTAGGTTTGTGTTTCATTTTACTCTGCAAAATACTATTTAGTAAGGAAGGAAGAAGAGGGAGGAAGATAGGAGGGGACAAAGGGAGGAAGTACAGGAAAGGAGGACCAAAATCTATGATTTTTTTGGAACTCTGATTCCATATTACAATATGGAAGAGGAGGGAGGGAGGAAGGAAGTGTGCCAGTCATTGTACTCTATGGAATGTTTGCACTAGTTTGCAGTCTGGTTTCCCCATACTCTTGCCAACATTGAATTTTGTCATTCCACTAGTTATGGTATACTACCTTAAATTTGTCTTGATTAGCAGTTCTCTGAGTATCTTTTCATGATATTATGAACACTTTGCATTTCATGTTTTATTACTCATTCATGGTCTTTGACCACTGCTCCATGAAGACTATGTAAATAGTCATAAATATGGAGTCTTCTGGGTATTTATTGCATATGTATTCAGGATGTCAAAACACGTGCATTTATTTTAATCATTTAAAACCAGATCAGTAGAAAGTAATATTAAGCACGAAAATGTTACTTGAATTTTTTAAAAAATTTAATTTAATTTAATTAGAGGCAACATGGTAGAGTGGAAAAAAACTAGAAGCCAGTATACCCAGGTGTTAATCTTGACTCTACTGCTAAGATGCTCTGTGACCTTTGGAGACACTAACCTTCTATCTTGGCTTCAGTTTCCTCATCTATAAAATTATGAGTGAGAAAGAAGGGAAGATGTGAATAATCTCTAAGATTAGACACTTTCCGGCTCTATATTTCTGTTTTCTCTGACATAACAACAGCTAGTGTTGCTATGAATGTCTTTTATCTCTGGAAATAGAGCAAACAGGTCATTTAATAGTTGTCTATGCTTTGTTATTTAAGTAAAGGATCTTTTTTTGTTAAGTATGTACAACTATTAATGATGTTGGGTGCCTTTTACAGAATAGGTAAATTTCCACTTTTACCAACTACTCATATAAATATCCTTAGTACCTGTACACAGATAACGTTAACTCATTTGGAAAAGCTTGATTTTAGGGAAGCTAATATTCTTCTTTTCAGCACTGCTAGTTTATCCAAACTGTGGCAACCTCTTTAAAATGGATACCATTGATCACAAATAGGAACTAGTCTACTGATAGTATTGATATTTATTTGTCCCAAAGAAGACCTACAAAAAAAGCACACTCCCCCAAAATAATAAAATAAATCAATGTTTGTCCTACTGAAGAAGAGTCATTAGCTTTATATTTATTTTTTGTTAGTGGAAGTCTTACCTTATGGCTAATGGAGAATCATAAATTAAGGTCTCCTAGTTTTATTATGAATCAACATTGATTATTAACTTAAGCAATACCCTGTGTCTTTTAGAGAGTTGTTATTCTATAAGAATCCTAACTGAACATGGGACTCTCTTGGAAAAAACAAAACTTGTGAAATTCTTACATCGTTATGTAATTCAAACTCATTATCACAAAGATGGAGACAATGGAGACAATAACAAAACATGGAGAATTTAGATTAAATAAAGGAATTATTTTATGACCCGATTGATGAATTTCCTAATGATCTTGCCCTATTAGTGGATACTAAACTTATTTGGGCTCTAGTCCCATATACAGTATCAAACATTATCATCCTGATATTTATTAATGTTTATTATTATTGTTAATTATTGTTTTTAAGGTTTATTTATTCCATATGTAATTTGACTACTTAAATTTCCTTCCAAAATTAGTAAATTTTTTTTCATTGGGTGCATATGTTAAACATTAAGACTATACATCAGGTAGTTCTAAAGGACTCATGATGGAAAATGCTTCCAAGATCCAGGGGGACAAAAAAAGCTGTAGAATCTAGATGCAGATTGAACCCTACTATTTCTACTTTTTGTTGTTGTTTTTCTTTTTTGAGGTCTTTCCCTTTTGTTCTGATTCTTCTTTCACAGCATGACTAATGCAGAAATATGTTTAATGTGATTGTACATATATAACCTATATCAGATTTCTTGCTCTCTTGGGGACGGGAGAAGGAGGGGAGGGAGAAAGAAAAAATGGAACTAGAAATCTTATAAAGATAAGGAAAATAAAATAAAAAAGAAAGAAATAAAAATCTACCCCCCCAAAAGAATATGCATCAGGTAAAAATAGATGAAAAAATAGCTTTCCTGTGTTTTAACATTAAGCCATATCATCTTAGCTTCTTGAAGTTCATATGCAATATTTTGAGCATAAAACATTTAGTTTTATCATACTTCTTCCAGGTGTAATTAAATGTTTTTATACAAATGAAAATACCTCAGTTTTCATACAGAATAATTTATCTCAATAACACATTTGACAGAATATAGTATGCAAATACCAATGTTCATATGCTGATTAATTATATTTATTGTTGTTTTTAAAATCATTCTATATCTTTTTAGAAGTCTGAGGACATTTGTACTAATTATGTTAATACTCCTGTCTCAATTGGCAGTAAAGAGATAGTTCCAGAACTTGAGGATTTAAAGAAAAAAAACATAAAAGAACAATTTTCAGCAGTGGAGGAAGGGAGATATGATAGCCCCTCTACTGATGTACAAGCATGCATACAAATGCAATGGGGTATAATATAGGTAAATGAAACAACTTTAGTTTTAGCATTCTGTAGTCCCTTATGTTGTTTAAAAAAACACACATTTTAAGAGAAATACATTCTTAAATTCAGAAAATGGGATAAAATATTAAATATTCTCTAGTGTTTAAACAATACTGTTAGCACCAGGAAAATGGCCATGAAAAATGGGAAATATTTCTAAAGGCATCTTGAAACAAAGAAGATAAGAGAGAAAATTTGATGAAAGCCCAGTTTTCAAAGAGATGTCAGCAGCATGTAGCTAGAGGCAACTTAGCATTAACTATAGCCTTTTGCAAGGTCTGTTTATGTAGGGTGTGGAACTTTTTCTCCCATTTAGAGTGAAAGGTATCCTATGAGAAAATTCCTTGGGTCAGTCTCTGTACAAAGTTTCATACATTGTTCTATTTCAAATTCTTTTTCTCTGAGACTAGCCAGAAAATGTTATTACATAGAGTCTTTTGAATTTGGATTAATGCTTAGAATGTATTCACTTAATATGCAGCAGCATACACAAAGCTTGGAAACGTCTGTGAAGATTTATTCCCTTGATTTTAGTCAATTCATTTCAATTCAACAAACAATGATTAAGCACCTATTACTGAAGACCCTGCACATAAGAACACCATAAGGGACCCAAAGATAGATAGATATACCAAAGACATTGATCTCATGAAGCTTACCATCAAATAAGCATGGTAAACAAATAACTTCTACAAAAGAGAATAAGATAAGTTCAAAGGAGAGGTTTAGGCAAATCACTGTGGCATTTCAGGAAATTAACATTGGTTTCTCTGGGAGGAATATGCATATGCATATATGCATATATGTATATTCTTACATATGTATACACATGCATATATACATATGAACACACATATATTTAAAATGAGATTTGTTTATAAGTGATCCTCCCTGTGTTAAATTTCCCAAGTACTTGCTTTCTCTCAAGGTTGACTTCATTTCAAGCCCCAACAACTAGTTTCTTCCTATTAGTGAGAATAAGAACCAGAATAGAATTCCTTCTTGGTGGCTCTTCTGCCTTTTAAAAGATGAAATCATCATTAAGTCAAACCCAAAAAGTCCTCAACTATTTTTCTTTGGACACAGAATGAATTCTTGCAGATGCCTAAATAATTGAAGTCCCTTTTACTGCCGTATCATGACTTTGTCCAGGTTTTGTCTGATCTCTTCATCATTTTCCTCTTTTTGACCACTGTGGGTGGTCCATTATATACTTCAAGGACAAAATTTCTTGTTTGTCCCTCCATTGATCTTTACCTTAATAGTGACAACTACAGTTCTCCTTTGGTTCCTAGATTTCAAGACATAAATATGCCTCCTTAATGCATACTGTTCAGTACACCTTTCATTTCTTTTGAATGAGGAATATACTGCCAGGGCCACACCCTAATCATGGGTCTCATACCACAAAAATCTCAGTGATACCTGTGAAGTCAAATTTGCCTCCTTTCATTAGGATGCCTAGTTCAGTTTTCTTGTTGCCTAAGCTATGATGAATCTAGAGGATAGCTCCAACAGGTCCCCTCCATTCAGGAGATCTCCATTTTCTGGCTAGTCTCTTTGTAATAAAGTCAGAAGAAAGGGTTTAGAATCATATACTTGGTTGAAATCTGTACCAATCTTATCCTGAACCATATTGTGGCATGCTTAAAATGATGCATGCATATGTGTGTACACATATGTCATTAATTCTTCAACGAGTTAGCCCTCGACTATGAACTAAAAAGTGCTTCTGCTCTCAGTTTACTAGCTTTCTTATTTTACTAACTACCTACATTAAGAGTTCCCTAAGAAAGTGTTCAAAGATTAGCCTTGGGAGCAAAACAGTGTGTCGAAGTACCTATTTATCACTTTCCCAAACTCTACAAACCACTTTTATCTGCTAACAGCCCCTAAGGAAGACAGAAACCATCCATTAAATCAGCAGACCATTACTTCTCAGAAGTGTCAACATGAGCTCAATTTGCCAGTTTAATGATACTTGAAGGTCATTACCTATGTTACATACACACATGTGAAATATCTATCAGGCTCATTATTCTTTGTTTATTTCTTTAATGACAGCAAGTAGGAAAGGGAAATAAAATCCAACAAGGGGAGGATTACTTATGAATATTTTGAAGTATTTAATTTCTAAGTCTTACTAGTGATATAAAGACAAACTGTTCTCTTTCCCATGCAATTGCAGAGGTTTAATGGGGTTTGTGGATAGAAAGGTAGCTGGTGAAATAGCAGCATGTCACTTACAATTAATCATGGATGAGCAGATCATATATAGTTTTTCTTATATTAGACATATAATAAATTTCAGATGCAATTCCTGACATGTCTAAGTTATTTTCTTCTTCAATCAGTTGTTGTTTGTTATATTATGTTGGGGTCTCAGTTCTTTACAAATTTTCAAGCAATAATATCTGACTTTACTTTTATTTCATCTATGTCACCACTGCCTAAATACTCCAACTCTCATGACATGAGTAGTTCTCATACCTATGCTTTAGTAACCACTTTTTATTTCCTTTCCTGGGACATGCTTCCCACCATCTTTTATGATGCCAAAGCAAAAGTTGAAGCATGTGATGAACCTTTCTCTCTGAAAAATTCTGTAGGAATCAGTTTGGAACACCACAATGTTGTCAGTTTCCTGAAAAAACCCTCCTCCTGGTGCTATATTCGTTTGCATTTTCAGATGCGCTACTTTGAGTTCATAAATATACTGGAAACACTACTTAATGTATTTTGTGCTTTTTCTCAAAACAGAGATCAATGGACAATAACTAATTTAAATAATATGCTTTCCTTACCTGTGGACAATGAAAGAGACTCAGTAACGTGTCAAAACAAGTATTTGTATGTTCATATATCTCTGTACATATGCTATGCTCCTATTTATAAAAGCTAAAAAGTGAATTAGTCACCTAAAATGCATTTTGTAATATGAAAAAGTCAGGCTATAATGGTAGACAGAAAATAATAAAACAGCTGAATGAGACTTTACTGACAACAGCTACACCACAATGACAACAACAAACTTTCAAATTCTGCAGAGGTTAAAAAAGGATAAGGCTTCCAAAAGTCCATGAGTTTGGGTGATTATGAAGTCAATGGTGATTTTCAAAATAAGAACTGCAATGGAGTAATGAAGATGGAAGTCAGATAATAAGGGTTTGGGGACTGATTGCAGGGCAAGAGTAGGTAGTATTTTTTTTTCCAAAAACAATCATGAAAACTCACAAATGTACAACTTTTTTTTTTCAGTGCAACAAATGTTTATTTTATTTTTTTTTCAGTTACATGTAAGGGTAGTTTTCAACATTAATTTTCATAAGATTTACAGTTCCAAATTTTTCTCCCTCTCTCCCTTTCCTTCCCCCTTTATAAGACATCAAACAATCTGATATAGGTTACATATGTACAATCCACAAGTCCTCTTTTTATCAGTTCTTTCTATGGGGATGGATGGTATGCTTTGTCATTAGTCCCTTGGGATTGTCATAGATCTTTGTATTGCTGAGAGTAGTTAAATCATTCACAATTGCTCATTAAACAATACTGCTGTCACTATGCACAATGTCCTCCTAATTCTGCTCACTTCACTATACATCAGTTGATATGAGTCTTTCCAGGTTTTTCTGGTATCATCCTGTTTGTCATTTCCTATAGCACAATATTATTCCACTACAATCATATGCTACAGCTTCTTCAGTCATTCCTCAATTGATGGACATTTCCTTAATTCCCAATTCTTAGCCACCACAAAGAGTTACTATAAATATTTTTTGTAAAATTTCCTTCCCTTTTCTCTTTTTCATGATTACTATTGTTAACTGTTTCCCTTCATCCTAATTCCCTTCCCCAAGATATTTACTCTATTATCTATCTTCTTTCACCCTATCCCTCTTCAAAAGAGATTTACTTCTGTCTGCCCCCTCCCCCAATCTGCCCTCCCTTATTTTGCCCCTCTGTCTTTATCCCCTTTCCCTCCTATTTTCCTGCAGGGTTAGAGAGATTACTCCACCCAATTGAGTGTGTATGTTATTCCCTCCTTGAGAAAATTCTGATGAGATAGAGGTCTTTGAGCCAATTCTGACTTTAGGTTCATTTACTGCCCAGATTGAATAGATTACTCCACCCAGTTGTGTATGTGTTTGTTAATCCCCTCCTTGAGGCAACTCTGATGAGATTAAGGTCTCATTTTAAAGCCTGCAAAGTTATTTCTTTAGCAAACCTCAAGATGTAATTAATGTAGGTGTTATTATCCAGCATAAATGCAAATAATATTTTCCCTATTCTATAGATAAGTAAATGTAGATTAAATGACCTGCACATGATCATATGACAACCAGCTTTCAAACCCAGTTTTTCTGAGGACAAGTCCAATACTTTTGTCACTGCCTTCCCAGAAGTTTGACAGTAAAAGAGAAGAGTAAGAGAAGGTTATTGCTCCAAAGGGTAGAAATAAGCATGGGAGGTGGTGAGGAAATGAGGGTGTATAAATAAAGACACCTAAAAATGTTTGAGGGTGAAAGGGATAGAGATTATAGGGAGGGAGAGTATGAAGATGCAAAAGGTGGTAGCATGTTGAAAATAGCAGGCTCCTAAGAGAAAGATCAGAGAATGGGATCCAGGGAAACTGTTGACCTTTAATGAGTTTAGTCAACTATTCAGTTTTTTTCTCATGTATCTTTATCTAGCCATATTCCTTTTGCACATCAGTCATCTATTTGTGGAGTTGAAAATGTGACCCTAAGTTCAGGACTCTTTATGTATCCCAATTAACTTTGATCTTGTTAGTCATCCCGTTGTTCATGCCTGTCAAGACATTTTTGGATCCTAAGTTTGACCTGCAGTAAGTTTGGATATTTTCCATCCATCTGGGAAATGTAACTAATATTTTGCATGATGCAATCAGGATCCAAAAAGATTTCTGGCTACCAAACTAGCTGCTGGTTTTAAAAACGTTCATAGTCTACTTTTTATCATTCATTGGAGTAATAGGCTTACTGGGTGCTCTCCCTGGTGCTGATTATATACTGCCCAAGCCTTCCTTCTCTTTTAATGCCTGTCTTGAGCCACACTAAAAAGTCCAGATTTCCACTCTAATGTTCTTCCTTCTATTGTGTGTTTTTTTTTTCATCAACTCTAGTTTGTCTGAACAAGACTCTAATTTTAGTCCTGTCTGAAGCTGACTGACCTTGATTTATGAGCAGTTCAGTTCTCAAGTCACTAAGCATCAAGTGCCTTTGTATTTGGCAGCTTCTTACCAAAACAACCTTCTATTGGCTTACCTAAGCCAAAGTAATTACTATGAACTCGATCAAATATCCATATCTAAATGTAACAAAGTGAATTGATACTCTTTATCCTTGGAGCACATTTAACAAACTGGCCAACATCAATAGAAACATGATGATAAGCCCCAATTACATGATGCTTTGCAATTAATAAAGCAAATTGTATAGTTTGAATATGTTACTATTTATTTTATGCTTTTAAACTTGTTTTTAAGATATTGAATGAGAAATATTTAAATAAGAAATGGAGGATGTTTTAACATATCCTTGAAAGAAGCCTGTTTAAAAGTATTCATGTCCTCATTTTTTTTTCTTTGACTTTTAAAGATGTATAAAAAAGCTAAAAGCAAGTATTAATGAAAAGAGAAATCAGAAAGCTAAAGATTGTGATATAGGACAGTTCTTAGTTCATTAATATCAGAAAAATTCTTAGAATCCTATAGTCATAGAATTCTACAGTTGTAAGGGATTCATCTTTGAGCTTGAATGCCAGAAGTTTTGAGAGGCTAGGAAAGGGACTTTAATGTCTGTCTAAATCTGCTTATAGAATATATACACGGAAATAGACAAATGGAGGAAGAGTAGACCAAATGACTTGTCCAAGGTAACCCAATCAGTATATGTCAGTGGTGAGACTTGAACCCAAGTTTTCCTGACTCTTTCCACTATACTATAGTTACCTACACCAATAAAATATGCAATGGTACTGAAAATATGAAGGCTTCTTACTCAATTTAAAACAAATTTACAATGTCACTACCACTGCAGACAACTATTATAATTTTTACTACCTCCATATATGTTATATATCATTACTGCTGCTTTGGTAGTCCTAGGTTGAGGATATTTTCATGGGTCTTAGTGTAAGAATAAATCCACTCAATATTAATCATTAAGATGCTATATTTTATAAAATGGCAAAAAGGTTTTTTCTACCTTTAATAAGTAATTGCATAGGGGCAGCTAGATGGCACAGTAGATAGAGCACTGGCCCTGGAGTCAGGAGTACCTGAGTTCAAATCCAGCCTCAGACACTTAACACTTACTAGCTGTGTGACCCTGGGCAAGTCACTTAACCCCAATTGCCTCACTAAAAAAAAAAATAAGTAATTGCATATCTGTATCTTATAAATTGTAGTGATATGGTTTTTGTAGTTGCTTGGCTATGTCCTCTTCATGACCTGATTTGGAGTTTTCTTGGCAAAGATACTTGAGCAGTTTGCCATTTCCTTCTTCAGCTCATTTTACAGAAGAGGAAACTGAGGCAAACAGGTTTAAGTGACTTTTTCACGGTCACACAGCTAGTAAGTATCGGAGGCTGGATTTGAACTGAGGACCATGAATCCCCTTGATTCCAGGCCTGGTAATCTATCTGCTAGGCCACCTAACTGCCTACTGTCATGATTTTGTCTAAGTATTTTAGTACATTGAATTTTCCTTTTGAACAGCTTCCACCTTCTATTAGATTCCAGATATTTGCATTTTGTAGCCATCACAAATACCAAGAAATTTTGCCAATGTATGTTCATTGTAGATATTTTAGTTTAAAATTATACTTTATCTGTATTGTTTCAGTCAATTAGTATGTTTATAAAGCAGCTTAAAATAAGTTTCTCTTTGCTTAAACCAGTCTCTTATCCAAATTTCATTCTTTTTAGCCAGTTTTACATTTTAATAATATTGAGATTCATTGCCTGTTTTAGACAGCAACAATATAAATCATCAATATGTATTTTTTTTTTTTAGTAAGGCAATTGGGGTTAAGTGACTTGCCCAGGGTCACACAGCTAGTAAGTGTTAAGTGTCTGAGACTGGATTTGAACTCAGGTACTCCTGACTCCAGGGCCAGTGCTCTACCCACTGCGCCACCTAGCTGTCCCCTATATGTATTATTTTTTTTAATTTAATAGACATTTTCTCAGATTGTATTTTTATCTGATAAACATCAGCTTTAAACATCATTTTTCAAATCACTTCAATCAGAAGTCTTACAATGAAAAAATGTCAAATATTACAGTAGGGGATATGACAGAGACCTCTATAATTTGAGTCCCTTACTGAATTTGTCAGTCAGCCATTCTCCTGGTAGTAGCTTTGCTATTCCATTATTGTTTGGAATCATTCCTTTCAGGTCTTACTTTATAAGAATGTGTGGTCACTATTGGTTCTCAGTTCTTATATAAGAAAAGAGAACACTAATAGAATCAGACTTAGGGGAAAATCATTCAGTAAAGGTTTGGTTTCTTTGTGAGATCACATCAGTAGACTTATCTGAAAACCTGGATTATGGATTTAGGTAGACTCTAGCCCAGTAGTTGAAGAAATTGTTCCTTCAAAAAGGATTGGTCAAATTTAGAAAAGATTCATTCACTTGATAAACATTTATTAAGCATCTCTTATGTACTAGGCTCTGTACTACATGCTGAGATACAAAGAAAGGAAGACGACAGGTTGCCTATTCTTTTCATCAGCATTATTCTTTTCTAATTTTGAGAGGAGCAGAGGACTAGCTTTAGTATATTTTCAGTTATCTCTCTCATAAATTTGACTAAAGTTCCATACAATTTGAGCACAGACTAAAAAAGAAACCTATTTCAGTGACCACATTTGTCAATGATTTTGTTCTATGATTCATGATAATCGACTGGTTCTTCCATTATCCTGCTTCACCTTCCCTATAAGTTATCAGACAGTCAATATGTGTTTATTAAGCACTTACTGTGTGCAAGGCACAAAACCCCAAACTCAAAGGGAACAGAACAAAAGAAAACAAAACCTTAGCCTATCTTAATGAATAGATAAATTAAAAATGGTACCTACTTGCTACATATAGATTTCCCTTTTTTTCATTTTATCTAGTATTTGTTACTGTTGGTAGGATTGGATGTATCCTCCTCATTCAATAACAAAAATGACAGTGGCACACAAAAGGGAGCCATTCTTCTCATTTTCTTGGAATTACCATTGTGTTTTATGCTTTTCTTCAAGCCAGGTGGTGGATCATTTGGACTCAGAATAAGCACAGGTGGTCACATCTGTTTGAGTGATTTCACTTAGAAAATTAGAGTTAAACTTCTTAATTTCTGTTCATTTTAAGCAATACCCCCCATCTTTTTTTTTTATAACACTTAGCTCATTTCAAGAGAAAGAGTAATAGATCAAATGCTGCTGTGGCTGCTGATCATTTATATAGCTGGTTTTCTCGGGATGGCTGCCAGCACTGACATTAGGCTGTTCTTTGGGAAGTGTTCTTTTGATGGACAGTGCCCCAGTGGCCTGGTCAGAGGACCAATAACAAAGGTGGTAGCTAGCTATCTAATTCAGGCTTAGTTAATGAAGCAGAAAAACCTGTAGATCATGTAAAAATGAGTCCCATTGCTACTGCCATGACTGTTAACTTTCTTTCTTGTAAGTTTCCTTTTTTATGCTTGGCTTGAGAGGGAAACAAAGTTAGAACAGGCTTCAAAAGACTGCAGTGAGCTGGGGAGAGGAAAAATGATAGTTCCTTATATACTGCTGTCAGTATTGTGTGAACATTTTATATAAGCATTGTTTTAATAAAGAGGATACCATGGCCTTATAAAATATTTTCTCCTCATATCTGTCTTAGACTTCTTGTTGTTGCTTTGGACACCATTGTTTTAGAAACTGCCTTCATCCGATGTGACCAGTGTGGGAATTTGTTTTGCTTGACTATGCATATTTGTTACAGTGATTCTGGTTGTTTTTTATATTTTTCAATAGGCAGTGGGGAAGTAGGAGTGGGGCAGAGAGGTATTGATAGAATTGTCAAGTGCAAGGAAGGGAGGGAGGGAGAGAGGAAGGAAGGAAGGAAGGAGGAAAGAAAGAGAAAGATAGAAAGAAAGAATTTTTTATATACAACTTTTTGGACCCCAAAAAACCCAAACATAGCCATATTCATTCATTCAGCAAGCATTTATTATGCCCTTACTCTATTCTGGTCACTATGCTATGTAATGGTTTGACATTAGCTTGCCCCAAGGAGTTTATCTTTAACAAACAATATGACAATTGGGGCAGGTAGGTGGTGCAGTGGATAGAGCACCGGCCCTGGACTCAGGAGGACCTGAGTTCAAATCCGGCCTCAGACACTTAATAATTACTAGCTATGTGACCCTGGGCAAGTCACTTAACCCCAATTGCCAAACCAAAAAACAGAACAAAACAAAACAAACAATATGACAATGTAAACAATGTGGATAACAAATATAAATAATAAGGTAATGATTGGAGTGACGCCACCTGCTGGAGTTACCATAGGAAAGGTCTGCCATGAGGAGAAGGAATCTGAGGGCAAGCCATGCGGTTTTCCTTGACATCAGGAAGTGACGTTTGCTCATGGGTACTGTCTATAAAAGAGGCAAGGCTTTCTCTCTTGCTCTCTTTCTGTAGGACCTCAGTGGGGAGAAGAGCTGGAAACATTGGCTCCCTGAGATAGACAGCTGAATCTAGGCCTTTTTCTCTCTCTTCACCAAATTCTTATTCTCCTTAATAAATGCTTAAAATTCTAACTCTTGCTAAAGATTATAATTTATTGGCGACCACTCATTAGATATTTTAGACAAGACTAGCTAGAATTATAGCCCTTACAATAAATAAATAGAAACAAAAAGAAGTAAAACAACAGTAAATATAAAGAACAAGTAAACATAAATTGCATATAAAGTAAATAAAATGTAATTTCTGAGACGACACTAGTAACCAAAAGTTTCAGGAAATACATTGTTTAGGAAGTAGTCCTTAAACTGAGCCTGGGAGGAAGCTTGGAGGAATTCTAGGAGACAGAGGTGACAAGAGTATACAGTCCAGGATTGGGGGGAAGCCATTACAAAATCATGGATGCAGGAGATTATATTTATGGATGGTTGCAAGAACATAGACTAGTTTGACTAGAATGTTAAATCTGTGAAGGAGAGTAATGGACAATAAGCCTGAAAGAAGTCTAGAGTGATAATGTGAAAGGCTTGAAATACCAAATATGGAGGAATCAGACTTTCATCTAGAGATGATAGGGAGCTGCTGCCGAGACATCACTCTTTTCATCAGTTGATGTTAGAATCTACTTGCCAAAGGTTATGTTCAAAATCATGGGAAAAGAGGCCATTTTGCTGTCTAGTAGGGGTCTCATTTAACATTGTCTCTGACTGTATCATACCTTGTGAACCTGAAATATGTAGTAAATGCTCATCTGATATTCAAGCTATTATCAAATACTTTTCTAGGTTTTCCTAGCACTAGACAAGTATTTGAAGAAAAACATGCAATGATCATTTATTTATTTATTTTGGTGAGGCAATTGAGGTTAAATGACTTGCCTAGGGTCACACAGCTATTAAGTGTCAAGTGTCTGAGGCAGGATTTGAACTCAGGTCCTCCTGACTCCAGAGCTGGTGCTCTATCCACTGAGCCACCTAGTTGCCCTGCAATGATGAATTTTCAAAATACCCTTTTTGTGCCTCACTTCACTCTTTCCTTTCCTCTCTTTAAGAAGTATCCGCTGGGGGGCAGCTAGGTGGCGCAGTGGATAGAGCACCGGCCTTGGAGTCAGGAGTACCTGGGTTCAAATCTGGCCTCAGACACTTAACACTTACTAGCTGTGTGACCCTGGGCAAGTCATTTAACCCCAATTGCCTCACCAAAATAAAAAAAAAAAAAAAGAAGTATTCGCTGACCGACACTGAATAAACTTCAGAAGTGTTCTTTCCATTACAATCCCCTCATCCTCCCCAAATGCCTCCCTTTCTAACCACAACAGTAGTGTCTACCAGTTCTGAAGTCCTTAGGTTTGGCAGAACTCCTAAATCTGAGAATCAATGGAGTCAAATGTGCCCAAGGTCATGTTGCAGCCCAATAGTAGATGACTAAAAGTTTAGCAAGAAAGTTTAGTAGTCTTGGGGCAGAGGGGCGGGGCGGGGGGAGTGGGGGTTGGCACCAGAATAGAATTCTGTTTGCCCTGGAGTCTCCTTAACCAAAATATTTGAAAAAGTCTGATGAACAGCAGCCCTAATTTATACTCTTTCCCTTTCTATGCTTATTAATCCAATATCACATTTCTCGAAACATTCATTGTATTTTTAAAATGACTGCACCATCTACAGTATACTACCTTCAGAAGTTTTACCTTTCTCTCAATTTCAGTCTTGTCAGCTATGCTCACCTTTATGTCTCTGGCATCTGTAATTAGTCTCCTTGTTCTAACCTATACAAAGTAAACTTCAAACTCAAGCTGTTTTTATTGTCTTTTTTTTTTTACATCATTTCTTCTTACTGTCTGAGAACAGAAGGCAAGACAGTAGCTTTTGTTGATGTTGCATGAAGAAGAAGAGACTGCCCTTCTTTCTTTCATCACCACTTTGACTCTTTGGGGTTAATGAGGAACAGTAGCTTGCCTTCTGTTGGTGGAAACAGCTGTGAGTTATAGGTGGGAATCTGGGATCTTGAGTAAAAAGATGCCTTGCAGCGTGAGGTTAAGACCTCTGAGAACCAGAGGAAAGCTCACACCATATGCTCACTAACCCTTGTCTGGTGAACAGAGATGGGGCTGGCATGTGTTACTGAAGTGTGAAAAGTTATGTGGCCCTAATATTATAGAACAGCTCTCATTCATCCACCTCTTCCATTGCCATGGTGAATGATTCCACTACTGTGATAAATATTTGGGTTTACCTCTCATTGAAGTAAAGAGATGAATGAGCCTTTGAAGCAATTTCTGCTTTGCTTTTAAAGCTAGCTAGCATAAGTGTCTGAACTGAAAAAACTTACTTGCTCATTCACCTGCTTCTATTGTCCCAACTGTGAGTACATTTTTATAAATATTTTTAACAACTAGCAGGGAATGATATCTTCCTGTCTGTTCTAGGTAGTACTGAATATATTTCTAACATTCCTAAATTATAATTAATGGCAGCAACATGTATATATCCATCCTTTTCTTTGGAATTATCCTATGTCAAGCCTAATTAAGCAAACAAAATTTTATGTGTTACACCGTAATGATCTCTACCAATGCTGACAAATATTAAAAAAAAAATCTGTTGTAAGGTGATTTTTTAAAATGTTGGTTCTTTCTTAACCCTCATAACCAAACCTTACTGTTTACCATGGTAATTCTCTCACAGCCTTCCTCCAATTGTTGTAGCAAAGATTAAGTAAGAGAAAACATTATAGTGAGGTCTTTTGTTACTCTGATTTCATTATTCTTGTAAAATATGGTGTTGACTATGATCATAAATAATTAAAAGTAAACTTAGCAAAACAAATGAGAAGGCTACACTTGGTAATATAGTAGCCTTGATTTTTTTTTCTTCTCAATAGCTAATTTGCTAAATTTAGTAATGCATAGACTGTCTCCTTTTCATTAATGAGAATAATAGGTTAGGATTGTGTTCATTTTTCTTATAATAATCATACTTTCAAACCCAACCTTTTTTTCTAGGTACAATCAACTCTTAATTATTTTTGGCAATTGAAAGGCAACTTGGAAAAGTAGACAAGGTGCTGAACTTGAAATAGGGATGACTTGGATTTCAATTCTGCCTTAGACCATTACTAGCTGTGTGACCCTGAGCCCATGAGTAAAATTTGCTCAGCCTCAGTTTCCTGATCTGTAAGATGTAGATAACAATAATTATGGTCATCTATCTGTTGAAGTCAGTAAGAATTAAGATAATATGAGAAGGCAAGACAAGCATTTATTATATTCTTACCATGTGTTTGGTATTATGCTAAGTGCTGGGGATACAATTTCAAGCAAAAACAATGAGAAAGTCTGCCCTCAAGGAACGTACATTCTGAGGTAGAGAAGATAACACAGAAGGAAACTAAAAAGTTAAAGGATAAGGATGGGATCATGGTGGTAAAGACTGGAGAACCAGAAACAGCTGTGGGAGGGGAATGAAAGATGCCTAGCCCAGGTTCCTCCCCAAAAATGGAGGGCTTAGGAGGAATCAACAATGGGAGAAGGAAGCTATCATGGGCATCAAGATTTTCCAGAGTATGAAAGCCCCATGTAAAGAGGGAAGTTCTAGGGTAAGAAGGCAACTGAGGTAAAGAGGTGAAGTTTGGACAGTCATAAGAAGGCCCAGGAGAAGAATAAAGACTGGTCAACCCAGGCCCCTAAACAAAATAAAGAAATGGTGCTTTGCAAATATCAAAAAGCACTACATGTTCATGATCATTTGTTTTAGGGAGAAATATAAGGTACAACTTTTTAAAATAGTAGATAACCACAAATTATTATATAGCTGAACCTCTTTTAGGACAGAAAGTCTGTTGCAGATAAACCAATTTATAGGATCACAGGACCATATAATTAATTTTTCCTGAATGTGGTTGTAATGTCATTTGACAAGGTGACAAGAAAGCACCATAGACTAGTAAAGAGCAAGTTGGACTCAGAGTGAAAAAAGATCTGGGTCCAAGTCATGCTACCACATATTGATTTGGCAATCCCTTTGACTTCCAGTGATCTGGTCAACTCTGTAAGAATATAAAGTATACAGAAAGATGCTCATCTGCATTGGTAGAGAAAGCACCTGATTGGGCAATGCCTATACCAAAATAATCATAGGTCCAATTAAAAACTATGAGTGTGTGTGTGTGTATGTATATTATATACAATATATACATGTTGTGGGGACCAATTTTTAATTGGGGAGTGCTAGCTAAGTGGCTCGCTGCAATATTGGGGCAAGGAAGGAGACCGGCAGCCTCCCTCAAAACAGAACAAGATTTATTTTAACAAGAACAAACTTAAAAAAAACAAACACAAACAGGATCAGTAGGATCAAGGGAAAGGAAATAAAATGGGGAAAGGGAAATTATAATACCTGAAAAAATACCACAGCCCAGGAATCAGATGAAAATAGGCAGCAGAATGCCTGTCGCTTTCCAGCTTCTCCCTAGAATGCCCAATTCTCCTCCCCCCAAACCTAGAAACACCCCACACAGCCCCAGCCAATGGGATGGCTGCTCTGACAGTCACATGACTGCCCTCACTAGGCTTCCAATCATTATAATTTTGCCAGGCCCATGTAGGTGTTGGAGAGTGGTGATGAAGTGAGGTGCCAGAGCCCTGGCAATGGCTACAACCAGTAGGTGGAGCACCTTGCAGTTTGTGGAGCCCCAGGCCAGTGAGCGCCAAGGCATAAAAACCTCAAATAACAATTAATTCTTTACAATGTACATACATATATACATATATTTGCAGATATATGTGTGTGTATGTGTACAAACACACATAAATGTGTGTATGTGTGTTTGAATATATATACTCCAGTTCTTTCAATACCTGAGCGGTCTGGTTTTCCTGGGCTTGGAGGTTTAAATTTATGAGAAGCTAGATACTCTATTGATATCACTTTATTTATCTTCAGTTTAATTTCCTCTTACCCATTTTAGTCCTGTCCTTTTCAGTCCCTATATCATTCTGTTTGGCAGAGAAAACAGGAGCAAAATACCACAGTAAAATGTTTTATTTTGTTTTGTTTTGTTTTTCAGTCCTATGAATATACCTATTTAAGTAACAGAACTGTCTTATGCACTTTTATTATGACATATTCCCAAAAGGTGGCATCTCATCCTAAGAGTGAAAAGCATTAGAGTTAGCATAGGTCAGCACCCCCTTTGTCCCAGGTTTCTATTGTCATTGTTGGCACAATAACTTTTACCTAGGGAGAAAAAATGTCAAACAGTACAACTGAGTTAATTATTTATCAAGCACCTCATAATGTAGTTATTGAACATTTCAAACTGTAAGCCCCATAAACATCTTAGACTTAACATTTCCAAAGTTGAGTCCATCTTTCCCCTAAAATCTTCCCTCTTTCCCAACTTCCCTGTTACTCTTAAGGGCACCACCACCCTCCAGTCACCCAGGCTCCCAACCTTGGTGTTGTCCTTAACTCCTCATTCTCATATCCCATGTCCAGTCTGTTGACAAGACATGCTGATTCTAACTTCATAACATCTCTTGAATACACTTCCTTCTGTCCTTTGACTGGTGTATACCTTCATCACCTTACACTTTTGGCTGATGCAGCAACCTGATATTTGCCCCAAACTCCTACCTCGAGTCTTTCCCAGTAGAGTGGAAGTAGACTCCATCCCCTACTGAGCTATCAAACTGGCTTTCTTACAACATAAGTCTGACCATGTCACTCCCCTAGTCAGTGAACTCCAGTGCCTCCCTATCACCACCAGGATCTAACATAAAACCCTCTCTTTGGCTTTTAAAGACCCACCCCCCCCCATAACTTTTCCCCTTCCTAAATTTCCAGTCTTCTTACATCTTACTTCCCTTCCATGGTTTCTCTGATCTAGTGACAGTGACCTCCTTGCTCTTCTTCAAACAAGATGCTCCATCTCTTCACCTCCTATATTACCACTGACTGTTCCCCATGCCTGGAATGTTTCCCTTCCTCATCATCCCTTCCTGACTTCCTTCCAGTTCCAACTAAACCCCCACCTTCTGCAGGAAACCTTTTAAGCTCTCCTCTATACTAGGGCATCCCTACTGTGATTGTCTCTTGTTTACCCAGGGTATACGTATGATATACATGATTGCACATTGTCTCACCTATTAGAGCGCTTCAAAAGCAGGGACTGGTTTTGCCTTTCTTTGTATCCCCAGATCAGGTTTCACACATAGTAGGTGCTTCATGATTACTTGTCCACTTGATTTGACTTTCTAACATGTTGGTTAGCCAGATTCTAAGCATGAATACTTATTGTAGTTTCAGCTTTACACAGTTAATATAAACCACTGTAGTGGTCCGTTTTGTGTATTTCATGGCTGGAAATACAATTCAGAAAGCTCTATTGCTGCTTTCCAGCCATAGTCACAGAAGTGGCTGTTGCTGTTCCACAGATCCCCAGCATCAAAGATTCCTGCTGAGTAACTTGATAGGATTACTTAAAAGGACAGTAACTTCTTTATTGTTAAGAATTCATTGGCTGAGTTCTTCCTAGAGGGGAAAATCATCTTAGCCTAGCTTTCCCAGTTAGTGAATTGTGCTGAATACCTAAAGTAACTATGCAACTAATTACATATTCAGGGTCCAGAGAGTCAGTGAAACATCTTGGTGAAATGGGAATTGACTGTGTGATGCAATTTCGTGTGTGTGTGTGTGTGTGTGTGTGTGCATGCGCGCATGCGTGTACACATGCATGGACCATAAGCATTGACTGCCCATTTGACTAATTACTTACTGCAGATATTATACATATAGAAGGACACAAAAACTGAATGTTAAGAAATACCAAACAAATTCTAGTATTGCTAAGTTTGTTATTTTATTTTGTTTTGTTCTTACATTTAAGGCAGTATTTTTTTCTCTGCGAAATGGTAATGGAAGTAGCTTGAAAACTTGATTTGATATTCAGATATGCACTTTACGCAAACCATTTTTCAGGCATGCATTTCATGTACAAGATAATACCATATGGTGCAAACTAAATGGATCTCATCATTAGGGAATTTCAGAATTGAATGGGCCTAAAAGATAACTTAGTCTGCTCACTTCATTTTATACATGGAGAAGCAAAGGCCCAGAAGTGACTTGCCCAAAGTCATTCAGATAAGAGCCAGCTCCCAGTTCACAGTACTGTCACATATTGTTGTTTTAATGTATAGAATATGCCTGGGAATATTCTGAGAAAGGATAACTTCTGATTCCAGAGGTTATTTAGGAATATGATGTTAAGGGTTCTAAATTCATAATGTGTCACTGGTGATACATGTGCCACATTGCCATATTGAGCATTGTGGTTCTTCTCTGATTGTATTTGATAAGCCTTGATGCTGAGTAAGAAACCTCATAATATAACAGGATCCCCTCTCCCTTTTTCCTTTAAATGTCTAAAGAACAGGTTGGGAGAACTCAGTAGCTTTGATTGACTCTCATGGTCTTCCAAGAATTGAATTTGGTTATGGTCCTTCATTCTTCTTCGTCAAACAGATAGGCTAAATTTTTGTTATAGTCAAAGAATGACATTTTTATGTGTAGCAAAGATGTTGCATTGGGATCCCTTTCACAACAAACAACTCTGAAGTTCATAGATTTAGAGTTGTAAGGGACTTTACAGATCACACAGTCCAACCCCTTCATTTTACAGAGAAGGAAACCGAGGCCCAAGAGACTAAGTGACTTGCCAGAATTCAAATGCAGGTTCTCTGACCCAAAATCCAGTACTACTCGTTCAACAATCCCACACTTGTTCAACTCAACATCATAGCTTTTGGAAAACATTTTGTAGAGGTTTGAGTAATATTCTGAAGTTTTGTTGTGGTGATGGTTTGAATCATATTGGCATAGGAACTCCTTATAAACAGATGTCTGCAATTTATAGACTCAGGGGATGGGATAGGGCACTGAAAAATTGTGATTTGACCAGTGCACACAGGCTTTATGGACCCATATTTTCCTGAGTTCTGGCCATACTATATCATGCTACCTCTTGGGCTTATCAACAACAATTCATCTGAAGACAAAGATGTAGAACCTTATTACACTGCCTCTTAAAGAGAATACATTGAATGAAGATCCTTCCCACAGTGTCTCATTGCTCTTAGTCAGAGTTCCTATCTGGGTGATTTCATTGGGTATAATCATTGAATACTCATCATAGAAAAACCTGTGAATGGGACACATTTTCCTTCCTGATTTTGGTCATGTCCAAGCTTTGAACTTGAATTAACATGAAATTTTACCCTGAATTATTCATAAATGAGGTTCCACTTCATTTTCAGATACTGTGGATGGGTCACTGGGTCACTCATTCCATGTTTCAAACTGCAGGAACTCATAGATGCCCTACAGCAAAAATAGATTAGCTCTAAGGGTTGAGTCCGTCTCTCTCTCTCCCTCTCTCTCTCATTTTGATACAGAACCTTCATATGGGGCCATAATGTGAATGCTTTTCAGTCATTTTGCTGAAGGCTAAGAGAGAAGTGCAAAGACTCCCCAAGCTATGCAGGTAGTTAAAAATCTATATTTCTCAGAACAGGTTCTACTTGAGATTCACTGATAATTAAAGCAAGCCATGAAAATCATTCATTTTAAACCAAAATAGCCTTTTTATTCCCAGGGAGAATTTTTGGTAAGTTTCAGTGTTTACTGTCTAAGGGAGAGGTGGGCTTAGAAGGCTATGCTTCCTGCATCCAGAATGTGCAAGCAACTCTATAGCTATGAATGTCTTAACAGCAAATGGGCTATGCTGCATGGTACAACCACAGCTTACTAGGTAATTTATGTTGCTTAGGGACTGTAGTTTTCTAATAGATTGAACTGTTAGTTTTCAGGGGGATTTAATGAAATATTGAACCAGATGCCACTGGTCTGCCATGGATGTAGGACTATGAGAAATGAGGAAGTGTTGCTTTGTAAATAGCTCTTACCTCTTTGGAAAAAAAAGTGGGGAAGAGAGGGCAAGAAATAGCCAAAATAAAGGGGAAATTGTAATTTTATTTGTCTAATTGTGCCTTAGACTTCTATAATAAAACAACAGTGTATGACCTATAAGATTTAAAACAGAATTTTCCTTTACTCTGGACTGTTGTTTAAATGTGACTCCTCATTCCTTCAATCATTTGTGTGATGAAAGTTTTTCTGAGCGATCATTCTAAGAAATGCTTTAAACCTCTGAATATCCCTCTAAATCCACAAGAAGATTCTTTAGCAGAAAAACCTCAACTGGCACAGTCATAACGTAATTGACAACAAGAAAAATCTCACTATGAAAAGCTCGTTCTCATTTGGGGAGAGACATAATAGTTCTATTATTTCAATTGTCTTGAAACTCATCCTCCTTGATTTCTATCAGTAACCTACAGGGGCTATTTCTCTGAAAATATATTTCAGAAATTGATAAACCTTCTCTCCCCTTTCATGCAGAGGTGGGGAACTGTGGGTGTGAAATATTGTATATGCTGTCAGATACTCTTGATGTGTTGCTTGGTTTGATTAATTGCCCCCCCCCTTTCTTTTTGGCCTTTGTTCCAAGGGATGGTTTACTAGGGTGGGGGAATGGGAGTAGGGAAAGCAGGGATGTGTTCAGAAAGTAATAGGATATAAAAACAAAATATATCAATATATCACAAATGTAATCAATATATCACTTCCTTATTTCCTTTTCTTTCACTCAAATCCTCTCTTGGTACTTGCTTTCATTTTGTCAAAATAATATTCTTTTGTTTCATTTTTAAATGCATTCCAATCATAGAAGGCTTTTTTATGTTGGCTGACCAACCCGTTCCATGTGCCAAAGAGCAGTGAGTCAATGGCCATGTTCCAGATATCAGAAATATGATTCTGACACATTTCAATATCCACATCTGCCTGGAAGTGTGGAGCTGTCAGGAATAGTCAGGGGCAGTGGGTGATCAGTGATATATTCACCAATTAAAATAGACATTGTGTGAGTTTAATTATGAGGCCACCAAGTGGGATAGGAAGGGTCTTTTAGATAAGTGGTTCTGTGTCCAGATTAATTTAGTGACTGGAATAATCTAGATTTCTTTTAACTACTGATTATGACATTGTATTACTAAAGGGTAAATAGCCAGCAAAAATTCCAGTTGGAAAACTATTTTACCTCAAACCAAGTCAACATGCATTTATTAAATCTGTTTATGCACCAGGCACTGTATGAAATAAATGCTAGGGATACAAAGAAAGGGAAAAAATAAAACAAAACAAAAAGTTCTTGCCCCTCGATACAAGATTATTTATAATCTACTGGATGAGAGAATTTGTGAACTATATAAATTGGAAATAATCTCAGGGGAAAGACATTAAGATTAAAGGGGAAAGGAAAAGGCTTCTTACAGAAGGTCAGATTTTAGCTAAGTCTTGAAGAAAACCAGGGGAGTCAGAAGAAGGGAGAAGATGAAGAAAAAAGTTTTAGGCATGGGGGACAGCCAATGAAAATGCCTAGAGGTAAGAGCAGCTACGTGGTGCAGCAGATAAAGTATTAGAACAGGAGTCAGAAAGATTCATCTTCCGTGTTCAAATCTGGCCTCAGACACTTGCTGGCTGTGTGACCCTGAGCAAGTCACCTACCCTATTTACCTCAGTTTCCTCATTTTAAAAATGAGCCTGTGGAAATTTATTTTGATTTGGGGACCCTACCTTTAGGCTGAGATTAGAAAGCCTTAGGCCCTCAGGGTCTCTTCTGTGTGGGAGGTGCTGGTGCCCCTCCCTCTTACTTCAGCTGAGCCAGAAAGCCCCATGGGCTGTACAAGATGCCAGGTCAGACAGCTGGGGAAAAAAAAAAAAGCCCCCAGCTCCCTCCGACCTGAGCGGAGCTATCCAAAAGATCCCAGATAGCCTGTGCTGAGGCATGTGAGGCTGGAGCCCACCCCGCCCCCCACCAGCCGCAGCCCTGGCTGGCAGATTAGCTTGGTCTGTGGGGGCGCAAGAAGCCCCGAGATTTGAGTGGAGAGAAGAAAAGGTATATATAAACTTGGAAGTTAGACTCAGGGGAGTTCGGACAGATGAGAGAGGCTGAGAGGAGGTTCAGATGGATGAGATGAGGTGGAGAAGAGGTCAAGGGGTGGCTGATGAGATTAGAAAGGTTGGAGTGCAGCAGACTAGAGACGGGGCTACAAGGATGCAGGAGAAGAGAAGACAAGAAGGACTAGGAGCAGGGAAAAGAGAGGCCGAAGGGCAGACTGATGGAGCAGACAGACAGAAGGTCGGTGAGAGAGAAACACAGGGGTTCAGCAGTGGCAGTAAGGAGAGGAAAGTTAGAAGCAGGGGGATTTACAAAGTGAAAGGGGCTCAGAGTTAGAATAAAGTACCTGAGTGCCCTAAGGCTAGTGGCGGCTAAGGCCCTTATCATCCCAGCAGGTGGGAAAGAGACTCAGTGGAAAGAGAGGAACTGCAATGCAGTCAGGTTGTACATTTTATTTCCCTGTATTCTTAATTTTAAATAGTATCTCATGAATAAACTCTGCTTTGATTATTTAGTTAAGAGGCTTCCTAATATTTTGCTTATCAATTTGGGAGTGGAGCAGTGTGGTGGAACTTTATAAACAGCCCACATTAAATTAACAGCAGTCAGATAGCCAGTCAGTCAACAGTCCCAGATTAAGTACCCCAGTCAGATTTAGACCCCAAAATTAGGCAAATCATTTAAAATATTCTTTCATTTTAATGGCGACCACAAATGGACTTATGGCCCAATTATAATTTTCCTAAGCTTATAATTTTTCATATAATCATAATTTTTCATAAATCCAATTATGTAATTTTTCCATATTAGATATGCTTATTAATAATTTATTTTTTACATATTTGGCCTCAGACATGTGCTGGCTGTGTGACCCTGAGTAAGTCACATACCCTATTTACCTCAGTTTCCTGATTTTTAAAATGAGCCGGAAAAGGAATGGCAAAAAACTCTAGTACTTTTGCCAAGAAAATCCCAAACAGGGTCACAAAGAGTTTGACATGACTGAAAAGAGCTGAATAGCAACAAGGAGGTAGGGATACGGGTGATGTGCAAAGA
This sequence comes from Dromiciops gliroides, assembly GCF_019393635.1. NCBI lineage: Eukaryota > Metazoa > Chordata > Mammalia > Microbiotheria > Microbiotheriidae > Dromiciops > Dromiciops gliroides. The sequence goes on along the minus strand of NC_057861.1, from coordinate 225,176,276 downwards.
AGAGTCTGGTGTCACTGGATGAGAGAGAGAAAGAGAGAGAGAGTGCGTGCGCACTAGTGAAGAATCTGTGCCCTTGGAGGGGGAAAGGTATTAGAAGAAAGATGTGTGGGTAGAGGAAGAGCAAGTTATGAAAAAATTTAAAAGCCTGATTATTTTATAACTGATCTTAGAAATAATAAGGATCCATTGGAGTCCATTGAACAGGGAAGTAAAATGGGCAGTTCTTAACTTAAGGAAGGTCACTTTGATAGCTGTGTAGAGGATATGCTGAAATGGGGAGAGACTTGAGGCAAGGAGACCAACAGGGGCTATTGCAATAGTCCAGACATGAAGAGATATGGGCCTACACTTGGGTTGTAGCACTGTCACATGAGAGAAAAGAATCCATACTAGAAATGTTGGAAATGTGGAATCAAAAGGACTTGACAAAAGATTGGCTATAGAACATTCATTGTAGAAAAAACAGAGTTAAAAGCTAAAGAAAGGAAGGAGTAAAAATGCCTGTTCTTGGCCTAATACCTAAAGGCTTTCGTGATCTACAGAATAGATACATGGCACTGGTAGATAACCTTGTCAGACCAAATATGTCAAGGTATTTCTGAGAAGACATCTGACCTAGTTCTGGCATAGTAAAAAGAGGACTAGCAGAACCAAGATGTCAGAGAGAACCCAGGAAGTTGCCTGAACTCTCCCAAGTTTCCCTCAGAAACGACATTCAATCAAGCCTCTAAACAGATGCTGGAACTACAGAACCTACAAAAAGACAGAGAGATGCAATCTTCCAACTTGAGATAATTTAGAAGACTTCAGGAAAGGTCTGTCTCACTTGGAAAAAAGGGGAGCACAGCAAAGTTCAGCACAGCATGGAGGGTGTCTGGGCAAGTCAGAAGGAGGCTCTTGGCCAAAGCACAGATCAGAAACTGAGGCCCCTTGATCGTGGCTCAGCAGGCTGGTGGTATAGCAGGCCAGTTGTGAGACTTGCCAGCCCTGGCTAAGAGGGCAAACTGCCAGCTAGAGAACCACCCAAAGGATAGGCATGACTAGGCCAAGCTGTCCCAGTGCAGGGAGCAAGCCTAGGGTAGTAAGGAATACACAAGCCACAGAGAATAAAGCCAGTGACCAGGCCCCTATCACCCAACACAAGAAGCTTGCAACTGTGCCCTGTGCCCCAGGAGCAGGCCTCAACTTTAAACATCAAAAATAATCTAACATATGAGTAAGAAGCAGGAAAAGACCCTTATCATTTAGAGCTTCTATGGTGACAGGGAAGGACAAAACACAAATTCAGATGAGGACAATACTGTCAAAATGCCTACAAGTGAAGTCTCAAGGGGGAAGATAAATTGATCTCAAGGTGAAAAAGCCTTCTCGGAAGAGCTCAAAAAGGATTTTAAAAATAAAATAAGCTAGATAGAAGAAAATGGGGAAAGAAATGAGAGTTATGCAAGAAAAAAATATGAAAAAATAGTCTATAGCTTGGAAAAGGAAGCAAAAAAATTGACTGAAGAAAACAATTCCTTAAAAAATACAAGTGGTCAAATGGGAAAAAATTCACTGAAGAAATTAACTCCTTCAAAACTAAAATTGGCCAGATGGAAAAGGAGATGCAAAAGTTTACTGAAGAAAATAATGCCTTAAAAATTAGAATTGGGCAGATGGAAGCTAACATGAGACACCAGAAATCAGTCAAACAGAATCAAAAGAATGAAAAAATAGAAGAAAATGTGAAATACCTCATCAGAAAGACAACTGACCTGGAAAATAGATCCAGGAGAGATAATTTAAGAATTATTAGACTCTCTGAAAGCCATAATCAAAAAAGAGTATAGACACCATATTTCAAGAAATTATCGGGGCAGCTAGGTGGCGCAGTGGATAGAGCACCAGTCCTGGATTCAAGAAGACCTTAGTTCAAATCCGGCCTCAGACACTTAATACTTACTAGCTGTGTGACCGTGGGCAAGTCACTTAACCCCAATTTCCTCACTTTAATAAAAAAAAAATTATCAAGAAGAACTGTCATGATACTGTAGAATCAGAGGAAAAATAGTCATTGAAAGAACCCACTGATCACCTCCTGAAAGAGGCTGTCAAAAAGAAAATTCCAAGGAATATTGTAGCCAAATTCCAGAATTATCAGTGAAGAAGAAAATACTGCAAGCAGTGAGGAAGAAACAATTTAAATATCATGGATCCATAGTAAAGATTACATAGGATCTGTCAGCTTCAATGTTAAGGATCATAAGACTTGGAATGTGATATTCTGGAAAGCAAAGTAGCTTGCACTGCAACCAAGAATCAACTACCTAGCAAAATTGAGCTGGATATTCAATGAATTGGAGAACTTTCAAAGTTTCCTGATGAAAATACCAGAACTGAACAGAAAATTCGATCTTCAAATACAATACTCAAGAGAAGAATAAAAAGGTAAACAGAGGGTAAAAGGTATTCAATAAGGTTAAACAGTTTACATCCCTACATGGGAAAATAATACTTGTAACCCTTGAGAACTGTATGTGGATTTGGGCAGATAGAAGGAGTATACATAGAGGGTATAAGTATAAGTTGACTCTGATGTGATGATATAAAGAAAATGAAGGTGTGGAAAAAAAGAAGTATACAGGGAGAAGAGAAAAAGGGAGGTAGAATGAGGTAAATTACATCAAATGAAGAGGTGGAAAAACCCTATTACAATAAAGGGTAAGAAGGGAGAGATGAGAATTGTGTTAACCTTAATCTCATCAGGTTTGAATCAAAGAGGGAATAACATATATACTCATTTGGATAAATAAATTTAGCTTACCCTTTAGGGAAGAAAAAGGGGAAGGGGAAAAGGGGAAGGGGCACTGATAGAAGTAGGTACAGAAGTAGGGGAAGAAGGGAAAGAAAATGGAGGTGGGCTGATAAAAGGGAGGAAAGATTGAAGGAGACAGTTGTCAGAAGCAAAACACTGGCAAGGAGGAATAGGGTGAAAGAAGGAGAAAAAAAGAACAAAAAAAGGGGAAAATAGGATGGAGGGAAATACAGTTAACAATCATAACTGTGGGGGCAGCCAGGTGGTGCAGTGGATAGAGCACCGGCCCTGGATTCAGGAGGACCTGAGTTCAAATCTGGCCTCAGACACTTAACACTTACTAGCTGTGTGACCCTGGGCAAGTCACTTAACCCCAATTGCCTCACCAAACAAACAAACAAACAAATAAATAAATAAATAATCATAATAACTGTGAATGTGAATGGGATGATCTCACCCATAAAATGGAAATGAATAGCAGAGTGGATTACAAAACAGAATCCTCTCAGTTGATAAAGCACTGGCCCTGCATTCAGGAGAACCTGAGCTCAGATCCAGCTTCAGACACTTGACACTAGCTGTGTGACCCTAGGTAAGTCACTTAACCCTCATTGCCCTGCAAAAAAATAAAAACAAAAAACCCCAAAGCCAAAACAAAACAAACAAAAAACCCAGAATCCTACAATATGTTGTTTACAAGAAACAAATTTGAAACAGAGATATACACACAGAGTAAAGGTGAAAGGATAGAGCAGAATATATTATGCTACAGCTGAAGTAAAAAAGGAGGAGTAGCAATCCTTATCTCAGACAAAGAAAAAGCAAAAATAGATCAAATTGAAAGAGATTAGGAAGGAAACTACATCTTGCTAAAAGGTACCATAGACAATGAAGTAATGTCAATATTAAACATATAAGCACCAAGTGATATAACATCCACATTCTTAGAAGAGGCTAGATGAGTTATAAGATGAAATAGATAGCAAAACTATACTAGTAAGAGATTATAACCTTCCTCTCTTGGAAATAGATAAAAACTAACCACAAAAATATGTATTTAAAAAAGAACTTAAAGAGGTGGATAGAATTTTGGAAAAGTTAGATATGATAGACCTCTGGAGAAAATTAGATGGAGATAGAAAGGAATATACCTTTTTCTCAGCAGTATCTGGCATGTACATAAAAAACTGGCCATGTATTAGAGCAAAAAACCTCACAGTTAAATGTAGAAAGGCAGAAATAGTAAATGCTTTTCAGACATTGATGCCATAAAAATTACATGTAATAAAGAGCCATGGAAAGGTAAACTGAAAATTAATTGGAAACAAAATAATCAATAAGTTCATCCAAGGAAATGACAACAATGTGACAGCATACCAAAACTTATGGGATGCAGCCAAAGCATTTTTAGGGGAAATTTTATATCTCTAAATGCTTACATTAATAAAACAGAGCAAGAGGAGATCAATGAATTAGGCATGAAACTAAAAAAGCTAGAAAAAGAACAAATTAAAAATCGCCAATTAAATACTAAATTAGAAATTCTGAAATTCAAAGGAGAGATTAATGAAAGTGAAAGTAAGAAAACTATAGAATCAATAAATAAAACTAAGAGCTGTTTTTATGAAAAAAAGCAATAAAATGGATAAACCTTTGGTTATTTTGATTTGAAAAAAGAAAAAAGAAAACCAAATTACCAGTATCAAAAATGAAAGGGGTGAATTCATCTCCAATGAAGTGCAAATTAAAGCAATAATTAGGAGCAATTTTGCCCACTTGTATGCCAATAAATTTGGCAATCTAAATGAAATGAATGAATATTTACAAAAATATAAATTGCTCAGATTAAAATAAGAGGAAATAAAAGACCCGAATAGCCCCATTTTAGAAAAAAGAATTGAGGATGATAGAGGGTTCGTGACCAGCTGATGCAGTCCCAGCAATGGCAGCCTGGGCCCAGTTGACCCTTGCTCTGGTTGTCCCTGGTGCAACCTTGGGAGGCCAATGTTTGCCAGGGCTGAGATGGTTGAGCAGCTTGATGGGGCTGGGCCAGGCCATCTATGATGTGGTGGTGGCTGTCAGGGGAATGGTCAAAACCCCCGTAACCTGTGCCTTGGGACACGATGTTCACTTTCGTGACAAGAAAATCCTGTTAATAGAAGCAGGTCCAAACAAAGCTTTGAAGAAATTGCCAGAAACTTACAGCAGCAGGGTCAGCTCCATCTCTCCTAGCTCAGCAACTCTCCTTAGCAATTTTGCTGCCTGGGATCACATTTGCAACATGAGATGCAAACCCTTTTGGCAGATGCAGGTTTAGGATGTCTGCTCAGAAGCTCTAATAATATTTGATAAAGATGATTTAGATGTTGTAGGATATATAGTGGAGAATGATGGCATTTTATCTGCTCTAACCAAACAACTAGATGCTGTCCCTGATCAGGTGGAAGTTGTCTAAAAAAGCAAGGTAATCAACTATATCTGACCTGGTCCATTCCTTAATACAGAAACCAGTTCATGGGTTCCAGTTACTTTAGCTGATGGCCGCCAGCTCCAGACCAAGTTGTTGATTGGTGCAGATGGTCAAAACTCAGGTGTGCGGCATGCTGCTGGAATCTAGAATGTGTGTTGGCCCTATGATGAGTCCACTGTTGTATCTACTTTGCACTTAAGTGAGCCTACTGAGGACAATGTGACATGGCAAAGATTTCTTCCTTCTGAGCCCATTGCCTTACTGCCACTCTCAGATACTTTGAGCTGCTTGGTGTGGTCCACATCCCATGAGCATGCAGCAGAACTGGTCAGCATGGAGGAGTAACATTTTCTGGATGCCATTCATTCTGGCTTTTGGAGTGATGCCAGTCACACGGATTTCATAGATTATACCAGATCCATGCTACAGTACGCAGTCACTCTTCTGTAGCCCACTAAATCCTCAGCCTGACATCTGTCCCCCAAGTGTTGCCAAAGTGGACCCAAAAAGTTGAGCACTATTTCCACTTGGGATGGGGCATGCCATTGAGTATGTCCCACCCTGAGTAGCACTCACTGGGGATACAGCGCACAGAGTCCATTCCCTTCTAACTGTAGAAGGCCCATCTTATAGCAATCAAATCTAATTGGTTGACATGATTAGAGGTGGGTTATATTAAAATGAAATCTGGAGATATATGACTTAGGTCATTCAAATCTTGGTAAAAAAAAAAAAGGCATGAGAGAAAGAATGCAGACCCCACCCAAGCTGATCTATCCATGTAGGTGTGGTTTGGTGAAGGCTAAATCTCATCAGCAAAGGCTTTCACTTTGGAGTGGGGGTTTGGAAGAAAGGACTAAGAAAGAAGAGGAGAACATTGGCTTCCCCCAATACATTAGTTTTAATTATTTCTCACAGGGGGAAAATGGCACTATTAAAATATGGTCGCAGATTTATAACCATAAGTGGTCTTGTAGGCCATTGGGGCCAATTTCCTCATTATTCAGGATGGGAGTCTGAGGCCCATGATGCTTATGTTACTTGTATATACTCACAGAGGTAGAAACTTGCAGAGACAGATTGATCCTGGATTTTCTAACTCCAATTATAGTGCTCTCTCCACACTGCCATATGAAAAATCTTTCAACATCATAAAATTAATAGAAAATTAGCACCTTCTTTAAACCCTTTATGTTCATCCCTCATTACTGCTTCATGATTTCTGACCTAAAATGGTTTCTGTATTAATATCATCCTTAGATTCTTGGTCTCAGTATCTATAGAATGTACCCTCCAAATAGCTTGATGGTAAAGATTAAGTAAAGCATTAAATGAAGCCTATAGTTGATGTGGATCTGTGCTGCCTGGAGTATACCCCATGATACCTTGCTTCTGGACCTATAGGAAATCCTATACTAGGGATTCCTTTAATCATCTCTCCACACTACCCTTTCCCCTATAGATTCCTCTGTTTAATTGCTATTCATACTTATATCACACAACCCCAGTATTGGAAGTTGCTTTAGATCAAAGCTTCTTAAATTGTGGCTCCTGATCCCATATGGGGTTGCGTAACTGAATGTGAGGGTTGCAAAAAATTTGGCAATAAATATTTGATTTGTATACTTATTTTACCCTATACCTATATACCTGGGGTTGCATAAAATTTTCTCAAGTTAAAAGGGGTCATGAGTGGAAAAAAGTTTAAGAAGCCCTGTTTTAGATGTCCAGTCCAGCCTACACCTGATCAAGTATCCCCTCGCCTGCATCTTCATTCCCCTTTTGAATAGAGACTTTTCTTTGCATCTATCAGTCATATTCACTCATTGATTGTAGTACTGCCCTTTGGCAACAGACAGAACAAATCAAATCCTTCTTCCATACAACAGTCCTTGAAATACCTCACAATAACTCTCCTATCCTTCCAGTCTCAGATTAGATGTTACCTATTCTAGGATGTGTTGCAAAAACCTCTCCAACCTTAAACTCTCCTTTGTCTTAACCCTAATAACATATGACATCTTCAATCCTGATAATTCACATTAGACTTTGTAATAAAATTATATAAATACATATCTTATATTCTTTCCTAGACTCCTTAAGTAAAGACAAATTTTTATTCATCTTTTATATTGAACATATTCAATAAACACAACATCATAGTCAGATTGTGAGGAAACCCTAATGGACCTGTTGTAGAGCCTTCCAAGCTTATATTGTTTTAATTAGCCATAGATATACTGTACCTTGACCTTGACATAGTGATGTCATATTGGTTGTCTTTGAACATATAGGACAACCACCAACTCAATGAACACTTGTTGTATGAGGGAACTAATTAATGGAGTAAATGAATTTTCTAAAAGAAATCCTCAGACCAAAAATCTAAGGATGATATTGATATAGAAACCTTTTTAAGTCAGACATCATGAAGCAGTAATGAGGAATGAGGATAAAGGGTATAAAGAAGGCATTAATTTTCTACTTTTAAACTAAAAAAGGAATAAATCCATAAGGAAAAAGAGCAATAGTTCCTTGTTAAGAATATTCCTGTTTTATTATTGCCTGTTAGTGTTTGAATCATAACCTCCTCTGCTTCTTTCATTCAAAAGAAGCTATTAAATTCAGATACTTTCTGAATGTGCCCACTGTGTGAAAGCTTTAATTAAATCTACAAGTAGGGCTTTAAAAGAACAAGAATCGAATTAATTGCAACAAGGGCCACGCATTTGTTTCTGTGACAGTTCCTGTGCTTTGGAGAAAAGGCAATCTGTGTACCCTTATCAGAATTAGTAAACTCAATATCACTTTTCATTAGCATGGTAGGTCATTGCTATGTGTCTTCTATCTGACACTGTTTACATGTTAATGACCTCACAAATAGAGTCTGTTCCAACTGGTTTGCTATAGGATTCCAAAGCAGTAAATCCATGAAGTGGAATAAACTGTCTTCTGCTTTATGCACCATTGGCTTTTGTGAGTTCTTCTCTAGATTGAGCTTCATAATTAGGCAGCAAAGTAATTAAGGAAAAATCAGCAAATGCAAATAGGGCAAAAAGATTTGCCTCTAATTATGGCTGCTATATGATAGTTCGATATAAATTAATTTGCAATATTATTATTCAGCTTTTTGGAGACCTACAGCTTAATGGAATGAAACAATGTTAAAAGACCTAAGAAAGACTCTTTCAACTGCTATCAGCAGCTACCTCTTCTATATTAGTACCAATTTTCTAAAATGAGAGGAGAGATGGGAAGTGGGCAAATCTTTTACTTGTTTTTATTATTATATTTTTGAACTTCAAAATTATAGCATTACAGTGACATCAAGCTGTGTGTGTATCCCCTGTGCACAAATGGTCATAATTGTATCTGGTAGCTTGATCAGACAGTGTATAATTTTCCTGTTTTAAAATCTTGACCTATTAAAACTCTAGGTCAAATATATAAAGCAAATGAACTGTGCTGGGTTATATTTAACTGCTAAAAAAGAGGAAACAACCTTACATTAGTTGGCATGGTTTAGCATACTAAGGCAATTAGGTATCCAGAAGGTTAATTTTACTAGTCATCTATAGTGGATAATTAGTATTATAAGGACTAAGTTACACTTTAAGGTTTCCATGTATTAGTCAAGGGAATTGATTCCCAGACAGGAAATAGTATTTTCTCACCTGTAATGCAAAACCAGTTTACTTATGAGCTGGCCAACATTCATTGCTATGTTTTTTCACTTGTTTCTCACTTGTTGGTTACTAAAAGCTGAAGGGAAGAAATTTGTTCTTTTCATGTCTAAGCAGGGTCATGGTATTTTTAGAGGGCTAAGGGCTTCTCACATATGAATTAAGGGAAGTCATACAATAATGTTTGCAGACTCTTCAAAAATTAGACACTAAGGTCAACCAGATCAAATAGAAACATTAACAATTATGTGCATTAATGTGAACAATTTCCTGAGGACATATTCACACAGTATTTTGAATAGTATGATGAATTACTTGTTATACTACAATATGAAGTACAAAAAAAGAGAGAGATTGTTCAGATGCAATCTGGAAATACTTTTTTGGAATAGGCTTCCAGACAAAGGTTTATAATCAATATGTCATTGTCTTTATTGAATGTCTGCTATGTGCCAGGTATTGTGTTAGGGCTTGGGATACACACACAAAGAATGAACCAATTTCTACTGGACAGAATCTCACAATGTAATGGTACAGAAAGCAAGCATAGCCTCAACATGCAGACATCTATGAAAATAGGTTAGATTGCAATTTATCTTCAATGAATTAAATGCTGACCTTCCTAGAGGCAGATTAATTTATCTATACTGAGCCCCTTTCATTTTTATGCATCTGGTCATTAAATATGGTTGCAAACAAGAACAACCTATTTTAATATTTATTCAACACTTACCTGAGAACAATTTTTTAAAGACTAGGATTGATCATTTATAAAATAAGTAACTCTCAGTGACTTAGCTTAATTCATGCAACTGTTTTAACTAAGGATGGTTAAATTAGTAAACAGAATTTTACAGTACTATATACAGGAGCCTAACCTGCACTGTGTTTTTGAGCAGCCCAATATCCCTTACATAGAAAGATGAATGAAAAGGTCATCCAAAGAAATTAGCTCTAGACACACAGAGTTGTTACTCATGAAAGATTATGCTCTGATTAGCAAAACACCAGCAGCCAGTCAGGCAAAAGAGATCAGAACTGGTGACCCTCAGAAAGAAAAATTAACCTCGACAATAAATAAAGGTTACTGGCCTCCACAAGCACTTCAAGCACAAGCTGAATTTGATTAATCATATTTTAAACTGTACCTGAAGGCCCATGGAAAGCTTCATTCTCGATTCTTTATGGGTAAGACCGAATAAAAATGCAGCTACTTGTTTAGTACCTTTTAGTTCCTCTTTTTAAAAAAATGTATGTTATATGCTTTTATTTAGTCCGGTTTTTGAAATCTTTATTAGTTCCCTCCTCCCATCTCCACCCCACCCCCAAAACTCTCTGTGCAATTTGTGTGTATACACTTTGGTTTTGTCTTGATTACAATTCTATTGTCTTTCTAAGAATTCCAAACTTTATTTTAGCAATATTTTTTCTTTAAAAAAAAAAAACACTTTTATGTAGCTTTTTTTGTTGTTGCTACTGTTCACTTGTTTCAGTTGTGCCTGACTCCTTATGACCGCATTTGGGATTTTCTTGGCAAAGATGCTGCAGTGGTTTGGCATTTCCTTCTCCAGCTCGTTTTATAAATGAAGAACTGAGGCAAACAGGGTTAAGTGACTTGCCCAGGGTCACACAGATAGTAAGTGTCTGGGGCCATATTTGAACACAGGAAGATGGGTTTTCCTGACCTCCAGTGCCACCCAGCTGTAAAATGTTTTAGGAAAAGAGTTGTTTTTCAGTTGTTTTCAGTCTAATCTAATACTTCGTGATCCCATTTGGAGTTTCCTTGGCAAAAATACTGTAGTAATTTTCCATTTCCCTTTTCTGCTCATTTTACAGATGAAAAATCTGAGGCAAGCAGGGTTAAATGAATTGCCCAGGATCACACATATAGTAAGCATCTGAAGCCAGATTTGAACTCTTCCCAATTTCAGGTACAGCACTCTAACCACTGTACCACCTCGTTTTTCATGGACTGGCTTTATTTCCTTCCTCGAGGAATTGTCCAGTATGTAAAATAGCTCCACTACTTTCCTGAGTAATTCTTCCAAATTTTTTGTCATAACAAAGTAATCTCAAGAACACTTCTGTTAGTGATAAGCTTTAAGAATAAAATCAGAGTGGTACTGATTGTGGCTTTGCCCACCTTCAGGAGTTGTTTTGTTTTGACTACATACAGTATCCACTTTTTTTTTCTCTTCTATAATTTACTGTCAATTTTTACTATTCTTCTAACTAGTTGATGGCCCAACTGGATACAGACAGCTGGCTCAAATATGGCTTTGATTTCATTTACCAGTTATTTCCTTTCTGTTAAGATAGAGTCAGTTACATGTTTTAGAATAATGATTTCCACATTAATTTTAGAGCTGACAATGCATAGAGCACTGACCCTGGAGTCAGGAAGAACCAAGTTCAAATTTTTCCTCAAACAGTAGTTGTGTGACTCTGGGCAAGTCATTTAACTAACTCGGTATCAGTTTCCTAATCTGCAAAATGATCTGAAGAAGGAAATGGCAAACCACTCCAGTATCTATGCCAAGAAAACCCCAAAAGAGGTTGTGAAGAGTCAGACACAACCAAAAATGACTAAACAACAATGCTAGGCTCTTGGTAGTACAAAAAACAAAACAAAAAATGAACTCTCCTGTCAAAGAGCTTGGGAAGGCCCACAAGAATTGAAAACGTAAGTACAAGATAATTTTAGAAGGGATGGGCAGATGTGAGAGAGATGATGATAAGTTATTACATAGTAGCTATTTTCTTGGAATCAAGAAGACAAGTTAAAATACTACCTCAATCTCAATGTGTGACCCTTAGCAAGTCATGTAACACCACTCAGGATAATAATAGCACCTACCTCAAATGGTCATTGTGATGACATAAATTGTTATTAAATAGATTTTTAAAATAATTAGTAAACATCTTAAGTTTATTTAATGTTTATAGTTTACAAATTTTCTTCATATTTATCATCTCATTTCAATCTTTAACCAGTCCTTTAAGCTGGCTATTGCTAATAGCATCCCTGCATTAGAGATGGTGAAATTAAGATTCATAGAAGTTAAGGGATTTGCCCAAATGACAACTAATACATACTCAAGTGTTAAAGCCAATGTTTCTAACTGCAAGCCCAGTGCTCTTTCCACTATCCCATGCTGCTAGATTTTAGTCAAGTCAAGTGATTAGTTTGGGGAATGATGTGAATGCCTCAGTTAATGTCATTTTTTTTCCCTACGTGATAAAGGAGAATTTTGTCATGAAACTTCCCCATTTGATGTTTTTCAATATACTATATAACATTAAGTTAAATAAATCAAAACCAAAGGCCCATGAAGAAATAATAAAACATTATTAAGTTTTCGCTCATCAATTATTCCAAAAATCCATTCCCTTTTATCAATTCTGTCAAAGGTTTAAAGACTTTTCCCTATCATAAAACCTCATAAGAGGTTAATTTCATTCTGAGAAAAGTTGGAAGAAATAAGGAAATGTCAGAATTAGCCTATTTTTATAAGTTTTCTAGCTCAATTTTAGGATGAAAGAGAATAAGATGAACATTAGAGTTTTAGGACTAAATGAAATGGGCCTCTAGATTCCCTTCTGAGCTGTGCCTATCTTCTCTGTCATTTAACAAAATGCTAAAGAAGCCATTTTCTGTATCAGTATTACACCAGAAAAGCAGAGAACCAATTGATATTAAGACAGTATAGACCAGAATTCAACATAAGATGGGTCTATCTTGAACCCCATTTTTAGACTTTAGTTTCTGAGGTCCAAAAGAGCCGAAATCTTACTTCAGAGGTATTAGTAAGGCTCAAAATGTTCTTTCCCTGTCATTCTCAGAGAGGACCAAGGACTCAAAATAAAAGACACAGGTTCCCAGTATAATTTAAATATCATTTTTAAAGGAAAAGGAGGCAGCAAGGGCACCTCAAGTCAGAAGACTAGGTTTTAATCCCAAACTTTTGAGTGCTAGCTATGTGGAATCCATGTCATTTGATCTTTCAACCCATTTCCTCATCTTTAAATGAACAAGATAATACTTGAAATATCTACACCACAGTATTGTCATCAGGAAAATCTTTTGTAAATCTTTAAATGGTGCAGTTGAGTTGTTTTTACCTTCTTTTGTCATGTCCTATGTTTGAAAAAAAAACTTTTTTGTTGTTCAGTCAATTTTTCAGTCATGTTTGACTCTTTGTGACCCCATTTGGGGTTTTCTTGGCAAAGATATTGGTGTAAATTTTCATTTTCTTCCCAGTTCATTTTACACAAGAAGAAATTGAGGCAGATGGGGTTTAAGCAACTTGCCTATGAAAATGAGGCTTCCTGACTCCAGGTCCAGTACTCATCCTCTGCACCACCTACCTGCCAAAAATATGTTGAGAGTTCCCCAAACCTCCTACCTCACATCATTTTATTTTATACTTTTAACATTAACCAATCTGTTACTTTGATTCACTTTTATCAACCTTATAGTAAATACTTTCCCAACAACTTCATAGTCACATATATCTGGTCTTTAGCTACACTGGCATTTTCATTCAGAAATCCATTTTGCATGGATTCATAACTTTGCCATAAAATGTCGATCTAGGGAAACTTTGAAAAGTTTTGGATTTTTTTGGGGGGGGGGGGCAGAGCCAAGATGGTGGAGGAAAGGCAGTAAGCTCTTAGAAGTCACAACACGATTGCTCCAAAAAACCTCCAAATAATGCCATAGGACAATTCCTGGAGCAGCAGAACTCACAAAAGAATGGGCTGAGATCATTTTCCAGCCAATGACAATTTAGAAGGTCGGCAAGAGGGGGCTTCTGTCCCAGGGCTGGAGTGGAGATCAACCCCACAGTCACACTGACACAGATCCAGTCCTAGGCAGGCTGAGTCAGAGAAAGAGATCCAGAGCCTCTGAATCAACTGCTGGGCCAGTGTCATCTGGAACTAAGCCCACAGTCTGGTGAAAGGGATGAGCAGTTTGCTGGGAGAAAATTACAGGGGGCTCTGCTGGTGCTGAGGTGAAATTTGGGTATTTCACCCCTGCTGGGAACCAGGAAGTAGGCTTGAGGAGCAGTGGCCCAGGTTGGAGAGGGGCGCAAGCTCATTGGAGCTAACAACCATAGCATACAAAATTTTGCTGTCTGGTTAATTAGCAAGTTGGCCTAGGGTTATCTACAGACCAGAGAACAGGCCAAGTCAGTGAAGAACTTGCCCCTCCTTAAATTGTACCACCTTACAACCCCTGAAGTTTGGGACAGTGCATCCTGGAAGCAGTGCCTCACTTTAAGAAGGAGAAAAAGTCAAGTAAAAGAGGGGCAAGAGGGGGCAGCTAGGTGGTGCAGTGGATAGAGCACTGGCCCTGGAGTTAGAAGGACCTGAGTTCAAATCCAGCCTCAAACACTTAATACTTACTAGCTGTGTGATCCTGGGCAAGTCACAACCCCAATTGCCTCACCAAAAAGAAAAAAAGAGGGGGATGATGAGCAGACAGAGAAAGATGTGGACCATAGAAAGTTTCTTTAGTGAAAAGGAAAATTGAGGTGCACCCTCAGAAGAGGATAGCAACATCAGGGCCCCTACATCTAAAGCTTCCAAGAAAAATATGAATTGGTCTCAGGCCATAGAAGTCCTCAAAAAGAGCTTTGAAAATAAGAAAGGTAGAGGGAAAAGTAAAAGAGAGGAAAAAATGGAAAGATAAATGAGAGTGATGAAGGAGGGAAGGAGTTTGAAAAGTCAAATTGGCCAAATGGAAAAGGAGGTACAAAACCTCTCTGAAGAAAATCATTGCTTAAAAATTAGGATTGAGCAAATAGAAGCAAATTTTGACTTTATGAGAAATCAAGACACAACAAAGCAAATCTAAATGAATAAAAGTTTGGAAACATGCTTCATTACAAGATCACAGGATTTTAAAATTGACAGGGATCTTAGAGGTTGTTTAGTCCAACACCATCATTATACAGATAAGGAAACTCTGACCCAGAAAGACTGAGTAACTAGTCCAAGTCAGACTTCCAGTAAGCTGAGATTCAAACCCAGATCTTTGGAAACCAGATCTTTCCACTGTTGTACACATCCTTTCCACTTTTACTTTTCCCTTATATCCATTCAGTAACTTCTACCAATTTTCTGCCTAATTCAGCCTTCCTTTTCATTCCAACTAATACCATCTAGTTTAGGTCCCTGTTACCCTGCTCTGTATTATTTGTACTTGCCTCCTAATTAATTATCTCTTCTATAAATCATTGTTTTTATCTTTGCTAATGAAAAGTAAATAATTGGGCATAAAGTTCAGGATCCTAGTATCTGAGGGAGGTGAGAATCCAGAAATTGGACTTTCCTTCCCATTCTTCTAATTGTTTGGCCCAATGACACATGAAAGTGATTGATCAGAATCCCATAGGAATCTTCATCTGTACTACTCATTTGGTAATTGGACTATATTTTGATTGTAACTGATTTATTTTGTACTTGACAATATTTTGATTCATTTTTTCACACTATATCTGGTCTCTATATCTATATCTACATATTGATACATATCTATATACATATATGTGTATGTATATATCCATATATAAGCATATCTAGAAACATATATAGGTATACATACATTTTACATACATATCTAGCTGTCCCATGTCTATATATGCACATAAATATCTATATGTATGTATAGTATATATGTATGTACTATATATATACTTTCTACACATATATAATATATTGTATACTACACATAATACTTATACTCCATACTATATACTACATGTACATATGTATGTATATGTGTATGCATAGTAAACACACATGTATAATGTATATACATATAAATATGTATAGATCATATATAACTAGACCATGAGGTGTCCTGTGCCAGAGACAATGCAATTGTGAAGGCATTAAGGGAAAAACTCTGTGTATCTAAAGTATGGAAAGATACCAAAGGTATAGAAAAAATGTCAGACTATGTTATTAAAAAAATAAAAAAGACTGACAGTGTATCAATAATTGTAGATCTGTATGCCTATTTTCCCATCGATATAAAATTGTATGATAATCTATGCACACATAAAGTATATTCTTGATGAGTGTATTAGAAAGGATCAGGCAATGTTTTACAAGCGATATTTCTTAGCTAACCACATCTTTATCCTTATATACATTTGAGTGACAGAATGTGAAAAACACAAGATCCCATTGTGGTACTTGCTTTTAGAAGATATAAAATCTTTTGATTTGGCATGAATCAATCAATAAGTATTTATTATATACTTACTCTGTGTCAGGCATTATGCTAATCATTAAAGATACAAAGAGCAATCAATACTCTCAAGGAGTTTACTTTTTACTAAATGGATCCAGTAGTATCAGGGGCTGTGGACAGAAAGTTTTGATCTAAGTACTGCAAGGATCATGAGTAGAATCATAGGGTGTTAGAATGTCACATCCTTTATAGTAGCAATAGTAATGTAATGTTGGTGTTATTATTGTCCCATAAATAGTGGGAAAGAGTCAGCATTTTTTTTTCCGGGGCAATGACTATTAAGTGACTTGCCCAGGGTCACACAGCTAGGAAGTGTCAAGTGTCTGAGGCTGGATTTGAACTCAGGTCTGCCTGAATCTAGGGCTGGTGCTTTATCCACTGTGCCATCTAGCTGCCCCTGCAAGAGTAAGCAATTATATAGACAGTGGCAGGACAAAGGTAGCAAGATGACCACATAGGCAATGGAGTCCTGGTGGATGACTCCTTCTGATAAGTATAGTCTGGGGTCAGATAGATATTAAGGGACGCAATGAGAGTTAACTTACACAGGACAACTATCCCATAGGGTTAATTTCAAAGCTGAATGGATCAATTTCTTTAGAGCAAAAGAACAGGGACACTGGAGGTTAGGGACCAGAGAGTTGCAGTTTCTGGTGGGGACAGATGAGCTGAAGTAGGGAAAATGACAAGATCCCTTTGGGACCTGAGAGACAAAAGATTTAAAGCATGATATAGTTGAGTAAATATGAAAGGGTGAAGTGATTTGCACACTTTCCAATCAAACCATTTTCTCTGGGAGATAAAAAGGCTGAGGTTACTGGTGTGCTGAAGCCTTCAGTGGAAAGACAAATGTCAAGATCACCAAGTTGGAGAAGATGGTGTGCTGGTGAGTAACTCAAGCAAAGTACTATCTTAAAAGCTCCCTTTCAATGAAGTGTCTCCAATGTTTACATCAAAATTATACAAGATGCCTTGAGCAATATAACAAAAGAGACATGATCACCATATCAGCTAAGACTTTAACTTGACAGAGATGTTCACTCATGCCACGGAGGAAATATAGTATAGAGTCCAAGTTTAGGTGGGATTCCCTATATGCAGTGAGGTTGTCCATAACTTTCTATCTGTGGATGACATCATGCCATTTTTATCAAGTCCTAGATCACTGCAGAAACTCTCAGATGGGGTTCATAACTCCTCAAAATAATTTGGGCTAACCACACATTCAACAAAAACCAAGTGGATGATGAATGCCTAGTTTCCATGTTGCAATATCTCCTGTAGTTGAATGGACAACTTATAAACCTCATCCATCTCTAGGTATACGACTGTAAATGAACAATGTTTGAGCCCAGAATTGAATAGGATGAAAGAGAGTAGAAAAGGATTGACTTTTGAGAAATTTCAAAGCTCTTTTAATGCCCCTAAATTTATTCATCAAGGATATAATTTTTTAATACTTTATCCAGTGTTGTATAACTTTGAGATGTGAAACCTATACTATAGTCTCTGATGAATTGAAAATAAGAATCATGCAGAGAGGAGTGGAAAAGAACAACTAGTAAGATGCATGGAAATCACTGGGGGTATAATTATCAACTCTAGAAACTGTCCCTTCTCTGTCTCATCCATTAAATATCGCCTTTCTAGGTGACTTTTGTATTCATGAGGTCAGGAATTCTTTTGTCTGAAGAAGACCATTCAAGCCCTTCTGTTCCATTACACATATTTAAAGATTCTATATTCCTCTGGGATATGCTTCCCCTGGGAGATAGTTGTGATGAATATAAATTGACATCATGCAATACCAACAATCTTAAGAAAAAGAATAAAGGGCAGGAAACATCCAAATGCATAACTGCAAAATGCATATGTTTCAAGTCCAATGTATCACACCAGGTTTAAAAGAATTCCTAATAGTGCTACTTTACACATGGAAAGCAACACTACTGTTTTCATTGACCAATATATCAAAACTTATTCTATTTGCCTTTTAGAAATTTTACAAAGATGGAAATTTTAGATGCTTATATTCAACATCATAACAATATTTTTTTTCCTTTTTGTTTACAACCACTCTTAAAAGCATATTCATTTTTCATGTCAGAAACTAAAAATGCATATCATTCAAATTTTAGCTCAAATCCCACTTTCTACAAGAAGCCCTATCTCCTAACCCCTTGTAACAATTGGAATGACGCCACCTGCTAGAGACTTACTGTAGAAGAGTTCCGCCCATGAAGCGAAGGTCTTTGAGGGCAAGACCAGGAGTCTTTTCTTTGGCGTCAGGAAGTGACGTGGGCTAGTGGGAGGAAAAGGAAGAGACTGGCACTTGGTCTCACGCTCTTTCCTGAGCACGTTGGTGGAGAGGGCAGCTAGAAATGCGCTCTCCCTTTAATAGATAGGAATCTAGGCCTTTCTCTCTCTCTTTACCAAATTCTTATTCTCCTTAATAAATGCTTAAAAGTCTAACTCTTGCTAAAGCTTATAATTTATTGGCAACCACTCATTAGGTATTTTAGACAGTTTAGCTAGAATTTTAGCCCTTAACACCCTAAATAGTAGGACCTTCCAATTGAGATTATCCCCAGTTTGTTCTGCATATCTCATTTAAACATAGTTTGTTTGCATGTGATCTGTTCATGACTCTGAGCTCCTTGAGGGCAGACTGATTTGGCATTTCTTTTTATTTACTTATTATTCATTTATCTATCTATCTATTCATTTGTTCATTTATTTATTCATTTATCTATTCATTTATTTATCTATTTTTGTTTGTTTATTCATTCATTCATTCATTTGTTTTATTTCTTTCTTTATTTTCCAGTTACATTAATAGTAGTTTTCAACATTCATTTTTATAAGATTTATAGTTCTAAATTTTTCTCCCTCCCTCCCTTTCCTCCCCCTTCCACAAGACAGCAAGCATTCTAATATGGGTCATATGTGTACAATCCACAAGTACTCTTTTGTATTTAGTCTGTGTTCAGTCAATATCAGTTCTTTCTCTGGAAGTGGATAGTATGCTTCATCATTAGCCCTTTGGGAGTGTCTTGCATCACTGTATTGCTGAGAGTATCTAAGTCATTAACAATTGCTTATAGAGCAATACTGTCGTCACTGTGCACAATGTCCTCCTGGTTCTGCTCACTTCACTATACATCAGTTCATATGAGTCCAGGTTTTTCTGAAATCATCCTGCTTGTCATTTTTATAGTACAATAATATTCCATTATAATCATATACCACAGCTTGTTCAGTCAATCCCCAATCAATGGACATTCCTTTGATTTCCAATCTTTAGCCAACACAAAGAGTTGCAATAAATATTTTTTGTACAATTTTTTCCCTTTTCTCTTTTTCACAATTACTATTGTTAACTGCTTCCCTCCATCCTATTCCCTTCCCCATGATATTTACTCTATTATCTATCTTCTTTCACCCTATCCTTCCTCAAAAGGTATTTGCTTTTGACTGTCACCTCCCCTGCTCTGCCTTCTCTTCTTTCACCTGTCCATCTTTATCCCCTTACCCTCCTATTTTCCTGAAGGGTTAGATATATTACTCCACCCAATTGAGTGCATTTGTTATTCCCTCCTTGAGCCAACTCTGATGAGATTAAGGTCTTTGAGCCTATTCTAATGAGTGTAAAATTCATTTACTGGCCTTCTCCTTCCCCATCTCTCCCTCCACTCCATAAGCCTGGCATTTCTTTATATTCCCACTGTTTACTATGGTTCCTGGAACATAGCAGATTCTTAATACATGCTTTCTGACTTGACTTTCACAAATGTTGCTTGGTTATTTCAATCTTACTTGACTCTTTGTGACCCCATTTGGGGTTTTCTTGGCAAAGATACTGGAATGGTTTGCCATTTCCTCCTCTAGCTTATTTTACAAATGAAGAACAAAGGCAAATAGGGTTATGTGACTTGACCAGGGTCACATAGTAAGTGTCTGAGGCCAGATTTGAACTCAGGAATCTGTCTTCCTGACTTCAGGCCTAGCACTCTATCTGCTATGCCACCAATCTGCCCTGACTTCAGCAAATAAAAAAGACCATTTTAGAAATTGGTGGATTGGGGCAGCTAGGTGGCATAGTAGATAGAGCACCGGCCCTGGAGTCGGGAGTACCTGAGTTCAAATCTGGCCTTAGACACTTAACACTTACTAGCTGTGTGACCCTGGGCAAGTCACTTAACCCCAATTGCCTCACTAAAAAAAAAGAAAAAAAGAAATTGGTGGGTTTAAAATCAGCAAAGTAAATTATGCTAACTTGCATTAATTATTCCTCTAATATTTGCAGGGAGGGCAACAGTTCATGTTATTCAGAGTATCTCTTTTTAAGGAAAAAAGACCCAAGGGGCCATGTGGCTTGTTTGGTTCAACATAAAGCTAGCCACAGCTACACATTAAATTTGACTACTTTGTTGTAATAGGAAGTATTCCTCTCATGCTTCATACAAAAGGACACTGCATGTGCACAGTTGGAATTTTTGCAGCTATTCATTGTAGCAGTAGCTAACATTTTTTAGCATTCTATGCCATTGAACCAACCGATAATTTTGGAGGCAACTCTGCAGGAGATATCTAAGTGAATAATGCTGTTCTATAATGAACCAGCTACCAAATGCTTCCTGTATATAACAGCCATGCATTATCATGATGTTAAAGCAAAATGTCAATCCTAACTAATTCTCACACCATCATGGTTTGAAGAAATACTTTATACTTTGTATTTGGAAGGAAACAATAGAGTAGAGCTCCGTTTTTGTGAGCTTTATATTCAGAAAATGCCTTAACAATAAAGAGGAGATGGCAATTGGGATCAGTCCTACTCTGTATTGAGAAATCAGACTGAGAGATACACTTGTTTCAATCCAGTCAATCAGAAAATGGTGGTGGCCACCTTCTTCTTTTTAGAATTTGTAAACATCATTTAAAAAACTTACTGGATAGAGATTATGTCTATGATCTTATCATAGTGTTGAATAGAACCAGACTAAATTCATCTCAGGGGTTGGCTTTTTTGTTAAGACTTCTTCTCCATATCTTTCCTAGGTGAGAAGTACAGGGGCCAATCACAATCTTGGTCCTACTCTACCCATCACAGGAGCTTTGATGTGCTCTGAATCTGACCTGGACTAAATTACCCTTCTTTCCCCAATCTAGTGGCACCCCACTCCTAAAAACTCATCATACTAATGCTGAATTTTGTGTAGACACCCAGCCATCTTAGTCTACTTTAGCTCAGAACTCAAGAGAGCCTCTCTGGCAGCTGGGATTACGGGTGTGCACCACTACCATGCCAGATAGCAGAAGTGTTTCCTTTAGTAGTTTACACCAGGCTATAGCAAATCTATCAGAATCAGGACAGGATCGGATCCTCTTATGTAATCTAAGCCTATTTTTTGTGGTAGTTGATTTTGTGGTTGTTCTCTTTTAGGCTATTGTATATAAAAGTTTTGGAACCACTAGCCTAAGCCAGGAAGAAATTGGGCAGCCTTTCAGAGGTAGCATGCCAAGTTTTCCTTCAGTTGCTCTCCTGTAGTAGTAAAGGGAAAGGGAGGTGGGAGCTGTCCGTCATGGGAGGATCTGGAGGCAGAAACTGTATAATCATCCTGGAAGAATAATTTCCCTAGACTCAAGACAGCACAGTAAGCATGATAAGCCCTGGTATGTCTTAGGAAATCACCTTTTAAAAAGCAATATGGGAAGAATTTATACCTTAATTATTGGTTAATATGAGAGATTAATTAACATCTAATTTATATGAATAATGGTACCTGAGTTAATCCTCTTTAGGAAAATGGGATACCAGGGAGGAGGAAAAGAGATGGTGACAGAGTGATGTGGGTAGGCAACAAAGTCAGACTTCACCAGTTTACCAAATTTGACAATTTTACTATTTATCTTTACCAATTTACCTTTCCTGTCTCAACCACTCAAATTTGACCTCACCTTGGGCCTGTACACCATAGGCTACTAAGCCTTCAACTAACTTATGCTTTTTAATGAATATAACTGTAGGACAAAGTCAAAATCCTGGCTAGAAATACAATAAGCTCTCTCCCATCCTTTTTATTTCCAGGCCTGTCACACTATCACTGGAAGAAAAGAGCCTGTGTCACAGGACCAGGTTATTAAAAAATCCAAGGTGGTTGTTATGCAGCACTGTTTTCTTTCTGAGGTGGTTGTAAATTCATTCTGTGATTATCTCTTCCCCTCTCTTCAGGTTGTTCCCTGGGTATGAACATTAAGTGGAAAGGTTTTTAACTTCCAAAATCATGCCCTTTAAAAAAATGATTACGTGATGGCAAAAAGATTTTGCTTCCCCAGATGAGTTTTGGTAGAATATAAGAAGCATAAAATAGACTAGCTCGACCATCACACATCTTGTAGGCCAAATGCATTCTCAGACGAGTAATATTTTGCACACTCTGGGTGCTCTCATCATTAGGACAAAACATGTGGAGAATGAGGAATGCAGAGCACAGCACAGAGTGCACAGCAAGCAACCTTCTGCTTTGAGTAAGTTGGAGTATTGCATTCTCGGACCCAGTATCTCCCATGTTACAGGGACCCAGAAGTTGCACTTACATATTAAAGTTCTATTCAAAATAGCTGCTATCTCCAGACCCCTCTATTCAAATTATTTGCCTTATCCAGACTCCAAGCAAGAAGCTATAAAGCTCTCAGGCATAAGAGAGTCACCATAAAGAAAAAAATGGTGGTGTGTAGTTCTTAAATTTCAGGTTTACCTTGTAGGTTGCTTATGTTTAAGTGTGAACCAAAAAGAAAGGAGTATGAAAGACTTTGGTATTAAGATTTACCATTACCAATTCCTAAAAAGCTCATTTTATTAGCTACACTGACCTTTGCATTCTGAAGGCATCTTCCAGTTGTATTGCAGAGAAGTTAGATTCATGAGTACAACCTGTTATGAAAATTAAAATACCACATTAATTTTGTGGCATTAGTTTGGTTTGACTCTTTGCTGAGCTCTTTTAATAACATTCCTCATTAGGGGAATGGTATTTAAATCAGACAGCCATTTTTCTCTCGTCTAATTACCTCCCCACCATTTTTTTCATTTCCACTATCTGTGTACCACATTCTAATGCATGTTTACAGTATTTGGCTCCACGTCTAAAAGCCTTTGTTTTCCTTTGGTCCTACTGCTTCCTTCCTCACAC
The DNA here is from genome assembly GCF_019393635.1 of Dromiciops gliroides. Lineage (NCBI taxonomy): Eukaryota > Metazoa > Chordata > Mammalia > Microbiotheria > Microbiotheriidae > Dromiciops > Dromiciops gliroides. Next base: position 225,152,869 of record NC_057861.1, on the reverse strand, counting down.
ACTCAGTTTTGTTTAAAAATGATTTGGCAACAAGTAGTGTCCATAGTCTCCTTGTAGTCTGGGTGCATTTGGTACCTCGTTCCTGTTTCTAGCCAGGGGGAAATTTGTGGCCAGTAGAAAAGCCATGAGGAGAGAAGTATCCAAAAATGAAAAGACAGGGCACAAAAATCCAAAATGGCAGGCTTCATCTACCAGCATGAGCACCCCTGTGCTGGCTCAGTGATCTGCATGGTCAACAAGAACACACACCACACTGCCTGGAATGTTTTCAGTCTGTTCCTCAATAGCCTATCAGAGAACATGTTGGACCACAGCCTAGAAACAAACAGACTCTGCTGTGAATAGGAACTTTTCTGACTTGTCTGTGGTAGCAATGGGTATTTATTAGGCCTTATTTATTTGTTGTGATTGCAACAACAGAATGATTTATAGCCTAGTCAGTCTGGAAATAATGTGAACGGGAAGTTTCACAGCCACAGCCGAGTTTATCCAACATATTCCATCTGTTCAAAGCAAATGCAGAATTCCACTCCTCAATGACATCTCTGTGCTGATTGTTTATTTTTCAAGCTTTTGAAATGCTGCCCCCCCCACCCCACCCCAAACTATACTCCTGTTTGCTAATGTCATGTGCTAGAGTTATATAGTGCCAGCCAACACAAATCTCAGGTTGCTTTCTCTGTTATATTGAGCTGCAAAAACCTTTTCATTATTATTATGCTTTCTTATGCATCAGAATCTTGTTCCATCTCATCTATCACATCTGAAGGGTCACCTCAGAAATTGTTTCCTAGAGTTGTCTTAAGAAACCAACCAGCTCAGCAAAAAGGAGGCATTTTGGGGTCTAGCTTCAGTTTTATTTCACTATAAATGGGATATTTCATCTTTTTCAAATCCTCAATACCATACCTCCTAATGAGGAGGTAGAAATAGGTGCCAGGAGTTTGAGACAAGAGAACTGCCTCTCTGGAACCCACATTCCTTCATTAGACAGAGTTCTCCACATCTGAACCTCCATGTTCCATGTTAAGAAAAATTCAACCATCATAGTACAAGCTTTAGCCTATTTCTTCTCCAAGGCATTCGTGAATCTGAGACTAATCTCTGGCTCAAGCAGGTTGTTGTTGATAGAGGTATAGTCCCAATGATATTCAGATTTTAGGAAGAAAAAAATATCTACAAGGAGAATAGTTTCTGAAGTAAACCATCTTAGCTGCAGAATAGAATTAGCACTAGGCTGGTTTTCTTAAAACTCAGATCTGGGCCATATCTCTCATGCACTCATATACACTCAAAGAAAAAACAATCCAAAATCTTAGCATGCCATGTGGTACTTCCCATAATATGTTTTCCACCTACACCCCAGTCTTCTTTCACATCTTTTTTTTTCTTTTCATATTCTTTACCTCCTAGATCCACCAGATTACTAGATCTTCTACCTTTATACCATTACCTGTTATCCCTTATGTTTGGGTCAGTTGTTTTTCCAAGGAGATATTTCATATTTCCTTCTGTTTTTTTATTCATTTGGATTTGCTTTACTGTGTCCTGGTTTCTCATAAAGTCACTAGCTTCCATTTGTTCAATTCTAATTCTTAGGCAATAATTTTCATCAGACTGCTTTTTTATCTCCTTTTCCATTTGACTTTTTGAGCTGTTGACTTTTTTTTTTCATAGCTTTCCTTCGTTGATCTCATTTCTCTTTCCATTCTTTCTTCTATCTCTCTAAATCTTACTTCTATCTCTCCTACTTTCTCTTCAAAGTCCCTTTTGAGTGCTTCCATGGCCTGAGACCAATTCATATTTTTCTTGGAAGCTTTGGATGTAGGGGCTCTGAGCTTGCTATCCTCTTCTGAGGGTGCACCTTGATCTTCCTTGTCGCTAAAGACTTTCAACAATTCGCAACTTTCTTTCCTTGCTCATCTTGAATACTTTCAGTAAACAGTAAGCTCATCAATGATAAGGATTACTTTATTTTGTTTTTGTCTTCATCATCCACAGGGCCTACTTTAGTTCTTGGCACACAGTAGGTCCTTGAAGTATTTGTTGAATTGAGCTATTGTGGAATTATATTACTATACATCAAAAGTTTTAAAAAAATGATGGAAAGCAAACCTGATCTTACAGGAGAAGTGAAAAAGATGGAACATCTGGATACTGACTGAAGCTTGGAGAGTTTTGTTTCCACAGACTACATCCTGCCCCTTTTTAAGTTAACATGTTGACCATCCACCTACAATATGAGTCTTATAGGCCAGCCTTCCTAGAGGAAAATCTCTTGTGTATCTATTTCTACCAAGCTGGCTATGATATGGATTCTGAACTATTTAACGTGGGATGACTGGAGATTTCCAGTAGAAACAGAGGAGGTTAATGTGGGATATGCATATCATATATGGTTCTGAGACTTTGCTGATTTCATTAATGCCTGAAACAGTATCACCATGTACTAAGTACACAGGAATTGGAGCATGCCAGGCCATTTCTTGCCCTTTCCAGCAAAGTTGGAAATAAATCTGAATTTTAAAAAAATAGCATCATGGAACCCTCAACTTGATAAAAGGCTTTTATGAAATGTATCAAAAAGTGTCAGGATTCATTCTCCCAGTTCAGGGTGAATCCTTAGACTTCTATTCCAAAGGTCTACCAAAATAGAATGCTTTTACTATTGGAGAGAATAGAAATGATGAGAAATAATATGAGGAATAGTTTAGCTTCTTGGAGAAAAGCGCTGTGTAAATATAAGGTAGCATTATTGTATCTGAAAAGATCCATCAACCTAATAGCTCTAAAAAGGAAATAAAGCTGTCTTTCTAACATGTTTGTATTGGTGTAGGATTTGGGCTTAGCTGATTAATAGCTCCCATCATTAGTCTTAACTTGGAGATACATGCATGTGTTATATGTGTGTACATGTATATTGTTTAGTTGTTTTTTCAGTTGTATCTGCCTTTGTGACCACATTTGGGACTTTCTTGGCAGAGATACTGGAGTGGCTTGCCATTTCCTTCTGCAGTTCATTTTACAACTAAGGAAACTGAGTCAAGCAGGGTTAAGTGACTTTCCCAGTAAATATCTGAGGCTAGATTTGAACTTAGGTCTTCTTGACTCTGGGGCCACCACACTACCCACTGTGCCATCTATCTGCCTTATACATGTTTATATTTATATTAAATGGTTGAATTTTTAATGATCCTTGCCAGTAGTTCCCTCTATTAGAACTGATAATTTATGATATTCTGTATTCATTACTTCATGATACTAACTTAACCTGACATCTTTATGGTTTGAATACATATATTGATATAAAATAATTAAAATTTTCCTTTTAGTTATCATACTCATGTGTATATGTTCAAGAAACAAAACTCCCTAAGCTCATGTGTTCACAATAATTTTCTCATTTATATTCATATATATGTTTGTGCGTGTGTATATGTAAATGTATATATGTATACACCCATATATTTTGTGTGTGTTAGAGGGAGAGAGAGTGAAATATTATATGATGGTATGATGGTTAAAGATCTATCCTCAAAGTCAGGAAAACCTGGGTTCAAATCCCATGTCTGAGATATACACATATATGTATATGCATGCTTGCATGTATGTGTGTATATATATACATATATACATACATATATATACATACATATATATACATATATATACACATACATACATACATACATATATATATACATACATATATATATATACATACATACATACATACATATATATATATATATATATATATATATATATATATATATATATATATATATATATATATATATATATATATATATATATATATATATATATATATATATATATATATAGTGTGTGTGTGTATGTAGACACACACACATCATATGCTTGTGTGGCCCTGGACAAATCATTTAACCTCTCTATGCCCTACTTGGGGAAATTTTGCTAAATATGTATAAGTCTGCATATGTAGGTAGATAGATATATGTGGGTGTGTGTGTATATATATATACACACACACACATGCATTGTAATACACATGTATTTATAAATATACACATGTACATGTAAACATATATGTATGTAGTACACACATGATAATAGAATCATAGAATTTGTCGGAAAGTCCATCACTTAAAGGAAAACTTATAGAAGCTTGTTTTTTAGTATTTTTCCACATCAAATGATAACTATAAATATAGTTCTATGAATTAGTTTGTTGTCAAGCTACTATTATGATGGAATGAGTACAGGGTACTATCACTTGTCAGTTCTAAAGGAAGTGACCACAGGACAGATAATTAACAATAGAAAATATTCCCTATGTTTAACACAAAGGTTCTCTTACCCACCTGGCCCAGAACTCCCTTATCTTACGGACAACCCAAAATTGAAGCTGCTGTTTTCTTCATCTTTGTATCAGCTTGTTCTTGATAATCGTAGTCAAGATGACAGACAGCTAAGTGGCTCATTGGACAGAGTACTGAGTCTGTAGTAGGGAGGACCTGAGTGCAAATTTGACTTTAGACACTTACCAGCTGTGTGGTAGGCTTCCACCAATCGCGGACAACCATGGATCAGCGTCTTGAAGAGCCACAGGGCACAGTGTGGCTGTGCAGTCCAATACAGGAGCTGCAGCTCCTGCCACAACGAGAACATCGGAAAACTGTGCTCTCTGTTGTCCATCGGTTCCTGTGTCTCATTCGTTTTTCTTCCTCCAGAGCTTGGAGGCCCATCTCAACTGCGCGCAAGGTGCTCCTGAGTACTGAACTCCATCAGGCACAGTCCTTGGCCATCTCCTCCCAGCTGCTGATGTCTATTCCCAGAGCCCTCAAGTCTCACTTGCATACATCTCTGTAGTGAAGCTGGGGGCATCCGGTAGGTCTTTGGCCTGAGGCTAGCTGTGTGACAGTATGCATTACCTAGTCTCTGTCTTAATCCACTGGAGAAAGAAATGGCAAACTACTCCAGTATCTTTGCCAAGAAAACTACATGGATAGTATGGGCCATGGATTCACAAAGAATTGGACACAAGTGAACAACAACCTCATTCATAAGGTAGCTAGGTTGTACAGTGGATAGAGTGCTGGGCCTGGAATCAGGAGGATTCAACTTTTTGAGTTAAAACCTGGCCTCACACACTTATCAGCTATGTGTCCCTGGGCAAGTCACTTAACCCTGTTTGCCTCAGTTTTTATCAGTCAAATGAGCTGGAAAAGGAAATGGCAAACCAATTCAATATCTTTGCCAAGAAAACCCCAAATAGGGTCATGTAGAGTCAGACATGACTGAAATGACAACAGCAGTAGCCAAGGTGAACTATGGCAGTAGGCCAAAAGGTTTTTGAGTGTATTATTATGAAAAAAGATAAAATTAAGATCTCAATCTATCTGCATAAAAGTCATAGTTGATCTGAGCATGTGGTATGAAGTAAAGCAGATGTCTGTTAGTAATATTACAATGTAAAAAAGTCTCTAAAAAGTTAATCATGAGTTTATTCTATAGACTCCTTAAAAGGGTAATGTTTAAACAAAATTACAATGGAAAATTATAATTTTAAGATAATATTATAGTCAATTTTTATTTATTAAACCCAGGTAATCCCTTTATCACATTGGATACATGTAATAAAATGAATTGTTGGCCACATAACTATGCATATTCTGAAAGTGAATTCGTGTTGTGTTCCATCTGTTTTTCATAAGCCAGTAGCATTTTATACACTGTAACTTGTATTCACATGATACTTCTCTGTATAATTCCTTTGATAATAACCCAGTTGTTTGCTAATCCTAAACCTTTTATGTGGTATAAACAAACAAAAAAAGGTGTTAATCTTGGATATTTCCATGGGAAAGATGGGAAAATAGAAAGAAAAAATAGTACCTAATGAAACATGCCAGAGAATGCATGCTACATCTCTTTATCAACTTTGTGAGATTCCATGAGTCACTACTTTGAAACTTTTGTTTTTGTTCATAATACAAGGTTAAGAGAATTACAGTTAAGAAGTTGCTTAGGAGTATGCTTTTCTCTTTATTGGAAGTTGATAATGTACGTTCATAAATTTATAATCTACATTATGTTCTAGCAATATGTTAATGCTGAGTTCATAAGATTAATCAGGCCACATGCTGTCCTGTGGTTTCACTAATATAGTTCTGAGTAGCATCAGCATTTTTGCTGACAAAAACAGAAAAAAAAAAAGCCTTACGGGACAGTATGTATATAAGCAGAACTAACAAGACATGGTAAAAGCTAAAACTTAGATTTTTTTTTCTTTATGGCACTTATTATAAAAAGTAACATTCTTTAGCTATATTGGTAGGAAAAAATAAGGGAAGAACATTTGATTCCTAAGCTCCACCTCCATTTCACCCTATATTGACCTCCCACTGGACTTCCCTACACTAGATAAGCCCATTCTTATAAGTCCTACCCCCTAGAAATTCTACCAAGTAGTCTGGCATTGTGAAACCTTTTATTCTAATAAATAAATACAATCTCTCCCTTTCCTGTACCCATATTATTTTATCATCATGCATTCCTTCAAAAACTCTTAGTTACTGGAAATCTTTTGAAAGCCCAGCTCACATTTCCTTCCCTCAGGGCTAGGGCTAGGGATTCTTCTTAATTGAATTTTGGTTATCTTACCATTAAATAATAAAAGTGGAAGCATGATGTCAAATTGGATCCTAACTTTGTGGGGATCTACAATATTATCTGTAATAATTTCTATTAGTGATTGATACTAGTATGTATGCCTACATATCAGTGATCAGATGAATTTTCTGATGTGTTTTCCATATATGTATATATGTGTGTATACACACACACACATATATATGCATCCCTCACATAAAAGAAAGTCACTTAACAAAATCCTAAATTTAGAGTAAATGTATAATATTGATGAATCCCTTCAGAAGCAACATCCCCAACACTTTTTGAATTTATGCCCATCATGTTGTCCTCTTTGAAACCACCAATTGGAATCTTACTGCATCTTACTCCTAAATATGGATTGCATAAATTAGCTATTTGATCCATACACTTCTTTTGTGTTAACTGTTCCTAATGATCATGCCAGCAATCAGCAATATAAGTCTTTAGGTAATTTATTTAACTTGGCACAAAAAACTAGAACTTAACATTTATGACCAGAAGGGACCCTAAACAACATTTCCTTCTTAATCTGCCTTTTTTCCTTTCCCTCTCACTTTGCTTTTGTTGTTTTTTCAGTTATTTTTCAGTTGTGTTCGACTCTTTGTGACCCCATTTGAATTTTCTTGGCAGAGATACTGGAGTGATTTGCCATTTCTCTACTTCATTTTATATATGAGGACACTGAGGCAAATAGGGTTAAGTGATTTGCCCAGAGTCACACAACAGAGTAAGTGTCTGAGAACAGATTTGAACTGGGAAGATGAGTTTTTGTGACTCCAAGCCCACTGCTTTATCCACTGTGCTATCTAACTGCCTTCCCTCTCACTTTATGGATAGTGAAACAGAGACACAGTGAGCTAAAGTTAGGTTCCCTAAGTGACACAGCTCTTTAGTAGCAGAATTGGGATTAAAACTGAGCTTCTATATTAAGTGTTCTTTTCACTACTACATGTTGTGTTGAAATATTATTTGACTAATATGGTAATGTTTTACATAATCATACATGTATAACCCATATCTGATTGTTTACCACCTCAAGGAGTGGGGAGGGGAGGCCTGAAAGGGAGGATAAAAATTGAAACTCAAAACTATAAATAAAAATGTTTATTGCTTTAAAAAAAGAAACACTTATTACTGTTAAATAGCCACAAGAACCATATTCCTACAGTATGTCTATTATAAAGCTTTTTTCCAAGTGAAATATTTCCATTTTAACCTTAACTTTTTTGGATTTGTTTATGGAAAAACATTCATTTTAGGTGCTCCAAATTATCCATTTCATCATGCGTGATCCTCCTTACCCATTGTTTGGTCATAAACTTTTCTTTTATCCATTGATCTAATGGCTAATTTTTTCAATGTTTCTCTAATGCGTATATAAATGACTTTTTTATATATCTCATGTATCCAAATAGAAAAAAAATCTTTATAGGAAGTTTCTCTGATAAAGGTATCATTTCCAAGATATTTAAGTAAGTGATTCAAATTTATAGGAATTAAAGCTATTAAAAAAAGAAAAAAAAAGAAAAAAGAAAAGGGGCAGTTAGGTGGCACAGTGGATAGAGCATCAGACCTGGAATCAGTAGTACCTGAGTTCAAATCTGGCCTCAGACACTTAACACTGAGCAAGTCACTTAACCCCAATTGCCTCACTAAAGAAAAAAAAAAAAGAATTAAAGCTATTCCCCTGTTGAAAAATAGTTGAAAATTATGAATAGGAAGTTCTCAAGGGAAGAAACCCAAGCTATCCAGAGCCATATAAAAAAAATCATCCAAATCATTACTAGAGACATGCAAATTAAAGCAAATTTGAGATTCTATGTCATATTCATCAGAGTACCAAAAATGACTAAAAAGGAAAATGATAAATGTCAATGGGGCTCTTGGAGAATAGGTGTATTGATGAAGTATTATTAGACCTGTGAATGGGTACAAACATTCTGGAAAACTATTTGGAATTATATATAAAAAGTTACAAAATAGTGCATGAACTTTCATTCAACTATACCATTGTTAGGCCTACACCCAAAAGTGATTTTTAAAAAATAAGTAAAGATCTTATGTATACAGAAAAACTTATAATAGCTCTTTTGGTAGTAACAAAAACTGGAAACTAAAAGAATGCCCATCAAATGTGGAATGGCTAAATAAGCTGTGATATATGATTATAATGGGAAAAATTTTGTGCTATAAGAAATGAGGATATAGATTATTTCAAGAGATATGAAAAGACATAAATTGATGCAGAGTGGTGTAAGTAAAACAAGAAGAATAGCATATGACAGAAATGAACAATTTAATAATAGTTAACACTTATATAGTACTTTCTATGTGTGTGCCAGGCACTGTGCTAAATTCTTTATGATTATTATCTCATTTGATCCTCACAACCCTGGCAGGTAGATGCTATTATTATCCCCATTTTACAGATGAGGAAACTGAGGTATAAGAGGTTAAATGACTTGCCCAGGGTCATAGAGTTTCTGAAGCCAAATCTGAACTCAGGTCTTCCTGCCTCCAGGCCCAACACTCTATAAACTGTGCCACTTAGCTACTCCCAATTGTGTAGACTTTCATAAACTAATGAAGAATGAAATGAGAACAAGAATACTTAGTAAAAAAACAGCAATATTGTTTTAAAAGACTTAGAAAATTTTAAGAACTGTGATTTAGTATAATAACTAATTAGGATTCCAGAGAACCAATGAAGAAATATACTAGCCACCTACTGACAAAGAAGAAATGGATTTATTTATATATATATATATATGCATATATGTATATATATGTGCATATATATATACATGTATGCATATTTTATACCTCAAAAGTAAAATCTGTTTTGCTTAGCTATGCATATTTGTTACAAGGAATTTGTTTTATTTTGTCTTTTTATTCTAATGGTGTAGAAGGTGTGAGAGAGAGAGAATAGATTTATGTTAATTATTTTAATAGAGAAGTGAGTGGTGCTATAGATGTAGATTTTTTTTTTTGCATGCATTTTCAGATGTCACCATATTGCTACTCTTACATAATTGTTTTACTTTGTTACAAAATACCTCTCCTCGAATGGGGTGGGAAGATCTGTAATTTTAAAACAAAACATATCAATAAAAAGTCTTAAAGAAAAGAAATTACCTATAGAAGCAGATTGAATCTCTGTATTGCCATGTACCCAGAGTCATTCAGAGATATGCCAGTTCAGAGCAAAATCACATCCTTTACTTCTAATTGCAGTGGTTTCTCCCAGCTTTCTAGAACCCAATGCACCATTGGAACTTATGGTCGTGTCAGTCTTGATTAAAATTGTGTGTCGTTCATGATGCACCTCACAACCTACTTGAAGAAGAAAAAATTTAGAGGAATGGGAGAAATTCTAAATCCATTGCATGCAAGACTAATATGCCATCTTTGATCATGAAAGTAAGAGAATCCTAAATAAGTGTACAATTGAGTTAAATCCAGGCCCATTACAGAGTATTTTTAGCTTTCCTCAACAAAGTATACATTCTGGGTATTTTTCCCCCATACATCTCAGTGACCTGGGAAGATTCATTTATTATTTACTTAAGCAATATATCACAGAGACAAGATTCGTTGACGGGAAGGTATTTCTTTTCAAACTGTCCTATGGAGAAACAATCAGTCCAAATAAATCCTACAAATCCTCCCCAGTGAGGTTACAGTGATTGATTCATTTTTACATTTGCCAACTGCTCAGAAATGCAAGTAATATCTTTTCTTCCTGTGTTTAATGAGGCTTTCTTACCTGTGGTTCATTCTAAGTTCAGTCCTACTTGTCTCATCTAATAAAATAACTTTTCCAGAAGGAACAGAGATGGACACTTTGCCTCAACTTTCTGAGATAAGCATATATTTGTCTTGGTTTTTCATGCCAGATAACATGACCATTGTTAAATAATGGATGAGTTTCCACTTCCTCTTTGAACGTCCACCTTGTTATACTGCCACATGCCAAAAGGAGGATTTGATGTCTCTGGCCTGGCAGAATCAGGGTTCTACCTATCCAAATCCCAGGGATTTTGCAATCATCCATTTAAAGCTTATGTCCTCATTGTAGAATGCAAATGGCTATACACTCAAAGTCATAAGCACAAGGACATGTAGGTTGTTTTTTTTTAAAATTGAAGTTCCTTGAAAGGATACCATCTTGCTCCGGCCTCTGCGATAACCATAAATCCACCTGGAACCATTTTCTGATTTTTTCCCTATTTAGATTTCTCATAAAACTTTGTCTTGAGCTTTCCTTGACATAATGCATTGTATTTGTGTGCCTCGTCTCTTCCATTAGATTGTGAGCTTCTTGAGAACAGGATTTATGCTATAGCAGGAATTCTTAACGTGGGATCCATTAATTTTTTCAATATATTGTTCATGATTTCAGTGGTTTCTTTTGAAATTTTGTGTATTTATCATTATTCTAAAAGGGTTCCATAGTCCTCCTCAAACTGCCCATGGATTCCCTAACATAAAAAAGTAAAGAATCCCTATGTTAATGCTATTTTAGAATTCCCAGAACGTAGCTTTCATAGGACCTTGCACGTAGTAGATTATTATTAAGTATTGAATTGAATGAATCCACTGAAAATTATCTGGCAAATGTACAATTGGACAAGAGCATTCACAGTATAATTGAATCTTCTTGTATTGCTCTCATTCCTTTATTATTTCCCCTGGACCATCAATTCAATTCAACAAGCATTTATTTCGTGCCTGCTATGTATTTGGGTATTCTTTTTAAGCATTGGGAATACTAAAACCAAAACATAATAATCCCTGGCCTCAAAAGAGCTTACATTTTCCTGGCGGGGGGGGGGGTGTGGAAGGACAGGGAGAACTACATGTATACAGATTAACAAATACAAGATAAATACAAAACAATCTACCCAATAAATACAAAGAAATGGGAGGGGGGGCAGGAGGGAAGCACTAATGGCCACAGAGATCAGGAAGGGCATTTTGTAGGAGGTGTCCTTTGGGCTAAACCTGGAAGGAAACTAGGAATTTCAAGTGCTGTACTTAGGGCAGGAGATCATTCTGAGTGTGGGAGACAGACTGCAAAGGTACAGAGGCAATTGATGGAAAATTTTGTATGAGGAAAACCAAGTAGTCCAATTTGACCAGAATGTAAAACGAATTTGGGTGAGTTGTGTGAAATGCATGTGGAAATATTGGAGCCAGCTTGTGAAATTCTAGGAGAATTTGTGCATTATCCTTGGGACAAGAAGGAGCAACTGAAAATTTTTTGAACATAGTGACATGGTCAGACATGAACTTTAGGGATATCACTTTGACCGATATGTGGAGATTAGATAAGAGTAAGGAGAAACTAAAAGTAGGCACCCATTTCATAGTCTTTTGCAAGAATTTGACCATGATGAGGGCATGAAACATACATGAATCCAGCTGTGAGATAGCTTTTGGAGATGTAATCAAGAATTTGTTGTTGTTTAATTGTTTCAGACTCTTTGTGACCACATTTGGGATTTTCTTGGCAAAGATACTAAAGTGGTTTGCCATTTCCTTCTCCAGCTCATTTTACAAATGTTGAAACTGAGGCAAATACAGTGACGTGACTTGCTCAGGGTCACACAGATAGAAAGTAATCAGAGGCTGGATTGGAACTCAAGAAAAGGATTCTTCCAAACTCTGAACACAGCACTTTATCTGCTGTACCACCTAGATGCCCCATAATAAAGAAGACTTGGCTGCTAATTGTATATGAGATATGAAGGAGAATCCAGAATGATTCTACAGTTGTGAACCTGGGATGTTGCTCAGTTGTCTTTTAACTCTGAGTCCATTTTTGTTTATTTAACTTCAACCACCCTCTTAAAGAATTGTACTGGATGCCACATTCTAAATTTCAATGTGGCTATCTTACCTGAATTTACAGATGCAAAAATATACTTTGTGTCAAGCACTCCAGTCTTACCACAGCTTCCAATTTTTCACAACTAGGATAAAAGGATGACATGCCAGAGTTTGTTAGAGTTTTGTGTTTGTCATTTCAAGGGAAGAGGATGTAAATTAGAGGCAAGCTATTGTGAAAAGCAGAGAAATATAGGTGTATGCTCCTTGGACTTGAAATTAGAAGTTCATGGTTCCAATTCTAGCTTGATATTTATGATTTGTGTCATCATTGGCTAGTCACAATCTCTCTTTCTCCCTTTCCTCATGTGAAAAATAGAGGCAACAATATTTGAGCTCCCTGAACAGCAAAATTGTGAGGAAAATGCTTTTTAAAGCTAAAAGTGCTGTGAAGATGAGTTGTTCTCATCAATATCCTAATTTCCCACTGCACTTCCCTGATCATCATATTAATACAATCACATTTTACAGTAAATAGCTGTTTTAAATAAAATTTTCAATAGAGTCTTGCCTCTGCAGCTACATAATATTTCCTATACAAACATAATTCTTTGAAAGAAACATTTTGTTTCCTTCTTCTCTAAGTCACTTGGGCACAAAGGGAATGGAATAGGGTCCAATCAGTACCTTCTTGGATTTTAATCCTCATTCCTATTCTAGCTCATTTACAGAAATCTGCCACTCAACAGATAAACACATACTATTTGACAATGCTCAGACAGATCAATGCCTACTGAATTGTATTGAATTGAAATTGAGGCTTGCACCTTGGAGTGTAATATATGTATTAAGGAAAGGGAATATAGACTGTAACTTGCCTATTATGTAAGAATTTCAGCATTTATTTTGTTTTTTTTTTCAAAATAGATGCCTTTTCCCCCTCTTCCCTCTTTTGTAATTTTTGTTCTTTTTTATAATTTTTGTTCATTATTTTTTTTTCTCCTAAAATCTAGGCAAATACAGCCTTCTCTATACCAGACTTCTTTCTAGATCCAGTTAATACAACATTGCCCAAACTAATTTAGCCATGAAACACTGTATCCTTGGAATATTTTGCTAAATTTAAGGAATGCTTAGTTGAGATGGAGGGCTTATGTGTATTAAAATAATACTCATAATGTATTACAAATGTATCACAAATAACATTTTAAAATTCTATATGTACATTATTCTTTGAAAGAGACTTTTAAAAAAAATCATTTTCTAAGTAGCTTGTGTACAAAGGGAATGTAATATTGTCCAATCTGTACCTTCTTGGAATTTAAACATCATTCCTGCTGTAGCTGATTTATAGAAATCTGCCACTCAAAAAATGAGCACATATATTTGAAGATGTTCTGATAGATCAATGACTTAAGTTTAGGCTTAATTAGGCATATTATTTTCTCTTTTGTGTTATAATTCCCCTGAGGATAGTCCATACTCCTGAGTGTAGTATGGGGATTTATAGAGCAAAGAATGGATGCAGACAGAAGGTTCTAAGAAAGTTTGAGGAATAAAGCAACATTTTCAGATGGGGGCAGGGAAGGTGGGGTGACAGGGAAGGTTTCAGGAAATAGATAGAATTTCAGTTAAATCTTAAAGGAAGGGAAAGATTTCAAAAGGTGGTGATCAGGAGGGAGCACATCCTAGCCATGAGCTAATGGCCAGTGCAAATACACAAAAGTGAATGTTGCTACATGAAGTTTGGGGAACAGCTATCTATCCAATTTGGTATGCAGAGTGTATGAAGACAAATGATGTGATGGAAAGCTAGATAAATTGAGACCAAATAGGTGAAGGGAATTAAAATTCCACTCCCTCCTTTAAGGGACCTAGAACTGTATCTAGTTTAAATATAGGATGTTTAAGGGAAAATATTGTTTCAGCTAAAAGTGTTGATAGTAAGTAAAAGTTAATAATAATCTATATAAGCTCCAAAATGTATCATAAGCAACATTCTAAGATACCAGGGTACATCTTTGTCACATTGTTTCATAAAATCTAGAATAGAGAAAACCTTGGATATCATAGCATTGTAGGGTCATAGTTATGGAAAAGATCTTGGAAGTGCCCTAATTCTCACCCCCAACCCAACCCCCATTTTATAGATATTAACACTGAGCCCTCCCCAGCAGGAGAGTTAAGTTCCTTGTCTCAGAACACATAGGTAGTAACAAAACCAGGATTGAAACTCAGGTCCCCTGACTCCAGATCTAGCATTTTGGTTTTTTCCTCTTCCATGAAACTCTTCTGAGTTTCTCAAAATTGTTCCTTTAAGGCCAAACTTTCCCATTTATCATGAGTGATTTCTTTTATTCCTCTTGCGCCCAGCATATAAACTTTAGGAAAAATTGGGAGGTGAAAAAATAATAGAAAGAAGACACCGAAAACTTTGGTTACTAGTTTTGACATTGAAAATATAGCCTCAGGGGCAACTAGGTGGCACAGTGGATAAAGCACTGACCCTGGATTCAGGAGGACCTGAATTCAAATTGGGCCTCAGACACTTGACATTTACTAACTAGCTGTGTGACCTGGGCAAGTCATTTAACCCTCATTGCCCTGATATATGTGTGTGTGTGTGTGTGTGTGTGTGTGTGTGTGTGTGTGTGTATTGTGGGGACCAATTTTTAATTGGGGAGTGTTAGCTAAGCGGCTCGCCACAATATTGGGGCAAGGAAGGAGCCAGCAGCCTCCCTCAAAACAGAACAGGATTTATTTTAACAAGAACGAACTTAAAAAAAAAATAAACACAAACAGGATCAGTAGGATCAAGGGAAAGGAAATAAAATGGGGAAAGAGAAATTATAAAACCTGAGAAAATACCACCACCCAGGAATCGCCTGAGAATATGCAGCAGAGCTCCTGTAGCCTTCCAGCTTCCACCTAGAATGCCCAATTCTCCTCCCCCAATCCCAGAAAACCCCATACCACCCCAGCCAATAGGATGGCCCCTCTGACAGTCACATGAGTGCCCTCACTAGGCTTCCAATCATTATAATTTTGCCAGGCCCATGTAGGCGTTGGGAGTGGTGATGACGTGAGGTGCCAGTGCCATGGCAACGGCTACAACCAGTGGGTGGAGCACAGTGCAGTTTGCGGAGCCCCAGGCCAGTGCCAGTGCCGAGGCATAAAAACCTCAATTAACAATTAATTCTTTACGATATGTATGTGTGTATATATGTATGTATGTGTGTATGTATATGCGTATGTGTGCTCAAACAGTTATCAACAAATCCTCTCCTACACTTGTGCTTTCTAAACCTTTATACATAATTGCATCCAAAATCAAGATCATTAACTATTAGAGTTTCTATCACTGTTTTGAAAAATTGAAACAAAAAGTGATTGAAATCAACAATTATGAAGGACTAGACTATGAACTTTCTTTTGCCTTAGTAATGGTTTATATTTATTTCATTTTTACATTTTTGCTGGTAAGGGCATTTTTTTGCATTTTTTCATTTTTTTCTTTTTTGGTTTGTGGGCTTTTTGTTTTGTTTTTGTTTTGTGCTTTAAAGAAAAATTGGGTGAGCGGGAGCTGTGGAGGCTGAAATTGCTAATAATTACTGCACACCTCTTATTTCTCTCAAAGTTCTTCATCAATAAAAGTTCCTCCAAATCTGACATTTTTGAGTGGTAGTCACTCCTCTTTATGTATCCCAAGCATCATGGTGAGGTGAATTGAGTCTTGACATTTTGAAGTTAAATAGGCTTTTCTTTTTAAATCCCTTTAGTTGTTTAGTGAAATACAGCAGTGGTTTTTTTCATTGATATATAAATAGTAGGAAGATTAGTTTTGAAAGCACAATGGCTTCTTATAAAATGCAAAAGTGGTGGAAGACTATACCTTAATGTCATCTACAGCTTTGGGGTTGGAGGGAGGGAGGCAAAGATATAGAAATGAAAGGAAATGGACCAGAGCCTAATAGCTGCTTCAAGTGAAGAGCACCATTAATGGCTTGAGAATGGAAAGCATTGTGGTAAGGAAGGTCATTTTTATGTACTTTGCTTCACTTAAAAGTTGTTCAAAGCTACATTTGGACTGGATTCAGATAGGTGATTGGATTGGAGCCTCTTCTCCTTAAGTTACACTTGACCTACAATTTTATGTTTCATGATTTGGGTAGGAAAAAAGCCAGATTTACCATCACCAAATTCATTATTCGTTTTCTTCTTTATCATTTACTGTTATCCACCTAATGGCTCCCTAACATTCAGGTTTTGTTAATAGTTACAGCCACCTTAGGTGCAACAATGATGGGTGAAGTTCAAAGTCTGTGTGTGTGTGTGTGTGTGTGTGTGTGTGTGTGTGTGTGTGTGTGTGTACTTTATATACTTTGAAACACAAAATAAAAGTTTAATTGGTGTTTGGCTGCTGAAATTGTTATTAAAGATTCTGAGTGCTCCTTTTTTTAGAATTTTTGGTAGAGTAAGTAGGTCTTCCATTATTGACCAGAATATTATCTTATTAAATGAGTGTAGTTGATTTAGTTCACTTATCAATGAGATAATAATTCTAGCCTTAGGGATAAAATATGTTCTTTGTAAAAAAATTAAGAATGTGCTATAGAATTCAAGGAATGACAGTATTAAAGCATTCAAAGTTGCATATACTAAATGAAGAAAAGCCACCATTTATCATTGATATAAAATCTGCTCCTATCTAAAGTGGCAAAATTGTGTGTCACATGCAATGATTTTTTTACTGTTATATCAGCAGGAAACTTAAATGACATTTCTCAAAAGTACCCATAATTTCAAACATATAAGTCATATTTATAAACCTCATTTTACAAGTATATATGTATATCCTATTAATGTATAGATATAGGTAGATGATATAGAGACAGAGATAGAGAGATAGAGATAGAGATAGAGATAGAGATAGAGATAGAGATAGAGATAGAGATAGAGATAGAGATAGAGATAGAGATAGAGATAGAGATAGAGATAGAGATAGAGATGTAGGTATGCATATCCTGTTAGTGAGTACACATTTTCTGCCTGACTCACTCAGGTACCTCTTCCTTCATGAAGCCCTGCCAGGTCGCCCTGATTGTTCATGTTCATTCCATGATTTTTCGCACATTATATTGAGAGGAAGCATGACATAGTCAAAAAACAACTGGCCTTGAAGGGGTCAAGATTTGCTTATAAGTCCCAGCTCTGAAATATACTGACAATATTACCCTGAGCAAGTCACAAGCTCTAGGGGTTTTTTGTTTTTCTTATGACTATAAATTGTTTTGATTTCTTCAGTTCAAATCAGCAGCCAAAGAACCTGAATTAAAATGTTGACTATGTGACCATCTTTGTCACCTTAACTAAATCACTCAACCCCTATGGTCCTATATTATTCATCTAGAAAATGAGGAGGTTGGAGTAGATGTTCTTTCTAGTCTCTTCCAGTTATGAATCTATGATATTAAAGAATCCCTCCCTTGTCTAAATAAATTAAAACTTTTTTTATTGCCTGCTATGTGTTAGACACTCCTGGGCCCTCGGGTGGGGGAATATTAGAATTAATGAATGAATACATACATATACACATGCACATGCATATGTATTCATGTTATATGTGTATGCATGTGTGTATAATACAGGGTTTTCCTACCCTAAAAAAAAACATAAATTTTGTTGGGAATGATAAGACATTGGTCTATAGAAGAGATAAAAGATACCTTACTATATAAGACAGGTTTGGAAGGATTAGGGATTTTGTTTTGGAGTTTTTTTAGGATATAGAGGAATCTAGACATAGGATTTCACTGGTTTGGGGAATTCCTGATGAGGAAATCCTTTCTATCAATGCTGACTGACACCTCTTCTGTACTTCTGTAAAGCTGCATATTACAAGTACCAAATTTAGAAGTTTGGAGCAGGTTAAGATCACCATGGACTAGACTAGTTAAAGAAGACTTCACAAAGAAAAACATGCTTTAATTGGCCCTTAAACCAGACTTATACACGAATATATGGGAGGAAGGGTGAATGGATTCCAACTGGGGAAAGAAAATGGACTAAAGGACAGAGTCAGGAACAAGTGAGTAGACCACTCTGCTAAAATTTGGCAATAGAGAGAACTGAATCTTCACAGTCATACATTTTGAATGGAAAAGTAATCTATCAAAAGTTACTAAGATAATAGAGCTTTGTTTATTCCAACATATTTATCTAGGGTTGTATTGTGTGTTTTTTTTAACTAGAATTAATAAGTCATTAAACACCATTGGAAGCTCAAAATAACCATCTACTCTCAATCACCTCCTGACTGAAAACTCTTCTCTTATCTACTCTTTGAGTGCCAGACCTAGTTTGATGTAGACAGTACAGAAAGGATACAAACAGCATCTAAAAATGTCATTTTTGACTAGGGCAGTCTTGTCATGTAAATCAGAAATGAAAAGAGGGAGTTTTAACCCCCAAAGTAATCAAGAGGTCCAATAGCCGGAATAAACCAAAAAATCATTCAACTGTGTGCTGCCTGCTCCCTTGAGAACAAAATAGTCCCACTCTTTTCTCCGGGTGGCAAGTTTTAGTTTTAAGCCTAGAATTCATTATAGAGAAAAAAGAGGACAGTTCATCGAAACAGTGGTTGTCTACTTATTAGAAACTACCTAGATTTCTATGGGTCTTTTGACTGAATGCAGCAGACTTCCATATACAGGTAATTCTTCCCTCAGGCTGCATGTTTAACTCTTACCTATGTAAATTGTATAATTTAAACTGTCTACAGCATAGTACAGAATGGTATTATGCTACATTGCACTATACCATATCTAGTGAGAGTTAGGATTGTGTTATGCTTGAGTTAGAAAAAATGATTTGACAAATCCACTCCCAATAACACATGTTCTGTGGATATTGTCTGCCAAAAATGTTTCCATTTACTCACAGTTAGGTTTCATACATAATTGCTCACTTGTTTGTCTTAGGACATAATGTCAGCTTGAACTGCATGATATGATATAATCTCATCTAGGTGTATAATGAATTTCAATTATCTAAGAGCTGTTTATATTTGGAGACATTTTACTTCTTAGGAAAATTTTATCTCGGTAAAAAGGAAACTTGAGCCATTAAAAATTACAAATCAATGTTAGCTTTCTTATCATTTTAATTTTTTTTTTTACTGCCTGATAGTATTTAGGTGAAAAAAATCACAAAAGATAGGTAAACTAAAGTCCTAATCAGAGGCTTTTGTAAATCAGTGAATGTCTTGATCATCTGTGGACACCTGTTAAAGTGAGAATGCTCAATCAAAAGTGATGAGTCTGTTGAGAGACTTAGAAAAACCGTTTGAGAAATTTGGTAGACACAGGTAGTCAATGGATATTTAATGTAGCATCTTCAAGTTCTTAGGAATGTCCTTGGGGAAAAGAACAAGACACAAGTTGAAAGGGAGATGGTTCAAACAAGTGAATATTGAGGATTTTAATAGCAGTAAGTATAGGGCAAAAACACCTGACAAATCAGGATTGTGGAATGGATGTTACATGCTCAAAAATGTGTTTCTACTTAGAATAAGATATTTGAATTTTGCTGGTTGTGAGGAAAGAAAGAACCATAATAGTTATTGTATAGCCACTTTTACATTCAAAAAGTGCTCCCTAGAATTATGTTTTCTTCTACTTGCAATTATTGACTAGTAGCAGCAGTAGTGGTAGTAGTATGTTTTTTTTTTAATTCTAACTTATTCTCTCATTTCTTAGCAAATATATTTCCAGCCACCAGTAAAAATTACTTTCCCAACATCTATCTTTCATTGTGTACCATTATGAATGTGGTAAAAATTATTTGTGATAAAATTATTACTGCAGTTTTTAGCTGACTCATTTAGGAGGGGCCATACCTGGCCCACCCTGAAGTTACATATATTACTAAGGTCAGAAGGATAGCTCTCCATAGACAATTTTTTGAAGGACTTCCCCTTTTCGGGGAGGAAAGATTGAATGTTCCTTTAAGGGAGGCAGAGAGTTCTTCCAGAATGCTAGGTTCTTGCGGAATGCTGTGCTCTCTCTCTCTGGAGTCTGCTGTCATGGTGGTGTGAGCACCTGTAGACTATCTAGGTTTTGGCGAGTTGATTACAGAAAACCCTAAATTCCTTTGAACTATCTTAATTGGAAATGATCTGGGGATTGCATAGGTTAAGTTTAGAGTTAAGAGTATTTATCTGTATTTCTTTTTTTCCTATTTCCTTATCTTTGATTTTTATTAGTTTTACCTTTGTTGTTTAATTCATTCCCAAGTAATAAAAACTGATCCTTTTGTGAATTAAAGCTCAAAGGCTCCTTTCTTATTGGCCTGGGAGAAATATCTAAAAAGGGCAGTTCAGAGGGGAGGGTGAACCTAAAAGGTCCCTCATTATTTCTGGGACTCCAATATTAAGGCGAGTCACCCAAATAATGCTACGTATATCAAATTTTGGCCCTCACATTATGTAATAAATTTTGAAATACCAAAAAAGCATGTTGATCAGGTATGCTACAAATCTGTTACATAATCTCTATTGGGCCCTCATTGCCCCCTTTTTTTTTGCTCTCCTGGTAAATTCACTACCAAACCTTTTCATCTCTCCTCAATTCTACTACCAGAATTCTTACCCCGGCCCTCTCAAATAAGGAACTTGCCTTGCTGGATATTGAACTCTCTTCCCTTACTTTTCTAAACTCCTTGAAAAAGCCATTCATAATCCATGCCTCCACTTCTTTTCCTTTCAGTCTCTTCTAAACCCCCTGTAGTATGGCTTCCAGCCTCATCTTCCAACTGAAACCAGCCTCTCTAAAGTTATTGGTCACATCTTTAATTGTCAAATCTAATGGCCTTTTCTCTGTACAACTTTTTTTTTTTGGTGAGGTAATTGGGGTTAAGTGACTTGCCCAGGGTCACACAGCTACTAAGTGTCAAGCATCTGAGGCTGAATTTGAACTCATGTCCTCCTGAATCCAGGGCTAGTGCTTTATCCACTGTGCCACCCAGCTGCCCCTTTTACAACTTTTGATAGTATTGATCACCCCTTTCCTCCTAGGTACTCTCTCTTCTCTAGATTTTTGTGATACTTTTCTTTCTTTGTTCTCCTATGAATCTGTTCTATTCTTCTCAGACTTCCTTGCTGGTCTTCATCTAAGTCACACCCACTAAATATGGCTCTGTCCTGAGTCCTACTCTCTTAATTTTTCTCCCACTATATAACTTGATGACCTCAGTGCCCATGGCTTCAGTTATCATCGCTATATAAATAATTTACAAATCTGTCTATCTAGCCTTAGTCTCTCTCTCACCTCCTGGTGTCATTGGTTTCCTTGAAGGCTCAACTCAAATTCCACCATCAACAGATCTTTCCCAAACTCCCTACCCCCAACTTTTTCTACTCGTGTCTTCACTGAGATTACCTTTTATATGCTACATACATACATATGTTGTATATAACTAGTTACATGTTTTCTCTCCCATTAGAATGGGAACTCCTTTTAGGTCAGGTTCTTACCTTTCTTTGTATCCCAGTACTTAGCACAGTGCCTGACACATAGTCAACACTTAATAAATGTATGTTGTTCAATCAGTAATTTAGAGTGATTTGGATACTATTAAGTAAACTTAACTGACAACTAAGCTCTGAGTTTCTCTCCCTTTTAAAAAAAGTGGGGTAATAGATAACCCGAAAGTTCTTGAGCAGAGTAGTGTTATGGTCATGCCTATGCATTAAAGCAGAAGTGAGCTCTCCCTCTCTCCTTCTTTCCCTCTTCCCCCCTCCCCTCTCCCACTCTCTCACCACTGTCTTGTGAACTCCCTGGCTTTCTTCAATTCCAACCATCCATGGAAAGCCTTCCTGGATTCTCCTTAATTCTAGTGCCTTCTTTCTGTTGATTACCACATTTATGCTGTATATTTCTTGTTCGTGCATAGTTGTTCACATGTTATCTCCCCCATTGGCCTGTGAACTCCTTGAGAAGAGAGCCTTTCTTTGTATTTCCAGTGCTTAGCACAATGCCTGGCATACAGTAGTACTTGATACATGTTTATGGACTTGATTTCATAGGGAATAATAGATTTCTAAAGAACCTTAAAATTGACAAGCAAGATGTCCAGCCTTCCTTTTTTACCAAAAGATATAAACCTGTCAAAACTTACTTCTTGAGAAGTATCATCATCCCTTTGCCATGCTGTTTATCAAATGGCAAAAAAAAAAATGGCTTTCAACAATATCCTAGAAAGCAGCTGATAAACAATCATTGATGTGATTTTGTTTTGGTCCAGACCTATGATTTCACTTGGTACCCACCAATAAGAAAACTCTAAAAATGTATATTGGCAACTTCTCTTCAGCTTAGAGTTTTAAAGAATGTCTGAAGTGATATTTGTAAGAACTACAGCTTTTGAAGTAGGGTAGCAAAGCAGTCCACATGGCCTTTTGAATTTCAACCAGATAATGTACATGCTTATGGTGTAGTGGTTCTAGGATAGATCTCAAAGCATTAGTGATTGTCTTCACTCAGGAAATGTGGCAATAGAAAGTGTTGAAAAACTGGATTCCTGATATGTATCTATGTATTTTTAAAAGCAGGAGATTTGGTAGCATGGAGCACAAATCTCAGCCAGAGACTGAGATTAAAGCCCTTGGCATTCCTAGAAGAAACAATCTACTTCTTATTGGCTTACTAGCTTTTATCGCATTAAATGACAATATTAGTTATCAATAGTAAGGAGCAATGACATTCTAAAGCATAAATTCTATAATTTGAATGATGGATTTTTCCTTTCTTTTTTTTTTATTAGCTTATAACTAAGAGGTACTCATACTGACCACAAAGGCAAGGAGAAAGCTGATTCTATTCAGTGATTGGAATGCATTATAAATGTTTTCTGTCTTTTTTTAACCATATGGTTGGTTTGATGGATTTTATTTATCTTTGATCTCATCTCTTTGAATTTATTAATTCAGATTTTAATTGAGTTTTCACAAGGTTTACATGTCAGAAGACAAGAATTTTCTGTTGTAGATTTAAAGTAAAAAAAATGCTAAAAAACAAAACAAAACAAGGTGGGAGTAGGTACTTTTGAGATCATCTTGTTTAGTTCTTTCATTTTATAGATGAGGAAGGTGAGGCTTGGAAAAATTGTGCATCTAACCCAAAATCATATTAATTCATTTCATCATAGGAAGAAACTTACTTTGTTTTTAACTACCAGCATTTTATACCAGGCCAGCCCTCTAATAGATAGGATGAGGATGAAAAGTTGCCCCTTTATTCATTTCAGTAGACACTTAATAAAGGTTTATTGAGTGATTGGTTGGTTGATTTTATCCTATTTTGGGTCAAGGACCTGCAATTTCATTGCTCCAAGAATTCTTGATGTGAAAATTGTTATACAAAAATACACATCATAAAACATCTGAGGCTTACTATTTTAGACAGCTGCCTGGGATTAAAGAGAGATTGTTTTGTTCTCATGGTTACACAACTAGCAAGAATCAAAGGCAGGATTTGAACCCAGGTCTCCTTACTACAAGTCCATTACTCTATCTACCATATCATTTTTTTTTTTGGTGAGGTAATTGGGATTAAGTGACTTGCCCAGGGTCACACAGCTAGTAACTGCCTGAGGTTGGATTTGAACTCAGGTCCTCCTGAATCCAGGGCCGGTGCTCTATCCACTGCACCACCTAGCTGCCCCTCTAACATATCATTTTAGTTGTCTGTATATACTTTTTTTAAAAATCCATTTTTGTCTATCCCAAATAAGCAAACTTATTGATTGTTCTTACTTAAGGGTATACCCTTCCTAATTAATTCAGAACTTCACTTCAGATACTACTATCAATTTTTACAACTTGGAAATAAGGTACAAAGAGAAAAGAGACTTAAGTCTGTACTGTGTTTACTAAGGACTCTGTGAATTGATAGATAAGTGCATCTCGACCTGCATACTTATTTTACAGTTGACAAAACTTAAGCCAAGGGAAGTTAAATGATTTGTCCACAGTCACACAGGTTGTAAGTATCAGATGGTTCGAGTTCAAGTAGAAGAGGTCATGTCATTGTAGGGCTCTAAGTAGGCTAGATAATAATGGCTTAAATAATGGCTAACATTTATATCACACTATGTACCAGGCACTGTGCTAAGTGCTTTACAATTATTATCTCATTTGATCCTCAAAATGACTCTGGGAGGGAGGTGTTATCATTATCCCCATTTTACAGATGAGGAATCTGAGGCAAACAGAGGTTAAGTGACTTGTCCACAGTCACACAACTAATATGTATATGAGACAAGATGTGAACTCAGGTCTCCATGATCATGTATGTATTAGTTAAGCTTGTTGATGTCTGAAATTCCAATCGATTTTGTATTTCCTCAGAAGTTATATATGAAGGCAAGAAGCTACTAGCTTTACATATACAGAGATATTAATGAACTTTATTAAATCTCCTGGCTTCATGAAGATAATATTGTGGTAAAAAACAGAAGTTTTAGCTGAATCATTTGAGAGTTAAGCGCATGCTACTGAAGTAGAT
The DNA here is from genome assembly GCF_019393635.1 of Dromiciops gliroides. Taxonomy (NCBI): domain Eukaryota; kingdom Metazoa; phylum Chordata; class Mammalia; order Microbiotheria; family Microbiotheriidae; genus Dromiciops; species Dromiciops gliroides. Next base: position 225,127,814 of record NC_057861.1, on the reverse strand, counting down.
TTTGAAGGACCGCCCTTTTGGGGAGGAGGCGTGCGCCTGCTGCTGCCTGGAGAGCATGGCCAAGCACACCGTACTTCCAGGACGCCGACTTAAAACTCAGAGTAGAACGGAAGTTCACTCTCTGTCTCACTGACTCTGGCGTCTCATCTTAGCTTTGGTGATCGGCTCTGGTTCTCGGCCTGGCAGGTGAGTTTTATAAAAGAATATAGACTAAGCTTAGATCTAAGATTATTCATTTGTATTTCTACTTTCCTATTTCCCTAATTGGTTTCACCTTTTTGTTATCTAATTAATTCCCAAACAATAAAAACTAATCCCTCACTGATTAAAGCTCAGAGGCTTCTTTTCCTTAGTGGTCTGGGAGATATATAAGGGAAAAGTTAAAGGGGGAGTTTAATGCTCTTATATCCAATTTTAAATCTCACAGTATTATGATAAGAATACTGTGATAAAATAATGGGATTTAGCAGATACTCAAAGGCCTACCTGGAGATTAATCTAAACTGATTGAATTAAGTGAGAGTGATTGACTGCTGATTAGCCTACTTCAAGTTAACTAGATTATAAGCACACCTGGCTAGCCCTTAAGAAGGTATTGTTCTCAGAAACTAAAGACTGAACTCAACTTGAGACCACCTTCAAGGCCAGTGAACCAATGGATTTGGATGATGCTAACCAATCAGCTTGAAGCAGTGTGTAAGGACTGCCTCTGCTCCAGACCTATAAAAAGTTTCCACACTCAGTTTGAAGAAGAGTTCATGATTAAAGCAGGCTCATGGCTGAGGACTTAAGGAAGAACTGGACCAGACTGGAACTGTAGGCTAGATAGGCCTTTTCTTAACTTTCTGAATTCCAAGTGCATAACTGTTATGCTTTAATAAATGCTTAATGCCCAAAGACTGGTGCTAAAGCTTCTAACTTAAGGCGACCACACAATTTAGATTTTAAAGAACACAATACTAAGCAGTCAACAGCACCAGAAATTCTGTCCTCCCTTCACTTAGCTCAAAGGGTTTGTGCATGTTTTCCCACATGACTCAAAGCATTGGTCCTTTATTGCATTTACTCTGTTCTTTCCTTTATTTATTTGTTTATTGTTTTGGTGAGGCAATTGGGGTTGAGTGACTTGCCCAGAGTCACACAGCTAGTAAGTGTCAAGTGTCTAAGGCCAAATTTGAACTGAGGTCCTCCTGACTCCAGGGCCGGTGGTGTATCCACTGTGCCACCTAGCTGCCCCTGTTCTTTCCTTCTAATCCAAGAAGATGATTTGGTTAGATTTCAGTGACATTTGAAAGACAAGGAACAAGGAAGGGAAGGGGCTTAAAATTTTACACCCCGCCCCATACACACACTTCTCTGCTCAATCATCCCTGTGTACCTTTCTATAAAGGTTACCTTGTTGGTTTTGCTTTTGTTTTGGGGGAAAATCAAATTTTCTGTTATTTGCACTTACTTCATTCAGAAGACTTTAGAAATAATTGTAAAAGTCCTAAAACATTTGTTATGCTTTCATATTATCTAGTTCTTATTTTACAAATTAAGTTAATACTATTCATATATTACCATCATATGAATTTTATGTCCCTTTTCTTCCTACAAGAAACTAATACACCTTTCCCATTTTATTATTTTTCCCTCCTTCCTCACCCCCAAATTCTGTTTTTTAAATGTCAGATATCTTTTTACTTTTATTTTTCTAACCCAAGTAGATTGAAAAGCATCTCAGAAACACATTGTAAGATATTACTGATGATTTTTATGGGGCATGACCATGCATTTCACAGAAAATCACAGACATTTCATATAAAATGGTGCTATAAATATGTAGCTAAATTTTTTCATTTTAAATGTTGTAGAACAGAATACTATTACCTCTCATCAAGAGCTTTCACAAATTCTCAAAATAATCTGATATGCAATATTAGAAATAACAGAACCACCTCCTGGTAATGCACTGATAGTAGAATTCTTATAGCTATACAGAGCTTTGAATCCAGTGTTTGACTCTTGGCCCATTTGGTAACCCTGTCTTAGGAATGAACATTTCTTTCATTTTAATATGTTGGCAAGGTTAATAATATTTGCAGATATTTTTCCTGTGTTTTGAGATGTTAGTGCAAGTTGGAACATGCCAACTTGACATGTTCTAAAATGAGCCAGTTTATCTTGAGTTTAGCCTGCAAATGCTGTAGAGAGTACTTTTCCATTGGGATCTGAATGTAAAATAACTGAAGCAGATTGAAGTTGGCAGTGACTAATGAAGTCTTGTGAAGAAGTCAGGCAAGTCAGTGGGTTACCACATAGCATGGATTGGAAAGAGAGAGAGGGGAGAAAAGAGGCCTCTTTGTCAACAGTATGTTCTATTTCCCCTCAACACCGTCCTTTCATCCCCCTTCCAGTCTTCACTGGGGAGGGAGACAGGAAGATGGAGCTTAAAAGCAAATATTTCTAAGTACATTTTTAACATAAGATATTATGTCCATAACATATATATTCTTCATACTATAGATGATTCCCAGCTTTCTTGTTTAATGAGCCATTTTAGTTGCCTAAAGGTGTTCTACATAACAATACTTTCAACCAGTTGCACAAAATTATGAAGATGGAATTCTAGCTAAAATAAGCATGAATTAGAATTGTAGTAATTTTTCTCTGAACATTACTTCTATCTACCTAAATCCATTGTTAAGTTTTTATAACAGTAAGGGATCAGTAATATATATATAATGGCAAACTGCCTTCTTAGAACAGCGATGCGCAGTAGGAATGATTACTGGTTTGTTTGTTTGGGTTTTTTTTTGTCAGAATCTTTATATACCTACACAAACATGCACATATAAAGATTATATGTGATATCTGCTGTCTTTGAGAAAAATATGGACCTTTTATATAAATGTTATATAAGCTTTACTTTTTTTTCTCTTGTAATATCATTTGTGGAGTGATTTTAACCTTTAAAATGGTTTTAAATAACAATGCATGCTATATTGCATTTAGAAGATCATTCATATACCATTTGCTTGTTACATTTTAAAGTGTTTTGAAATGAACTGGAGATCTTTTTTTTTTTTCTCCTTTCGGGTTAACTCTCACAGCCTGTGTGCACATATAGAGCAGCAAAGATTTGTGTTTTCCAGCTCATTAAACTGACAGCAGAAATTAGTTTGTGGTATTAAAAACTAAAAAGTTAAATTACAGCTACACGTGTCCTCTATGCAATGGGGCGTGTGGACCATGTTTGATTTTAATGTTTGCTATAATGGGGAATTTAAATTACAATGTTTGTCAAATCTCTAATCTTTGTTTCAGAGTGGAATATTAATTACGCTTTTAACTATGAGAGGTAAATAAAATGAGCATCCACTGCCTGCCTAAGGGTAAATTGCAGATTACTGACAACGTGACATAGTGCACTAAATGTCAGTTTTGTCAAACAAATTTAGAGGAACAGTTAAACTATTAGCTTCCTGTTGTTCCAGGGGCTTTTTTTGAGGCAAGCGACTGTTTGGAGCAGCAGGGGCACTGTGCTGTGTGGAACACTAACAGAGTTAAATTGAATAAACGAGATGAATGAGGAGACAACACTACAGACGCACTCAATTAGTTTATAACTGTCTATTAACTTCTGTGGGTGGTTTTGAATAAACAGCAGATTAACTATTGCATTTTTTCGTTTTTTAGCTTGGGGAGCCATCTGAAAGGGGCAGTGTGGCCATGCATGTTCAAAGGGAAATATGAATGCAAATCTTCATTTTCTTTATCCTCATTCTTCCATCTACTATCACAATTCAACTTGCATAGCATTGGCAAGTATTATCGCAAAGAGGGGAGAGAAAAAATACTACTTTTAGGAACTGTTCAAAGTTAAAAAGAACAAAAACAAAAAAAAGAACCTATCTGTGCTTCATTCTTAAGATAGCACTATGATATATCCATCATACCATCTTCATGTTTATCAGACTGGATTTACTTCCTTCTCTATCACTTGGAGGTATGGTGCCAGTGATGTGTTCCAAAGAACAAGAGGTTCTTTGGGGTTTCCACATGTGTAGTGGTATTAGAAATTCAAGTTTATTGTTTGGGAAGTGTCATCAAGAAGATTCATGTTGTAAGCAGGGTTAGGATATATGAATGCAAAGCCCTCTTCCAACTATAGGATTCTGTATTAAATATGAGCTGATTCTTTGTACTTACATAGTGTGCCCTTCATGGCTTGGGCCAAAACCCCTTTTGTTAACAACACAGCTAGAATTCCTTTTGTCAGAAAGTAGAAAATGTGGAAGGTGAGCTCAGGGATAAGAGCTCAGTAAACTCAAGAGAAGAGTAATATGCCATCTTGCAGGACTTGTAAAGACAAACCTTTCTACCGATAAAAGCATTATTTCTTTTTGTCAGTGTTTGTATGGTAATTTCCTTGCATGCCCACCCACATAATGAATTGTAGAAGCAACCCACCATGCATTTGTGAAGTTGCTAGCAAGAGAAATGTTAAAATAAATGAAATAAAGATGATGAAAAAAAGCATATTGATAAGGGGTGGGGAGAGAAAACAAAAGGATAGAGCAAGCAAGGACAAAGGGATTAGGGAACCTCTGACTGATAAGTGCAGACCCCAAAGCCTTGTCACTGATCCTGAATTTATACCCTTCAGAGTGCTGCTCTTGCTTGCTTTTCATTGGGCATGTAGGTATTATAAAGCCTGTCATTTATCAGAACCCTTTCTTATAGCACATGGGATTTGTAAAATACTGCCATTTTTCATCATGCAGAAACAACAGGATTTATTCTTGTTGATATGTTGACTGAACCAGGCAGAGAGATTTGGAAATGCAGTAACCACTGGCATGAATGGGGTGTTAACCATGTGGGGCAATCCTATAAGAATAGATTCCCTGGAGTTCATGACATAATGACACAATCAATACATTCACTTATTGACTATCATGTTAGGAGCTGGATGTGTGACTTCTCCTCTGGAAGATTAACTGCAGGGAAGGATACTAGATACTAATCCTAATAAGTATTATAATGGACTCCTATGACTGCAACCACTGGTTCATGCTGAGACATAATTATTTCACTTATTGGTTATCTCCTCAGTAACCTGGCATAAAACACTTGATCATTTTAATAATCACATTTACTTGTGACTGAGCTTAAGCAGTTACTCAAGATGGGAGCTAATAAATATTTTCTCCTTTATTATTACAAATAATCTGAGGGGGGTACTCAGTAGTCTAAAATGTTGAGAAATGTAAAGGAAGATAGGATTCCCTGCCCAATAGTTTTACTTTCTAGGTTGAGAAAATGGATGTTTTGGGTTTTGTTGGGGTTTTTTTGTTGTTGTTTTTTGTTTTGTTTTTTACTGAGAAGATAAAGTTATTGCCTAATTTGGACTCTACTTCCTTTTCCCAAGTCTTTTCAGGTGCGAATACAGCTCAGAGAGATTCTTATATTTGCAGACAATAGTTAGGGGAATTTGGCCTGTGAAAAATGAGCAAAGTTGTGCCAGCAAAAGAGGGATTGCCCAGAAGAGTGCCCTAAAAAATGCAAAAACCATAAGAAAGTTATTCTGAGAGTAGATTTGAAATAGGAAGCAACTGGAATAATATTTTAATACATAAAGAATAAGAAGAAGAAAAGGAGAAATATGAGATGTTCTGAAAAACTGACAATTTGCTGTCACTAGAGGAACAAATTTTCTAAGAAAATGTTTGTTTTGAGTTTTGTTGAGCATTGTTAGTTTTGAGCTGCTGATGTGTTTGCATGTTCAAGAGTTGGCTCTGAGTATGTGAGAGTGAACTGAGTATCAGGGCAGATCTGAGTTAGCCCTATGGGATGGTCTAACTGGGAAAGATTATAGATTAGATGGGAAAGAAAGCAATCAAAAAATGAAGCTTCTGAATGTGAGTGCTTCATAAAAGTGAGGGAGTGTGTGTAGGAGTGTCTTATATGTGGGGAGGGTGGGGAGACAGAAAGCTTTATGAAGAAGTAAAGGGATCAGAAAAAAAGATAAGTAACCCTCTGTTAGCCCTGGAAAGAATAAAAGTGTCAAACAAAATTGCTCTTGTGGGAGAAAATTATGTGATGGAAACTTTTTCCCCTTCAAAATTTTGGCTAGTGGAAGGATGTGGAAATGAGAAGAAATGTGAATAAAGGAGGTAATAGAAGTTTTCTACTCAACTAATGTTGCCAACATCCCTAGTCCTGAGTTCTGTCCCTGACTCTATTCATTCTCCTCTCTAATAACAGTCAATATAATCTTAATAATGTGCAGGTCTGATCACCTCATGTCCCAATATCTATTGGGTGAAATACAAACTACTTAGCCTGTGTGTAAATGAACCAAGAACACACAAGGAGGATAGGCCAGCTTTCTTCATGTATATGAAAAGATCTTGGGGGGCACCTAGGTGGCACAGTGGATAAAGCACAAGCCCTGGATTCAGGAGGACCTGAGTTCAAATCTGGCCTCAGACACTTGACATTTACTAGCTGTGTGACCCTGGGCAAGTCACTTAACCCTCATTGCCCTGCAAAAAAAAATGTTATAAAAGAAAGAAAGAAAAGATCTCATGTAGCTCTCTGTTTCATGGCAAAAGATGGAATTAAGAGCAGTGGCGGCGGGGGGGGGGAGTTTGCAAAGAGGCAAATTAGCTTTGATATAAGGAAAAATTTCCTAATAATTAGAAATATTCAAAAATGGGATGGGCTTCCATAGGACCTAGTGTTAGGTGGCCCTCCTCATAAAAGGTCTACATAGTTTTAGACTAGGAGGGGACCTCAGAGGACAGCTAGTCCAACCCCCTCATTTTATAAATGAAGAAACCAAATCCCAGAAGACTTAAATTATTTACTGATGGTTAGCCAGCAAGTAAAGTAGAGAGCACAGCCAGGATTTGAACCCAGGTCCTCTGACTCCAAATTAGTGTTTTTTCAACCATTCCATGGAACAGGCAATGATTAGATGAACACTAACCAAATATGTCATAAAAGAAATTATCTTTGGGCTGTAGATTGTGCTAGATGACTACCTAGGTCCTTTCCAACTCTAAAATTCTGTTATTCTGTGTTTTAAGACCCTTCCCCTCCCTACCCCAATCTATCATTCCAGACTTCACATTACTTCCTTTCATGTACTTACTGAATGTTCAAAACAAACTGAACTACATAACCAGCTAGCTAATCCTCCATTTTGGCTCAGTTTTCTTTGTGTCCATGCATTCATACAGGATATATCTCGCTCCTGCTACATTTTGAAATCTTCATCTCTCAAGAGTCAACTCAAATACCAGTGTCTCCATGAAGCTATCCTTGTTATCTCCAGCTACAAATCTCCTGCCTTACATAAAATCCTATGTCTAGATCATGGGCTTTTAACCTGAGAACAACCTGTGAACGTTTTTTATGTTGTGTTGCCTTGGTTTCTGTTTGAATTTTTAGAATTTTGATCAATATATTTCTATATAATGGTTTTATTTATAATCCTATGTATTTGTTTATGAATTTAAAAACCATTAATAAGAGATCCACAGGCTTAACCAAATTACCAAAGGGTTCCATGACACAGGAAAGTTTCAGAACCCCTGGTGGATCATTCTTTGCCTTTCTTCCAATATACCTTTTATCATATTCATGTGTTTATACACCCTATATACAGCCCCACAAAGAATTTAAAATCTAATGGGGGAAGTATAAAACATGTGCACACACAAATATGATTTGAAGTAGACTCAGATAAGGACATGGAAGGATCTAAACACAAGGATTTAATGAATCAGAGGGAAAACATTTTCACCTAAGGAAATGAGATGGCTTCACAGAGGCAATGAAGTACTGAAGAAAGAATATTGAAATTGCCATCAGGATAACTAAATTCCAATCTTACCTGTGAAATTTATTAGCTATGTGGCTAGTAAGAGGTCACTTAAATTCTCAACCTATTTCTTTATCTGCAAAATGGGGATAAGAACAATTGTAAAACATACACATATGTGTTTTATACACTTGGATGTTATCTTTCCTATTAGTGAGCTCCTTGAAGTCAATGACCACCAACTTTTACCTTTCTTTATATCTCTAGCATGTAACATCATGTCTTACACATGGTAGGCACTTAATACATGTTTGATAACTTACTACTTCTGTAATAATTTATTTATTGGCTCAGTACTGTTTCTCCTTGAATAAATTATCATGTATCATTCATTAAGTATCTATTATGTGCAATAGGTTGAAAATACAAAAATAGTTTCCTACTATGACTGAATTTATATTAGATGTATATGTAGTATAGATATAGATATAGATAATATAGATAAAATAGATAGATATAGATAAGGGCATAGTTAGGGGAGGCAGTAGCAGCTGGGGTGGAGTGGACAGGTATTAGGAAAGACCACATATTGCAGGTGGTGCTTGAGCTAAATTTTGAAGGAAGTTGGAGTCAGAATACTCATGACAAATATTGCTCTTCTCTTCATGACTTTACTATTTGTAGGAGCTGATATTTATTCATCTTTTCTCATAATCATAAGACATTTTCTGTGAATATGGTATAACTTCTCCCTCCTCAACTCCACATGCAAACATGCCAAGAGAATGTAAGTTCAATGACTTTATCAGGGTCACACAAGTTAGTAAGTAACAAAGCTGGGGTTTATCTCACCCTTTCCATTCCTGCTGTTACTACTTTATGTAATAGGCCCTTGCTACTTCAGGCTTGACCTATGAAAACAGCCTTCTAACTGATTTCCCTGCCTCCAATTCCCCCTATACACACATTTCTAATCTATCTTACATACTTCTGCCAGGGTAATCTTCCTCATAATGTCCCCTACTTTTAAATGTTCAGTTGCTTTCCATGGCCTACTGGATAAAATCTAAACTCTCCAGTTTTTTATTCAAAGGGCTCCACAATCTGCCTCCAACATAACTAGTCAACTCTTGTACTACCTGTGTGAACTTAGGCAATTCATTTAATCTGTGTTTCAAAATCTCTTCATCAAGATGAGGAGGCTGAACTAGATAATCTCTGAAGTCTCTTATAGCTCTTATCACTTTCTTAAATGTACTTTTTGCTCCAGAAAAATTAGAATACTCTAAAAATTGCTCATGCCCAGTGCCTTTGCCTATCTGATCTCCTATACTGGAAATACATTCTCCTTTATTGCAGTTCTTTTCAAATCTTCCCATACTTTAAGACTCAGCTAACATGTCAATTTCTCCATGAAGCCTTCCCTGATCTCCTTTCACTTTCGCCAAATAATCTTCTCCTTTGAAGTATCACTTTACACTTGTTATAAGTCCTATCATGTTCTAAATTGTGTTATTTTTTAAATTAAACTAAACCATACATTTCTATGATAGTAGGAAACATATGCATATGTATGTATGTGTGTGTGTCTCTCTCTCCCTCTCTCTCTTTGTATATGTATGTGTGTATACATCTTGTACTCATTACTACCTTTCACAATAAGTACCCAATTAATATTTGTTGAAAAGAAGTTTTATGTAAATTGGTACTTTACAATGCTTTAAGGCACTTGAAATGATTTATTTTCCAAAGTATTTTAAAACCCTTTCTCTGATCTTGTTTATATTATTACTTTTCTGTGCAGGTCCTTTCTTGATAGCTACTAAGACAAAAGAAAGTTTTTCTTCCTTAGTTTTCCCTATTATCCTCAATCCCTTGTCTATGGAGTCCTTAGTAATAAGATTTTACAGTTTTTGCAAATGTCAAATGTAATGTCTTGACCCTGTCAGTGTTCAAAAAATTTGCGGTCTGGTTCCGCAGTGAAATAATTCCTTATGACAGCAAAGTCATTCTTCAAGCAAAATTAACCAATAGTGAAATTACCAGTTAAGTTAATACTATTTTCTTTTAGTAAAATAAGTTAATAGAAAAAGATTGGTCGCAGTAATGTAGTGTGGTGGAAATCATGTAGTACTTGGAATGAGAGGACCCATGATTTCCTGTGTGACTTTGGGCAGTTCAGCCTCTCTAGGTTTCATTTCTTCATCTGTAAATGAGGAAGTTGGACTAGATGGACTTTCAGCTTTAAATCTCTGAAAATAGGGGCAGCTAGGTGGCATAGTGGATAGAGCACTGGCCCTGGAGTCAGGAGGACCTGAGTTCAAATCCGACCTCAGACACTTAACACTTACTAGCTGTGTGACCCTGGGCAAGTCACTCAACCCCAATTGCCTCACCAAAAAAATTTAAAAAAAAAACACAAAACAAAAAACGGTGAAAATAAGCTCCCCTTTTGAGAGGTACCATGATGTAGTGGAAAGAATCATGAGTGAAGAGATAACTTGAGTTTGAATCCCATTTCCAATATATCCTATATGGGCAAGTCACTTATAAACTCTTTCAAAGGTTTCATTCGCTTCTCTGTAAAATGGGGTTTAATATCCATGTCCAGTGGTATACTGGGTAGAGTGCTCTGCTGGAATCAGGAGGACCTGAGTTTGAATGCAGCCTCAAATACTTACTGTGTAACATGGGACAAATCACTTAACCTTTGTTTCCTTATCTTTAAAAGGGGGATAATAATAGCACCTACCTCCCAGGGTTGTTGTGAGGATCAAATGAGGTAATCATTGACAAGCATTTAGCACAATGCCTGACACATAGTAAGTGCTAGATAAATGTTAATTCTTATCATCATTAGTGTCATCATTCTCATCGTAAACTGTGCCCCTGTGACTGAAATGTTCTCCTTGCTCTTCTCCATCTCCAGAACCTCTGCCTTCACAGTTCAATGCCACCTCCTACAAAAAGCCTGCCTGAGCATCACTCTTCTCCCAGCACCTTCCCCAATCTCCCTCCCACTTTTTCCTTCCTTGTAATTACCATGCATTTAAAGCAATTGAATTGATTTCCTTAGTATAGGATCTCTAGCTGAAGACTTTCCTTTTCCAAAAGACAATCAGTATGTTCACAGAAGTGAATAGCAATATAGACTAGACACCTGTTAGTTCATTGGTATTAGGAACTCCCAGGTGAAAAACTGCTTCTACTAGTGCTGCTCAGCACTTTTTTTTTTTGGTGGGGCAATGAGGGTTAAGTGACTTGCCCAGGGTCACACAGCTAGTAGCTGTCAAGTTTCTGAGGCCAGATTTGAACTCAGGTCCTCCTGAATCCAGGGCTGGTGCTTTATCTACTGCACCACCTACCTTCCCCCAGCATTTTTAACAATACATAGTCCTAGCTTCCTACAGCACTTTGAGGTCAAGTGATTTGCCCAGGGCCACACAATCAATACCTGTCAAATGGGAGACTTGAACAGGTCTCACTGGCTCCAAGGCCAGCTCTCTATCCATCAGAAAACATCGCTTCTCTACTCTGTATTTTTTTAAAAATATATATTTAGTATTTAATTACCCCTGTATATATTCTTTCCTCCAAATATACTAGAGGCTTCCTGAAGGCAAGGACTATTTCATCTTTGTCTTTGTATCTCTATAGTCAATAAACATTTATTGAGCTACTATGCACAAGTCACATGTGTTAATCACTGGGAATACAAAGAAAGACAAAAAAGGAGACATACAAACAAGATATAAATAATAGAAATATATGTACATACATATATGGGATAACTTCATATAATCAATAGAGGTAAAGCACTATGATTAAAGGGGATTGGGAAAGGCTTGTTGTAGAATGTTGAACTTTAGCTGAGACCTGATGTGAACCAGGGAAGCCAGGAAGTAGAGATGAGGAAATAGAAAATTTCAGACATGAGACATGGTCAATGAAAATGCCCCAAATTGAAAGATGGACTGTCTTATGTGAGGAATTACAGAGATGCCAGTGTCCCTGGATCCCAGATTTTATTGGGATAAGTAAAATGTAAGAAGACTAGAAAGGTAGGAGGGAAACAGGTTATGAAGGGTTTTGAATGCCAGCAGATTTTAGATCTGATCAGTGCCTAGTAAATAATGGGATCTTTTTTCCCCCTGGGGCAGTGAGGGTTAAATGACTTTCCCAGGATCATACAGCTAGTAAGTGTCAAGTGTCTGAGGCTGGATTTGAACTCAGGTCCTCCTGAATCCAGGGCTGGTACTTTATCCACTTCACCACCTAGCTGCCCACTAATAAGATCTTATTAGATTATTAATTTCCTGAGGGCAGGGATTGTCTTTTGCCTCTTTTGTTTCCCCAGGACTTAACATAGTGTCTGGCACATAGGAGCTGCTTAATAAATGTTTATTGGCTGATTAACTTAATTGTACAGCCTTGAATCTTAAAATACTATACAATGTCCACTACTATTTTTTCTTAGTATATTATGTTAAAAGGAGATCTTTTCTTCTTTTATTTTTTTATTTTATTTTAAAATTTTATTTCAGTGTGTAACATAACACATTGAAACAAAATTATGATGTCATTCTAGGTCACATTACTTATAAGTTATCATTTATAGCCTCATGTCTTTGCTTTACAGGATACTACAGTAAACAAAATAGGTTAATGAAATGATAATAGGGGTGAGAAACTTATCCCGTATTCCCAATGTGCAGAGAGACTGTACCACAGTAAGTAGAGATACCATCTCAAAGCCAGTAGGACCTAAGTTCAAGTCCTGCCTCTGACTGTGTTATCCCTTGTCAAATCACTTAACCTCTCTCTCTCTCGGTGTTTTGAGATTATATGTTGCACCCCATTTCAGGTTGCTGAAGAAAAAGATTCTGGCAATACAGGAGAGGAGCTGGTTGAGCTGAGTTATCTCTTTTCCAGTGGAATAGCTCCTTCACTATGCATTGTCTTGTATATATTCATCTACGTATAGCTTTTCTGATTTTCTGTTTTGCTACCAAATTGGATAAATGGTTGTTTTGTTTTTGTTTTTTTTGCAAAATGACAAAAACAAAAACAAAAGGCTGTTGCATAAAGGATGCTAAACTACATTGTTAAAGGGAGTTTTCTTACCTTGGAGCTCCCCATCCCAGTGAAATCAGAAGTCCAATCCAAACATTTCAAATGTTCACTTCCACAAACACATACCACAGTACTGAATCCTTGAATTTAATATTGAGATTTAATTAAAAAAAGAAAACTTTGTAAATTATTAGCAGCTCTCAATTCATAGAGTTTTCACAGCATTTGTTTTTTATTCTAATTATGATTTGCCCAATAAAATGTAGAGACTCACCATGATATAGTCATTTGTAGATTCTTCCATTTGAAAATATCCCATTGCATATTGACTAATGAAAATACGTTTCATTGCTAAGAAAGCTACCTCAAAATGAAGAAACTATGTTGATGTGTTATTTATAGCTTTGATTTCCCTCAATAAATTTAACTGCTCAAATTGCTTAAGATTCAGCCCATGAAAATTAGGATGCAATGTAAGAGATGGGTACTTATGTCAGAAGCCAATCCATTTAATAAAAGCAAATATGAAGGCAAGAGTTGGAAGATTAAGTTATTTTATAACAACCAAGGGAAAAAAAGTTACCTAGTTTTGTTTCATGTGCCTGTACAGCTATCACAATATTTCTCTCCCATCCATTTGATGTGTTTGAAGTGCAGAACATTATTGCATGATGCAGAATAGTTAATTGTGTTTGCATTAGTTGGAAGAAAAAATTCTGCCTCAGAGCTGCAGAAAATCAAAAGAGACCTAGGAGCCTGCTGAGGACATATCCCCTGCAAGTTGTAGGCTCTGCTCTCCATTAACGGTTCCCTGATAAGCAGCCGGCTTTCTTGAATGATTAAACCCAATTTTTTCAAGATACTAATTAGTTGAAAAACATAATTTGAAAGTCTGTCTTAAATTTCAAGGAATGCCTTTCATGTCTATGTTGTCTGGCACCAAGAATCACACAGACATCACCTAAGCAGGGCCCTAGTGTCTCTCTTCATTAGAATCTTTTGATTCTTTGGGAAAACAAAAAGGGAGAGGGGGAAGAAAGGGGTAGAAGAGAAGTGATGACATTAAGGAGTAAAAGCAACTCTTTCATGATTAAGGGATAATTATTTTAAAATATTTTCCTTTTTCAAAAGCTACCAGTTTATGATAATTTCTTAGCTATGTAGTTGGATGAGGTTTTTCAGTGCCTTGTTGTGATCTACACATTTAAGTTTGCCTTTCTATCAATAACCATTTAAAAGAAAGAGCTAAGTAGGTTTTTTATAACTTAAAGGCAGCTTTATTTGTAGTGTTGGTAGACTCTGATTTATATAGTAAGGCTGAAGGTATTGTTCAGAGTGATATAGTATAAAGAACTGAGTCAGGAGTGCTATGTTACCTTAGGCAACTCATTTAACCTCTCTCTATTTCATTATCTTCATTTGAATCACACATGACACAACATTTTTTATTATTGTTTGTATGTGTATATGATATATCTCCACACTCTCTCTCTACATATGCTCTCCAAGGCAACATACATTCCTAGTGGTCTGGAACATCATTGACTATCAAATAGCTCAAACTATAAGTTTGGGAGCTCTCTTATACTTAATATGCACAAGACAGAATTTTAGTTTTTCCAAAAAACAACCAATTTCCAAACTTCCTTGTTTCTTTTGAAAGCCCCACCTAATGGTATTCAGACTTCTAGGTTCATAACTTCGTCTTTATCCTAAATTCTTCACTATCCCTCCACCCCTTTGTCGAATCATTTGCCAAATCTTGCAATTTGACATCTTTTGCATCCAACCCCTTCCCTGTCCTCAAAAGGCTACAAATTTAATTCAGACTCTTATCGCCTAATGCCTAGGCTATTGCTAACTTAGTTTCTGTGACTCATCCATCTTTCCACACTTCAGTCCATTCTATGTAAAACTACAAAAATAATTTTCTTTAATTGAAGATCTAATCATGTCACTTCCCCACTTATACTTCAATAACTCCTAATTCCCTCTATTAAAAATATAAATTCCTCTTTTTACCTTTTGAATACCTCTACAATCAAACCCCAAACTATCTTTCCACCTCATTAGACATTATCATCCCCATTTTCTATAATCTAGTCAAACTAAGCACTCTTTCACACAAATGGTATCCTGTCTCCCATCTCCATGCCTCTAAGTGTCTGTCCCTCATCTCTGAAAAAACATTCCTTCATAAAATATCTTGTAAACTCCCCCTTTGCACTTCAGGATGCAGTGCAAACATCAATTTATGCATGAAACCTTTCCTTATTCCATGACCAACCCCCAACTATCTTATATATGGTAGCATAGCATAATTGATAGAGAGCTAGCCTTGTAGCCAAAATCTATAAAATGAATTTCCACTTCTGACATATGCTTGTACTGGCCAGGTAACCTTGGGCAAATCACATAAATAGTTTTTGTTTTGTGGGGCAATGAGGGTTAAGTAACTTGCCCAGGGTCACCCAACTAATAAGTGTCAAGTGTGTGAGGCTGGATTTGAACTCAGATCCTCCTGAATCCAGGGATGGTGCTTTATCCACTGTGCCACCTAGCTGCCCCCACTTAAATACTTTTAATACTATACAACTCATGGTTGCAAAGATGGTGCCAACCTGCTTTGGCTGAAGGAATTCCCTCATCCAGAAGTTCCCTATATCAATGAAATCACAGGTCCAGTTTTTAACCCTCTTCTATCATCTTTATTGTTATTACGTATCTACTTATATGTGTACTTGTCTCCCCTGATAAAATGTAAGTTCTTTGAGATTTTCATTATTTGTCTCCTCAGTGCCTCTCCAAACAGGCATATAAGAAGTTCTTAGTAAATGCCTGGTGATTGGATTGTCATATTATTTTTACCATTGTATATCCAGCATCTAGCATTACATTATACATGGTGGTGTTTAATAGGTGTTTGTTGCATTTAGTTGAGTATTAGCCTAAAAGAATAGATAATTCCAATAGAAATGAAGGGGTTCTTTATAATGAATGCAGAATGAATAAATGAATCCAAGGATATTATAAATTTTGCAGAAATTCTCCAATTATATCTTAAATGCTTTGGACTAAAAAAGGCATTTTGCCAGATATTATCTCCTTCCTGACCCTGCTAATTTTAATTCCAGTTATTTTAAGGAATATTTCATCCATGCCTATGATTCATCCATCAAAAATTTGGTTTATGATGACTAATAGATTTATAAGAAATTCTATTAGGTTTTAATAAGCTTTTAAACACAGTAGTGACACAAATAGTGAGAGAACTGACTCAGGGAATGGAAGCTTGACTTCCTGCTCTAGGTTTCCAATCCTGTGTAAAACACAGCTTTTTTATACCTCATTTTATTATCTTTTGTAAAATATGGACAATAATATTTCCTTTTTTACATCTCTTCAAAGAGTTGCTATGCAGGCAGATAAAATCACTTCTGTGAATTTATGAAGCTCTTTTCTGAGAGGTGCTATGCAATACATTAATATTTTGGAGCTTAACATGCACATTTAAATGGGGATTTCATGGTCAGATTCTGATTCTGTGACTGCTTCCTAATAGGAGTCATATAACAGTACTAAGTATATATTTGATATTTTTCATTCCAAG
Organism: Dromiciops gliroides; assembly: GCF_019393635.1. Lineage (NCBI taxonomy): Eukaryota > Metazoa > Chordata > Mammalia > Microbiotheria > Microbiotheriidae > Dromiciops > Dromiciops gliroides. The sequence continues at coordinate 225,111,315 of NC_057861.1, read as the reverse complement.
GCTTCCAGACTACATGGAGCCCAGAAAGCATTATGCCTCTGGGTCCCACACATCAGGTGTCCTACCTAGGGCTCCTTTGAAATCCTTTCCCTGTAGTACATTTAATTCAAAGGTTTACTAATGTCTTCCTCTCTAGTCTACACTAAAATTCACCTACTTAGATGGATCTATGCTCCCCTCAGGGTGAGAACTCTCCCCACCTTTTCAGACTTCAACCTTTTCACACATGTTCCTTGAACGCATCATTGCCCAAAGCTTTCTGTAAATCCTCTCATTGTGGCTTTACTTTCATTATATTAACATCCCAAGGGCATGTAAGTTGTATCTAATTCATGCATATCATTTTTCCCTGGATAAATATGTCCTTGGTGATTTATTTTATTCTCCTTATTATGACAAGTGATCATTGGTAATATGATACTACCTAAAAATGCCTAATTTGTATCTTTCCACTGCCTTTTGTAATTTTGATTCTTATGAGCTCATGTTCCATTGTTCATTGCTACATAGCATTACCCAGAGAATACTGGTACTGAAAAGTTAGACATGATGCTCTGTGGTCTCTTTCAACCAAGGGTGTATTGGTAAATGTTTAAAAACTAGTTCTTAATGAATTCTTGAGTGAAGATTGAAACATGCTGTGTTTCTTTCTCTTTTTTCTTTTTAGTCATGGAAACCATCTCCACATTAGCTAGGTGTGAGAGAAAACAGATAAAAACAAAACTTCAGATTAAGGAATTGTAAAAAATACATTTTTCAATCTGTTTTCAGATGTCATCAGTTCTTTCTCTATAGATGGACTACAATTTTCATAAGTCCTTCAGAGTTATATTGGATCATTGCCTTGCTGAAAATAATCATGTGATTCCCAGCAGATCATCTTACACTATGGCTGTTATATTCTATACAGTACATTTCACTCTGCTACATTTCATGTACATCTTTCCAGGTTTTTCTGATAGTATCCTGTTCATCATAACTTTTTTGTTTGTTTGTTTGTTTTAATTTTTAGTGAGGCAGTTGGGGTTGTGACTTGCCCTGTCCACCTCTCCCCTTCCTCCTCCCCCAGTGAATTTCTCTACCCCTCAACCCTATTTTAAAGATGTCATCATGGGTTAGCTAGGTGGAACAGTGGACAAAGCACCAGCCATGGACCCAGGAGGCCCAGAGTTCAAATCCAGCCCCAGACATAAGACACCCCACCCTGCTTGCCCCCACAAAGAACAAGGATAAACCAAAAATAAATGCTGTACAAATATCATCCCTTCATCTTCATTTCAGACCTGTGTCCTCTAAGTGTATTCCTTTCAGCTACCCCAATACTGAGAAAGTTCTTATGAGTTTGAAGTATTATCTTCCCATGTAGGAATGTAAACAGTTCAACCTTCCAATATCCCTAATGATTTCTTCTTCCTGTTTAGCTTTTTATGCTTCTCTAGGGTCTTGTATTTGAAAGTCAAATTTTCTATTCATTTCAGGTCTTTTCATCACAAATGCCTGAAAGTCCTCTTTTTCATTGAAGTCCCACTTTTTCCTCTGAAAGAATATACTCATGTTGGTTTTCAATTTATTTCTTTTTCTTGCTTTTTTGCAACATGGCTAATGTAGAAATAAGTTTTTCATGATTTTGCAAATGAGTATCATATTGTTTGCCTTCTGAATGGGTATGGGGGAACTTGAAACTCAAAAAATTTTAAATGAGTGTAAAAAAAATTTTTAATTAAAAACTATCTCTTCAAAAATGCATGACAGGGGCAGCTAGGCGGCACAGTAGATAAAGCACTGGCCTTGGATTCAGGAGTACCTGAGTTCAAATCTGACCTCAGACACTTGACACTTGCTAGCTGTGTGACCCTGGGCAAGTCACTTAACCCCCATTGCCCGCAAAAAAAAAAAAAAAACCACACTGTATTTTAGGGGGTAGCTAGGTGGCGCAGTGGATAGAGCACCAGTCCTGGAGTCAGGAGTCCCTGAGTTCAAATCCGGCCTCAGACACTTAATACTTACTAGCTGTGTGACTCTGGGCAAGTCACTTAACTCCAATTGCCTCACTAAAAAAAAAAAAACAAAAAAACAAAAAAAATGCATGACATACTTTTAAGTTTAATCTACATTATTAACATTTTCTTCAAAGTCCAGACAGTCACCAAAACAATAAATCAAGTTTTGATTTGTAGAATTTGCTCAATTTTTCAAAGTGCAAATGCTTACATGGTAAGAGATGGCTCTGCTATATCCCTGCTTCCAGTTTTCAATTCTATGATCCCATGAATTTTGTACAATTAGCAGTTTGGGCTCATCAGAAGTATTGTATAAATCCCTAAACAGACTCTACATAATATTGCCTTCTTACTAAATTCTGTTTGAGATAGATTCCCCGATAGAATATAAGTTCCTTTAGAGTAGGGGTTGTTTTATTTTATTTTATTTTATATTTTGTATTTCTGTCTTCCAAGATGAGTACAATATCTGACACATAGTGAGCACTTAATAAATGCTTGTGATTCATAGATGTATTTCTCATGTATTTTATATAAATAGGTATTTCCTTAGTCATCTATCTGTTGAATTCAACTACATGTCAATCTGGACAATTTGTATTTTTCTATCCTTTTCTTTTTTGTTTTTTTTGTTTTGTTTTGTTTTGTTTTTTGAGGTATGGCTGGTTAGATTGATGATCTCTTTTACTATTCCTTTATATTTCATCAAGGAGTCTAGGAAGTACTCCAGAGCTCAATACAAATACTGTTGCAGTGTTATATAGAAAACTTTTTCATTAATAAGGAGCCCTTTTTAAAATTTTATTAATGCCTCTTGTTTTTACATCACAGTCATGTTTTATTATAATTCTCCATACCACTCACCTACTTGAACCTTGCCTAGTAACAAAGAAATGATATTAAGCAAGCCAGTCTACATTGAAATACTTTACAACACTCTGCAGACATTTACCCCCACTTCTCTACCAAAAGAAAGGAGGTTTACTTGGTTATCTGATATATGGGACCAAGAGTGGTTATTAAAATTATTCAAGAGTTTGGCTTCATTTTACTTTTCCTCTCATTCACATTATTTTAATCATTTTGTATATTGTTCTACTGATTCTTTTTACTTCATTCTTTATCAATTCATACAAGTCTTCCCATATTTCCCTAAATTGCTTGTATCTGTCCTTTTTCTAGAACAGTCAATACACATTTAAAACCCTACCATGTGCCAAGCACCACACTGTCAGAGGTACAAAGAAAAGCAAAAGACAACCAACCACTGCTCTTAAAGATCTCACAGTCTAATAGGGCAGGCAACATGCAAACAATAATGAACAAATAAGTCATATACATTATACAAAGTTGTCAACAAAGGGATTGAAGATTAAAGGATATCAGGAATTCTTCCTGTAGAAGGTGATATTTTAGTTGGGACTTGAAGTTAGCCAGGGAAGGCAGGAGAAGGAAATGAGGACATGACACAATTTGTTCACATTCACCAGTGGATGGATAACCAGTTAAAAAAAAAAAAGAAAGAAAATACCAAAAAATGTACTATGAATATAGTACATCAAGATCTTTGGGACCTTCCTTCCTTTCTTTGAATCAACATATGTGTTATGCCTGTATGTATGTATCTTGTATATCAAAGAGTTTGAACAATATAATGACTTTTCTCACATAATTTCACTGCTTTCCAGAATGGTTCTCCAGTTCACAGGTCCATCAAGAGTATGTTAGTGTTCCTTTCTTTCTCCAGTCATTCTAATATTGACTCTATCCATCTTTTATCATTTTTGCTGCTTTGATGGGAATGAAGTGAAATCTCTGTCCCTCTCACCTGTAAAAAAGCTCCCTTTTCACCTCCGCATCCTAAACTTCCTTTAAAGCTCAGCTCTGTTACAACTTCTTCCATGGGAACTTTTGTAGTTAGCAGTTTCTCTCTCTTCAAATCATTCTGCATTTATATTCTATATGTCATATATCCTCAGTAGAATGTAAGCTCATTTAGGGAAGAGGATGTTTCATTTCTGAATTGTGCCTCCATTGCTTGGTACAGTACATTGTACAGAGTTAGAATTTATTAGTGTAGATTAGATTTAAATTTGCATTTATCTAATCAGGTAGTGCTTTTGTTGTTATTCTATGCTGAATATCTTTCATAACACTAGTGAATATCATAAATAGGCACATATTTCCCTTTTTTGCACATCAATTGATGTCAACATCATATATAACTCAAGGGAGCATGTAGCTACACAATACTAATATTGAAGAATATTAAGTTATATATGTTCATATTACAATTGTGGCTGACTCCATAAAGAACTTCTCAATGTTGTGATTTAAGAACATTGCATGAATTAAAATAATAATAATGTAGTTACTTACTTTACATTCCAGTAGTGATATTTAAGCTCAGGTAATGCATGTTTGGGATGATTAATCAATAAATAAATAATTTATTAAGTGCCTACTATGTACCAGGTACTATGCTAAACCTAAAAGAGACAAAACACAGTCCCTGCCCTCACAGAGCAAACAATCTAATAATCTGACACATGGTAGATTTACAGAGAAGTTTATTTTACTGCTAGTAATATTTTTTCATTCAAAGATTAACTAATAACCTAATAAAAACAAATTTCATTTTGTCTTCTGTCCTTGAAAATTAGTTGGGAAAACAAAGTAACTTCTTATAACTGTATAGAAGGTTAGTGTTTTCCATATATATATATATGGAATATATATATTGGAATATATGGAGATATATCGAATATATGGATATATATGTGAATATATATCATCAGGGTTCCAACTTTCCATAAATGCCTAAACTAATGTTTGATTTCTCATATTTAATTATGAATAAGCAAAAGGAAAAACAAAATTTAAATAATCAAAATAAGACCACTGTTAATTACAGATGTAAAAGTTCTCAGAGGAGTCTCAACTCAAAGCATTACTCACTTAGAGTTGGTGTAGATAATGGGATGATTTCTAATGGCTGTTGCTAAGGATACTGAAGTTAAAAAATAAGACAAGAATTTTGGCTGAAGCTTTTAAAGTTTTGCTTGCTATAAACATAAAATCTTTATTATATCCATTTTCCACCAAAGGGAAAAAGCACATACCAATGATCTAGTCTTCCTATGTCATATCCAGAAGTTTCTTACTTGGCTGAATTTTCAAGATTTTCCTTACTCTTTATTCCTTGAATTTTTATTCAAAACATCTGTTTATATCTCTTTTTTTAAACTAGTATTCTGTTCTCTCATTTGATGAACCTGTAGTTTCTCATAATAAGCAATATGAATAATTTCCCTTCTAGATAGATCATGTACAGTTATCCCTAGTCCTGACATTCTTTTCATTTCACAGTGCACACTTGAAATGGAAAAGTTAAGTAACTTTCCCAAGATCACACAGGTAGGAAATATCAGAGCCAGGATTTGAACCGAGATCTTCTAACTCCAAATTTCATGTCATTTTTACAGTGAAACAATCCTTTTTCTTTTAAATTATTTTTATTTTCAGTTTTAATTTCTCTCCTTTCCTCTCCCCCCTTCCACACCCATCAAGAAGGCAAGAAAAAAATGATACCTTTTGTGCTCATGAAGTAATGTAAAATGTTTCTACATTAGCCACATTTTGGGGGGAGGGGTGAGAAAGGAAGGAAGGAAGGAAAAAATGTTTCAATCTGCATTCAGCACCAATTACTTCTCTCTCTGGAGGTGGATAGAATTTTCCATCATGAGACATTTGGAATTGTCACTGATCATGTATTTATCAGAGTAGCTAAATCATTCACTGTTGATTATTGTTGCAATATTGCTGTTACTATGTATAATAGTCTCATGGTTCTGTTCACTTCACTTTGCATCAGCTCATATAAGACTTCTTAGATTTTTCTGAATCTATTCTCTTAATTTCTTATAGCACACAAGTATTCTATCACAATCATATACCTGAACTTATTCAGCCTTTCACTGATTGGTGGGCAGTCCTCTTCATATTATGATTCTTTCCTAACACAAAAAGAGCCACTGTAGTATTTCTTTTTACACATGGATACTCTTTTATTGGTCTTTGATCTCTTTGTAGTACAGACTTAGTAGTGGTATTGCTGGATCAAAGTATATACAGTTTTATAGTCCTTTGGGCATAGTTCCAATTTGTTCTCCAGAATGCTTGGACCAGTTCACAACTCCACCAACAGTGCAATCTGCTACACTACTCTCAAATGTCTCATCACCCTTTCTGATTTTCACAGCAACACAACGAATAAGCATTTTTCTGAGGTGGTGGAATCCTACACAGTATCCGTTCTATTCCCATTTAAGAGAGTGATGCAATTGATCTCTCTCTCTCTCTCTCTCTCTCTCTCTCTCTCTCTCTCTCTCTCTCTCTCTCTCTCTCTTTCTCTCTCTCTCTTTTTCTCTCCCACTCTTTCTCTCTCTCTCTCTCTCACTCTTTCTCCAAGTATCAGTCCTGTAAAGAGAACCTGTGCCCTCCTAAAATAAGACAAGTTAAGTTTATTATATGCTTTTAAAAAAGCAAGTTCTTTGCAATGGAGATTTACAGTTTTGTGTACAATACTTTTCCATTATGGAGAGGAGGTGGAAATGTTTGTTTTTGGTGGTTAGTTTATGAATAAAAATTTTAATTTAAATTTAAAATAAGTTAAATTTAAATAAATAAATAAATAAAATGAGACAAAAACTCTTGCTAGAGAGAGTTTCCTGGATCCCAGCTCTGGGCCCTTTGAAAGCTAGACTAGACTAATTTGCATTATCATCAAGGCCTCTCTTTCCCCTATTAACAGGTTTTAACATCAGACATTCCTGGACCAAAACTACCCATTTAGAATCTTAACACATTTTCACTGGCCTGGTTTCCCAGTTGGCTCACGGAGTGAATTAGGAAAGACATGAATCTTTGGCTTAGCAATAAATGAGGAAATTATACAATAACCTGTAGTAGAATTGGAGAAGGTATGGGGTGCAGTTATGGATTTGAAATATCAATGTTGCTAACTCCTCATGTAAAAACTCCTTATTCTGAGGTAGATCTGCAGATTTTATATATAATCTGAGAGTGGTAAGTACCTTACATCATCACAGAGCTTCTATGTGACTGAGGAAGGATATAAACCTTGACCTTCCTAACTTCACTATCAACTACGCCACATTGCCTCATAACAAAAACAACACACACTGCATTACATGAGAAGGAATAAATGTGTCTCACAATACTCATGTGAGTTATGTAATGTAAATATCTTCCCTTGACAGATAAGGAAATTGAGACATATTAAGTGATTTAGAGATCAAACCAGGTCTCCTAATTGGTCTCCCTGTTTCCAGTGTCACCTCTCTCTAATGCATTCTCCACATAGCAGTCAAATATAACTCTCCTAAGCTACAAGTCTGACCATGTTACTCCCCACGTTGAAATCCAGCCTGAGACACTAACTTTGTGACCCTGAGCAAGTCACTTAACCCTATTTGCCTCAGTTTCTTCACCCATAAAATGAGCTGGAGAAGGAAATAGCAAATCACTCCAGTCTCTCTTGGGACAAGAAAATCCCAAATGGGATTACAAAGAGTCAGACATGACTGAAAATTACTAATCAAATATTACATGTAAGAACAAAACACAGAAAAACCTCTTTTGATAACATAGATTGTCTTTCATCATTATACATTTATTTAATATCACTTGATGGCAGAAGGCTATCCCAGTACTTAGAGTAAATATGTAATGTGGAAAAAATGTGATTCTTAGGATGGTGAAACAATAATTTTTCAAGTATGTATCAATAACTCCATAGGAGGTTTTCAGACAGATTAGCAATACTGAGCTTCAAAATGGTAAGATCATAGATTTAGATTTGAAAGGTAACTTAAAGGCCACCTAGTCCATTGTCATCATTTTAACATGAGAAAACTGAGGCTTGGGATAATAAATTACTTGCCCAGGATCATACAGCTATTGATTATCTAAGGCAGGACTCAAACTCAGGTCTTCCTAATTCCAAGTCTTATTTCTTTCCATTGTTTCAGTTATAACCACCTATTGGAACTTTCAATATGATCTAGCAGCATTTTTTGAGTGAAGGGCATCAGTTCACATATTGTATTTTATTATAATATTATATGTATATTCAGAAATTGTTGGATGACCAAAAACAATCTTATTTAGAAGGAGTTCCTCAAGGCTTTGTCCTTGACCCTGGACTATTAAATACTTTCATTATTGCTTATAAGTATAAAAGCACAGATATAATATGGCATGATTAGAAAATTTGTAGATCACACAAATCTGGATATAGCTAATATGTTGGATGATAGAGGCAAGACCCCAAGAAATTTCAATGATGAAAAATATTGGAATGATAATCTTGACCTAATGTAATACAGTAAAGTTGAATAAGGATAAAGATAAAATTCTGGCCTTGGGTTCTAAAAACCATTTTCACAAGTACTGATGGAAGAAAGGCAGAGCTAGGGGCAGTTCTGCTGAAAAAGATTGGGGGAGGAGGGAACTGTAGGAAACCAAAAATCTACTGTAGTTTCAGGATATTTTAAAAGAGACATTGGTTAGAACAAGGGAGGTGATTGATGGTTCTCTTCCATTTTGCTGTAGTCAGACTACATCTCCCCCCTAGTTACAGAATCATTGAAATTAGAGTTGGAAGAGACCTCTTATACCAGAGGTGTCAAACTCTCGCATGTGGGCAGAAAAACTCCTAAGTGGGGCCTGATTCAAATTAAAATGCAATAGGGAAATGTTTGACAAAGTAAGAAAAGGAAATGTACCTAATGTTATTTTGTGGTTCGAGTGGGAATGCATCCAGCAGGAATCTGTTTTTGTATTAATTTAACACTGCTGATTTAGACCAACTCACCCGTTTTGCAGATGGGAAAAGAATTGATTTGTTCAAATCTGACCTCAAACACTTACTAGCTATGTGACCCTGGGCAAGTCACTTAATCCTGTTTAATTCAGTTTCCTCATGTGGATAATGAGCTGGAGGAGGAAATGACAAATTATGACAGTGTCTTTGCCAAGAAAACCCCAAATGGGGTCACAGTCAGACACAACAGAACAAGCACAGAGAGTTCAATAGCAGAAACAGTAAACCCTAATTTTCTTTTTCTTTTCTTTTCTTTTTTTTTTTTGCAGGGCAGTGGGGGTTAAGTTACTTGCCCAGGGTCACACAGCTAGTAAGTGTCATCTGAGGTCGGATTTGAACTCAGGTCTTCCTGAATCCAAGACCAGTGCTTTATTGACTGTGCCACCTAGCTGCTCCCTCAACCCTAACTTTCTGATTCCAAAACCTATGCTTTTTCCAATACACCTTGTCACCACCTTCTTTAGAATAGTATAGTTACTTTTCAGTGCCATATCTCTTAAAAAAAGTTTTTCAGTCAGTTAAGGTTAAGTGACTTACGCAGAGTCACACAGCTAATAAGGGTCTAAACTAGATTTAAACTCAGATCCTCCTGACTGCAGGGCTGGTGCTCTATTCCCTACAACACCTAGCTGCCTCCCTGAAGCTTAATGAAGTTTGATATCATTCAGGGGAGGGTCAGCAGAATGACTGAACAGCCCTGAGATAATACTTAGGAGGAACATCATATTTTTCTTCAAATTTTTAAGTGCTTTCATGTGTAAAAAAGAAAGTGATTCATACTGCTTAGTGCAAGAGAGCAGGACTAGGAGCAAGAAGCAGAAGCTGCAGGAAGCAGAAGCTGCAGGAAGCAGTTTTAGGCTGAATAGAAAGAAAGGTTTTCTAACAATTAGAGCCATCTGAGAAACCTGGGAAGTCAAAGAGGCAATAAGTCTTGTATGGGCTGCTGCAGGGCAAGGAAATCAGACAGAAGCAATGATCCAAATGATATAAGCAACATTGAAAAAAACAGAATTCTGATCAATTTAGTGATGAATATTTACCTTAGAATGATGGTAGAAGAGTCTTCTCCCTCTCAGTAAAGGGATGCTGGGCTACAGGAACAGAATCTGGTGTATAGTCAAGTATGCCAACTGAACTTTGTTATTAAAGAGAATTCTGTTGCAAGGGAATAAGGAGTAGTTATTGATAAGTGATATCAATATAGATGTGGGGGAAAGCTTCAGTACAAGCAAAAAAAAAAATAGAGTTATCCCAGTATGGAATGGTCCATGTCTATCTCACTGGAGATCTTCAAAGAAAAAGTAGATGACCTCTTGATGGTTAAATTTAGAGAGGATTCTTATTCAAGTAAGGGTAGAGCCATTGGGGGCCCTTCCAAATCTTAAATTATTTGATTCTTAGTTAAAACGTAATCTAGTTCTCACTCTCCCACTAAAGATGACCTTGAGAAAGTCACTTTTTTCCCTACACCTTTGCTTCCTCATTTGCATATTATCTGTAAAGTCTAAGATTCTCCAAGTGTATAAAAACTGAGTTCAAAATGAACTTACAAATTGAATTGGGAGAGAAGAACTAGTGGAATCCCCATCTGGGGTGGTTTCTCCTTAAAGGGATTGCGGGATGTTATTGTATAGATAATACGATATTTAAATCCAGGATAGAGTGAATCACAAGGATCTCTGAGGTGAGAGAGAGACAGAGACACAAAGACAGACACAGAGAGATACAGAGACAGAGACAGAGACTGACAGAGATAGACAGAGATAGAGACAGAAACAGAAAGACAGAGAGATACAGAGAGATAGGGAGACAGACAGAGACAGACAGACAGAGGGACAGAGAGAAACAGAGAGAGACAGAGACAAAGACAGAGAGAGAGATAGAGAGACAGAGTAAAATACAAAGATGTTCTCCTTTCCCCTTCCATTGCATTAATGCTGTCTTCTATAGTATCTTTGTCTTTGTTAGATGCCAGACACTATCTCCTCTTGTGAAACAGCTTGTGTTTGCTCCCTGGGAAGTTTACCAAGAGTAGTATAAAGCTGTGTTTTATACCAGGAAAAAGGAATGCTGAGGAGAACAATAGATTGAATCCAAAATGAATGGATGTCATAATAGTGACAGTTTTTAGGATGGAAAAAACACAAAATAATAAACATAAAGAGGGGAATAGAAGTAATTCTGGGAGAAAGAAAGGTAAAGTAGTATACTTATATGAATTAATGCATATAAATTCACATATATTCATATGTGTATCTTTTGTAGGTGTATAAATATATAAACATATAAAATATGTATGTATATATAAACATACAATAAATATCCAATACATCTAGACATATATGGATGTATATACACACATACATGTACACGTACACACATATATGCATGTATGTTTTATTCCCAGTGAAAACCGTTTTCACTAAATTCATATTTTTTTTTATTTGGAGGTATTCATAAGAGGTGAGGAGATGTTATTGGCTTCCTTGTTTTAGCATAACATATATCTCTAGCACTGATTTGGCCTCTGATTTCTCAAAAGATTTTATTCCTAGAAAAAAAAACACCAAAACAAGCACATTCAATTCTGAGTATGACTCAGTTTGTGTATGCAATTATTACAGTGAACAAACCACCATGTCTTCATGGTGTAATGGTATCTGATTTAGAAAGGGCAATGTGGCCCTCCATGTTCTGCCCCCTTAGGTTTACTCCTAGTTGTATGCTGTATCATAGACACAGTGACAGTCAGCAAGCATTTAATAAGCACCCACTATATGCAAGACATTGTGCTAAACCCCAGAATTTCAAAGACAAAAATGAAATTGTCTCTATCCTCAGAGATCTTACATTCTAATAGGGAAGACAGCTTATACACATATGCATATCTAAGTATTGCAGACTGTATACAAGATGAATTGCTAGTAGTTGGAGTGGGGTAGATCTAACAGCTGATATAGGGATAATTATGAAAGGCTTCAAGTAGAATATTGCACAGAAAATAATGAGGGACCTCTAAGTTGAAAGTTTCCTCCCCACCAAACTGCCTTTTTTAGTTATTTCTCCCAGGTCAATAAGAAAGGAGCTTAACAGCCTCTTTTCCACAAACAAATCAGATTTTATTTAATGGAAATAAAATACACAGCAAAGGTGAAATTAATAAAGTCAAGGACAAGAGAATAGGGAAAAAAGAAAATGGATAATCTTCCTGGCTCTAGCAAAAGTTGTCTCAAACCCAAACTTGCTTTCGGCTTAGCTAATTCAAAGAGCTGGATTTTATTAACTCACCACCAGGGGTCTGTAATTTCTATGGGACTCAGCTATTCAGCCTGTCTCCAGTCTGTTCTGAAAGCTTCTCCCAGGCAAGAGAAAGAGAGAGTTACTTCCTATTTGGGTCCCTTTTTCTACTATTTCCTCCCTCCCCCAAAAGGGGGGTCCTTCAAGTTGTGTGGCTGAGACTGGTTCCCTATTGATGACGCAGTCCACAGCCACTGAGGACATTCCTTCTCAGGGTTGGACAAGTCAACCTAGGTTTAACAGGGTGGGCCAGGTGTGGCTAAAATCTAATCATCTTTAATTGGGTACTTAGAAGTTTCTCATTCACATCCAATTCAAACACTACTAAGTCAATCAAGTCAGACCCCTGGGCATCTGCCAAATTTCATTTTTTTACCATATACTGCAGATCAGGACTCAATGTATTATTTTGTTGATTAGCTAAACATAAGAAAATAATGGAGAAAATATTAATAATGCAAATTAAACTTGAAAATATGTCTTGGACATTTTTTAGAGATCCATTTGTTAAACAATTACCAGTATACCTTACATATCTGTGTACATACACACATAAATTCATACACCCATAGTAATGAATGAATGAATGGACATTTGTCTAATGTTATGGAAAGCACTCAAAATGTCCAAAACAGAACTCATTGTCTTTTCTAAAAATTTCTGCTGAGGGCACCCCAACATCCTTCCAGACTTCCAGCTTCATAACCTTAGTGTCATCCTAGACTCTTCACTCCTCCTTATCCCACATATATGCACTCAACTGCAAAAATCTATCCTTTTTGCTTCTATAAAATATCTTGCATCCATATTCTTCTCCCTACTCTCAGTCAGTCACTAGCCTTGTTCAGGCCTTTATCACCTCTTGCCTAGATTATTACAACAGCCTCCTGCTTTGTCCTCCTGCCTCAAGTCTCTCCCTACTTCAATCCATTCTCCATACAGCTACAAAAATGATTTTCCTAAAGCACAGTTCTGTCTCTATCACTCCTTTACTCAATAAACTCTAGTAACTGCCTGTCACCTCAAGGATCAAATATAAGATTCTTTGTCTGGCATTTAAAACCCTTCACAATCTGGCCTCAACTTGCCTTTGCAGCCTTTTCCCACATTGCTCACCATCATTTGGTCTAGACAAATTGATTCTCTTACTGTTCTTCCTATGCGTCCTTCCATCCCCATTTCCATGTCTTTGCTTTGACTCTATCCCATGCCTAGAACTCATTCTCCCTCACCTCTGCCTCTTTAGGTTCAGCTCCTATGGTACCTTCTCCAAGATACCTTTACTGATCTTCTCAATTACTAGTGCCTCCCTCCTACCCTCGCCAAAATTTTTGCCTTGTATATATTTACTTTGCTTATACCCATATGAATATAGCACATTTTATTTTACCTAGCTAGATCATAAACTTCTTGATATCAGGTCCTGAATACTTTTTTTCTTTATAATCCCAGCAACTGGCATTGTGCTATGGCAGGTGCTTGATACATTATTTTTAGTTGACTGATTACCAGTTTAGATGTTAGTTGGGCTAAATGTCCATAGGAAGCCTAAAGACCTCTTTGCTATTGTGGCATGTTTCTGTATATCAAAAGTCAAATTCCTTTTAGATTGTTATAATAGGAAAATGAGGTGCAGATAGGTGGCACAGATAGAATTTGGGATCAGGAAAGCTCACCTTCATGAGTTGAAATCTGACTTCAGACATTTTCTAGCTTTGTGACCCTGGGCAAGTCAGGTAACCCTGTTTGATTCAGTTTCCTCATGTGGACAATGAGCTGGAGAAGGAAATAGCCAACCACACCAGTATCTTTGCCAAGAAAACCCCAAATGGGGTCATAGAGTTTGATGTAACTGAAATGACTTAGCAACAACAAAAAAATGGGAAAATGAGAGACTTATAGACCACTTTCAAAGTAGTCTTTGATTTTAATAGTTGTTGCTTGTTATATCAATGATTTCTCTTTTTAAATTTCATATATTTATGAGATTTGGGGTACACAATGGATGGCAAATCATGGGAGCTACCCATGTTTCAAGATAAATCTAATTTACCATTACTTGAGTTACAGACCCCCCAAGAGTTATATAAGGCCTCCTTTTTCCTCCTTGCTCCCTTAGCAGCTACATTGCTCACATGGATTTCGTTGGACAAGTGTTCCCCTAGCAAACTTAGAATATTCAGAAAGCTTAACAAACCTCATCAGTGGAATGTAGAAGACCATGTTCCTAAAAGATGTGCATTTAAACTTTTCCTCCTGCTCTGCTATGTGTGTAGTTGGTTAGTATGTCACCAGTATGCCAATTTAGTGTGACTACAAAATAACATTTGTGAGACCATTAAATTTCAATATAATGTAAATATGTGAAATTCAGTCACATAAACTGACTGTGAGCAGGGACCTGCTATCACTAATGTTGTTTTATTCCCATTTTGCCTTATCATGGATTTTTACCAGTGTTGGGCTTTCTATTCTCTGTCTCTCTCTCTCTTTCTGTCTTAGCCCCTCTGGATTCATATTGTCTTGCTAGAAGAAATAAAACTAAACAAAATACCACTAAAGATGCATTTATTATTTCTACCAATTGCATTTTTATTGTTTAAAATCTTCAGCCTGCTTGGCAGATTGGATTACGTGAACATAGAGGCTCCAAGTTATTTCCCTGATGGCACCTATTTCTGTCAGGCAGGGACCTAGCAGCACATGCATACAGAAGATCAGGATGGCAACTCTCTGTTTATTGGTCATTTCTATAATATAGAGTTGAATGGGCAGAACGTGAAATATGATATATGGCTACAAAAGTTTCTTCCCTCCAGGAGTGTGCAGATTCAAAAGAAGGAGAAAGAGAGGGATAATCAGAGGAGAAATGGAACTTCCAAGATATCTCTCAAGAAAAGGAAGTATAAATCGAATCAAGTGAAGGATATTGGTGTATAGAGATATAATGAGGGCCAGTAACTATGAAGTTTATCTTGGGGTTAATGCAAGAATTTTTAAAGGGTGAAGTGATTTCCAGGATCCATGGTTTCCTGACTTTGAGTACTGTCTTCTCCAAGGCAGAACCAATAATCCTTATACAACAGAGTCTTAGTGAATTGCACTAGCTGGAACATCA
The DNA here is from genome assembly GCF_019393635.1 of Dromiciops gliroides. Taxonomy (NCBI): domain Eukaryota; kingdom Metazoa; phylum Chordata; class Mammalia; order Microbiotheria; family Microbiotheriidae; genus Dromiciops; species Dromiciops gliroides. The sequence continues at coordinate 225,095,993 of NC_057861.1, read as the reverse complement.
CAGTGTGCAGCCAACTTGTAGATAAATGTCTTGGAACTTAGACATACTAGTCTTCAGATGTTTCAGTCATTAGGCCCACATTTGAAGCTTTTCCAGACTGTTGTCAAAGATTGTGTCCTGCTGATACAATGTTCAAGAACCCACGGTCAGGTACACACTATAATGAGATATAGAAGTGGGACTGGAAGTAAAGGATAGCTTCAAGTTATCAGAAGAAAATCAATTAATAATTTAACAAATTTAATTTATTTAATCTTTAGCAATCTCTTATGGTGAGGGGACAGGGTACCCCTACAATTCATGACATCATAATACCTTAGTAATTATCACTATTTTTTTTACTTCTATAGCAAAGCATCATAGGACCAATGGGTAAAACCACAAAGTCAGTATTCCACATGGTGGTAACCTAGTCAGTGAATGTTCAGGAATCTTTGTGGTTCAGTCCCTTGCAGAGGGACAGTGCCTGCTAGAGTACCCTCCAAATGGTCAATATTTTATAAATATTGAGAGAATTGAATTAATTCTGTGTCCTAGCTTCTCCTCTTTTATCATTTGAATAGTAGTACATTACTACTTTGCTTACTCACAGTGCTGCACTAAAATTTCTATAATTAAACATACTTAGTGAATCACATACTCTAGTTACTAAAATAGTGAAATTAATAGAATGTTACTTTACATACCTAAAGGGTTGATGAAGTTTCAAAAACTTTGTTGTTGTTCAGTTATTTCAATTGTGTCTGATTCTTTGTGACCACATTTGGGATTTTCTTGGCAAAGATACTGAAATGGTTTGCCATTTCCTTCTCTGGCTTATTTCTTTTAACAGATGAGAAACTGAGGCAAACAGGGTTAAATGAATTACCCAAGGTCACACAGTGAGTAACTGTCTGAGACCAGATTTCAAATAAGGAAAAAGAGTCTTCCTGACTTCAGGCCTAGCACTCTATCAACTATGCTGCCTAGTATTAGAATATAGGAAATTAGAGGTTTGGTAATATTTTTTATACCAACTGATGAAAAAATTTGTTCAAAGGACTTTTGTGATGATCAAGTGAATATATATATATATGTGTGTGTGTGTGTGTGTGTATGTATATTCATTTGATCCTCACTATACATACACATACACACTATATATATCTATATATCTATATCTATATCTATCTATATATCTATCTATATATCTATCTATATATCTATATCTATATCTATATCTATATCTATATCTATATCTATATCTATATCTATATCTATATCTATATCTATCTATCTATCTATCTATCTATCTATCTATCTATCTATATATATATATATATATATATATATATATATATATATAGTGTGGTGTGTGTCCCTTTGCCACCCTTAAAGTGCTATGTGAATGTTAGCTATTGTTATCCACTCTATCCTGGGCCCTCTTCTATTCTCCCTCTAAACTATGTTGCTTGGTAATCTCATAAGCTCCCAAATATTCAGATATCATCTCAAAAAACAGCTTCTCAGAGCACTTATCTAGCCTTAATCTCTCTCCCAACCTCGTCATTGGTGAATTTACACAGCCCTCCCTCACTTAAATCTAATTCAGTGAAAGTCATTGACATCACCCTAATGTCATGGTCTCTTCAACAACAAAGGACAAACAACAACAACAACAAGGCTTTGCCTTCATCTAAATGTAATCCCTCTCCCCTGAGCAATTACAATAGCCTACTCGTTGGTCTACCTGTCTCAAATCTCTCCCTATTCCAATCTAGCCACCACTTCACTGTCCAATTGATGTTTAGATTTGTGAAATTTGATTCAAGATTTGTGTAAGTGATGCTTAACAATGAAGGATTGAAACATAGGAAAACCATTTGCACAGATCTAAATATAATTTCAAAATACTTATTCATGTACTGTAAAAGATCCATAGTTTGGGCGGAGCCAAGATGGCGGAGAGGAAGCAGCAAGCTGCCTGAGCTCTCCTTCTTTTCCCTCAAAACGAACATTAAATCAAGCCTCTGGACGGATTCTGAAACTACAGAACCTGCAAAGAGACAGAGAGACACAGTCCTCCAACCAGAGATAATTTAGAAGACTTCAGGAAAAGGTCGGTCTGACTCGGGCAAAAGGGAGGCCCAGCGCAGGGCAGCAACCCAGCGCCAAGGGGGTCGGGGCAAGTCAGCAGGAGCTGCGGGCCACAGCCGAACAACTGAGGCTCCCAGAACCTGGTTCAAAAATCTGGTGGCCAAGAAGGACAGTGGAAAAACTTACCTGCACTGGCCGAGAGGGCCACGAACGGCGGGATCAGACGCCAGGGTCTGGCGCCTGGCTGGCCGAGCACAATCAGACAGGAAGTGCAGGGCGGGGGATCTCCACACACCATAAAGGCCTCAGAGTAAAAGCCCGGTCACACAGCACCTATACACCTGCACAAGAAGCCCAAAACAGGGACCCTGGTGCCCCCAGAGCAGACCTCAACTTAAAGAATAAATAAATAAGCTGCAATAATCAGTAAGAAGCAAAAAAGAGCCCTCTCCATTGAGAGCTTCTGTATCAATAGGGAAGAAGCCAACACAAACTCAGATGAGGACAATAGCCTCAAATTGTCTACATCTGAAGCCTCACAAGGGAAGGTGGATTGGTCGCAAGAACAAAAAGCCTTCCTGGAAGAGCTCAAAAAGGATTTTAAAAATCAATTGCAAGAGGTAGAAGAAAAAATGGGGAGAGAAATGAAAGCAAAACAAAAAAACTATGAAAAAAGAATCAGCAGCTTGGAAAAGGAAGCTGAAGAAAACAAAGCCTTAAAAAATTCATTTGGCCAAATAGAAAAAAAGCTGCATAATCTCACTGAAGAAAACAATACCTTAAAAAATTCACTTAGCCAAATGGAAAAAAAGGTGCATAATCTCACTGAAGAAAACAATACCTTAAAAAATTCAATTAGCCAAATGGAAAAAAAGGTGCATAATCTCACTGAAGAAAACAATGCCTTAAAAATTAAAGTGGGACAGTTGGAAGATAAGGAATCCATGAGACACCAAGAATCAGTCAAGCAGAATAAAAAAAATGAAAAAATAGAAGAAAATGTGAAATACCTCATTGGAAAGACAACTGATCTGGAAAACAGATCGAGGAGAGACAATTTGAGAATCATTGGACTGCCTGAAAGCCATGACCAGAAAAAGAATCTAGATACCATATTCCAGGAAATTATTAAGGAGAACTGCCCTGATATCATAGAATCAGAGGATAAAATCATCATTGAAAGAATCCACCGATCACCTCCTGAAAGAGATCCCAAAAGAAAAACTCCAAGGAATATTGTAGCCAAATTCCAGAATTATCAGGTGAAGGAGAAAATACTCCAAGCAGCCAGAAAGAAGCAATTTAAATATCATGGAGCCACAGTCAGGATTGCTCAGGACCTGGCAGCTTCAACATTAAAGGACCGCAAGGCTTGGAATATGATATTCAGGAAGGCAAAGGAGATTGGATTGCAGCCGAGAATCTATTACCCAGCAAAAATGTGCATTTTCTTTCAGGGGAAAAGATGGACATTTAATGACATTGGGGACTTTCAATCTTTCCTGGTGAAAAGACCAGAACTGAATAGAAAATTCAATCTCAACATACAAGACTCAAGAGAAGTTTAAAAAGGTAAACAGAGGGGAAAAAAAAAGTTACCCTATTAGGTTAAACTGTTTATATCCCTACACAGGAAGATAATACTCATAACTCTTAAGAACTGTAAATGTATTTGGGCAGAGAGAAGGACTTTATATAGAGGGTATAAATATAAATTGTCTTTGATGTGATGATACAAAAGAATTAAGGGGATAAAAAGGGAGTCTATGGGGAGGAGAGGAAAGGGGAGGTAGAATGGGATGAATTATATCATATGAAGAGGTGGAAAAAAACCTATTATAACAGAGGGAAAGAAAGGAGGGGGGAACATGGTTTCAACCCTATTCTCATTAGATTTGACTCAAAGAGGGAATAACATATACGTTCATTGGGATAAAGAAACTTAACTCATTCTTTAGGGAAACAAAAGGGGAAGGGAAAGGGGGGGACTGATAGAAGGGAGGACAAAAGCAAGGGAGAAAAGGGTAAAGAAAAGAGAGGGGGGTGATAAAAAGGGAGGGCAGATCGGGGGAGGCAGGGGTAGGAAGTAAAATGTCGGTGAGGAGGAATAGGGTGAAAGAAGGGGCGAAAAGTACAAAGGGGGTAAATAGAATGGAGGGGAATAGACAGTCAGTAATAATAACTGTAAATGTGAATGGGATGAACTCTGCTATAAAACGGAAGCGAATTGCAGAGTGGATTAAAAACCAGAACCCTACAATATGCTGTTTACAAGAAACACATTTGAAGCAGAGAGATACACACAGAGTAAAGGTAAAAGGCTGGAGCAGAATATATTATGCCTCAGCTAAAGTAAAAAAGGCAGGGGTAGCAATCCTTATCTCAGACAAAGTGCAGGCAAAAATAGATCTCATTAAAAGAGATAAGGAAGGAAATTACATCTTACTTAAAGGTACTATAGATAATGAAGTAATATCAATATTGAATATGTATGCGCCAAGTGGTATAGCATCCAAGTTCTTAGAGGAGAAGTTAAATGAGTTACAAGAGGAATTAGATAGTAATACTATACTAGTGGGGGATCTGAATCTCCCCCTCTCAAAATTAGATAAATCTAGCCAAAAAATAAATAAGAAAGAAGTGAAAGAGGTGAATAGATTACTAGAAAAGTTAGACATGATAGATGTCTGGAGAAAATTGAATGGGGATAGAAAGGAATATACCTTTTTCTCAGCAGTACATGGCACATTTTCAAAAATTGACCATGTATTAGGGCACAAAAACATCATAGTCAAATGTAGAAAGGCAGAAATAGTAAATGCATCCTTCTCAGATCATGATACAATAAAAATTACATGTAAGAAAGAGCCAGGGAAAAGTAGAATGAAAATCAATTGGAAACTAAATAATTTCATTCTAAAGAATGAATGGGCCAAACAAGAAATCATAGAAACAATCAATAACTTTATCCAAGAGAATGACAATAGTGAGACAACATACCAAAATCTATGGGATGCACCCAAAGCAGTGCTTAGGGGAAAATTTATAGCTCTAAATGCTTACATGAATAAGAAAGAGAAAGAGGAGATTAATGAATTGGGCATGCAACTTAAAAAGCTAGAAAAAGAACAAATTAGAAATCCCCAATTAGACACTAAATTAGAGATCCTGAAAATTAAAGGAGAAATCAATAAGATTGAAAGCAAAAAAAACTATAGAATTAATCAATAAAACTAAGAGCTGGTTTTATGAAAAAACCAATAAAATAGATAAAATATTGGTTAATTTGATTAAAAAAAAGAAAGAAGAAAACCAAATTACCAGTATCAAAAATGAAAAGGGTGATGTTACCACCAATGAAGTGGAAATTAAAGCAATAATTAGGAAATATTTTGCCCAACTGTATGCCAATAAATTTGACAATCTAAATGAAATGGATGAATATTTACAAAAATACAAACTGCCCAGGTTAACTGAAGAGGAAATAAAATCCTTAAATAAACCCATATTAGAAAAAGAAATTGAACAAGCTATTAATGAACTCCCTAAGAAAAAATCCCCAGGGCCAGATGGGTTTACGGGTGAATTTTACCAAACATTTAAAGAACAATTAATTCCAATATTATACAAATTATTTGGAAAAATAGGTGAAGAAGGAGTTCTACCAAATTCGTTTTATGACACAAATATGGTGGTGATACCAAAACCAGGCAAAGCAAAAACAGAGAAAGAAAATTATAGACCAATTTCCCTAATGAATATTGATGCTAAAATCTTAAATAAGCTATTAGCAAGGAGATTACAGCAAGTGATCACCAAGATAATACACTATGACCAGGTGGGATTTATACCAGGAATGCAGGGCTGGTTCAACATTAGGAAAACTATTAACATAATCAACCACATCAATAAGAAAACCAACCAAAATCATATGATTATCTCAATAGATGCAGAGAAAGCTTTTGACAAAGTACAGCACCCATTCCTAATAAAAACACTAGAGAGTTTAGGAATAGGGGGAGCTTTCCTTAGAATAATAAACAGTATCTACCTAAAGCCATCAGCAAGTATTATATGCAATGGAGATAAATTAGAGGCCTTCCCAATAAGATCAGGGGTGAAACAGGGATGTCCATTATCACCCCTATTATTTAATATTGTTCTAGAAATGTTAGCTTTAGCAATAAGAGAAGAGAAAGGAATTAAAGGAATTAGAATAGGCAAGGAGGAAACAAAACTATCACTCTTTGCAGATGATATGATGGTATACTTAAGGAATCCTCGAGAATCAAGTCAAAAATTACTTGAAACAATTAACAACTTTAGCAAAGTAGCAGGATATAAAATAAATCCACATAAATCATCAGCATTTCTATACATGACCAACAAAGTCCAGCAGCAAGAGATAGAAAGAGAAATTCCATTTAAAGTAACGGTAGGTAATATAAAATACCTGGGAGTCTACTTGCCAAGACAAACCCAGGAACTCTATGAACACAACTACCAAACACTCTTCACACAAATCAAATCAGATCTAAATAATTGGAAAGATATCAATTGCTCATGGATAGGCAGAGCTAATATAGTAAAAATGACAATACTGCCTAAATTAATTTACTTATTCAGTGCCATACCAATCAGGCTACCTAAAAATTATTTTATACAGCTAGAAAAAATAATAACAAAATTCATCTGGAAAAACAAAAAATCAAGAATATCCAGGGAAATAATGAAAAAAATTCACAGGAAGGTGGGTTAGCGGTACCAAACCTGGAGCTTTACTATAAAGCGGCAGTCATCAAAACTATCTGGTACTGGCTAAAAAATAGAGTGGTAGATCAATGGAATAGGCTAGGCTCAGGAAATGCAGTAGTAAATGACACTAGTAATGTAGTGTTTGATAAACCCAAAGACTCCAGCTTCTGGGATAGGAACTCAGTATTTGACAAAAACTGCTGGGAAAACTGGAAGATCGTATGGCAGAAATTAGGCTTAGACCAACATCTTACACCTTATACTAAAATAAGGTCAAAATGGATACATGATTTAGACATAAGAGGCGATGCCATAGGTAAATTAGGAGAGAAAGGAATAGTGTACCTATCAGATCTTTGGAAAGGAGAACAGTTTTTGACCAAACATGAGATAGAGTATATTATAAAATGCAAAATGGATGATTTTGATTATATTAAATTAAAAAATTTTTGTACAAACAGAAGCAATGCATCCAAAATTGGAAGGGAGGCAGAAAGCTGGGAAACAATTTTTGAGGCCAGTGCTTCTGATAAAGGCCTCATCTCTAAAATATATAGGGAATTAAATCAAATTTATAAGAATCCAAGTCATTCCCCAATTGAGAAATGGTCAAAGGATATGAACAGGCAGTTTTATGATGAAGAAACCAAAGCTATCTATTCCCATATGAAAAAATGCTCTAAATCTCTAATGATTAGAGAGATGCAAATTAAAACAACTCTGAGGTACCACCTGACACCTATCAGATTGGCTAAAATGACAAAAAAGGAAGATAATAAATGTTGGAGAGGCTGTGGGAAAATTGGAACACTAATACATTGTTGGTGGAGCTGTGAGCTGATCCAACCATTCTGGAGAGCAATTTGGAATTATGCCCAAAGGGCGATAAAGCTGTGCATACCCTTTGACCCAGCAATCCCACTTTTAGGTCTTTTGCCCAAAGAAATCATGGAAGGGGGAAAGGGACCCACATGTACAAAAATATTTATAGCTGCTCTTTACGTGGTAGCAAGGAATTGGAAGTTGAGGGGGTGCCCATCAATTGAGGAATGGCTGGACAAGTTGTGGTATATGAATACAATGGAATACTATTGTGCTGTAAGAAATGATGAGCAGGAGGAGTTCAGAGAAACCTGGAGGGTCTTATGTGAGCTGATGATGAGTGAGATGAGCAGAACCAGAAGAACATTGTACACAGTATCATCAACATTGAGTGTTGACCTACTGTGATGGACTATATTCTTCTCACCAATGCAATGGTACAGAAGAGTTCCAGGGAACTCATGATAGAAGAGGATCTCCAAATCCAAGAAAAAAAAAAGAAAGAAAGAACTGTGGAGTATAGATGCTGATTGAACCATATTATTTCTTTTGTTTTGGGTGCTGTTGTTTTTTTTTTCTATTTTGAGGTTTTGCATCACTGCTCTGATTTTTTCTCTTGTAACAGGATTAATGCAGAAATAGGATTAATGTTATTATGTGTATACATATGTGTGTGTATATATATATATATGTATACGTATAGAGATATATAGATATAACCTATACCAGATTACCTGCTGTCTAGGGGAGGGGGGAGGGAGGGGAGGGAGAGAGAAAAATCTGAAATTGTAAAGCATGTATAAACAAAAGTTGAGAACTATCTTTACATGTAAAGGAAAAAATAAAATATCTCAAGAGTAAAAAAAAAAAAAAAGATCCATTGTTTAGAAGATAGTTTCAGGAGTTGTCTTGGGCCCCCCAAAAATCACTAGGCTGCCAAATTTATGGTGATGAGAAAGTCCTGAATATTTCTTTTGGGTTTTTTTTACATTTTCCTTAAGTTTGCTTCAGCCTTGGTTGTGTTTCTATACACACAGAGACACACATGCACAGACACATAACATAGACACACACACACGCCAAAGTTTGCATTCTAGTAAGTTAGCATATGTTCCAGTAAATTAGCTATTTTCTAGCAGTAAATTAACATTCTCTTTCTGAGAGTAGCATCTGTTCTTTACTACCAACAAAACAAAGATCTAAAATAAGAGGCCCCAAAAAGAATACTATATGTGGGTAAATCCATAAAGATTCATCTGTTGCTATTCTCAGACCTCAATTCTTAATTTAACATTCCTGAATCATCTATAGTAGTAGGATCAAGGGCTTTTGATTTCTGCCAGCCCAAGGGAACATTTTGGTTTAAGAAAAAATTATGAATAAAGAACTTTCAAAACAAGCAAGATGATAGGAATGTGTTGAAATACCTATCCTTTGTAGTATCCTGCCATGCTCATTAGTTAGCAATTTACTTAAGAATTATTTATTAAATATCAGCTGTATGGGTAACATGGGGCTAGATACTCTGGGGAAAGCAGAATAAAGTCTGCTTTTGAGTGATTTGACATCTAGCTAGAGACATCCAAAATATAACCTTATGAAATTATTTGAGTATATATAAATTAGCTAGCATTTATTAAATACTTGCTCTATGCCAGGCACTATGGTAGATACCAGGGATGCAAATACAATAGCCAAATAGTCCCTCCTCTCAAGGAGCTTATATTCTACTTGGTATAAATGAAACCTCACAAGATATCCTGGGTTTTATGGACTACATTTCCTTTTTTTCTCTTCCCTACTTATTTATTCTATCATTTAAGAAAATGGACATGGCAGCTAGGTGGCGCGGTGGATAAAGCAGCAGTCCTGGATTCAGGAGGACTTGAGTTCAAACCTGCCTCAAACCCTTGACACTTACTAGCTGTGTGACACTGAACAAGTCACTTAACTCTCATTGCCCTGCAAAAAGAAAAGAAAAAAAGAAAATGGACCAATTAACTCTTTTTGTCCCACGTAGTTTCATTTATGATTTCTTGAAATACAGCATTGGAAACCCAGGCTTTGATAAAGCCCAATGAAATTTAAGTGGACCTACTTAAGAAAATGTTAAACCCAAATCACACTGGCTCTCATTCATATCTCACTGATAAGTGCTAGCCCAAGCCTCACTTGGTCATTGTTGGGGTTTGATGTTTCAGAGTGAGTGTAAATGGCAATTGTTTCTGTTTTGGCCAGAAACCCTGAGGGTTTCTCCTCCCAGACTGATTTCTTTACTAGGTAAAAAAGTCCATTTTTGGCCTCATTTCTTACCTAGCCTTAATCACCAGACATTGCACCAGACACACTGAAACTTAGGAAAGACCTTAACTTAAAAAGGCCAAGGTCTCCCACCGCTTCCAAGCCCATCTCCAGTAGTCCTATCTTCATCTTGCCACTGAACAGAAATGGCTCTGGAGGAGAGAATAAGGATGGTGACTTTGCACAGCTCTACCTCACTTAAATCCAATCCACTTGCAAGTCAAGACATTGCCCTCCTGATATCATTGGTCCTTGAGAAGGAAGAACAAACAACAACAACAAATGATATAAAATGTTTGCAGATTGAATATACAGGATATATATATATATATATATATATATACATACACATACATATATATATACATATATATACACATACACATACATATATATACACATATATACAAATAAGTATCCATTATATTATAAATACATATATGTACAGGGTATATACAAATAAATACACATTAGTTTGATGGGAATGGGGAGCAGTAACAGCTGGAGAAATCAGAAAAAATCTCCTATAGAAGCTAGTATTTGAGTTTAGCCTTAGTGGGAGCTAGAAATTCTAAAAAGAATAGATAAGGATGGAGAGAGTATTTCAGGCTTTGGAGGCAAACAGCCCATGGAAACATGGAAATGAGGATTGAATGCAGTGTATGGTAAACAGCAAACAGAAGCCAGTCAGTCTTAAGTATGGGGGGTAACATCAAAGAAGAAGAAGGAGAAGGAGAAGGAGAAGGAGAAGGAGAAGGAGAGGAGGAAGAGTAATCTGACAGTATAAGTACTATATTGATGTATAATGGGAATGAGCAAAATAAGGTAATTCATTCACACATTTTTCTAATGATGTTATAAGCTAGGTTTTAAAGGAAGTAATTGACATAGTAATTATAGATAGGCTTTGTCTTTTATTTTTGTCCACTTAATGTCAGAAACTTTATAGGAAGGTCCGTATTAGGTGGACCCTAGAGACCTCAGATCTAACAAATGCATGTGAATTTACTGCTGTGAGTCTCTTATTTTACTGGCTTTGTGTGGAGGGAGAAAAAATCCTTACTATGAATGAGTCACAGGGTTCTTAGGGCAAGAGATCTACAGTAAACTGGGATTATTGACATTAGTGTTCACAGGTAGATATTAGACTTAAAAAACATTGATTCTGATAGAACCTCTTTTATCATTGTGAAAGAAAAAAGTAGACCTAACTGCTTAAATTTTAAAGTCATAAGTATGAAAACAAGAGAAGTATAGGGAAAGAAGTTTTCTGAAGATACATATGACTAAGTCTCTAATGGAAAATAAAAAGGAGAATTTGTGAATAGAGAATGGGAACTATCTTTGTAAAGCAGGTAAAAAGAAGTAGCACACATTTAAGCAAAAATTGATCATTTTGCTGGGCTTGTGTAGGCAACGATCTCAGCTCATTCCCTTCTTCAGTGTTCCCCCTTCAGTGTCCCCATAAAGAATTGGTATAAGAATGGTCTTCCATGGATCTAGCCAAGGTAGAAATTGAGATAAAACGTATGATTATTAACTGCAACTGAATAATTAAGCACAATATACATTTCCTATCCCTACACAACTGGCACCACCATCCAAGCCTTGAATTTTGTTCTCAATCCTCCATTGATTATTGGAAAAGAGAATAAAGAAGCCTGATTTTGGAAACCTGACACTAAAAAAGAGCTACACACATCTCCCCTTTGCCAATCTTGAAGACAATGAAGGAAAATCTAAGAGTTGTTTTAAGTTGTAATTCTCTAATTATTAGTGATTTGGAGCATCCTTTAATATTGTTGCTGAAAGTTGGCTTGGATGTTTTTTAACTTTCTGTTTGTAGCCTCTGATCATTTACCTATTGGGGAATGTCTTTTGTTCTTATGTGTTCTTATGTATTTGTATCAATTCCTTATATGTACTATGTAACAGAAATTTGATATAAAATTTAGAAAATTAAATCAAGATTTCATTAGTAAATTTTCTACCTTATCTATCCATTTATTACTTAATAGTTTTTTTCTTTCCCTGAGCTTCTTAAAAACTAAACCTATACCTAAAATGTGAGAAATGTGTAAAAATGGTTTTATTATATTGCTTTAAGTTATATAAATTACAGATGGTTCTATAAGTTTCAATTACCAAAAATCAATTTAGGGTTAGAAATGTTATGCATTTCCATATTCCTTATAATACATATAAAGCATTCTTATTGAATATCATTTTACTTAGGCTAAAGTGAGTTGAATTGATTACAAATTCTTTATGGATAGGCATACAAGTGGCCAGAGTTTGGCTAACTTTTCTAAATAATTGAGGACATGTCTGATTGCACAGACCAGATACACTTTTTGTATTTTTATTTGCAAAGGACAGAGCAGTTGTGAGTTGCCACCCCTATAAACTCTATCTTAGTTTAACCTAGCATCATGAAAATTTGTTTGTCCTGCTTTGTGGACAACAGCAGGAGCAGCCAAATGTTTAATTGACAGTTGGAGTAGTGTGCTAGGAACATATTTTTCCTCTCTTCAGATAATACGCAAACCCACTAGTAAATTATAAGACTCTAAGTGTAAATTGGTATTATGATTCAAAATAAAACTTATAGCTGCTCTCCTGGAACTTTTTGGTTGCAAGTCACTTTCATTTACTTAATTTCACTGAAAATTTAGTCTATTTCAGATTTTGCTCTATAAAGTTCGTGGTGTGGCCTTTAGATTCTACACTTCTTTTGTATAGGTTATGTGCTATGGATTTTTTAGTTTTTATACAAATAATAGCTGTGGACAAATTTGAGGAATTTGGTCAATTTATAATTAATTCTCTAGTCACAGATGTTTAGACAACTGGGATTATTATAAACTCTAACTTTTTCTAGGACTTACAAATAGCAGGTACTTAAAGGCTAAATGGAAGAATTGTTTTTCAGTTTTTAATACTGTTCACCTTTAATTGTATCTACATTGAAAATATAAAATAAAATTTCATATTGTACCTATCTATATATAAAACACATATGTTTATGTAAATAATATTGTAGTGTACCTAGCACAGTGGGTTGTACATGGGGAGAAAGAGAAAGGAGTAAATATTTATTAAGTGCCTACTATATGCCAGGCACTGTCCTTTACGACCATTATAAATATCTCATTGGCTCCATAGTTGCCCCTTCATATATATTTGTGAAACTGGATGTTTGTTGAATTATTTTCTTCTTAAGCCTGATATCTGATTGATAAACACAGATGTATTCTATTTGAAATGTAGATGTATATTTATATTTTTGCATTAAAACAGAATTTATTAATCAATCATGTATTCATTAAGGCCAGAGAGTGTGCAAGTCATTAACGATACAAGTATAATGAATGAAAAAATCCCAACTTACAAGAAGCTTACATTCTAATGGGAAAAAACAACATACACACACACACACACATAATTTTCTCTTGCCTCTTTAATTTAGTAATTTAGTTGAGTACTCCTAGGAATTCTCCATGGGTTGGGAAACATCTCTCAAGGTTGCAGAGCAGTCTTCCTAATGTAAAATACTGTCAGACCAATGGAAGTCTCTCTCAATAGCAGTAGCAATGAGGTTTTTTAAGTTCTTTATACCTTTATACTATAAAAAAGAGATCATACATGCATATGATCTAGATCTAGATATATATGTTTATACTTGTAAATATGTATGTTTAATATTATATGTGATTATAAAGTTAGTAAATATAAATATATAGAAAAGAGCCAAGGTTGTTTGGGAGGGAGGGCAGTAGTCGTTTGAGGAATCTAGAAATTATTCATTCACAAGATGGTAGCTGGACTTCCTCTTAAAAGAAGAGAGGGAGTCTGTGAGGCAAGGTAAGGAGAGAGTGAATTCCAGACATATGAGACAACCAGTGCAAAGTCTCTGGGTCATATAATAACTAGCAAAAAAAAGAAAAAGAAAAAGAAAAGAAAATAATAACTAGCCATTACATAGTACTTTGAGATTGACAAATCACTTTACATGTTTTCCAACATGAAATAAAATTTTGAAGATGAAGAATAGAAAGAAAACCATTTTGGATAAATGCAAAACCAGGGGTATTGTCCAATGAGTGTATACCACTGTCCAAGTGCCTACTATGTGCCAGGCACTGTACTAATAATCACTAGGATATATACAAAGATAAGTTAAATCCACCCAAGAGAAACTTACACATGTATATGAACTTTGTTTTCTAAGGAAACTGGCCAAGAAGCGGAAAGAGACGATGAGCAGCACCCGACAAGAGATGACAGTGATGGTGAATTCAATGGATAAGAGCTATGCTGAACAAGGAACCAACTGTGATGAGGCTTTTTCTTTCATGGACACACACAATTTGAATGGGAGATGTAAGTTTAGAAATATTGGCTTTAGTCATTTCTCTTTCAATTTTGAAGTTCCATGATTGAGGAAGAGGGTTGTAGAAAAACTCACCAACATTTTTCCCTTGCCTGTTTAATTCAGTGATTTAGTTGAGTACTCCTGGAAACTCTCCATAGGTAGGAAAACATCTCCCAAGGCAGAGCAGTCTTCCTAATGTAAAGAACTGCCAGAGCCATGAAAGTCTCTCTCAGTACCAGTAGCAATGAGTTTTTTAAGTCCTTTCTACCATAAAGTAGTCTCTTATTATGAGACACCTGCCACATTGTTTTCTTTGTGACTTCTATCCTGTTTTTATACTTGTGTTAGAGGATATTACAAAAAAAAAACACACAACAATTTACTGCAGGATAGTAACAAATTAGTTGTTTTCTTTGTCCAACAGGTTTGGGCATAATTATAAGGAACAATTAGCTTATTTATTTGAAGAATAAATAATGAATTTCTTTGTCTTTTCCTCGTATATTAGGCTTTGGTTGTACTACAAAGAGACAAAAACATAAAACGATTATAATTCTATATCTCTATCCAGCATTAATTCCTAATTCTGAGACACAAGTCCATTTCTGACATAGAGTAGTTGACTTCCCCCCCCCCCCCGCCCATGTTTAATAGCCATAGATTGCAACCTAATCTTGGCTAGCTATGTTGAGAATGCATGCTAATGATGAGAAAGGGAATTAGCAAAGAAAAAGTGAATGAATAAGCACAAAGTCATTAGTTTCTTTAAAAAAATTGCTATAGAGCAATGCTGTCATTTTGGGGTACAAAGGAAAACATAAGTCCCTATGAGATCCTCTCCTTTGTTTTTAAAGGTAACAATCCTGAGGGTGTTCTATATGTAACAAGATGGCTGCATATAGCTCAGGCTTCAGTGTATGCATGTAGTCTGTCCACTGGGCAACAAGTATCACCATTCCTTGCAAATTCTTTTGTTCTTTATGGTCCTGGATGCCTGGCCTGAATCATTGTCTACAAAATACACTGGCCCTCTTCTCTCTTCCATGCATGGTTCACACCACACCGAGGTCACAATGTATTAGTCAGCCTGTTCTTGCTTCTCAGAAGTCCATGTTTGTATTGTCCCATTAACCATTCTGCTTCATACAGTTTTCTGCTCACCCCAACTACCGTTGCTCTGCTTCAGCTTGCCACACGGGGACCATTTCAATACATCACTGTCACACATCCTTCATGAATGCCTAATGTAGCTCAATTATAGTGGGCATTTCTTAGGTGCCAATGGACTAGATAACCTAAGATGACTTCATTATGGCTAACTCTGCCCCATTAATGAAGGTTGTTTGTTGTGTTAATGACACTAATGATTCCACAGCATGCCACCAACAACTTGTTTTTGCCCTTAATTCACAGTAAGTATGTAGACAGCTTGATCTAGATGAAAGAACACTGAGATAGGAGTGAGGAAGCCTGAATTCAAGGACCTGGGTTCATGTCTAGGCAACACTATTTGCTATCCCCTGTCACCTTGTATAAGTGACTTGATCTCGTTTCTGCATGCATAAGATATGTGGCTTGGTCTACAATCTCTAGAGTCTCTTCCTAACTCTAAAGTTCTATGACTCTAGAAAATTAACCACAAGCATTTATTAAGCACCTACTATGTGCTAGTTCCTGGGGATAAAAAAAAACAAAAATGAATTAATCTCCTGCCCTCAAGAAGCTTACATTCCATTAGGTAGAATATATGTATGTGGGTGTGTATATAAATATACATATATATACATACATATATATGTATATACAAAATATAAATAGTGCCCAAAGTTTTGAAATATAAATCTAACAGAGTAGAAATTATCTTCTTTACCTCTTCTGCCAACTAGAGAAATTTAATTTTAATTCTCCGGGGAGGGTGGTATCATTTTTATTGTTGCTTGATTGTGTTTTCCTTACATATTATATTTTAAGTATAACATAATAACATTTAGGAGGATTTCCCAGCATCAGTAAGAAGATTTTGTATTCTTAGTTATACTTGCTAATTTGATACTCTCAGAGGAAAGGGAATATGCCATTACTGGGGTCTCACTTTACAAGAACACTGGATGATTTTCCCGAAAATGGATTTTTAATAGTGAAAAATTCTCATAAATAAATATATTTAGAATAACTCACCAAAATATCAGGAACATAAATCAAGTTCCAGAGCTTTTGATGTTTGAACAATGGGGGAAATGTACCCTAGAACAAGAATTCCAATTTGACATTTACCTTTTTAAAGCGAGTATAATTATGGAAAGCTAGACATTTTCATGCATAGCAGAATTCCTGTGAAAACTACATTAGCTTTCTTGGCTGACCTACCATTGAGCCTTTATTCATCCTGCCCATCAGTAAAACCAGTAGTAAAAATAGGGCAATATTCTTTCATTTCTCTCCTCCCATTACTCTGAACAGTGAATTGGCCACATCAAAGTCTCTCTATTAGCAGTGACCCTCCTGGTGAAACTTTATCACAGTACTCTCTTAAGGCCTTTACAATAACAAAAAGGCAGTTTCTGGGGGAGGAAAATTGCCTGGGAAAGGGTTTGGTTGACCACTAGGCTGCAGGCACAATTCAACTCAGCAGGCATTTTTAAAGCATCCACTACATGAAAGACATTAAAAACAGCATAAGTATGAATGTGTGTGAGATCTTTAGGTGAAGGAGGACTATAGGAAATGGAGTGGTTATGGGAAATCAAAAGCAGGTAGGAGTTTTAAATTTGTAGGAGAGGTAAGAAGAAATGAAGTTGCAGGACACAGAAATAAGCATCAAAATATTTATGAGGAATGGAAATGTATCCTCCAAACCATGCAGATTATATTGCCTATTACAAGTTATTATGGAAAAGGATAAGATATAGTATGTAAAGATGAGATAAGAGTGGTTTTCGTGAATGAAGACAATGAGACCACATGATATAGTGAAAAGAGGACAGTCCCT
This sequence comes from Dromiciops gliroides, assembly GCF_019393635.1. Classification (NCBI taxonomy): domain Eukaryota; kingdom Metazoa; phylum Chordata; class Mammalia; order Microbiotheria; family Microbiotheriidae; genus Dromiciops; species Dromiciops gliroides. Next base: position 225,078,675 of record NC_057861.1, on the reverse strand, counting down.
GTAGTCTGAGACCCTGGTTCAAATCCCACCTCCAGGGTTTACTACATGTGTACCCTTGGGCAAGTCCCTTTGACTCTATTGAACTAATTACCTATTCTAGCTCTAGAATAGTGGCCCTGGAATAGAGCTAATGTTTCCAATTGTTCTGCTTTGTAAAAGATGAAATATGCATACTTATTTTATAATATATTTACCAGCCCATGTCATAAATATTAATAAGCAATACAAGTGACATCACTCAATAATTGCTGACCTAAATTGCTTTCTAGTTGTATACTGCCTTATTGTTGTAGCTTGTTTCATATCAGGTAAACAGCTTAAAGAACAACCAAACTTCTAAGCAAGCCCTTTGTAATGGATGTTTTATACTCAGCAATGAACTTCTCATTCATGCCTCTTATAATGGGAGCACTTCTTTATTTCATGAACAATATTATTAAGCAATTGTCTCTTTCAAAGAGTTGTTTACAAACAAGCCTCTGAAGTGAATTTAACAGCTGAACACTGAACTATGACAACCAAGAGCCCTGAGTTCTAATTGAAGCTCAGTCACTAGCTAGCTATATGGGTTTGAATAAAATGCACACAGAAGAATAGGTGACAGTTATATAATGAGCTTTGTACAGTATTTTATATATGTGAGTGATCTTGTGATCTTATATATGAGGATGATCACATAGCCCTGTCAATTAGATTCTATAAATACCTGCCCTCTACTGCACAGAGTTGTTCTAAGGGTCAGATTTATTCATGTATGTAAAAGATTTACATAAAAATAAAACAATTGTTGTTTCTCCTTCATTCTCAAAGAGGACCATGACATCGTGGTGATGTCATGATTTGCAGTGAATTGGATTTAAATAAGGGAGGACTGTGCAAGGTCACCAACCTCACTCTCTCCTTCAGAGCCATCTGGGTCCAGTGGTAAGATATATATCAAGATGACTGGAGATGGCCCTGGATGTTTAAGGCAATTGAGGTTAAGTGACTTGCCTAGGATCACTGAGCTAGTAAGTGTCTGAAGTGAGATTTGAACTCAGATCCTCCCAAATTCAGGCCAGTGCTCTATCCACTGTGCTACCTAGCTGCCCCAGGACAATTAAGTACCATTCTAACAATACATTTTAAAAACCAAACACAGAAAATCCCTGCAAGAAACATAAAATCCTAGTTTTAGAGCTGGAAGGGGCCTGAGAAGTCATCTGCCCCCACGCCTTCAGTTTACAGATGGGAAAACTAAAGTTTTAAATAGAGGTTAGAGAAATTTGCTCAAGGTCACACAGGAAGTAAAATGGCAAAGCCATTATTTGAACCCAGATCCTTTTGCTCCTGATTAGGGACTCTCCACTGCCCCACATTAGTGAATAGGGAATATGGCAAATAAACATGTCATCAGCATAAATTTAATGAAGCAATTGTGAAAGTAAGTTAAGTGTTTAATATTAAACCAATATGATTGCTTGAATCTTTTGTAACCGGCCCCCATTTTTTTTTATTCCATATACCAGTATGAAATAAAGTATGGGGGTAGCATCGAATCTCAATGTAAATCAAAAGTCTACTTTAAAGTAGAGGGTAACAGTTTTAAATGGAAAAGAATAAATTTTAAGATTGTATTGAGTTATATTTGAGAAATAGTTGATGTTGCATCATCAGGAATTATTGGTGAAAGGGAATTTATTGAAAGACTAGCATCTAGTAAAGGTCTCAAAAAAAGGAGAGGTGAGATTATAGTGAACAATCAAGCCAAAACTGGAAGATGTGTTTCCAGACTAGGAATGTATATATAGTACTAAAGGCAAATAATAGATATAGGTAGGTAGGTAAAAAGATAGAAAGAGAAGATAAAAAGATAGAGAGAGAAAGAGAAAGAGAGAGAGATGCCTTTCCATATTATAACTAATACATATAATAACTTATATTATAACTATACATATCTACCGTAGCCTTACTCATTAGTAGTGGAAAAGTTGAGAGTCAGCTGAGTGTCAGGGAGGTTAATGAGTAGATTTACCAGCCCAAGAAAGAAACATTCTTTTTGTTAAATTAAATTATTCTAGCTATATGTCACACAGTGGTAAATGTATTTTACAGATTACAATTTGGCAAGACCATTTATCTAAAAGTGATTAGAAGGGTGAAGAAAAACAGTAGTTCTATCACATTTCCTTGAAGATTAGGAAAAAAATACTTTAAACATTGGGGAATAAATCATTGAAGATGACTAATTTTGTAGCCAAATAACATAATTTTATTAATTAACTCAAAATGCCAGAGCTAGGGAAGACTTTAGAAATCTTTTGCCCAATGCCTTCCTACCCTAATTTACAGCAGAGGAAACGAAGGCCAATCTGTGAAATAATTGCATTCCTATTGAATAATTTTTGAAATTTATTTTTAAATTCTCTATTTTTCAAAAAGCACATACAGATATTTATTACTAGTACAAAAGCAGCTTGGTGAATCAGAAAGCAGAACTATACCAGGCAAAGCTAGAAGTTATGACAAAAGTCAAATGACAGACTTTGTTGAGTAAAAACGGGTTTTTGATTAAAATTTTAAGTGATAACAGGGTCCTACCTCCAAAGTACAGGTTCCTGCCTTCAAAGACAAATAGAAATTTCTCCTGCCAGGGACCAGGCCAGTCCTTGTTCGTACAATGACAGTGACAATAATTGCCCCATAGAATTTTGGCAGATCACTGAGTTGTTGCTGACATCAGCGATCGGAACCAGGATTGAGCCCCCAGAATCCTCCCCACCAAGTGGCCTCTAATTTTCCAAGTGCAGTGACCTCTCTGCTGTCAATGACTAGATTTTCTTTTCTTTACAGCTGTATCTTCACCATCATCTTTTACAATGAAAACTAATACACTGAGCACCACAGTGCCTAATTCCTATTACCCAGGTAACTGAATTTTTTTTCATTGTTTCATCTCTTCGAAACTCCTTAGCAATCAGAACCAATCAGTGCCACTTTACTATATTCACACTGCTTTAGGAGCTTAATAATATGTTTGACATGTTGTAACCAGATGCTTTCTAGGGGGACATGGGGGAACTTTTCATCAATCATTTACTGTTCTTTCTCTTTTTACCTTTTCTGCATTGACCTGCTTATGATGTATGACAGATCCATTTGTGCCAACTGCAATTTTAGGTGAGAACATTTCCCTTTATCAAAGTTTATTGCAGGAATAATTTGGAAAGTCAGTGCCCACTCTCTAAGAGACTGGCATTTTATTCTGTATGGTGCAATGACTGGGCACAGGACATGGGGGGGAGGGAAGTAAAAAGAATGTTTTTAAAACATTCTCCCTTAAGAAGCAAGGTTACCTGCATGTGTGCTGGGGACAATGCCAATACTTCTGCTGTCAGATTCAAGTCAGACAGCACACTTCCAGGAGGCTCCTTACTGTAGGAGACCAAGATGCTACATGTAGGTTTTAGCATACAGAGAGAATCCATCTCCCAAACTAGCTGTGTTAGACGTCTGAGAGCTGAAATTTGCCCAATGTGATAAACATAGAATTGAAAATAGTCTCTCATTATTTTCAGTTATTTCTATATAGTACGGACTTCAATTTTGAAAATAGCATTTTTCTAATTATACCAAATGCTGTACAGAAAAAAATAAAATGTTAAAAATAAAATTTGGCCACCTACCAGATCTTGGTGAGGCTCACAATAGCACCAATTTTCCAATGTGTCTGTCACACAGTGAAATTTCAAAGGAGCTGATATTTTGAACAGTGAAATGACAAGATGGCACTTTACAATCAGATGATTTATTATTTGTCAGATGTCACTGAAAATGAAATAAAGTGTTAGCCCTGTGGGGCACAAAGCATTTACAGTGTGAAATGTTTCCTGCACAGGGGGTTTGGGGGTTGGGGTGGAGGGAATGTCCCATGTGTCCAATATGGAAAGGGTGAAGAGAGATGGTATTACCTGGCTATGATAACAAAATGAGCATGAGCTGCTATTGCATTTGAGACGCATAAGTAACCAGAGTGTATCATGGCTTGTGTTCTCTTTCTATTACTAACCATACCGAAAAGGAGCACAGCAAATACGGCATCAAGGTATATAACAATTCATTGTAGCCAGAGTTCCATCCTCAACTGTTCTAACTTCTTCCTAATTCTCTTTTACAAAGGTTTATATCTTTGCAACTGTCAATTTTTTTCCTCCTGTGCTTCTCTTTTCTCTCTTTATGAGTTTGTATGAGTGTAATTGTTTCCAGTGGTTTTGTCTGAGCTTGAGCCAATGAGTTGCCAAAGTAAGACAAAACAGGGGAAATAGGAAAGATCAGAAGATTCAAAACTTGGGCTGCTGAACTTCTGTGGTGGGGAGGGGGCTAACGGCACCTCCCCTTTATTTTAATACCACATCAAAAGCAAAGAAATGCAACATTTCTGTACTTACATGAGTGGGGGACAAGTTAATCATAGCTACCATAACAATGTAATCTGCATGCAAATGACATCTGCAGAATCTTGACAGGCTGAGATTTGAGATTGCTTTGTGTGCTGTAGCATTCATTCAGCACTTTCTCTGCTATATATTCTGACCTTGGAGGAGCTGAGTGAGTGGGGAGGGCTGAGCCACAAATTGTGAAAAGGTAGAAAATATTCAAATTTCAGAATAGGATAATCATCATCTTATTAAATTAATTTCAGGGTAAACTCATGAATCCGAGCAGGACTTTGTTTTAAAGTTACTACTTTGTGATTATTGAACCCTAATGACTTTTTTAAAAAATGGATTAAGTCTTCTGTGAAATCATCACTTAAAAGGACAATTTGGGGAGTATTGAATGAAGTATACAAGTTAAAGACTAACTCAACTGAAGTGATAAATATTGGTGATTCTATATAGAATCTGTAGCTGTCAGGGTAACCAATGACAGTGCTTTGGAGTTATATTTCTTTAGACTGATCATGTAGTGTTGATATAAATCCTTATGAAGCATGGTAGGCATTAGTCACCATGTGATTCTCTTCTCTCAACTCTCCCATCCCTCACCCTTGTGAGACCAAACACCTGAATAACTTGCCTTGTATTATTTTTTGCAGCAGTAGTGGTGTTGGTGACAATAGCTTCTCTTTTAAATATGGGGAAGCAGAGCTTTCTCATGGGCCCAGGATGATTTAATCATCCAGGCACTTCCTCAATCATTCATCCCCAGGTGCCAGCATTCCCAGATTAACTAAGTAGGGCTATTTGTTGTTTTTTTAAATCAGTATGTACCAAAATATATTTTCACAAAAAAGATTATGCCCCAGGAAACGTAGCATTGATGGCAAATCGCATCACCTTTGCATCCTTGTTTTTTTTTTTTAATAGGAAAGAAGATTTAAAAATTCCTTCAAATAAAGTAAATATTCATCTGAGTATCTCTCAGAACTTGAAAATAATGGACACATTCAGTAATGTTAAAATGAGAATCTTTGGTTTTCTCACAGGGCCACTTTTAAAGTTATTTACACTGTCATATTGATAGACCTTCTGCATCTGATTTTTAAATTAATATATGAGGAAAAATGGAAACATCCATTTTGTTAGTATTATCAGCCTTTAATATATCTTAACATATCTTTGCATCCCTTTATTTCTGAAATATGTTAGAGTATATTTATTATTTTATCCTGAGACTTCAAATCCTAGGTAGAAACTTTGGTCTGCTTCCAGTCCCTCAAGCTTTATGACATAGCCCTGTGTTTTGTTTTGTTTTTACATTTGAGCAGGTAATCAAGTTAGGATCATCAGATCGAATATTTAGAGCTGGAAGGGATTGAGAGGTTATCTAGTCCAAACCCTTCTCCCTTCATCCCACTCTATTTTACAGATAAGAAAACTGAGGCCAAGAGATGTTAAGTAACTTAGTCAAGGTCACCCAAGCAGTATGAGACAGGTGGGATTTGAACCTAAGTCTTTATACTCTAAACCCCAATATTCTTCTACTATGCTATGCAGCCTCTGGGAAGGAAAATAAGTAGTCTTTTTAAAGAGACAATTGATATAAATTTAAATATTCAAGTTTAAAACCATTGGTCCATGAACCAAATTGTTCCTTCTGGGGAATACATTTACTTGTTAACCATCTTCTTTGTCTTAGGTGCTTAGGTAGATTTTATTTTTAAAGGTTTAAATCCTGCCCACAGTGATAATGAGACCATTATGTCTTTATGTATTGGTAGGTCATTTCATACATATTACACTGGGTAGCTTTAATTACAAGGGTTTAAAACTCATGAATCTGAGCAGAATTTAGCACAAGAATGGCCAGTTCTTACATCATAACCTCTCCTGCTGGAGACTGGAGAATGGTTAGGTTGCTGTTTTTATTCCCATTGAATGGTCCAAATTGTTTAAAGGAAGCTTATAAGGTCAGCCCACAGCAGAGAATATATTAATAATGTGCATCCCAAAGGATCCAAAGCTGAGAGAATGAGAGAGGCACAGAGGGGAAAACTCATTAGCAGTGTTTCATTTATTATCATCTCAAGGAAAGAATGTGCTGCGTCTCAGCCCAGGTGATTTAGCATTCCAACTGGGGCTCCCATACCCCAGTTTTTAAGCCAAGTTGTCAACAGTAAGCCAACCTAACAGGAAAATTTTCAGATGTAATTGTGACTGTTCTGACAAAAGAAAACAAATTATTGAGTTTTAGTGAATTTAGCCAAATTTTAGTGAATCCAAATAAAGATCATTAAATCAACTTACTACACTTTTATTTTGTCTTTTGTGTCTTTAGCCACTTTGTAGTGATCCAGGTGCCATTTCAGCAACAGCAACATAGCTACACACGTGTACCACCTCTCATGCCATGCATCCCAAGGTGCTTTGCAATGTAGATAGAATTTAGATTCCAAACAAGGATTTTAAGAAATTAATAAGTTGGAACTTGACTTTTCTTTGAACTTCTCATCAGTAAATAATCCAATTTTAAAAGTCTTGTATAATTAATATAAAAAATTTTAGATATTTTCATCCTTTTAGCCTAAAAGCAGCTCCAGTTCTAGTGTTCATATTTTAAGAAACAGATAATTTTGTGGTATATGTTGATGATTTGAGTCTATAGAGAAAATTTAAATAGCCTCACTATGTAATATAGGTAGTTCATATATTAAGTTGACCTTTCGAAAATGAATATCTTAAAATCTAAGTATCATGAAATTTTCCCCACACAAAAGATTTTTTTTTAAATACCTAGAATTTCTGCAGCTAATGAAACTAATTTTATTAGCTGTCTTTTGTTAAAACTATGGCCTCTTTAGGTTTTTTTGGACCAAATTGTAGCACAATTTGGTAGACCTGGCCCAGGTATTTCAGTGAGAAAAAATAAGATTCCTTTAGTCATTACTTGGTTCTGAGGGGTAGAAAGCAATTAGGAAGCTATTTTCACCTCCCATTTATCCTCAAGTGCTTCTGTTAAACACCCCCATCCTAACTTAATGGAGAAAGTTAGGCTTAGCCCTCTGACCAAATTACTTTTGCATAGGAAACTAAATTGTTAAGTTAAAAGTTCAAAATAGAAACTACCTGTAATGATTCATGTAGTACTTACTGTTGCTTATGCCCTGTTTCCTTTTTCTCCTCCTCTTTTTTTTTTCTCCTGATATGTATCTTCTTAAAAGTGCCAATAAATGGTAAGTTCCCCATCTGCCCCATTGAAAAGGTGTGGAGGGAGTGGGAATGTGTGTATTACCTTTAGATTTTTTTTTTTACAAACCCAGCTGGTTCTGTTGTGTGTTGGCTTGCATGCGGTCATTTAACATTTCACATGTGATGTGGCCCATGATTAAAGCATGCCAAGTGGCCAGTCAGGTGACCCCTTGTCATCTTCCCTCATGTGTGTTGTTTTATTGTGTGTGTTTTTTTCAGTATGTTGTATCAAATCCACACATTCATTGCAGTCCTGGCTTTAAAACCCATAAACCATTCTGTGCACTTTTATTTTGCTCACAAGGCCATCTGTAGAGAATTCATTTTGTAATAAAGAAGAGTCAACTAATCTTAGAAGGAAACAAGTCCTGTTTTATACCAAAGGGACTTGATGAAGTTTCAGGATGAAACTTCGGGATGATTTAGCACACCCTGGCTGAGGGGCTTAATAACTCTCCTTGTCAATTAGCATTTGGAAAGCAATATATGGTTTGGACTGCTTTGCGGAGCATAAATTCTTTGCCTCATTTCAATGAGTCTTGCTATTCCCATTAAGAATTTCTGGACATTTTACTTTTCTTCCTTGCTGATCCATCACCAAAGGGTACTGCAGTCATAGATTTGGGTGATGACAACTGCCAGTCTCTTAGCAGACAATGTGTCAATACTTAGCTCGTTGATGGGCCCTTGTTTATTCTGTGGTATTCTTTCTCTAGACGAAACCCACACGATGGCCAGTGACACGAGCAGCTTGGTCCAGTCCCACACTTACAAGAAGCGAGAAAATGCAGATGTGCCCTACCAGACAGGACAGCTTCATCCAGCCATCCGAGTGGCCGACTTACTACAGCACATCACCCAGATGAAATGTGCAGAAGGCTATGGCTTCAAGGAGGAGTATGAGGTGAGCACTAACTCATCAAAAGAGTCCATTTCACAGACCATTTAGGAAATCATCTTGGGTAGTTTCTGCCTAAATAAGAGGAAAACAGAAAACATACCCCTTAATGATAGCACTCAGTCAGTAAGGAAGGCATAGAATGTTCAGGTGATTAAGATACCACTATCTGAAGGTCTTGAATATCTCAAAGGTGGTAGAAATTAAATGTAAAGTGAATGCCTGCTTTAATTCTTTGTTCTATGTAAAGAGTAATGAAATTTAATATATTTAACCCATTAGACCCTTCTCTCTACTTTCTCCTTCCTTCTTCTGACTTTCTTATAAATGAGGCTTGAAACCCCAAGGTAGTTTATAGCAGTCATCCATAACAGAGAAAGAAAATGTCTCCTTAAAAATTATAGAGCTATTGCTGGTTATTAAATAATACTAAAAAATCTGACAAATGTCATGGCCTAGAACAATTATTATAGTCCTGCCAACATGAACCACCTGTTATTGTCCCTTCTGTCTTGCATGCGCATCTTTAGGTGTTATTTCCTCAAATACTGATGTTCACTCTCAGTAAGACAAAATGATGTTTGTGTTTCTCTTGCAGTTCTTGTTAGAAGCTAGAATGTCAGAAAGCCCCTCAAGAATCAGAGAAATCAGGAGCAGCTAAGTGGCACAGTGGATAAAGTACTGGCCCCTGGATTCAGAAGGACCTGAGTTCAAATCTGGCCTCAGACACTTGACACTTAGTAGCTGTGTGGCCCTGTGCAAATCACTTAACCCCCCCCATTGCCCTGCCCACAAAAAATAAAAATCAGAGAGATCATTGGTTTGAAGAAATCCTTTTCAAAAAGCATACCAATACCTCCCTAACTATAGGCCTGCTTTTTCTATGGGTGCATATCTGGACTTTTTAATAATTGTATTTTTTCCAGATGAAGTAAATTCAGTCATGAAACTTCATAAAGTAGTGAGTTTATACACTTAAAAGAAAAACAGGAGCATAGGTTCTCCCCACTCCCAAGACCTCAGAAAGAATGGTATTGAACTTGGAGTCAGGAGGACCTGAGTTGAAACTGTGCCAGTGATACATTAACTGAGTTAAGTCACATAACCTCTCAAAGCCTCAGTTTCTTTATCCTTAAAATAGGGGTAATGATAGCACCTATCTTACAAGACTGTTTTAAGAATTAAATGTGATAACATATATAAATGCTTTGCAAAATGTTAAGTGTTATATGCATACTAAAGTACTAGATGCTGTTGTAGCTTAATCATTTTTCAGTTGTGTCCAACTCTCCATGACCCCATTTGGGGTTTTCTTGGCAAAGGGAATGGGTTGCCATTTCCTTCTTCAGCTCATTTTACAGATGAAGAAACCTAGGCAAACCAGGTTAAGTGACTTGCCCAAGGTCACATAGCTAGTAAGTGTCTGAAGCCAGATTTGAACTCTGGTCCTCCTGATTCCAGGGCTGGCACTCAATCCACTGTGCTATGTAGTTGCCCATATATGCATACTAGTTCTTATTATCAATAAGATACATGGAAACAATGAATAGCTATTCTTGTCTATAGTTTGATTGTATCTTGTCAGAATCATTTTCTATCTGTTTCGGGTAGTCTCAAACTCTTATAGACATCAACTTTGCTTCCTTCTGACACTTAAGATCAAATAACAATAGCTTAGTTTTATGCCTGACACTTCTATGAGTCTAACTTGAGTTGAGCTTTCTTTTCTAGCATCAATCACCAGAGATTCATTACAACAACAGAGCAACCATCAGTAGAGATGTTTGTCATGTCATTGATGTGCTTATGAAAAATAAGAATAGGGACTTTTTTTTTGCTTAGGATTAGCTATCCTGATTTTCTTTTTGCAGAAAAACCTTGCCAGGGCCATTTAATAAAGCTTTACACACATGAGAAAAGTTCCATGTTCCTCAAGTTTTCCATTTGAGCTGACTAGACGTCTTTTAGAGAACAAGGCTGGAATTCTTGGATTTAATTTTAATAACTTAACTTACATGGCATGCAAACTTACTTTCTTTGCATATCACTTCTCTTCCAACCCTTTCAGAGGACAAATTTAATAGGATTAATGAAAAGAACTGAAAAGATTAAAGTAGGTAGAAAAAGTGAAATTAAACTCATAATATATTAAGAAAAGTATAAATCCTCTGAACAGGGATGGTGCCTTGATGCTGACTAGTACCTTGTATGCAAATGATCCTTAAATGTTTATTGACAGTAAGAGTGCTAATGAGAAAGAGATTAGTGAGTCCATCAAATAATTCACAGATTAATCCAAGACCATTTGGGGATGTCCTATTTTCCAAAATCTAAGGGGTCTTTAAGTCTTCAAAAAACATTCAGAGTGAAAATACATAGGGCATCCCCATATAAATTTGTCCCAACCAAAAGTCATTTCACAATAGCCTATTTAATAGTATAGTAACCCTGCCATGACACCCTTGGGCTTGCTCATTTTTTAATTTATTTTCTTTTTTTGGTGAGGCAATTGGGGTTGTGACTTGCCCAGGGTCACGCAGCTAGTAAGTGTCAAGTGTCTGATGATGGATTTGAACTCAGGTCCTCCTGACTCCAGGGCCAGTGCTCTATCCACTGTGCCACCTAGCTGCCCCTGGGCTCTTGCTCATTTTTAACATTGTTCCCATGAAATTAATCTCCCCCTCCATAACCTTATTACTTCCTGATATCATGTATATGTGGAATTACTTAAGAACTTCGTTCAAGATAGCAGTCCATGGTAATAATGTAAAACAATTTTTCATTCAGATGGCCTGAACAAGATTTCTGATTTTCAGATGTGGTAATAAGCTTATTTTTAAGCAGATGGTAATGATTCATTTAAGGTTGGTACACTTTGTCACATATTTGCTAACTGATGGAAATGGAACTGAAAAAGATGAAAAATGGGAAGAATTGGACCAGACCAAATCCTTCACTTCCTATCAGTGACTCCATGATCTTATTCCAAGTTGTCCCAACCTAGCCACTTCCTATCTTTCCAGGCTTTTTCTACTTTACACCCCTCTATGGAGTCTACACTCCAAGCTGTGATGAGTAAATCAGTCATGGAGCATTCATTAAGCTCTCCGTATTTGTCAAGCACTATGATAAATTCAAGGGATACAAAGAAAGGCAAAGATATTTCCTGCCCTTGAGGATCTTACATTCTAATTGGGGGAGACAACATGTAAATAAGTAGGTATATTCAAGATAACATACAGAACAAATGGAAGGTAATCTTGGAAGCAAAATCACTAACATTAAATCCCTATTACCTTTAATCTTGAAGGTAATAGGCAGATATTGGAGCCTATTAATTAGGGGTATGATATGATCAGTCCCACAGTTTAGACAAATAACCTTGGCAAATGACTGGAGAAGAGTGAAGAAAAACTTGAGAAAGGGAAACCAATACTCCAGTAGAGAGGTGATGAGAGCCTAACCAAGCATCACTCCATTCGCCATCTCCATGCCTTTGTGCTAGCTTTAGTCTATTCCTGGAATGTTCTCCTTGTGAAGTCCTTGAGGGTAGAGACTGATTTTGCCTTTGGAGGACCTACCCTTCATGCTGAAATCTTTCTTTAGGCCTTTTTCTCATTTCCTGGATACAAGGGCACTTGTACCCTATCACTATATCTCTAGTATTTGTCTCTGTCAATATGTTGTCCCTTATGACACTTCTTACATGTTGGTTATGAGTGGAAATGTGTGACAGCCTTTTTACACCTTCTCTGTGCCCTGAAATCTAAGCTAGAAGTGAAAGAAATCTAAAAGCATTGAGGAATTTATATTTTAAGATATCTGGAAGGAGAAAACACAAAATGTTGCTCAAGAGACCATCAGTAACTATTAAGACATATGCCTTAATTTCTCATATCTAGAAAACTTAATGGGAATGAGCTTTTCACCAATCTAGGGTATCACTGAAGAAAATATGCGAAAGAAGTGATCAGTCTTTTTAAAATAACTATCTAGGACAGACCACATCTTCACAATCATCATACTGACTGAAAGATGCAAAGAGTATAGGATCCCATTGTATTTGTGTTTGTTAATTATAAAACAGCATCTGACTTGGTATGGAACAAAATGCAACCTCAAAGTCTCCACTTGGATAGAATGTCTCCCATAAAAATGCTAAGATTATATAAAATCCCGTAACAGATGACAGCCCCAAAAATAACTCTATTAAACCATTCATTGGTTATTAATTTTTTGTACATACTAATATTAATATTAATTAAGGTATAAAACAGATGTTGGGAAACTGAAAGTATTCAACACTGTCCCGATTTTCAGTGCAGAGTCCAAATGTAAGAGACAGCCCTACAGATGGTGAGAGCCGCCAAATGCTTCTGTTTACAGAATATATGGTTATGATAATGGTATAGTTCCTTCTTGGCAACATTTGTAAGCACTTAAAAGAAAATCCAAAGAATCCACACAGGAGAAAAAACAACAACAAATGGATGAAGAACGAATGCCTCTTATCTAAACTGTGATGCGAAGTTCAGGATGGATAGACAACTGAGTTAGTGTCATCAGTCCATATATGTTACACAGGCATTAAAAAGAGACAATAATCTGGGCCCATAACAATCAGTCAATCATCAGACATCTATTAAACCCCTGCTGTGTGCAGGGCATTGTGCTAGGAAGAAGGAGTACAAATACAATAAATTAAACAATCCCTACTTATAATTACCATAGATTCTAACAGGGAAGACAACAATAGCATATAAAAGTATATAGAATTAATATAAAGAGAAAAATATAAACAAATAGAGAGTAATTAAGTACAAGGTGGTTTGAGAAGGAAGACACTCACACTTGGGAGGACCAGGAAAGGATTTTAGCTTCATCCAGAAGGAAGACAAGGATTCCACAAGGTAGAAGTGATAAGGTAGTGCATCTTACACATGGAAAATAGCCAATGCAAAGGCAATGGAGATGGGAAACAGCATTATGAAGGAAGAACTGAAAGAAGGCTGGATCACAGAGTAAAGGAGAGGGAGAAAATATATAGTAAAAATGGGGAGATTTTTAGGGCAAGGTTGTGAAGGGCTTCAGAAGCTAAACAGAAAAGTGAATGTCAGTATTGGGGCAGTAAAAAGATATGTGAATATACCGAGTAGAGGAGCAAGGGAGCAAATTGGATTGAATCTGGGAAATGATGCAACACTTTCAGTGAAACTGAGGTGCTCTCTGGCCCCCAAAACCATTTTAACATCAGTTTTCTTCTAGTTGTGCTATATTGCAGGGAATCAGAGACCACCACAGTTTCCAAAGAAAAAAGAGGTTGACCAAAGGGAAATGGAGAACTCAGATGTTGTCTCGCTACCTATGGAATGTTAAAAGACTCATAGCTGACATTTCCAACCTTTTTCAAACCCCTGTGAAACTAGAAGAAGGCAGAGAGGACTTCTGTTCCTTTCTGTTCAGTAATATGTGGCTCTCTGAGTAAACCTCATGGTACCTTATATCTGATTTCTCCCTATATTTGTATATACCTAGTTATTAGCCTGTTGTCTTTCCATTAAAATGAACTCTTTAAGGGCAAAGTATTGTTCTTGCCTTTGTTTCTATCCTCAGTATTTAATACCATGCCTTGTATATATGAAGAGTCTAATAAATGTTTGTGGATTGACCAACTATTCAATAATGAAAGGAAATGCTTTATTCGATTCACACATATGCACATAAAAGATAAAATAGAATAATTTTTCACCTAGGTGACTATATTCAGTCTATAACAATATTTTTGGTATAATAAAGTTGTTCAGCATTCATCAAAACACAGTGAAATGAATTAGTGAGACATTTGATCATCTTTCTTATTGATCAACTGTTTATTTGCTTGGGGTTTTTTTTTGTAGTTTTTGAAAGAGATAGCCATCTATCATGTTTAGCCTTTGGTTTGTTTCTTGCTTTGTGTTTGATTGATAACAGGAATGATGATCCTAGTTCAGAGATAAGTTGCTCTAAATGGAGTTGAAACTTTATAAACAGAGTAAGTAAGAATGGGATATGTTTCTCCAAGGGTAAACCAAAAATGTTATAACTTCATTGATTCAAAATCAATTCAAAGTTTATGGTAATTGCAAAAATTCATTACCTTATCTTCTACTGGATTGTTATCACTAATTTTTCCCTTAATGAAATGGGGTTCATATACAAATTTCATTCACTTGGTGATAGACATCAGTAATTATTCACAAAACTGTTTCTTTCAAATTTTTCAGATGAACTATAATGCTCCCTCCCTTTCCCACCCCCACCTTCTTAGTCTTCTCTCTAATCCACATATTTTTCATTAATACTACTGATTTCTAGCTATATGACCCTGGGCAAGTCACTTAACCCTCATTGCCCTGCAAAAACAAAAACAACAAAAAAAATACTACTGATTTTAGAACAGTCCAATATAATAATATAGTTATTTACTGAACATCGCCTGTCTCCCTTAAATTACCTATACTCTAGTTTGGGAACTCTTGGTGTTTTGCACTCTGGATAGATCCTCATTAGAGATTTATTGGATGACAAGGACAAGAATTGAAAAAAATGAGAAAGCAATTAAAGATACAGCATTAAGTTATCCTGAAGCATATTTTTCCTACTATATATGTGAATACTTCTATAATCATTCTGTGAGATTCATTCAGTTGTTGAAACTCTGAAAATACTCAGGATCTTTTTTTTTCATACCAAACCTATGATTTCTTTGGCATAGAGAACACCTGATAAGGACATTTCCTCTACCAATGTACACGGACTACTGCACTGAAACATATAGTCGTATATAGTTTTCTCTGTCACTGAAAGGTTAGGACTTATCCACAATCTCAGATAGCCAATATTTGTCAGAACTTGGATCTGAATCCAGGTGTTCCTTTGAGGCTGACTCTCTATCCACTGTACTACGCTTCCTCTCTCACCCAAGATCATAGTACCTAGAATATACAACTAAAAGGGAAATTGGAGATCATGTATTCAGATCCTCTCATTTTCAGGGAAAGAATGTGAAATCTATAGAAAATAAATGATTCACCCTTTTTCCCAAGATGGTTTTGAGGATTTGTAAAACATTTACCATAATGCCTAGCACACAACAGGTACTTATAAATGGTTATTCCCCATTCCCTTCCCCAAGGTGATATAGGTAGTAAACAACAACACCAGGATTCAAATGAAAATCCTTTGACTTCAAATCCTGAACTTTTGTCACTCAGTAACAGCTTTGGCATGCCCCAAACCAACAATTTATGCTTCCTGCTGTTGTCTAGCAAACCTAGTTCTGACACTTACTATCTGTGCGACTTTGGGCAAATCATTTAGCTACTCAGTTTCCTTTTCTCCAAGATAAGGAAATTGAACTAGATAATGATTAGGTCCCATCACACTCTAAATCAATTTGTTTCATGATCCTTAAGAAATATGAAGTGGTTTCCAGTTCCATGTGATGGTGTTACCTTATAAGTAAAAGATATTTTGGTACTTCTTGTTGTTCAGTATTTTCAGTCATGTCTGACACCTTGTGACTCCATTGGGAGTTTTCTTGGCAGAGATACCACGGTAGTTTGCCATTTCCTCCTCCAACTCATTTTACAGATGAAGGAACTGAGGCAAAGAGAGTAAACATGCCAAGGTTCACAAAGGTAGTAAATGTCTGAGGCCAGATTTGAACTCAGGAAGATGAGTCTTCCTAACTCCAGACCCAATCCATTATCCACTTTGCCTCCTAGCTGTCCTCATTTTGGTACTTTGATGACTAAATTATGGCTGCCAGAGGAAGCTGTCCAAAGCTCAGGTGTAACTGATGGTGTTGCCCTTCATAATTGTGCACCATCCTGCCTTTCCAGTATTCTATTTTACCTCTTCCCTGCATTTTAAGATCCAGCTTTGCCTTCTTACCATTCCTCTCAAATAACACTCCATTTCCCAAGTCCATGTCTTTTCTCTAGCTAGCTCCCATGCCTGGGATGTTCTCCCTCCTCACCTCCTCTTTCTGCCTTGCCTAGTTTCCTTCAAGACTCACATCAGTTCCTCCTTCTAAAAGTGACCTTTCCCCCATTCTCCTGATTGTTAGTGCATTCTCTATAAAATTACCTTCCATTTATACTTGGTGTATCTTGTATGTAGATAATTGTTTGCAGGTCATCTTCCCCATTACAATGGTAGAATGTGAACTCCATCAGTGCAACAACTGGGTTTTTGCCATTCTTTGTATCCCCAATATGTAGCACAGTGCTTGGCACATGGGAAAGCACTTAATAAACACTTTGTTGGCTGATTAAATTCCCTTAGATAGGATTCATGAGGGGGTCCGTATTCCAATTATCCTTTATTGAAAATCTTATCCCTTTGGTGGGGGAATAGAGTGAACGAATAACATTTTGGGAAAGGAATAAAAAGTCATTGTATTCATCTTCAGGACTCAATAATTTCTTTGTCAAGTGTCATGTATAATCAAAAGTGCTTATTATAATGAAATTATTAAACGAATAGGCAGATTTTGATTGTATTCATTCTTGTGTACTTCCAGAGAATCAGAACAGACAAAATTGCAGTTTTTTTAAAAAAAATACATAGAATCTATTCAACCTTTTATATTAAAAATAGAATTTTTATAATTGTTTAATTTACCAAAGCTTTAGGGAATTGTGTTTAACTTAGGAATCAGAATGCCCTTACTTTAAAAAGGCTTCTATTATTGCAATTAGCAAAGTAGCATGGCAGGGGGCAAGGGGGAAGCATTAAATTTTATACGTTAGGGTCAAATAGCATTGGCCCTATTATTACCATTAGTTAGAGAACTGGTGAATATGAACAGTCCTCCCTATTATGTGGTAAGAATGAAGAAGGCTTCAATATTGTCACCTTTTGTTATAAATACTCAGAAAAGTAAAGAGAGAAGGGCATTTTTCTGTACTGAAAAACTGTAGTATACTTGCATTTCTGTAGTCTTGTGTGTCTGTCACAAAATACTAAGCCCCAAGACCTGTTGAAAGAATCAATTATGTCAATATGGAAACTTTCTCAGGGGATAAAACACAAACAGCATCTATACTACTTGCTACGGCTCCTACTGAGTAATGATCAAGACAACCATTCTGGTTTCTTTGGTTTCTTCATTCCATATGCTGTGAAAAAAACAATTTATCCAGATTGTAGGATGTAGTTTGTTGTTTTTTTTTTAAATGGAGGCTTTCTCTCTGTTGACACTGATTTTCAACCAATACTCTTTTATCTTTTCAAAGATAAAAGTGTCTGAAAATTGGCCTAAGCATTGGAAGAACTCATTACTGATGAAGTATCAGGCAGATGAATGTCCAAATAAAAGAAAGAAACATATGGTAGGGATGAGACTAAGAAGTGTTCACTGTGAACTTTTTCATTTGATTTTGGTCTAACAAGATAGTCAGATTGCACATCTCACCAGGGAAATACAATAATTTGATTCAAAAGAAACTCAGACATGAATCACAATAAAAAAGTAAACATGCTGAATTGAACAGAAAATGGCACAATTGTCAGCTGATGGTGGTTCAGGGTTCTCAGGAGGAAGACAAAGTGTAAAGGGCACATTTGTTTACGTTGCTATGAAATAAGGATTTCAGTTCTTTTCCCCCATAGGCAAAAAGAATCAGACTTTGATAAATCTTCTGGGAGAAACTTTCTGTGAATCTGTATGAGATGGGGAAAGAGACTAACTTCTTCTTACCCACCATCCACAAGCACACATCTCTCTTTCTCTCTCTCTGTCTCTCTGTCTCTCTGTCTCTGTCTCTGTCTCTCTCTCTCTCTGTCTCTCTCTCTCACACACACACACACACACACACACACACACACACACCACATCACACATCCAGGGAGCAGTCCAGGATTCAGGCCTTCATACTATAAAATGATGCTTTAGTATATAATAGCTCACTTTATGTCACATTTTACAGTGATATTTTAATTTTCCAGAGGAAACTGGAGCCCATGAAGGTCACTTGTTCAAGGTCACATGGCTCTTTTGCTGAAGGAGACTATTTTCCTGTTCCATTTAGTCCAGGATGACAAGCTTCATTACACTTTTGTATTTTTAGGGCTCTATAGAAAATCAGCCAAGAATACAGAAGAATTCTGGGTCCAATTGCAACTCTCATACAATACCTTTGCCTTCTTATAATCTCTATGTGGAATCTAATTTTTCTATTCCCTGATGCCATTGTGACATAAAACAAGACTGCAATGTCAAGCAATTTTAGAGAGCCTCAAAAGAAAAAGGAAGGGGCAGCTAGGTGGCACAGTGGATAAAACATCAGCCCTGGATTCAGAAGGACCTGAGTTCAAATCTGGCCTCAGATACTTGACACTTACTAGCTGTGTGACCTCAGGCAAGTTACCTAACTCTCATTGCCCCACAAAAAAAGGAAAAAAAAATAAAAAGGGAAATGAAGAATGTTTTTCTTCTCTATGGGGAACATTACTTTTCCCTCTGGTTAGGGATAATGTTTTTATGTGGATAATTTAGGGAAATATATACAATTCATGTAATTTTCCTTGAATACACAAGTGAAGATTAGAAACAAAGGGACCATCTTTCCAATAGACAGATAGAGAAGACACTGTCACCAACCTCAACAATTTATTTAAGTTTAAATATAAATATTAAATAAATCTAGTAATTTATTATAAATTTAGATTAACATTAAATAAATTGATTAAAATTAAATGCATGCTAAATAAAGATTAAATATAAAAAGTTTAAATATAAATCAATTTCCATAACGAGGACACTAAAAAACCTAGAAACCACCTTATCCAGAAAACCTTTTTAGTTCTTCATGAAATATGTAGCTATATCAGATAAAGGCAACGCCATTTTAAAATACAAACTTTTTCATAAAATCTGTAAGAATATGGTGTCAAAACATGAAAGATTATGAATAATATCGGTTTACCAAATAACAAGAAATAATAGGAAAAACAAACAAATTTAAAGAAAGCTATATGAGAGACACAACTAAGTAAAATCATCATAAAGATATTTAAGGATGGAAATGGAAAGAAGAAAAGAAACTCAAAATGGGTGTTTAAAGTTTTTTATTTCAAACTCTTTCCCCATCAAGGATGGTAGAGCCACCAAATTTGAACTCTAACATCACAGATCCCGTTTGTATTTCTTGAATAAACAGAAATGACATTAAAGAAAACAAACATATAAGTATGTAGAAGAGGTCTATAATGAAGGTACCAAAAACATAGGGGTGAAATCTCAGACCTTTTTACTACAAGAGTGATTGAGAAAATATTAACTACTGACATATATGCCAAATTACCCATGTATTTTAAATTGTTATAAGAATAATCCATATACATATCAGCAAAATTTCATAGTAGGTCACTTCTTCACCATCACCTAATTCACAGAAAGATATGTAAAAGGGCATATTATGTTTATTATTTTTTACTATAAAGAAAGCATTTTATTCAGTAGAGCAAAATATCACCTTAAATGTTCCCCTCCAACAAGATGTCCACCCTACATATATTTAAATTATATAACATTTAATTGCAATCACCATGATATGATTATATGTTAAAGTAATAGGTTAATTAATATTATACATTTATATAATATTACAAAGAAGATACACTAACAGAGATAACCCTATCCAATGCCCCTCTAACAAAGCAAGTAACACATAAAGCTAGGAGTGATATTCTTGCCAAAGGTGTTTGCCACTGCAATGAACAAAATCCAGTGTAGAATCCAAATTAAAGAGAGATTCCCTATAGTTCAGGCATTCATTATTACTCTTTTTTTCCTGTCATGAGTACTTTTGGCAATCTCATGAAGTATATGGACCCCTTCTAAGAATTTTTTTTAATTTACAAACTAAAATACAGTATTATAAGGAAACCAGTTGTCTTGAAATATAGTTATCTATATCTATATCTACATAGATAGATATAGATATATTTGTTAAAGTTCACAGACCCCAAGTTCAGAATAGTGAGGTCCTTTGTATAGTCCTGTAGGTGGATGACACTGTGTGTTTATATCAAGCTCAGTAACATTGCAAATGGGTTCCATAATCATTCAAAAGAGTTTGGTCTAACCTTCTACACTGGAAATTAAAAAACAAACAAACCACACAAGAAAAATGAAAATTGCCCTTTTTGATAGACGATAATACACATTTAAATGGCCAACCTATAGATAGAGCTTAACTATCTTTGGGTATCAATTAATTCATCAGTAATTATTTATTAAGCTCCTCCTCTGTGCTAAACATTTTATTAGGCTCTGGGGACACAAAGACAAAAATGAAAGAGTCCCTTCTGTCATAGAGATTATATTCTATTAAATTATAAAATAGTGCATATTTAAGTATGATATGATTAGTATAGATAGAATAAAAACAGGGGAGGGCACTAGCAGATGGGGTGATGGAGAAAGGTATCATGTAAATGTGATGATCGAACTGAGTTTTTAATGAAGGGATTTCTTGACATGGAGGTAAGGATTATATTTGAGACATGGGAGATCTCCAATGAAAAGACATGGAGGGGGGGGATGGAAAGCTATATGTGAAGAACAGCAAAAATGAACCAATTTAGCTAAAGCATATAGTGCAAGAAGGGAGTGACATGTAATGAGAATGAGAATGGAAAGGTAGGTTGTATCTAGGTTGTGAAGAGATTTAAAAGACAAACTGAGGAGTTTATATACAACCCTAGAAGCAATTGGAATTTAATGAGTAGGAGAGTGAAATGGTCAAACCTGCACTTAAGAAAAAATCAATTTGGCAGCTATGTGAAGGATGGATTGAACTGGGAGAGAGATTTGAGATGGAGTTCAATTAGGAGACCAATGTAATAGTCCAGGTGAGAGGTGGAACTGAGTTGGTAATTACATGAGTGAGAAGGAGATGGTTGCAAAAATATATTGTAGAACTAGAAACAGCAATATCTAACCACTGATTAGATATATAGGGTGAAAAAAGAATGAGGAGTCAAGGATGATGCTAAAATTGTGAACCTGGGAGACTATAAGGATTGTGGTACTTTTGATAGAAATAGGGAAGTTTAGAAAAGGGGTATGTTGGAGAGGAAAAATAAATTCTATTTTGGAAATGTTGTGTTTGAGATTTGTCTGGGGCACAAAATTTGAAATGTCCACTATGAAGATGATGCAGAAAATCTATATATAAAATATATGTGCATTGGGGTTTTTTAATTAATTTTAAAAGTTTTTTAATAAACAGAAATCTTATTTCCTTTTCCTGCCACACACCACCCAAAAAAAGAAAAAGTGAAACAAAACAAATCCCTTATAACAAACATGTATAGTCAAACAAAACAATTTCCCTCAATGACCATGTTCAAAAAATATATATGCCATATTCTGCATACTTAGTTCATTATTACTCCACCTGGACGTGGAGCAAAATTTAGCACTTTTTTCCTCTAGAATTATATATGACCAGCCATTGTGTTAATCAGAGTTCTTAGGGTTTTGAAGTTTTTTCTACCTTTTCAATGTTCCTGGAATTGTAGAAATTGTTCTCCCATTTCATTCCTCATCAGTTTATACAAGTGTTCAAAATTGTTCATTTTCATGATATTGATGTTACAGTAAAAATTATTTGCATCTGCTTTCTTTGCTGCACCAGTTCGTAAAAGTCTTTCCATGTTTCTTTTAAATTATCTCTTTCCTAATTTCCTTTAGCACAATAATATTCCATTCATATTCATATACTTCAATTTATGGGTTTGTACATAAAGTTTTTGACAGATACTGCAAATGTATCTAGGACCAGAATTAAACAGGAGGATAATAGGCCAGAATTTCTTTGGGAAATACTTTTAATGAAGGTCTATGTTTGGGCCTTGAAACAAAGGCCCATAAATGTTTTATAACATATGTATTCTTTAGGAGAAGCAATATGGCATAGTTGATAAAGATGCAGTCAGGAAACCCTGGGTTCAAATACTACCTCTGGCACATACTCAATTATACTCAGCAAATCACTCAACCTCTCACTTTCCCCCAGGTTCCCCTCTAAACATGTTCAGTTGTAGGAGTGCTGTTTCCAGTATCTATTAGTAGTTTCATCAGTGGGACTTAATGGAACCAATGAAATAATAGATCTGGACAAAAACAATAAAGAATTTCTTCTGGGGATGATATTTTGGGTCATGGAACATTCCAGTCTCTGGAAAAGTAAAATTGAGAATTATTCAAAAGGCAATAGAGAGGTTTATGCTAGTCATAAGCAAGCTGAGGATGTTGTAAACAAGGAAATACAAAGAAATGGTAGAAGGGGTGTCACTGAAGAAATGTATGAGAAAAAAGGTGTGCTGATCATGTATCAGGAAGGAGAAGTTATTACTAGTGTGAGATATAAAAAGTTCAAGAGACATAGTTTCTGGGTAATTAATAATTTTATTAATCATGTTATTAGTTAATTAATTAAAGGGGTCAGTGGCACTCTCAAATGCCAAAGACCCCTCATGGAATCCACTCAACACTTGTATGCCCTTGGAACAATGGGTGTTCCTGAGCATGGCAATCAGCTCTGATTGGTTAACAAGTAATGAAAGAATGAATATTATAATGAGATGTGGGCTTATTATAATGAGGATCTGGGGGATTTGACTCTGATCACTCAGTATTGGTCAAAGAGACATCTATACCTATATCACCCTGTCTAAGGTAATCTAGACAAAAGGGGAAATTCATTTTTACCCAGACCTCTCTGACTAAAACATAATGGGCCAAAATACATCAATTCACCTAAACTAAATTTTTTAAAAATTTATTTAGAATTTTATTTTTTCCAAATTACATGTAAAAACAAATTTTAACATCAATTTTTAAAACTTTGTATTCCAAATTCTCTTTGTCTCTCCCTCCCCACCCCACTCTAAGAACTCAAGCAATTCTATATAAGCTATACATGTGTAGTCATGCAAAACATTTCCACATTAGTCAGGTAGTGAAAGAAAACAGACAAAAAAAACTAGAAAAAGGAACTAAAAAAATATGCTTAAATCTGTATTCAGATACCATCGGGTCTTTCTCTATAGATGGATTGCATTTTTCATAAGTCCTTCAAAGTTGTCTTGGATCATTGTATTGCTGAAAATAACTAAGTCATTCACAGCAGATCATCTTACAATACTGCTGTTATTTTGTATGCAGTACATTTCACTTTGCATCAGCTCATGTAAGTCTTTTCAGGTTTTTTGATAGCATCCTGCTCATCATTTCTTATAGCACAATAGTTCTCCATCACAATCTCATCCCACAATTTGTTCAGCTATTCCCCAATTGATGGGCATCTCCTCAATTTCAAATTCAACTTTTGGGGTTTTTTTAAATCTCTTTTTGGATACCAAAGAGCATGCATGGTTTTATAGCCCTTTGGCCATAGTTCTAAATTGCTCTACAGAATGTTTGAATCATAAACTAAAATTACTTAACCATTTGATCAGATATGAGTTTTCTAATTGATTTAGTTTCACCTATGATCTAATCTCATTAAGAGCACTGCACTTCTAAGGCTGCCTGAACAGCCTATGAGGGGCTAATGTCTAATGAAGGAAAGGAAGGGGAAAATCCTTAGCTTTAATTCAATAATTAGCTACTAATACAGGAAGAAATAATCATTAAATAACCCACATGCTCCATCACTATCCTTGTGATGTCAAGAGACCATGAAAAAGCTTCTAGAATGTTGAATGGACCCCCTTCTGTGAACATAAGGGAAGACATGAATGATAGTATAGAGAAGCATGGTTTGGTTAGGATCTTCAGCATTACAGCCAGTATCTACATGCATGAAATCATTGATCCTTTGAAGTATGGTAGACACTAGGGAAACAATTCAAATCCACTTTTGAATAGCACAAGAGGGTGGATAAAGAGTTAGACTCTAGGCCAGGAAGACCTGCCTCTGACACATACTGGATAGATTACTCTGGGTAAGTTTACCCTCTTAATACTCTAGACAACTCTCTAATGATACAAGTTGCAAGGGAAGTACCAATATGCATTGGTAAAAGGAATTTGCTCACTGGTCCAGTTCCTATCCCTATCCAAGTAGTATTCCCCATAACAGTCATTTGTACTTCTTTACTGATCAATATCACTCCAAATAGAGGTTTTTAAAAATTCATCTACAAGAGCTAAAATTTAAAGTACTTTTCATTCCCTGCCCTCAGCCCTCATGACATAGGAATAAATGAATGAATGGATGAATAATTTTGCAAACATGGATTAAGTATGTATTGTATTAGGACACCAGAGTGTGGGGACCAATTTTTAATTGGGGAGTGTTAGCTAAGTGGCTTGCCACAATATTGGGGCAAGGAAGGAGACCGGCAGCCTCCCTCAAAACAGAGCAGGATTTATTTTAACAAGAATGAACTTTAAAAACAAACAAACAGGATCAGTAGGATCAAGAGAAAGGAAATAAAATGGGGAAAGGGAAATTATACAACCTGAAAAAACACCAGCACCCAGGAATCAGCTGAGGATACACAGCAGTGCTCCTGTCGCCTTCCAGCTAGAATGGCAAATTCTCCTTCCCCTTCCCAGCAAACCTCAGGCAGTGCCCAGCCAGTTGGCTGGCCGCTCTGACAATCACATGACTTCCCTCACTAGGCTTCCAATCATTATAATTTTGCCAGGCTCATGTAGGCGTCAGTGAGTTGTGATGATGTGAGGTGCCAGCGCCATGGCGATGGCTACAACCAGTAGGTGGAGCACCGTGCAGTTTGCGGATCCCCAGAGGCCAGTGTGTGTGCTGAGGTTTTGTTTTTCTTTTTAAATTCTAGCCAAAAGATGGGGTCATAAAAACCTCAAATAACAATTAATTCTTTACAAGAAGAAATATAAATCTCTACTATCATGTAGTTTTAGTCTAGTAGCAGGATGAGACATACATATAACAAACTCCACTCTAGGAACTTTAAAGATAGGAAGAAAATGGTGTGCCTACCATTCAAGACCTTTCCTTTTTCTCGAGGGTTATGTGTACACATAGAAATATAATGCCATTTAGGGAGCAATAGAGCCAGAGGACAGGTCCAGACAAAGGGCTCACTTTCAGTTAAGGTTTTCAGGAACACTACATAGAGATGATAGCACTAGGTGAATCTGGAAGAAAGACAAAATTCTGGATAGTAAAAGAAAGAATTCCTTCTGGGCATGCCCTGAAGTAGCAAATGGCCTGCCAAGTTTGGAGAACAGTTAACAGTCTAATTGGTTCGGAACAGGAAGAGTATGAAATGGAATAATGTGGAGTAAGGCTGGAAAAGTAAATTGGAGCCTGGTTATAGAGTGTGGAGGTTTTATCTCTCCCTGAGGGAACAGGGAGCCCCTGCAGATTTTTGAAATAGGGTAGTAGGAGTCTACATAATAATAGTAAACTTTCTATAGCACTTAGAAGTTTACCAAGTGTTTTACTCTGATCAGTCCCATGGTAGTATAAGTTTGATACTGGAACAAAATGATATACTTGTAAAATGGAGCCCTAGTTAACCAGAGCAGGGGAAAGATATTCAATTAGGATATTCATTGAGTTCCCCTCAAGTTGATTCAGCTGGAGATTCACTCACTTGAATGTTCCCCCACAATAGCTTTAATAAATAGCTATATAACTGGGATTCTCTCCCTCCTCATCTCCATCTCCTAGCTTTCCTGACCTCCTTTAGATACCAGATAAAATCCTACCATCTACAAGAAATCTTTCCCCAAATCTCTTAATACTAGTCCCTGCCCTCTGATATTGGCTCCAATATATCCTGTATATATCTTGTTTATACAGTTGTTTGCTGTCTTCCCCATTAGATTGTGAACTCCTTGAAATCAGGGGTTATTTTAGGTTTTTATCATTCCAATGCTTAGTACTGTGCACTGTATACAGTTGGTATTTAATAAATGCTTGTTGGATGGACTTGACTACATAATAAATATTGTTGAATTGACTATAAACACAAATGGATATAGATGTACTTTCACTGGTGTGGAGACCTTCCCAATTGAGGAAATTCCCTCTACCAATACAGGTTGGCATCTACTCTGTTAATTAGTCTTAGACCTTAGACTGGCCCAGAGCCCTAAGAGGTTTAATTGAATTTCCCATACTCTAATTTATATAAGTATAACATAGAAGTACAATAAATAACTAATAAAATATATTGTAAAATATAATGAATTGCAGAGAGCTGACTTGGGTGTCAGAAGGACCTTAGCTAAAATCCTCTCATCTCTTCCACATATTAGGCAGCTAGGTATCACAATGAACAGAGTACTGGACTAGAAGTAAGAAAGATGTGAGTTCAAATTCAGTCTCAGATAATTATCAGTTGTGCAACTCTGAGCAAGTCCTCATTATTTAAAAGGGCATAATAATAGCATTTACCTCCCAGAATTTTGTGAGTATCAAATGAGATAATATTTATAAAGTGCTTTATAAACCTTAAAGTGCTACATAAATGCCAGCTATTATTATTATACTGGCTTCTAACCCTGGGTAAATAATTTCACCTCTCTCTGTCCTAAATATCTCTGCAAAATTAAAAGTTGCAGATCAGGGGGAAGGGAAAAAGAAGGGGAGAGAAAAAGAACTAAGTATTTATATAGTACCTACTCTGTGCCTATATGGTAGATTAGTTTCATTACTGTTCCCTTCACTGGTAGACAGGCAAATAGGGATAGGGATAAGGATGGAAATAAGGATAGGAACTAGAGCTATGATTTCACTGCTACAGAGAAACCCTCAGATGAGGATACTCTAGGTACCAATATAGATTGGCACTTTCTCTGTAACAAAATAATCCATGATAAATATGCAGGAGCACTGCAAGTACAGGAGAGGAAAGACCATTACCATTGGTAGGTAATATGGAGCACTTCAGAAAATATACTTGCTGTGTTGGAGTAGGGAAAAAGGGACCTGGGCAGAGACATAAGTGGCTTGGTACCTAGTACCAATTTGCCCTAGCTAGCTATGTGACATTGTGGTTAAGTTACTTCAACCATCTGGGCCTCAGTTTATTCATTTGTGAAATAGAGTAACTGACTTAGAAGATCTCTGTGGTTTCTTCTAGCTCTAAAACTTTATGACTTTATAGCTCTATTATGGAAGGTATTTGTCCTCTTTCCCTATAATTTGCTCATAATTATTTCTCTAAGATAGGAACTTTCTTGAATCCTTCAATAGAGCCAATAGAACCACCTGGACTCTTCCCTCCAGCCTTGAAGATGTCAACCTGTCATGCTTTCTATTACTCAAACCAATTTAGAAACAAAGTTACTAAATTATGTAATGGAACGTGGATTGTTTTGTTTTGGTTTTTTTTTTTTGGTTAAAGAATGTGTGACATAGGGGCAGCTAGGTGACACAGTGGATAGAACACTGACCCTGGAGTCAGGAATACCTGAGTTCAAATCTGGCCTCAGACACTTAACACTTACTAGCTGTGTGACCCTGGGCAAGTCACTTAACCCCAATTGCCTCACTAAAAAACAAAACAAACAAACAAAAAAACAAGAATGTGTTACAGGTGGAATAGCAGACAAAGCTTCGGACCTGGAGTCAAATAGACCTGAGTTCCAATTTTGCCTCAGCCACTTAGTAGCTGTCTGACATTAACTTCTCTCAGCCTCAGTTTCCTCTTCTGTTGAGGTAGAATAATAATAGGACTTCCCTCACAGGGTTGTTGTAAGAATCAAATGAGATAATATACATAGGATGCTTTTCAAGCTTTAAAAGTACTGTATAAATGCTTCCTGTTATCATCATCAACTAAGTTTAGAAAAGAGAATTGGAGACATCATTGAAAATCCTCACCCATAATGATATTTCATGAACATTTCTGAGAAGCCCCCTATCCTATGGTTTTTCAAGACATTTTTTCCTCTCTCTCCTTGTCTGGCCCTTTAAAATACAAGGGATGAAATGATGTGTTATATCCTTCTATCATCTCTCTCCCCCTGCTTCCAAATAAGATAGTTGTGTTCTTGCATGCACCCTGATTGCTGCTTTTCATAGCTTTGTCAGTGACAAAGGACTGGTAGCTAAATGGAGGAATAATTCTGTTTACCAGGAAGAAGACTCCACTGCCCTTCAAAGTCCTTAGTTTTTTGTTGCTGTTTTTTTCAATTCATTTGCCATTCACCTCCCCCTTCACCCAGCTCAGCCTCTGAAGGGTAAAATCGTAAAACAGCTCCCACATAGTTCCCCCCCCCCGCTCTGATTTTGTTCCCTATTTGCTCTCAGAGATGTTGTATTTGTAAGACAGAAGGTTGCCTTTCATACTTAAAGTTCCCAACCATTAGCTAATAGAAATGGCTTATATGTCTCCTAAGTGTACCATCAGTGCTGAAGGAGCAGGCTTTTTTAAAAGGACCTAGGTATTTCACTGGTATAGGGGTCTCCCCAGGTGAGAAAACTGTCTCAGCTAAGGTAGGTTGATACCTCTCAGTCTTAAAGACTAGTTTTGTTGGTTTGTTTGTTTGTTTGTTAGGGGTTTTTTGTTAGTCTTTTTGTTGTTGTTGTTTTTTATTCCCTACACCACCTTTTACTTATCCTCTTCCGATTTTCCCACTCTGCTGGGGATAGGTGGCAGTGGAATGGAGAGGGGGACATACTACTAGAAATTATTTTAAATGGTCTGCCTCTGAGTACCATTGTGGAACTTGTGAACTTTAGAATAGGAGTAGGTCCATCTGTTTTCTTGTCTATCCGGTAGAACCCTGGACAGCGCACAGCTGGTTCTATTCTGCATGAATATCAGCATGAGAGGAACACCCTCCTCTCTCCAGGCCCCTCTACACTACCTACACACTTTTCAGATGCTCTTTTCTCTTATTTTTGTATTCTACAGCACCAGCTGAGTCAATCAATTGCCACAATCAGTGCAGGTTATTTTTCTATCCCACAGGATACAAATAACAAACAAAACAGAACCATTGAAAGATGGGGAGGGGAGAAAGGGGGGGGGATTGGCAGACACTGTAAATACATTAAGAGCAACAACAACAACAGCTGTGCCTCTGGTGACTGTAGCAGCCAACAGATTTTTGACACTTTTAAAAAATTTAATTTATGATGAGGAGAAAGAGACAGGTCCATAAGAATAAATACACACACAAAAAAAAACCTTCATCTGAAATTTTGAGATTGGAACTATTTGGAGTTGAATAAAATTATCAAAAGTCAATCAATGATCTGCATTCATGAATTTATTCTTAGGATATAGTGTTTCAATTTTTTTTACTAATATTAATCTAGAGCAAGGTTGTTGCTTTTTTTAAACTTGATTTCCTAGACCTTCTTTCAAGGGGTCCATGAGCTTGGATGAGGTAAAACATTATATCTCCATTTTTACTAACCACTGTTAGCAGGGTAGCTAGGCAGCACAATCAATAGAATACTGGTCCTCGAGTCAGGAAGACCCCTTTTTGTAAGTTCATATCTGACTTCAGACACTGGATTCAGGAGGACTTGAATTCAAATCCAGCCTCAGACACTGGACACTTACTAGCTATGTAACCCTAGGCAAGTAACCTAACCCTGTTTGCCTCAGTTTCCTCATTGGTAAAAAAAGTTGGAGAAGAAAATGGCAAATCTCTCCAGTGTCTTTACCAAGAAAACCCCAAATGGGGTCATGAAATAGGGTTGTACAGGACTGAAAAGTAATAATTGTTATAATTTTCTTCAATTATTAATGTAGGGCATCAAACATTCTGAGAAGAGTCTCTCCAGACTACCAGAGGGGTCCATGACACAAAATGAGTTATGTACCCCTGAACTAGAGAGTTGCTAAGATTAAAATCTTACCTTTATAATTTAGGCAGCTAAGTGGTACAAGGGATGGACTTGAAATGGAGGTAGAATATTGGACTTGAAATCAGAAAGAACCGAGTTCAATTCCAGCCTTAGAAGCTTCTTTCTTTCTTTCTTTCTTTCTTTTTTTCTTTTTTTCTTTCTTTCTTTCTTTCTTTCTTTCTTTCTTTCTTTCTTTCTTTCTTTCTTTCTTTCTTTCTTTCTTTCTTTCTTTCTTTCTTTCTTTCTTTCTTTCTTTCGCAGGGCACTGACGGTGAAGTGACTTGCCCAGGGTCACAGAGCCAGTAAGTGTCAAGTGTATGAGGTCAGATTTGAACTCAGGTCCTCCTGAATCCAGGGCTGGTGCTTTATCCACTTCACCACCTAGCTGCGCCCCCCCCCCCCCACGCTGAGCCTTAGAAATTTACCAGCTATGTCTGCCTCAAATTCTCATCTGTAAAATAAGGATAATCAAAGCATCTCCTCTCCAGGGTTGTTAATGAGGATAAAATGAAATGGTAATATTTGTAAATTAGTACATAAATTTTAGCTATTATTATTGTAACTTTTAATGCCTTAAATACACATTTCAGTGGCATAGTGCCTTTAAGATTGCCTTTTTCCAGGATTTCATCATTTTGCTGCTACTTCTTCCCTTTTAAACTTAGCAATGCCATACCTTGATACCACTAGAACAAACCTCACAAAGCTTAACCAAGAATACTTATTTTCTACATCTCTCAAGCCTTGGTGATAGTTTATGACACTCAACATTTTCCAATTTATTTGAAGTACTTTGAAACAAATGTCTGACGTCCATTTCGAAGGTTCTTATAAGAATGTTCCTTATCTTGTCTGATAGAAGTTAAACAAATTTCTCACATTTGTTGTAATGCTTTTAGCTTTAGATTCGATTTGACAAAAGTGCTGTAGCTGAGTGTCTAGAGTTCTATGGCACATGACATAATAGATATCATTGCTTGTTGCTTGTGAGGATTCATCTATTATCTGTCTGCTTTTCCTTGGAACATTTCTGGATGTCACTCAATTAAACAAAAAACACTATGCTCCAGGTACTGTTCTAGGAACTGGGAATACAAAGACAAAAACACAGTCATCTCTTGAGCTCATACCTTAGTGGGGATGACAGCATGCAAATAACTACATATATACATAAATACACACAAATAGTAATACAGTACAAATGAAAGGCAATTTCACAGGAATGTATCTATTGTGTATATTTCAAAAGACCTATGGTTTCTTTGAATGTATATAGTTCTTCAACAATTGAAGTTTTCACTCCCTCAAAATTACAAATGTTGAAGGGACTGTCAGAAAATGGGCACATTGATACACCATTAGTGGACCTGTGAATGAGCACAACCATTCTAGAAACCAATTTGAATTTATGCAAAGTTAGTAAAGAGTGCTTGCCCTTTGACCCCCTCTATACTACTGTTATTCCTCTATGCAAAAGTGATCAAAGAAAGAGGGTAATGTCTTTTATGTATAAAAAAAATATTTATAGCAGTTCTTTTTGTGGTGGCAAAAATAAATGGATTTTCCCCTCCATAATATCTCAGTAGTCTTTATAAATTGCTGTAGTAAGAAAAATCAAAAATTAGCCTTTGGTGGCCAATCTAATAGTGAAGAACATCTCTGAATTTTATCAAAAAGAGTCTTTGGATGACACACACTCAGTGAGCCCATAATTTTAAGTATGCCTTTTCACCTTGGTGCTAAGACCAGCCAGAAGTCATGCCCTTCTGTTTTGGATTTCAAAAGCCCAGTGTCACATAATGAGGCATCATATTAGGACTTTGATGTAGGTATATACATGCATCTAGTTGTGGAAATGGAATTCCCTTGAATCATAGTAGTAATAAATATTTGTATAGTATGAAATTTTTTAACAACATCCTTTTCAACTGTTGTCAACTCAGAAATGCAACAAGCCCCACTGATCATTAGGAAGGACTTGGATTTGATATGGCATTACCAATTCATTGTATGCATATAATTAGAGACGCAGGATCAAAATTCACAGAGTAAACATTTTTTTAAACTCAGATGTGAATTTAGAAAAGATTGTTCATAAATCCCAGGTAAATATAATTCAGAATGTTTTGAATGACACTTTACTGTATTTATGTTGAGCTACTTGGTGGGAACATCAATAAACTAAACCCCACCTTTATTCATAGTTGAGATATACCCCAAAATGCTATTTTTCTCTTACTTTAGTGTGTGTGTGTGTGTGTGTGTGATGTATATATTTCTAGAAGAGGTGAGGTGGAAAGAGAAGGTGATATTTTCCAAAAATTAGCTTATGGTCCAAAACAGATACCACTATAATAGTATCTATAGGAATTAACTGTGTATTTATCTGATGTGATGCTTGATGGCAACAGAATTATTCCTGTTACTGTGCTGCTTTGCTTGTTTGAATAGCATTCAGTATTTTGGCACAGTACCTGTCAAGCCCAATAGTCTCTATTGGCAATGCCAGCACTAGTGCTTTTCAACATCTAGACAGCAACAGATGCTCCCCATTCATCTGGCTCTGTGTTACAGCTTTGTGATGCAAGGTCACCCAGATGTTGTTCCTGTCCTCTAAAGCTCCAGCTTTTCATTGCCCAATAAAAAGGAAGAAAAGCACTCTAAAACCAGCCAACCAAGCTCAGCTCATGTGAAAATCCACATGACTGGGCATCAGCAAAATCCAAACTGTGATTTCAGATTGGATGTCCTACAGGTTCCTCAAATTTAGCATGTCCAAATCAGAACTCATTACCATTCACCCCAAACCCTCCCCTCTTTCAAAATTCTCTGTTATAAAGGACATTATCATATTCTCAGTCACCGAGGCTCACAAGGTCTGTGTCATACACAATTCACTGTCACTCCACATATCTAATCTATTGCCAAGTCTTTTTTCCACCTTCACCATATTTCATACATATCTCCTTGTCTCCAATCACAGAGTCAAAACTCAGGTGCAAGTCCTCATCTCTCACCTGGACTATTGTAATAGCTTTCTAATTGGTCTCTCTACCTTATCTCTCCCAGTTCCAATCCATTATATGTTCTCCAATCAACTACCAAAATGATTTTCCTAAAGTGCACGTCTTAACATGTCCTCCTCCCTACTCAATAAACTCTAGTGATTTCCTATGACAAGATCAAGTACAAAATGCTTTGCCATTTAAAACCCTTCAAAACATGCCACCTTTCTAGTCGTCTTATGGTTCTCGTTTTCTCTCTCTCTCTCTCTCATGTCCTTCCATCTTCAAATTATACACTTACTATAAAAAGTGAATTTTGTCAATCCACTTGTTTCTAGGCCTCAGCAATGCCAGCCCTCTCATTTTTTTAGAATTTAATAAATAAAGCCTCAGAATTATATTCATTTTCAGAAGAATTTCCATTTCTTGAAATTACTGGGTTTTCCATTCCTATTTTTATAACCTTCTCTGGCTTAGAATATACATACTTAGAAGTACATATACACCACCCTAGATTGTACCCCTAAACTTTCCTTCTCTTTACTTCAATTTTATGTTCCGTTTCTTTGTCCTTCTTCTGCTTTCTTTCTCCCCATGTGCTAATTAATGAGCCTAATGGACTGTTTATCCACTGCATATCATATTTATTCTGTATAATAGATGTTCACCAATTTGGTTTTTCCAGTGTAGATTGCTAGAATTCCTTGGGAGGTAGAACTTGGTGGAAACTGTGTAATTCATTTATAACTAGGAGCATCTGGATTAATTTATCTACTTTTTGATTGGTTGATTGATAAGTTCCATTTGGATGAAGGGTTAGAAATCCTTCCTGTTAGTGGCAATGGTGGATCTGAATCTCCCTGCTTTATATAGTACTTGACATTAAAAATCAGATGATGCCAAAGTTATCACTATTGCTATATCTTTTACATAACTGTATCATTGTGATATGTGCATGGAGGACACTTTTGAGGAGGTCTTTAATGCTGCATTTTGTTCTACTGAATCAAATGATTTTTGTAGTTGATGAACAATAAACTGAAATCTTGTATTCTTTGCTTTTTTTCAGTTACTTGGATGACTAAATATATGGTCCATAGAACAGTGCTTTTAAGAGTTTGTTTCCTTTTTATATTTTCATCAAGGATGTCCTTGATACATATGTAAATCAGAGGTGTCAAACTCCCAAGTGTATCTCAAAGATAATTTGGAATTATCTAACAAAATAAGTGAAAAATATAATACAAAAATGTAAAATTGTGATCATCTAAGTCAATATACAGTCCACAGGTATCCATTGCTATTTGAGTTTGAAAATGCTGTTGCAGATCATTGTTATAAAAATTTTTGCAAAGGTGTAAATGTAGGCATTTGAGTAAGTATATATAAACATATTAATACCCTCAAATCACTTCCTTTGGTAGTAATACAATCCAGGAAATTTCCTCCAAAACATTTGTTTTGCCCTTTTCTTGAGATCTTGAGAATCAATCATAAAAAAAGAAAAAAAAAAGAAAGCAAACCTGCTATGCCTTCAGAATCATGTCCCCTCCAACATAGATCTGCTCTCTGAATACTTGGTCTGGTCAGGCTTTGCTTGCTGTCTTCAATTTCTTTGGTACTGTTTCTACTATGTCGTACTATAGAGCATGGACTGCTATGGTAGAATCTAAATGTGGTAGTGCTATTGTTATTGATTAAGAAAATGGTTTGCTGTAACAATTACAGATCTCCATTTTTATCTCTTTATTGTTTTCCTTCCATTTTCATCATTTAAAGTTTTTAGAATGATCTGGCTTAAATGAACCTCACACAACTTACTTTTCTTTCTGTTATTCAGTGTTTTATCTTCTTCCTCCATCTTTCTGTCTAAGATTTTGCAAATTAGTTTATATTCTAAATCACTAGTCTTCTTTACTACCATTTCCTTTGATTTAGCAAGAAGAGCAACTGTTAGCTAGATAATGTTATTCCCATGTTATTTTACCTAATCTAAACTCTACCATCACCTAAACTTCCATGGGAACTGATGATAGTTCCTTTATCCATCTTGCATTTTATTAGCATGAAACTTGATAGAGATTTAATTATATACAATCTCTTCTCATTTTTATCCTTTATTCTAATCTGGTATTGATTTTGATTTTTAATACGTTTATAGAGCATACAGATATCTGATTGAAGAATGATTCATGCTGATAATTGGTACTTTTCTATCTGTTAAGATAACAGCTTGGGGCGGCTAGGTGGCGCAGTGGATTTATCCACCGGCCCTGGATTCAGGAGTTCCTGAGTTCAAATCCGGCCTCAGACACATGACACTTACTAGCTGTGTGACCTTGGGCAAGTCACTTAAGTCCCATTGCCCTGCAAAAAAAAAGAAAAGAAAAGAAAAAAGAAGAAGAAGAAAACAGCGCATTTCACTTTTTTTGTAATGTTATTCGGTGTTTGCCACATTCAATGCCTTCTGACTTTAAAAAGCATGTTAATATTTATAGGTGTGAGGTCTCTATATACTTTATAGGCTGTTGTCCCTTTTCATTTTGTAAGTCTGATCCACATTTTCAAACAGTTTTCATCATGGCCAAAGAATTTCTTATCCAGTGCCCAGCTTATTGTTGATAAGGATCTTGTATTTAGTTAGGCTGGTCTCTAGGTGGTAGACCTAGTCTTTTATCCAGGCTCTACTTAAAAACTTTCTGGTATGGCAGAGGCTGCCTGAATTTGCATTTTACCAGCATAGCCATTAAGAACACAAGGTCATCTTCATGCTATACTAAAACATTGGCATAGGCTTTTTGTGAAGGAGTCATGAGATTAAACATTGTAAATTATTTTTATGTTATATTACTGGAATGAGAGAACATATTTATCTTCTCAAGCAAGCTGATTAATTTTATGTCTTTAAGTTGAAATATTATACTTTTTTGGTATATATTATTTATTACCTTGTACATTAAGTAAATTTTCATACTCCCTTTATATCTTAACATCTCCCTTTAGGAGACATAGAAAATCTTTTATCTGTTTGCTTCAGTATAAATTATACAAATGATGGTGAATGTAATTATAATGTATTCATTGTTAATTCTAAATTTGTCCTGTATATTTTATATGAATTGTATTTATATGCTTTAGGTAATTATGCTCATGAGTTCATTACCGATTTTATAGATAAATATTTTACTTGACTAACTTACTTTTAGAGTATTTTAGTATCATTCTTAAAGTTAAATTGACACTATATATCTGTCTATGCATTTTCTCCTAGAAAAAAAAAAAGATAGATTATCTTCACTCTGTCTCTCTTTTGTAGTATATGAAAATATCAGGAGACGATAATTTATATCAATAAATCTTGGAAAATGTCAGTCAGTTCCATACATAGTCCTTGAGCATTTCAATGGATCTTTGTTATCAAAATTGTATGTTCATCTTCTCTTGGGATGTTTTCAACCTATAATGTTTTCTCATCTTGTAACAACAACAACAACAACAACCATTGCATACATAAAACACTTTAAGTTTTGCAAAGCACTATACATATGCTTTCTCATTTGGTCCTCATAAAAGCCCTATAAGTACAATGCCATTATTATCTTCATTTTATAGATGAGGAGAATGTGGCAGAGAAAAGTTAAGTAATTTGGACAAAATTATCCAACTAATAAGTATCTTCTTGAGACAGCATTTGAAATTAGGTCTTACCAGCTCCAAATTCTGTTCTCTTACCCTTCTGTAAAAGTTATGATATATGTTTTCCTATAAATTCTACATAGCAAGATCCACCCAATTCATTAGAGGCTGTCCCCTCATATCTTTAACATTGTGTAGGTACCAACACTCTGTCTTTTTAGATGACTTTTACCTCACTTCTTACATAATGCATTATTGTTGATAACGTGCCCCTACTTACTTATATCCATGATGTGTCTTTACAGTGTCATTTGGAATGATTGCAGTTGTCATTAAACTGAGATAAAGGCATCCACAACAATGTGACTTTTATGAGGCAATATTGGTATTTATAAAAAAAGA
This sequence comes from Dromiciops gliroides, assembly GCF_019393635.1. Taxonomy (NCBI): domain Eukaryota; kingdom Metazoa; phylum Chordata; class Mammalia; order Microbiotheria; family Microbiotheriidae; genus Dromiciops; species Dromiciops gliroides. Next base: position 225,041,204 of record NC_057861.1, on the reverse strand, counting down.
ACTTCTTTTGTGTCAGTGAAGTATCTAAAAGAGGAAGATAAATACTCTTCAGTTAATCAATAACCATTCCGTGCCCTCTATGTGCAAAGCACGGGCTCTTGAAGAGCTCACAATAGGAGACAACATGCATGCTGTTGGCCAGTGTCATGGAAGATATTCTGAACAAAGTCTAAATACAACAGGAAGGGGATTTCCTGTCAGTGGAGAGTTTCTAGATATGCTGGTTTTCAAAGGTGGACTCATGTTGATTGCATAGAGCACTATAGGGTCTACTCATTGAGATTTTTAAAAATTGAAAAGAATGGCCTATACAAATCCATATGAAGAGTGCAGTGAATGAGGAACACATAACTTGGAACACATTGAGCTGCCCATCAATATATTTTAGCCCCTATCCATGGACAGTGAGATGAGCCAAAAGTTGTATTCAAAATAAGATATGCAACTGAATGTAATTTGGGAAATTACATGTCCCAACTTCCATACATTGCATTTTTAAAAGTACTTTGGTAGCAAGTTGAAAACATTAGTTCTAAGTATTCATTTTATCACAGCTGAATTCTTGAATCCAAATCATCTGGGTGAGCATGAAACAAGTTGCATCTGGAAATTAAATCAACCAAGTGATAATACTGAATAATCACAGAAAAAATAAAGACTATAAAACCCTAGATTTGAGAGCTGCAATGACAGGGCATAGTAATTGAAAGAGAGAGACAAGTTTGAGGAATCCCTTCATCAGAGAACTTGGAATAGGGCTTCCTTCCTGATGTTTCTTCCTTTCTGGTTTCTGCAAAAGTATCTTATTACAGGAAAGATCAGTGAGAATAATAATAGAGAGTGGATGAGAGGGAGATGAGAGGGAAAGAAAATACAGGCTTCATGCCAAGTAGAAAAAGAATATAAAAATAAAACAAACTTTTGTCCATTTAAAAGTCTCTAAGCAAAACAAGATTAGAAATGAGATGTCTTAACCCCTACAATTATAATAGACCTAGAGTGACTCTTTATACACTAATATGTGTGTATGTGTGTATGTGTATATATGTTACATATGTGTATATCTGTGTGTGTGCGTGTGTGTATAAATTCCCAATAAGGGAAAAACATTTGACTTCTGATTTCATTAATATAAGAAACTCTGACATGAGGAAAACTCCTTCCAATGCAGACTCATATCTTCTCTTCAGTTTTTAGTATCAGAAAATAGCCTAGGACACTGAGTAGACACTGAAGTTAAGTTGATTTGTCCAAGGTTACAAATCCAGTATGTATCAGAGATGAAAATTAAAGCCAGGTTTTCCTGGACCCAAAGCCAAGTCTCTTTCCACTATGACATGCTTCTTCTCAATTCATAGAAATCAATACATATTAATATTTCTATGTATATATCAGATGTTGTATTCCTTGTCCAAAGTATCCATGCCTTAGGTCCATAATAGTTGTCATCCTTCTGGACACTTCTTTGATCTTACTATCTACTTAAAGAAAGACCTTTAGCCACTTTCAGTTCTCTAGATAACCACCCAAATTCTTCACCATTAGGAGAGACAAATTGCCATTAAGAGAACTATCTGTCCATTATAATAGACTTCTAAATTGGCTTTCTGCCCAATAAGGGACATATCCTTATTCATACAATGAATGACCTTCTGTCTAGTAGGGAATGTAGCCTCCCAATTGAATTTAGGTAGCATTTTGAGGGAATTAAGTTTCTTTTTTTTTTAATTTGACTTTAAATCCCCAGCAACTGTCCCAATGCTTTACAAATAGTAGATGCTTATGATCCAAAACAATTTCAAAGTACTCATGATAGAAAATGTTCTCCATATCCAGAAAAAAATACTGTGGATTCTGAGCAAATTGAATCATACAGTTTCTACTTTTTGGCTGTTTTATTTTTCTTTTTTGAGGTTCTTCACTTGTGTTCTGATTCTTTTTTCATAATATGACTAATGCATAAATACATTTAATGTGATTGTACATATATAACTTATATCAAATTGCTTTCCACCTTGGGGAGGGGAGAGGGAAGGGATGGGGGAGGGAAGGGAGGGTGGGAGAAAAATTTGAAACTCAAAATCCTATGAAAACAAATGTTGAAAACTATCTTTATAATTAACTGGAAAATAACAAAATACTTTTAAAAAAATAGTAGTCTTTGATCTGAGGGGTAGAGCCAAGATGGCAGAGGAAAGGCTGTGTCTCTCCCAGCTCCTGACAAACTGTCCATAGACCTCCAAAAAATGCCATAAAACAACTCTTGGAACAGCATAACCCACATAAGAACAGAGTGAGACTCTTTTCCTGCCAAAGATGGCTTAATTAGGTGACTGGGATCACCTGCTGTTCAGGCTGAGAGAGGAATGCAGTACATAGCAGGACCAGCCTCCAGCAGGCAGTGCCTCCAGAGTCTTGGAATCTTCAGCTGCTTCTTCTGAAGCTTGGCTTGTGGATCATTGAGGGGATCCAGTCGTTGGGGGGAATAGCTGCAATCTCTGCTGGAACTGGGACAGGAAGCCCACATTCTGAAACAGCAAACAAACTCAAGCGACAGCCACCCAGTGGGGGAGGGGCAAAGGCACGCCAAGCTTCTGACCATAGAGAATCAGATTTCAATCATACTTCTGTTTCCAGGTCAAAGAGAAAGTGGGCTGTAGTTACTCACAGGCCAGGCAGGCTGAGAACAAGCCCAATCATCCCCTGGGCAAAGCTGTAGCTCAGAACAGTGTGCCTTGGAAGCAGCAGTACACTTTAAGAAGGAGTTAAAAGCCAAGAAATAGGTAGTCATGATGAGTAATAAGTGAAAACAGCAGACCATCAAAAGCTGCTTGGGGGCACAGTAGACAATAATACAACCTCAGAAGAAGATAATAAAAAGAAAGTTAAAACTCCTGCATCCAAAGTTTCCAAAAAAAATATGAATTGGTCTCAGGCCATGGAAGCACTCAAAAAGGACTTTGAAGAGAAAGTAAGAGAGATAGAGGGAAGATTCAGAGAGGTAAAAGAAAAAATGGAAAGAGAAATTAGAGTGATACAGGAAAGTCATGAGAAAAAAAGATAACAGCTTGAAAAGCCGAATGGAAAAGGAGATATAAAAGCTCTCTTAAGAAAATAATTGCCTACGAATTAGGATTTAACAAATGGAAACTAGTGACTTTATGAGAAAGCAAGACACAATAATGAAAATCCAAATGAATAAAATAAAGGGCAATATGAAATATCTCCTTGGAAAAAGAGCTGAGCCGGAAAATAGATCCAGGAGAGATAATTTGAAAATCATTGGACTACTTGAAAACCATGATCAAGGAAAGAGCTTAGATATCATCTTCCAAAAATTTCTCAGGGAAAATTGTCCTGATATTCTAGAAGCAGAAGGTAAAATAGAAACTGAAAGAATCCACTGATCATCTCCTGAAAGAGATTCCAAAAGGAAAACTTCCAAGAGTAGTATAGCCAAATTCCAGAGCTCCCAAATCAAGGAGGAAATATTGCAAGGAGTCAGAAAGAAACAATTCAAGTACTGTGGAGTCACAGTCAGGATAACGCAAGATCTAGTAGCTTCTATATTAAAGGACCAGGTGGCATGAAATATGATATTCCAGAGGGCAAAGGAACTGGGACTACAACCTAAAATCACCTACCCAGCAAAACTGATCATAATCTTTCAGGGGAAAAAATAGCACTTCAATGAAAAAGAAGAATTTCAGGCATTTGTGATGTAAAGACCTGAACTGAATAGAAAATTTGACTTTCAAATACAAGACCCTAAAGAAGCATAAAAAGGTATACAGGAAAAAGAAATGATGAGGGACATTAAAAGGTTAAACTGTTTACATTCTTACATGAGAAGATAATACTTCCTCCTCATAAGAACTTTCTCAGTATTAGGGCAGCTGAAAGGAATATACTTAGACAGAGGGCACAGGTGTGAATTGAATATGAAGGGAATGATATCTGTAAGCATTTATTCTTGTTCTTTGTGGGGGCAATCAGGGTGGGGTGGCTTATGTCTGGGACTGGATTTGGGCTTGGGGCCTCCCGGGTCCAAGGCTGGTGCTTTGTCCACTATGTCACATAGTTGACCCATAATGACATCTTTAAAATAAAGCTAAGGGTAAGAGGAAGGCACTGGAAGAAAGGGAAGGGGAGAGGTGGAAGGGTCTAAAGTAGCTCACATAAAAGAAGCAAGAAAAAGCTTAGGGAGTGGAAGGGAAGATGGGGAAGGAGTGGGGGAGTGAGTGAGCCTTACTTTCATCAGAATTCACTCAAAGAGGGAATAACATAAACACACAAGTGGGTATAGTAATATATTTTGCCTTGAGGGAAAGTGGGAAGGGAAGGGGAAAAGGGAGGAGAGGGGAAGGAAGGGAGGGCAGACTGGGGGAAGTGGCAGTTAAAAGCAAAACACTTTTCAGGAGAGATAAGGTAAAAGAAGATAGAAAATAGAATAAATATCAAGGGGAGGGAATAGGATGGAGGGTAATACAGTTAGCAATAGTAACTGTGAAAGAAATGATGATCAGAAGGATGTATGAAAAATGGAAACCATCAACAGAGGAAGAACTGATGGTGTTTGAATACATATTGAAGTATAATTTTATTTGTTATTTCCTCTTTCTAAAGTTATTCTGTCTATTTTCTTTCACCACTTGACTAATGTGAAGATCTTTGACATAACTGTACATGTATGTCTTATATTGAATTGCATGATTCCATAGGGAGGGGTAAGGAGGGAGGAAGAAAATTTAGAACACAAAGTTTTTAAAAATCAATGTGAAGAAATGATGAACAGGCAGATTTCAGAGAAATCTGGAAAGACTTACATGAACTGATGCTGAGTGAGATGAGCAGAATCGGGAGAACATTGTATACAGTATCAACAACATTGTTTGTTGATCAACTGTGATAGACTTGACTCTTCTCAGCAATACAATGGTCCAAGATAGTTCCAAAGGACTCATGATGTAAAATGCTCTCCAAATCCAGAAAAAAAAGAACTGTGGAATCTAGATGCAGATTGAACCATACTATTTCTACTTTTTTTGTTTTCATTTTTAAAGGTTTTCCCTTTTGCTCTGATTCTTCTTTCACAGCATGACTAATGCTTAATGTTTAATGTGATTGTACATGCATTATCTATATCGGATTGCTTGCAGTCTTGGGTAGGGGGGAGGGAGGGGAGGGAGAAAAATTTGAAACTAGAAATCTTTTTTTTTTTTTTTAATTTTTTTTTAATTTTTTTTTAATTTTTTTTTGAGATATTTTATTTTTTCCGTTACATGTAAAGATAGTTCTCAACTTTTGTTTATACATGCTTTACAATTTCAGATTTTTCTCCCTCCCTCCCTCCCCTCCCTCCCCCCCTCCCCTAGACAGCAGGTAATCTGATATAGGTTATATCTATATATATCTATACATATACATATAGATATATATATACACACACATATATATACACATAATAACATTAATCCTATTTCTGCATTAATCCTGTTACAAGAGAAAGAATCAGAGCAGTGATGCAAAACCTCAAAATAGAAAAAAAAAAACAACAGCACCCAAAACAAAAGAAATAATATGGTTCAATCAGCATCTATACTCCACAGTTCTTTCTTTCTTTTTTTTTCTTGGATTTGGAGATCCTCTTCTATCATGAGTTCCCTGGAACTCTTCTGTACCATTGCATTGGTGAGAAGAATATAGTCCATCACAGTAGGTCAACACTCAATGTTGATGATACTGTGTACAATGTTCTTCTGGTTCTGCTCATCTCACTCATCATCAGCTCACGTAAGACCCTCCAGGTTTCTCTGAACTCTTCCTGCTCATCATTTCTTACAGCACAATAGTATTCCATTGTATTCATATACCACAACTTGTCCAGCCATTCCCCAATTGATGGGCACCCCCTCAACTTCCAAGTCCTTGCTACCACGTAAAGAGCAGCTATAAATATTTTTGTACATGTGGGTCCCTTTCCCCCTTCCATGATTTCTTTGGGCAAAAGACCTAAAAGTGGGATTGCTGGGTCAAAGGGTATGCACAGCTTTATCGCCCTTTGGGCATAATTCCAAATTGCTCTCCAGAATGGTTGGATCAGCTCACAGCTCCACCAACAATGCATTAGTGTTCCAATTTTCCCACAGCCTCTCCAACATTTATTATCTTCCTTTTTTGTCATTTTAGCCAATCTGATAGGTGTCAGGTGGTACCTCAGAGTTGTTTTAATTTGCATCTCTCTAATCATTAGAGATTTAGAGCATTTTTTCATATGGGAATAGATAGCTTTGGTTTCTTCATCAGAAAACTGCCTGTTCATATCCTTTGACCATTTCTCAATTGGGGAATGACTTGGATTCTTATAAATTTGATTTAATTCCCTATATATTTTAGAGATGAGGCCTTTATCAGAAGCACTGGCCTCAAAAATTGTTTCCCAGCTTTCTGCCTCCCTTCTAATTTTGGATGCATTGCTTCTGTTTGTACAAAAATTTTTTAATTTAATATAATCAAAATCATCCACTTTGCATTTTATAATATACTCTATCTCATGTTTGGTCAAAAACTGTTCTCCTTTCCAAAGATCTGATAGGTACACTATTCCTTTCTCTCCTAATTTACCTATGGTATCACCTCTTATGTCTAAATCATGTATCCATTTTGACCTTATTTTAGTATAAGGTGTAAGATGTTGGTCTAAGCCTAATTTCTGCCATACTATCTTCCAGTTTTCCCAGCAGTTTTTGTCAAATACTGAGTTCCTATCCCAGAAGCTGGAGTCTTTGGGTTTATCAAACACTACATTACTAGTGTCATTTACTACTGCATTTCCTGAGCCTAGCCTATTCCATTGATCTACCACTCTATTTTTTAGCCAGTACCAGATAGTTTTGATGACTGCCGCTTTATAGTAAAGCTCCAGGTTTGGTACTGCTAACCCACCTTCCTGTGAATTTTTTTTCATTATTTCCCTGGATATTCTTGATTTTTTGTTTTTCCAGATGAATTTTGTTATTATTTTTTCTAGCTGTATAAAATAATTTTTAGGTAGCCTGATTGGTATGGCACTGAATAAGTAAATTAATTTAGGCAGTATTGTCATTTTTACTATATTAGCTCTGCCTATCCATGAGCAATTGATATCTTTCCAATTATTTAGATCTGATTTGATTTGTGTGAAGAGTGTTTGGTAGTTGTGTTCATAGAGTTCCTGGGTTTGTCTTGGCAAGTAGACTCCCAAGTATTTTATATTACCTACCGTTACTTTAAATGGAATTTCTCTTTCTATCTCTTGCTGCTGGACTTTGTTGGTCATGTATAGAAATGCTGATGATTTATGTGGATTTATTTTATATCCTGCTACTTTGCTAAAGTTGTTAATTGTTTCAAGTAATTTTTGACTTGATTCTCGAGGATTCCTTAAGTATACCATCATATCATCTGCAAAGAGTGATAGTTTTGTTTCCTCCTTGCCTATTCTAATTCCTTTAATTCCTTTCTCTTCTCTGATTGCTAAAGCTAACATTTCTAGGACAATATTAAATAATAGGGGTGATAATGGACATCCCTGTTTCACCCCTGATCTTATTGGGAAGGCCTCTAATTTATCTCCATTGCATATAATACTTGCTGATGGCTTTAGGTAGATACTGTTTATTATTCTAAGGAAAGCTCCCCCTATTCCTAAACTCTCTAGTGTTTTTATTAGGAATGGGTGCTGTACTTTGTCAAAAGCTTTCTCTGCATCTATTGAGATAATCATATGATTTTGGTTGGTTTTCTTATTGATGTGGTTGATTATGTTAATAGTTTTCCTAATGTTGAACCAGCCCTGCATTCCTGGTATAAATCCCACCTGGTCATAGTGTATTATCCTGGTGATCACTTGCTGTAATCTCCTTGCTAATATCTTATTTAAGATTTTAGCATCAATATTCATTAGGGAAATTGGTCTATAATTTTCTTTCTCTGTTTTTGCTTTGCCTGGTTTTGGTATCACCACCATATTTGTGTAATAAAACGAATTTGGAAGAACTCCTTCTTCACCTATTTTTCCAAATAATTTGTATAATATTGGAATTAATTGTTCTTTAAATGTTTGGTAAAATTCACCCGTAAACCCATCTGGCCCTGGGGATTTTTTCTTAGGGAGTTCATTAATAGCTTGTTCAATTTCTTTTTCTAATATGGGTTTATTTAAGGATTTTATTTCCTCTTCAGTTAACCTGGGCAGTTTGTATTTTTGTAAATATTCATCCATTTCATTTAGATTGTCAAATTTATTGGCATACAGTTGGGCAAAATATTTCCTAATTATTGCTTTAATTTCCACTTCATTGGTGGTAACATCACCCTTTTCATTTTTGATACTGGTAATTTGGTTTTCTTCTTTCTTTTTTTTAATCAAATTAACCAGTATTTTATCTATTTTATTGGTTTTTTCATAAAACCAGCTCTTAGTTTTATTGATTAGTTCTATAGTTTTTTTGCTTTCAATCTTATTGATTTCTCCTTTAATTTTCAGGATCTCTAATTTAGTGTCTAATTGGGGATTTCTAATTTGTTCTTTTTCTAGCTTTTTAAGTTGCATGCCCAATTCATTAATCTCCTCTTTCTCTTTTTTATTCATGTAAGCATTTAGAGCTATAAATTTTCCCCTAAGCACTGCTTTGGCTGCATCCCATAGATTTTGGTATGTTGTCTCATTATTGTCATTCTCTTGGATAAAGTTATTGATTGTTTCTATGATTTCTTGTTTGGCCCATTCATTCTTTAGAATGAAATTATTTAGTTTCCAATTGATTTTCATTCTACTTTTCCCTGGCTCTTTCTTACATGTAATTTTTATTGCATCATGATCTGAGAAGGATGCATTTACTATTTCTGCCTTTCTACATTTGACTATGATGTTTTTGTGCCCTAATACATGGTCAATTTTTGAAAATGTGCCATGTACTGCTGAGAAAAAGGTATATTCCTTTCTATCCCCATTCAATTTTCTCCAGACATCTATCATGTCTAACTTTTCTAGTAATCTATTCACCTCTTTCACTTCTTTCTTATTTATTTTTTGGCTAGATTTATCTAATTCTGAGAGGGGGAGATTCAGATCCCCCACTAGTATAGTATTACTATCTAATTCCTCTTGTAACTCATTTAACTTCTCCTCTAAGAACTTGGATGCTATACCACTTGGTGCATACATATTCAATATTGATATTACTTCATTATCTATAGTACCTTTAAGTAAGATGTAATTTCCTTCCTTATCTCTTTTAATGAGATCTATTTTTGCCTGCACTTTGTCTGAGATAAGGATTGCTACCCCTGCCTTTTTTACTTTAGCTGAGGCATAATATATTCTGCTCCAGCCTTTTACCTTTACTCTGTGTGTATCTCTCTGCTTCAAATGTGTTTCTTGTAAACAGCATATTGTAGGGTTCTGGTTTTTAATCCACTCTGCAATTCGCTTCCGTTTTATAGCAGAGTTCATCCCATTCACATTCACAGTTATTATTACTGACTGTCTATTCCCCTCCATTCTATTTACCCCCTTTGTACTTTTCCCCCCTTCTTTCACCCTATTCCTCCTCACTGACGTTTTACTTCTTACCCCTGCCTCCCCCAATCTGCCCTCCCTTTTTATCACCCCCCTCTCTTTTCTTTACCCTTTTCTCCCTTGCTTTTGTCCTCCCTTCTCAGTCCCCCCCTTTCCCTTCCCCTTTTGTTTCCCTAAAGAGTGAGTTAAGTTTCTTTATCCCAATGAACGTATATGTTATTCCCTCTTTGAGTCAAATCTAATGAGAATAGGGTTGAAACCATGTTCCCCCCTCCTTTCTTTCCCTCTATTATAATAGGTTTTTTTCCACCTCTTCATATGATATAATTCATCCCATTCCACCTCCCCTTTCCTCTCCTCCCCATAGACTCCCTTTTTATCTCCTTAATTCTTTTGTATCATCACATCAAAGACAATTTATATTTATACCCTCTATATAAAGTCCTTCTCTCTGCCCAAATACCTTTACAGTTCTTAAGAGTTATGAGTATTATCTTCCTGTGTAGGGATATAAACAGTTTAACCTAATAGGGTAACTTTTTTTTTTCCCCCTCTGTTTACCTTTTTAAACTTCTCTTGAGTCTTGTATGTTGAGATCAAATTTTCTATTCAGTTCTGGTCTTTTCACCAGGAAAGATTGAAAGTCCCCAATGTCATTAAATGTCCATCTTTTCCCCTGAAAGAAAATGCACATTTTTGCTGGGTAATAGATTCTCGGCTGCAATCCAATCTCCTTTGCCTTCCGGAATATCATATTCCAAGCCTTGCGGTCCTTTAATGTTGAAGCTGCCAGGTCCTGAGCAATCCTGACTGTGGCTCCATGATATTTAAATTGCTTCTTTCTGGCTGCTTGGAGTATTTTCTCCTTCACCTGATAATTCTGGAATTTGGCTACAATATTCCTTGGAGTTTTCCTTTTGGGGTCTCTTTCAGGAGGTGATCGATGGATTCTTTCAATGATGATTTTATCCTCTGATTCTATGATATCAGGGCAGTTCTCCTTAATAATTTCCTGGAATATGGTATCTAGATTCTTTTTCTGGTCATGGCTTTCAGGCAGTCCAATGATTCTCAAATTGTCTCTCCTCGATCTTTTTTCCAGATCAGTTGTCTTTCCAATGAGGTATTTCACATTTTCTTCTATTTTTTCATTTTTTTTATTCTGCTTGACCGATTCTTGGTGTCTCATGGATTCCTTTTCTTCCAACTGTCCCACTTTAATTTTTAAGGCATTGTTTTCTTCAGTGAGATTATGCACCTTTTTTTCCATTTGGCTAAGTGAATTTTTTAAGGTATTGTTTTCTTCAGTGAGATTATGTACCTTTTTTTCCGTTTGGCTAAGTGAATTTTTTAAGGTATTGTTTTCTTCAGTGAGATTATGCAGCTTTTTTTCCATTTGGCCAAATGAATTTTTTAAGGCTTTGTTTTCTTCAGCTTCCTTTTCTAAGCTGCTGATTCTTTTTTCATAGTTTTTTTGTGTTGCTTTCATTTCTCTCCCCATTTTTTCTTCTACCTCTTGCAATTGATTTTTAAAATCCTTTTTGAGCTCTTCCAGGAAGGCTTTTTGTTCTTGCGACCAATTCACCTTCCCTTGTGAGGCTTCAGATGTAGCCAATTTGAGGCTATTGTCCTCATCTGAGTTTGTGTTGGCTTCTTCCCTATTGATACAGAAGCTCTCAATGGAGAGGGCTCTTTTTTGCTTCTTACTCATTATTGCAGCTTATTTATTTATTCTTTAAGTTGAGGTCTGCTCTGGGGGCACCAGGGTCCCTGTTTTGGGCTTCTTGTGCAGGTGTATAGGTGCTGTGTGACCGGGCTTTTACTCTGAGGCCTTTATGGTGTGTGGAGATCCCCTGTCCTGCACTTCCTGTCTGATTGTGCTCGGCCAGCCAGGCGCCAGACCCCGGCGTCTGATCCCGCTGTTCGTGGCCCTCTCGGCCGGTGCAGGTAAGTTTTTCCACTGTCCTTCTTGGCCACCAGATTTTTGAACCAGGTTCCGGGAGCCTCAGTTGTTCGGCTGTGACCCGCAGCTCCTGCTGATTTGCCCCGACCCCCTTGGCGCTGGGTTGCTGCCCTGCGCTGGGCCTCCCTTTTGCCCGAGTCAGACCGACCTTTTCCTGAAGTCTTCTAAATTATCTCTGGTTGGAGGACTGTGTCTCTCTGTCTCTTTGCAGGTTCTGTAGTTTCAGAATCCGTCCAGAGGCTTGATTTAATGTTCGTTTTGAGGGAACAGAAGGAGAGCTCAGGCAGCTTGCTGCTTCCTCTCCGCCATCTTGGCTCCGCCCCCGAAACTAGAAATCTTATAAAAACAAAACTATCTCTACATGTAACTAGAAAACAACAAAATACTTTTATAAAATTTAAAAAAAATAGTAGATGCTCATTAAATGATTACTGGATTGAATTGGGTCCCTGTTAGCTCCTCCCTGTCATACTCTGTCCATTCATAATTTAAATCCTGGAGTACAAGTCCATGTCCTCCTACTTTAGAAATAAAATCATGGGTCATCTGGCTTTAAAGATGAGGAAACAAAGGCTCAGAGAAATCAAAGGATTTTATATGGTGTAACAATTGGAATGACACCACCTGCTGGAGACTTACTGTAGAAGAGTTCCGCCCATGAAGCGAAGGTCTTTGAGGGCAAGACCAGGAGTCTTTTCTTTGGTGTCAGGAAGGGACGTTTGCTAGTGGGAGGAAGAAGGAAGAGCTGGGTGCTCTGACTCACTCTCTTTCCTAAGGACGCTGGTGGAGAAGGGAGCTAGAAATGTGCTCTCCCTTTAATAGATAGGAATCTAGGCCTTTTCTTCTCTCCTTACCAAATTCTTATTCTCCTTAATAAATGCTTAAAAGTCTAACTCTTGCTAAAGCTTATAATTTATTGGTGACCACTCATTGGATATTTTAGACAGACTAGCTAGAATTTTAGCCCTTAACAATGGTCACACAAGTAGAAAGTGACAGGGTCGGGATTTAAAACCAGCTTCTATTGTTCTAAATAGAGGGCACCTATACTGGGTTCCAGGCTACCTGGGAAGTGAAACCTCTGACAATATCATAGTAACAAGCTCATTAGATATCCTAACCTATAATGCCCCATATCTTAAGAATAATAATACCAAAGGAATGAAAAGAATCATGTTGTAATTAAGAGCCAGCCTTGGGGTTATAAAGCCTTAGATTCTCAGGTCTTGCTTCTGATGTAATAAATTACAGATTGCTATTCTCCTTCTGTAGAGGGCTTTAGGGATTTCCTACACCTATGAAATCATACATCCAGACCAAAAATAAAAATACTGAGCCAACTTTTTATTCTGTGCCTTTTTTTCTACCTTCTGCTGTTCCTTCAGCCCTGTTACAGTGACTGTATATTGCTCTAAATTCCCCTACACTACATAGACTTTACCTAATCTCAAAGATTACTAGCTTCTCTACCCCGCAATCAAAATACCATTTTCCACTTTTAAGTGGTCAGTGTCAGTAAAGAGGCACGGCAGTGGCCATTGATAATATAAATGGTCTTTAGTATGTCCAGTTTAGAAACAACATAACCCACGTGAACTGGTAAAATGAGTGGCCAATGGAGGAAACAAAAAGAAAACAACAACAAATCATTGGAGAAGCAATTTAAAATTCATAAAAAGATATTTTGTTCCAAAGCACTATTAGGTATCCCCATTTGCTTATGTCCTTAAGAAAACTGCTGAATTTTAGTTGAATCTAAAGTCTGAGGCACTGAGACATTTTCATTTAAATCCTGCTCCTCTTCCAGAGGCAGGAAGAGGCAGGGATTGATCTGCTCCCCTGTATATGTGTAACCTGTTGTCACTATTCTTTGGTGCAGTGGGTGACATTGGTATTTCTCTCTGTGACACTAAAAGGCATTATTCATTGTCATGCAGCTCTCATGCTTTGTTGGCTAGAGGAGTAAATCTTTTAAGTCTTCAGTTGGTATATGCTTTGTTTAGGCTTTTGATGTCCAGTTTCTATGCCCTCATTCTTATTTATGGCTTAGTTCTTATTATGTTAATATTAATGACCTCTTAACCATGTTTAAATAACTTGAGGAGTAGAGAACAAGGGATTTAATTTGCTTTTGGCCATATCTCTTTCTTCCACATATATATGTATGTATTTTAAAGACTTTGACTATGACAGTGGTAGTAGCATGATTATAGTGCTTTTCAAGAATTCCAATAATTAACACCAGAGTTCTTATGAAGGAGGGGAAAGGAATAAGTATTTATTAAACATCTGCAATATGCCAGGCACTGTGCTGAGCACTTTACAACTATTTCATTTGGTCATGAAATAATCATTCATCACTGTCTGTTTTCCCACATGGTTCTTAATTATTTCTTTTTCCCATCCAAAATTCTCAGAGGACTGGATATTGTGCTTCCTTTAGAGTAGCAATTATGCCAAAACACTTTAATTTATTATTAGGTGACTCTGTTATTACATTTTTGAAGGACAGCATTCCATTCAGCATATGCTGAAATCAGAGCTATGAATTCCCTCCCTGGAGGGTCTATCTGCAGGTCTAGCACATAGTTGCTACTATTAATGGTTATCTAGTAAAGGCCTTAGAAGCAACTTTGTGTGTCTTTGTACCTCCCAGAACATACATAAGGGCAATTAGAAAAGTTAAGGCTTCAAGTAGAGAAAAAAATATATATCAGAGTTCTTTGTCCTTAGGAAAGATTTTTACAAAGTCATTGTCAAGAGCATGCATACATAATTAATCAAGGAAGAGATCATCTGGATTTTGATTGACATTCATTAGGCCACCTTCACTGCATCACAGTCTAAGTATTGGTGGTGGATTGTAACTAAAAAGGAGAGGCTGCCTAATTTATGAACGGGACACACATTTTCTTACCCTTGGGCCTTCCTGTCTTCTGCATTCAATTCTTTCCTTATTGCAATAATCTTGAGTCTAAATGTCACCATCTTTATGCAAAATACAAATGGCAGATGCTGGAATAGAAAGCTGAATAGAAATTGACTTGGTAAAGAGGTGGATTCTGGGACTAATATGAAATGAAGGATCAAATGTTCAGATTGCCCTTTTTAGCTGCAAGATGACCACTGTTGGAAAGTCATGGACTCCAAATATCACAGGGACCACTGTAGTGCCCAAATTTCTGCAGACAAAACAATGAGGAGGCCAGTAGATAGATAAGGGTTTTGTGCTACTCCTGAAGTCCTGGGTCAAGTCAGGTTTTCTGGTCAATCATGCTGCCCAGGCCTAAGTTTCTGCCATCTTCTGTGTGCCCTGCTTGTCACTTGAGTTCCACAACAACCTGTTTCTTAATAAGACTTCCCATTCTCTTGCAGTCCTCAGGAGCCATGTTTCATAGGTTCCAATCCATTTTCCTTTAAGCAGGTTTTCTGATCATCTGGACCTTGAGCTAGTATTGATGTTTCTTGAAGACAAAGTGAAAACTAATTTTATTAACTTTACCAATCCTTATAGTGCTTAGTCAAATTGTACCTTTAAAGTATTTTTTGCTTATAGTCCTATCTTGGGATCTGAATTATTGGAAAAAATCAGTTGGTAATTTTTTTTCCTCCTTTTAATGTTTCACTAAATTATAGACAATGTGCCTTATATTGAAAACTTTCAAGTGACTTTCTTGGGATTTTTGCATTATTATGGTAAGTTTGGACCAAAATATAAAATGTTCTGAAAACTGAAACCCATCTTCCTCTTCATGTCAATAAAAGACAATTCTTTCTCAAAATAGTAATGGCATTCCCCCTCCCCCACCCCATTGAGGAGGGTGTGTCTGGATCTTTCATTTCAGTAGTGCAATGAACTCCCAAGATGGAGATTTGCATGCTTATGCTGATACAGATAAAGTGCTCCTTTGAGATTTACTCAGAGTACTGCCTGGGGGCATTAAGAAGTCAAATGACTTGCCCATGGTCACAAGCATAGATGAGAGGCAGGATTTGAACTTGTGTCTGCTTGACTCCAAAGGAAGATCTGGATCCACCATCCCATGCTGTTTCTCTAATAAGTCATAAGTCCCATTCACATACCTCTTTGGCTTTTCATGAACATTTTCCTCATAATAACCATATAAGTATAATACAAGTATTTTCAACTCTGTTCTTATCTTATACTTAACAAGACTTAGAATCTGAGAGGTGGAGTTTCTAATCTAAGATTATGCAGTAAGTGTCAGAATTGGGTCTTCTAGCCAATAACTCACTGTCTCTCACAGGGACATTTTAGGATGTTCTGGACCACAACACTTAATGATAACATCATGCATTTAGATAATACTATAAGATTTACAAAGGACTTTATCTACATTATCTCATTTGACCTTCATAACAATCTCAAGAAGTAGGAATTCAACTCAGATACTTAAATGGATGTGACCTTCCTGATGGAGATCATTTCCTCCAATGATATAGTTAGCAACTGATCCATGCCTGCCCATCCTATATCATTCTTGTCCATATTCTTCCATATGTTCGTGATAGGAAATCCACTTAAAGTCTTAGGGGTCTTCCTTATTCTCTCCTAGCATCTGGAGGATATCATTGCAGCACATAGATGGAACACCAGATTTCTCTTGCTCTCACCACATGACTAGCCTATCTTATTTTTCAATCATACATATTTCTCAAATGACATCCTGTACTCTACTTCTGTTTATAATTCTTTATTTGTTACAAGTTGCAGCCTGTTCATACCCATCATCATCTGACTCTCCCTTACCCTTTTGAGTGACACTCATTTTTTATTCTATGGAAAAGACATAAGCATTTATTAATCACTTACTGTGTGCTAGACATTATGCTAAGTCCTTTACAAATATTATCTAATTTGATTCTCATAACCTGGTAAAGTAGCTGCTACCTACCATTACAGCCAATGGCTGAGACAAACATTCTCTCCCCCTTTAGACTGGCATAACTTCAATGAACAGAAGAATGCTGAAAGAGGGATGAAGGAGAAACTTTCTCTACTTTTGCCTACCATAGGCCAATATATTCTGCAATGTGAATACCAGAAACAGGCTGAATTTGTTAAAGGCAAACATTTTTTTTTAAGTTCTGTAAGGCTATATTAAAAAAAAAAAGGTTATACCTAGTTGCCTGACTGGATTGTGTCACTGTAAGAACTTTCAGCTGGTAAAATGACTTTCTTGTTGTACTTTGTTTTGTTTGTAAAAATTGCACCTCATTTGAAAGTGTTGAGATACAGACATTGAAGAAAGCCGTGAGAGCTCTAAAAATAGGGGAAGACAGTGGGAAATCAGAGCAGATATAGCCCTGCTGCCGTTCTGATGAAGCATTACGGAGAGAGGCTGAACCAAACAAGCAAAAGGCTGTATTTTTCTCTTTGTAATTTGACTCACAGTATTATAATGCTTAAAAAAAAAAAAAGATAGTTGTGTTTTTACATATTGGATTAGTACAGTATTAGAGGTATGAAAATAACATGCCAGTAAAATGAATGCTAATAACAATGGAGGAGGGGAACAATGAACTTACTAAAAGAACTTTCACTTCCAATATTAGATCAACCCCGTGTGTGTGTGTGTGTGTGTGTGTGTGTGTGTGTGTGTGTGTGTGTACATTTGAAAATTATCTAGACCAGCCATTCTTTCTCTCCCCCCCCCCCCACGGCCCGCAGGGCAATGAGGGTTAAGTGACTTGCCCACTTGACAGCTAGTATGTCAAGTGTTTCAGGCTGGATTTGAACTCAGGTCCTCATGAATCCAGGTCTGGTGCTTTATCCACTATGCCATCTAGCTGCCCCCTAGACCAGCCATTCTTAATCTGAGGTCTTTGAAATCTTATTATTATTATTTTGATAACTGTAAATATAGTTGGTTTTCTTTGAAGTCCTATATATTTTATGCATTTAAAAACATTATTTGGAGAAGAGGCCCATGGGTTGATTTCAGCAGACTGGCAAAGAGATCTAATACACACCAAAAAAAGTTAAAAACCCCTGGACTAGCGGAAGGAAAACTTGAATTGTTAGAGTTCTAAAATTTTGTTTGTGGTCATTTATGGCAGGGGAGGGTTTTGTGTTAAAATCAGTGATGCATTCTTGGTCAACCTGTTAATCTACCACTGGCTGACATGTATGAACTCTTAGAGGAGAATATCTGATAAATTCACTCCTTAAATTCCTCCCTGTATGCAAATCAGTAGTTAATGAAGGCTTCTGAAGATCAAGCAACTCATTGTTAAACATGTATTACGCACTTATTATATATACCATACTATGCTAAGTGCTGGAGAAAAAAAAATAAAGAGGTAAAAGACAGTTCCTACCCTTAAGGAATTTGCAAAGTATTGGAGGATTCAACATGCAAACTAATATATAATGATATTGATAATGTGCCATTGAGGGGTACTATTTATCTTATTTTACCCATGTAATTGAATATGGGGGAAATAAGGTGAAAGACAAAAATTCTCTGAGAAAACATCGTCCCCACATTTGGATTTTGACTTACCTATATGGGCTTTCTTTTTTCTGCAGTGTTCCCAGTGGGGAGCCCAGCAGAGCTTCATTCTTCAGGTCTTGTTTTGGCAAACTACTTATAGGTTCTTCAGTGTCTACTCAATATGTAATCCAAGAGCCTACTTAAAATAAATCCTAATGGATGTAAAAGAAAGCAGATACATAAGGCCTTTGCAAAGAAAATATTTATGTAGTAGCCCATGGTTCTGAAAAGTTGTTTTGTTTTGTTTTTCCTTTTGGAAAGATGCAAAGAATAAAAGCATCTGCTGTCTACTCAGCTGAGTTGTTGGAATGTGGTTTCAGATTTGCTAATCAAATTGAACACATAGTTCTAATGAAAGAACTTTCACAACAGAAATGTAGAGCCAAAATGTATATAAATCACCAGTGTCTGCTAAGAACTGATGAACAGCCATGCTTTACTAAAACTGTGCAGAATGGAAGGTGAAGGAACATATTACAGAAAAATAAATTATACATTAAGTCATTAAACCTCACCCTTCACTTCAGATTGAAGAATTGCCCAAAGAGCAAGAGCAGAGGCAAAGTGAGCATAAAAATAAATGAGAGCCCTGGTTAAATCTCACCCTTTAGTGAGCATATAATTGTTTGAGAACCTTTGAAATATGTATGGAACATACATAAGGGCATGGAACCATGCAAAATTGTGTGCACTTCTTGTATGCAAGGGATAGTGCTACAGTGCTGAAGTTCATCATATCCCAGTCCTGTAAATGTTTTATCTACAGTATAGTGTTGTGTAAAGAGGACTAGACTTAGAGGCAATACCCCAGATCCAGCTTTGGCATGATTTAGCTTATGACCACGTGCAAGTTTCTTAACCACCCCATGCCTCACTTTCTTTATCTGGAAAATAGGTATAATAATGTGAGCAATTCCTGTTGCATAAAGTTGTGATGAAAGCACCTTGCAGACCTTAACCTATGATATATGTGAGTGGTTATTATTGAAAACACTTGAATCTTTATTTAAATTGACTGTACAGAACACATTAATTGGCCACAGGTTTTAATCACAGGAATTTGCCTGAAATCAACTTTAATGTTAGTAATGGAATCTAGATTCTTCTTTAATCTTATTTTTTCAATCATCCAGTCAGATGAAATCTTTCTTGGTCTTTTTATTGTCTTCCTTGTTTTTTTCCCATTAAAGAGAGGTGTGTGTGTGTGTGTGTGTGTGTGTGTGTGTGTGTGTGTGTGTGTGTGAGAGAGAGAGAGAGAGAGAGAGAGAGAGAGAGAGAGAATATGAATCACTGCTTACTCTGTTCCAAGGTGGATTTTGTGAATACCTTCTTAGAGGGTGTGTCAGAGCTGCCAGAGCAGTTAGAAAGGTTATAGAATGTCCTTTGGTGAAGATCTTTAAAGAAAGGCTGTCTGAAATGTCTGAAAGAGGTGTACAATGCCTAGCAAAAAGTAGCATTAATAAATATTTCCTAATTTATTAGAAAGATTTTAGGAGAGGGCAGCATAGTGAAGTAGGAAAAAAAAATATTGACCTGGGTGTCAGATGACCTTGGTTCAAATCTCTGTTCTGACCCTTATTACCTATATGACTATGGGCAGATCCCTTAACCTCTGCAGCCTTCATTTATAAATAAAAGGGTTGAAACAAAACCAGGTATTCTCTAGGGTACCTTCCAACCCTATTGTCTTAGTGTCTTGATGTAATCCTTACTGAGGTTATATCTCTCATAGTGTCTTTTTGGGCCCTGTGGTTCACATTTATTCACTGAACCATCTTATGGGTCTAAATCTGAATATCTCATCACTGGAAGGGAATATAAATTTAGCACTTAAAATGAGAAGGAGAGTTGGTTAAAATAATAATAATAATAATGATAGTGATAATAATAATAATAATAATAATAATAATAATAATAATAATGGAGAGCAGTTGAGGGATTTGGAGAGACTTCTTAATTAACTGTCAGGGTTTTGCATGATGAGATGGAATATTTGTACCTATAATGTGGTTATTCTGAATTAATTCCAGCTGTGGAAAAGTCTTTATTGTCTTTATAAAATTTTTATAAACTGAGTATTACTAATAAGCTTTTTAACCCATGGAGCATACTTTTTTTTTCAGCACTGATTTTTGACTCTGCCAATGGCTTAGGAGCCAATAAAGACTGACCCTTAGTGGCTCTTGATCGCTTGCTTTCTCTATAATCAGGATTACAAGCTTTGAGGGATGCAAAAGAAGATATCAACCCTACATTCAAGGAGCTCATAATCTAGAGACAACATAAAATATTTAAGAATTATAGATTCAGGATTGAAAAGGACCTAAAAACCTTCCCCTTCATTTTACAGAAGAGAATCTGAAGTTCAGAGAGGTTAAGTGAGTTGCCAAAGGACAGACAGGTCATAAGTGGTACTAAATTGTGTGCCATATGATCAGTAGAAATTCAGAGAAGGGATAAACCTGGGCTAGAGGAGTTGGGAAACTCTTTGTAGAAGAGTTGGACTGCAACTTGGACCTTGAGGATTTTGATAGAAAAAAATCTATGGAAAAGGGCATTCTGGACAGAGGGAATAAATAGCACATGCAGAAGCCTAGAGGTAGATAGCACATGAAACAATGTTAGTAGCCCCTTTACTTTAGAAGTGTGATAGTGTGTACCTATTTTTTCCTCTTTGGTTCCCCTTTTCTTCTATATTATTTGTGTCTCTTTCCCATTTACTTATTTATATTTATAAAACACAGCCCCTTGTGTCTCCATAGGATTGATTCAAACTAAAACCTCAATTTTTCCCCAGTCTGAAGACAGTCTGAGAAGTAAACTTGAGATAAAACTATTTCTGAGAGACAACACAATGTCCTTTTGACTCCAAGTCTGAGCATTCTCTTTATCCTACACATAAATCAAGATGCAGATTAAGAAATGAAGACAGAAAATCTGAAATTGTAAAGCTTGTATAAACAAAAGTTGAGAACTATCTTTACATGTAACGGAAAAAACAAAATACCTTATATGTAAAATAAAATAAAATAAAATAAAAACAAAAAACAACAACAAAAAAAAACAAACAAACACACACACACACACACACACACACAAAAAAAAGAAATGAAGACAGGCCATAGTAACCAATGGGGAATGAGAAACTCATTTCTCCATTGAGTAGTCCATTTCAGCTTCTGAGTCACCAGATTCAATGGTAGAAGTAGGAGGAAACCTGAGACACAATGAACATCAGGGAGCAATAATTAATGAGTTATCTGATTTAGGTCTCAAAGGTTATGGGAAAGAAATAACAGATAACTGTTATCATGAACTCCAAACATTAATGCCACTGTTATCGTCATTGAAGACTTAGAAATTTGTAATGCAAAGTACAGTTACTCTTGGTATGAAAATTGATTTCACATTAAGATGAGCTGCTGACATATTGATTCTTTCTTGGATTCTCTGCTATAAATTTGGTTAAGCCTTATTTACAAATATGCTGGAATTATCCTCTGTGATAGACATGATCTATAGTAGCAACAGCATCATAGGATCAGACTTTTCATTTTAGTTTGATGGAGGAAGGAGGTGAAGAAAGGCCATTTGTCCAACTTCTTCATTTTTGTTGTTGTTCAGTCATTTTTCAGATGTGTCTGACTTTTTATGACCTTTTGGGGGGTTTTCTTGGCCAAGATAGTGTAATGTTTTGCCATTTCCTTCTCCAAATGATTTTACAGATGAAAAACTAAGGCAAACAGGGTTAAGTGACTTGCTCAGGGTCATACACATATTAAGCGTCTTCATTTTTGCACATGGGAAAACTGTGACAGATTATTAAGATGATGGAGGGGGGCAGCTAGGTGGTGCAGTGGATAGAGCACTGGCCCTGGATTCAGGAGGACCTGAGTTCAAATCCCACCTCAGACAATTAACACTTACTAGCTGTGTGACCCTGGGCAAGTCACTTAACCCCAATTGCCTCACTTTACAAAAAAAAAAAAAAGATGATGGAGGTATGCAAATCTACATTCTGCTATCCCCAGAAACAGCTTGATTCTCTAGCTTCATAGTTTATCATGATGTCACCAGAATGATATTTATGCAGTTGGAATTTTGTGAGGCAGTTACTTTTTTTTCCCTTTATCTCACATCCTTTTTCTGGCCAAAATCCAAAACCACATAAAATTTCCAAGAATTCAGTTTGCTGAACCAGCACTCCCTTTCATATTGTTTTGAAAATCTAAGGGTCACATTCTGAATTTTGACCTATAGATTGTCACAAGGTTCAACTGAGGGCTTTGCTGTGCTTTGCTGTTTATATTCTGAAATTGACTTTAATACTCACTTTCATTTATAGTCACTCAGAACTCTGTTGGCCTTGACCATTGTTTTTGGCATCAGACTCACAAGTATCCTTGAGAGCATTACTACTTTTAGGATAATTCCCAACTCCTTGGTTCTAAATCAGAAATAGAACATCAACCCAGAGGGTTTAAGATGATATCAATTTTCATGCCTTGGAGCCAATTCTTTTATATCAAGCATCAGCAGATTCCAAACACAACTTTTGGCAACTTCCTTGTAGAATATGACCTTGGTTCACTTAAGGTTAATTGACATTCTGTCTACACATTATCATCCCAAATAAATAGTGATAACCCTATCTGGCTTTCCCTTTATTTTAAGTATAAAACATGGCAAGAGGATCTGCTCTTATCAGTATTTCTCTACCCTGCTACACACTGGCACCTCTGTACTCTTTGTAGCCATAGTTCATATTACCCAACCCTCTTAAAACATTTTTTCCTCCAGTAGAAAATGAAATACATTCCACCTCAGTGCAGCGTCCCACTTCTCTCCCTTTGCTCATGCCATTTCCTGTACCTGATAGGCTGTCTTGCCCCTTTTCATGTGCTGAATTCCTCACTACCCCTTAAAATATAATTTCCAATGAAATCTCCTCCAGGAAGCCCTCCCTTATCACTCCCCATTCAAGAATGACCTTCTACCTCACATTTCACATATCATATTTTTCTGTAATTTTCTAATGCACTTAGTACCAAATTCTGTACTTTATATATGTTTCTGCCTCCCCCCATTCCTCACAAGACAGTAAACTCTATGAGAATAGAAAATGAGAATTATTTAAATTTTGGATTCCCAGTCCCCCTGTATTGCATGATCCTTCGCACATTAGAAGTGTTTAGTGAATATTTATTTATTTGTTTGTTTGTTTGTTTATTTTTGCAGGGCCACCTAGCTAACCCCTAGTGAATATTCATGCATGAATATTGCATGTTCATATTAGAATACTACTATAGGATACTCTAGAAAATAGATGAATACATGATTGAAAGTAAAGCATCAGGGGCAACTAGGTGGCACAGTAGATAAAGCACTGGTGCTAGATTCAGGAGGATCTGAGTTCAAATCCTGCCTCAGCCACTTGAGACTTACTAGCTGTGTGTCCCTGGGCAAGTCATAACCCTCATTGCCCCACAATATAATAATAATAATAATAATAATAATAATAATAATAATAATACATCATGGATTGTTTTCTTTTTACAGTCTCAAACACTGTAATTTTTTTTTAATTAAGGATCTGTTGACCTTTGTTCACAGTATATTTATCACTTTAATTTGTCAAATGTTTGGCCCTTTCAGCATAAGTACATCTGTTTACAAACTTGGAAATTTGTACTTTGATGTGTCACAAATCCCTTAGTAGATATACACTTGCCCATAAAGACAATGAGTTTAGTATGGCTATTGAGGTTAAGCCATTTAATCTCTGAGGACTTAATTCAATCCTATTTCTCTTATACCTTGGCAGCCTGGTGTTGCAGTGTATAGATCCAATCCAGCCTTAGACATTTACTACCTGTATGACCCTGGGCAAATCACTTAACCTTTCTCTGCTTCAGTTTCCTCATCTGTAAAATGGTGATAGTTATAGCACCTACCTCCCACGGTCATCATGAGGATAAAATAAGATAATACTTATAAAGTGTTTTATAAGCCTTAAAGTGCTACATAAATGCAAAATATTATCACGATTATACATTATGTTCCATTTCATGTAATAAAAACAGCAACATACATTTGTAAGATGCTTTCAGGTTTACACAGTATTTACTTGTTTAGATCCTTCAGCTGGATTGTAAGCTTCCTGAAAGTAGAGACTACATCTTATTTTCATATCTCACTCAGTGCCTAGCATCATTCTCTACCTATAGTAGGTAGTTAATATAGGTTTACTAAATTGAATTGAACTGATGGGAATGAAACAAACCAAATATGAACCAACTACTTGTAGTCTTTTTATCCAGAAATATTATGAAGATTTATGACATTTCATATGTCCTTCCAACCCTAAAAATTGTGTGATTCTATCCTAGTCACATTAAGTGCTCTGTGAGGTACCAAAATTATTTGAGGACACTGAAATAGTGCATATATATATATATATATATATATATATATATATATATATATATATATATAGCTAGGCAATCTGCTTCAGCTAGAAATATCAGGCACTCCAAACACACAGGCCTGGAGCTAAGACTATATTAATTGCTTTGACTGAAAATTTTCATCAGTACAATTCTCAAAATCTTTGGCTACCATGCAAGTAGTCATAGATTAAATCTCAACATGTTCTTCACAGAAAATATGCCCCATAAATTTAAAATGATACTATCCTACAAAATTGGATAAGAAATTTTGTTTTTAAATATAGCTTTTTGAGTTAAAGGGTTAATTCATAGCCTGAAAAAAATAACACATTCCTTAAAAAGCTGTGGTAACAATGTTTAAGTTTCAGTCAAATATTTTTGCTTTTAGGAGACTGTGCATACTTCTTTCCCAAATATTTCTCTGAAGATAGGTTCAAATATGAAGATTTTTTTTTTACTAAAGGCTTTTGGAAAAGCCATTTCCTAGCCTAATTTCTAAACTTCTAATATATTTCTTACTTCTAAATGTTGATCTTTTTCCTGATGACTTGGGTAATACAGAATGAGCCTGGGGACTATGGTGATGGGCTCTCTGTAAATGAATAGATGTCAGAAAAAGAGTCAAAACCTTGAATTAAAATTCCTTCTGCTGCACCTATTCATTTTCAGACCTGTCATCTCTAAAGAGGTATTCTTAGATTTCCAATCACATTTTGTGGAACTTTCATGATAGGATTTTTTTAATATAAGTCAATGAGGAAAATTGACTTGTTTCCAGAAAGTATCATAGAAGAAGCTCCTCTCCTTTTTTAGATGTATTCAGTGCATTTATTTACTGGAGGAAAAGTATAAAAACAAGCATTGTACAGCTGTGTCCTATTTCTAAATCCACTCAAAGAATACTGATAGGAGCCCATTAAAAAAAAAGTATTAAAGGTCATTACTTAAAACAAATGACACATAGAATTTTTTTTTTTTTAGTGAGGCAATTGGGGCTAAGTGACTTGCCCAGGGTCACACAGCCAGCAAGTGTGTGTTAAGTGTCTGAGGCCGGACCTGAACTCAGGTACTCCTGACTCCAGGGCAGGTGCTCCATCCACTGTGCCACCCAGCTGCCCCGACACATAGAATTTTAAAATGGCACCTTAAATACTAATAATAAAAAACCTTTTTACCTGTTGATATTGATAAGAAATGCATCAGTAGCGGGGAGGGGGCAGCTAGGTGGTGCAGTGTATAAGGTACCAGCCCTGGATTCAGGAGGACCAGAGTTCAGGTCTAGCCTCAGACTCTTGACACTTACTAGCTGTGTGACCCTGGGTAAGTCACTTAACCCTCATTGCTCCTCAAAAAAAAATGCAACAGTGTCTGCTTGGAGTTATTTTTTAAGTCTTTGGCACATAAAGATGGAGAGGCAGCCTGGAGTAGTGGATAGAAAGCTGGGCTTCAAAGCCAGGGAGACTTAGGTTCAAGCTCCTCGTCTTATACTTGCTGCATGTATGACCCTAGTCAAGTCACTTACTATTCAGTGCCTCAGGCAACTCTCTAAGACTATAAATTGCAAAGAAAGTGCTAGCATGTATTCTCTAGACCAATTAAATCACAGTTCCAGTCTTTCACAGACCAAATAAAATCCCATCTTCTACAGGAAGCCTTTCCCAACATCTTGATTCCAATGCCAATCTTAATTCTCTTATTTCCCATTTTTCCTGCTTGTGAGTACATATTTGTTTTCTTATTGTCTCACCCATAAGATTGTGAGCTTCTTGGGGGCGGAGACTGTCCCTTTTCTCTTTTTGTATCCCCAAAACTTAGTACAGTGTCTAGCACAGAGTAGGTTCTTAATAAATCTTAATTGACTAACTATCCTAATACTAATGCACCTGACTCTCCTGGCTTCCTTTAAGTTTCAGCCAAAGCCTGGCCTTCTGCAACAAGCTTTTCCCAATCCTCTTTAATCTTAGTGCCATTCCTCTGAGATGTTCCCCAACTTATCATATGTATGTATGTATGTAGTGTATGTATGTATGTATTGTTTTCACATAATTGTTTGCATGTTGTATGCTTTGTGTACCGTATTAGACTGAGATTGCCTTGAGATCAAGGACTGGTTTTTGCCTTTCTTTGTATCTCCAGCACTTAACACAGTGCCTGAAACACAGTAGGCACTCAAATGCTTGTTGACTGACTACCAGTATAACCTGTAGGTTATAATATATAACCTATATGAAGAATAAATGAATAAATACAACACTAAGAATTCTAAAATCATACAAACCCCTTAAATATCATTATTCTCTTAGTAGGGGAGCAGTGAAATCTGTTGTTAAAAGCCCTACACAATGCCTTGTTTCTTCCAAAACCTATGTTGCAAGCAATTTTGATTTATTTTCCAGATGTTTTTGCAGTGCTCTCTTCTAAGCATGCCCTCCCTCTGATATCTAAAGTGCTGCTTTAGGAGTCGTTAGCTATAATTGCCCTTTCAGACCACTACCCTTTGGCAGGTGCAGACGGAAAAGAAATTAGTTTATAGTTGTGACTGATAGCAAATCATACCATGAAATATGGTCATATCTGCATTAGAAGGGAAATTTAAAAATTGCTCATTCTGTGAAATGTAAGTGGTAAATCCATAGTAGTTCTACGAACCAAAGAAGGCAATTGAATCAATTACCTTCAAGTGCCTTTGAAAAGGGACCTTTCCTCTTCTGGATGCCATCTCTGAGGGGCTTCCCATTGATTCTTGCCATTTCTAGTGCCCTGTATGTGCAAGGAATTTACTCTATTGAGCAGCCATTTCTTTTTCTCACTTTCACAAGAAAATGGCACTTTTAAGTTTATTTGTCTTTGCTCAGTTGGAGAGCCTTTCCTTCCTTGGGCCACTCGATTACTGATCCTTGTGGCTTTTAGCTTATGACTTGGAGGAAGATTTCTTTTAAAGTGACCCCATACAGACACTGATTCATTCTCTTAACTGCATTTACCTCTTTGCTAATAAAGCAGAGATGTCATTTCCTCCTGTGAACATCATTCAGAACAATAGCTAAAACAAGTAGCCTAGAGTTCAAACCTAGACATCTGTGTTGATACCCATCCAGGAAACTCATATCCTCCTTTAAAGTAGTATCACAGTTCCAGGCTTGCAGAGTCTCACACAGCAGTTCTGCTCTGAGCTTTGATTCTTGCTTGCAAGAGTAAGAAACTGGAGTTTATTTTAATTGACTTCCCCTATCTATCTCTAATGACTGGTTTCCATTAAAACCAAGCCCCTAGCTGTGCATGCTGGTGGAAGGGCTCATTTTCTGATCTTAACTACCCCCATGGCTTCCTCTAACTGAATTCTGACTGTCACAAAATGACTTTCAGCTAACCCTATGACTTTCTTGTATCTAATCAGTGAGAAAGGACATGAGCTGGAAGGATGGAGTAGCCCCACTCTGTCTGACTGCTCTGCTCTGTTCCCTCTCCCATCTGGTTTAGACTCAATCACCAAGCAAATAGATTGGTGTAGAATCTTCTGGAGTCTATAAGTAGCCAAATCAGTGAGTTTAGATTTTGCTGAGACCTTTTTGAACCTGTTTTATTAAACCTCAAACCTTTTATCATAACCATAAGGAATTTGGGTATATTCTAATATAGGTTTCCTTACATCCTCTACTGGCTAAAACATAATAGTCTGGTAATCATCATGTTCCTAATAAGCCTTAGGTTATTGATTTTCTCTATAGTATTTAAGGTATTATTGCCTTAGTTACATTGACTAAACATCTTCTTCATATAAGTCTTTTTTATAGTTTTATTCATCTAAATACTACTCTGGTTTAATTGTTCTCCCTGCTTCAAGTGTCTTTCTTCTCCCACCCATCTTGCACTTAGCTAACTGAATGATTTTCCTAAAGCACAGGTCTGATCGTGTCACTTAACCTACTCAGTAAATGCCATTTATTCGCTGTTGCCCCTAGGACCAAATGCCTTTCCTTGACCTTTAAAGCCCTTCACAACTGGACTCTGATCTACTTGTCCAGCCACTTTATATACCTTTCTTCCCTTCACACACAATGATCCAGCAAATCTGGCCTTTTTACTGTTCCTCATACAGGACATTCCATTTCCTGTCTTCATGCCTTTGCCTGGGCTGTCCTTCATGCCTAGAACGCCCTCCCTTCTCATCTTTGCCTCTTAGAATCCCTACTTTCTTTCAAAGCGCTGCATAAGCAACCCCCTTAATATAAGATCGTTTCAGCTACTAATGTCTTCCCCACAAAAAAAAAAACAACTAACACAGTTATTTTGTCTTTATCTTATATATGCTTACACATTTATTTGTCTGTTCCTCTCCCCTCCCATAGAGTATAATCTCCTTGAGAGAAAGGTTTGTATGAATTTTATCCTTAAACTACAGGACCTACAATCATACCTGGCTCATAGCAGTCACTTAATACCATACTTGTTGATTGCTTGATTTGCTTCCAGGCCAAAACAATTGCATAGTATTTGTTTTTTAGAACCCTGAAAATGTTCCTCTGAAAAGGGGCCAACTTTAAGTGCAGTTATTATCTATGGGTACATGAAACTTTGTTTTAAAACATAGAATGGGGCAGCTAGGTGGCACAGTGGATAAAGCACTGGCCCTAGATTCAGGAGAACTTGAGTTCAAATCCTGCATCAATTACTTGACACATACTAGCTGTGTGACCCTGGGCAAGTCACTTAACCTTCATTTCCCTGCAAAAAAAAAAAAAGTAGAACATTCACAACTCAATGAATAATTTTGCCATGGGTGAGTTTTGAAGTGGTGAGATTTAGAGATATCATAAGTGGTGGGTTTTTTTAGAGCCATTGGGTTTTTCATGTGAAAATATGCCCTCAACTATACCAATTCATGTCTGTCCTTTGGCACCCTCTCAAGGCCCCCAAAATCCAAATTGCAATAAGACCTCTGACTGATCAGATTCTGAAGTCAGAGAATCATAAATAATCGATCTCGGAGGGACTTTCAAATTATCTAGCCCACTGCTCTTATTTTACAGATTAAAAAAAACAGAAACCAAAAGAGGTTTAATTATACATCTTATTAGCACCACAGCTTAAATTATAACATAAGTCTCCTGCCTCCCAAACCTAGGTGAGTATTACCATCCCTGGGTGCCATCTTCCTTCAGTCATCTTTCCATTAATATCCCACCCTATGTCCTGAATCTAGTACTGTAGAGTACTTTCAGGGGCTCTAGTACTGGAGCAGTAAATACCATCTAAGTAACTAATGGCATAGATCGCTTGGAACAATCAAAGGAGAAGATGCTGGGAATACAAAGGAAGTTCAGAGACTTCAGAGGGACCAGCAAGTTCATCTTCTGTCTTTCAGGGTGATTGTTTTAGTCATTTTACGTGAATGATTTTATTCATGCAGAAAAAAAGGAGGAAAAATACCATTCCAAAAGCTTCTAAAATCTCGACCCAGGCTGCCTGAGGAGCATGCTGTACATTATATGCAGCCTTGACCTGGATAACCTTCTCTTTGGCAGCTTTTCTAGTGAGCAGGCTTTTTTTTTCTTTTTTAATATCTGGGAGCTGTGGCATTTTTAAAAGACTCTGCATCATTTCAGAGTAACATTCTCTCGAGGTGGGCTACTGTGATGTATAATTACATCCTGTGGAAAATGATGGTGGTGTGAGGGGTGATGGTGGGGGGAGGTTATTGAATCACAAAAACATGTTTCTTATTCAGGAAAAAATGACTATATGTGGGATGTTCAATTTCCTTGTGTTCTGAGCCCATGGAGAATGCAGCTCCTTAAAGTGCAGGAGTCGTTGATATTCAGTGAAGCTTGTCTTGTTTCATTTTTATTGTTTCATAGACTTATTACTCTTTGTGAGTAGTTCCCAGGTTCACTGCCTTTTCCCAGAATGTAGGAACCAAGGTAACCAGAGAAAATACTTTAATTACATATTAAGTAGAATAAAAGCAGAAATATATTTATGAAAATTTCAACATAAGGTACAGAGAGACCCATTAACTGAAATCCCTAAAATACATAAAATGTTTTTTTCATAATAGAGTCTGTGCTTGGGGTATTAAACTGTATCCACAGATTGAAAATATACCCTAAGCACGAAACACAGTCTAAATATGTATATTGTATCCAGTTTCTTCTGTGAAACATTTTAAGAATGCTGGGATCATGGGACCATCATCTTTTTCCTGGTCTTATCTTTTGTTACCATGTACTAGTATGGTAGGTAATAAGTTCCTCAATTATTATTTTAATTTCTCTTTTAATAACTGTATTTCCTATAAGTTTTCACTAGGGTTTTCCTACTCCACCCCCAAGTCATGTCTGTGCTTTGGTTTATTTTAGTACCACTAGTCCTTTCCTTTTTCTGATATAACATATCTTGTAGAACTTTCGAGAGGGGAAAAATTAAGAAGGTTTTAAAAAATGAAGAAAGTCGGGCATTTAAAGAGATGGATGATAGATGATAGATAGATGGAAGGATGGATATATGGATAGATGATAGATGGACAGGTGATAGACAGAGACAGACAGATAAAGATGTAGAGATAGATGATAGGTAGATATAGATGGATAGATTTATAGATGGATGAATGGATGAGAGAGAGAGATTTCCCACCATTATAGTACTTCTCTGACACTTCTTTGTTTCATGGAGGTAATACTGCATTCTCAAAGGCTATACCACAAGAACTATATTTGGAAACTCTTGGGATGATTGGTCATGGCATGGATGTGACTGTATGCCTTGGTTTGTAGATGGCCTGGAAATGGGGTAGTGGCCTTGATCTGGACAAGATATGGTAAAGGCTCACCCATCAGAGGACAGGACCCCATAGGTGGGAGTCCTAAGTTCTGGTGAGAGGACCAAAAAAACTAGAGTGCTGTAAGTCAGCCTCACTTGAAGTAACCCAAATATGAAGCATCTTAAATTCTTTAAAAAAAAAGATACCTTATGAAGTGATTATTTTTTTTTTACAAAAAGATTCATGATAGAGTTATTTTAAATACCAAGCTTCCCTGGGGCATTTGCAATAATTCAAGTCAAAATTCAAAATACAGTGTTGACATTTTGTCTGTGTGTTGCAGAGAGGGGTTCAAGAACACATTTATTTCATAAAGTAAAGGATGTGTGTAAAATTTAAACTATTTAAAAAGAACATTTCCTTCTTGACTAAAAAATTACTCTGGAGAAATCTTATAATAAATAATTTGACTTTCTCGTTTATTAAAAAGAAAAGAACATTGAGAAGGAAGGGGCAATAAAGATGAGAGAGTGACTGAATAACTAAGCTGTAGTTTTCCTAGGAATAAACTCTTTTTTTCTGTAAATGACTGTACCTGTTTCTGAATGCCCACCTGTGTAATGATCAGTATGCAAGGATATGTATTGCACTTCCCTTCTCACATGAAAGGAACAAAAAAGAATATGTCTGACATCTTTATTATAAGGAACTATATTCATTGAAGCACAATGCAGAAATCCCAAGAAGCTGCTGTCCATGGTGTTTGGGTTCTGAACTGCTGCAGTAACTTATACCATCACTTTTACATGTCAGATCTTTAGCCTTAGAGTTTCAGAATCTGAAAACTGGCTTTAAGATCATAAAATTATGGAAACCCAGAATTTAGGGGAACTCAGTTGCTGTGGTAAGAGCTCTGAGATTACAGAGAAAGGTCAAAGTACTTATTCCCCAAAGCCCTTCCCTTCACTTTCTTGATTCACTCTATATACAAGTTTCTATACTTAAATCAGTGATTTCAATGATGTAGGTACTCCCTCTTCTGACTCAGTTGTGGATTCTCACATTAATTGATGATGGTGGTGCTGGTGGTGGTAGTGATGATGATGATGAAGATAATGCTTATTTATATGGAATTTTAATATTCAAAAAAGTGTTTTTCTCACCATAGGCCTGTGAAACATGTAGCAAAATGATTGATACCTCTACTTTACATGTAAGATTAAGTGATGTGTCTCTAGTCATGTAACTAGTATCAGAGCCACAATTTGAACTCAGGTCTTCTACTTCTGAGTACAGTGCTATTTTCCATTATACCACACTGCTACTGAGTTTCTGTAGCCAAAAATTTAATCACCTGGTGACTGACCTTTTGATGGTGAGCCTTTCTGAGGAGGCTAAGTGGTATAATGGATAAAATAATGGACTTGGAGTTATAGAAAACTGAATTCAAATCCTGCCACAGAAACTTTTACCTTGGGCAAATCACTTATAACTACTCGGGGTCTCAGTTTCATCATGTCATCATCATCATGTATAGAATAGGGACAATAACACTTATTTCACAGGGTTGTTAGGATGATCAAATGAGATAGATGTAATGTGTTTTAAAACCTTAAACCACTCACTATACAAATATTTGTTGTTGTAGTTAACCAGCTGATCATCAGACAGTAGTCCATTACTTGACCCATAACTCAGAAATATTATTTATAATGTGATAAGAGCTAGCATTTTTATAGTATTTTAAAGTTTTCAGACGGCTTTACAAATACCATCTCATTTGGTCCTTCAAACAATTCTGAGACGTAGGTCCTATTATTAACTCTATTTTATGGATGGGGAAACTAAAGGAGCATCACAAAGTTGTTGAGATGATCAAATTAACTGATATCTGTAATGCAATTACCACAGTGCCTGGCACATAGTAGGCATGATACATATATAGAAATATATACTCTTACCACTTCTATATCCCCAGTCTAATAGTAACTTCTTATTCATAGCAGGTACTTAAATATGTGCAGAACTGACTTGGATTTTCCATCTTAGTAGGTAAGGGCTAATACCCAACTGATGTAGCCTGTGAGAAGCCTAGAAGAACTTTCATACCTTAGAAGCAACAGAATAGGACTTTAGTAAAGGGAAACATAATTGAGGATGATAGACCATAAAGATCATCTAGCCCAAGAGTCCTTAACCTGACAATGATGAGCTTGGTCTTTTTTGTTTTGGTTTGGTCTTTTTTGGGGGGGGAGGGGTTGGCAGGGAAATGGGGGTTAAGTGACTTTCCCAGGGTCACACAGCTAGTAAGTGTCAAGTGTCTGAGGCCAGATTTGAACTCAGGTCCTCCTGAATCCAGGACTGGTGCTTTATCCACTTCAACACCTAGCTGCCCCCAATGAGCTTGATTTTTAATAAATATTTTGATAATAGTATTTCAGTACAATTGGTTTTCTTTGCAAGTCTGTGTATGGACAGGCAGCTTTGATTTTTTGCTGCTGACAGTAAATTAATATAGATATTTTAGGACAATATATATGTTCTATAAATTTTCTTATTGTTCTTCAGTTGTGTCTGACTGTCCATGATCCCATGGTCCATAACACACCAATATTGTCTGTTTTTCCTTGGCAAAGATACTGGAGTGGTTCGCCATTTCCTACTCCAGTGGATAAATGCAAAGAGAGGTTAAATGATATGCCCAGGGTCACATAGCTATTAAGTGTCTGAGTCTGGATTTGAACTCAGATCTTCCTGACTCCAGGGCTAGTTCTTTATCCACTAAGCCACCTATCAGTCTCAAAAAGTTTCTGATATGTAAACCTAGTCTACTAAACAATAAAATAACCTTTATGCACATACATACACACACACACACACACTCACATATCAGTATATATGAAGTTTATTCTAAGTTGCTTACATTCCTTTTTATCCCTTTATGCCCATTCTATTATATTCTATAATAAATTTCCATTTAGGGACTATGAAATATAAATCACGTGTGAAAGTTCTAAATTTTATGCCTCCTACTCTTGGTTACCATCATTTTTCTTCTGTCTCTTTAGCTACTTTAGGCTACTCTCATCATCATCACCATCACTATTATTTTATTACTAATTAATAATAATTAATTAGTGTTAAGGGTTAAAATTCTAGCTAGTCTGTCTAAAATATCTAATGAGTGGTCGCCAATAAATTATAAACTTTAGCAAGAGTTAGGCTTTTAAGCATTTATTAAGGAAAACAAGAATTTGGTAAAGAGAGAGAGAAAGGCCTAGATTCCTATCTATTAAAGGGAGAGCACATTTCTAGCTCCGCTCTCCACCAGAGTCCAAAGGAAAGAGAGCGAGACTGAGCGCCAGTCTCTTCCTTCCTCCTCCCACTCGCCCGCGTCACTTCCTTTTCCCAAAGAAAAGACTCCTGGTCTTGCCCTCAAAGACCTTCACTTCATGGGTGGAACTCTTCTACAGTAAGTCTCCAGCAGGTGGCATCATTCCAATCGTTACATTAGTAATCATTCATTTATTACTAATATTAATAATAGCTAGCACAGAGTTTCAACAGCACTTTTATATATACTCATTTGATTTGATCTTTACAATAACCCTTTGAATTAAATATTGATATTATCCCCACTTTACATATAAGGAAATTGAGGATAAGAGAAGTTTAATTCACTTGCCCAGGCTCATTATGTTCTTGGCACATAGTAGAAACTTTTAAAAAAGCTTATTGACTAATTGTTTTGCCCCGCCCCCCACAAAAAACCATTCCTGCCTGAAGAAAAAGCTTAGATGCTGAACCAGTTAATTCACAATTCAGATAATGAAAAGAGTAGTATGTTGATGGGAGATAGTAGGACTAGGCTTGAATCCTAGCTCCATCACTGAATGGCTGTATTCTCTTGGCAATCTACTTGCCTTCTCTGGGTCTCAGTTTACACACCTCTAGGGAGTACAAAACTTAGGTAGCCCACTTCACAGGGGGATTGAAAGGAAAATTTTCAATCTGTAAAGCACATTACCTAATCTAAAATACTCAAACTAAAGTAAATGTTATAAGTTTTCTTCTACTCAAGACCTTGTAGTAGTCTACTCTTTCCTAAACAGGCGTGGTCTTCACCTCTATAAAGGAGGTCAGAGTAGAGCATGCATCTGTCCAAAGTGAAATGGGAATTTTGTGGCTTTTCCTTCCGAGATGTGACAGAGTTCTCTCTAACTGTGTCTGTGCTTGTCTTTTCTAGTTAACTAATGGCTAAGCTATCAAATCAACAAGTCAAAGTCTCTTGGGTGCTTCTCTCCTTCATGTCATACTCTTTATCAGTATTATTCCATGACAATTTGAAAAACTTTTAGGTCAGGTAGAGGGAAGGGAGAATTAAATTGATAACAATTAAGTCGCAGAATATTCAAAGAATACAAAGCAGTTATGAAAGAAGTCAAATAATAGTAATTACTTGACTGGAAAATAGCTGTTATTCATAGGATAACACTGTTCAGAAGAAGGCACCTGATTTTTAGGTTCCCTGAGGTTATTTTAAAAATTCATCTTTTATGGCAAACCAAAGTAGGAATTAAGTACTTTAATGAAGTCTCCTGTCTACATATTTGTGATTGCATGGGTTTTATTCAATAGGTTAATGGTTTTCCTTACTGACTATATTGATGTCATAGGGATTTTTCAGTTTGTATTTACCCTTCATAATGCAAAATTTTATTTTAAAGAACTTACATGTAGCAGGACCATATGAATTCTCTTATTTTAGTATCATATAATATTGTTCAGCTGTCCAAGTTTGTTTTTAAAGCATGCTAAAATTTCAGATCCCTCTACCAATAAGCTATAGAGTCATTATGATCATGGAGACTAATGGTGCATAATTTACAGAAAGCAATTTAACTCTGTACAAGGAATTAAATTCATAGTTATGTTTGCAGTACTTCCTTCTCTACCTTGTGTGTTACAAAAATTAGTGTCTCCTGGCCCCAAATGTGAAGGTGGGTGTGATAAGATGCTTGAGACTGGCTAATAGGAACAGAATTAGCTAGATTGGATTATTTTACTAAGTACTTGCTTCTCACTTTTGCTACCATTTTAACCTGATTACCAATAAACAGGGAAGCAAATGACAGCAGAGATCGTAAATACACTCCACTCGCTGGGTGCAGGTGCAAAAGATAAAGTTGGCAATGAAGTCTAGCCTCTAGTGACTGTCAGCCTACCACTTCCTCTCCACTCAGTCCCCTTCCCCTACTTCCAAAAAAAGAAAGAAAATGGAAATGTTATTCTTTTGTGTATTTACAAAAAAATTAAGCAAATGAAATTCTGCAAACCCTTGTCATTCAGAGACTGTTTTAAGTGTTGTGAATACTATAAGGTGCACATATAAGGCACCCCCATGGTACATATATAAAGATTTATTTAGTGATCAAAACCAGCACAGCAAAATGCATTGTTCCCCAGACTGGCAGATGCATGCTACATATTGCTCTTGAGGGAATTGCATTCTATCTTGGAAGGTTGAAGAAAATGAAGCTATTCACTAGAAGCTAGTTGAAATAGACAGGATGGTTTGAGGACCCTAAGTGGATTAGAAAAGTTAGGGATGAAACAGTGCTTATCTGGAGAAAATGAGATTGAATGTATTTGTGACATTTGTGAGGCCATGTGTCCAACCTGCCATATGTTAATAGGTCCACCCTGCCACCCCTGCCAAAAATAAAAAATCATAGAATGGTACTTGCTATCCATCTTCTCAGCATTCTTTCTTTTCCCTCTCTCTACTCTCCAGTATTGTGCCAGGGGGTATAATGATGTCAGTGAATGAGAGGAGGGCTTACACCAGTTAGTTGAAGCAAGTTCCCAGGGTCATTTCTTACCAACAGCCTTTCTGATGGCTTTCTTTTCCACATACCTAAAGCACTGGAATGAAAAACTGATTTTAGGATAGGAATGGTTACTGTGAGATGAACTAAAAAGGGAATGAAAATCCCCATATGCTCAGATACCAGGTTTTTTTAAAAAAGAAGCTAATTTTTCTATCTGTCAAGCGATAAAGGGGCATTTTTCATTAGAAATAAAAAGGAAGGTTTACATTTGATTAATAACATAAAAATTTTAGATCTTGGTTGCAATAACGTCTAAGACCTTAAAAAATGGATGTCTTTACCTCACCAAAGCTGAATTAAGGGAGAACACTAATAGAATTGATTCTGAAAATTTATCATGGAAGTCAGAAAACTATAAGTTGTCTGCCTCCAATAGTCTAACAAAAACAACAACAACAAACAAACCTCTTCTTGTGTGCTTTACTAATTGAAGAATGAGCTCTTATAGTCTTGTTTTTCCCTTCCCTCTCCTAGAAGATAAAGAGAATTATTATATGAATAACAAATTTAATAAGTTGTCCATTTTTTTCTGATTACATAGGATGGTCAGATATTTAGACAGGCTACTGATGAGCAAGACTATCTTTGTTTAGTA
This sequence comes from Dromiciops gliroides, assembly GCF_019393635.1. NCBI lineage: Eukaryota > Metazoa > Chordata > Mammalia > Microbiotheria > Microbiotheriidae > Dromiciops > Dromiciops gliroides. The sequence goes on along the minus strand of NC_057861.1, from coordinate 225,003,466 downwards.
AAGTACTTCCATTAAACTGTGATACAATGGGAAAAGCATTGACTCTAGAGTTGTAGGACTTCAGTTCATATCCCACCTCTGATAATTATTGCCTAGGTGACCTTGAGTAAGTTATTCAATCCCTGAGCCTCAGTTTCCTTGTCTATGGAATGAAAGTAATGCCCTTTGAAATAAGTAGATGTGTGATCCTGTGATCCTGCTGGAATCTTTCAGGCAAATTGAAGATTTTACCTCTAGAGGCTTCACGCCTGTATTTGTAGAACAGAGAAGGAAAGCAGTGTTCAGAGAAAGTGAAATTAAATATTTAAGAAGTAATGTTCCTTATTGATCCTCCAACTAATTCCTGTGGATGTCATATTTCCTTCTTCACTACTGCTCCACCTTTTTTTTAATCCTCTTGTCTTAAGATTCCAATGTTTATTACAATAGATTGTAATTCTATGTATCACTTTCCTCCCTTTCTTACAGAGCTTCTTTGAAGGGCAGTCTGCACCATGGGACTCAGCTAAGAAAGATGAGAACAGAATGAAGAACAGATATGGGAATATCATCGCCTGTAAGTGTTGACAGTGTGACTGTGTTTCTGTGTAACTTTCTTTTTGCATCTGATAAGATTGACCACCAGCCCCATGCAGGGAGACTTTACAAAACAATTACTCACCCTGAATCTAACAGAGAAGCTGATATGTGCAAATACTAAAGAAGAAGAAAAAATTCATTTAAATACCTCTCTAAGGCTTTTATTTTTGTAGCTAGTTTACTTTTAGATTTAAGGCTTGGATAGTGTTGGTAACAATGAAATGCTGAGGAGGAAAATGCCTTTTAGGAGTAATAAAAATAATAGCCCTAATGTCTCCTACCTGCTATATATAATAAATAAATAAAAATCATGACTTTGGCATGCCTTTATGGAAGAAGCCTGGACTATTGTGCAAACATTGTCATTAATTCCTTTGACGTTCATTTGAGATGGGCCAGCAAGACAGGAAATTGAAACACAAAAGTAAAATCATTTCCCATTATATATCACTACATAATATCAAGGTGCTAAGATTTTATCTGAGAAATCCCTAAGTCCTATAAAATGGAACTGAAGGTTAGTCACAGTGTTTTTAAAACCAGCCCAACCTCATTTATTCTTAATAGGATTGCTGAGATGAACTCAGATGCTGACTGATTGCTCCTCCCAAATCAGTTTCTATGCTCCTTCCCTTGGCCCTCCTCCCTCCTCCCTCCTGAGATGCAAACTCGCATTTCCAGCTTCCTGCTGTATGTCTCTCCCAGGATGTCCTACTGATGCTTCAGACTTTACATGGTCAAAACATCCTCTTTCCCCCAAACCTGCTGTTCTTTTGTACTTTCAGGTTTTGCTTGATGGCATCACTATTCACCATTCTAAGCTCCCAGGCTTAAACCCTCAGACCTGTAGTCTTCTCTCACTGTCCTCCTGCCTTTTCCAATAAATGTCCAGATTCTTTGGAGTCTACCTCTAGAATAGTTTCTTCTCTTTTTCTTCCTTTCATTACTCCTTGCAGTATTCTAGTTCAAGCCCTTGCTTCTCTGTAATTCCTGATCAGACACCAAGCCTTCAATTTCTACTCTTCTCATCCATCAGAATAGATTCATCTCCACACCACTAAACAAATTAATATTCCTCAATCACAGTTCTGATCCTCTTACTACCCTGTTCAGAAACCTTAAAAGGTTCCTTATTGTCTGTGAAATAACAGTCCAAACTCCTTAGCCTGTCATTTGGGGCTCTCTGAGATATGGTTCCCACCTACCTTTCTTTCTCATACCCTATGCTTTATCTAATTAAAACTCGTCCCTACTCCTGGAATGCCCTTCCCCTACAACACCTCCTCTCCCTTATTCTCTGTTGAAATTTTTCCCTTCTTCAAGCTAAAACATCCCATCTTCTCAGAAGTATTCCCACATGCCTCCAACCGTGGGTTTTTCCTGGTTCTAAACTGCAGAAAACTCCATGGGTACTTCTCTCCTGCATTTAGTCACCCTCTATTTTGTTTTTTTATTTTGTTCGGACATGATATTTCTTTGGTTTGAGCAACTCTGGGTAGGAAACAACCCTCAAAGCAATGTAAATTAGCAATTGTCCTTTGTTTTACAGCCTTAATGTTGTATGGGTATGTTTAGTGTACTGTATTTATATACAGGTTGTATTTTCCTGCTGGAGCAGGAATTATATTATTCAACTTTGTGTTCCTATGAATCCCTAGGAACCTTGCACAGTTTAGACACTCGATAAATGGCTGTTGAATAAATGAATAAAAGGATGGCTTAAGTATTATTCTTTCAAGGTCCTATTATAGTATCTATTCTTTATTTCTAGTAATAGCCATATTCCATAAATAACTCAAAAGTAATGCCCTATTAGTGATCTAGCAGAACTAATGCAGCCTTGCTCTAAAGGCACCAAATCAGGACTCAAGGCTAAGTTCAGGTAGTGGGAAAATCTAACTATTTATGGCTCTACTGCATGACCCTCTGAAATCCCCCAAGCACTAACATCCCATGATTTTGCTTTATTCTGTGCAAAATAAGAGCAAACTAAAATTCAGAGAGATGGATATTATGCTTATTGAATATGGCAGTACAGATAAATTTTATTTACTTGTGATAATTTACTAAGTAGGAAAGTGTGGGTCTCATAGTTTATATTATAAGAATAATGACAATTTTTAAATGTGAAGTGTCTCAATCTACTGTTTTCTCTGTTGCTAAATAACTAACTCTACTAAGAGAATTGTTTGGTAGACTACAATAGTAAGGCCTTACAGTTGAATAGTTCCTTTGCTGGGTTTTTAGTTCGAGTTGAATACATTTATTTAATACTGTATTTGTGGAGATCTTGACATGATGGTTTGAAAAGTTTCTTTGGGTAGTAGATCTTATGTGAGGGAGAGAGGGATGGAGGAGCCTTAAGATCCCATCTGTCCCAGGCATTCTTTAGCCTTCACAGACCTTTATAAGCCCTTCCAAATATCCTAGAAACCTGTTGAAGTTCCTGTACTGCTGTTATGAGGCAAACCTAGATTCCCTCTGTGGCTAAGGTACAATAGAACCCATTCAAGACTTGAGGAGTCTTGGGGACAAAGGAGCTGAGATTTATTCAAAGTCTTTTCCCCTAAAATTTCTAAGAGTGCCCAACACAGCGATTTAAAGAATTAGATAAATGGCTTGTGTCCTTAAGTATTGTTATTAAGGCTGGCCTTTCATTAAATATGAGAAACAAGTGTCAACATAGTGTGATTTGAGTGTTGAATTGTTGAGAGCTGACCAAAAATATCAGGTGTTCAGGGGGGGCTAATGCCTCTGATGTGAGGGCTGCTGAGCCCTTTTCAGGTCTGCTCATCCATCTTTGGTATCCACCTTTCACCCAACTCTCACCTGTCACTCTAAGAAGCTGTAGCATGCACAGTGGCTAACCCAGTGTCTTGGCAGATAGGCTAAGTAAACCAGATTAAGGTTAACCAACAGGCCTCAAACCCACCATTAATTTAGAGGAGAGGTGTCTATCCCAGGCATGTGAAGACTACCCCCAGCAGACCAGGTAGAGGAGAACAATTTGTTCCAACAGCCCTGAAGGTGGCTGAAGCAGGAGTTATGGAGTGCTTAGAGCTTGATCAGATATTAACGATGTCATCTACTTCATCCTGGACATCACCAGTCATCTTGACTTTTGTCCTGCTGATAGACTTCAGTGACTCTGGAAGAGAGAGTAAGGCTAACAACTTTGTGCAACTCTGCCTCACTTAATTTCAATTAATGCAGAAGTTAAGACATTACCCCATGATGTCACTGGTCCTTTTAGAAACAAATAATGAACAACTCCACAAAGCCTACAGCAATGACTGGCAAATAGCAGGGTTTCATAATGAATAATTATGAAAATAATTATGACCCACCCTTTACCCCACATGATTCTAGATGGGCTGCTAACTTTTCGCCAATTTGGGGGGGGGCGGGAAGTATCACCATGCAACATTAGATCCCAAGTTTTGATGTATCAGTGAAATGTCCTCACTTGATACTTCTAGGAACAAATTTTCCCAACCAGTTTCCAAATAGCACTTTCATTCAGTCAGAAAAAAACACCAAGAAACCCCCCAAAACCTTACATTTAACAAGGCATGTGTGTCCTATTAAGAATGCTAAAACTTACTCCTCTCCAAAGATGAATTAATTTTATCTGCACAACTTCCCAGTGAGCAAAATAAACAAAAGACTCCCTGGCATCCCACTGTAATAGGTATCTTTTGGCCACCACTGAGAGAATGACAAATGTGTGTATGTGTGTGCACAGATGTGCATGGGAGTACATGCACAGGAGCATGAGGGAAATTAGCCAGGTTTTCAGGATGCTGCCAAGACCATGACCTTGGGATCAATTATTTTATCCAAGAACAAGTATTTATTCAATACTTGCTATGTGTCCAGTGCTCTGCTTGGCTTTGTGAAGAGATACAAAGAACTTAAAACATGTGGCTCTTGCTCACAGTAAAGTTAAGGAGAAAAAGCTAGTAGTCATGAAAAAAGTGGCCAAAACCAGACAGTGTCCTCTATTGAGAGCTAAACTGTACAGCAGATAGAGCTCTGGAGATATAGTCAAGAATTCCTGAGTTCAAATCTCACCTTAGACACTGGGCAAGTCACAACCTGTGTCAACCTCAGTTTCCTCATCAGTGAAGTGGGGAGAATAACAGCACCTAACTCATGGATTATTGTGAGGATGAAATGAGCTAATATTTGTTTTTATAATGCTTAGCACAATGCCTGGCACATAGTAAATACTATATGAATGCTTATTCCCATTTCCTTTTTCCTGTTTCTAAGTGCAACTTGTGCCCTATTGATCCAAAGTTCTATTGAAGTTCTGAGAAAAAAGAGATCAGTGAGGACCAGCATGATAAAGGGAAGGCTCAAGAAGGAGGGGCAGCTAAGGCTCTGTCTTAAGGCCCTTTTTCACAGCCTTTACTCTTGTGAAAATCAGTCATGAGAATGGAAAATCACTTTACCATTGCGTATGAAGATTTCAGAGTAGCTGCTATATGAGTATACCACAATAGAGCAAGCATTTTAAGTGCCTGCTGTGTGCAGAGAATCATGTTATGAGACACAGAGAATAGTTATTACAAAACAATGCCCCTGCTTCCACAGAGCTTTTTGTTGTTGAATCATTTCAGTTGTATCCAACTCTCTGTGATCCCATCCGGGCTATTTGGGGCAGATACTGGAATGATTTGTCATTCCCTTTTCCTTATATTCCAATAAAAAGTAAAGATAGCAATATAAACACCTCCAATAAGTAAGATTAAATTTGAGATATATTAGAAAAGAACAAAACAAAATGCTAGATAAACTCTTTTTCTTTTCTTTTTTGTTGGCAATGAGGGTTAAATGACTTTCCCAGGGTCACACATCTACTAAGTGTCAAGTGTCTGAGGCTGAATTTGAACTCAGGTGCTCCTGAAACCAGGGTTGGTGCTTCAACCACTGTGTTACCTAGCTGCTTCCTAGGTAAGGTCTTAGAAAGAAAGTCAATACTAGCTAGTAGGATCACAGATGGCTTCCTGGAAGGAAGGAAGGAAGGAAGGAAGGAAGGAAGGAAGGAAGGAAGGAAGGAAGGAAGGAAGGAAGGAAGGAAGGAAGGAAGGAAGGAAGGAAGGAAGGAAGGAAGGAAGGAAGGAAGGAAGGAAAAATAATTAACTGCTCAATATAAATTAGTCACTTAGAGAAGTGCTATAGATACAAAGACATAGAGATAAAATTTTACCTCAAAGAGATTATTTTCTAAAAGGCAGAGACAACCCATATAGAAGAGTGGAGGTCAGGGAAGAGTGGAGTAATAGGGATGGTCAGGGAGACATTTCCATAAGCAATGGCAGTGCTGATGTAATCATCAGTCCCAGAGCAAGAGACAGAAGGAGTTGGGGGAGAAGAAAAAAGGAGGATAGAAGTGGCATGGCAGGAGGATGGCAATGGAGCAAGTTCAAATGACACGGGATGGATAGATATAGTGACCTGTCATCCTCTGAGGCATGGAAAGGTGTGTCATCTGGGTTGGACATTAGACCATGAGCTCCTTCAGAGCAGAAAGTGCTTTTCCCCCCTACCTTTGCATTCCAGTGCTTAGCATAGTGCATGGTAATTAGTAGGTACTTAATAAATGCTACTTGACTGACTATATAAAACATAGGTAGAAATTCAACAAGGATGGTGGGGAAGGGGGGGGCACTAGGTGGTGCAGTGGATAAAGCACCAGCCCTGGATTCAGGAGGACCTGAGTTCAAATCCAACCTCAGACACTTGACACTGACTAGCTGTGTAACCCTGGGCAAGTCACTTAACCGTCATGGCCCCCCCCCTCCAAAAAAATAGAAAAAAATGAAATTCAATAAGCAAAGGGGGTAGGGAATCCTTCCTAGCCAGAAGGAATAGCATGAACAAAGGCCCTGAGTTGTGAAGATTCAAGGCATCTTTGAAAATTAGAGACTAGGCAATTTTAGCTGAAGCAAAGAGATTGTGGAAGGAAATAATATAAAAGTTTGGAAATTAAAGGTGGCATTAAATTGCAAAGGGCCTTTAATACAAAAACCATGAACTTTGGGGAGCACATAAAGATTTCTGAACAAAGAAATGACAACAATAGACCTGTGTTACAAGTAAGATTATTTTAGTATGAAGAATAGGTTGAAGAGAGGAGAGATGGGAAGACCTGTGAGGATGCTACTGCAATTATATAGGCAGGTTATCACCTGTACTAAGACTTGTATTAAAATAGCAGCAGTGGGAATAGAGAGGAGGGGACAGATGTGACAGATGTCACAAAGGTGGGAATGCTAAGACCTGGTAACTGTTGGACATGACAGATGAGGGAAAGGAGCCAAAAATAACCACAAGTTGATGAAGGCAGGAATCTGGGTAAATGGTGGTGCCAGAGACAGACACAGTAGAGTCAGGAAAAGGAGCAGGTTGGAAGGAAAATAATAAGTTCTGTTTGATTTTGAGATGTCAGAAGAACCTTCAAGTAGGCATGTCATGAAGGCAACTGGAATTGTGAGTCTAGAGGTCAGAAGAACCACGAATTTGGTTTCATAGATTGAGAAGTAATCTACAGAAAGGTAAAAACAACACATCAGTGACAGTGGGATTTTCTTTTTGTTTGTTTGGTTTGGTTTTAACAGTGGGATTTTCAAGGGGGAGAACTAAAAAGTTCCCTCTATAAATTCCTATAGTTGTTTGCACCAGCCCTGGGAAGCAGGATTTTATACTCACCATGGCTGAGTACAAAATATAATAAGCCATAATGCAAAAAAATACAAATATCCACATATCTAACTCCCTAATTACATTGCTCTTACTCAACATGATGAGTGTAAACCAAGAATTGGAAGTCAGGAAACCTAGAATCAAGTCTCAACTCTATCATCAATTTACTTAATAAATCACTTACTCTCTTTGGTCATTGAGGGCATCAAGCGCTAAGTCAAGCATTCTTAACCTGGGGTCTGGAAACTTTCAATATAGATAGATGATAGAAAAATAGATGATAGATATTTAAATATAATGTTTTCTTTATAATTCTATGTAATTTATTCATTTATTATGGGACAGCTAGGTGGCACAGTAGATAAAGCACTGGCCCTGGATTCGAGAGGACCTGAGTTCAAATCTAGCCTCAGACACTTGACACTTACTAGCTGTGTGACCCTGGGCAAGACACTTAAGCCTCATTGCCCCGCAAAAAACAATAACAACAACAACATTATTCTGAGGAGATTATAAACTCCATTAGACTACCAAAGGGGTCTATGACACAAACAAAAAGAATTAAGGCTAGGATATTTCTAAGGTCCCTTTGAACTCTAATGATCAATGCTTCTACTTATACCACAGCCACTCTCCATCTAACTATGATTTTTCAAGGAGGGAGGATTCATTGGAAGGAAAGAAAGAAACATCAATGAATGTGCCTGTGTACCAGGCACTATGAAAAGTGCTTTATAAATGTCTAATTTAATCCTCACAACAACCCTGAGAGGAAGATGCTGTTATTATCCCCATTTTATAGTTGAGGAAACTGAGGCAGAGGATAAATGAATTACCCAGAAGGGCAGATGTGAACTCAGGTGTTTCTGACCCCCAGCCCAGTGCTTTATTCATTGTGCCACCTAGCTGCCTCCTAACACTGTAGAGTTAGATGACCTAGAAGTTATTTTATTACATCAGCTTAAACATCAAAATTATAGCTGTATCTAGAAAAAATACATGCTTTTCATGAGTACCCACAGAATCACAGTGTCAGAAATTAAAGTGAATTAAACCTTAGCTGAAAAGGAATTCCCTTTCCCACCTCTGCGGACATCAGCCAACCTTGGCTTGAAGATTTCCTGTGTCTCTTAGCACCCCAGGCTTTTGAGTTCTAGACTCATGGGTAGAGAGGAGAGGAAACCTTGACTTTGTGAGGTAATAGCACCAACTATAATTTTAAACTTTCTGTGGCTGATGCATTTAAACCATCTCACTGATATCAGCATAGTTTTTTTCCAATTAAATTGTTTTTATCATCGCGTGGCAGGAAATCTACTACCTCCAAAGGCCTCCAACCCATTCCACTTTTTAATAATATTTTTCCCAATTACATGTCAAGACAATTTTTAGCATTCATTTTTACAAGTTTTGAGTTCCAAAGTTTCCTACCCCACTCCCCTCTTCATAACATGGTAGACAATTTGATATAGGTTATACATGTACAATTATGTAAAGCATCTTTCCATATTAGTCACAGCTGTGAAAGAAGAAACAGATCAAAAAGAAAAAAACATAGAAAATAAAGCAAAAAAAGTTTGTTTCAATTTGCATCCAGAGTCCATTAGTTCTTTATCTGAATGTGGATAGCATTTTCTATCATGATTCCTTTGTACTTGTCTTGTATCACTGTGTTGCTGAGAAGAGCTAAATCATTCATGGTTCATCATCAAACAATGTCACTGATACTGTATACAATGTTTTCCTGATTCTGCTCATTTCATTTTGCATTAGTTTGTACAAGTCTTTCCAGATTTTTCTGAAATCTGCCTGTTCATCATTTTTATAGCACAACAGTTTTCCATTACATTGATATGCCACAACTTGTTCAGCCATTCCCAAATTGAATAGATAGATAGATAGATGGATGGATGCATGAATGGATGTTGGACAGACAGATGGATGGATGGATGGATGGATGGATGGATGGATGGATGGATGGATGGATGGATGGATGGATGGATGGATGGATGATAGATACATGGGGCCCCTTCCACTTTTGGTTCACTGTCATTCTCAAGAAGCTTTTCTTGTATCAAGCCTAATTATGTCTAATTTTAGTTTTCACCCACTACTTTCAGTCCTGGCCTCTAAAGCCAGACAGGCTGTACATGTCCATCCCTTTTCCTACATGACAACCCTTCAGGTACTGTACTTGAAAACTGTTATGTGTTCTCTATGTGTGGTCTCTTCTTGAATCTACACAACTCTAGTGCCTTCAGCCAGTCCTATAGGGTAAAGCATGTTTTCCAGTCCTCTTAACATACTGGTTAACCTTGTACAACCTTGTATAAACTTGTATAAGTGTACTTCAGCACCTGCCACTTAATAGATACTTGTTGAGTGATTGATTTAGCAGTGTCCTTCCTAGAGTAGCGTGTCTAAGCCTAATCATACATAGTATTCCTTTCTTTTGCAATGAGTGGTCTGTATATGGTGTTTTGAATTCCACAGATACAGTAGCTATAGCAAATCTTAAATGATTTTTATGGTACAGTGACTCATTCATGGACAAAAAGGCATTGAAATCCTTAGGCAAAATTGTACTTTCATACACTCTTTCATACACTGAAGGAAGTATATTAAAATCAAAATGCTTCTCATTGGTGTGAAGGTCAGTTTGATTTAGTGAGAAGTCTTAGTCATAGAACATTCTACAGTCATAAGAACTAACTAGAGCAGAAGGAGTAAGGAGTGAAGTTTTATAACTCAGAGATTCTTATAGGCACTTTTTAAACTACATGGGAATTGGGACATCTAGGTGGCACAGTGGATAGAGTACCAGCCCTAGATTCAGGAGGACCTGAGTTCAAATCCGGCCTCACACCCTTGACACTTATTACCTGTGTGACCCTGGGCAAGTCACTTAACCCCAATTTCCTCACCCAAAAAAAGTAGATTGGAATTGTTTATAATTAGTGTATTTTCTTTTTAGGAGTAAATTTTGCATATGAAATTGGTTTTGAGGAGGCTTGAGAACAGTTTTTTTATTTACCTTTGCAAATCTATCCTTTTTAAAAAGATGATTCATTTGCTTTGAAAACCCTTTGTGTCTGCAGCTAGGGCAAAGATAAATCCAGTTGTTTAATGTCCTAGTTAGTAGAATGCAAACTAATAACATTTAACTGTCTTACCATAAGTAGAGAATCAAAGAAAAAAACTTGGATATACAATCCAGTGCATTATCATTTCTTTCAGAAATAACAAGAAATGCAATACTTTGGGAGGGGGGAGTGTTGGGAGGGAAGTAATGGCTATGTAGAAACACCCACATGTTCTGGAAGAACTGTCAGAGATAGCATCTAGAAAGGTCAGATGAGGCAAAGAAGGGCAGATAAGCACTATAGATACAAGCAGACAAGAAGTCTCAGAAGATCAATTAAAGCAAGGAAGAAGAACCCAGAACTGGGTAGCTGGTAACCAGGGATCAACATCAAGGATTCATATAACATTCATCAAGCTTAAGCACTAAGAGTAAACCATATATTCAATTTTCTAAGACTGGGGAGCAATATGTATGGTGCAATAGATAGAGTGCTGGACTTTAAGTCAGGATGACCCAAATTGAAATCCTGTTTCATGCACTTACCATTTTTGTGGCCCTGGACAATTCACCTAACCTCTGTAGGCTTCACTTTTCTCATTTGGAAAATGAGGACAATAAAATTTTGTTTCTTAGAGATACTGTGAAGAGCAAATGAGATAATATTCAAAGCTCTTTGCAGATGTTAAAATTCTATGTAAATTCTAACTCATATTCTTTAAAGGGCAAAGTAGGAGTGACCCTGAGAGGAGAGATAGGCACATACCTGGCCAACAGTTATAGTGGACCCTCCTATTTGAAAACAAATGGAAATGAAACTGTTACATCCATCTTTGGCAAGACTATAACCCTTAAGGGAAAAATAAGAAAAAGCCATTAGGTACAGAAATCAATTGTAATTAAAATTAATTTTGACTCCTCTCTCAGAGAGCAAATGTTACTTAGATCACCAAGATTCCAATTTGCTTTAAATATGTCATCAATATTTTACAGAAGGAGAATTGGTTGGAGGTGAAATATTATCAATTGCTATCCCATTTGTGCTATAGTAATAATAATAACATTACTACAAGTTAAAATTATAAGACCATTATAAATGTTTAATATTAGGGTATTAGTGTTTGGGGTTTTGTTTTATTTGCTGGTACTTAAGACTGTTTTAAACACTATATTTAAGGGATTCAATTTACAGGCTCAAAACCTTATGTTCTAGACTTTTTGTTCCCCCTAATATCATTATTAATAGTAATAATAATAAATACTATCACATTATACTATTTTAGAAATAACCAATGAATAGCTTATTACCTTGTCCTTTTTAATTTCTCTTACAACTTCTCCAAAGATACCATACCATTCAGTAAAGCTTTTTCTCTGACAGAAAAGGAACATAGCACCAAGTCATTATAATCCTCCCTCACCCCCTGCCACTACAATTTATCTGAGTGGCAGAGCACATACATTGTGTCCTTGGGGTAAATGGGACTGGGTACATATATGCACCACTCACTATGGAAGTGATAATTCCAACCATAAATTACCTACCTCATCTATAACACACTATATACACTTGGGAAGCACAGCATAGTTAGGTTATTTGGGTCTGTACCTTGCCCTTAGTATAAATATTTCTTTGTTCGCTTCACATTTAATCTCCAAAATGACTTTTAAAACAATTAAATGGTTCTTCCAATAGCAGGCAGGTTTATATCAGTATAAATCCCTTAGTGCTTACCCCATACATACAGAATGGGATGTCTCATATTGGTCCTGGACCATTAGAAAAATTGTAATGGCTTTTTGAATTATAATAATAAGTCATGTCTAGCACTGATCCCATGGTTTAATTTTAAAAGTGCTTTACAAGCATTAAGTTAAGAAACTGATTTGATTTTTTTTTAATTTAGCATCAAACTGTAAAAAAAAAATAAAATAAATCCACCAAAAATCATAATCTATATAGCATTTTGATCTTACAAATGGCAGCCTTAATTCAAGGTGAGTTGGGTTTCAGGAAAATAGAAGGATGAGCCTCTGTAGATTTATGCTTAGGGACACCAGATATTTATTGTAATAGCCTACTTATATAAAGCTTGCTTTAAAAGACAGTGCTTGAGCACCTACAGATTCTCAGTCTCTGGGTCAGTGCCATTTAAACAGCATTTCATAGTAGGAGCAGTAGTTTCAGGGACAGGCTTGATATTTGAATTTTAATGCCTGCCTCCAAATCAGTGGTTCTCAAAATGTGGCCCATGCATCCCTGGGTGTCCTCAAATACCCTTTCTCCTCTTGCCTGGACTCTTGTTATACCCTTTTAATTTGCCTCCCAGTTTCCAATCTCGCTCCTCTCTAATCCTTCTTTTACATGGTGGACAAAGTTCTATCAAGCTTCTTGTACAAGAAGGTCTTACCACATATCCCTTTTGCTCAATAACCTCTAATGCTACCACCTACTCCTTTTTTGTGAGGCAATTGGGGTTAAGTGACTTGCCCAGAGTCACACAGCTAGTAAGTGTCAAGTATCTGAGACTGGATTTGAACTCAGGTCCTCCTGAATCTAGGGCCGATGCTCTATCCACTGCGACACCTAGCTGCCCCCAGAATATATTACTCTTTAAAGAAACGAAGGAATGGAAATATAACATGCCTTTTATGTAAAGAGAATAGTGGTCTTGGCCACTTCTTAGAATAACCTTGACTGACAAGTTCACACACACACACACACACACACCCAGAAAAAAAAGAATTTGTAGCATTTTTTTAGACATGAAAAATATGGACATATATTTTGCTTGACTATGCATATTTTATTTATTTATTTTTCCATTCATTCATTTGTTTATTTTTAGAGAGGAATAAAGTTGGGAAGTTAAGTGGTACAGTAGATACTGTATCAAGCCTTGAGTCAGAAGGACCTGAGTTCAAATTCAGCCTCAGATACTTACTAACTGTGTGACCCCAGACAAGTCATTTTACCAGGTTTGCCTCAGTTTCCTCTCCTTTAAAATGAGCTTGAAAAGGAAATGGCAAGGAACTCCAGTGTCTTTGCCAAGAAAACTCCAAATAAGATCCTGAGGAGTCAGACAAGACCAATCAACTAAACAATTACAACAAAAATTGAGAAGGGAAGAACATAAATGCTTCTTAATTGAAACAAAATTAATTTTTTTAAATGGTGTATGGATAGTAGACAGGAAGAGCTCAGGACAGAAGGCAAGCAAACAGGAAGAAGAAACATGACAACTGAGGCATGGAAGCAGTCAGTTGCTAAGAAATAAGCCATGGGAGACTGTCAGAGTGTTTGAACTGAGCTACTGCTACATGCAAAGTACAAAAGTGGCAGTACTAGGGATCTATAGTTCTGAGATACTGAAAACCTCACCAGGGAAATAATGAATCCAGTGGCCTCAAGCACTGTGACAATGCCACTTCTCCCTTTCCAGTTTGCAAGTTTATGCCCCCTTTCTGTTACTCTTAATATAGATTTCAGTTATCTTAAACCCTGTTGGACAGCAGAAATAATAAGTCTGATGTGTATTTTGCTTAAAGTATACAAAGATAGGATAAAGATATGCTGTTACTTATTCCATAATAAGGGTTCTTAACCATTTTTCTTTATTTCAGACTCCTTTAGCAATTTCAGACCCTTCTCAAATAATGTTTTTAAATAATTGAAGGAAATGCTAAATTTCAGTTAGAAGTTAGTGAAAATAAAGATTTAATTTTTTTACCCATCAAATTTCATGAACCCTCTATAATATATCTGTAGAACCCACTTAAAATCTTTATTCTAGGGAAACAAAAGTTTTGATCAAGAGAAACTGATTTGGAGTGTTAGAGCTAATTTATAACATAAACTGGGAAAAGTATGAAAGCAGTATTAAATGGATAAACCTGGCATAAAAATATGAGATTCAGTCCTTTCAATGCTGAATTGGGTAAGGACAGCAAGATATAAATGTATTAAACTACAGGCATTATAACTTTCACTTTCCACAACCTTGACTGTGACCTATTTTCTTCTTGCCTTTCTTTGAAAAGCAAACCATACCCCTAAAAGATAGTGTATTAGTTGGAAAGAGAAAATCATGTCCCTGAAGGGAAATGGAGTGCTAACTCCAAACCATAAAAAAAAAGGAGAAATCAAATTTTTACAAGCATGCTCAGTATATTTGCTGACTTAGCGGATGACTGACAGTTCAGCTTGCCTGGCTCCCTATCACCACCTGTTGCCAATGAAAGCAAGGACCATAGAGAATGGGTAACAAGGTCAAGGGAAGAATTATTTTGTAATTGTGATGATTTTGTATTTTTTTAAATTCTATATGCCTAAACATGTTTGTAGGTAGAGTGGAAAGAGCTTGTAAAGATGGAGATATTTTTTCCCATTTCTTCCAATTGTCTTCATGGAGAATTTTATTTCTGTGTGAACTTTTTGGTCCATAAATTTTCCTTAAACTAGCAAGACCATGTCTATCATAATAACAATGTCAAACAATGATTAAACACCTACTGTTTTCTAAGTACTATGATAGGCCCTGGGGGTAATAGTTTAGATAAAACATGATCCCTAATCTTAAAGTGCAATATTGAAAAATTCATATTTGACTTTAGATTTAGAGCTGGAAGGGACCTTAGACCAACTCCCCTATTTTACAGGAGAAGAAACTGAGTTCCAACAGTTTTAAGTGACTTGCCCAGGATCACACATGTAGTTAATAGTAGAATGGAGATTTAAACTCAAGTCCTTTGACTCTAAGCCTAAAGCCTTTTGCGCACTATACCATATTGATTCTATTTTTTCCCATGAAAAGCATTGGAGAAATTAAGAGAGAAAGAAATTAAATGAGAAAAGGCATGTTTTAAACAGATTTGAAGGTATTGGTAGGAGCCTATATCCTCTTTTAAAGTAAAATAACAAGAGTAGATAAATAGAAGTAAAATTATATACAAAGTTAGAAGAAGTTAGACTAGATATAGGGAAGCTATTGATGAAGCAAAAAAACGCAAAATCCCAATCCATAGCCCATTTTTCAGACACTTCATTATCTCTCATCCCCATTATTCTTAAACCTGTTGCAGGACTGAGCCCTTCCCAGCATTTGATCTATCCTCCCAATGGCTGGTGTCCCAGACCTTGGACTATGAGCTTTTAGAACACGTTTTCCATTACAAATTCAAAATAGTGTATACATTTTTAAGTCTTCCTGTACTTAGCACATAGAACTTTTACTTGTGTATATCCTTGACCTTGAAGATGCCAAGGAAAATCAGTTACATTTTCTTTCACAGATGGTACTTCACATCACAAGACCTGCTAGCTTAGTTTACATCAACATTAAGCTCATTCCTGCCACAACCAATTCTACCAATGTCACGAAATTAAATTTGAGACAGACATCCTTCCCGACAAAACCAGTCTGTCAAGGCTTGATTATCCAGGGCAAATCTTACTTTTACCTCCAGGATAATCCTTCTAAGCCAAAACTTCATTGCCTCCCTTGCTCCCAGGAAAAATGTGAATCAAACAGAATAGTAGCTTACAGAAGACATCTCTCTTTAGTGCAATGGAGGAAAGAAAATTCACAACTAATTTTTTTTTAATGGACAGAAGTTTTTGATTACCTTTAACCAGGAAAACAATGTTATCACCTTTGCCTTTTCAAACTAGAAAGAGGAACCAGATTTTAACATAAGATTTTGAAGATAATTAACTTTAAAGTGACCAAATTAAAAAACCCAAACCCTAAAGTCACATTATGTGCACACACATAGTAACCCTCCAAAAAAACTCAATTAAAAACATCCACATAAATAATTTATATAGGATTGGTGTGGATGTTTATAATGGGGTTTTTTGGATGGTTACTCCTATATGTGTCTTTGTGTATATTATATCTATATTTTATATATGTATAAAATATAATTATATATCACAAATAAAATAAAAATAAAAACATCTATACTGTAAAGGCACTCAAAAGAATTTTAAAATTTTTCAAGTTCCTTTTCTTACCAGTGAGAACAGTGATTCTATGTCTGAAAATGCCTTGTCAAAGTAGGGAGAAAGGACCAGATTAACCCGAGATAAAGATGAGATGGTCCTTTCACAAACTCATTAATATTAAAACCTTTCATTAAGTGCTCACTAGGTCTAAGGCAGTATACTGGGTGCTGTGAGAGATACAACAGATGAGACATATACCTACCTGGAGGGATCTTACAGTGTAGAAGAGAGAGATGAGATTTAGGCACAAGTAAAAGAGTGCAAAGGAATATTTGTTGAGTAATTTTTGAGTTTAGAGAAAAAAGATGTAACAAGGCATGATATTTAAGCTGGACCTTAAGAGATGACTATCATTGTGTTAGGCAAAGTTAAGGAAGGAAGGACATTTCATTTGAAGAGGATAAGTCAGAATTGGAAGATTGGATTGTAAAAGTATGGCTTTTGGTGTTTTTAAAATTAATTCCTAGACAGTCATTCCAACTGTTGTTCAAAAAGTATGGAGAAAATTAGAATCCAGAAACAACTGAAATAATTTTATTATATACCATGAATTTAGGAGTGATTTATCCATTCAATCACAAAGTATTTATTGAGCATCTACTATATTCAAGGCACTGAGGATATAAAGACAAAAGCTACATATTTTCTGACTTCATAAAGCTTACGCCCTACTATATCATATAACTTGCTTTCTCAATGGGTCAGGGAGGGGCTGAAGGAAGGGAAAGAATTTAGAATTCAAAATTTTAGGAATAAATGTTAAAATAAATAAATAAAACAATTTTAAAAGTAACTTATACCATACTGTCTCCAAACATTGTCATACCTGAGTAAGAATTTATTTATTTATTCATTTAGCTAATCTTGTAAGTGAATTATTCCTACAGCACAATGGTGGGCATACAGCAACATAAATACAATCCCTACCTTCAAAGACTTTACAATATAGTGGAATATATATTAATTAAAAAGAAAACAGTAACGTCTCTTTTTTAAATGATTGGGTCTGTCCAAGAAATAAAGTTATGCATGCATGTTAAAAGAAATAATTTGGGGGTTTGTTTTTCCCCTTTCTGTATCCTCTTTCTCTACTGGGGTAAATGAAGCCAGCATCTGAATGACATTGCTGATAATGAGATTGGATTAACTTTCTCCTCAATCTTGTTCAGACCCCACAAAGTGAGGAAGTCCATTGTGTCCTACACAATCTTGGGTGGGGAGATTTTTTTAATCTAGATTACTCAAGGCTGAGGGCAGGCTGGGAGCAAGAGTGATCAAAGTCACTTCACAGCCCTTCATTGGAATAGTTCCACCTCTCATTACAATATTCATTCTTCTTATTAATTGTTAACCAATCAAAGTTGATTGCCACCCTCAGGAACATCCACTCTTCCAAGGGTATGTGAGCACTGAATAAATTCCATGAGAGGTCTTTGTCATGCAAGAGTGCCACTGACACCTTTTATTAATTATCTGTCAGCATAATTAATAAAATATTTAATTACCCCAAAATTTTATCTCTCAAAGTTTTTATATGTGACAGTGTTATAGGTTTCTCTGCCTTAAGTAGAGTAAAGGACAAATAAGAATAAAGAAGTTACCACAAATTTTGGTTTCTTAACCTGGTTTTAGAGTAGGAGATGATAGGGAAACTCCTATTTCAAAGTCCCTGTTTATGGGAAATGAGAGTTCAGTCTTGACAGAGATTGAAGTCTCTAAGGAGGCTGTTATGGAACAACTTGAGAAACTTGAGTGTAGTAAATCACCAAGAATGAATGGCATTCATCCTGAGGTTCTTAGAGAAATAAAGTGTGAAAGAGTGGAGATTCTGACAAGGGTTTGCAATATATCCTTAAGACAGCAGCTGCTACAAAAAGATTGGAAAGTCACTAATGTGGTACCTGCCTTTTAAAAAGCTGCCTAGGGAAAGTATAGGAAGTACAGGCTGGTAAACCTTCACTCCCTTTCTGAGAAGCTGGCTCTAATGGTCTGATACTCAATAGAATTGCAACTCAGTTCTTTTGTAACACCTTTCATTCAGTAAACTCAAAGGACTCCCTGAATGAAACAGAATTGCTGTAATCTCCACTCTGTGAAAGGAATGTGGATGTATTTGTGTACATAGACATGTATCATCTTTTTAAAACACAGACACACACACACACACACACACACACACAAAGTTACTGGGAAGAAAGCATTAAAAAAAAAGATACCAATGCCCTTCCTCACAAGAATTATGAAATCAGCATGAAAAAAATGAATGAATGAAAAAAATTGTCAAGCATTCACTGCTTGCCAAGCATACTTTTATACCCTGGGTAAACAAAAGCATAGGGGCAACTAGGTGGCACAGTGGATAAAGCAATGGTCCTGGATTCAGGAGTACCTGAGTTCAAATCCAGCCTCAGACACTTGACACTTACTAGCTGTGTGACCCCCATTGCCCTGCAAAAAAAAAAAAAAAGAAAGAGATGAATATACAAAAGCATAGCTATCTCTGCCCTCAAGGATATTTTAATACAATGAGACAAAACAGAGAAATAGTGACCTGGGAGGGGCACTTTGGTCCAGAAAGTTACCAGGATCAGGAGGTTGAGCAAGCAGTGTCAAAGGGACTACTGAGGTTGTTGAGAAGATGATCAGAGAAAAGGAGAACCTAAAATAGTGGACAGGGAGGCAGGTACCAGTTAGGACAAAAGGCAAAAGTTCTAGAGAGAATGGATTGAAACCTTCACTGCATGATTTCTGGTTCATGAACAAGATGGCTACGAAGTATTTTTTTTTTTTGAGCTACAATGAGGGTTAAGTGTCTTGCCCAGGGTCAAGCAGCTAGTAAGTGTCAAGTGTCTGAGGCCATATTTGAACTCAGTTCCTCCTGAATCCAGGGACAGTGCTTTATCCACTGCACCACCTAGCTGCCCTGAAAGTATCTTTTAGTCATAATGCTATCCTAGAGATTAGCTATATAGTGAAATCCTGTCTCTACACATCTTATTGCCTTCTTCAATTAAGACATTATCCTATGAGTAAATAAAGGCTTTTATATGTAAATCATAGGCCTTTGCTAGGCAATATTCAATGAACACAACAGTAATTGGAAGCCATGAAAAGTAGTAACCCCTGCATTTTTTAGTTACTTACCATGTTATTCTGGGTAACTGTGGTTCTTTGCAGCCATTCATATACACATGTAGCCTCTTTTCTCATTTACAGTTTGCAGACCCGAGAAGAACATTTAGAAAATAAATAATTTGACCCATCATTATGCTTCAGATTAATGGATTGTCTAATATATTGTTCCTTGATTGCAGATTAGTAGAAACAACTAATAAATGAAAGTCTTTACATTAAGAATGTATGGTCCTTGAGATTAAGAATTGTTTCATTTTGGGGCAGCTAGGTGGCACAGTGGACAGAGTACTGGCCCTGGATTCAGGAGGACCTGAGTTCAAATCCAGCCTCAGACACTTGACACTTACTAGCTGTGTGACCCTGGCCAAGTCACTTAACCCCAATTGCCTCACCAAAAAAAAAAAAAAGGGATTGTTTCATTTTTTGCATCTGTATATCTAGTGCTAAGGGCAGTGGTGGTACATAGTATGTGCTTAATAAATACTTATTGATTGATTTTTACAAATCTTGTTTTGAAAACCAAGAAACTTTGCCATAAACACTCCTTTTGGTGATGAAGGTTAATTTAAACTCATTCCCCCAGTGGAACAGAAACAGAAAAGAATAATTCATGACTGTGGACTGGGAACTAAAACCTGTAAAGACCTCAACTAACCCTGTTTGTGCTTTCCCTTTTGCTAGTTTTAAGAATAAAGCTAGGGGGGGCAGCTAGGTGGTGCAGTGGATAATGCACCGGCCCTGGATTTAGGAGTTCCTGAGTTCAAATCCGACCTCAGGCACTTGACACTTACTGGCTGTGTGACCCTGGGCAAGTCACTTAACCCCAATTGCCTCACCCAATAAATAAATAAATAAATGAATGAATGAATGAATGAATGAATGAATGAATGAATGAATGAAAAATGGGGCAGCTAGGTGGCACAGTAGATAGAGCACTGGCTCTGGAGTCAGGAGTACCTGAGTTCAAATCCGGCCTCAGACACTTAACACTTACTAGCTGTGTGACCCTGGGCAAGTCACTTAACCCCAATTGCCTCACTAAAAAAAAAAAAAAAGAAAAAAAAAGAAAAAAGAATAAAGCTAGAATCAAAGCCTCTTAAGGAACCTTAGAGATCACTTAACCCAGCTCCCTCCTTTTAGAGATGAGGAAATTAAGAGCTAGGAGAAAAAAATTTATCTGAACTGATCCTTTTCTAGGGTTGCTGCTAAAAATATAGTCTCCAAAAATATAAAGCTACGAAAATCTCTCAGGAACATAGGGTCAATTTTATAATCTCAAATGGGTTAATAATACTCTTGCCCAACTCATATGCCCAATCACAGCAGCCGTAACATTTAAAAAAATAAGATGAGTACTAAATCACTTCGAAGAACTATTTTTGTGGGAAAAAAAATCATACCATTACTTTTTCAGTGCCAAAGAATGAGTAAAAAATGAATCATAAGAGTTGGAAGAGGTTTCAGCAGACATGTAGTCTTATCCATACCCAAAAGCAATCCCTACTATAACTTATCTGAAAAGTCATGGTCCAGTTTCTCCTTGAAGACCTCCAATGTAAGAAAACCTCCTACCTGATGCAGCCCTTTTCACTTATGAACAGTTCTGATTATCAGAAAGTTTTTCCTGAAATCAAAAGTAAATTTCTCACTTTGTAATTTGTAGCCATTGTTTTTTTTTTTTTTTTTTTAGTGAGGCAATTGGGGTTAAGTGACTTGCCCTCGGTCACACAGCTAGTAAGTATTAAGTGTCTGAGGCCAGATTTGAACTCAGGTACTCCTGAGTCTCCAGGGCTGATGCTCTATCCACTGCGCCACCTAGCTGCCCCAATTTGTAGCTATTTTTTTAAATTTTTTAATTTATTTTATTTTTAATTTAAAAGCATTTCTATAACATAGTAGATTTTTTAAAAAGGTGATTACATGTGAAACTGTAACCTGTTATGTACAACTTGCTATTCCTTTTAAATATATAATAAAGTTATCACATAACTTTCTTAGTTTTTCCTTTTCTTTTCCACCCCCCCACCCTAGAGATGGCTACCATTAGACAGAAATATATATATATATATATATATATATATATATATGTGTGTGTGTGTGTGTGTGTGTGTGTGTGTGTGTGTGTGTGTGTGTGTGTGTGTGTGTAAAATCATTCTGTACATATTTCTGTTTATCAGTTCTTTCTCTGGAAACAGATAGGGTTTTCCTTCTTAAGTTCTTTGTAGTTAATTTGGGTACGTATAACAAACAAAATAACTTCATTGCTCAAAATCATTCTTTTTTTTTTAAGTGAGGCAATTGGGGTTAAGTGACTTGCCCAGGGTCACACAGCTAGTAAGTGTTAAGTGTCTGAGGTCAGATTTGAACTCAGGTCCTCCTGAGTCCTGCGCCACCTAGCTGCCCCTCAAAATCATTCTTAAAACAGTATTGCTGTTACTATATACACAGCATCCTCTTGGTCCTGCTCATTTCACTCTTCATTATTTCATGCATGTCTATCCATATTTTTCTTTTTGAAGTTTTTTCCTCAGCAAATCCTCCTTTAAAGTTTTGAGTTCCAAATGTTATCGTTCATTGTCTTCTTCCCCTTCCCCTACCTGAGGTGGTAGGCAATCAAATATAGGTTATGCATGTGTGGTTATATACATATTTTCTACTATTAATAAGCTCCTCATTTCTTATAGTATAGTACAATCGGCACAACATGTTCAGCCATTCCCCAACTAATGGAAATAACTGCAATTTCTAGTTTTTTGCTACCACAAAGAGAACTGCTATAAATATTTTAAAACATATAAGTTATTTTCCTTTTTCCCTAATTGTCTTTGAAAATAAACCTAGTAATAACAAAAACAGAAAAGAAAATAGTAGTGGTATTGCTGGGTCAGAGGGTATAATAACTCTTTTTTGTTTGTTTTTGTTTTTGTTTTTTTAGGGTAATTGGGGTTAAGTGACTTGCCCAGGGTCACACAGCTTGTAAGAGTCAAGTGTCTGAGACTGGATTTGAACTCAGGTCCTCCTGAATCCAGGGCTGGTGCTCTATCCACTGCCCCACCTAGCTGCCTCCAGTATAGTAATTCTTTGAGCATAATTCCAGATTGCTCTCCAAAATGGTTAGATCAGTTCACAGTTCCACCAACACTAAATTACTGTCCTGATTTTTAACCATTGTTCTTGGGTTTTTTCCTTTGAATCCAAACAAAAGAAGCTAAGTGACTTGGTGGAAAGAGATCAATGAGTCTGGAGTCAAGAAGACCTGAATTCAAACCTGGCCTTAGACACTTTTGAGCTCTATAACCCTGCAAGTCATTTAATTTCTGTCTGCCTCAGTTTCCTTAACTGTAAAATGAGGACAATAATAGCATTTAGCTTATAGGGTTATTTTGAAGATTAAGTAATATTTATAAAGAATTTGTATAACACCTGGCACATAGTAGACACTTAATAAATGCTTGTTCCATCCCAAAGGCAGCTAGGTGACACAATGGACAGAACACTGGGCGTGGAGTCAGAAAGACTCATCTTCCTGAGTTCAAATCTGGCCTCAGACACTTACTAGCTTTGTGACCCTGGACAAGTCACTTAATCCTATTTGCCTCCATTTCCTCATCTATAAAGTGAGTTGGAGAAGGCAATGGCAAACCACTCTAGAATCTTTGCCCAGAAAACCGCAAATGGTATCATAGTTGGATATGACTGAACAGCATTCCATTCCAAATGGAACAAATCTAATCTCCTATTTGATAACCCATCAAATACTTGTCCCTGTGTCTTCTCTTCTGTATGCTAAAAATCCCTGGTTCCTTTAGCAGATCCTCCTATGGCAGAGATTTGAGGGCTTGTTTTTTTTTACCCTTTTGCCCACCTCTGGATCTTTTCAAAATTCTTAATCTATGTCACTCAGAACTGAACATAATACTCTAGATGTGGTCTGACCAAGGCAGGGTATAGCAAGATAATGACTTTAGTCCTGTGTCTTCTGTAATGCAGCACAAGATCTTATTAATTATTTTTCTCTCTTTTTCCTTTTTTGTTTTGCTACCTTGCTAAATGCTGACTCATTGATTGTGTAGTCTACCAGGTCTCTTTTTAAGGGATCGTGTTGTCTAACCATGCCACTTTCACCCTGTACTTGTGGAGTTTATTTCTTCTAATCTATGTGTAAGACTTTACATTTACTCCTTCTGTGCTTCAGCTCATTATCTCTTTGGATACCGATTCTGTCATTCAGTATATTAGTCATCCTTCCCAGCTTTGGGTGATCTATGAATTTGATGACTATGCTGTCTAGAACTTTGCTTTTAAAGTGATAATGCAAGAACAGAATCAAGGTGCTTTGAAACATTTGTAAAGGAGATATCGACTGAGGCATTCAAGTTCTCATAGTATATACAGCTCAGATAAGATTACTGAAAGAATTTAAGAGCCTGGTGCTTCATTTATTCCCACCAATTGTCACTAAAGTTTGTTAAAGACAAGGATCAAATATCTAAGGTATGTATATAGATATGCTTGAGAGATGTTCCTAAAATGTCATATCCAAGAAACAATCTTTTGTGCGTCATTGTGTTCAACTCCTGTTGAGATGGAGATGTCTTTTCATTGGTACCATTTCCTTATTCTATCACCCCTATCCACCTTTTCCTATTGCTTTTCTGTCTCTGTCTCCCCTTCCACTGTGCCCTCTGAAACCTTCATTCTGTACTTAATCATTTTTTCTCATCACAGACTCCTTTGTCTCATACTATCTTCATCTTATTTACATTCATATGCATCTAGCTCCCCCTGGAAGACACTATGCCCATAGATGCCATATCTAGTATTAGGTGCATCTTTTCCTTATCTCTTCCTACACTGGGATGGGAGGAATAAACAGACACCTCATTGCTCATTGTTACTGCTGAAACTTCTGCCCACCCCTGACTCTAAGCAATGTCCCATTCAAGATTCAATCTATCACTCCATCTGTTTTATGACTGTTGTAGTCACCTGATGGCCCCCAAATCATTTCCCCTCTTTCCTCCAGGAGTTCAGTACCTATCTCATAATCTTCTCCTCTACCTTCTTTCCTCTCATACTCAAGAACTTCAGTATACAAACATTTCCATTCAAACAAAATGGTATCCAGGTTTCTCAGCCTCTTCAGCTTCTCTGGCCTATATTTTTAATCTACTTCAGTCACCTACAGGGATGGTTGTGCCCTAGATCACATCATTAACCATAGGCATTCTCTCTCTATGTTCCTGAACTTAAAATTCCTCTTTATGATCATAACTTCTTAGCTTTCCATCTCTTTCTCTGCTTTAGCCCTCCTAACTTATTCTTCATCCTCAAGGCAACCTTAAGTCCCCTCTCCTCCATCCTGTTCTTCTATTCTCATCACCTCTACTCTTCATTTTCTTCCCTTTCCTGAACTTATAGTTAACTGGTTCAACTAAACTCTATCTTCCATGCTTTTATCCCTTGCTTTCCTGTGGTATTGTCCTATTATTGCCTGGACTTTGCTGAAGCCCAAACCTGAGTTAACCCCTTCTAATTGCATTCTCCACTTCTAAATGAATACCATTTCTGGAAGCCACAAAATTTTGCTGATTGATAGGTTCATTACAGACTTATCCTGTCTAATCTCTACTGTCCTTCATTTGGCAATCCTTTCCTGATCTACCACTCCCCAACAAAGAACATCACCTACTACTTTGCTGAGATGATCAATTCCTTCCATCATGAATTTTTCTTGTCCTCTATCCCACACCCCAAGCACCAGTACTTTTCAATACTATCTCCCATTCTCCCCTCCTTTGCTCTTGTCTCTGAAGAAGAGATGTTCCCATCTCTTATAAGGAGCCATTGCCTTGTTCTATCACTGCCCTGCCTCACATCTTTAGATTGTCCTTACTTACTGATACCTTTCTTACTTTCTAGAACTAAATCTATGTCTCCCTTATCTTTCAAAAAGCCTTTCATTTTAATCCTGCTATATTCTTAAAGAATTATTTTCTCATTTTCTATGGAATACCTCTACTTGGCTATCTCATCAATATCTGAAACTCAACATGTCCAAAAATAAACCAACAATCATTTATTAAGTGCTAATTATGTGTCCTACATTGTGCTAAGCAATGGGAATACAAACACAAAAAGAGAGTCCCTTCTCTCAAAAAGCTCACATTCTAAAAGGGGGGAGACTTACATAAAAGAAAGCCATTAAGAGAAGCAAGGACAAGAGGTTGAGGTGACAGTAGCAAAGGGCCAGAGGACAGCCTAAAAGGGAATTTAAATATGACTGCCCTAGACTCCTTCCTTAAGTGAAAGTTCTGGGAAGAGCCAGCCAATCAGAGGGAGAGGCCAAAGGACAGGAGGGTACTTCCAGATTATGTGATGAATTCTAGAGCTAGAATAAGTGTCTAGATGAAGAGGCTTTTGGGGCATAGTAAATTCCAGAGTGCATGCTGGAAAGCAAATCATTTTATTTCACCCCAAATATCTCCCTTGTCCAATCTTTTTTGTTGCTTTTCGAGGGCACCACTGTCCATTAAGCCTCCTAAGTTCACAAACCCAAAGCTAACTTTTTGTCTTCCTTCTTCCTTACCCTAGCCCCAACCATAACCAACCAATTACTAGATATTATCAGTTCTATCTTCATAGCATTTCTCTCTTCTGTCCCCTACTCTCCATACTGCTGCCTCCCTAGTTCAAGTCCCATCACCTCTTATCTGAACTATTTCAGGAGCCTTCCAATCCATCTTCATTATCCTAGTCCCTCACTTTTCCAACACATCCTCCACACAGCTGTCAACATAATAATCTTAAGACACAGGTCTGGCTCACCTGTACAAAAATGTTAATTATTTCCCTATTGCACCTAGAATAGAATGTAAACTTATTTGCCTGGCATTAAAGCCCTGCGCAGTCTTTTCTAGCCTATCTTTCTATGTAGTAGAGAGCTTTAAATGTCAGGTTCCTCCCCTTTATTCCCCTATATTCTAACCAAACAGCTCTCAGCCATTCTCTAGACTCATCATTACACCTCCTGTCTCTGGCCTTTGACCCAAGAAATATCTCCCTTCTCTGGAATCTAATCTTGCACAATTCCATCTTTCCTCTTAACTTGTTTCAAGAGTCAGCTCAGGTGCTTCCCCTTTCAAGAATCCTTCCCTGATTCCTCCCCTATCCTGTTTGTAAGAAAAATATTCTTTTCCTTCTAAGTTACCTTAGATCAACTTGTCTGTGTACATTTACACACACACACACACACACACACACACACACACACACACACACACACACACTTTTCTCAGAACCTAAGTCCCAAGAGGTTAGGAATAGTTTTGTTTTAATATACATTTCAAAGTGCCTTTCATGGTACCTTGCATTGAAGGTACAGTGTGGTAAAAGTTAATTGACACCCCAAAATCTGAAATTTTAGGTTCATAAATGATCAAAGACAAAATACTAAGATATTACTTTTTAAAATAAACATTCTTAAATCCCTGTTCCTAGTTTTAATGGCAAAAATAAAAGTTTAGAAAGAACATGGCTCTTAATGTCTATTTCTCTTTAAAATAACAAGAATGTAAGGGGCAGCTAGATGGCGCAGTAGATAGAGCACCGGCCCTGGATTCAGGAGTACC
This sequence comes from Dromiciops gliroides, assembly GCF_019393635.1. Taxonomy (NCBI): domain Eukaryota; kingdom Metazoa; phylum Chordata; class Mammalia; order Microbiotheria; family Microbiotheriidae; genus Dromiciops; species Dromiciops gliroides. The sequence continues at coordinate 224,976,321 of NC_057861.1, read as the reverse complement.
TGAGTTCAAATCTGGCCTCAGACACTTAACACTTACTAGCTGTGTGACCCTGGGCAAGTCACTTAACCCCAGTTGCTCCGCAAAAAAAAAAAAAAAAAAAAAAAAAAAAAAGAATGCAAATGATGTATATATAATGCATTTATATGCTGTAACTCTTAGCACACATACTAGGATTTTTTCTATTCTCGTTTCAGATGATCATTCTCGAGTAAGGCTGCAGACACTAGAAGGAGATACAAACTCGGACTACATTAATGGAAATTATATTGATGTATGTATGAGTAAAGCAATGAGCAAAGATAACTGTTTTGTTTGATGTTTACTTGATAGGCCAGGTCAAAAACCCAAATATAAAGCTTCTAGAAACACACTGATCAAAGTTCAGGTCAGGAATATAGGAGTATGATGATGCCTGTATTTGTTTTATTTATTTCCCTCTGCTAAGTAAATTAAACCTTGCCTCCTCAGGGGACCCTAGAGAGTAGAAGGGAAGTATGGGAGACAGGTGGAAAAATGAAACACTGTGGTTGGAATTCATGGTCGTTCAAATCTTCATATCTCAAATTTCATAGCTCATAAATAGGCAATTTGATGCATTAATTAGGCACGGGGCTTAGGCCAAGAGACCTACCAAAAAGAAAGCAAAGGACTAAGAGACTTGCTTTCAGCAAGTATAGAACGTAAGTAGGATTTTATTGTGGACAGTGAAGTTTACTAATTTTCTCCTTCTTCAAGTTTCCTATAGCACCTAGGTACATTCAACAGACAAGTTTGTCTTTATTCCAAAGAAGAAAGTGAAAAGACTATAAAAATCACCAACATACATTTATTAAGTACCAATTATGTACCACACTAGGTGTTGGTAAAATTAGAAACAATAACAAAATAGCCCCTGACCATATATGTAAAAACAAGAAATATAAAATAAAAATATACAAAATAAATACAAGTCAATTTTGTGGTAATCAAGAAAAGGTTCATGAAGAAAAGAGCATTTGGGGATTCTAAGCAGCTGAGATGGGGAGGGAATACATACTAGAATGAGGGGAATTTGGCCTTGCAAAGGCATGGACATGGGAAAAGGAATGTGTGAGTGAGGAGCATCAAGAAGGCCCATTTGGTCTTTACCTGGTAGAGTCAGTTGAAGTTGTCCAATAAGTTTGGGAAAATAGGTTGGAGTCAGATCAAGAAGGACTTTCAGTGCCTACCAGAGGAGTTGTGTTTGGACCCTATAAGTAATAGAGAACTCCCAGAGTCTATGACAGAGCATGACTTGGGCTTTAGGAATATCCCTTTGAGTTCATTTCTATTCTCCAGGGTATCAGTGATAGCATAGTATTCCATAGAAGAAAGGTTAAAGTAGGTCAAAGAGAAAATCAAAAAGAAAAGAGACATAAAAAGGCAAAATGGAAACCCCACCTGTATCAGAGTTTAGAAAATAGAAGAATGTAATAAAAATTAGGAAGGAGAAGAGGACCAAAGGATATTTGGAGATGTAAAATGTATTAGAAATGCCATTTATGTGATAAGGAGCTGAAACGTGTATAGAAGAAGAAACCTCTAGTGCCAAGAAATAATGAATCAACAGGTGCTGTTAATTGAGAGGTCATCCAATAGAGTCAAAGGAAGATGAGAAGGATAGTAGGAATTTCTGACTCCTTACTCAGTGGTGCTGAAGAACTATTTTTTGACCTGATATAAACAACGGAGACACATGCTGTCTTCCCCAGGAATAAATCAGAGGCTCCTGAGTACTGTCAGATCTAATGACCACCACCTTCATCACATGGTCCATGTAGGGACAGATTATATCAACAAAAGGAACTTAAAAAGCATTATTAAGGATTCTGGTGTCCTGAGTATCACATTTAGGGAGCACATCCATAAGATAGTGACCCTGATGATGAGAGGAGCAAAAAATATGTGATAGGAAAATCAATTGAAGGAATTGAAACTTGGAGTTTAAAAGACTTAAAGGGATCATAAGAGCTATTTTCCAGAAGTTTAAGAGCTGTCATGTGAAAGATGGAATAGATTTTATATGTTTGGCAGAGGAGTGAGCAGGAGGTGAAGTTGCAGAGAATCAGGAGTAGACTTGATGTAAAGAAAAACTTTCTAACCATTAGAGCCACCTAGGAGTTGTATGGGTAGGTTCTCCTTCATTGGAGGTCTTCAGACAAAGACTGAATGTGCCATTTGTTGGAGCTCTTATCAAAGGAATTGTTGGTAACATTTGGATTTCACTAGATTTCCCTTTATATCATTTCCACCTCTTAGATTCTATGACAGTAATAAATTGTGGCTGAATCAAATTGAAGTGAATTGACATTGCCTCATAAATCTGAGTATTTGTCAACAGAAATATCGTTCCTTTCTCCAAATCAATCTGTTTCTTGGAGAATTTGTCAGTACTGCTCTATGTTGCCCTCCCTGATGTGGACTAAGAATATGTTATTTTCATTTTGTGTCAACAACTTGGCATAATTCCACATCTTAAAAAACTCTGTTTGCATATTAATGTGACAAAACTCTGTAATTCCTAATACAGTGATTTGCAATCTCTTGTCATTGCGGCACTTTAAAGTTGCCTTCAAAGTAGTGTGCAGCTGTTAACTAGGACTTCTAATGCAAGCAAGACATTTCATCAAATATGTACGCTGTTTAATTATTGAAGACTGCTTCCTTGTTCATTCTGCATCATGTTAACTTAATGTTTTACATTAGAATAAATTCTTTAACAGACAGTATGTTTTCTGCTGAAAGAATGAATGGAATCAAAAGTCGACTGGAAATCAAGGGGCAGTCAGCATTACCTTTAAAGCCAGAATTTGCAGAAAACAAACTTGAACATCCCCACCATTCCTGAGAAAAAGGCCATATCTATCTTGGTCTAAAGGCAAGAATATGCGGCTTGGAGTTAGAAAATCTAGGTTCTAGCCCTTCCACTTCTTCAAAGTAATTTGGTTCTCCAACATAGACTCTGGAAACCTTAGTTTCCTCCTTAGTAAAATTAGGATGGAAATAGTGTTGTAAAGAAAATTCTTTGTAAACTGAAAAGCTATATGGACTATTATAATGTACATCATATATTGTTTATTACATTGTTGCTATGCATTGCTGTCATCATTTATAATTTCCTAGAGACTTTTACATAAAGGATTTATCCTTAACATTGTCACCTTCAAATAAGGGCTTTTATTTCCTTTATCTCCTTGTCAGTTATTTTATACTGAGGATTCTTATTCAGTTATATGAGTTATACTGCATAGTTACTCAGGTCCCCTGCTATCTCTGAAATTCTGTGATTTTGTAAGTCAGGATCATTAGTTTAGTATTACCTGCAGAGTCTCAAAGTTTTAAATATTTATCTTGGAAGTGTGCACAGAACAGTGCATTTTGTACTTATTTCTGGAATTCCAGGGATGATTATTTGAAAAGCAGGTCATGCCCCAAGCATCAGATAAAACCCAAACCCAGACATACTGTGATAACCAAGAACTCAGATGACAAAACAAATTTGGCTTTTGAGATTAGGAAATTCTTACTGGACTTGACAGGAATTGTCCCTCCTTAAAACACATTTCATTCATTTCAACAAATAGGTAATGAGCATCTATTCTAAAAAGATAGTCCCTGGCCTCAGAGCCCTTCTTCCTCTTAAGATTAGACACATATGCAATTAACTAGAATTCAAAGAGATTGTAATAAATGCTACATGAGTGACACAAACTAAGTGCTTTGGGTTTTAGAGAGATGCTGAGATTATTTGTAGCTAGTGAGATAGGAGAAGGCATTATGAAAAATGTAATATTTGAGCGGGTCAATGGAGGATGGATGAGATTTCAAGGAGATGAAGGGAAAGTGTTCAGGATAGAAAGAATGATATGAGAGAAGACACAGAGACAGTAAAACACAAGTTACTTTGAGGGAACATACATTAGCTAGAGTAGGGTTCCTATAGAAGAGTAGTGGGATATGAGACTAAAAAGATTGATTGGAGCTACTTTATGAAGGTCCTAAAATGTTTATTGCTAAGAAATTAAGTAAGTAAGAAATTAGTAAGCAAAAAGGTTCTTTTGAACAAGGGGATGAGTTTCTAGGGTGTGTGTGAGCAACCACTACTTAAGCATTTTGCCCAGTTCCATTTTGTAGTATACATAGCACATCATCTATATATGAAGGAACATGTGTGTGTGTTTGTGTTTAAGTAAAAAAGCACAGACAAGCATACAAGAATTTTGATAATCTTAATGTCCTATCAAAAGTTCTCCAATATGTTTCATTACATTTGAGCATCTCAGTATGATAGGTAAAGAAAACTCACTAAGCAAACTTCTGGTAAGATGACCAAGCAAGTGCCCATGATTAGAGTACCTCTTTTTTTATTAACTCCAAACAGTAACAAATGAACAAAATAAAATAAAAGAACAACAAAAAGGGAAGAAAGAGGAGAAATCCTCACAAGAAAAAAAAACTGATGAAAACTAAGAGTAAGACTAAAAAAAAGAACATGAATAAACACAAAAAGAGACCCCTGTGCAATGCATAAATAATACAGGTTAAAAGAATGGGAGAAATCTTACAGTGTAGCACTTTACAGTGGGGTCATTCATCTGACTTACACTGACAGGTTGGGTCCTCGAAAGGGTGTAGCAGTTAGGTGATACAGTGGATAGAGAGCTGGGCATAGAGTCAAGAAGAAGTGAGTTCAAATCCAGCCTCAGACCCTTAGCAGCTGTGTGACTCTGGGCATGACACAGCCTCTGCCTGCCTCAGTTTTCTAATTTCTAATCTGTATAATGTGCATAATAATAGCACATACCTCCAAGGTTATTCAAAAATCTATACTTAAAAGCCACCAGGGAAAGACTGAGAGATTGGCCACTCAGACCTTTCATGTGCACACTCAGTTCAGGCTCATCCTCCCCTCTGTCATCAGCACCTCCAAAGCCAATAAGAAGACTTTTCATCATAATATAGTACTAATCCTGAGTCATTGTGATCAAAATTGGTGACTGAAATACCACATGTTAAATTGACAGCAGGCATAGAAAATCTGGGCATACTTCAAGGACTGAGTCCTCATTGGTTAGTCCCCACCATTATAACAGAATGAACAACACTATAACAGAACCTGAGATCTTATTTTGAGAACTTCTAGAGTAGTTTAGAAAGTCAGTAAGAAATATTAAGGGAATATCTAGAATCTGTAATAATCAAAATTTGAAATGAACACAAAACTACAACCATGAGAATCCCTATCATACAACTTTATGGAAAAAAACTAATAAAACAGTAGGATTTCTGGGTAATAGAAGGGCCCAGAACAAACAAAAAATTCAAGATAGAAAAATAAGTAGGAGAGCAAATTTTTGAAATATCATAAATAACTGACATATCAAAAAAAACCCATCAGTTTTAAAAACATAATACTAATAGGAAAGATAGAGCTAAAGTATGATATGTATATAAGTGAGGGAAATTGCCTAATGTCAGAAAATGCCTGTCTTGCAAATAAGGGTATTTTCCATCATAAAACAAAAAAATTTTCAAAAGATATCAGAAATTATCCTTCTTTCTACTAAAGAATCTAGAGGCAGGCATAGCATTAATTTGTTTTAATTTATTTATGTAAAGTTGCTCTCTAGCTATACTGTCTAAAAATCTAATGAGTGGTTGTCAGTAAATTAGAAGCTTTAGCAAGAGTTTAGACTTTTAAGCATTTATTAAGGAGCATAAGAATTTGGTGAAGAGAGAGAAAGAGGCCTAGATGCCTAGAGCTATCTATCTCAAGGAGCCAACATTTCTAGCTCCCCTCCCCATAAGGTCCCCATGAAAAAGAGAGAGCCTCACCCCTTCTTTGTCCCACAAGCCTCCTGTCTAAACTGGAAATATCAAATGTCACTTCCTGACGCCAAGGAACTAACCTTCCAAGCCACATGGCTTGCCCTCAGACTTTCTCCTCATGTCAGAGCTTTTCTACAGCAACTCTCCAACAGGTGGCGTCACTCCAATGGTCACATTTATTTAGAATTTTCCCCACCCTACTTGTAAAAACAATCTGTAACATTGATTTTTATAACTTTGTGTTCCAAATTCTCTTCCTCCCTCTTATCCCTCTTAAGAAATCAAGCAATTCAACATAGAATTAATTTGACTTGCAAATTGACAAAGTATCACAATTTAACAAGGTAAACCTAACTTACAAAGCAAAGATGAGTAAACAATTATTCCATACTATAAGAATGTGATAAAACTGAATGTGAAAGTTTGAAATTCCTATCTCAAAGTCCATAGAACTTGAACTTAGGTGATCTAGATTCGGTGTCCAGCTTTCTTTCCATTCTCTTTCCCATTCTGTTCCATTTGAAAAGTAACAACTGAACAAGAACACATGGAGGTCTAAAGGAAATGATGCACAAAGAAATCATTCCTTGAAACTGGGAATCACAAGTAAAGGTCAATCAAATAAAGAGGTAGGATGCTGAGGAGGATTAAGTGATTCCTAAACATATACTCATATCTGGATCAGGTGGAGAAGATTTTATAAAAAATATGCCAGCAAAAGTAGGACCCAAGGAACTGTGTGCATATATTGAGGGGATGGGAGAAACAGCTAAGGAATTACAAAAGCCAGTTAATAAAAACCAGGTAATAGAGAAGCCAAGGAATAAAATCCAACTGCTATACAAAAGACAAAATATAAGATTCTTTGTGCTACTTCTTTAAAAAAAAACTAGCTAGGAATTAATGAAAGGAAAAATAAAATTAACCATTATAGCCTTGAATGATAATGGTTTGAATTCACCCATAAAATGTGAGTAAATTGCAAAAGGAATTAGGAAATAGAATTCAACAATTTACTGTCTATAAGAAACATGCCTAAATTGAGAGTGATTCAGTAATTAAAGTCTACTATGAATCTAAGATGCTTTAACTAGAACCTACAAAGTAAAAGTTGCAACAATATATAATTTTGTGTTATGCTTTAACATGTCTGGATCCATCCGGAAAAACAAGCAAGGAAAATATATTATTGTTAAAATCACCACAGAATATGAAAAATGTCATTATATGTGCTAAATAGCATAGAAGCTAAGTTCTTAAAGGCAAACAAATGCCTAAACCTACATGATAAAGTTCAAAATTGTTGGCAATTTTGGTATTTTTTCTAATAGGGCCATTATAAATCTTCCAAAAAGAGAAATAAGGAGGAAGCTAAAAAATTGGAGACAGTATTTGAAAAATTAGATTGAATAAACTTATGGAGACTAATAATAGGAATCTTAGAAAATATACATTTTCTCAGGTGCCTATGATGCTTAAAAGAGATTATGTGCTATATGGCCTGAAGTACTAATAAAGGCAGAAAGGGAAAAACTTAAACATTTCCTTAACAGATCATACCACATTAAAAAAAAAAAATTAATCGGGGGCAGCTAGATGGTGCAGTGGTTAAAGCGCTGGCCCTGAATTCAGGAGTACCTGAGTTCAAATCCGGCCTCAGACACTTGACACTTACTAGCTGTGTGACCCTGGGCAAGTCACTTAACCCCCATTGCCTTGCCAAAAAAAACAAAAAACAAAAAAAAATGTATCAATAAAGGAAACAGGAACAAAAGTGTCAGACACAAATTAAAACAAAAAATCCTTAATAATGAGAAAATAAATCATAAAAATAATTGAATATTAGGTTAAAGAAAATGATAATAGTAATTGAACAAAAATTTATGAAAAACATCTAAAATAGGCCTTAGAGGAAAATATGTCTCTTGAAAACATATTAATAAATGAGAAAAAGATGAGACTAATGAGTTAAGCATGCAATTAAAAAGCTAGAAAACAACCAATTAATAATCCTCCAAAAGTACACAAGTGGTTTTGAAAATTAAATGGGACATAAACAGAATCAAAATAAAAACAATTAAGCAATGAGGCAAAAAGTTTTTAAATGCTAATAAAATTCTTTGAAAAATTAGCTAATTTAGTTTGTGTTTTTTTTTTTTAAGAAGAAAAACAGACTACCAAAATCAAAAGTGAGAAGAAAGAAGCCATAATCACTTGAGAGGAAATAAAAAATATAATCAATGAGTCAAACCGTATTCTTAATAACCTAGATTCATGTCCTGGACTCTGTCTGACATGTGTGTGTGTGTGTGTGTGTGTGTATGTGTGTGTGTGTGTGTGTGTGTGTGTGTGTGTGTGTGTGTGTATAGTGGGAAAGATACAATAAAGAATAGATATGTGTGTACATATATATGTAGATATAATATGTGTACACACATATCTATTCTTTGTTGTCTCTGTCCCACTACATGCCTTCATACACACACACACACACACACACCTACAAACACACACACACAGAATGTAAGCTGCATAGAACAATTGAGAATTTGTAGAAGTCATTTGATTTACTATATTTGTATCACTATCCTATCATAACACTTGTAACATAATAGGTGCAAATAAAAAGAATAAAAAGGGAAAGGAAGATGTGAAAAAGAGGAGGTAAGAGGAAGGTAGGAAAAAAGAGAAAAGACAGGAGAGCAAGGGAGAGGAAAAAGGCAACAAAACTAAAAACAAACAAAATTGATGATTTTTCTGGAAAAAAAAACAAAATATTTGAATTAACAAGAAAAATATCCACTAAGTATATGCATTTATAATGAAATTCAGAATTTTAACCTGGTATGAACTAATGTTAAGCTGTAAGGTTAAGAGCCATTTCCAAATACATTAATAGTGAAAAGGATTAATTGTACATATAAACAATTTGCCAATGTCTATTCCTTTAATTTCCCTTTCATTGTTATTACTAGAATTTCTGAAACTATTATACTAAGTAGAAGTAGAAAGAGTGGGCATCCTTGCTTTTCTCCCGTATTTTCTGGAAAAACTAATATCTCTCCTTTCCAAATAATGTTAGCATTTAAATTTAGGCATATAAATTTTATCATGGTAAAAAAAATCTGCACAAAAAATAATTTAAAGGATGAATACCTTCAACAAAATTAACAATATACAGAAAAAATCCACAAAGCTCATTAGAAATTTTATATTTTAATAACAAAAAATTAGAGGAAATGATAGACAATTCCCATTCAAAATGACTATAGAATGAATAAAATATTTAGGAGTCAACTTAATCATACTTAATTAAGACACATATAATTACAAAATACTCTTTATAGATTTCAAGGGAGTCCAATAACTGGAGGGACATTCACCCCTTGTGGTTGAATCATACTATATGATAAATATTAATATGTTACCTGTTAATTTACAGATTTATTACTATACCAATCAAGTGATCAATAGCTTAATTACTATAACTACACAAAATAATAACAGAATTATTTGGAAAAATGAAAGGCCTAGATGGGAGGAGGGAGTGGGAATAAAAAAGAAATAACAGTTACAAACCTTAAGCACTTAAAGCTATACTCATCAAAATTGTTAGTGGTTAAAAAATGTTTAAAGTAGGTCAGTGGAAAAGAATAGATTAGCAAGTATCAAAAATAATCAAACTCAGGAGGCCATGGTTCAGTAAGTCCAGGAACATAAACTACTTGGAGAATTCCCTATTTTCCAAGAACTGCTGGAAAAATTAGAAAGCAGTTTGGCAGAAAATAGATTTAGATCATCAACTCATATAATAGACAGCAATAAGTTCCTAGTTGACATGTGACCTTAATATTGAAGGCAGTAGTCTTTAAAAAAAAAAAGCAGAGTGGAAAGAAGTGCTTTTCACAAATGTTTCTAGATGTAGTGTCTGTAAACAAACAATGGTTAAAAGGCATCATAAAAGAAGAAATATACAATTTTAATTCCATAAAATTTTAAAAGCATTTTATAAAGAAAGAAACACCAATGTGGCAAGAATAAGAATAAGAAGGAAAACTGTCTGTGGGAGTGAGGAAAAGTGACAGGGATTCTTATGTCAAACCTCATTGCTTATGATATTAAATTCCATCATATACACATATCATAATTTGTTTAGTTCAGTCATTTCCCAATTCCCCCTTGTAGTACATAGCTGAATGTCCAGTTTTTTAGAGATTTAAAATAAGTCTTCAAAGTCTCTATTGTATTATTTATACTTTTCTACCAATTTGGAGGTGGAGGGAAAATAATTGAAAGCATTAGGGTTCAAGATAAAAGAGGATCATGTTCGCTGTAAGTTTCTGTGAGCCCACCCTGTCCTTTCCCAGTTCTATCCTCCTAGGTAATTAATTCTCCGGTGACTTCCCATCTTCTTTCTCATTTGCCATCTGATATCAGAGATAGGGTACCAGGTGTAGGTGCTGCCCCTTTAAATTCCTGAAGTTTGCTAGTTGGTGTCACAACCTTGACATCTAATTTAAGAACGTCTGTTAGTATTAACATTAATATAACTATCTACACTGATAGAACAGCATGTGGGTTAAAGCTTTGGCAAGTTGCCAATAATAATCCCAACCAAATAAAATCCTATTGTACATTCCCAGCCAGTTTGTACTATAATGAGGGCCAATGATGTACTATTTCAGAGAATCCATAAGTTGTTGGTATTTATTGCTCGTCTGTCACCTCACAGTTGGCATGATTAAGTTATTCATGCTTCCCTTGAAATCATCATGACTCTGAGATTTGACGTCCCTTCCTTTGTTAAAAGAAAGTCAAAGTGTTTGATATGTTCAGTCTCACTGCTGAATATGTTAGCTCCTCATATTTGCATGTGAATTCATTTCAGCAAATTTAATAAATGGCTTAGATACCACATATGGATTTTGAGTTTGTCAAAGAAGTCTTCTCTTATTTTTTTTAGGGTTATCACCGGCCCAATCACTATATTGCCACGCAAGGTAAGCTGATCACAGCCTTGATGTCTTTTTCTTGCTGTGTAACTTCTTTTTTTCTTATTTCCTTCCCTGTGGGACAGTGGATGAAATTAAGATGTAAAATATTTTGTTTCATTTTAGTCATTAGTTCTTTTTTTTTCCCTTTCATAAATACCTTGGATTAGAAGATTTAGTTAATTCTAAATTTGAAGATCCTTAGAAGAGAGGCTTTCTGTATATTTTGTATGTACTTTCTACTGGGTCTTAGAGAAATCCATCTATAATTTATAATCTCAGAGAATTCCCTGAATCTCAGGGAGATTAGGGGAATATATGCTCATTGTCACACTACTACTATATGTCACAGTGTTTGAACCCAGGCCTTTCTAATTCCGAGTTCAAAACCCTATCCATAATGTCACTTTATCTCTCTGATTTCATTAGTGAATTAAAACTTATGCTTCAGGTTTCTCATTTTTGCAAAAAGCTTGTGGTGCCCTCTCTATCTCTTTTTATTAATTGTTATTAGCAATTAATAATTACTATTATCAGAAAACTAGAGTTTTACTTGGGAAAAAAGTATTGCCTTAAATACACCTAGCAATAGATACTGGAGAATGTAATTAGAAACAGAGAACTAGTCTGGGAACTCAAGAAACATTTTCCCTAGAAAAGTAGCTCACTCCAAATGAATTTTGTCCAACTTTAATTTAAGGCTTTCTGTAGTATAAAGTCACATGATTATAGCAAGACAGTGTGATACATTGGAAGAAAGACTACTCTGGAGAAAGATGATCTGGATTCAAATTCTACCTTTGAGGCCTAGTGCCTATTTAACTTCCAGTAAATCACTTAACCTCCATGACCCTTACTTTTCACATATGTGAAATGAGGGAGTTGGAATAGATAACATTTGGAGTCCCTTCCGGCTCTAGCTTTAAGATCCTTTGATTCTGAGGCCCCCAGTGTATTCCTCTAGTATTTTTGGTATATCAGGAGAAAACAAAGTAAGCCCCCAGCAGATTGGATGGACCTGAATGATGAAGAGATATACACAAGTACACCCAAGGTGAGCAGCCATGGATAGATTGCTGTAAAGCTCATGGCCTCAGAAGGGACAACTTTAGAAAGGGACACCCACATCTATTTGATTATTGTCAGAGTATTTATTATAATATCATGAAACCATAATGACTGAGTCCTCACTTGTAGGTCATTTCTTGACTCTGACTCTTTGTCATGTTTGCCACAGCATTTCTTCTAGACCTTCTCTCATCAAGCCTCTAACACCACTGCTCTCTTTAATATTTCCCCAGATAACCTCTACCCTTGCTTTACTAGAAAATATCAAAGGCAACTAATGTGGACTCCTTCAAAATACCTGCCTCCAAAATTCTATCTTCACTTATTCTCTACAGTCTCAGAGTATGAAATGGCCCTTCTTGCCAAAACTTTCCTTTCTAGCATTACTCATAAAGAGGTCTTTCACCCCTCTCATATCCTACATCAGTCATCCCCCTTTTCTATTTTATCTCTTTTTCTCAACTGCTTTCTTTTCCTAAGTCTACAACACATCTCCCTTTTATGTGGGTAAAAACTGCCATCAACCCTTCCAATTACTGTCCTTTTAGAGAGGATAGTCTCTTAATGACTCAGATCAGGGCATTGACCAAAAAAAGATTCCAGAGGACTTGTTTTAATACATACTGCTCACCTTCTGACAGCAAAGTGAAAATTCAAGATATAGAATGAGACATCAAAATATCTTCTGTAGAATGTAGAATGAATTTTTTGTTTGTTTGGGTTTTTTTTGCGGAGCAATGGGGGTTAAGTGACTTGCCCAGGGTCACACAGCTAGTAAGTGTCAAGTGTCTGAGGCCGGATTTGAACTCAGGTACTCCTAAATCAAGGGCCAGTGCTTTATCCACTGCGCCACCTAGCCGCCCCTAGAATGAATTTTAGATAGGACCAATGTAGTTCATTTGTTTTGCCTAATTATATATATTTAGAATAAGTGTTTTTCTTTCTTTCTTTTCCCAGTGGGGGAAAGAAGAAGAAGAGAGGAAGAGAAAGTGAATACTTAATTGAAAAAATAAAACATTTGAGAGGGGAAGAGTGTAGTTTGATGCCTCTTCTTCCTTAGATAACATTAGCACCACCCTCACAGGGTCATGGTGAAAATCAGATAAAGTCATGTATGTAAAGTTATTTACAATTTTTAAAGCCTACATAAAATGCAGAATATAGTTTAATAACTGTATAATATATCAACATAATAGTGTGATACATTAGTATCACATATTAATATAGTACAACTACTGTTATTAGTACCTACTCAGTCTCAGGTTCATTTGGCTTCCTTCCATCCATACTACTTTTCTGAATCTACTTTCTCTAAGGTCACTAACTTTCTTAACAAGTTCAGTGACCTTTTTATGGTCTCCCCCCCACCTCTGTGTAACATTTGATATTGCTGGCCTCAGTATTCTCTTCCCCTTGTCTTTTGTGACATTGAAGAATCATAGTTGTTTATTTTTTATCCCTCCCTCTAAATGTTCCTTCTGTCCCCTATATTTCTCCTCCTCCTCTCACCCTTTAAATATCAGCCATGCCCTTGGCATTTTCTTCATGGAAAGATAGTATCTGCTAACTTTCTAGGCATTCCCATCTCCTTCCATAGCTTGAGTCATTTTCCTAACACAAATGATTCCTAGTTCTGTATCAATATCTACAACTTCTCCACAGAGCTCTATTGCCATATTTCCAACTGCCTATTAGATATGTCTGTTGGATGTCCTGCTCTCCCCTCTGATTCAATATCTCTAAAACTGAACTCATTATCTTCTCTCCTAAATTTCCTCCAAACTTTTCTATTTCTATTAATGGCACTACTACATTACCAGTTAACCAAGTTTGAAAGCACAGAATCCTCTTTAACTATGCTGTCTATAAAATCAAGCAGCTAGGCATAACAGTGCATAGAGTGTCAGGCCTGAGGTCGAGGAGATGCATCTTTCCAGAATTCAAATCTGTCCACAGACACACACTAGCAGTATGACCATGGGCAAGTCACTTAACCCTTTTTGCCTTGGTTTCCTTATCTGTAAAATGAGCTGAAGAGAGAAATGGCAAACCACTCCATTTTCTTTACCAAGAAAACACCAAATGGGGTCACAAAGAGTCAGACATGTCTAAAATAACAACTCTATAAAGATCATAGGTCATTTTAGAACTGGAAGGGACTTTACAGATAATCTCATCCCACCCAGTCATTTCCATATGAGGAAACAGACCCAAGAAGTGAATTGAATCACCCAACTTCATATAGGTAACATGGCAGTAACTACAATTTATCCCTCCTGCTGACTCTGAATTCAGTTTCCTTTTTTACTGTTGTAGTAATAGCTAACATTTATGTTATACTTTAAAGTTTTCAAAGTGCTTAATACCTCTCTCCTCTGATCCTTTCACCATTCTCATGAGGTAGATATGTAGATATCATTTACAAACGAGGAAACTGAGACTCTGAAAGGTTGCTATTTGCCAATAGTCACACAACTCACGGACAGGGGAGAATCCAATTCTAGTGTTTGGTGACAGTTTAGTACCCTTTGTCCTGTACCACAGAGCCCTTATCATTCACACCAATAATATTCAATTAGTTTGTCACTCCTGTCAATTTAAGCTTAACAGTATCTCTCCATTCTCTCTACAACCTATTAAAGACCCTTATCTTCTCTTTCCACTATTGTAATTGCCTCCTAATGAGGAGTGTTGTGAGACTAAAAGGAGAAAAATGGGTGTAAAGTACTTTGCAAACCTTAAAGCACTATATAAATGACAGATATGATTATTATCAATATTATTCTACTAAGCCTCTAGTCTAATGATGACTTCATTCCCTAATCTTTCTACTGTACTGCTATTGAACTCAAAACATGATTTAGAACAATATCAAGGTGTTCTGGTGAAAGTTTACAACCAGTATTGGGGGAAAGGGAGTAAGTGTATGCATACACATGCTCTTAAATTTAATCTGCATCATTAACACTTTCTTAAGTCTGGACAATTAACAAAATAAATCAAGCATGGATTTGGATTGCTGATTCCTGAAGTATAAATACTCACATTGGAAATCTAACAAATAGCTCTTTGCCATGGTAGAGTTGGCTACAACACACCTCTCCTTCTAACAGTTCTTTCTGACTATAGTCATTCCTCCTTCAAACTATCCTTCACCACTACTAACCATATAATCTTGTTATGCCATTGATCCCATAACTAATTTTCTGAATAACCTTCTTTGGCTCCTCATTGCCTACAGAATCAAATATAAATGCCTTATCCTGTTACTTAAAGCCCTCTGCAATATTATATGTTTTATTTTACAATATTATATATTCCAGCACAACTGGACTACGTTCTATCACTCATTCTCAAATTTTCATCTTCCTCTTCCATGTGTTTACTCATGCCTTTCTCATGCTTGGTCTTTTCTAACATCCTTCCCTGCCTGTTGAAGTCATCCCTGTATCCCTGCAAGACATAGCGCAGTTATTGTCTTCACTTTGAAATCATCTCTGACTCCCTCAGGTTTCCCACCAAGCTTTAACTACATTTCTCCTTTTCATTTTTCATATGCTCCTTTGAATTAGTTATATGTACACATGTCTTCCCCTCTGTAGGACTATTTAATTTTTTTCATTTAATAATTTAATTATCAAATGTTTATTTTTTCTCCATAACTCCCCCAATTGAAAAGAAAAAGATAAAAATAAAATTATTTTAGCAAATTTGCATAGCCAAACAAAGAAAATTCCCCCATTGTCCATGTCTAAAATTGTAAATCTCATTCTATATCTTGAATCAGTCACTTCCTGTCAGGTGGGTAGAATGTTTCATCATTAGTCCTCTGAAATCATAGTTGGTCATTCCATTGATCAAAGTTCTTAAGTCTTCCAAATTTGTAAGCTTCTTGATCGCCTTAACCAAGTCAAATCCATCTTTGAGATGACCTATATCCATAGGTTCTCTGTAGTTTAGAATTCATACCAAAGAGACTCATTACTTGAGGCAATTATACCATCCCATTTGTTGTTGCTATGTAACATGCCTCATTTCCTCATCACTTTTTAAAAGAATTTTTAGAGGGAAAATATCCACACATACTTTAAAGATATACTGAATTAAACTTTAGAAAGAAATCCTAATTTTTAATGTCTCTCAAATGTCAGTAGCCATTTTGCTGGATAGGCCATAGAAATATCCTAATTTATTATGCTAGTTAGACAACCTTCCATGTGAGCTGGATCATTGGTGAAAACATGAAATCAATGAGATCATGGGTTTATTGGAGTATTGGAGTAAAAGTACCCTCCAGAAAAGTCCTGTGGAGGAAAGCCATCATAGGTTCTTGAAGACTAAGCCAAGAGTGCGAGCCTAAAATAAATGAGTCAGTCAACAAATATTTATTGATTGCTTTGTGCCCAAAACTATGCTAAATGCTGGAAGTACAAATACAAAAAAAAAAAAAAGACAGTCCATACCCTCAAGGAAATTGTCTTCAAATGGAGGAAGACAGCACATAAAAGTAAGGTGAAAAGGGGAAACTGGGAAAGGGAATGAGAGGGATGTTAGAAGAGAAATATGAGACCTGGCTGAACTGGGCACCCTCCCTAGATAGGGTACATTCATTCTGTGAATTCCAGCACTGGAGGAAAGCTGAAGGTCTGAAGTACAACCTATACAACTTAGAGAGGAGAGGAGTGAGTCTTCCCAAACTAGAAAGAAGTCAAATTTGGCCCCTGGTGATGGAGTGTATGTCTGTTCATTTCATAAGCCAAGGACCCGCTTAACTAAGTGTGGAACAACCTCATCTTCAAAATGGCTGGCCACAAGTTGATGAATTTTTCAGCCACATGAAGCATGAAGGCATATTCATATGAGTCCAGCATCACTGCAGAGGGTATTCACACTGATGAATTCACAGCTCTATCACCATAAGACAATATCTATTCCCCCGTTCTTATAAGTTCCAAAAAACCTTTCCACTTTATTTCTCCTGAGCTATTTATTCATAGGCACAACTCACTTTTTATATTGCTTGTTTTATTTTTTATCAAGATAAAGCGCCAGATGCAAAAGAAAAGAAGTATCTCATCAATGGTTGATTGTCTTAGTAAATTACTTGATGAATATTACAAACCTAAAACAATAAAACATTCTATATTTCTCCACATGCAAAGGACATAGATTAAATAAGAAGTCATTTGTGACAATTTATGTTCCAGGGAAAAAAAATAGTATTAGAGGGTCACTCTTCCTGCCTGGCTTCTAGAACTTGGGTAGTTTTCCTTCCTAATAAATATAACATTATTTGGTATAGAGGCCTGAAGAAAAACAGTCTAGACAGTCTGTCTAGTTAAATTCTTTTCTCAAACTTGCTTCACTTTAGAATGAGAAACAGCACATAAGAAAAGGTCATAGTTTAACATTTTCCTAAGGTAAATATTTCTATTGTGGTTCTTAAAAGATGTACAACATTGCAAATATATATCACTAGGGGGAAAATAAGGTCTAACATTTTCACAAGAGAGGAGAAAAAAATGTTTATAAAAGTTCAATATGCATTTGGCTTTGAATCTGTCCTTTTGGAGATGGAGAGGAGAGTTGGACCTGAACACCCAAATATGCTTCTTGCCAATTTGGATATGTTATCTAGCTTCTAAACTTCTAGCCAGAGCCCTAAATCCAAGGGCCCTACTCATGCTACTCAATGACTTTAACAGAATATAGTCAGAGCAATTCCAAAGCCCTGGCAGGGCATTTGGAAAACTAAACTCTAGATAATTTCCAGTAAAATTCTTAAAAGCATTTTAAAGGACAAAGAGATTATTTCACTCCTCTCTTTTGATGCGTAACTTGGGATTTGAATCCCTCACAATCATCATGTTGAAAGGAGTTCCCAGGTGCAGCTAAATCACCTAATTTTGTTTAAACGCATTCACTTTTCCTAAAGATAATTACCCTTAGGGGTGGTCACAATTAAAGTAAAATTTTACTCATTTGGACTAAAATTTCAGTCTTCGCTGTAAATCCCAAGTGCACAAATTTTTAAAAGTGAACCCCTTTCATTATTTTGAAATAGAGGGTGATGACTTTGTATGTTTTGAGAAATATGGGACTCTAAGGGATCCAAAGAAAAATAAATAAGTATGGATCTTTCAAATAAGCATGTTTATTACTTCTCTGAAAAGTTTGTTTCATCAAGCTATTATTTAGACCTTATCTAAAGGTACCCTCTGTGAAACTGAAAAACACATATGGCTCTGTATTTAAAACCTCACTTGAAGTCAACACTTGGCACATCATTGAACAAAATAATCTCTGTTTTCACACCATTCATAAAGTCTTGCATAGTTTTGATACATGACTAAAAACCCCCTTGTCTAGAATCTTAACAGCTATATCTTGCTTTAATGAGTTAGATGCTTTCTTAAAATCAATAAATGGTAAATGCAACAAGATGAGATATTTTTCTGTTTCTTAGTTGTGTGATTGTGAAGATGTGCTCTTCTGTAGAACATTTCCTACCTATTTCTTTCTCATTATTTTTTCATCAAGGATGCCCTCATTTCATGCACAGATGAAGGTTTTATGGAAATAAGAACTCAGACTCATGGGATAGTAGTTCCTCACTAATGTCTTCTAGGTTAAGGAGGGGCATCAGAAGTGATGCACTGAGAAAATTTGAAATGTCTTGTAAAATCACCTTGGAATGCTTTTAAAGTTATCACCTCCAGTACAGACAACTTTATGCACAGACATTCTGTCCAACTTCATCTTAAATGCTTATTCACTCATCAGCTAACCAAGCAAACATTTATCAAGAAGTTACTTCATGCCAGACACTGGGATTAGAAGAACAAGAATCAGACACAACCCTTGAGGAACTTACATTCTGCTGGGGAAAGGGCAACATGTTTACATTTAAATACATATAGAGTAAGTACAAAAAGTTAGTATATACACCTACCATATGTATGAGGTGGTGATTCCACAGGCAGATAAATAGTACAATGGACAAAGCTCTGGGCTTGGAGTCAGGAAAATTGGAGTTCAAATCTTGCCTCAGGTAATTACTAGCTGTGTAACCCTGGACAAGTCACAAGCCTCCATGTCCTGATCTGTAGAGTTGGATTCGGTGGTCTCCATGGTCTCTTCCACTTTTAAACATATGATCCTCTCTCATATTATTATAAATAGATCACCATAAAAATTCTCACAGACCTGATTCTGGTTTCCTAGTTTCATCTCTAAATGATTGCTCCTAAAATAATATAGCTTAACTAGATCTCATTTGAAGCTCTTTGAGATTTTTTTTTCCTTTTCAATGGCATTTACTGTTAAGCTGTTCTGGTACCTGTGGGACATCAAGAGGCCCAAAGGAAGACCCCCAATGTGTGGGATAGACCCTTTATGAAAGAGGATGTGGGAAAGTATCACATAAGATGAGGGAGATGGGAGACATCCATGCAGACAGTACTATGAGAGGGATTGTGCACATTGATGAGTACACCCATCCATTGAAGTGAGACCATATGGCTCATAATCCTCCATCATCTCTCTTCCATAGTATGTGACAAACAAAGTTGTTCTCTTGTCACTTGTGGCAGCCATGACTTTATTTAACAAGGAGATTTTCTCACAGTGATCCCTTCATTTCTCTATTTAAAAAAAATAAATCATCATGCCTGTGAAGCCAGCTTGCCAATTAAAGAAGGTATAAATTTCTGATTGTGGCATTCAAGGCCTTCCACCATCTGGCTGCAACTTATCTTTTCAGTCTCATCACATGCTACATCTCTTTCCATGTCCTATGTTCTGAACAAACTAGACAACCCTACATTTCCATCTTGCCCTCTCAGTGCCTTTTCTCATGCTATCCCCCAGCCTCCAATGTACTTCTCCCTCTATGCCCACATCTGCAACTGATGGAGTTCCTTTCCTTCATTAAAGACTCAATTAAGGGACTACCTGTTTTATAAAGCTTTCTATAGCTCCTTCTGTTAGGTGACAGTGATCTCTCCCACCTTAGATTTCTCATAGTAGTTTGTCTGGATGGCCCCCCTTTGTATTTCACTCATCATATCTTTCATATTTATTTCTGTACAACTTCCCTTCCTCCCACAACCTTTTGACTGTAAATGCATGACAAACATGGCCAAAGGATCTATCAAGGTATTCACACCACTTAGAACAACACTTAGTGATTTGTACTTTGCAGGGATTTAATAGATGTTTGTTGAATTGCTTTGGATTGAATTGAATTGTGTTGAAATTAAGAAACAATTATTTATGAAGCACCTACTGTATGTCACGGCCTGGTAAGCTGTTTCAGAAGAAGGGTTAAACCAGGTTGAGGGCAACCGATAGGCCTCAAAACTGTTGGTGAGTTATAGGGATGTTTCCCCAAGCATGTGAAGAATTCCCTTGGCAGAATGGGTATCTGAGAAAAATTTGTTCCAATGGCTATGAAGGTAGCTGAAACATGTGTTGTGGAGTGCTCAAAGCTTGGTCAGGCATCAAAGATGCCAATGTCATCTAGTGCATCCCAGGCCATCTCCGGTCATCTTGATTTTTGTCCTGCCACTAGACTTCAGTGGTCCAGGAAGAGGAAGTGAGACTGATGACTTTGTGCAACTCTGACTCACTTAAATTCTATTCATGCACAAATCAAGATATCACCTGTGATATCATTAATCTTCTTGGAAAATGAAGGACAAAAGAAAAAACTATGCAAGGAACTGAGCTAAGTGATGGGTATACAAAGAAAGGTGAAAACAGCCCCTGTCCTCAAGAATCTCACAGTCTAATGAAGGAAACAACATGCAGACAGCTTTGTACAAACAAGATCTATTCAGGAAAAATTGGATATAGTCAACTGAAGGAAGATGCTAGCATTAAGAGGCTTCAGAAGTTAGGATTTCATCTGAGATTTGAAAGAACAGAGAAACCAGGAAGTATTAATGGCTATTTAGTGACTAAGTGTTTAGTATTTAGTTTTGGGTATCTTTGAAATTCCTTGTAGTGACAACTGTTTTGCATCAGCCAAACTTCTCTCAGGAGTCATTTTTATTCATGTCCTATTTTTACAGTTGGAAGCCAGCTAATATAAATGTATAAATTGAATTTTCACAGTTCCAATTAGCAGTATCCAAATTGATGAGTTATTATTGGATAAAATGAATTTTCTAGTTCCTAAAATTCCTGATAACAAGCATGATATTCTTTCACCTACTTCTCCTTTCCCCTCAATCTCTACATCTCTCTCCTCATGCAGAGAGATTATCCTTTGAAGAGAAATGTCATTAAGAGAAGTCATATCGAAGTCTCTGTGGAGTTAGTTTGATTGATATTTGTTTGTTCTGGTAGTCTTTGTCAGCTGCATTCAACACATCAAATGCTAATGAGGAAATATAATTTTATGCAGCTTAAAAATGGCAAATGTAATCAGTTTGTAATAGGCTACCAATCTCCCTTTAACAGAGCTGGGAGTTGCATAATTACCTGTTTATTAGAATATTGCTTGTTTTTCCAGTTCACTGTAGTTTGCACCTGACTCATACTTTCCAATTTGGAATCATGCATAAGACTACTGGATGTCACTCAGTGCTTGTTGTTGGGTGTTTTGTTTTGTTTTGTTTTTTCTGCAAGTGGCAGAAAATAGGAATTTTTAAAAATTTAATATGAAATAAAGAGACTGTGTACCCATTTGGGGAAATAAATTTGGACCCATGTTGTTCTGATTAGAAAATTAGCCTCTCTGTTCTGTTATGTGCCTCATGCATAATATAACCAATAGCCTGGGCATGCCATTAATGAAGAATCCTGATAATCTGCCATAATTGGCACTGACAGCTTGAATATGCTCATGGGTCACCTTTATAAAAAAGAATCTATTCTTAGAGCTCACTGTCATGGGCAATGGAAGGACTAATAAGCAGAGGCAATCTTAAAATCTTTCTTGTTTACTTCCTGCATTGATATGTCTTTAAAGGCTATTCACAACAGGAAGCTGGGAGCCTACATGGACTGCCAATTTAATGGCAATCAGCTTTATTCCCAGGATTTGGAAATAGAATGATTTTCAACAAACTTCTTTAATGTGGAGAAAAAGTAGTGAATTGTTATATCCTTGCCTCTTTTTTCTTTTTTAATGGTACTGATTTTTTTTTTCCACTAGTAACAGACTCTGACCTTTGACAATGATGGTAATGTTTCTATAAATTGAGTTGACCGCCTGTGAGCCAAATTTAATGATTTTTAATATGTTCTTCCTGTCTCTTCTCTCCGTTTAATTGTTTTCTGTTGTCTGGCTTATATACTGTTGACTTAGTATTAACCTCATTGTATCTGACTAGCTAGGCAGGATTAAAAATGTTACAATCAAGTTTTCCTTATTCAGGAAACTAATGACTATAAAATTGGTAGAAAGAAAGGAAGCTAAGGCAGGGGGGAGGAAGAGGGCAAGGTGTGAAAATCACATACATTCCTGTGAAACTACAGTAGGTACCATTACATAGTTGAGGCTTAGGAAGCAGTGTTCATTTTAATGGACAAATTCCCAAAGAGCTTGGCAGCATTTTGTTATTAACAATACCTGTTTTGTCTAAATCTTTGCAGTTTATAAAAGTGTTTTCTCATATGTTAGCTCTTTTGTTCCTCATCAAGACCCTTTGACATAGATGTAGTATTTTATCTCCTTTTCTGTAAAGTGGGGCAGGGCTTTATCTGATAATACATCCTCTGTGTAATTTATGCTCAAATGTCACCTCCCCGCCGTGATGCCCCCACTGATTTTTCCAGTTGTTAATGACCCACACATACACATACTCCCACAATAACATAGGTCATAAGCCTCAAATAACATTTTTGTCCCTCTGTAGTAGCCTGAATTAAATAAAAGGCAGACTGAGGCAATTTTCTGAGTAAGATATCCTTTATTAGCAGAGGCGTGCAACCTGGTAACAAAGGGTCTTGTTGGCTAACCTCCATTTGTGCCAAAAGACCCAGAGGGCTGGCTAAGCATCTTTTATAACTAGCTACATCATCCTTTTGATTGGCCTAACAGTACATCATTTGGACCTCCCCTGGCAAACATTAGGCAACCCTGATTGGTGGGCATTTTAATGAAGAGTTGGCCTAAGAATTCTCCACTCCTCCCTATCACTGGAGGAAAAGGTTAGGGAAAAGCAAGGAGGAAAAGGGCCCTTCCCAAGTTACTTAATGAGCAGATTACTTGGGGGCTAGGAGTAATTACCTTATTCTATTACACAGAGGTTGAAATGAGGAAATGGATAGGTTTACATAATAAATAATATAATCCAAGATTAATTTTCCTCATCTCTTCTGTACATTTTATATGATGCACATATCATATGTTATTACATAATGTAGTTAATCATGTATGCATATTTCCTCAATAGACTGTAAGTTCCATGAAAGCAAGGGACAGGTCTCATCTAAATTTTGTGTTTCCCCTAACACGTTTCCTAGTACTCTACACTCATTAGACCCTTAGCAAACCTTTATTGAATTGAATTGTTGAATACCTATTTTGCTACCTTGCCTAAAGCTACATACCCAAGATGTGGCCAAGATGGTAATAAGATCTGAATCTTCTGACTCCTTGGCTACTTCTTGTTCTACTATACTATACCTCTCACCCCTTAGGTTTTCTTTGATTTTTTTTTCCATTTCTAAAATTACATTTATAATCTGTTCCTCCTACTTCCCCTCACTGAAAGCAAAAAAGAAAGGTATGAAACAGAAAACCCTCATCATAAACATGCATCATTCAACAAAAACAAATTCACAAATTGGCTATACCCAAAAATATATGACTCTCTACATATTAAATTCATAAGTTCTCTGGGAGGAGGTGAGCAGTGTGTCTCATCCTCAGTTCTTTGGAATCATGGTTTATCATTACACTGATAAGAGATCTTGCAAAGTTGTTTTTCTATTTAATATTGTCATCATTGTATAAATTATTCTGGTTCTCATTTCATTCTGCATTTGTTCATAGAGGTTTTCCTAGTCTCCTCTGAAATTGTCCATTTCATTCATCTGACATAATTGGTTTAGACATTTGCCAATAGCGTACTCTCTTAGTTTACAATATGGGCTACCATAAAAAGAGTTGCTATGTCTATTTTAGTACATATAAGTCTTTTTCCTCTTTCTTTGAATTATAGGCATTATGGTCTTTAGTTTTGCAGAAAGAATGGAGGAATATTCCAAGTGGGAAAAGCAAAATGTGGGTACAGGTAAAGGGATCTAACTAAAACCATTGTTGTTGTTGTTTAGTCTTTTTCTATCATGTCCAACTCCTCATGGCCCTATTTGGGGTTTTCTTGGCAAAGATGATGGAGTGGCTTGCCTTTTCTTTCTCCAGTTCATTTTACAGATGAGGTAACTAAGGCAAAAAGGCTGAAGTGGCTTGCCCAGGGTGACCCAGCCAAATAAGTGTCTGAGGCTGGATTTGAACTAGGTCTTCCTGACTCTAGACCTGATGCTCTATTCATTGTGCCACCTAACTGCCCATAAACTGGAACAGTGCTTTATGGTAAAGGAAAAACCTTCATAAATAAGGAGTAGACAAGTAGATGAATGGCCTGAAATACTGAACTGAAGAACTTGACTTGGTATGAATGCAATAAAGACCTATTTGGGTTCTTGGATCCAAGAGAGTGACATGATAGAAAATGGTGTGTTTTAGAAAGATAACAGGGTAATAAGCAAAGATACCAGTAGTTGAGGCCTTTGTAAAAATTCAGAGGAGAAATGGCAAGGGCTGCAGATGGTGGTAAGAACTTTGTGCTCTACTTATTGCTATATAACCTCCCAAATATACTAAATGAAGTGAAATGGAAGTCTATGACACTTTTAGAAAAACTATATATTTTTATTATTTCTCTTTCTTCTGAACTTATTAAATTCGATTTAACTTTCATTAAACCTATATTTTGTGCACTTTAAAAAAATTAAAAAGGGAATCTGTCTATGTCTTTAGTGTTATCTTGGGTTACTGTGGCACCTTCATTAAGTCAAAACAAATTCTATTTGGGGTATTTAATATAGCTTCTAAACACCCCCTCAAGAACAGATATTACAAAAAAAGAACAGATATTACTCTGTCCATTTTATAAATGGTCAAATCAAGACACAGATTCTAAGTAAACTGCCTATCATTCACACAGTAAAGTGTCAATTGATAACTTGGAACTTGAATCCATGTTTGATAAGTCCCAGCCCCAAGGGTATACCCCACTAGGAGATGCTATGTTTCATTGCAGCACAAAGCAAAAACAATCAGCCCTCTTTAAGACAGCTACAACATCCAAGAATTTCATCTAGAATTTCCTAGGATATTTTTTTCTCCAAAAAATGTTTAAATGTTTGTTCTTACTCTTCTAACTGTAGTTTGTGCTTTATAGCAACTTTTTTAGAAGAATTTTGTTAACTTCTGGATCTGGAATCAGGAGATATGCATTCAAATCCAAGCTCTGATCCTTTTTTGTGAGGCAGTTGGGGTCAGGTGACTTGCCTAGGGTCACACAGCTAGTAAATGTCAAGTGTTTGGGGTCAGATTTGAACTCAGGTCCTCCTGATTCCAGGGGCAGTGCTCTATCCACTGCACAACCTAGTTGCCCTGAATTTTGTTAACTTTTAAGGATAGCAAAACTTTTTATTTTAACTTTGTTTTTCTAGCAGGCTATTTGTTATTTTGATTATGTGTGTGTGTACATTTTCTAAATCACCACCAAAAAACAATTTTTTGAAGATCCTACTTAGGGAAATGTATTAGCACTTCATTGATTCAATATGCTCAGAGATGCCAAATAGAACTAAGGCCAACTTAACTTTTGGTAAGCACAAGTGGTTCTTAATTTCCTATTAGGAACAAATTGCCATTCTGAGCCTTCTACAAGGCATATAAGATATTTGCAGTTTTTTTGGAGAGTCAGACTGGATTGATTTTTTTTCAGAGGCCGGAGAACTTTTGTTTCATTTTAAACATTTCTGGGGAAAACAAGCATTTGAGTGATGAAATGTTATATAGAATATGTCAAAATCTATACAATAAATTTATCAATCTGGCATAATGATTCACCAGCCCAGGCTCTCCTTTTAAAGTTCATACTGTTTGTGTTTCTGCCAGTATCACGTAGCACCTTGGTATGTACAAAGTACAAGCTGGTGCTCATCCTACAGGAGAAAGTAAAAGGACTAGAGGAATTTACTTTACTCCACAGGTTATAAGGAAGAATAAAGTATTTCTTGTTATTATGGAATAAATGTTTCAAGGAGGAAACAGAGGAAAAAAAGGATGTGAAGAAATAGAGGGGAATTATCACCTATGTCAGAAAGATGGATGGTAGAAAAATGGTGCAGAAGAGGAAGGAAAATGATCCTGCTGAACATGTGGAGCTCTATAATAGGTGGGAGGCCCTTTCTATAGGGGGAGGAGAGGTGCAAGTTGTACCATCTGTGTAGGAAGCAAATTCTTGTGTTTCAAAGAATGATGAGGTAGATCCGTGAGTGCAGTTAGTTGGGAGACCATCCATTTGAGAGAAAGAAAATCATTGTAGTTCAGTCCCCACTGTGGGTACTGAAGTGGCTATCTTGTTGGCTTGCCATAGCAACAGAGAGGCCAACTGTCTTCCTGAGCATGCATGTGTGATATGAAAAAGAGACTCCCCCAAATGATCCAATCTGACAACCACTTCCCAGTCCCAGTCATGTATGTGGGGAGACAAATGATACAAGATGAAACCAGGAAAGTGTTGCTGGGCATTATAAAGTCACTGGAAGATTACTAAAGACCTGAGGGACCCAAGTGATGTTTTCATCAGTACTACAGGTTAACACCACATGATTGAAAAGAGGAAGTGAGATATGTGAAATGAATAGCTTGACTAAGTGAATGATGTATGAGTACAGAATTTGAATTTCTGGACCATGGCTAGAAATATAGTAATGGTTTTCTGATTTTGATGTGAGGAGTAAGTGAAGAAAAGAAGCTACAGAAACAAGAGGGGGAGGGAATACAAAGGAGAGTTAAAATATTTGGAGATTCTAAAGAAAACCAGAGATTGCATTAAGGGAAAGAAAAAACTGGGGACAAGTTTGGGGAAATTTTGGCCAAGTTGGAGAAAGAAAAGTAACCAAGCTGAAGAAAGAGAGACATGAGCAGAAGGACTGGGAAAAACAGAAGGGCTTGAGTTAGAGGACAAGGAGAAAGAGATGAATGACATAGCAAATAGCCTTACCTGCCAAACACAGGACTTTGTATTGGATCCAGAAGGGTAATGGGGGTCTCTGGAGTTTACTGAGAAGGGGTGGGGGATGACTTGATTAAATTTATGTTTTAGGTACAAAATAGCTGACAAGTCAAGAAGTCTCCAGATGAACTGGGCAAAAGAGCTATTAGCAAAAATGTTAAAGGATGGAGGATCATACTTCTGAAAAGTATGAAGAATCAAGAGAATTTATAGTGAAGTATACAGATTGTACAGTGACCAAGTAATTGTCATGACCAAATGATTGTTATACAGCTAATACTCAACTTTCATGGAGGAAATGTTCCTAGAAAATGAGGCGAAAATCAAAAATGCAAATGTTGATACACTGAACCTAAAAGAAATAAGGGGTTTAGTTCCTATGACCACCAAAACCTATAATTTTTCATTAGAGATTGAAAAAAAAAGCACTTTTCTGCATACATTTTATAAGAAAACGTTAATTCTGATATGTACTTTTCCTAACAAAGCAGCCATTAAATAATCCATAAAATGTAATACACAAAATAAAATTGGTATTATACAAAACATTTTTACTAGTAATTCCTTAGAATTCTGTGACCTGTTGTGCTAAACATTTATTTCAGACAGTATTCACTTTTCATAACACATGAAATCTACAGTACCACAAATAAAATTCTTTAAAATAAAATATTTTTAACCTGAGTTTTACCATCTACTATATCAGATGGTGATGTGAGGACATTGTACTGTATAATATAATGCTGTAAACCTCTCTTCCTTGGCCGCTCACTGAAAACTAAAGGAGAGGTGGCTAGTACTTTAGTCACTGCTGTCAAAAGATACTCAGACTGGCGAGGACTTGATATTACCTTAGAGCCCAAAGGACTTATGCTATACTTTGAGGGCATAATTGGAACACAAAATAAGTTTTAAAGGCAAGCAATGAAAATATGCAATGAATGCATGGGAAGGGCCTTGGTAAGGTGAACAAGACCAGTAAAGTGCCTAATAGGACACCAGCCACTCCACAAAACTTGTGGGCATAGTGCCTCCCATTTTTTTTCTCTACTCTGCATAGCCACAAATGCACATGGTTGCCAACACAAAAGTGAAAATGCAGTTACTAATAAAATCACACGAATGCTTAAAGTCACAAAAGTTCAATGCACAAACATTGAGGATTGACTGTATATGGTAAAAGTGAAGATTGGTCTACCTTCTAGAAGTGAAAAGTCCCCCCAAAATACTTCCCTACTCGCTAAGTTATCAAAGAGAATAGAGTGTTCCTTAAAGAAACACTTAAATGTGAAAAGAAGGGCAAAAAGAGCCAAAGAAAAAAAGGGGAATCCTGAGGCTCAAGGGTGGAAAAATGAGGTTAGGATATTAGAGGGTTTAAATATATATATGTATACACACACACACAAATATATATATATATATATATATATATATATATATATATATATATACACACACACATGTGTGTGCATGTGTGTATAGGTGTATATATGTGTATGTATACCTATACACACATATTATATATGTATATTTATTATATATACGCATATATAATTTGTGTATTGTTATATATTATATCATATGTCATTTTATATGTGTATATGTATATTCATAGAAACACAACATGACAAAAATAAAAGAAGGACCAGTAAATGCTTGGATGTATTTAGATAAGAAGCTCTTCTAGAAGGAGAGGGGATTAATGATATGTGTGTGTGTATATATATATGTGTGTGTGTGTGTGTGTGTGTGTGTGTGTAAGAGATCACTTAGTGTTAGAGAAAAAAGACTTGAATAATAGTTTGCCAATTCTTTAATAAGGGGCCTTCTCCCCAAAGTTTGTATCTAGGATTTGACAGAAGACCTCTCAAGATTAATCATACCCAATGACTACTATTGCCCTTCTAGTGATTTCACAAGAACTTATGACTATATGGGATATAGGAATAACAAGATCTTGACCAATGAGAAGTACCTGAGAAGTACTGAGTACAATGAGAAGAACAAGACTTGGTAGTAATGAGTACAATTACTTGGAAGTAATAAGTACAATGAGAACAAGGCTTGGTTAGAAAATACTTACCTGGAGTTTTTTTAATCTAATTAAGAGGCATTATAACTGAAAAGGAGTGGGTCAGGAGAAAACTCTGTGCAAATATTCACCAAATGATGTACAATAAAGAGTAGGCACAATGCAGAGAAACTCAGAGATTCACAGGAAACAAAAGAAAGCCATCAATAAAACCTGTGTCTTCACATATTTTTAAAAATTCATAATCCATCGATAACAAGAAAGATATACCAGAAATCCTAAGACAGAAGGCAAATTGGATCTAGAGTGTATGACAAAGACTTTGTGCAGTGATTCTCATGAATGGAATATGGCACAGGAAGGGTATTATTCAGTTCATTTATTCAAAAGGAATAGAATACAGTAAAGGAGAAAGGACAGTGCAGAGTTGTGTTGTATATTAAAGAAGGATTAGAATTTGAGAATACCTTAAAGCAGGGCTTCTTAAACGTTTTCTACTTGGGACCTCTTTGTGCCCAAGAAATTTTTACACAACCCAGGTATATAGTTATATAAAATAGGTATACATAACATTTTCCTGAAATTTTTTTGACCTTCACATTTAGTTATATGACCCCATATGAGGTCACAATGCAGAGTTTAAGAAGCAAGGCCTTTGACCCAGTAATACCACCACTATGTCTGTATCCCAAAGAGATCATAAAAAAGGGGAAAGGACCCACATGTATAAAAATATTTATAGCAGCTCTCTTTGTGGTAGCAAAGAATTGGAAATCAAAGAAATGCCCATCAATTGGGAAATGCCTGAACAAGTTGTGGTATATTAATGTAATGGAATACTATTGTGCTGTAAGAAAATATGAGCAGGCAGATTTCAGAAAAACTTGGAAAGAGTTAAGTGGACTGATGCTGAGTGAAGTGAGTAGAACCAGGAGAACATTGTCCACAATAACAGCAACAGTGTGTGATGATCAACTGTGATAGACTTAGCTCTCCTGAGAAATACAATGATCCTAGACAATTCCAAGGAACTCTTGATGGAAAATTTTCCCACATCCAGAAAAAAGAACTATGGATTCTGAATGCAGATTGAACCATAGTGTTTTTACTTTTAGTTTGTTTTTTTTTCTTTTGGATGTTTTTCCCTTTTATTTTGATTCTTCTTTAACAACATGCAGAAATATGTTTAATGTGATTATAACCTATACCAGATTGCTTTCTGTCTTGGGGAGAGGGGAGGGAAGGAAGGGAGGGAGAAAAATTTGGAACTAAAAATCTTATGAAAACAAATATTGAAAACTATCTCTACATGTAAATGGAAAATAATAAAATAATTTTATGATTTAAAAAAAAAGAAGCAAGGCCTTGAGGCCCATGAAGGACCTTGTGACAGTTCACACATTGCTTTTTTATCCAAAAAGTAAAGATAGATATGAGATGGAAATTTTTATTTCAAAGAAAATTATTTTTAAATGTACCAAATTAAATGCCTAGGCCTTCTTTTTTTAAGGACCTATACTCATTTTCTTGAAGATCAATGTCATTGGATTATTCTACAGACTATCCAAATATAAAGAGAAGTCGATGAGGATTTTAGGAAACAAAATGAAGATCTGGCATAAAAGTATCATATTGTGATAAGTGACTTCAACCATTTTGATGTTTGTTGGTGTTCTTTTTCCCCAAAACAAAACAGCTGATACATTTAGGACTTGTCAATGATAATTGTGCCCATCAAAAGGTAGAAAGGAGTGACAAGTTATAAATCTGTACCTGATTCTAACCAAGAAGAAGGAGGTCTTTGCTGGTGTAGCAGATATAAGACAATGAGGAGCAAATGATTATTCAATACTATCATTCACGATAACTAAAAAGAAAGTTGGTCATAATCTGATAGTTATCCATGATTAGAAAGAACAGATTTCAAAGAGTGTAAAGAAAAGATAGGTATGATCTTCTTGGTCTATACCTTTAAGAAGAAGTTGGCCCAAGGGAACTAGGAAGATCTCAAGGACAACATTCTGAAGATACAAGAGACAACAGTATATGTACAAGGAACCAACCAACAAAGTCAGATATTTAAAAGGCATGGAATAAAAGTCAAGTAACAGAGCAAATACAGAAGAGCAGTCCAGAGCCTTAAGAATTTTGTTTAGGGATTAAAAAGGCCAGAATAAATTAAGGTTGGTGATAAAAGCTAAGTTTTTTAAAAAAGAGGTAGTATTTTTAGTTTTATTAGGGATAACAAAAAAAAAAAGGAGGAATAGGATCATTGCTTTAGATGGGACAGTATAGTAACAGACAATGGTAAAAGGACCAAACTTCTCAACATCTACTTTGCTTTTTGTTCTTTTCCAAGGAGGATGACTGGGAAAGTTAGAGCAAAATAGTTAGCAGGGATTGGAAAATCAAAATAAATGAGTAGATGTTCACTCAGCATCCAGCCACCCTTGTTGATTTCAAGCCACCAGGCCTGGACACAGTACATC
Organism: Dromiciops gliroides; assembly: GCF_019393635.1. Taxonomy (NCBI): domain Eukaryota; kingdom Metazoa; phylum Chordata; class Mammalia; order Microbiotheria; family Microbiotheriidae; genus Dromiciops; species Dromiciops gliroides. Next base: position 224,944,628 of record NC_057861.1, on the reverse strand, counting down.
ATGGGGGAATGATCACAGTTGAATCACTGATCATTTAAAGCTTTTGGAGAAATGAAATGGTGCTTAAAAGCCTGAAGAAGGGGAAGAAGGGAAAATGTTCTAGTTTTCAGAAAGGGAATGTGGAGTCTGCACACAATAGGTTGGGAGAGTTTGATTTTTGTTCCAGAAAAAAAAATTTAGAACACATCTTAAAGAGAGCAGTTTCTGAACACTTTGAAAGGGGAATGGTCATCATGAAAAGCCAGTGTGGCTTCATCTAGAACACATGATGCCAAACCAAATTGATTTCCTTTATGGATAGAGTAATTAAACTCGTAGATCAGAGGAATGGTGTAGGCATAACTTCGATTTTAGCAAAACATGTGACCAACTTTTTTATGATATGAATTAGATGGAGAAATATGGGAGAAGTAATGTTGTAGTGAGGTGGACTTGGAATTGGTTGAATTATCAGACTCAAAGAGTAGTCATTAATGAGTCAAAATCCACTGGGACAGGAGTCTCTAGTACCATGTACCAGGGGTCTCTCTTTGGCCCTGTGCTATTCAACAATTTTATCAGTGACAAGATGACGGTATTAAAAGAATCTTTGCCAACTTTTCACATAACATGAAGCCTAGAGGATTAACTGAAACATTTGCTGAGTGAATCCAAAGAAGAGAGAACTCATTCCAGGCAAAGGGGACAATCTGTGCTAAGGCACTGAGATAGGAAATGGAATGTCATGTGTGAAGAAGAAGGCCAATTTGTCTGGAACAGCATTTGTGATGGGAGTAATGTGTAAAAAATGTAAAATGGCACATTTGAACCAGGTTGTTAAATGTCAAAATGAGGAGTTTATTTCACATATTTCACCCTATCTATAGCATAGCCCTGTAATAATAGTGATTGACTACAGTTTATTGAGTCAGGAAGTGACATTGTCAGACCTGTGCTTTGGGAATATCACTTTTTTCAACTATGAGGAGAAATGGATTAGAGTGGGGACAAACTTAGGTAGAGAAGACAATTAGGAAACTATTTCAGTTATCTGGAGAAGTGATCAGGACCTGACCTTTTGAATGGAGTGGAAAAGGAAGAGTGAAAGAGATGTTGTGGAAGTACAGCAATATTTGACTGCTTGTTGGCTACATGGAGTAAAAGAGAATAAGGAGTCATGGATGACTCTGAGGTTGTGAACTTGGATGACTAGAAGGATGGCAGTGTCCTTTGTAGAAATAAGGGTGGGAGGGGCAGCTATGTGGTACAGTGGATAAAGCACTGGCCCTGAATTCAGGAGGACCTGAGTTCAAATCCAGCCTCAGACACTTTACACTATCTGTGTGATTCTGGGCATGTCACTTAACCCTCATGTCCTGCAAAAAAAAAAAAAGAAAAGAAAAGAAAAGAAAAAAAAAAAAGAAATAAGAGCGGGTTCAGAAAAAAAATGATGAGTTCTATTTGGGACATGTTGAGTTTGAGATGCTTAAAAGACACCAACTTAGAAGTGTCCAATAATCAGTTGGCAATGCAGAACAGGAGCTCAGGAAAGAGTTTAAGGTCACACACACATGTATATGTGTGTATGTATATGTGCATATATGTACATATGTACATATGTGTGTATATAAATTATCTGTATAGACATGATAATGCAGCCCAAGTAGAAGTGGTGAGGTCACCAAAACATGAAGTATAAAGAGTTAAAAGGAATGTTTAGATAGGTAAGAGGAGAACCAAGGGAGAAAAGTATCATTAAAAACTGAAGTGGGGGGCAGCTAGGTGGCACAGTGGTTAGAGGACCAGCCCTGGATTCAAGAGGACCTGAGTTCAAATCCAGCCTCAGACACTTGACACTTACTAGCTGTGTGACCCTGGGCAAGTCACTTAACCCCAATTGCCCCACACACACACACACACACACAAACACACACAAAACAAACAAAAATAATGAGGTAGGAGAGTGGTCAATAGTGCCAAATGCTGCAGAGTAGTTATGAAGGATGAGTATTGATAAAATGGCATCAGATTTGATCATTAAGAGATCATTGGTAACTTTAGAGACTCTCAGGTTAATTGAATGATGTGGTTGGGAGCCAGATTACAAGTGTTTGAGAAGAGAGGAGAGAAAGCAGAGATAAGTGTACATAGCTCTTTCTTAGCTCCTATTTGACTCTAAATGGGAGAAGAGATATAGGATCACAACCATTATAAAGAAGCCAACTTTGAAAGACTTGAGAACTCTAATCATTGTGATGATTAACCATAGCTTCAGAGCACTGGTGAAACATGCTTCTCTCCTTTTGATGGAGGCAGTGGACTCAACTTAACAAACAAGACACACACACACACACACACACACACACATATGAACATGGCTAGTGTGTGAATTTTATTTCCTCAGCTATGCTTATTTCTTACAAAGGAGTGAATATTTTGTGGAGGGAGGAAGAAAATTTGTGGGGAAAAGGGATAGTAATGATGCTTTAAAAAAGAGGAAAAGTGTCAATGAAGTATATAAAGGAATGTACAAAAGAGAATACAAGGAGGTTCAGAGAAAGAGATGGTCAAGAAAGTTTTGAAACAAATGTACTGAATTTATATTTTTAAAGGAATACATGTGAATGTAGTGGACATTCATAGTTTCATTTTTCATCCTTTCTGTTCTTTGTCTATTGAAATGTCCGTGTTTGATTTTTGGTATATGTCGAATTTAGAATAATATATTTTTTTAAAGTAGAGGGGTTGTCTTTGCAAAAAGGGCCACTTTCTTATCAGAGATTGGAGTAAAAGAGGGGAGGATTAGAGGCTAGTGTCCTGAGGTTTTGAAATATAGAGGAAGGTTCTCAGAAGAGGAATCTCATGGAAAATGGCCTGTATTTTGTCAGTGGACTATGAGGTGAGGTTCTCTATTGAGACAGTAGACAGAGGGAGTGGCGCGGATACTTGAGGAGTCACAGAATGTGAGGGTTGGAAGGGATCATATATTCTAACTCATAAACTAAATGTTTTCACTATAGGGTATCCAATAAGTAGTCAGCTAGCCTCTACTTAAAGACTTTCAAGGAAGAGTAACATGTCATCTTGATACCAAAAAAAAAAAAAAAATGCAACTTCATTTTGTGGGGAGTGGGAAGGGGAATCAGTTAGGGAGAAATAAAAGTGTTTCCTTGATTCGGAGATGGTTCATTGAGATTATATAAGATAAACTGGTGGTGAACTAAGGATTATGGTGTGATTTTCTCCAATAGCAAGTGAGCAGGAGGATGACAGGAGAACTTCAAGGTTGCGGTTTCCCAAGGCATGAATAACAGTAGAATAAAGGGACAAAAATCCAAGAGCAGAGACAATGTAATGTTGAACTGGTGAGATTGATTTATTTATAAAGGAGATATTTCATTATAAAATATAGTACAACTGAGGCCTGTTTACTATATACATATATGGAGTGACAGTCAATAGCTCTCCCTATCTCTCTTTCTGTCTCTCTGTCTCTGTCTGTCTCTCGCTCTCTCTATCTCTCTTTCTGTCTCTCTGTCTCTATCTCTCTGTTTCTCTCTGTCTCTGTCTGTCTCTCTCTCTCATCAAATATATACTTTTAGTATGGGCTATCTGCATGTTTTATTATTGCTCTATAATTGTTATGTCCTTGTAGCAAGGTAAACCATAGATCATGGCTGTGGAGTGAGAAGGAGCTACAGAGGTCATCTATTTCAACTCCCTCATTTTCCAGATGGTACAGTGGAGAGAAGACTGGCTCTGGAATCAGAGGACAGGGATTTAAATCCTGCCTCTAATATCTACTACTTATGTGACAAGTCACTTAACTTCCCTGGGCCTCAATTTCTTCTTCTATAAAATGAGATGGTTAGACTAGAGGGCCCTCGAAGTGTTTGAAGTTCTAGGTCTATATTCTATAAGGTTAAGTGACTTGCCTCAGGTCACACAGGTAGAGAGCATCAGAGTCAAAATGATTTGAACCTAGGTCTTTTGATTCCAAATGGAGCATTCTTTTCATGTCTTATTGTCTTGCTAATTGGTAATATGAATATCAATCTTGTTCCTTAACAACAGCATTATAGTGAGATTCCACTAATTCTTTGCAACATTTACTATTACAGTTAATTAATTAGTTAAGTACCAAGTGAGACTTTTTCATCATTATCGAAGTGAAGGTTGCTACTCTAACACTGAGTGGAAAGGAATGAATTGTCTGAAAGGAACTTGAATCCCTGGGACAGCCTCTCCCAGACTCCACCCCATATACTCACAAAACCACTGCTCTGAACACCCTGGGAAGAGAAGGTGAATCTGGCATTTTCCTGTGACCCCCACAAATTGAGTTTGAACCATATCCTCCAGGGGTCTGGCAATTTAATGAGGAACTCTATTTTGAAGTAGTACACTATGACTTAGATGACGAGCTTTTGTCCTTGGACCTTCATTTAGTCATACTCAAGATTCTAGGAAGAACACAGCTCATGCTCATAGGGGACTTATCTAGTTATAATTTAATGATATTTTTTAAAGGATACTGTGAAGACACATGCCAGTCTGTATTAGATCCATCCATGGATTCAGGACATGCTGTGATGCAATGGGAAGTCGGTTTGGCTCTCTGTGACTTCAGACTGATCTGAGTGGTTTTCAAACTGGAGCATAAAGTGTTTTATGCTCAGGAGCAAATCTGAGTGGATGCCCTGGACAAATATACCAAAAGAAAAATAGTCTCTTCCCTCAAGGAGTTTGCCATCTAATGGGGAAAGATAACACATAAAAGGAAGTTGCAAAGGGATGGAAAGAGGAAGGTTTGTAACTTTACCTGCTGAATTCCTACTCCTATTGGGAAGTTAGAAGGCACAGTGGATAGAGGACTAGACCTGAAGTCAGAAAGATTCATCTTCATGAGTTCTGATCTGCCCTCAAACACTAGCTATGTGTCCCTGGGCAAGTCACTTAACACTGTTTGCCTCAATTTCATCATCTATAAAATGAGCTAGAAAAGGAAATGGCAAACTGCTGCAGTATCTCTACCAAGGAAACCCTAAATGGGGTCTCAAAGAGTTAGACTCAACTAAACAACCACATTTTAAAGTCCAAGTCAATCTCTACCTCCTATAGGAAGCCTCTCCTGTTCTTCCTAGTTACCAATTTCTTTTCACTTCAGATCACACATAACATTTTGCTTCAGCCCTCGCTAATGTGCTTGGTTGTCATGTACTTCATAGATTCACAGACCATAGAGTCATAGAGGTAGAATTAGAAGGGATCTCAGTGGCCAGCTAGTCTAATTCTCTCATTTTGGATATGAGGAAACTGAGGTGCAGAAAGATTAATTAACTTGTCTACGGTCACATAAGTATTAAGAGGTGGGATCTGAGTCACTTTCCATTAAACTATAAGAGGGCAGAGATTATGCCTTATTTAAACAGTATTCCTTCCTCTACCCAACCCCCTATGCACCAGTGTTCTTTCTGCACATAGTAGGTGCTTAATAAATGTTTGTTGAAAATTATTTGAAGTGGCACGGATCCCTTGTCTGATGCTTAAAGCGTTCAAATTGGAAACATTTCCTTAAAAGATAATGCATTTATCTGATAAACATGTTCTATGTCACACTCCTTGTAAATTAACTAGTTTCCAAATATAAGCCATTTTTGTAAAGTCTCAAAGTGACATTTGAAAACATAATTTTTCTAAATATTAAAACTAAAGAATTTGCTTATCAATTTTGGGGGAAGAGTACAAATTATGGGTCTCTCCAGAAGACAGTGAGTCAGCAAACTTCTTTCCTTGAAAATAATCAAATTCTAGAAATGAATGTTTATAATGGAAATTTTTACCAAGCTTTTAACTACCAGATGACAGTTTGAACTCTGTTAAAGTAACTGCAGTCTGTTTACAGTTACCTAAATGGATTTTATTCTATATTTCTTCCACACACTGCATGTTATATGAACATTTAATAAGGACTTTCAGGAACACAAATATGGGTTATTTTTTACTCCAGCTAAAAATTCTCTTTCAAGCATCTGAAGTGATAAATAACAGTGCTTTGAATCGTGCACTTAACTTTTCTTGGCAAGTCATTATTGTAGCTAAAAGTTGACAAAGCCGCAGTACAAGTTGTGCCCACCATATAAAGAAGCTTTTGTTTTCTGTATTCTGGTCTCCAGATGGAGATGAACACTTGAAATTATTTTATGATAGATTTAAGGAAATAATTTTTTTTTAAATTCAGAGCTTGGCTTTTCAGTAAACACCTTTTGTTTTTGTTTTCTTTTGTTTCTAGTTCTTCTCCCAGCATGTCAAGGGCAAAGTCTACTCTGGGCTATAGCTTTCATTCTGGCTAAAGCCTCTCTACACTTTAAGTGGCTTATAAATAATTTATATAGACACACACATATACACATACACATACACATACATATATACATATTTATGTTTATACTTAAACACACATGTATACACACATAGGTACATGCATATATATGTATATATGTATTCATTTCTTCTATTTCCTTTTAGAACAAACTAAAGGCTTTATCCGGTGAACTTTAGAGGTTCAGTGACTTAGACTGAATCCAACAATGAATCTTGTCAAAGTTAAAATTCAAGGCCCAGTTTCCCAGGCCCAGTGATGAAGATTGCCGGGCTAAGCAATACTGCATTTTATAACCAACCCTTGGTTAACCACAGACAATCCAAAAGCTTTATTTGAACCATTCATTTCTACCTCTTTACCAAATCTGTTATCAGAACTGCTCTCAGGTAGCAAAAATGACCAAATTTATAATCATTTCTTCTTCCTGATGTCATCCACTTAGGCATGCAGAATCTCAGAGTTAGGAGGGACCTACATGGCCATGGAGACCACCATATATGTGAAAAAGAATTTCCTCTATGAACACTTACAGCCTGTGAAACTTGAATTGGATGGATAGAGAGAGAGGTAGAGAATAGATAGATAAGTGAATTTCAATATAATTAGTTTCCTTTGGAATCCTATGCATTTTATTTTATGCATTTTTTTAAAATATCAAAGATACACAATTGCTTTAGGATAATGTAAAATATGCTATTTTCAGACCACCGATATTGCTAGAGTAAAAAAATTTGGTTCGTTGGTTGCCATTGAGAAGGAAGCAGTGTGGGCTTTAAGGACATCACTTGGGATCCCCTCTTTGCTCATTACTCCCCATGTAACCTGGGACAAGCTTCTTCTTCTGTATGGCCTCCAGTCTCTTCATGAATGAAACAAGGGTTCTGGATTAGATGACCCCAAGTTCTCTTTCAGTTCAAAAATCTATAATCCTCTATGATCCTTCCACTCATGAAATCCTCTTTATCTCAGCTATGAAAAAGCTATCTTAAGTCCAGCGGGTAGTGTGAGCAGGGAGGAACCTCCTAACCCCTAGACTTCATTTATAAATTTCCTACCAAGTAAAAATGTATTTGAAGCATTGTTGGGGAAAATGTGTCAAGTCTACAGACAGGATAGGGAAAGCCTGGACAAGGCAGGTCACTTCCATTCCCAGGCTCCTCCCACATAGAAAACAGGCTAATTTTTTTCTTCTTGTGATACCTGGTGCTACCATTGAAAAGTGAGGATTGTTGGTACTAAGTTTTGCCTGGGTTAATAGCTTATATCTATTTTATTCATTTATCAGTTTCATTTCATTTTTTTCTTTCACTTAAAAAAACTCATCCCACATGACTACTGAAGAAAGCTTGATTAAAGAAGGCAAAAACGAATGACTGCTTCTATTTCTGTGGCAGTATCCCCTAAAGCATCTGAATTATAGAATGGTGGTTGGGTTTTTTCCATCAGTTCCCTGTGACAGAAGGCAGCCAGATCCTCTGGGTCACCCAACCCCTTCCCTCAGAAGTTCACCATTCTCTTTGCCTCCATGATTGCCTTCTCTCTTTGCCTCAGTCTCTTGGCAAGCAACACAGTGAGTGCTCAGGCTCTCATTGTGAACAGGATCCTCTGAGGCTGACACTGATGAATGCTTTGTGAAGAAGCCAGCAGCAGCTTCTTGTGTTGTGCACATCTGTCATGTTCCTCCCTGGTGGAGCCAGGAAGGCTTTCTCCAACTCTGCTCCCCTCCACCTCCCATTCTGCCTGCCATGTTCCTGTTCCTCTTCTCCAGCCTGCCCTGAGGGACCGGGCACCCTCCTGAATGGCTATTTCTGTTACAGTCTTGTGGCGAAGCTCACTGGGACGAGGATGCCTAACCACCCTCTTCTCATTTTTCTTAAGTAGATTTCTCTTTGAGAGCACAAACTTTCATCTGTAGCAGTCAAAACTTACTGGCCTTGCATATTTTAGCTTGTTTTCCCTGGCAAGCTAACTCACTGCTAGGCAGTCAAAAATACAAAATGCTCACGGAAATACAAAGGAACTGTAGTTTAAAGGGGAGACTAGAAACTAGGTAGTGTAATGGGTAAAGCACTAGGTAAGGAGTTAAATCCTGCCTCAGAAATGAACTAGCTGTGTAATCTGTCTGCCTCAGATGTATATGCATGTGTATGTGTATGTGGTATATGCATTTATGTGTATATGTGTATGTATGTGTGGTATATGTATGTGTTTGTGTGTATATGCATGTGGTATATGTATGTGTATTGTATGGTATATGTATATTGTGTATGTGGTATATGGACGTGGTATATTCATGTGTTTGTGTGTATGTATATGTGGTATATGTATGTGTTTGTATGTGTGTGTGTGGTATATGTGTATGTGTATGGTATATGTATGTGTATGTGTGTGGTATGTATATGTGTATACATAACTATAAAATGAAAATAATAATAGCCCCTCCCCCTGTTTTTTTTTAGGATGAAATGAGTTAATGTTTATAAAGCACTTAATACAGTCCCTGGTATATAGTATGTGCTTAATAAATGCTTGTTTCCCCTCCCTCCTCCCTTAATGGACTATTGTATTCTGTGCTTTTTGTTGCTTCCTAAACTAAAATTATAAAGGGAACCATGCCTTTTCTTTTCAACATAGCACCCTTGCCCCTCTACAATTCAGTTCCTTTATTAGGCATTTACTCTATGCAAAGCACTATGCTGGGCACTGGAGTTAGACCCAAGAACAAAACAGCCCCTGCCTTCATGCTTGGAGCTTCCATTCTACTGAGAGGAATCAGCATGGACATAACATAAATCCAGTACCGGAAAAACTATAGGAGGAAATACTAACTGGAGAGAGCAGGTAGAGTTTCATAGTCAACAAGAATTTTAAAAATACCTACTATGCATCAGGAGATATATTAAGAAAAGCGAAAGATAATCCTTGCTCTCAAGGAATTCACAGTGTAATGGGGGAGAGAACATGCAAACTAATGTATACAAAGAAGACAATGTACAGGATAAATTGGAAATTATCAATAGAGGGAAGGCACCAGAATTAAGGAACATAAAGGATAGATTTCTTGTGGAAGATAGGACTTTAAGGGGCAGCTAGGTGGCACAGTGGATAAAGCACTGGCCCTGGATTCAAGAGGACCTGCATTCAAATCCAGCCTCAGACGCTTGATACTTACTAGCTGTGTGACCCTGGGCAAGTCACTTAACCCTGATTTCCCCACCCAAAAAAAAAAAAAAGTAAGATTTTAGCCAGAAATAATCATGTACTAGGCAGTGTGCTAAATGCTTTACAATTGATCTCATTAGGGTCTTAAAATAACCCTGTGAGGTAGGTGGTATTATTATCCCCATTTTGCAGTTGAGAAAACTGAGGCAAAAAGAGATCAAATAACTCATCCAGAGCCACACAGCAAGTAAGTGTCTGAGGCTGGATTTGAACTCAAATGCTCCTGACTCCAAGCCCAGTATCCACCAAGCTACCCAGCTGCCTTTAGCTGAAATTTAAAAGAAGCCAGGGAAACCAAGGCACAGAAATGAGGGAGAGAAATCCAGAGATGAGAAATAGCCACTGAAGACGCTCAGAATCAGTAGATGAAATGACTCATGGATCTCAGTGTATATAAGAAAACTGAAAAGTTGGGAGGGGTCTAGGTTATTTGTCGTTGTTGAGTCGTGTCCGACTTAATCTCTCTGGGCCTCAGTTTCCTGTAATATGAGGAGACTGAGCTAGGGAACTCCCAGGCCCCTTCCAGCTCTATCTTTGTGATCAAAGAAGATGCTCTATTCACATCAAAGCCAAGACTTTCATGTTGTCCTGCTAGGTGATATAATGCTCTGGCTAAAGCAATACTTCCATCCTACTAACCATGGACTAGAACTCTGAAGACCTGAGTTCTAGGCTTAATTCACTTTCGTCCAATGTTTATTGTTGGTTTTTAGTGTTTTTCAGTTGTGTCTGATTCTTCATAACCCCATTTAGGGTTTTCTTGGCAAAGATACTGGAATAATTGACCATTTCCTTCTCCAGGTCATTTTACAAATGAGAAAACTGAGTCACACAGGGTTAAATGACTTGCCCAGGGTCACACAGCTAGTAAGTGTCTGAGGCCAGACTTGAACTCAAGAAGATGAGTCTTTCTGACACCAGGCCTGACCATCCATGCACTGTGCTATATAGCTGCCCCTTCAATGTTTATTATGCAGTTATGTTTAGGATGGGCAGCTAGGTGGCATTGTGGCTAAAGCACTGGGCTTGGAATCAAGAAGACTCATCTTCAAGTCACTTAACCTTGTTTGCCTCAGTTTCCCCATCTGTAAAATGAACTGGAGAAGGAAATGCCAAACTACTCCAATATCTTTGCCAAGAAAACCCAAAATGGAGTCACTGAGAGTTAGACACAACCAAAAAATGACTGAACAACATCTAGGACACTGGGATAAAATACTACTATATGACTTTAGGTACAACATCACTTAAACTGTGCATCTAACAGAATTCTCCACAAAGAAGAGTAAAATCATCTATCACCTAACTATTGATGATTATTAAATCAGAAACCAACTAGTTCTCTGTTTGACACTCTTATTTTATTTGAGACAGATGAAGCTGATTTAGAGCTTAAACCATTGTGTTGTGTTTACCTTTTTTTGTTGCACTACAGTAAAAATGAAAAGTTGCAAAATGTGAAATTATAGACATAACTGTTAGAGAAATGTGGTAGTAAAAAAACTCCATAAGAATTTACAGCAAAAACTGGTTCCACAGTCACCAGAGGGATAGCTAATTGTCTGAATGTTAAACAATTGCTTCTAGAAGACCAGCCACAGATCACCAGCAGGATCCCCAACAAGAAAACCCCAGCCATTATCCTGGATCTGCAATTTTAGGGCCATTTTTATTTTTGTGACAATCATATTGAAAGTGGTCCTGCTTCTAGCAGCATCCTTTTTCCTTAGCAACAATTTATTTGCAAATACAATCAGGAGACCTGGGTTTGAATCCCATTAAAGACACTGGGTGCTAGCTGTCTGATCATATACAAATCAATTAATGCCAAGGAGCCTCTTATCTGTAAGTGTAAGAATGGGGATTGAGTCAAATGAGATAGTTATGACAGGTTTTATTACTCCCATTTTACATATAAAGCATCAATCCTCACCCTTAACCCTTTAGTAAGTCTAGAGTATGCCTCACATGAAAAATGGTGATAATAACACCTTATAATACCTACCTCACTGGGGTATTGTGTGGAAAGTATTTTAAAAACCTTTGAGTTTCCTAGAAATATAGTCTGTCCCAAAAGTCTTGCTGCAGTTTTAAGCTTTAATAGCTTGTACTCTTTGGGACATGCTGTATTTATTCTTATGAATAAATATAGAAGGAGCTTGCCTTAATGGGTAGAGGTTTGGACTTCAAATCAAATCTCATCTGTGACACACAGGCTGTAGAATCTCATGCAAGGCACTTGACCAACCTCTCCAAGATCCTTAGGAAACTCCCTAAGATTTATTCAATGGGGGGAGTTTCCACATGTACAGGAGAAATCACATATGAATGAAGGCCAAAAAACTGCTCTCCAAGCAGCTACCTAGACACTAACCTGGAAGTTATCAGCCCAAAGAATTGTCCCAAAGTAAAGTATATAACACCTCTTTTCTTTTTAAAAACAATTTTTAACATTTTTATTTAAAGTTTTGATTTCCAAATTCTATTCCTCCCTCTCCCGCCCCCAGAAGGTAAGCAATTAGATATACATGTTATAGGTTATACATGTGCAATTATGTAAAACATTTGAATATTAGTCATTTTAGAAAAAAAACACTCAAAAGAAAAAATGAAAGAAAGAAATAGGATGATTCAGTCTGTATTCAAACAATATCAGTTCTTTCTCTGGAGATGGATAATATGCTTCATCATCAGTCTTTTGGGATTGTCTTGGATCGTTGTGTTGCTGAGAACTGCTAAGTCATTCACAGTTCTTTATCAAACAATATTGCCGTTACCTGGCATAATGTTCTTCTCCTGGTTCTTTTCACTTCACTAAGCATCAGTTCATGTAAGTCTTTCAGATTTTTCTAAAATCATCATGCTTGTCATTTCTTATAGCACAATAATATTTCATCACCATCACCATTCCTTACCACACACAGTTTGTTTAGCCATTCCCCAATTTATGGGCATTCCTTTGATTTCCAATTCTTAGTCATCACAAAAAGAGCTGCTATAAATATTATTGTACAAATTGGTCCTTTTTCCCTTTTGGGGGGATGTCTTTGGGATATATACCAATCAGTGTGACACCTCTATTCTTGATTAAAAATTCTAATATTATCAGCATTTCCTAGCTATGCTTTTAAGTTTCACATCTTGTCCTGTCTTGACAGGAGGTAAATTGGGCATGGGATACCTTAGGATTGGACAAGCTTGTTGTTTGGGGGAACCTGCAGGGTAGAAATAGGGGATGTGGTATCCTGTGATTGGACAGGCCTGTTACTGGGCCAGTAACAGGAAAGGCTCTTTTTCAGGTTATCTCTTATAACCCCACTCATAGATAGGGCTGTCCTGGTTGTGTTAGTACTGTAACGATTGGAATAACGCCACCTGCTGGATACTTACTGTAGAGGAGTTCTGCCCATGAAGGGAAGGTCTTTGAGGGCAAGACCAGGACTCAGGAAGTGACGCGGGCTAGTGGGAGGAGGAAGGAAGAGACTGGCGCTCAGTCTCGCTCTCTCTTTCCTCTGGACGCTGGCAGAGGAGGGAGCTAGAAATGTGCTCTCCTTTTAATAGATAGAAATCTAGGCCTTTCTCTCTCTCTTTACCAAATTCTTATTCTCCTTAATAAATGCTTAAAAGTCTAACTTGCTAAAGCTTATAATTTATTGGCGACCACTCATTAGATATTTTAGACAGACTAGCTAAAATTTTAGCCCTTAACAGTACTAAGTAAGGTCACAGACAGAGAGGGAATTATAACACAAACAGGGTCAGAAGCAAGATAGAGAAGCTGCAGACAAAATGGAGTTGCTTTAGCTTTCTCTGCTACCCACATTCCTATACCACACCCTAAAAGCGGGCATCCAGACTCTGTTTAAAGACCTCTAGTGCATAGATTCCCCCTCTCCCATCATACCCCCAACATACCTCCCAAGGCATCCCATTATCTTTTTTGGATGGTTTGCCTCTTTGAAACCTACACTCATTGCTCTTAATTTCTGCCCTCTGGGCAAAACTGAACAAATCTAATCTCTTTTCCATCAGACAGTCTTTCAAATACATGAAGACAGCTGGTATAACTTTCTTAAGTCTTCTAAACAGATTTAGTTCTTTCAACAAAAGTTCCTTTTGTCCAAGTAGGAGTAGGAGTAGTAATCACTAACATTTATATGGATCTTACTCTGTCCCAGGCACCATGATAAGTGGTTTACAATTATTATTTCATTTGATCCTTACATAAACCCTGGGAGTTGAGTGCTATTATTATCTCCATTTTACAGGTGAAAACACTGAGGCAAACAAAGGTTAAGTGACTTGCCCAGATGCCCACATTTAGTGTCTGAAGCTGGATTTTAACTAAGGTCTTCCTGCATTCTAGCTTTTTTGAGGATTTTTTGAATCTTGACTGTTAACTGCTCTTCCTAGATTGTATATGAACAGCATTGAGTAAACACAGATATGTTTTATAAGTTGTACTTAAAATTGCATGATTTGACATGATATAACAATGTCATAGCTTGCAAAGGATTCCCAAGGTGTTTCTCATGTGTATCATATTTGTTGGTGATTATAACATTCACATTAATCTAATTTCCTCATTTTGAAGAGGACACTGAGGCCCAGAGAGGCAGAGTAATTTTTCCAAGGTCTCACAGGAAGCAATAGCTAACAATAAAAATAATGATGATGACAATAATAGCATTTAAAGGTTTGCAAAGCTGGTCACATTTTATCCTCACAACGACTCTGGGAAGTAGATACTGCTATCCCCGTATTATAGATGAGGAAACTGAGACAGAGGTAAAAACCAGGATATCAGTGAGTCATTAAACATTTTCAAAACACCTGCAATGTGCCAGAGACTGTGCTAAACACTAGAGATACAAAAGATATTTCCTGCCTTCTCAAGTAGTTTACAATCTAATAGGGAAGACAGAACACAAAAGGAAACCGATAAGGTAGGAGAGGGAGGAGGGAAGGAAAGAGGAAAGGTACTTAACATGGGGCATGATGAAGTCCAATCCAAAGGAGTGCAGCCAAGTGGGAAATGAAGAGAGGGCTGGACTGGAACCCTCTCTAAATGGAAGCTTTGGGAGGAGTTTATACCCATTTTCTATAATCCTCATGGTACCATGCTGCCTCTCTATATGACACTAGACAAACACTTGATGTCTTTGAAACTGGGAATCAATTTGTCTTCTAATGCATCTCTTACTGATGAGTAAATTTGAATATACCATATGGAGTCCATGAGGTGAAATTAGAAGACTTTTAATTCAAATTCCACTTCGTATACTAAGTGTCACCAAGGGCAAGTCACTTTATCCTTCCAGGTCTCGGTTTCTTCATCTCTAAAATGGGGATAGTAATATTTATACCTCCTGACTCAAAGAGTGGTTGTGAGAAAAACTTATTTTTAAAATGCCACGTACATGTATATGAATGTTACAAAATGCTGGCTCCTAAGTAACTCTTCAGGCATGAATTCAGAGTCAGAATTCGATTGTGTCAAAGGAGAATGTGAAAAAGGAGGTGTGTAAGTCATCAATCCAGGCTTAAAATTATCATTTAAAAGTTTCCTTTTACTTTCCACAAACTTGAAGAGGCATCCAACACAATAGATTGCAGCCTTGAATTTCTTTCTGTTTTGCATGCATGAGATGATGCTTTCTGCCTTTTTCCTTTTGCAACTCTTGGTAGCGCTGAGTGACCCCTCCACCAAGTTCCTTCCCCGAAAAGGTCCAGGAGTGTCAGCCATTATGGGGCAAATGGAGTGTGCGATTGGGGCTTATGCTACTGAAATGCAGAAACCTTCCCTTTCAGACACTTGATTCCCACAGGGGGGCAACTGCTGAGAATAACCTTCTTGCCTATTGTGCAAACATCTGTAAAGGCTCCGCTGACAACAATTATAGCCTCTCTAACTCTACCAGAAGCAGCTGAAAACAAATGCTGTTGTGCCTCTTAAATACAATAGTTCATCTCCTTGAGGGCTGGGTTTTTGTGTGGAGTTTGAGGCTTACTGTTTTAGATTCCATTGTTTCAGATACTTTGGTTCTCACCGCCTTTCTTTTTTTTTATTCTTCTTGTGTTCCGCCCCCCTACCCCCCCCCCCCGACTTTGTTTGTCTGTTTTCCCCAAGCCAGGGAAGGAGAAACTCTTTAGAAGGTCCATGCTAACTAAGCCTGTTCTTCTGTGACATAGGGAGAGAGGGATGCTGGGCGATTTAGTGCTTTTCCTTGCCTCCTGGCAGTTCAGTCCCTAGAGGGGGCAACTGCTGAGAATAACCATCTTGCTTACTGTGTGAACATCTGTAAACAGGCTGTCAACAGCACTTATAGCCTCTCATACCCTACCCAGAGCTACTCAAATCAAACCGTGTAGCTCTCAGTGACGATAAATTCTACCCCCTTCCCTGGCCCCTGGTGCTTTTCAATTTTGTCAGGAGAAAAGTGACAGTGAGTAATAATTTATTCACATGTCAGGAAATAATTTGAAAAATGTCAAGGAGAAAAAAAAAATAAGGTTGAGAAGTATTACTTTAAAAGACTTGAAGTTCGGTGACTTCTCCTCCCTCCTTCCTACCCCCAAATGCCCAGGATTTGAAAAAAAATTTGAAAGTTATGTGGATAGATGAATAGAGCCATGCTGTTGTCAGAAAGTGAAAAACACACTTGCAACAATCAGCCAAAAGAATCTCCATCTTCCCTTCTCACCTCTAGGCAATTTTAATTATCATCGTCTTACTCTAGCAATCGAGATTGAGGAGAAGCCCACCCAGCTTTCCATCAGAGGGCATTAATTCAGAATTATTCCTCCAGTGATAGTGAAAACTGAACCAGGCACAGCCTAAGGAAAACAAAAAGGGATAAAAGAATTAAGCAAGCCTGAGCCCCAAAGGCATAGGGGATTGGTATGGGGGGGATGGGTATTTCTAATTGATGAAATTAGATGTGGTGGGCTTAGAGCTTGGCTTCACCTTCATATTTCAGCCATGCAGACACATCTTCTGAGTCCTTGTACTTGAGTTGAAAGTTGACAGAAACTAAATTTAAATTAACTCATTTTCCTGTTTTAATCTTCCTTGGAAGTTAGGTCAGAAGACAATGAAACTGAAAGGTAGAAAGTGCTGCCTATTTGTGAATGCTGAATCTTTAATACATCTGTAGACAAATGCCCTTTTTGTTTCAAAGTCAAACCCTGTTTATTAATGAAAACCTTAAAAAATACTTGTCATAGAGCTGAGAACAATCAATCATTGATGCACTCTGAAACATCAAATGACACAGGCCAAGTTCTTAGAAAAATGCATTAGCCTACCTTTTAAAACATTATTTCTTTTATGTGAAATTTTATGGATGAGGTTTTTTCTACCCAAATCAGGGAAGAAAGACATATTCTTTGCTTCAAAGATCTTGCTTGCTGACTTAGACCTGTCAATAGATTCAAAATGTATCACTCAACTTCCCCCGTTGCTCAAAGAAATGATTCCAGAACTTAGAGCTGGAAGGGTCATTGAGATCCAGTCCATCTCTCTCATTTTTCAGATAAAGAGATTGAGACCTAGTAATCTGGTAAGAAGGTAACTATCAGCTTGCCCCATTTAATGCTAAAACTAGGGACACACTTAAGAGGGTGATAGGATTGAATTGTTCATTGTATCAGATTGAATTAAAACTTTTCTTAAAACTTGAATCAAAGGTATTTGGAAATATCACTTGATATGCTTTGCTTAGTAGCTTAGAGTAGTATGTGGGCCTGCAGGCATGAGACTATTAGTAAGTAAGGGATACCACCCCTTTCTAAAAGAGCGAATAATTGATTCTATCATGATGACCTAGAAGGGATTCTATTCCAAATTTTAACTGGTAAACTCAAGGTAAGGAAGAAATTATTTACCTGTGCAGCTTCTGAAACAGCTTTTTGTTTTCTGTCTCTGAAACAAACAAAAAAATATGTACTACTTCATTGACAGAAGAATTTACATCAAATCTTACTCAACTCTCTTCCAGAATACTTCAACCCATACTTATCACCATGCTCATCTCCATTACTATCTTTTGAGCCCCCACATGGGACATAATGTTGAGTAGTGAATAAAACAATGAATAAATCTCAAAACATCTATTTTATTTCAAATGTCACACTGAGAGGATAACTTTGCTGCTTTGCAAATGTTTGGGCTTATGATACATTTCCTATCACTATACCTTTCACCCCCTTATTAGGTCAATGGAACACTCTGAAAATCAGGAATGTATAAAACAATGGATTCTGGTGTTGCTTTATAGTGACTATAATTTTGGATTAGAAATCAATATGGAAATTTGTTTTGTATAATTATGTATATTTATTACAAGGGGTTGATTTGTCTCTAATTTTTTAACCAATTGTGTAGCAATGGTTTTAACCAATAGAGTAGCAAAAAAATAAAGAAAAGAAATCACTAGGCAACTTTTTAAATAAATGCAAAGAAGAGAATAGAAAACCAGACAAGTAAGACAGCTTTGAAAGCTACCAACTTTTATTATATTTTTATTTATTAAATGTATTTTATTTATTATTTTACTATTCAATTTATATTTAATTACTTATGTTTGTTTATTAGTATGGTTGATAATTTATAATTATTTTTAATAAGAAAAGCATGATCTACATAATAAAGATGTGTAGTTTTGTGTTACATGTTCTTTTTCTGTTTTCTATATATAGAAATGCTCAATTTATTTGGTGTTCAAGTTTGGAATAGAAATAAAATCTAAAATGTTTTGAAACCCATGAGTTTGTTTAGTGGAAATAACACTGATTTGAAATCAGAGGCCCAGGTTCAAATTTCAGTTTACACCTTTGCCACTTAATACCTGTGTGACCCTATACAAATTTCTTAACCTTTCTAGATCACCCCCCAACTCTGGGGGCCACTAGGTGGTGCAGTGGATAAAGCACTGGCCCTGGATTCAGGAGGACCTGAGTTCAAATCCAGCCTCAGTCACTTATTAGCTGTGTAACCCTGAGCAAGTCACTTAACCCTCATCAGCCAAAAGAAAGAAAGAAAAAAAGAGAGAAAGAAATACAGGGCCTCTACAGGCCCTTTCAGGTATAAATTTATGATTGTAAATCAGGAAAGTAGCTCATAAAAAATATAAAGGAGACAGTATCCACAGGGAAAAAAGCATACATAGTCCTGTGAATCAGTCAAGCACTTATTATGCCCTAAGCACTTCACTAGCTACTATGGAAACTAAAGGGAAAAAAAAAAAAACAGCCTTTCAGGGCAGCTAGGTGGCACAGTGGATAAAGCACCAGCCCTGGATTCAGGAGTACCTGAATTCAAATCTGACCTCAGATACTTGACACTTACTAGCTGTGTGACCCTGGGCAAGTCACTTAACCCCCATTGCCCGGCAAAAACAAACAAACAAAAAAACAGTCTTTGCCATCAAGGATCTTATATTCAAATGAGCGAGACAACATATTGGCACATTCAAAGTAAATATAGATCAGATAGAAGATAGATTTAGTGGGGAAAGCATTAACCTCTCCAGTGACCAAGAAAAGCCTAATGGAGAAAGTGATTCTTGAGGTGAGTTTTAAAGAAAGATAAGGATTCCAAGTATTGTAGGTGAAGGGACAGAGCAGGTGACGTAACCAGTACAAAGGCAAGGAAGAGGAGAGCATTGAGAACAGCCAGGAAGGCAGCATAGATGGAACCCTCCAGTTCATTAAAGGACTAGAAAGAGAGGAAAGGTCAGGTTGTGAATAAGATTAGCCCTTTTGTTAGCACCCAGTACCATTGGAGTGACTGGGACAATGGTGGTGCCAGCAACAGAAATAAGGATAAGAAAAGACAGAAGAGGAACCAATGGGAAATAACTAAATGGATGAAAAGTTAGAACAGTTTCAGAGTACCTGGTTAAGGAACTTCTCAATAAATATATCTTTGGATTAGGAAATAAATTTTCTGATCCCAACATGGCAATTGCACATTTAGATGATTTATATGTGTGTGTGTATACATACACATACATACATATATATATACACACACATACATATATACATATACACACGTGCGTGCACACACACACACATATATATACATATATATGTGTATATTCCTCTGGAAAATAAAAATTATAATATTCCCATTCATCATTCATTTCATAGTAGATTATCATCATTTTCAAATAGTATACATGTGAGAAGATGTATTTTTGTGGAATGATGTAGTGGAGTGGAGAGAGCACAAAAGTTAGAACTGTTCAGATCTTAACTCTAATACTCTCTAGTTGTATGACCTTGGAAAACTTCTCTCTCTGGACTGTAGTTTTCTCATATAGAAAAGTCAGCCAATAAACCAAAAGTAGGAATCCCTGTGGATGGATGCATATGGATTAAGAAAAGCACATATTAACATTATTTATGTTTTTTAATTTTGTTAAATATTTCTCAATTACATTTTAATCTTGTTCAGGCCACCCTTCAGAATATTGCAGGCCACATTTTTGAAACCTATAGACTAAATGATTTCCTAAGGCCCCTTCCAGTTCTGAATCCATACTCTTATGTGATTGTGTTTCTAAAATGAAGTTCAGGAGTCCAATTCAAAACTATAACTTCTTGCTCACTTCAAAAAGTAGAGTTTATAAATTAGACTAATTTGACAGATAGCACGGAATAATAAAAAATTTCCAAAAGAAGAAAAGGCCATTTGTTCTGTAGCGGCACATTTCATTTTATATACCATTTCCCTAGAATATCAGGCAATTATTAGCCAAAAGAGTAATGTCACCCATTTTTTAAGATAACTCCACTCTTGAGTATTGGAGAGATAAATAGCTCAATGATGAAGAAATAACTTTCTTTCATAGTACTAGTTTAAGAAGGATTTTTTTAATCAAAAGTAGATAGTTTTGATGACATGAGAAAATCTGACCATGAATGAAAAATTTGCTATTTCTGTAGATGATACTTTAGATAAAAATGCTTTTTGGATAGATATTCTAATGCTATGGAGCTATTCCAAAGAGTTCAGGAATATATCATGAAATATGTAGATAAGCAAGCATACTATATACATACATACATGCACATTTATAGTGTGTATATCTATTATAATACATAACCTACATACATATATGTATAGTATCTAGCACATAGTATGCATATATACATTAACATACATGCATTATGCCTGTAGTTCCACCAGCCTAATCCTGGATTTCAAGGTACATTCAGCTGACTGACTTTGCCACACAAGGTTTTGATATTGTTTCTGGCTCTGAGACATGACTCATCAAGGGCCGTGGGACACACAACCAGCCCTGCCCAGAATTTTGTAGGCTGCTTCTAAGATACCAGGGATGCAATTAGGGTCCAGTCTAATAAATCCAATCCAATATACATTAACTGAGTGCCAGGCACTATGCTAAGCTAGCATTAATAAAAAGAAAGATAAACCCTTCCCTTGAAGAGCTTACAATCAAAAAAGAAAGACAACACAAAAAAGGTAGCAAAAAAGGGGTGGAGGAAGGAGGGTCAGGAAACCGGGAGGGATTTAGTTCTGTGGAGTTGAAACCAGGCAGAGAAGCAGGTGCAAGATGGAGTGACATAAGAGGAGTATGGAAAGGAGTTTGGTACTCCACCTGCCAGCCCTCCAAACAAGAGGGAAAAGGAAGCTGAAGGAAGCAGAGGCAATCAAAGCTTGAGTAAAAAGCATGATAGTGAGTTTAGAAGTGATAAGCTTAGGGTCCTCTTGACTACAGGGCCAGTACTCTATGCACCGTGCCACCTAGCTGCCTGAACAGCATCAGAAAACACTTTAATTATCAAAGAGACATATATTGATTTCATACCATCTCTTTTTTTAAAAAATCTTGCAAATAACCTCTTTGTGCTTCACTTTCTTCACACATAAAATAAAGCAGGTAGACAAAGAAGTGATGAGCTCAACCTAGGAGGTGCATCTTATTTCCTGGAGTTGAAACCAGGCAGGACCAAATCTTTAAAATGGGGATATAATCATAGCTGCTACATCACTGGGTTTTGTAGATTAAATAAGATGTTATATGTAATACACTTTACAAACCTAAGTCATACATAATTGCTAGTTTTTGTTGATATAATATTCTTCCTCCTCCTCTGGTGGGAAGAGGCACAATGTAACCAGACTGAATCACTCGTTTTCAAATGTGTATAGGTATTATGATTAATAAAATATAAACCTATTTGAAAGCATGCCTTGAATTCATAGTAGCTTTTCTGTTGTCATGTATTTTTTTCAGTCCTTGGATGACTAATAGTGCAATTACTTAACAAATAAGAATTCTTGAACATTTTTGATGACATAAAGTGCATCTTCTTCATACTTGAAAAGGTTGTGAATTACTGCTTAGAAATTTTTTAATACTGTTTATTTATCCTAATGACAGATATCTGTATGTAGATATAGATAGAGAGATAGATATTTATAGATCTCTTAGATCTCTTTTTAAGCCCCCAGAAAGGAAGACCTCAGTATCAGAAGTTTATTTTTAAGTAACTTTTCTTTCTTGTTTTCTTTTAGGCCCAATGCAAGAAACAATATATGATTTCTGGAGAATGGTGTGGCATGAAAACACAGCCAGCATAATCATGGTGACCAACCTTGTGGAAGTGGGGAGGGTAAGTTGGATTTGTACCAAAGGAAATAACCAAATGTTTTGCCAGTTACTTAGTTTGGGTTATCAAGTAATAAATAAGCCAAGTATTTACAGTATCACATGGACTTCTTAAAATACAAACTATTACAACTCCTCCTCCAGCTGCTGCATCGGGCTGTAAATTATCTTTAAACACAGCTTGCTTGCCTTTGTTGCGATGGCAACAGACAAGAAAACCATGCAAGATGGTCTGGCTGACGTTGGGCATAAAAAAATCACCTCTAAGTACAGTATAGATGTTTATTGTTAGGTATCAGACCTGGGTGTGTACCACATTTGGAAATGTAATGGAGAATTTCCCAATTCTAGGAAATAGGTCTTGTAAGTTGGAGGCGAAATGGGGAGGTAAGCACAGAACTTTTACTTACTCAGGCAAATAGCTTGACCATTTCCCCATGCCTCAGTTTTAGGGGCTATGAGATGGGGTTGAGGGGCTTTCCAAGGTTCTGAATAGGTGAGGGAACACATGTACTGCTGTATGCAATTGCCGTTTTTATTTATTATATCCAGGAAACCCTTGAGTGGTCATTGTGAACTATGTGATCTTGAACTTCCAAACAAAATCTTAAAGTGAGAAGATAAACTTGGTGAGATTCCAGATGCTTTAGTTTAGAGTCTCACTGAATGGAACACATCTGTTTAATTACAGGAAAGGAAGTAGGGAAAGACCACCATAAGTGGTATCATGGATGTCAGTCAGTCCTCTCTATTGACCCATCCACTGCAAGAGGGAACCAGGGAAGTAAACACATCTATCAAGTCACTCTCTGTGCTTAGCATTAAGGGGAAAACCTATTGTTTCTATTTATACTCTTCCAGATTGCTTGAATGTGTCCTACCTCTCTGCATTCGTATATATCATTTTCAATAGAAGGAACAGATTCTTACCTACCCCACATGCATCCCCATGCACATCTCTGCCTACTGAAATTTTCAATTCTAAACTCAGATGCCTCTTTCTTCCATAATCCCTTCTCTGTTTTATCCATGATTATCAATTAATTAGTAAGCATTTAATAAGTATTTGCAATGTGCCAGGTGCTATGCTAAGCTCTGGGGATAATGAAACAGTTCTCGCCCTCAAGAAGCTTACATTCTAAAAAGAAAGATGATTCCATATGCATGTAAATATATACAAATAAGTATGTAAAATATATGCAAAATTAATACAAGATAATTTGAAGAAGAATTAGCAGCTTCTGAGAATGGCCTCATGAAGGAGATAGCACTGGAGCTGAACTTAGGAGGAAACTGGTAATTCTAAGAAGCAGAGACAGAGTGGAAGAGGAAAATAATCCCAGGCATGCCCAGGCATGAAGATGGCAGATCCATTGTTATATGTGAAGAATAACAAGAAGACCAGTTTGGGTGGACCGTGGAACTGCTGAAAAGGGGTAATACAGAGTGGAAAAGAAGGTTAGAGTCAGGTTGTAAAGGGTTTTAAATAACAAGAACAACAATAAAAATAATGATTATAATCATAATAGCATTTATGCAGGGCCTACTATGTGCCAGGCACTGTGCTGAGTGCTTTTACAAATGTCAAATTTGATCTTCACAACAACTCTGGACCCTGGATGCCATTACAATACACGATTGATTTAATTATTTAGAAACTGGAGCAATAATTCTAATAAGAGTCACATGTTCTGATCTGACCACTCCCAGGATGTAAAAGTCTGTAGCTAAAATTTGTAACTGTTCTTGCATTTCAGAATATGATTAAATGTTCAAAAAAAAAAAAGAAAGAAAAAAGAAATGGGCATTCCCCTTTAAGCAAAGTACCCATTAAGAATCAACTTTGAGACTTCTCTGGAAAGCAGGTAGTGTTAACAACAATGAAAAACCAGAATTTAGTTAAACAAATCTCTTCAACGTTAATAAGGAAGGATTGAGGGAGTTAGAAAGGGGTTTGGTATTAAGTAGCAGAACTTACATTCAAACTGAAATCCAAATCCAGTACTCTTTCCTCTGCATTTTAAATTACCTTGTTGTTAAATAAAATGAAGAAAAATGTTATTTTACCATGGTTAAGGGTTAAGTGCACAGTACTAAAACTCCAAATACACAACCTAGAACCCTGACTCTATACATTCCACGACCTTGGGCAAGGTCTTCTCTGAGCCTCAATGTTCTCATCTATAAGATGAGGGAGTTATATGAGATTATTTCTAACCTCTGGCTCTAAATCCTATTACCCAAGTCACTGAGTAATAATAATAACTATCATTATATAGAACTTTATGGTTTGCAAAGTGCTCTACAAATATTGCTATATTTTATCCTTACAACAATCTTGGGATATAAGTGTTGTTATTATCCCCATTTTACAGATGAGGAAACTGAGGTAGGCAAAAGTTAAGTGATTTTCCCCTAGTCATACAGCTAGTTAATGTCTGATATGGATTTGAACTCAGGTCTTCCTGACTCCAGACCCAACACTCTATTCAATGCTCTACCTAACTTCCATTTCTACCTCCTTGCTGCTGGAAACAAAATTTACATTGGGAGGAAGAATAACAACAACAACAACAACAACAACAACAACAAAGACGTTTTGTCATAAGATTAAGAAAAGGAGAGTCCCCATCTGGCCTTGCTGAGATGTACATTCTTCCTTGCTTCAAAATCAGTTTTAATTTCATAATAGACTTGTATAACATATAACTAGATGTGCAACTTTGACAAGGGAGGAAGAGGAGGAGGAGAAGGGAAAAGATGAGGGGAGGAAAAGGAAAAAGGAGAAGGAAAAGGAGGAAGCATAAACATATCCCTTTGGAAGTGTGGAGAGTCAGAGTGTCATTCTTTCTGGAAGAAAGGAAACCATATGAGCCAAGGAGAATAGAGTGTGGTTTACCCAGAATTTCTTTTGAATATGGTAAATCACTCAGTATATATGTGAAAGAGAGAAGAATACTGGCTTGGCTTGGACTCAGGAAGACCTACGTTCAAATTCTGCCTCTCATATTAGCTGTGTGAGCCTAGGCTAGACAAGTAACCTCTACTTACCTCAGGCAGCTAGCTCCCTAGGACTTAACTGTTATTAGTGGAATGAGTTTCCATCCTGGAAAGGCATTGTCGGAAGAGTGTTGGAGTCTGATTGTCAGGATTTAAATATCACCTTTGGCATTTAATCTCCTTTAGCCTGTTTCCTCATTTGTTTCACTTAGGTTTCCTACCTCACAAAGTTGTTGAGAGGAACGAAAACTCAATACAGTGTTATTATTATTTTACACATATAACTCTAAGGACACAAAAAGTCCATAATAGGAGGAATCTTTAGCTCATCATTTTTGTGGAGTCGGAAGTATGACTGTGGATGGATGGTCAGCTAATTCTTATCTTTGCCTAAGCAAAGGAGAGAAGTCAGAATAGAGAACATAGATTCTCTTGCAGCAAGGGAAGGAAAAGTCTATTACTGCTCGATGTTTTCTAAGGGTGAATTTAAGAATGTTTTCAATATTCCATCAATAGGAAAGTTACTTTTTTTCCCATCTCAAAACCAAAGTCAATGATGACCACAGAAATATATGTGTGATCGGAGTTGGCACTTATTAGCAAGCAGCTACAATGCCAGAAAGAAGGCCATGGATTTCCATGGGAGTTAGTGGTTTTGATTTATGTTTTTAATTTCTCAGAGGCAGGTGCTGGGTATTTTCCCCTTAAAACAGATGTTGTCATAGAAAGAATATTCTTTGCTCATTGTCACTTTTAAAGGGCCATGGGTCGGACTAAGTAACCAGCCAAGTGAATAATGATCTTAAAATTCAGAAACCCAGTACACTTTGAGAATGTGAACAACTATGCATTTCAACAAAGTGCAGGTTAGCAAAGAGCAAGAGCCTTCCCTTCTTTCTCTTTCTACTGAGGTCTCTGGCAACTGAGTTGGGTCATTTATATCAGGCCATGACCTTACTGCTCATCAGAAACTGTTGGACATAACTAATGAATCAAAGTACTTGGTACTGACATACCAAGAAAAAATATATGCTATCTACTTCCACACAAGTGACTAGGATTAAACAAAATAAACATAGTAAACAGAAATTTTTACCATCTGAAAGGTATAAACAAGCTACAAAACTAAAATGTTACCAATAGGTTAATAAGATTACATATGTAATTACCTTATTTTTTAAAAATTGACTGTTTTGCTATAAAGAACCTGGGTGGCTCAGTGGATAGATAGAGAGCTGGACCTGGAGTCAAATCTGACCTTAGACACTTATTAGCTGTATGACTCTGGGCAAGTCACTTAACCTCTGTATGTCTTAATCCACTGGAGAAAAAATGGCACACCACTCCAGTATCCCTGCCAAAAAAAAACCCATGGACTGTCCATGGGGTTAGGAAGAGTTGGACATGACTGAACAACTGAAAAATAACAACAAAATGTGCTGCAGTAACTATTCATGATACTTTCTCCTTGGCATCAGTGATTATCATGCTTCGATTTCGATATAAAGCTGTTTAGCTAAATGGCATTAGTAAATATTACTGTTAACTTCTTCCCTTTATCACATAGGGTAATAGGACAAAGGAATGGAAAAGACCATAGAGTTATCAAGTCCAGCCTCTTCCTTTTCCAACTGAGGAAACTGAGGCACAGAACAGTTAAATGACTTGCCCCCAGGTCATACAGGTAATAAGAAGACAAGATGAAATTCAAGTTCAGGCCTAATCCAGGACTCTTATCACTATACTACACTGCCTGTCATGAAATTAAGTAATGTGTCCAGTACAGGCTCATAGCACTTTATATGGGAATGTTGCTTCTGATCAGTTGTTATGTCAAATCAATTTTTAAATTAACTACTCATAGCAGCTTATTATTTAAAATAATGATGAAGTATCCCTTTGTAAAGGTAAGAGAAATAGTATAATATAATGGGGGGAAGGGTTAGGATCAAAGTCAGAGGAAGTGGGTTCATTCCTGGTTTTGCTGCTATCTTCCTCCGTGTGTTTAGATAAGTCACTCTTTCTATGTCTCAGTTTCTTCATCTGTACAAAGAGAAGGTTGCACTATAATCATGGATTATTTTTTTTTGCTGGGCAGTCGGGGTTAAGTGACTTGCCCAGTGTCACACAGCTAGTAAGTATTAAGTGTCTGAGGCTGGATTTGAACTCAGGTCTTCTTGAATCCAGGGCTGGTGCTCTATCCAATGTACCACCTAGCTGCCCCGAATCATGCATTCTTAACCTGAAATCTATGAACCTGATTTAAAAAAAATATTTCTATGATTTTATGTCACTATAATTCATTTCCATGGTAATACTATGTGTCTTATTTTATGCATTTAAAAAACATATTTTGGAAAAGGGTCCATCCATTGGATGCCAAAGGGATATGTGACACACACAAAAGAGCTAAGATGCCCTTGACTGAACCATCTCCAAGGTCTCTTTCAATTCTAAATCCTCTGGTATAATATTTCTTCACTGGAGAAACCATTTTTTCTGGGGGGTAAGGGGGAGCTGGGCAATGAGAGTTAAGTGACTCACCCAGGGTCACACAGCTAGTAACTGCCAAGTGTCTGAGGCTGGATTTGAACTCAGGTCCTTCTGAGTCCAGGGCCAGTACTTTATCCAATGTGCCACCTAGCTACCCCCAAACCATTAGATTTTTGCATTTTGAGTTGTATAATGAGGCCCCTTGGTAATGGCTGCTAAATGGACTGTCAGTTTAGCCTTGATACCCTAGATAAATCACTTCATCACTGAAGGCACAAGTTATATTCCATTCCTGTGATTAAAAAAAAACACTTTTGCTCAAAGTTAAAGACAAGTATAACACTTAGATGAAATATCAAAGAAGACTTGTGCAATAAACACAGAGACAGCCCAAAATTAACTATTTTTGTACATCATTTTGAAGGGCGCCAAGTTCATAATGACAATTTGACCTAAAAAAAAAAAAAGCCCCACTATCTGTTCTTTCCATTGGACCCTTGGATATAGTCCTACTGTGGTGATTCTCTCTTTCTTGATTTTTATGGTGTCAACTACTTTTTATTTCAAATAACCATGGAAACTGTAGGTATACAGTGAGAAGCATCTGTGGGGAAAAGAAAAGAAATACTTCTGTCCACAAGTATATTTAAATCCATGAGCTTAAAATAACTCAATTATTTGAAATCTAGTAAACCATTAAGAAGTCAGTCTTTCCAAATGTCTCACCAGTTTCTAGGGCTCTGGGAACGTGGCAAGGTTTGGAGATTACTCAAGACTCATCCCCACTGGTATCTCAGATTATGCTTACGCAGAGATCCAGACTGTTTTCATTAATAATGAGTTTCATGGCACCTGTCCTTGAAAATTCAGCTGCTTTTTAAGAGTTTTGACAAGAGGTCATGTCATTTGAAGGCAAAAACCAAGAATGTTACCTTCTTATTCCTATTGTTAGGTTTGCCAATTTGTTTAGAGATGACTTGCATGTTCTGTGTGTTTAAAAACAACCACCACCATGCTGGAAATTTAAAACAAAAACAAAAAACAACCTAACAATGGCTCGGTTTTAAAGGGCAGGAGCTACCTCCTTGTCTACTGCACAACGTGTGTCCTTCATGAATTAGGCATGAGGGAGGTGGTGTGTTTTTGTTTACACAGGCTTTCTGGATATTCATTAAATCTGTTCTAGGAACTTGCTCTTTTTTCCCCCCCTTTTCCTTTCTGTTGCCCTGAAGCACTAGGCATTAGGAGGCTTTAATTGCAGGTGGAGGAGCCACTGTGAGACCTTTCCTAACGCTGGCACCTGGTGCAGAATGATACAGTCCTAGCATTCCCCTCCAGCAGGGTCCCCCAGTACATCTGCCAGTGTCTGTCATTATCTAAAGCTTTCTTGTCAAAACTGCGCATCCCCTTTAAGCCCGTGTTCCAGTAAGGGACCCTTGTCAGTTTTGCTGGCACCTGCAGACTACAGCACACCTGGCATTTAAATGGCACCGGAATGTGTTGTGATTGTTTTCCCTCTTTAATGAACCCACCGGAGGGACATTTAGCTTTTATCCAGTAGCCTGTTACCCAGCTACTCACATTTGCGCTGTTTGGGAGGAGAGTCAGAAACTCTGTTGTGTTGTTATACTAATCCATCTGCCAGAAGTCTTATAACCAAATCTGCAGGACTCCCAAAGGAGGCGTTTGCACTGGTAATTTAAGCTAATGATTTCTAAACATATTTAGTCAGTTTTATGAAGACCTCATTAGAATGTGACTGTTTATTAAAAATCCAAATGAGGTCTCACAGTCATTTAGGAAAATTATTGTTGAATTGCTCTGAACAGTTCCTATAACAGGTGATGAAGTGTTTTGAAGCTAGCAGAAATAGGGGCCAGGGACAGAAGGGAGAGGTACTTTGTCTCCCTTAAAATGGGGGAATCCAAAAATATACTTTTAAGAATGTGATCCTAGTCCCAATGGGGTTGGACTAAGCCTGTTGTTATTTTCAGGATGTTGCCATAAAGAGAATAACAAAAGGAAGAAGGAAAACTTTTAAATGATAAGCAGCAGAAATATATAGTTCCAGAATCAGCTCTTCAAACCACAGCCTAGAAAACAAGATTAAGGCTCTGAGTGCTTCTGAAATATACTACGGTCAACAACAACAACAAAAAAAAACATTTGCTTTTCCCAAATAACCTACTAATGTAGGAGTGTTGAGAGGAGTAGCAAAGAGGTGTTATTTTCCATTTTCATGTTTATAAACTGGAAATTGTGATAAATTACACATTTTTATAATGCTTAATATCAAGAATGTCTTGGGGAAATGGCCTAATATATGGTGCAGTACGATTAACAGCTGACAAATTAACATCTCATTGCAAATTCTCAGGTGCTGCTGTTAAGGCATCAATGGTGTATTTGAAAGGGTGAGGTAAATTATTTTTGCAGCAATTAGCAGAAAATATCCTTCCTTGAACAATCATTGCTATCTTTACCTAGATTTTCACAAACCAGATTTTACTATTGGTGTTCTATGACCTGAGTTAATTATCACATACAACCTCCTATTAATGACTCACATCATTTAGAGACAATTCATTTTCATACTAAGGCATCCTCCACAACTTGATAGGATTTGTTTGTCATTTTGAACTGTGTTGTTTGAGATGAATGGCTAAATTGTGAAAATATAAATTGTGTTGGTTCAATATCCTTTGGAAGTCATTAACATCCAAGAATACACCGAATTCTCATAAGGCAGGATTACCAATTGTTTCTAGCAATAACGACATTGTTGGAGACGAGAATCTTGGCATTAACATGGAGCTATAGGAAAAATGGATGTGACCACTGTTATTGTAATTTTGTGACAATTCCTTCTCAGTTTTCACCACTTGGGTCCAAAGTGTATATGAAACCCAATTCTCAGTTCAATATCCAGAAGACCATGTCCTCCTAGGCACAACAATGTTTTCCTTCCTCTCGGGGGTACACTGGGGCAGCTAGGTGGTGCAACAGATAGAGCATTGGCTCTGGAGCCAGGAGGACCTGAGTTCAAATCTCACCTTAGACACTTACTAG
This sequence comes from Dromiciops gliroides, assembly GCF_019393635.1. Lineage (NCBI taxonomy): Eukaryota > Metazoa > Chordata > Mammalia > Microbiotheria > Microbiotheriidae > Dromiciops > Dromiciops gliroides. Next base: position 224,913,833 of record NC_057861.1, on the reverse strand, counting down.
TTGTGTGACCCTGGGCAAGTCATTTAACCCCAATTATCTCAAACATCCAGGACCATCTCCAGTCATCCTGATGTATATCTTGCCATTGGACCCAGATGGCTCTGGAGGAGAGAGTGAGGTTGGTGACCTTGCACAGCCCTCACTTAAATCCCATTCAGTGCAAGTCATGACATTGCCTCCCCAATGTTTTTGGTGCTGTTGTTTTTCGATTTTGAGGTTTTTCCTCATTGCACTGATTCTTCTCTTATAACATTACTAATGCAGAAATATGTTTAATGTTATTATATACGTGTGTGTGTGTGTATCAGATTATCTGCTGTCTAGGGGAGGGGAGAGGGAGGGGAGGGGAGGCAGGGAGAAAAATCTGAAATTGGAAAGCTTGTATAAACAAATGTTGAGAACCATCATTACATGTAACTGGAAAAAAATTTTATCAGAAAAAAAGAATGAAGGACAAACAACAACAACAGGGACCCACTCCAAACTCTCTAGACTTCTTCCACCAAGTCAAGCAGCCTCCTCACTTTGGAAATGCTCTCTGCCCCTGGCCTTCTCACATTAGGAGTACATTCTGCCTCTTTGTCCCCTTCCACTGATTGGGTGGTTCTTCCTAGAATCTCCATTTTAAGGAAATCACCCAAGCCAGCCTTACCTTCATTCCAGGACTCCACCCCTAACTCTTCAAACTTTCTCTAGCATGTCCCTGCAAGTACCACTCTCACCAGCCCCATTTCAGCTTGTTTTATGTGTGTTTTTTTCACACTCCCCATTAGAATTTAAGCTTTTTGATACAGGAGCTATCTTTCCTTTTGCTGGTATTCAGGAAGACAGTAAGTGCTTAATAAATGCTTCTTGACATGACTTGAGAAGGATGTGAAAGACTCAGTCCTCCAAAGAGTTTTTCTATAGCAACAAGGACTATATTTTACAATCTTTACCAAAGCAGCCAGACATTCCACCAAAGGCACTTCCCTAGCTGACTCATAAGGGATATAAGAGAGAGACCAATTGTTTCTATAAACACGACCACACTTTGGTGTTAGTGCCAGGATATTCCCACACTTGGGGCTATAACAATGCTGTAGAAATATATTTCTAAAATCCTATGCCCATGGATCCATAGTTACAAAGATTTGCGAACACAAAGTGGTCAGTTTTTCTTCATCTCCATAGGAACCAGAAAGCAGGACTTTTGCTTAGAATGGTCTACACTAGCTCTGCTCTTGGGTTGTACACTCACCTCAGTGAGGGGCTGTTTCTTCATCTATGAAATATCTAAGGTTTCTTTCAACTGTCAAATTCATATGTTTCTGTTTGTTCTTTGGCTTTTTAAAGAAATCTGTTGCATCTAGTTTGAATAAAATAACTAATATTAGTGAAGATTTAGAATTTGAAGAGAACTTTCAGAACATTGAGTCCAACTCCCCTCATACAGATGAGGAATACAAGGCTAAGGTGATGAATTAAGTGACCAATCAACAAACATCTTCAAAAATAGGGTTAATGAGACATGTTACATGTTGACTAGGTTATAGTAAGCATCAAATCATAGGCATTTTAACCTAAAGGGACCTTAGAATAGATGTGCAATCAAGCTAATTAATACAAGATAATATTTGTAAACCATTTAGCATATTGCCTGGCACATGGAGTAGGCATTATATAAATGATTGTTGACCCTTCCACTTCCCGTCCCAAGGTCACACAGTTATTAAGGAGTACAGCCTAAGTTCAAATTAAGTTATCTGACTCCAAATCCAGTGCTCTTTCAGCAATACAAGGCTGTAGATAAAGGGCTTCATTAATTCTTTTTTTTTGAGGAGGCAGTTGGGGTTAAGTGACTTGCCCAGGGTCACACAGCTAGTAAGTGTTAACTGTCTGAAGTCAGATTTGAACTCGGGTCCTCCTGACTCCAGGGCTGGTGCTCTATCCACTGTGACACCTAGCTGCCCCTCATTAATTTTTTTTTTGGCAGGGCAATGAGGGTTAAGTGACTTGCCCAGGGTCACACAGCTAGTAAGTGTCAAGTGTCTGAGGCTGGATTTGAACTCAGGAACTCGTGAATCCAGGGCCGGTGCTTTATCCACTGCGCCACCTAGCCGCCCCTCCCTCATTAATTCTTAAAAGCTATATAACTATACCTGTTATTGTCACAAGAATACACCAAGGATCTCTGGTTTCCCTCAGGTAGATTTAAACTAAACTGTATAGCCTAGTAGACAAGCACTAAGGACTTGCCTGAGGCACTTGGTTTAAGTGACTTGCCAAAAGTCACATAGCCAGTCAACTTCGGGGGTGAAATTTAAACCCAGGCTTTCCTGCTTTTAAGGCTCAGTTCCCTGTCTATACCATTCTGCCTCTTGTGATGGACAGAGAATATTTGTCTCTACTTTCTCCGTGAAATTTGACCCTAAAATCCTAATAGGGATGAATTTTCAGTAGGGTTTATGGAATCAGTCACATCTTTTCTTAGACCCACCTGCTACTTTCCTGGGTTGACAGACTTCCCCCATCATTGTTAAACCATCATTGTTAAAATCCTTAATACTTGAGAAGCTTCCCTAATTCCCTCTTATTGTTTCTTTGCCTGTTTTGCACAAAGTCATTGAGAAGATTATTGGGTGGATATTGAGAGGAGCTTCCTTTGGAGTGCATATGACAGAAGTGAAAGATAAGGTGTACTCCTAACCCCCATCCCTATACTTTTGGATTTGCAGCTCCTTTATAATTTCAAAGCTCATTCTGATTAAAGATAAAGTACACAGAGGACTTAAGTATAATTATGAAGAAAACTATGATAAGCACAAACTTATACATACACATATACATATAGATATATACATATAGATATATATACACTATAGATAAATGAAATCATGGGTTTCCCATTTTCTTTAATTCTGTAAATGTAGACCCTTTGATATGCACATTCTCCCTCCCCTCCCCCTCTCTTCCTTCCTCTCCTTTCCTCTGTCCCCCCTTTCTCCTCTCCCTTGGTCTCCCTCTCCCATCTCTCTTCTCTCTCTTTCCTTCTCCCTCTCTCTCCTTTTCCCTTCTTTCTTCTCTACTTTTTCCTCCCCCTTTCCCTTCCCCCTCTCTCTAGTTAACTTATCCAATTCATTCTTTTTTTTTTAAGGCTTTATTTTCTTCAGTAAGCTTTTGCACCTCCTTTTCAATTTGGCCAATTTTACTTTTGAATGAGTTGGTTTCTTCAGTGGATTTTTCATCCCCATTTGGCCAGTTGTATTTTTTAAGAAATTGTTTTCTTCAGTCAATTTTTGTGCTTCCTTTTCTAAGATGTTGACTTTTTTTTTCATAATTTTCTTGTGTAACTCTCATTTCTCTCATTTCTTCTTCTACCTCTCTTATTTTATTTTTAAAATCCTTTTTGAGCTTTTCCATGAAGGCTTTTTTGTCTTGAGACCAATTCATCTTTCCCCTTGATGCTTCACATATAGGCATTTCAACAGTGTTATCCTCATCTGAGTTTGTGTTTTGGTCTTCTGTCGCCATAGCTCTCTATGGTAAGGGATCCTTTTCTGTTTCTTACTCATATTTTTATCCATTTTATTACTTTTTTTGGTGGGGCGATGAGAGTTAAGTGACTTGTCCAAGGTCACACAGCTAGTAAGTGTCAAGTGTTTGAGGCCGGATTTGAACTCAGGTCCTCCTGAATCCAGGGCCGATGCTCTATTCACTGTGCCACCTAGCTGTCCCTATTTTATGACTTTTAAACTTGAAGTCTGCTCTTGGGGCACAGGGGCCACTGTTGCAAGGTTCTTGTGCTGGGTGATAAGGGCCTGATCACTGACTTTCTGCCCAGGCTTCTGGGGCTTGAGGATTCCTCACTGCCCTAGGCCTGCTCCCTGCACTGGGATGGCTTGGCCTAGTTGTGCCTATCCTGTAGGTGGTTCTCTACCTGGCATTTTGCCCCCTCAGCTGGGGCTGGCAGGTCTTACAACTGGCTTGCTGCACCACCAGCCTGCTGAGCCAGGACCAAGGGGGCCTCAGCTGCTGATCTGTGCTGTGGCCAAGAGCCTCCTGCTGTCTTTCCCAGATGCCCTCCACACTGAGCTGAGCTGTGCTGCACTCACTCCCCTTTCACCCAAGTGAGACAGACCTTTCCTCAAGTCTTCTAAATTATCTCAAGTTGGAAAATTGTGTCTCTCTGTCCTTTTGTAGGTGCTCCAGAATCCGCTTAGAGGCTTGATTTAATATTGCTTTTGAGTGAAACTCGGGAGAGCTCAGGCAACATCCTGGGTTCTGTCTGCCATCTTGGCTCTGTCCCTGACTATAGGGTCCTGATTCATTCTTTAGCATTTATTTTACAAGTCCCCTTTTTAATGGCATTTTGGCTCTAATCTATGTGAATTGTAAATTAGGATTTCTGAAAAAATTCTGCACTGGTTATATAAGTTATCCCAGGCTTTAAAACCAGCCATCTCTGGTATTGTCATAGGAGAAGGATATTGCAGGATCAAAGCAAATTTGAAAGTCTCAATAAGAAAGTGTGTCTCTCAGAATACACTCTCCTGGGTTGTGCAGCTTCTCTGCTCAGTGTGCAGATCAGCTCTTTAGCATTCTCCTGCCGAACCAGGAAGCTGAGTGAGCCCCTGTGTCTCTCTTCATGGCCACCACTTCAAGCTTGTCACTTGCCTGCAGCGAAACACTCTTGCTGCTTTTTAAACAATGAAGCTGTCCCAGGCAAGCCCCTCATTATCATCCATTTCTGTGCCTGCTACATTATTCACTGCATTCACTAGCCTGAGCTGGGACTCCCCTGTTGGTTCTCTTTGCTTTCTTTAACTTGTACCCTGTGCAATGGTCTTTCGGGTATATGTAGTTGGTCACCTGCTTTGGAGTTGATAAGGCTTTGGGGAGAGGGAGGGGCAGACCAAAATGTGTGGCAGATGGACAAGTGTACCTTGGGATGAATGTATTATAGACTGAGAGCTTTTATCACACCCCCAATCACATTTTTACCTGCTCATGCAGTGTACATCTGTAGTTTGTTGGCACTGTAATCAGATGCAATATGTGATGGTCTCAAAGCTGCAATAGTCCTCTATTTTTCTTCTGCCTGTATGGACATTTGAAAATATTTTTCTCCACCTCTTAAATTGTAGGTATGTGCTGTCCTTTAATAATTACTGTATGAAAATTAGCTGTGCCCCTTGTTGCAAGCCAACTTTACTCTCTTCCTTTCCTAACCTGCTAGCCTCAGTTCTCTGCTGTCCGTTACCCTAAAGGCTGAGGTTAGACAGCTGAACAGATGGGCATAGATCAGTGGTTCTTAATCTGGGATCCATGGACTTATTTTTTTTTATATTTTGATAACTGCATTTCAATATAGCTGGTTTCACCAGACTGCTAGTGTGGTCCGTGACACTAAGAAGGTTAAGAATTGCTGGCATCGTTTCTTGGTAAGACTCGGGAAGGGCCAAACTAGTAAACATAAACTACTCAATAGATTTATGGTTTCTCTATAAATCCATCCAGGAATGAAAGAAGAAATCTGGTATCTTGGTGCCTTAATTAAAGGAGAAATTAAAGAACTATTATAATAATAATTGCAGCAGGGGGCAGCTAGGTGGCACAGTGGATAAAGCACAGGCCTTGAATTCAGGAGGACCTGCGTTCAAATCCAGCCTCAGACACCTGACACTAGCTGTGTGACCCTGGGCAAGTCACTTAACCCTCATTGTCCCACCCCAAAAAATAATAATAATGATTGCAGCAGTTGAAGGAACCCTAGCTTGACATTCAAGAGATCTGGATTCTAGGTCTATCTCTGTTACTAATTTCATATGTGAATCTTAGACTACATTAGAATCACAGAGGGGGCAGCTAGGTGGCGCAGTGGATAAAGCACTGGCCTTGGATTCAGGAGGACCTGAGTTCAAATCCAGTCTCAGACACTTGACACTTACTAGCTGTGTGACCTTGGGCAAGTCACTTAACCCTCATTGCCCCACAAAAAAAAAAAATTAAAAAAAAAAAAAAAAAAAAAAGAATCACAGAATGTTAGAACTAGAAGGGTTGACTTTAAATATCAAATCTACCTCCCTCCCCCTCATTTTTACAGATAAGTAAATTAAGGCCTGAGGAGTTGAGATGCCTTGTACACAATAGACATTTAACCTTCTTAACTTCTGTATTCTGTATTCTTTTGAAGACACTACCATTCTTCCAAGTAACACAGGCTAGGAACAATTGAGTTATCTCTCATGCCTTGTGTAATCCCCTTCTTTTCCTTCTCACCAACAACAACTTAATGGAAAGTGCTTGATTTGGAATGTGAGGATTTGAGTTTGAATCCTCATTTAGCTACTGACTTTTGAGAGCTTAGATAAGTTACTTTTCTCTGAGTTTCCCTTTCCACCCCTATGATGTGAGAGGATTGGACTCTCTAATCTCTAAGGTCCCTTCCAACTTTAAAACGTGAACCTGTGATTAGTTTAGGCTTTCATGGCCACTGTCCTACAAGATGGTGAGCTCTTACTGGCTGATCTCTTGCAGCTCTCCATCCAGATGTCTTCGGGCTTCACATCCTCTCCTATCTATCCTTCCTTCTCCCATGGTACCCAATTCAGAGATTCCACATTGTCCTCTGACTAAAACAAGAGCCCACCATAGCCAGACATTCAAGCACAACTACAACATATATTGCCAGTACTCTTTGTGCATTCTGTGCCTCAGCCAAAAGATAATAATCATAATAATGCTAATAATAATAGTTGGCACTTGTGTAGGACCTACTATGTGCCACACACTACGCTAAGTGCTTTAAAAACGTTATCTAATTTCATTGTCACAACAACCCTGGGAGGGAGGTGCTGTTATTATCCCCATTTTAAGTTGAGGAAACTGAGGCAGACAGAGGTTAAATGACTTGCCCAGAGTGACATGGCTAGGAAGTATCTGAGACTGAAATTGAACTCAGGTCTTCCTCACTTCAGGCCCAGAGCTCTATCACACTGTGCTACCTACCTACCCAAAGGTTTGCCCTCCCCTCGCTCTGTGCATTTACCATCTCTTCTACCCAGAATAGACTCTTCTCTTCCTCTCCTTCTATTGACTCAGTTACTTGAGAGCAGGGACTACCTTTTGCCTTCCTTTGTGACTCCTAATACAGTCCGTAGAACATAGTAGAAGTGCAAGAAATGATTATCATCTGAGTGATTGATTTCCTCAAGGTCCAGTTCAGATTTCACTCTTTTTTTTTTTTTTTTTTTTTTTTTGGCGGGGCAATGAAGGTTAAGTGACTTGCCCAGGGTCACATAGCCAGTAAGTGTCAAGTGTCTAGGGCCGGATTTGAACATTTGAACTCAAGTCCTCCTGAATCCAGGGCCGGTGCTCTATCCACTGTGCCACCTAGCTGCCCCCTCACTTACTCTTAATATATGTATAAATTTATTGGCATGTTGTCTCTTCACCGTTAGACTATAAGCTCCATGAGGTCAGAGACTGTCTTTTGCCTTTTTTTCTATCCCTAGCACTTAGCACAGTGTGTGGCACGTCATAGGTGCTTAATAAGTATTTATTGATTGAGTGAACAATCTTATGTAGCCTGAAGTAGATGAGGTGCAGCTCCTTGAATAGCTCTTGGTACCCTGTTGGACTAGAGATGTGAAGATGAAAACAATGGTCTCTTCCCTCAAAGAGCTTACAAGCCAGCAGAAGGCTGATGACAAAGATAATAGCTAGCATGTGTAGAGCACTTTAAGGTTAGCATGTACATGTTATCTCACAGGCTTGTGGTAGGCATCAAATGAGATAATATATATAAGAGGTTTTGCAAACCCTAAAGTGCTATATAAATGCTAATTATTATTACTATTGCTATAATAATCATTATTGTTACTATACCACTAGTAATTTCAAAGTTCCTTGGAGTCAGAGACAATTATTTTTCAACTTTTTATTTTTCATAATGAGTTATTAAGCACCAACTATGTACGTACCACACACTATGCTGAGCACTGGGTATATAAAAGGAGACAGACAATCCCTGACCTCAGAGAGCTTATAATTGAATAGGGGAAACAACATGCAAACAAATATATATAAAGATATATACAGAATGAACAGGAAGTAATTAACAGAAGAAAGGCACAGGCTGATCAAGACAGAGTCTGGACTTGAGGTGGAAGGACAGCAGTCTTTCTTACTTTGGAGAATTTGTACAGGGCTTTTTAATTACTCTAGGCTCCTCCCCAAAGTACAGATCCATGTTCTTAACAATATTCTTCCACGTAATGCTTTGAATTATGAAATGCTACATTTTCTGAAGAATTAAAGTCCCAAATGACTAGAAAAAGGACCTTGTCAGCTATGGACTAGTCAAACATGATGTTTCCCATATTGGTATTCCCCATAGAGAATACTCCATCTTCTGCTTCCACACCTTGGAATGGCTGCAAAACATCATGCTAACGCCTGCAAAACATTACCAATAATGAATCTTGAAGGGGAAATGGCATAAAAAGTTTCCTCAGGGAGATCTATGATCAAAAAAACAAAGTTTACCATTGATGCCCACACAGTGCCAAGAGATTCCTTTTTTGCCCTGTGGAGGATTTATGGGAGTATATGAGGAGAGTTGCATGGGATGGGAAGAAAGGGATGGGCTATAATTCTCATCCCTCGAGGGTGTAATGATTCCAGTAGCCTCCCTCATAAATGAAGAAGCCCTAGGAAAGCTCAAAAACTCAGCACCCTGTCTGAGTAAACCTGCAATAACAGCCCACATCCCCCTCTTTTTTACCTACAGGAAGTTTAAATATCAACTAGCCACCAGTTCCCCAAAAGAGTCCCCTCGCCTGACTAGCATGGATCAGCAATGGTCTCTTTGGATCCATTGCATGGTCCTGCCAGACCCAGATAGAAACCCTATTATTAAAAAAAACCCACCAGACTCTACTCATTTGGAAGAAGGTGCCTCATTCCCTTTGGGTCCCAAAGGACACCTAACTCCATCCAGGATCCCAGTGGTCTGCCCTGTGTCCATTCCTCCTGACTGCCCCTTCATTTTCTGAGTATCTTCAATAAGGCTGTCTTACATTTACTGTCTTGTTATGTTCTTTGGGTTTCCTTTTATGGGACTTGGATATTCTGAATCTTCCTACATCTAAATGACAACAGAGAGAATGACCTCAATGACCCTTTCTAGCTTCTATATTCTATTAGATGATATTGAAGGTAAGTCATTTTGCTCTCTGGGATCACAGAAAACCAAAAGTCACCTAGAAAAAGGTTCTGGCTCAGAGTTTCTTCTTTGAAAGTGACTGTCATATGTTTTATTGTCCAGCAAGCCAAAAGAGGGATAAAGACTTACCCCATAAGTAATTGGACCAGGTTCCTGGCAGTTAGAATAGGGAACAGCCCAACACCCTTATACATAGTGAGTTCCAACCTTAATATCAGACTCTCTGCCATCTGTCAAGGGCGCACATAGGTAAATCAACTCCGGGCACCAGGTTTTTAAGTTTAGAAACTGCCAGAATAAAGGGATCTTGGTCAGAGAAAGCCTGTCTGAAAACTGAGGAAGGTGGTGCTAGAATAGGAGAATAGTGGTGGGGGGAGGTTCAGTGAAGAGGTGGTGACTGCAAAGGAGAGCATAGTAAGTGATTTAAAAAGTGGACTACAGAGGAAGTTCATTGGATGATTTTCCAATAGTTAATAGAAAGGAGCTATAAAAGAGTTATGACAGACAATTGGGACCAGGCCTTCCTGCTGGGAAGGAATATAAGAACTAAGGAAAAAAAGAAAACTCCCTATCCCGAGGGTCTTTATCTTTACTCCTGTAAATTCTTGGCTTTCTAATCTGACACAAACAGAAATCTCCTGTATGGATAACCCTTTGTTTTTCAAGATAAAAGGCAATGCAGATGATTTATCTCCCAGAGAGACATTTGGTTTCTTTTTTCTGATTTTGTGGCTGAGAGTACAGATTTGGCAGTGGATTGGCAGGAAGTGAAGGGTCTATTCCTTTTTTTTTTTCTTTTTCTGGCAGCTTAGTATAGTAGGAAGCTAGGCTGAAGTCTCAGCCCCACTAGTTACTAAGTGATGACTTTGGGGAGGCCACTTAGCTTCTCTGGGGTTCAGGGATAATAATACCTTGCCTGGTCACTTCACAGGGTTATTGTGAAGATTAATTGACTCCACAATCAGGAAGACCAAGTTTCAAGTTCTACCTCTGACAGATACTGGCCTTGTGACCAAGAGCAAATCACTTAACTTCAGTATGCCTCAGTTTCCTTATTGGAAAATGGAGCTAATGATAGCACCTACCTCTCAAGGCTTTTGTGAGGATAAAATGAAATAATAATTGTAAAGAACTTAAACACAGTGTCTGTCACACAGTAAGCACTACATAAAGGGTTTATTATTATTATTATTATTATTATTATTATTATTATTAGCTACTACTTAACCCTCCAGTACCCCTAGCAATTCTCTGACTATAAATTACAGAGGAAATGTCTGACTATATTGATAAAGTTCTTCACCTATGAAATCATAGGTTTAGCAAAAAAAAAAATTAAAGGTATTTTGGAAACTACAAAACACTATATAAATTATGATGTGGTATTATTAATAAAATCTCCTTTTAGGAAGTAATTTATTCAGTAGATAGAGAAGACCTCAGCAAATCCATAAATATGCTCATATCATTATGATTTCCCAAGGTTTTTTTTAGTGTCTCTTTTTAGTTACCCATATGACAACCCAATGTAGAATATTACTATCATTATCTTTATTTCATGGGTGAAGAAGCTGAGACCCAGAAGGCCTACATGTTTTTTGTTTGAGTAACAGAAGGAGAGCCAGGCTCAACTCAACCCCACCATACATTGTTACTTAGCCTGAAAAATCATTTGCTTCTGACCAAGTGGTTCAGAAAACAATGCCTGAAAGGAGTACTATGTCAGTAACTAAAGTTAGGTCTCATGAGCTTCCTACTCGAGATTTTGACCAGGGAACATGAAATGTGCAAAACAAAAGAGAATTAGGTTTCATTCCACCTAGTTTCCTGTTTTCTGAAACTCCATATTTCTCAGTCATTCAACATACCTAGGTTTTGCTTTCCAAGGTAGATTCTAGAACTCAAAAGTCCTACGAAAAGCAAACATATACTCATCCACCTAGGATAACATAGGGGATCTACTGCCAGAATGTCTATGTAAATACATATGAATATAGAGCTAAATAATGCAGAGAATCAAACCAGAAACTATCTTTAAGGTATGCCCAAAGATAATCTGGAGCTGGACAAATCAGAGCAATTGTCCCTAGCTCTGAAGTGGACACTTACAATGACTGAAGGAGCAACCAGTTTGACTCTTCAAATGCCCACAAAAATGTTGTGAGATAATTATTTTAAAATAGATTTTTGAAGTCATTTTTATAACCTAGCTTTCCCCTATAACCTTTTCCCTCCCCCACCTAGAGAGCTGCTCCTAATAACAAAAATGTTTTTGAAAAAGGAATACAAAAGGCATGGCAAAACTTATCATATCTTTTTCAAAAGATCTGACATTATATACAATGTTTTATATATGTGAACCCCCAACCTCTGCAAAAGAATAATGGAAGATATCTTCTTGTCTTTCTTCTTTGTAAACAAGCTTATTCTTTATATTTTTCAGCATTCAGTTTCCATTATTTGTGGTGGTTGGTTTATTTTGTACTGTAGCTTATAGCTAAATTGAAGCTATTATTTCATTTAGTTCTTTACTAAATACTCTGGAGTTTTCAAAGTAAATCACATGTCATTAGCAAAGAGAGTTTGTTTTATTTTCTCCTTACCTGTCTTTATTATGCTTTTAATTCTTTTATCTTCTAGAACTATATCAAATAATAGCAAGGACAAGGGCCATTCTTGCTTTACTCTTGTATTTAATTGGAAAGCGTTTAGTGTTTTGCTGATTCACATAATGCTTATTTTTGTCTTTATATAAATACTTTTTATCATTTTTACAAAGATTTTTCTGTGTCTATATTGGCTAGTCTCAGTCTGTACTTCTCACTTTTACATATATCCTTGGGCTATCTGTTTCCCTTTTTTAGAATCTCTGCTACTCTTCTCTTACAACACTTTCCTTGATGATTATTTTAACTAGATTTCACCTGCCTGATTAAGCTCCAATTCAGTACCCCTTCAGAGATTCCTCTGAGTATAGCTCCAAAGTTAAAGGTCTCCCTCAAGATAACCTTGTAGTATGAGTTGCAGTCCAAATAGTTTAAAAGATATGAGGCAGAGGCAGGGATATCCTAGAACTACAGAGCACACAAACTTTCTAGAATCTCTCTGAAGTCTTTCATTCCATAAATATTTCTCAGACACCTACTATGTACTGTGCTGGACACTCTAAAAGATACAAAGAAGTAAATATAGCCCTTATCACTGAAAAACTTACAAGAATGACAGGGAAACAAATAACTTTAATACAGGATTGAATGCAATAAATGCTCTGAGAGAAGTATTGTGATAATGCACTGGGAGTTTAGAGAAGAAAGAGATCACTTCCAACTAGTTGAATTTAGGAAACCTTCATGGAGGATCTCAATAGAGTGGGAAAGGAGGAGGGGAGGGAAATGTTGGAATGCTTTCAGACTTGGTCATTCTAATAGGCATTTTCCTTAACTGTTTCTTGTGTCATTTAATTAAAAAGGAAGGTTCTGTGGTCAGAGGTAGTCAATAGGTACTTTGGTGTACATCAGTTTTTTAAAAGATTTGCTAAAAGTTTTTGTCATGTGTCATCAAGTCTACAAATATGACTTATTCATCTCTGGTTTTCATTCTATAATGATCAGCTTCTTACGCTGTTATATTTCTTATACTACACTCTTTGTGTCTATTGCAATGGAAAGAATGTTAGATTTAGATTTGTTGGATATGGGTTTAAGTGTCACCTTTAACACATTATTGGGGTGACCATTGGCAATTCTCTTAACTTTTCTGGGACTCAGTTTCCTTATCTGTAAAATGAGGAAGCCCAAATACTTTGTGTGGCTTCCTGTAGATTTAAGATTCTGATGATCTTATAATAAAACACAAAAGTCACTGACAAAACACCAGAGGCATTAGTAAGACATTTTTCTAAGTCTTCATGTAAGAGGTAGCAATTAATCTAAGTGTTGAAAAATAGTTGAATTTCAATAGGTTTTGGCAGCAGAAGGAACATGCCAAACAATGGGAATGGTACTATCTAGTAAAAGTAATGGAGGCAAAAGAGAACTGGAACTTTGGAGGAATGGTATATAATGTAGGATAAAATGAGAAAAATGATTATTTTCTTATTATATTAATAAGTGATTTTTTATATGGGATGCAAAGATTCTCTGGTTATTAGTAGGTCAGTTATTAGTAGGGTTTTTTCTCTTCCTTGTGAAAGATAGAGCTAATAATGAGATATTCTCCTGAATTTTGGGCAGGACCCCAAACAATTAGGAGAGCTTATTTCTAACTAAAGAGTAAAGAGACTCTAGGTGAATCCAGCCCATTGTTTAACTCTGGTAGGACTGGGTGGAGAATAGGATCTTTTTCTAGATTTCTGGAGGCCAAATGATCCGGGGAAAATGCTGACTTGATCATGTCCCCCAGCCCCTCATTATAATAAGCCTACCTCACATTATAATATTCATTCTCTCATTAATTATTAACCAGTCAGAATTGATTTTCACCCTTAGGGACAGGACACCCCCTTTTCCAAAGGTATTTAAATATTCAGTGACCTCCATGTGAGGTCTTTGGTTTCTAAGAGAATCACTGACCTCAATTTATTGATTATGTGCTTGCCTAATTAATAAATTGATTATTAATTACCCAGAAACTCTGTCCCTCAGGCTTTTTGTTTGTCTTAATACAAAGGAAAATAATGAGAAATACAGCCATAAAAGCATAGTTAGAGGTGAGAAGGGATTTTAGCATTTAACTAGTTCAATTTGCAATCAGAACACGGAGAGACTAGAATGCCAAGTGGTTGGGCATAAAACTAACCAACCACTATTTAATTCCTTCTGAAAATAACCTAAGGACCATGTATTTCAAAATAGTACAAGGGATTCCCTGAATGATAAAACCTGACAGTGGGCACTGAGACATGAGGGAAGTGATTTGATACCCCAGCACCCTGGACAGTACTTTTTTTATAGTGGATAATAGACTCACTCCTATGCCTGACTCTACAATGTATCCCAAAGAAGACCTAGTTCAACTGTCTCATTTTCCAGATAAGGAAATGGAGATCAAGTGAATTGCCTGAGGTCAAGCAGATAGTGTCAGAAGTAGTGCTTGAACCCAGGGCCTCTGACTCCACAACTACTTAATGAATACAATGTGTATTAAATTGTCCCTCGAGTCTTGAAATGGAACACAAACTGATTTTTTTTCCTTTTCAGGGTTTTACAATTTTTTCATAATTTTTTCCAGTAATATAATTGCAGTCACACTACTTTTAAAGAGATAAAGCAATTCTAGAAAGCCCCCAGAGGGCTCTCTGGAATATATACATATTATACATACATTCATATCCGCTGTAGGAGCCCTTTTCTAGATTTTTCACTGAAGTATGTCCTTAAGTCCTCCATACATTCTCTGTGCCATACCACCTCTCTAGGTAGGACAGTATACGTAATAGTGCTCCCTATCCTAGCTTAGATAGATAAATCATGTATTAAGTCCCTATAGTATTCTATGTACTATGTTAAATGCTGGGGACACAAAAACAAGACAACAAGGTTGTTTCTACGTTGATGAAGCTTATTTTCTAATAGGGGAAGACAGCCTATAAAAGAGTAGATTGGAGAATGAAATGGAAACATGATTGAGACTTCTGATAATATGGCGGTTCTGGGAAAGGACTGGGCCAGTCACCAAGAAGGACTCAGGGTAGAGTTATCCTCAATGAGAGAAGGCACAGGGTATAAAGCACCAGCCCTGTATTCAAGAGGGCCTGAGTTCAAATCTGGCCTCAGACACTTGACACTTTCTAGCTGTGTCTGAGCAAGTCACTTAACCTTCATTGCCCAACAAAAAAAAAAAAATGAGGGAAGGCAGCCAATGTAGAGGTACAGCTGACAAGAGAGTGAACCTGGAAGGCAATTAATGAAAAGATCACTGGATTTTAAGTAAGAGGACCTGTGTTCAAATCCTAGCTCTTCTTCATAGTACCTGTGTGACCTTCAAGAAGTCACTTAACCTCTCTAGGACTCAGGGTACTAAACTAAAATACCTCTAAGCTCCCTTCTAGTTCTAGATCATGTGGCCCCTAACAGATATGAGATATAGTGATAATGTACTAAGTAATTAATATAGGCATAGCCCCACATAAATTTTCCTTAATCAAACTTTGTTTGACCAAATCCCACCATAGTCAAATTCCCACTAACATCCCTATAGCTCAGTTTAGTTTGTCCGTATTCCTCACTTGGACTACTTAATCACAGAGACATATGGAGTACTTAATATAAAGCATTCACTTATATGGCCAAGCTCTTGTCAATAGCAATCCCCTTCACAGAGAGACATCAGGAGTTCATTGTTCTACCTAGCTGCTACTAGAAAATAAAAGAAAATAGAAGAGAAACCAAAAAATAAGGCTGGAAAAAAACTCAGCCAAATTTCTGCAAATTCTGTCAGTATCTCATTGGTTGTTCAGCTGGTCCGGTATATTAAAGCAGGGATGTTTGGTCCTTAAACCCCCAAATCTCAACTCTGATCAGTTAATCTTCTTCTTTTACATGTTATTGCACAAGATGTCAGCACTTTTCCATTTCTCTGTTCTTTTGGGAGAGAGCTTGTTCCCTTCCTCTCATGTGGACAGTCTATTTTCTTTACTACTACTACTACTACTACTACTACTAATAATAATAATAATAATTAATAAAAAGAAGAAGAATGGCAATGTTCAATCACATTTGAAAGTCCATCATCTCTAGCTATATCTCAAAGTAATGGTTAGGGAATTTTTGGAAAGAAAAGTTAGCCTCTGTTCCCTTGTAGGATGTCACTATATTCTTTGTTTCATTCATTGAGAAAGAATTTCTTAAGGCCCTATTTGCCAAACATTGCACTAGGTCCTGGGGATACAAAAATAAAAATTAAATGGTCACTGCCTGGAAGAGAGGAGGCAAAGCCAAGATGGTGGAGGAAAGATAGTAAGTGTTCAGAGCTCCTGACACAATTGCTCCAAAAAACTTCAAACAAAGCCATAAAACAATTCCTGGAGCAGCAGAACCCACAAAAGGATGGGCTGAGACCATTTTCCAGCCAAAGACAGCTTAGGAATTTGGCAGGAGGGGGCTGCTGTACCAGGGTGGGAATGGAGCCCAACCCTGCCGTCAGGCCTACACAGATCCAGCCCCAGGCAGTTCATGCCAGAGAAATTTATCCCGAGCCTTCGAATCAGGTGTAGTGCTGTCATCATCTGGAACTAAGCTCATGGTCTGGTTGAGAGGGCTGAGTGGTTGGGTGGAGGGGGGACCACAGGGGTTTCTGCTGGAACTCAGGTGGAATTTGGTTGTTCTACTCCAGCAGGGAAGCAGGAAGAAATCTTGAGTGGCAGCTGCCCCAGTAGGGGAGGGGTGCAGGCTCATCTAAGCTTACAACCAGAGCAAAAAAAAAATGTCCCCTCATTAATTAGCAAGTTGGCCAGGGGTTATTTACAGACCAGAGCATAGGCCAAGTGAGTGAAGAACCTGCTCCTCCTTAAATCATAGCACCTGGGGGAGAGTATTGCACTGGGGGAGGGAAAAGAGGAGAGATATAATGGGGGGGGGAATCTCACATCAAAGAAAGAAGGAGGAAAAGGTTTATGGAGTGGGGGGAGAGATGGGGGAGGAGTGGGGCAGTGAATAAAGAATATTAGGATTGATTGAGGATGATGAGGAGGACTGATGGATGATGATTGATGGTAATGATGGCAAAACATATGGTACTTATTTTGCCAGACTGTTGTGAAAAAAATTCTTTGTCAAGTATAAGGTACTATATAAATGTTATCTACTACTGTTGTTGCAATAATCAACCTCATGGGTTTATTATAAGGAAATCTCTTTAAAGTACTATATAAATATAGTTTACTATTTAAAAAATGATGAGCATGATGCTATCAGAAAGAACTGGAAGGACCTACATGAGCTGATGCAAAGTGAAATGTGTTGTATACAAAATAACAGCAATATTGTGAGATGATCTGCTGTGAATGACTTGGTTATTTCCAGCAATGCAATGATCCAAGACAACTCTGAAGGTCTTATTAAAAATGCAATCCATCTACAGAGAGAAAACTGAGAGTATTTGAATACAGATTGAAGCATAATTTTTTTGTTAGCTTCTTTATTTTAAGTTTTGTTTTCATCTGTTTTCTTTCTCAACCTGGCTAATGCAGAAATGTGATGCATGATTGCTTATGTTTTGTTTATATTGAATTTCTTGAGTTCTTGGGAGGGGGAAGGAAGGAAGAGAATTTGGAAGACAAAGTTTTTAAAAATTGATGTAGGGGCAGCTAGATGGCGCAGTGGATAGAGCACCGGCCCTGGAGTCAGGAGGACCTGAGTTCAAATCTGGCCTCAGACACTTAACACTTACTAGCTGTGTGACCCTGGGCAAGTCACTTAACCCCAATTGCCTCACTAAAAAAAAAAATTGATGTAAAATTTGTATTTTAAATGTAATGTGGAAAATAGGATTCTAAATATGTGAGAAAAAATAGTCACTGCCCTTGCATTCTTTTGGAAATACATCCTTTTATCCACCTTCTTTTTTACTGGCTACCAGCAGTATAATCTCAAGTCCCCTCTATAAATTGGTATGTCATCACTTCTTTTCCAGGCTGTTAGCATGTCATCAAAATAACCCCACTTCATTCAGCTCGGTTATAGTATAAAATCTCAGTAAAGACTAATTTTTAAGCTTTGATGGTCTGTATTTTGTTTTCCCATGAACTGTCTCCCATCTATAACCTTGTTTCTATGAAACTAACTGCCCCCATTTAAATGTCATTTCCCCTACAGTTCCATTTAGATGGAGTTTGCCTGTAGAACAAAACTTCAGCATCCACATGAATATTAGTATCATCTCATTCAATGTAGCATCACTTTTGGAGAATTGATGTTTATTCTAATAATGTTGCCATTGCCCAAAACATTTTTTAGAATTTTTCTTTTGGAATTACTTTCAGAAAATGTAGCATTTTTAAAATAAAAATCCTTATTTGAGGGTAGACTTAAATTTTGGAAATAGTCAAAATTTATTTGGAGCCAGTTCTATTGAATAAGATTGAAACCAAATAGTCTTGAATAAGTGGATTTGTTGGAAACCTGGATAGAAACTCTTCTTGGCAGGAGCCCAGAGTTAACTGTACTTTTTTATTGCATTCAATAGTACAGTTTTATGCCAAAAACAAAGCAGGATTATAGAGTAACAAGGCTGGTTTCTTGTGTGGCTCTTAAAGTGACTCTAACATCACCACCATCAACAACTAACAATTATTAAACACCTACTATTTGCAAGAGCCTATCAATTCCAAAGGAGTTAGTTCATAATTACTTATGGATTGTAATGGGAGGGGGCATGGAGGAGTGGCAATAATGTGGAATGATTGCTTTCTGGTACTTTATGTCCATTTAGCAAAGTAAAGTGCAAGGCAGGAAAGGGAATGGAGGATAAGGAGCCTTACTAGTAGAAAAAATAATGACTGTCCTTCAGAAGGTATGATATTAAAGGAGAGAAAGGGCACGTTATATAAGGTTTATAGTGGCTTTTTCTAGCAGTCGAACCATAAAGGCAGCAGAAAGTTCCTGGCTCAGCAATGGATGATAGGTGAATTTAGATAGTTACTTTCCAAGAAATCTCAGAGGTGTTTCCTGAAGGTGATCCCAAAACCAGATAGCACCAGAGCTTTCTGTGTTCTTGAGTTTAAATGAGGAGTGTTTTGGACCTGATATGATTCTGCTAGAAAATGGAGTTTGGATACAGAATAGCATTGAATAAGGCTGTCTTGGAAGGCTGGTTGGAAACTGCTCTTGGCTAGTGCCCCAGAGTACCAGTGCTTTCTGTAGTGTCTTTCCTCCATGCTATTCAGTATCTCCTTCAAAACCATACTCTTCATGGCCTGTTGATTATTTTAAATAGAACTAGGGTCAATTTCTGCATGCTTTTTTCTCCTAAAAGATGAATCCATTGAAAATTAGCTGATAATTCTGATGCTATTCTCTTCTTTCTTCCATTCTCTCCTTTTAAGGTTATATTTATTATCAAGCACTATAATGCCTCCTCTAACCAAAACCAACCTTTCAATCATTTCAATTGTTCATTTCCTCATGAAATAAATCTATCACCTCACCAGCTTTTTTGCTTTGACAGACCTTTTTGCAGAAACCCACTTGCACTTTCTACCTATCCACTTGCAAGGGATAGTGATGCTGTAAACATTGAGGCTATATTCAAAAGAACTCTAATACTCATCCTCCCAGTTGAGAGAAAGGGGGAAAAATCACAAGATACTATAACCTTTTGTTTTCTTTTCTTCCTGGTCTAAATAACCAGGTGAATGAGATGTTTTGAGATAGAAAAACCTTTCCCCATCTTGGAATCTGTTCCTTTAAGCAGAACCAACACTAGGCCAATTTGGGGGGAGGTAGGTAAAGTTCATCTCTTGTGAGTGGCAAAGATAAAAAGAGCATAAATAGAATAAAGAAAGCACTGAACTTGGAGTCTGGAGACCTGGCTTCTAGTACTAGGTCTATCACTATCTAGGCATGTCCTAGAATCATAGAGTAATAGATCTGGAGTTGGATTAGACCATAGAGGCCATCATCAAATCCAACCATTTCATTCTAGATGAGGAAACTGAGGTCCATAAAAGTTAAGTGTTTTACCATGAGTCACATGGCTATTAATTATATGAGATAGGATTTGAACTCAGGTCTTCAAGATTCCAAATCCAATGACCTTTCTTCTATATCTACTGCCTCCCTTAGCCTAATGGGCTTCATCTTTAAAATGAAGGGGCTTGTGAGTGGTTTAATTTCTTTCCTTTCTGAAATTCTATTATTCACTGTCACCCCAATTTGTTTTGTTTTGTTTTTTTTAACATTTCTCCTCTTATGCTTCACTGTCTGCCCTTCACAATAATTCCTTCTCTTCCAGGCTTTTATTCCTCTTTAAAACATTTCTTTTCTGCAAAAGTAATATGTTAATATGATAAAATATGTAAAATGTCTTTTCCTAGTGATATTTTAAAGTATCCTGGACAGATCATCTTCATTTGGTTTAACAAGCATTTCTTTTTTAAATAAATGTTATTGATATTCTTTATTTTTATATTTCCTAGACTTTCCTTTGTATCCCACTCCCTCTCTATCATCCCCTCCCAGAGAGCCATCTCTGTTATCAAAGACATTTTTAAAGAAAAAGCAAAGAAATAAAATTAATATAATAAAAATTAAATAAATCAATAAAAAGCAAAGAAATAAAATAAAAATAAATGAGCAAAATTGATGATATGATGAAAAAACCTTGCAATTAATATATTAAGTGTTCCTTACTGTTGTGCCACCCCACCTCTGCAAAGGAATAAAGGGAGGGATCTTCTCCTATCTCTTCTTTGCAGGCATGCTTTTAACAAGCATGTCTTAAGCATTTCCTGTGGGCCAGACACTGGGAATACAAATATAGACCCCTCTCTGGAGCTATTTTTCCAACTTTCCATAGGTTGTAAACCATATTGTTTACACATCTAAAACTTCATATCTTTCCACTAATTATCTTTATTGAGATATGGGTATTTAGGATATCTCCCTTATGCAAAGACAAAAATGCTGCCCTCAGGGAGCATGTATTCTAGAATAGATCAATCAAAATAAATTAATAAACAATTATTAAGCACCTCCTATGGGCAAGGCACTGTGAAAAGATCATGGACAGTAAGTTAATAATAAGTATATACAAAGTAATTTCAGTAGGAAGGAGGGAATGCTACTAATCAGTAAGGCCTCATGTACACAGTGACACCTGGAATTTCATGTTTTAAAGGACATGAATTATTCTGTTCAGTATAAATAAAGAGGGCATGTATCTAAGACATGGGCACCATGTGTGCAAAGGGATGTGGGCAGGAGATGGAGTATTGCATGGGAGCATAAGCTACTTGTCCAGTTTAGCTAGAATAAAAAGTGCATGAAGGAGAATGATATGAAATGACTGGTGAGTTAAGTGGGATCCAGATTATGAATGGATTTAAATGTCCTAAATGAGGATTTTATATTCCTTTTTCTTTTTTTCCTTTTTTTTTGTGGGGCAATGAAGGTTAAGTGACTTTCCCAGGGCCACACAGCTAGTAAGTGTTAAGTGTCTGAGGCCAGATGTGAACTCAGGTCCTCCTGACTCCAGGGTCAGTGCTCTATCCACTGTGCCACCTAGCTGCCCCCAGAGGCTTTTATACTCTAAAGGCAAAAGAGAAATATTTAAGTTTTTTTGAGAATGGTATGACATGGTCAGATCTTTTGTAGGGCTGTCAGTTGGGCAGTAGTATGGAGGATGGATTTGAGAGTGAAGAAAGGAAAACAGAGAAATCAGTTAGGAGACTACAGCAGTAGTCCAAGTGAGAAGTGTTGGGGACCTAAACTAGAGTAAAGGCTATGTCAGTGGAGAGAAAGGAATAGATATGACAGATATCATGGAGGTAGAAACAGCAAAACTTGTCAGATGATTGTATGTGGAAGAATGTTGAGGGAGAGAAGGAGGATGATTCCAAAGGTTGTGAATCCCAATGACTAGAAAGATGCTGGAGATGCTGGGGCCACGAACAGAAATTGGGAAATTTAGAGTAAAATTGGGTTTGGGGTGAAGTAAAATTAGTTCTGGTTTTGTTTTTTGTTTTTTTTGAAGGACAATGGGGGTTAAATGACTTGCCCATGGTCACACAGCTAGTAAGTGTCAAGTGTCTGAGACTGGATTTTAACTAAGGTACTCCTGAATCCAGGGCCAGTGCTCTACCCACTGTGCCACCTAGCTGCCCCATTTAGTTCTGTTTTAAACATGTTTAGTTTGAGCTAGCCAAGGGGATATCCTGGTGTAGAAGCCTAGTAGGAAGTTGGTAATATGGGACTAAAGGTCAAGAGAGATTAGGGCTGCATGGATAGATTTGACAATCATCAGAACAGAGATGATGATTGAATTCGTGGTTGCTAATGAAATCTCCAAGCAGAAAAGTATAGAGATTGGAGAAGAGGGCCCCAAACAAGACCCTGAGGGATGACTATATTAAATGCTTAGGAAGAGGAGAATATTTAACCCAAAGTAATGACTCTAATTGTAAGAATTTCAGATACCCTGATAAGCCAATGGAAGTGCTTGTTAGGGTCAGGTGGGTCTTAGGCCAGTATCTAACAGTGCCTTCCACATCTTTATTTCATCCCTCTTTAATTTCTATCGTTTTAAAAGATTTAAAAGGAAGGCCTGAGTTCAAATCCAGTCTTAGACACTTGATCTGCGTGATCCTGGGCAAGTCACTTAACCCTGTTTGCCTCTGTAAAGAATTAATTGTTATTTGAGGTTTTAATGCCTCAAGGAGCACTGGCCTGGGGCTCTGCAAACCGCACCATGCTCCACCCACTGGTTGTAGCCATTGCCATGGCACTGGCACCTCACGCAAAATTATAATGATTGGAAGCTTAGTGAGGGCAGTCATGTGACTGTTAGAGTGGCCAGCCAATTGGTTAGGGCCTATGTGGGGTTTTCTGGGTATGAGGAGGAGAATTTGCCATTCTAGCTGGAAACTGGAATGCAACAGGAGCTCTGCTATGTATTCTCAGCTGATTCCTGGGTGGTGGTATTTTTCAGGTTGTATAATTTCCCTTTCCCCATTTTATTTCCTTTCTCTTAATTCTACTGATCCTGTTTGTGTATTTTTTTTTAAGTTCGTTCTTGTTAAAATAAATCCTGTTCTGTTTTGAGGGAGGCTGCCGGGCTCCTTCCTTGCCCCAATATTGTGGCAAGCCGCTTAGCTAACACTCCCCAATTAAAAATTGGTCCCCACACCTCATTTTCCTGAGCCATAAAATGAGCTGGAGAAGGAAATGGAAATCCTCTAAAGTATCTTTGCCAAGAAAACCCCAAATGGGGTCACAAAGAGTTGGACGTGACTGAAACAAGTGAACAATATGTGTCATGAATTGTTAAGCACTGAGGTTACAGACACACAAAAAAACCCCACAACAGTCCTTCCCCTCAAGATGTAAAGTCTTCCCACAGTAATTCATACTACTACCATCCAATTTACCAACTAATTAAATACTCTTATCATTCAATATTGGTCTTATAATATGTCAGTCTTAGCTCTTCCAAGATATTTCAGAGCACTGTTGGAGTCCATATCTTTCCTTACACAGTGCTATGCACACAGCAGATCTTTACTAAATATTTGATTCATTGATAGGTGGACTCATTAGAACAGCATAAAGGAAAAAATTCATTATAGCATTTGGGTGTTTGTGTTCACTGGGCCCACAATGTTTTACTGGAGCCAGAGTCTGTATATTTTTGCATGATTAATGACATGTACATAAAAGCCACCACTTCTCATGGATGCCATATAATTAGAACATGATTAGAAGTAACAGTTTGACCTGGCAAAATTACAGAACAAGAGAAGAGAAGCTCCCTCCTCATCTCCATCACTGCCTTCCCTTAATTCCCAACAAAAATCCCATCTTCTACAGGAAGCTTTTCCCAACTCTTCTTAATTCTAGAATATTTCTTCTCTTAATTATTTCCTCCTCATCCTCTAGATAGCTTGTTTGTACATACAGTATTTGTTTGCTTTTTGTCTCTGAGGATAGGGACTGCCTTTTGCCCTTTTACAACCCCAGTGTTTATCACAATTCTAGCACATACTAGGTGCTTAATAAATATCTATTGACTGACCAACTAAGGAGCAAGCTTCCTCATTTTTTCTTGCTCAGAAAGGCACACAGCTAGTAGGCTCAGCTTCAAAGGAGGGGAAAATCTAGACATATTCTTCTTATATTCAGTCATTCTTTATCTAACATATAAGATTTGCAAGTTGTGTACGTAGTCCATTCCTTTTCTTAAGAGAAAAATAATTTGACAGAGGTACAACAAACTGAAAAGATACTAGAAAGGAATACTTTTTTTAAAAGCTTATTCAAGAGCTAAAAACAGACATAACAGAATCCTTGTGGGTTATTCTGGAAGATGGTCAGTCCAGCATTTTTCTGCCTGCCCAGGCAGATGCCCCTGTGGTAGGGAGGGTGGCCAGGCTTTCTGGAAACACATTCTGCAAAGAAGCAGCTAAAATGCCTACTGTTACTTAATTATAGTCTAATCTAAGACATCCAGACAGCACAAAGTTAGAAATGTGTGTTTCCCTTCAGAGCCAAACAGTGCAGAGAAATCTAGGTTTCCTCTTTTTCTTCTTGTTGCTGTTCACTTGGTTAAACTGATTGGCTTGGAGAATGGCAGGCACCTGTCTGAAAGGAGCCAAGCTAATGTTAGAAACACTTGGTGATCAGTAGCTGTGCCTCAACAGGGTCTGGGACTGCAGCTGCTTCCTG
The DNA here is from genome assembly GCF_019393635.1 of Dromiciops gliroides. Lineage (NCBI taxonomy): Eukaryota > Metazoa > Chordata > Mammalia > Microbiotheria > Microbiotheriidae > Dromiciops > Dromiciops gliroides. Next base: position 224,889,248 of record NC_057861.1, on the reverse strand, counting down.
TTTCCTACGTGCTTTGGGCACATTTGTGTGGATCAGATTCCACAGAAGGAGGCCATAGAGTAACGAGCAGAAAAAGAAAAGTTAATCAGTATACCAGGATGCCGAGGTTTGATATCAAGAAGCTGTGCTGCTCCTGGGGTGTGGGTGGCAATATAGGCAGACAGGAAAATGTTATGTATTGGACAAGACTAGGTGAGGCAGAAATGTCTGGGAGGATTAGTGCAAATGAAACAAGGGTTTGCACAAAGTACCTGGGCTTCACAATGTCAAGAAGAGCAGCTGTCTAGATGAAAAGTAAACCTTTACTGTGTCACTGAGGCCTTCTATTTTTGTGACTATAAAGTTTTAGGAAATTTTTCCATATAATATTTATCTTAAAAGTTATAGGGTAGTTTTTGTTTAGTCATTTATTTATTTTGGCTTGGTTTGGTTTTAAAAGATCTAAGCAAGTGCATCCAGAGTCAGCTGCTTCTTTTGGGGAAGGAAGAACTCAGCAGAAATCATAAAATATGTGATGGAATTATTTGGATTTTTAATTTTCTTGGAGTTTTTTAATGTTTCTTTAATTTTCTGTATAACATATTTATCTAAACAAAAAAGAATATGTGTTTAAAGAATTTCTGTATATGAATATAAAAGAACCACATATCATCTATATATACATATATATATGTATGTGTGTGTGTGTGTGTGTGTGTGTGTCTGCTACTTACCATGTATAGACTCAGTGTCTTCAAAGGGTGAAACCCTAGCAACTCAGTAAAGGAGAGAAACTAGTGAAATTCCACAAAATCAACATTAGTCAAACATATTTTAGAAGAGTTGATTTGAATACTTAGACATGGTACAATACTTACATCAATTCAGATGGCCCCATCAACATACATAGCAAAATCATGGGTACTTTATTACAATAATGTGTTCAAAAGTTATAGACATCTATCACTTGGTTTCAGCAAAGTTGGTTACAAAGTAAATGTCTAAAAAGCTATTCCTTTTTTTCCATTAACAACTACTACAAATTCAGAGATGCATTGTAGGAGGTGAATGGAAGATAGAAGTTGGGGGAGGGTAGAACAATATCTCAATATTAGGATTCATCTTTTAAAGTTGCAAGATATCTTTGAGATCATCTAATTCAATCTCCCCCTCATTTTGCAAGTAGCTAGGTAACAGAGGTCTAGAGAATGAATGAATGAATGAATGAACCAACCTTAACCAAGCACTTGTGCCAAACATTATGCTAAATGCTGAGAATACAAATAGAAAAAACAAGATGGGGCAGCTAGGTGGCACAGTGGAAAGAGCACTGGCCCTGGATTCAGGAGGACCTGAGTTCAAATCCAGCCTTAGACACTTAACACTTTCTAGCTGTGAGACCCTGGACAAGTCACTTAACCCCCAATTGCCTCACCAAACAAAAAAAAGAAAAGAAAAGAAAGAACAACATAATCTCTGCCCTGCAGGAACTCGTACTCTATTTGGAAGAAAAACACACACAAAAGAAAGTTCATTGCAAGACAAATGGCAAGGCCCAAGGGTACTGATGATCAAATGATTGTGCCAGAGATCAGGAGGATGTAGAGGCAGGTCAGATCAAGGCCTGGAGGACCTCAGGATGTATTAGCAAAACAAATTATAAGAACTAGTGGTCCACCATCTCTGAAGATTCTTATCTTATCTCATCCATGTGAGTAGTCAGTTCAGATGTGTTCTAGGCGTCTTGCCCAGAGTCATCCTACTGGTAAATCAAGACTGGAATTTGAGCCTGTATCTTCTGATTTACAGTGTCATGCCTTTTTGCATAATACAACACTATTCTACTCTGATAGAGCAAAGTGCTGGAAACTTTTGATGAGGAAGTAATAAAGATTGTGGCCATTTTCCTTCAGAGCATTTTCTCTAGTATGGAATTTTCCCTCTACTGTTAGCTAGACTCCTAGACTTGAGAATCCTCTGATTCCAGTGTTGTAACTTTACTCCCATTTTATTATTTTGGCTTTACAATATCTTACAGACCCAGGCTTCAATAGTACACTTTTCATAGGAGGTGCCAGCTGACAAATGAGATACAAAATGAAAGGTTGTGTTTATTGTTTATTATTATTATTATTTTCATTATTATTATTATTATTAATAGATTCAAATTAGGAAGAATGAATTTGTTACCTGCTTTATCAGTTAGGAAATTCTACTTACTTAGAATGAGGTATGTCTATAGTTCCACCTTGGAAAAATTCTGTGGCTATTTCCTCCCCCAAAATAAAACATCTATGGTCTAAAATCTATGATTTTATAAAATTAAAAATATCCAGACAATTTTGAAACACTCAGTATTCAGGGGAGCTAAAGTATTGCAAACTTCTTTTTAGAGTTCATTTTCCCTGTCCACTCCCTAACAAAGAAAGAACAGAAATGAATGGTTATGTAATTTGCCTATATTTGGTATAAACACACTTCTCTTAAATCTAGGTATTTTTACTGAGCTTTTCCACTTTTGTAATTCAGATTACTAGTTTCTAAGGGAGGAAAAAAAACACAGGTGATGGAAATAAATGGACCATGGCCTACAGCATGTGGTTCAGCTGTGTGCATGTGATGGAAATTCATCCTATAAATCATAGTGGACCATGTAGGGCTTGTTTAGGGACTCAACCAAAAAATAAATAAATACAGCCTCCCTTAAAAATCCCCTTAATTTTCTTTGTGTTTCCAAAAGGTCAAATGCTGCAAATACTGGCCAGATGACACGGAGATATATAAAGACATTAAAGTTACCTTAATAGAAACAGAACTTCTGGCAGAATATGTAATTCGAACATTTGCTGTGGAAAAGGTAAGTTTTCATTCTGTTTTGATGGAGCTATGATATTGTAAATATCCATTTTTGCTACAGTGAATTTATTCATTTCTAATTCATCTGGGATAATTTAAGTATGATCCCACCAGAAAGCAGGAGGCTAACTAGGGACCTTCTCTAGATCCCTTTCTACTTTTGTATTCTTTGACAAGCACAGCCCAATTCCTTTTCATAAAACAATCCATATTGTAGAACATTGGATTTGTAGTCAAGAGACCTAGGTTCAAATTCTGGCTTGACTCGAACTCAAATCATTTCACCTCTCAGCCTCAGTTTCCTCATCTGTAAAATATAAATGATGATACTTTCACTAAGTATCTTATGGAATCACTGTGAGAAAAAATGTTTTATTAACCCTAAAATGCTATGTAAATGCTAATTATTTTCATAAGATTCTGCCTTTTGCAGCCAACTCAAAAGATGGATTCCATTTATTTCCCTAGCTATATAGCTAATATGTGTGGTCTGCTTCCTATCTGTTTTTCATCTATTACCATTTGTCTTTGCCATTCAGAAATATGTTGGTACATCTTCCTCATGTTCTTTGCCCACCAAAATCAAAAGTGTAACAGAAAAGCATATCTAAGGTTTTTTGGTAGTGGATTCAGATAAGCATAGTTGAGAAAAAGGTCTCACTCTATCTGGAATGCTTCTGTTAACTTGATTGTTTTCAGGCCTAGGTGCCAACACAGACTGTACTAACTCTGGAATAGATGATGGTGCTCTGTTGTATATGGGATGCTCTTGGATGGACCAACAGATCTTTTGCAGTTACACCAATGTTCACTTATTTTCAGTTTTTACTTTGGTCTTTGGCCTCAGTTGAGGGGCATACTTAGCTTTGCCTTAGACACAGTCTTCAGGATGTTCTTCTGCCGGTAGGTCATTCTGAACCACCACAATTTCACACCCGTAGAATTTAGAGCTAGAAACAACCTTAGAGGTTATTTGGTCCAGTCCTCTCATTTTACAGGTTAGGAATATGAGGCTCACAGGAATTAAGTGACTTGCCCAAGGTTACTCAGATAATAAGTGGTGGATTCAGGATTTGAACCTAGGTCTTCCAGTTCCAAATCCAGCATCTTTTCCCCTACGACATAGGGACAATGAGTTTGTCTCCAAATTTTTTGGATGAAGCACAACACAGTTAGAGTGATAGAGGAAATCGCTAGTCATGTGACTCACTCTTTCCTACCTTAATCTAAATTCTCACAATATCCGGGGGGCACTCAAAGTGCTCCATTGCTAACATACATGGAGGAAGTTGGCTTGCTACCTTGTAGCATCTGCTCCTGGAATAATGGAACCTGGTTTGCTGAACTCTTTACAATAGTTTGCAGATCCATATTTATTATAGACTTACAAGGCTGAGAGGGATGTTTATTTTCATCTGTTATTCATACATACTATTTAGATTTTTTCAGAATCTTTTTTTTTAATAAGCAGGCAGAATATTTGGAGACTTTAAAGAATGTGGAGTTCAGGTTGTCTTAGTTCTTCAAGTTTCAAAGTTCATACTTTGATGTTAGCTTTTCCACTTAGCCAGGATTGGAGAAAACATATGGAGGATTTTTCTATGGCTCTTGGCAAGAGCACTCATGAATAGCTGCATTAAAACAGATAGGGATAAAATACCCTAGATATTTTATTTAAAAAAAAACTTTCATCCAAGAGCCATCACTTAAAGACTGGCTTCTTTGAACAATAGTCAGCTTTCTAATAAGCTGAGAATGCTGCTAGAGGGTTTGTTTGTTTCTTTTCTCTCCTTTTTTCCTTTTTTTTTAACCTCTTATTGTCCTCTTCTGCAGTCACAGCTGCACAAAAATGTTTCTGAACCACCCACCTATTTGAGTCACTTTCTTTGCTCTCATAAAAACCAAGGAAAGATATAGTAGAATGAGGGGAAGATTGGATTGGGCATTAAAGTATTTGAGGAAATCAAAATGATATGTTAGTGGTATTCTAAAGCGGAGGGGGGCGCTGCTCCTGGGCAATTGAAATCTTTATAGAAAACAAATCATTAGCACTTTGTGGAACCATTTGCTTATCTTGGGTCTTATTTCTCATTAGAAGAGAAAGGAAAGGGGCAGCTAGATGGTGCAGTGGTTAAAGCACCGGCCCTGGATTCAGGAGTACCTGAGTTCAAATCCGGCCTCAGACACTTGACACTTACTAGCTGTGTGACCATGGGCAAGTCACTTAACCCCCATTGCCCCGCAAAAAAAAAAAAAAAAAAAAAAAAAAAAAAAAAAAAAAAAAAAAAAGAAGAGAAAGGAAAGACATATACTCTTTTGAAATTTCTGTAAATATGATACAGAAGGGACTCCCAAGGTGAAGCACTGAGTTTGTGTGGTTTTTTCTATGAAAATAAAATTGTTTCCATTTAGAATATACGAAGCCCCATTTTGTGTCTACCTATTAGCTTATAGGTTTCCATCTAAGGGAAACAAAACCCTTAAGCTAAACAGAATTTAAAGACTCTATAATGACTGTTATCTCAAGAAGAGACCATAGATAGCATGTCCCAAAAGTCTAGTGCAGTTTTAAGATGATTGTGTATATTTTTTAAGAAAGAAATCATTGTTTCTTTTAAAAAACTACACACACACACACACACACACACAGTGATATTGTTGGGCTTGGGTTTTGTTTTAGAATGTCCCAGAAGTTTTGTTTTAGGATGTCCCAGAAAACTTCCCTAAGACTTTTGGAATATTCTGTATTTAAAAGCTCTTCTGGACCAGATATGCTGTCAGCTGAATCTTTCCCCTATATACTCGGAAGGTAGTCCCACTGAAGCCCATCTGCCCAGGAAATGATGGCCTGATCCTGCTGTTTCTAAAGGAGCAAGTCTTTTCACTGGCCCTATGTTCTATACAGAGTGGAAGAGCTCAGTGGTGACCTTCTCTTTGATGATATCTTTCAGACTGTTAATATTCAAACATTATTCCAAGAAGGGTTCCTTAGGTTTTACCAGACTACCAAAGAGATCCATGACCAAAAAAAGTTAAGAATCCCTGGAATAAAGGGCATGAATGGCATCTATGTTCTATAAACGGGTAAAAAATTAGTTTTCTTACTTAGCAAGAATGATCAAATAAAAAAGAGATACCAGATGACAAGATTTTTCCTCCCACTTCCACCATAGCAGCCCTGCCTTGCTTCTTCCTCCAATGGCTATCTTATCCATGATCTCCCAGTATTCTTGGGTTTCTACCCACAAGGGCCAGTTTTTCTCTCCTGAAGTTTCTGCTTCTGACACCATGGTGGTGTGCTGGTTTGGTAGAGGTGTTGGGGGTAGGGGAGTGTTGGGTATTCTCTTAGTCTGTCTCCCAAACCCCTTCCCTTCTTCTACATGTCTACCTTCCCACTTATGTACTTGAACAGTGAGTTACAGATCTGCAGAACATAGCTAGCCTGGCCCTCAGATAAAAGTATAGTGTCTATAATGGGGCCTATACTTAAAGTCTTTTTCAACTTCGTAAAACTTCTGTAATGGGCTAAAATTCTAGCTATACTATCTAAAAATCTAATGAGTGGTCGCCAATAAATTAGAAGCTTTAGCAAGAGTTTAGACTTTTAAGCATTTATTAAAGAGCATTAGGATCTAATGACAGAGAGAAAGGTAAAAATCTAACTATTTCTAAGAGACCCCATCACCTCACCTGCCATGGTGAGGTCAGGAACAAAAAGGACCCAATGCTTCCTTCCTCTTCCCAGAAACTTCCTGTCTAAACCAGAAACATCAAATGTCACTTCCTGACGCCAAGGAACTGACCTTCCAAGCCATATAGCTTGCCCTCAGATGTCTGCTCCTCATGGTGGAGCTTTCCTACAGTATCCCTCCAGCAGGGGGCAGGCATCACTCCAATTGTCACACTTCCATAGCTTACCCATTATGGTGTTACCTAAATATCTTAATGAGGCATATGGCTTTAATTTAACCTCTTAAAAACATTTTTAAAAAAGAACAATATTTTCACATCCATGTTCAGGGTGTTTTAAGCTGACTCATAATAACATACTCAAAACAAATGTCTCAAACTGATATCTAATCTCATCCATCCAAACTTTCAAAGAATGTGGCTCTTGTGAATTTCTGTTTTCAGTATAATAGTTATAGATGTTAACTGATGAACAATCCAACAGGGAGAAGATTGAGGTTTGTGTCATATAAAATGGAATCATTCTATCTCAGTATTTTAGGGGAAGAAATGTGGGCTGACACAACTTAAGTCCAACTAGACGTTTTAGTGATAGTAAATAAATTTTGAATTATAAAAGCATTCTAAAAGAATACCAGGACACATATGCCAATCAGTTTCTTTGACCCCCCCCCCAATTTCTAAAGTATCTAAGCTAGCCATAGCAATGTAGCACCTGTGGTTCCAGAATAAAACAAAAACAAAAAAAAGAGTCCATCCCCAAAGTCCAAGCTAGATCTGATTAGTGACAGTGGCAAATAGTATAGGACCAAGAGGCCGGAACTCTCATAGAACATGCCAAGCTAGGGTAGCAGACCCAAGTTACCTTTGGATTTTATTAGTCTTGAGTAAGATAGATAAAGATGCCCCCACAAAGGTTGATAGAATTCCTTTGGTATCAGATATTATGCTAATGAATCATTGCTTCTAGTCATTTCTATATACTCGTTCCCTCTGCTATCTCTGGAGAAAAGAACCTAATCTGGCCAGACTACTTTTAAAACTATATTTGCTAAGGGAAGAGTTGGGGGACAGAAGGGAAGTGGGGAGTAACAGGTATAGAATACAGCAAATATCAGATTTTTTAAATTTTGCTCATCCTTTTTTTCCTCTTAAAAAAGATCTTATAAGGATGGCTTTGTAGGAAAAGAACGAAAGAGGGACACGGGGGGGGGAAATGGGCATTATGAAAACAAAGAATATCATTTAAATGTATTTTTTAAAGCCATCTGGTAAAAGGAAAAACTGCCCCCAAATTTTATATCATGCCAATCTGGTATTGAATTTGCTCTTCAAAAATAGTGCAAAATGTAATGATGATTGTTTTATAATATTTAACCTTGACACATGTACTCTGTCGTATGTGAGATATGTGGGTATAAATAAACTCTATTGTTCCTGAAACAAAAGAAGAGCCTTCCATTCACAGAGCTTGCACCTTTTCTTTAGTTCCAAGGCCAAGCTTTCTCATTTAGCTCCCAAGTCTGTTGAACTCTATCAGAATAGCTGGTGCCTTTTAGGTTATTATTTTTTCTGAGACGTGTGTGATGACCTCCACACATACCGAAAGTTTTGCCTTTACTAAAGAGAGAAACCTGACAGACCGAGTTACAGCTAGAAAGCCATTGTGTCTCATTTTCTGGTTAATGCTCCTGGTTCAATCAGTGAGCACTCATTCAGCCCCTCGACTTCTTGCACAACTCTCTATTGGATGCCCTGATACAAGGCAATAACTAGTCTAAAAAAAGATTAGAAAACACAGGCCCTATCCTCAAAGAGGTTGCAGCCCAATGACAAGAACATAGATGTCCTTCAAGTTGTTGCTTTCATAAAATCATAAAGTTGGAAGAGGCTGACAGGGTCATCTAGCTCATCCTTAGCCAAAGGAAGAAATCCTCCCGACAAATTTCTCCAAAAGTGGTCATCCAGTTTCTGCATGGGGCACTTGCTATTTTACAAGGTAACTTATCTTTATAGTGTAGCATTGCCTTCTATTCTGCTACCTGTGTATGTGTGATACTTGGGTCCATTCCTCACCGGACCACTAAATTCACTGAGCAATCTGAAAAGAGACAGCAGATGATGCTTATTGGAAGGTACTACCACTAAAAAAGAAAGAAAGAAGAAAGAAAGAAAGAAAGAAAGAAAGAAAGAAAGGAAGGAAGGAAGGAAGGAAGGAAGGAAGGAAGGAAGGAAGGAAGGAAGGAAGGAAGGAAGGAAGGAAGGAAGAAAAGAAAGAAAGAAAGAAAGAAAGAAAGAAAGAAAGAAAGAAAGAAAGAAAGAAAGAAAGAAAGAAAGAAAGAAACCTCTTTTACTGTTTAAATTGAATATGTAATTTGATGTTCTCCAAACACTCCACCTTCCCCAAGACACTTGCAAATACCTGAATAAGAAGCTTTCCAGTTGTTAATCAAAAAAAGAATTAATTTCTTCCCCTTGCATTTAGTTAGTTCTCCAGTAGGTTCAGTCATTCAATTCTAACTTGACAATTCAGGCAACCGTGGAATTCCTGTGTTTACTTGTTTTTGCTCACTACCATTTCCTCTTTCTTTTTTCTCTCATCACTATCAAACTGATGGCAGAGAGGAGTTCATGAAATCCGAGAAATTAGACAGTTTCACTTCACAGGATGGCCAGATCATGGGGTGCCATACCATGCAACAGGATTGCTTGGGTTTGTCCGACAGGTCAAGTCCAAGAGTCCTCCTAATGCAGGCCCATTGGTGGTCCATTGCAGGTAAGTAGAAATTGTCTTGATAATAATGGGCTGGGGTTTTTTGGGGGGTTGGTTTGTTTTGGTTTTTTACAAATAATACAGTGGCTTCTTTTTCACATACTAATCAGCATTTTGCTCTCTTGCAGTGCTGGTGCTGGTAGGACTGGTTGTTTCATTGTCATTGACATCATGCTAGACATGGCAGAAAGAGAAGGTGTAGTAGACATATACAACTGTGTGAGAGAGCTACGATCTCGAAGAGTCAATATGGTGCAAACAGAGGTATGGTCGGTTGTGATCTCCTCTTTAAGTCCACTACATATGCCATGGAAGCAGAAATGTTTAAAAAGAATAAAAGAAAATCATAGTTAGTCAGTGTTCTTCTTTCAAGTCTCTACAGGGAAAAAATGATACAAGTCTAGCCAGTCCCACTTTTTTCCTTGCAAACATTAAAAAGAGGGCAGGTGAATACAGATAATTTAGAATAAAGGTTTATAACCACAGGGTAGAACCTAATATCATCGCATGTCTCATAGCTAAGTGGTACAGTACACAGAACTCTGGACCTGGAGTAAGGAAGACCTGGTCTCAGATGCTAAGTAGTGCTAGTGTAACTCTGGGCCAGTCACTTGACCTCTGCCTCAGTTCCCTCATCTGCAAAATGGTAATAATAGCATCTACCTTCCAGGTTTGTTGTGAGGATACATTGAGATAAGTAGTATATAAATGCTAGGTCTTATTGTCACATGGCTTCTGGGTCAAGGAAATAGATGTCATTGTATAAGCACATAGTATAATTCATTTCCATCATTACTTTTAAAATAGCCAATAACTGGGGTAGACTGACTCAGACAACAATTGGGCATGTGTCCAGTAACCTCTAGAGAAAGTATATTTTTTGTGCTTTTCCAGGGAACAGAAAAGACCTGTCATCCCTGAAATCACACTTCCTAGCCTGGCATAGGAATTTGTCTGGTTTGTGGAGGTCATCCAAGCTTGCTTAGCTATAAAATTAAATGCAAGGTGCCTGGGGCAGTTACATTTTGGAGATAAAGGACTTGGTTCATGTCCCCTAGCAAATGCAAATTTGCATTAATCATTTTATCTTATTAACTGTGTGTCAGGACACCTGGAAATTACCCTATGAAATGGCATTGAGTTGCAAAGAAACCCAAATTTCCTTGTACAACTAACATAAAGGACACTAGACAGAGACTTTAAATGCTGCTTTTTTTGAGCCTAGTCTTTAGAGTGATGATTATCCTTTTTTAAAGGTAAGAGTCATGTAGTAGATATAAATAAATTTGGAAAGTATAGAGTACTATTTATTTGCAGGGACTTTTAAAAAGTAATGGGAAACTATCCCAAAAGTCAGTACAGTAAACCATGTATTTGGGCAAATTGAAGTCCAAATCAGTGTAGTCCAAGCTGTAGATTGTTTTTTTAAAAATGGGAATATTGATAATTTTTGGTTTGTTTGTTTTTTGGGGTATTTTTGGCAGGGCAATGGGGGTTAAGTGACTTGCCCTGGGTCACACAGCTGGTAAGTGTCAAGTTTCTGAGGCCAGATTTGAACTCAGGTACTCCTGAATCCAGGGCCAGTGCTTTATCCACTATGCTACCTAGCTGCCCCCTAGTATTGATAATTTTTAAAGTCTATAAAGTCATAAATGATGTGCTTCCAGATAAAGGTCATGTCCTACTTGCTTTAATAAACACTTAAGAATCATCATCACATTAACTGATATTTGAATGTTGCTATATGGTAAAATGGATTTGTGAACCCTTCTCAGAATGTCTTAAAATGCATCAAATAAAATATGTAGGATTACCAAAAAACCAATTATATTTGAAATACAATTATCAAAGCCATATTTTTTTAAGTTCATGGCCCCCAAATTTTGAACACCTGCTCTAAACAATGTTTTTCTTTGTCTTCTAAGAATTCACTATTTATGATCACACTGGTCTTTCTTTCTTCTCTAGTTACATTGCATTATCTTTTGTTCCCCATTACTGACCATCTGATTTAATCCACTCTATCAGGAGCAATATGTATTTATCCATGATGCCATCCTGGAAGCCTGTCTTTGTGGAGATACATCTGTCCCAGCATCCCAGGTTAGGTCTTTATACTATGACATGAACAAGCTAGACCCTCAGACGAACTCAAGCCAGATCAAGGAAGAATTTCGGGTAAGCCACATAAGCTTTGAGGGATCCCCCCCCCCAGGACTATCCCAAAATCTGATTAATGGATGGCTCCTTTCCACCTTTAGTCCTTGGACCACTTGACCAACAGATCCAGTTTTTCCCTGGGCTGGGAGGAAAGAATCATGCAATAAATATCCTTGTTGAAATGAGAGGAGTGCCATGCTCTTGATGGGTTCTCAGTGATATTTGGTACTGCTGACTGATATTACAACTTAGGTTCTTGGTTTCTTTCCACACTATCTTCTTCCTATGAGATAGAGCCCTGCCTAAGTATACTTGAACATCTGGGCAAACTGTGTTCCCCAGACTCTAAACTACTGGCCATCTGGCCAGCCCTAGCCACACTTTAAACTGAGTCATGTCAGAATCCACCACAGTGGCCTAAGCTGACCTTCCACTTCTGATATCACTGAGCATTATTAAATAAATTTAGGAAATATAGAGTATTAGAAGGAAAAGTTTAACCCTAGATACTTATCTGTCTATATCCATCTCACTTTTGTCTTTATATATACAGTGCTTAGCACATAAGATCTTAATAAATTTTTCTTTAAAAATGCATTCATTTTTTGTTTCTTTTTTAACAATGTTTTTAAAAATTTTATTTTCAACCAACATCAAAAAAGAACATTTTCATTCACAAAGCAAATGAGAAAAGGGTTATATATGAAATGGTGAATCTCAGTTACATAGTTTGCTCTTTTTAAAGTGTGTCAAAGATATCTGGTTTGTGTTTCCCCATAAACTCCTTTCTGTTCCCTTTTATGTGTTTTCTTTTAAATGCTTTTAAAATTATAAATGCTTTTAAATGTCTCAGATGACCTTTTCTTTTTTCTTTCTTTCTTTCCTTCTTGTCAACACTATCCCTAACACTCCCCTCTCCTGATCCACAAAACAATCTAATTGGAAAAAAAAACAAAACAAAACTCTTGTATAAGTATTTACAAACAAAACATCTATGTGTATATATAACATAAATGTGTATAAACATGCAAATATTTAAATATGTTTATATATGTATGTATGTGTATATTTATATACACATATGTATGAGTATATCCGGTTTGTTTTGGACTTTTAAAAAATATCAAACCCAGAACTTATCTACTGTGCAGCTGATGGTTTCTTAAATTTCTCTTTTGTTGTTAATATAGACTCTAAACATGGTAACTCCAACTTTGCGTGTGGAAGACTGCAGTATAGCACTTCTACCCCGAAATCATGAGAAAAACCGATGCATGGATATCCTGCCCCCAGACCGATGCCTGCCCTTCCTTATCACAATAGATGGAGAGAGCAGCAACTACATCAACGCAGCTCTGATGGATGTAAGCCCCTCTTATCTATAGTCAGAAAGAAAGGAAGAATAAGCCTTTACCAAACCAGGAGCTCCAAGAACAGATCAGAAAGAGTTTTTTTTTCTTTCATCCTATTCATTTGTTACATATTTTTTCTCTGAAGACACAAAATATTTTTAAGTGATGAATTCAAGATCCCACATATCAGTTATGTCAAGGCCAAGGTTGTCCAGTTCCTCAGGGACAGTCAGTCCTGGAGGACTGATAAATGAAACAAGTCTCAGCTACTTTTCACACACTTACATTTTTAACTATCCAGACTAAGAGTAAGGGAAACCTATGAAATCATGAAGGCAGCAAAGTGGGATAATATGGTATGCAGGATTATTTTAGTTCCTTTTCCTCTGAATTTGGGCAGTAATTAACTGGGTTTGGGGGCGTGGGGAGGGGGGATGGAGATGGCCTGTCAGTGTAGTATACAACCCATTACTTCCTGTCAGTCTGTTTGCTTCTAACTGAATGAACATTTGCTGTTCAATGAAGAAAAAGTGAATGAATATTTTTAGTGCTATAATGGCACTTTTAATACTATTGGTATGATACCAGTAAAAAAAAGGGCACTTAAACTTGCTTTAAACTCTCCAGAGCTTTAAAGAGCATCTGTAACATTTTATAGCCAGAATAACTGAAACTCTCACATATACAAATAACAAGAAAACAGATTTTTTAAAAGCAATGGGTATATTTTAACTATTTTTTTTAAAAAAACACAAAGTTGAAAGCTTTGCATTAAAATGATTCATGGTAGATACTCTGACTGTTGGCTTTTAAATGAGAACCTCTCACCTGCAATAGCAGACAAATTAAACCCCGCTCCTTCCAGTCTTCTTTCCTTGGTTGCCCACTTCAAACCTGACTATGTGCTACTGTCAGATTAAATCTTTCAAATGCACAGTTCTGATCACTCTATCTATTTTCACATCCCTCTGTTCATTCCATTGCTCCATTGACAGTCCAAACTGGTTAATGAGTTTGCCATTTAAGGTCCTGTAAAGTTTGATTTCCTCTGACCTTTGCAGCCTTCTCTTAACTCACCCTGGAATACCCCATATTCCAGCCAAACTGCTCTTCTTGCTGTCCCCTCAAACGCATCCAGCCCTTTGCTGGCTGTTTCTTTGCTCAAAATGTTTTTGCCACAAGTCAAGTGTTTATTTTCCCATCTCCCTCATTAAAATTTATGACTTCTTGAAGACCAGAGTCTAAACCTACCTCTTGCATGAAGGTTTCCCCAAATCCCTACAAATGGAAGTGAGCTCTCCCTCCCCTGAACTCACATTTCATTCAAATCTCTGAGACACTTATATATTCGATTTTGTGCTATAATTATTCAATTCAACAAGCATTTGTTAAGTGCCTACTGTATGCTAGGCAAAAAAACCCCAAAAAGCAAAAGCATTCTTGCCCTTGAGGGGCTTATAGTCTTAGTGAGGGAAAGAGCCAGTTCCTGTGAGGATCAAACGAGATAATATTTGTAAAGTGCTTAGCACACTACCTGCAGGTGCTTTTATTATTATTTATTATTTATCACATAGTAGGTATTTAATAAATGCTTGTGCCCCCCTCCCCTCCCCCACCTTTCCTTTATTTTTTTTAAACACTTATGTGTCACAGTGGACAGAGTGTTTCATCTGGAGTCAGGGAGATCTGAATTCAAACCTGTCCTCAGATTCTTACTAGCTGTATGACCATAGGCAAATCACTTAACCACTAGGTGCTTCAGTTTTCCCATTTGTAAAAATAACAGCACCTAATTTCCAAGGTTGCTATGAGAATAAAACAAGATAAAATTGTTCAAGTGCTTTGCAAACCTTAAAGCTCTATACAAATACTAGCTCTTAGTAGTAGTACTCACCTTTCTGTGCCTCAGGATTCTTCTGTGTAAAAAGAGATCAGATTTGATGGCTTCTAAAGTCCTTCCTGGCTCTAAATCTTTGGTTCTATGCTAATTGGATGAATGAATGAGTATCTAAAGAGTTTTAGAAGACACTGGTTGGGGCAGCTAGGTGACGCAGTGGATAGAGCACCGGCCCTGGAGTCAGGAATTACCTGAGTTCGAATCTATCCTCAGGCATTTAACACTTACTAGTTGTGTGACCCTGGGCAATTCACTTAACCCAAATTGTCTCACTAAAAAAAAACAAAAAAAACAAAAAAAACACCACTGGTTAAGCTGAAGTACTCTTATTGAGAAAGAGGCACTTTATTATGGTGAACTTTCAGAGAGGTAAACCAAGGTCCAGAATTCCTATACTTTGATATTGATAAGGATGATGTGACTCAATAAATATTAAATGTAGGGAATGTTTTCCACCTCCATTCCTGTTGTCAAATATGCTGTAGCATTATCGTGGTTTGCCAAGGTAAGGCTGTGCTGTATTTACAAGCACAACTGCTAGCTAAATGGATCAACCTCTTTCTTTCACATTTTTATGAGTTTATTGATGTGGGCTTTTTCTCTGTTTGCTTTTTGCAGAGCTATAAACAGCCCTCAGCTTTTATAGTCACCCAGCATCCTTTGCCAAACACAGTCAAAGACTTCTGGAGACTGGTCTTGGACTACCACTGTACGTCTGTTGTCATGCTAAATGATGTGGATCCAGCACAGGTAAGTTTCAACAACCACTTTCACTGAGGACAGGATCGATCAGAGGCTGGCAGGGCTGCATGTGTTAGTTTATCATTTATGAGGCATCATAGTGTAGCATGGGCAGCAAGCATCAGGTGGGAAGTTCAAGGATCTGGGACTGGCGAAGCTGAGTAATGCTATTAAAAGTCAGGCAGGTATTGGGTATGAGAAAGTAAACAAATTAAAAGAAGATTAAGCAAGCCAAAACCAGGTTAGGGAAAGATATGGGTCAAAAGTCAGACATAGGGACAAGACACCTGGGGATGTATATACCAGAAGGTAGGGCATTGTGGATGGCTAAAATTCCAGACAGACTTGTAAAGTATCTGGAATTGAAGGAACAAATTGGAAAATAGGTACAGGGTGCAAATAACTTAAAACAAAAAACTAGGTAGCTCTTTGCCTTCTCCTAGGAAGTTTTAATATGTTTCTTATTTCAGCAAGGACCAGTATCCAACGTAGCTATCTGAGGTTTGCATGTAAAAATAAATGAGAACACCAGACTAGAACAGGAAGGTGCAGAAAGTGAAAGAAGAATGTAATTCTTAAATTGAGGTGCCCTACTACTTTTGGGGATACATAAACCTGGGTTTGGAATCCAAAGGTCTGATTTCTGGGGCAGCTAGGTGGCACAGTAGATAAGGCACTGGCCCTGGATTCAGGAGGACCTGAGTTCAAATCCAGCCCCAGACACTTGACACTTACTAGCTGTGTGACCCTGAGCAAGTCACTTAACTCTCATTGCTCTGCCCCCCTCCCAAAAAAAAAAGAGACAAGGGAAAAAAAGGTCTGATTTCAAATTCTGCCTCTTCCCTTGATGATCGGTATAATCTTAGACAAGTCACCTCCCTGGGCCTCAGTTTCCTTCTCTTTAAAATGAAGGATTTGGACTAGAAGACCCTTAAAGTCTTTTCCAGCTCGAAGCCTGTCCATGGTCCTAGTCGTGAGGTAGGTCATTTAAGTAGGACAACTGAGAGAGATTTTCCCTTCCCCTAGTCCTTGTTTGGTGGGTTTCTATCTGTCACTTCACAGGGACACCAAAGTCACTTCTCCAAATGTCTCTAAGTATTTCCATTATGTTATATTTTTAAGGCTCTGTCATGAAATCTAGTTAATGAAACTTTAACAATAATCCTTGTACTTGTGTAGGTCTTTTTGCTTAAGAAGCTTAAATGTTTTATAGTCCCTCTCCCATTGATTCTCTCGGCAGGGTAGATTTCCCCCATTTGTAAAGGCAGTCAGACGCTTAGGCTCAAAAGGATTAACGGATTTGTCCAGAGTAACATCTGAAGGTAGAACCCATAGTCCTAATTTCCCAGCTCACAGTTCTTTGGGTTTAATTACCCTAACTCTGAAACCTTCCCCTACTTCTTCCATCCCTTCCACTCTCCACCCCCTAGTAACAGTCACATAGGAGCACATACTTGTTTTATTTATTTATTCTCATGACCTTTGGTAAGTCACTAATTTCTCTAAGTCTCAGATTTTCCATCTGTAAAGTGAGAATGATAATACTCGTGTAACCTATCTTGAAGCATTATCAATAAGTATTTATTAAGTACTAAAGAAAACCCCTGTCCTCAAAGAGCTTATATTCTAATAGATGAAGACAGCATATAAAAGAAAGCTGCAAGAGGAGAAGGGGGTGGGAAATGCTCAGGGACTGTGGTTGAGGAAAAAGTCTGGAGAGTCAGAAGCTGAGACCAAAGAGAAATAAGGGAGTAAACATGGCTAGCCTGGGCCTTTCCTAAAAATGGAGGTTCTAAGAAAGACTAATCAATCAAATTAGATAACAGATATAAAGGACATTATAAAACAGTATATAAATGCCATATATAAATGTAAAATGTCACATACAAATATAAAAGCAGCATATAATGGAAGGAGCACTGGACATCATGTCCCCAAACCCAGACTCAAATCCATTCGAGCTCCAAAGTGATTGACCTTGGGATATCATTTCTCTGAACCTCATTTTCCTCATTCATTGGAGAATTCTATGGTCATAACACTGGCACCATCTACCTCACAGAGTTCTTCTAAGAATCAAATGAGATGACATGAGTCTAGCTCTTTGTTGACCACCTGCAAAAGTGATATCAATAGTATTTGTTTAAATGCTTCCCTTTTTTGACTGGCATAAATCCTAAGATATGCTAAAACATTGCTTTCTATCCAAATCAATTTTAAAAAAGAAAAATACTTGGAGTCTTTGACATGCTCTTTTGAACAACTATCTGAATTCTAGGCATTCATCCTAAGTGCTAAACGTCTGAGCCCATAACACTCATCACCTACTCAAGGAATGGTAGGGAAAGAGAAAAGAACTTCAAACTTGTATTCAGGACACAGAGGTGATTTTCAGAGTGTAGGAAAAGAGACTCTGGGGAGTCAGTCTTTTAGGAAACGCTAAATAGAGCATTTGAACTTAAAAGCTATTGCAATTGTACAAGAATAGCTCTTGACTCCTTTAAGTATTTATAGGTCCAGTTCATGGAAGTGTTATGCACCATTAAAGCCATTTTCTACACAGTTTACTTGGGCAAAGCATGGAATGCAGTATGTCAAGAGCCAAACCCCAGCTTAGGAAATTCATATTTCTCCACTATGAGTAAAAGACAGGCTTTTGATTAGGAAGTTGAACCGAGAGAGCAAGTGAAAATCAAAACCAGCCCCCATCAACCAAAAACCAGGCAGAGCAGCTTAAATGTGCATGGTACAGGCTTTATCACTGTCTCAATGCCCCATCATGAGTCCTATTAATTTTAACAGTTGGTATCCTGGGGTATCAAAAAAAGAAAATAAACACCAGCATGCTGTCATTTTTACATGGTGGCTTTACAAATGGATGGAAATAGTGTTTAAAAATAAGTAAATACAACTTTTTGTAATTGAAAACTGTTGTGACATAAAAGTTGCAATAATAAAAAACTATTTTTCATTTTCATTCTTAATCAGAAAATCTAAGGCTTTCCTTTGACAACAGTGGATAGATATGTGCCAAGTGACCTATTTTTTGTATATGTAAGATTAAAATTGACTCTGTTTAATCTGAAGAAAAATTGTTGAGACCCTGTGACAAGGAGTATCTATTTTAAAGATTCAACTGGCATGTTGTATAAAAGTATGAAGACCATCATTTGTGGAACATTTTTTACCTGAGACTACTTAATATGCTTTGTATCTACTCCACCTGCCACAGACAAATGCTATCAAAAATAAGGCTTTTAGATTTACCCTCCCTATTGCCACACCTCCAAAAAAATTTCTTAGATATCATCAGGAAGTTAAAAGCTAACAAAAGTCCCATAAGGGTTGTTGCTATGCATTATATCAAAATTCAGCTATTAAAATTCAGATATTATGTCATAATCATCTTGTTACTCTGAGAATTTTGAGCAAAATGTGTTCATGTTTCCTTTGCTTGGGGGAGGTTGATGAAACCCTGGGTTGGTAGATTCTTTGCCCAGAGATAGTTATATGGACCTACAGTCAGGAAGTCTTGAGTTCAAATTCACCCTGCAGCACTTCATAGTTGTGTGACCCTTGGAAAATCATTTTACTTCTGTTTACCTCAGTTTTTCAACTGTAAAATGGGGGTGAGCATATTATCTTCTTCATGGGATTGTTGTGAGGTTGTAAAGCACTTGGCCTAGTGCCTAGCTTAGAGTAGGTGCTTAATAAATGCTTATTTGACCTTTCCCCTTCCCATCCATTGCCTCTCTGTGAAACTTATCTATTATTAAAGCCTTTGAAAAACCTGCTAAGTCTCTTTACACAATGCCACTCCATATCAAATACATCAGTGCTTTAGATTTAGGCAAAAGAAATAGACTTATAACTCTTACCTCAGAGCTTAGTGTTTCAAACCTTTAAAAATTGTCTTTCCAATTTAAAGCTACTTCCAGGTGGCATCACCAAGCATGCACTACTGTGCTACTGTAAATATACAGACATGGATGTAAGAAGATTTTGACCTCCAAAGATCAGCACTGATTTCTGAACCTGATTTAAAAAAATAAAAAAATTCTTCCTCCAAATAATTATTAGTTTTGATGCTATCCTTATCAGGAGTGCAGAGGCTTTGTTGTTAAAGGATATGTGTGGGTCTCTTAAGTCTTTTAAATATTGTAATTGAAGGCAATGGAAACTCCCCAGAGCCAAATAGGAGCTTCTATTAGCATGCAAATGTATTTTGGGGATCCCTGGATAGAAATACTGTTAAGAGATATAGTGGCCCAACTGGGAGGGCAGAGTTGTGATGGGCTAAAGGATGCTCATGGAGGAAAAAAAAAGAAGAGAGAATATATGGAGAAGAGGAATAAGAAATCAAGGATGCAGTTATACAGAACTCAGGCTTGCAGAACTGCCTTTGAGCAGGTCAGAGAAAAGACCTGCTTTGTCTTTGGAATTGTCCTCAGGAAACTAGTAGATGGCTTAGTAGATGGTTTAGTAGATGGCTACAAGCATAACAGACCTTTCTTTTCCTAAGACCACATACTGATTAACAACAATAGCTCAGCAGGGGCTAGATAGGGGAAGAAAGATACTCAGGTATGAAGAATCATAACCCCAAATATCAGTCTAGAGGGGGAGAAAGGTCTTTGAACAGAGGGTTTGACCATAGGTTGCAAGAGGGAGGAAGGAATTATTTAATGTCTTAAACCAAGATTGGAATCTTGCCTCAGTCCCTGACTAGCCATGTGACCTTGCATAAGTCACAACCTCTAGAGCTTCAGTTTCCTCATTTGTAAAGTAAAGGGGTTGGTCTTGATGCCCCCTCAAGATCCCTTCTATCTTAAGATAAATGATGCCATGATGTTTGAGGAATGTAAAAACAGAAGTGATTGACTTCAACTGCATAAAATTTGCTATAGAAAAGGCTGGCCACAAAACGAAGGATTTTTTTCACCCACGGCAATTCACAAAAACTACCTACTAAGATATAGACTAAATTTTCTTAACCATTTTGGACAGTCTGGTAAAGCCTATGAACCCCTTTTCAGATAAATATTTTTATACAGAAAATAAAACACACAGGATTATAGAGGAAATTGGGGGAGCTAGGTGGCACAGTGAACAAAGCACCAGGCCTTGGAGTCAGGAAGACCCTTGTTCAAATCGGCCATCAGATACTTACTGGTTGTGTGACCCTGAGCAAGTCTCTTCTGTCTACCTCAGTTTTCTCATCTGTAAAATGAGCTGGGAGAAGGAAATGCCAAACTACTCTAGTATCTTTACCAATAAAACCCCAAATAGGATCATGAAGAGTCAGACTTGACTGAAATGACCGAGCAACAACACAACAGAAGAAATCAATCATATTGAAATAATTGTCAAAAACATTTTAATAAAAAAAGTTTTAGGGTTAAAAATGGTTTGTTTTGGGTTTTTTGGCTTTTGGTGAGGCAATTAGGGTTAAGTGACTTGCCCAGGGTCACACAGCTAGTAAGTGTGTAAAATGTCTGAGGTCGGATTTGAACTCAGGTCCTCCTGAATCCAGGGCTGGTGCTCTATCCACTGCACCACCTAGCTGCCCCAAAAACGTTTTTTTTAATTTTTTAAAGTTCACAGACCCCAGGTTCAGAACCTGGTGAGAGGTTCTGATCTATGTTACCAAAGAAAATGCTAAAGATGAAATTTCATTTCTTTGAAGTATACAATAAGCATATGGCTCATGCATGGAAAATCCTCAATAACATAATGAAATTAAGTCAAGTACTTTTATCATCCTTGGGTTGGACTTCAGAGGACAAGATGAGGAAACATGGGTACAACACCAAGAGGAAAGGGAGAGAGGACACAGCTGTAAGAGAAAAAAGAAAGATCCTTTTTAAGTATTGGATGATGCAGCAAAGTTCACCCAAGGTCCACTCTAGCCTATCTTTTTTTTTTTTTTAATGAGAAACGTTTAGGGAGTTTTTTAGTTTGATTTTGTTTTTATTCTATCCTTGAACTGAATCAGGAGAAGGAAAGGTAGTTGGGTAGATGCATTTTTAAACTTTGGGGGGGATTGTCTTTTCAGAAGAAAAATTATAAGGAAAACTTGGCAATGCCTTATATGACCCAAGGGACTTTCTCAAATTCAAAACCTGTTGCCGTGGCAAAGTATCTACTCTCAAATTCTTATCTCACCCTAGGGCAGAGTCCAGTGCATAGTTTCCTCTGAGGATTTAGGGTCATCACAATACATTGCAGATCTGATCTACTGAGATAACAAAATTATTTCAAATTTTTCTAAAATAGATATAAATCCACAAAAAATCTCAGAATAACTCTAGTCTCCTGGTTAACTCCTGACCTGGAATTACTTTTAGTTATAGTCTACAAATATTAAGTTCTCCTAATGTTAGGTGCTAGGGAGACACAAAGTTTAGGTAACTTTAGATAGGGGTAGTTAGGTGGCATAGTGGATAGAGCAGTGGGCCTGGAGTTGGGAAGATCTGTGTTCAATTCCAGCCTCAGACACTTACTAGCTATTAACACCACTAGCCCTGTAGCCCTGCAAAAGCCATTTCCCCTGCTTGCCTCTGTTTCCCCATCTGTAAAATGAAGATAATAATAGCACTAACTTCCCAGGGTTGTTATGAGGATCAAATAAAATAATGATTGTAAAGTCCTTAGGATGGTGCCTGGCACATAGAAATATTAGCTACTATTATTTTCATTGTTGTCTTTGTGTCCAAACCCATTTGGGGTTTTCTTGGCAGAGATACTGGAGTGGTTTGCCATTGCCTTCTAGGGCTCATTTACAGATGAGGAAACTGAGGCAAACAGGATTAAGTGATTTGCCCAGGGTCACACAAGCTAGTGTCAGAGGCCAGATTTGAACTCAGGAAGATGAGTCTTCCTGACTTTAGGCCTGGCACTCTATCCACCAAGCCACCTAGTTGTCATTACTACTACTACAACTACAACTACTACTACTACTAGATAAGATACAGCCTCTGCCCACTGTACCTACCAGTCTTAGCCAGAAGTGGGCTGACCTTCTGTGTAGCAGGGGGTATTGTTCACTGGGTTGTTTCTTTCTCAACCCAGAATAGATGTCACTCCCTAGAATGGATGGATGGATGGAAGGAAGCAAGCATTTATTGAGTACTTAACATGGTGCCAAGTTCCAGTGCTTAGGATGAATCACAGTACATCACAACTTAAGGATGTAAATTGACTGTTCCCAATGAATATCCCAATCCAAAGGACTTGCTAGAGATTAGAGGACTGGATGGGAGAGATTTAATTGACATTCATTACAAAGTCATATATTGTCTAGGGACTATGGCTTATCAGCAGTATAAAAGAGAGAATCAATCTCATTTCTAGAACCAAGCAAGAAAGAATTAACTCCATTTAAATGATGCAATAGAGGTTAAAGAGCAGGAGCATTTCTCCTCTGAGGACCTGTCCAAACCACTAGAGTAAAAGTTCTCTTATAATTCATTAACCTCCTATTTCCACACATTTGAATCCAGCTCTGCCCCCAGTACTGGCCAGAAAATGGAGTCCACAGACACGGCCCTATCCAAGTAGAATTTGTCTCTGCTGATTTAGAAGAGGACATCATCAGTCGAATATTCCGAATTTATAATGCATCCAGGGTAAGGATCACATCCAGCTTCGCCTACTTTCATTTAGGTCTCAGTCAGTATAGAAAGCAAAAACCTATTTTGTTTTTTTCTGATAAGCAGAGGAAGACTTGATTGAAACCTGCAGCAAGGTTTAATCAGGATTAAAAATTAATGCAATATTGATATCTTTGCAAGGTTCAAATAAGTAAACAAAACAATTTCTTCCTTACATGAAATTCAGAGATAAGTGTCCCTAATCTACTTCATACCCCTCGTGCACAGATGCTCAGATTATAACTTATTCTTCCCCTTCAGCTCACCTGTGATTAAAGTAAAGCCATTTTTTTTTTTCTGACCTGTGGACAATCTGTTAAATCCTTACACCTTGACATTTTGCTCTAGGTCTTTGCAGGAGTGCAAGTATTCTGCTCCACTCTTATTTTCTGGGCCTGTCAGTTAAAGCACCTGGTTCTTTATAACACAAGAAGATTAAAAATCATAACTCTCTAGGCCCGTAGACACTGTCTTGGTTATTTATAGGCAATGTCTGATTTAATAATGTTTCACTTTGATAAAAAGATCAAATAAGGGAAATAAGCCCATTGGAATTCAAAGTGTAGTGCCTATTTCTCCATGATTGTCATCTGATTTTCCACAGCCCCAAGATGGATACCGGATGGTACAGCAGTTCCAGTTCTTGGGCTGGCCAATGTATAGGGATACACCAGTGTCCAAACGCTCCTTCTTGAAGCTTATCCGCCAGGTGGAGAAGTGGCAAGAAGAGTATAATGGTGGTGAAGGACGAACAGTTGTGCATTGTTTGTAAGTACAAAGAACAAAGGTTCTGAAGGGAAAAAAAAGGAAAGGAGGGAGGAA
This sequence comes from Dromiciops gliroides, assembly GCF_019393635.1. Taxonomy (NCBI): domain Eukaryota; kingdom Metazoa; phylum Chordata; class Mammalia; order Microbiotheria; family Microbiotheriidae; genus Dromiciops; species Dromiciops gliroides. The sequence continues at coordinate 224,865,326 of NC_057861.1, read as the reverse complement.
AGGAAGGCGGAAGGAGGGAAGGAGGAAGGAAGCAAGGAAGGAAGCAAGCAAGCTCAGTCTATCTGCCAAGACATTGAAAAATCAAACTCGTCTGAAAGACATAGACTTTCCTATTTGTGTCTTTCTTGCTTTTTTACCCCATTAAGAACCTATATTTATATAAAGACATGTCCTGAGAGGGTCTGCTTTAGGCAGATGGTTATGCTTAACCCTGATAATAATAATAATAATAATGAGCAATAGCTCACACTCAAAAAGAACTTTAAGGTTTGCAAAGCACTTTACATCTATTTTCTTCTTGATCTTCATAAACACTTCTTTTAACTCATATGCCCAGTAGAATAATGGCAAAAAGAGTATAATGGCTCTGTTTAATGACCCGTCCAGGATCACACTACTAATTAGTGACTGAGACAGGACTTGAACCTGGGTCTTCCTGACTGCAAATCTAGTGTTCTATCTACTCTACCACCCAGCTGCTTCTCATGTGAAAGTCGCATGATAAAAGGGGTAGATTGTGATGCTGTGGGTGGACACAGTATCTGCTCAGCATTTTTAGTGGGACTTTTGCTGCCTAGTACATTTTGAAACCTCTCTGCAAAACTGATGTAATATTATTGTTGTTACTATTAGTATTAACAATGATAATAACCACCTTGCTTTTGTCTACTTCTCAAAGCCCTTTCCCATTTATTATCTCATTTGAGATAATGTGTAGCTAGCCAACCAGCTGTCATTTGGAGCATATGTGGAAATTTCAACAACCATAGTCTTAGCTTTCATTGCTTTCTCAATGGAAAGCAGTTATGAATACACAATGAAGCTTCCTACTGACCTGAAGTATAAAGGAAGTTGATCCGATATTAGAGTCAGCCCTGGCAAAATTACAAGATAACAAATGCAGCCTTCCTCCCCTCCCCCAACAATCCCAGATTCCCAGGACCTCCATGAGGTCCCTGACAGTGCCCAGGTGTGTTTCTTCTCCTTCTTTTCTCATCCTCCTCCAGACTTAGCTCATGTACACTATATTCCAAGGGAGTTGTTTTCATCTAGTTGTCCCTGTGTAATCTGGTCCTGGCCTAACATAGGCCATTCCCCTGATGCAGACACTTGTGGACCATTGTTGCTGTTGTTGTTCAGTTGTATACAACTCGTTGTAACTCCTTGGACCATAGCATACCAATACCAGCTGTAAGGTTTCCTTGGCAAGTTGTCAACCACAAAATACAATAAAAAAAATAGTTCTCCTGATGAGAAACTAAAAGGACACATTTTCTTTCTCTTTTCTATGAGGTGATGATAGTGTAATGGGTTTTGTAAACTAATTTTATTAGAATCTTTTTTCTATCACCTAAATTTCTCTAATATATTTTCCCTTCCTTCTCTCATAAAGCAAACCCTTATAGAAAACCTATGTTTTTTAAAAGAAAAATAAGAGAAAAAAATCAGCAAAATTAATCAATAATTTTTTTTAAGTCTGCTAATATATGCTGTATTTGACACCTGTGGTATCTTACCTCTGCAAAGCAAAGGAGGAAGGGAGGTGAACAAACTTTTGAAGTTAGAAAGGATATTGACTCAGATAAAATACTATTCCCCTTACCCACCTTCACAGTTATGAGGGTAATAGGCCTTTTTTTGGTCAGGAAGGCATTTCCCAAGGAGCAATAGAAGCTCTGATATATTTGACACCCTAGGTTAGGTAGCTAGATGTTGCAATGGATAGAACATTAGGCCTAGAATCAGGAAGACCTGAGTTCAAATCCAGCCTCAAACACTTATTAGCTATGTGACCCTGAGGAAGTCAGCCCTATGGCCCTCAGTTTCTTCATGTAAAATGAATTAGTTGAACTAAATGGCCAGAGAAGTGAAATAATGTCAGTTAAGGTTCCTTCCTAGCTTTAGGCCTTTGGTCCCAGTTTCCCATTTATAAGCTTACCATAAGCATTAAGTAGCAACTGAAACTTAAAGAGATAGTGAGAATGAAATCATGATGATATGCTGTCCTGGTCACTCAAATTTTAGAGATAAGATAACTTTATCATTAGGCCAAGATTGAAAAAGAAGAAGAAAAAGGAATGAAGAGGTAATCTCTATATAGGAGTACAGAATATAGATTTGGGAGAGACCTTGGAGATTATCTAATGTAGGCAGGGGTTGTGAATCTTGGATAGATAGACCCTATGAAGAGATTTCAATAGGTCAAACTTGGTTTGTCAATATTTTGATAACTATATTTCAATAAAAGTGATTTCCTTTGTAATCCTATATATTGTATCTTATGCATTTATAAATATTCTTCTGAGAAGGGATCCATAGGCTGCACCAGACTGCCAGAGGCAACTATGCCAAGAAAACCATTAAGAACCCCATCATTAATCCATTCCCCTCAATTACAGATGTTACAGATGAGGAATTTGATGCCCAAAGAGGCTAATCTTCCCCAGATTTAAACCTGAAGTATCCTGATTCCAACCCTTGTGTTCTTTCTACCATATCACCTGTTGATAGAGTGTGTATGTGAATGTATCTACAGCCTTCAGAAACAAGATTGAATCTGAAAACTGGCCCTCAATGCCTTTTAACCTTTTTATCTTAGAGCTTCAAAGACATCAAATTGAGGAATTACCTTCAGTTTATGCTGGTTGAATGTAAAAATAAGTTTTCTTTATTGACTTATTGAGAGACCAGTTTACATTGGTATTCCCTAAAACTGGGAACATAGGAAAGGAAGTGTCTAGGAGGAATAAAAGTGGGGAAAAACAACCTCCCTGGCATATTTCCTATCCTTTCTTCTCTCCAAGGTAAAAAAGCATGACATTCAGGATAGTGTAGCACCACCTAATGGTTAATGTTCGGAGAGAAATCACCCAAAGATACAAACCACCAAGTACTTTGAATGGAATGGCCTTTTAGAATTCATCCAGAGGATAGATCCCTAGGTAGGAAGGCCTGGGATCCGGCCACTCAGTGAGACACAGAAGCAAAGCCTTGTCCTATATTCTACCCTGCTTTCTTTTGGTAACCAGCTGTTTGGATTCTATGGTATCGTGACCTAATATGGTCCTGACCCAAAACTGGGCAAGGACCAAGGCTCTCTGCCAAATACTGTGGAAAATTCACCCCATTATCTCTAATTAGAAGTAATGGTCTGGGTGGAGAGTTCACCCTAGCTCAAGAGGCAGTCATAATTATTGGTTTACCAGCGTCTAAATCAGAATATTTCCAAAGGCTACCCAGCACAATAGGAGGAAAGGGAATGTGAAGGCAAAAAGTAATCAAGCCACTTTATTCCCTTTATTCCAGAAATGGAGGTGGCCGCAGTGGGACTTTTTGTGCAATCAGCATTGTTTGTGAAATGCTCCGACACCGGAGGGCAGTCGACGTCTTCCATGCTGTGAAGACACTGAGGAACAATAAGCCTAACATGGTGGACCTTCTGGTAGGCACCTTCTAACTGTACTGTTAAATTGAAAATCTCCCCTATTATCACCCAGCCCCTGAGATCTCTACACTTTTCAGTTAGTTATTCACAAAGGAAGAGAGTCATTTTCAAAAGCATAATGTAATCACTTCACTTGTAATGGCTTTTCTTTTTTTCCCCCCATTTAAAAAAAATCTGCTTCTTCCCAAGGAGACTTTGTCTCAGCTTGTTTGAAATTTGGAAATAGTTTGAAACTCACAAGTGAACATCCTTATTAATTTCCCTTCCTGGCAGTGCCATCCACGTAGATAGCAATCCTAGCACAGAAGAAATAATCGTAGCAAATGAAATGCCAGATTTCCAAATTATATATTTTATAAATAGCTTAATCACCTAATATTTATCAAAGCTGTGAGTTTTAGTTTGACACCCAGAATATTGCACTTAATTACGGTGGCCACATACCAGAGAAGGATTAAAGGAGTTGAGAAACAAAGGATTGTGTGCAATTATTTTCTTAGAGTATTTCACAAAATCTCTTTTATGCCGAACTGTTGAAGTGCCAACTACTGTGATTCAAGAATAGTGACACAGCTTAGAGGAGGAAGCTTTTAGATGAGGCTTTTGTAGTCTTAATGTTGGGAAAGGATGAACTGAGAAGCAGCTGGATTAATCCATCCAGTGGTTGGGGAGGGCCTTTGTGTGGGCTGGGGGAGATGAGCCTGTGCTATCAAGTTTTTAAAAGGCTTTGCCCTGTGGAGTATACAATGTGAAAACAGCAAAACCAAACACATTCTAACAAGCTACGGGGCTGGGGGAAGAAGGTGTTAACTTAAAGTCACCAAAAGGGTCACATTTTGAGATTGGGAAAATAGCTGTTGTCACCATCAAAGGGGCCAAGATCCATTCATTTGTATAATACAGTATTAAACATTTGTACAGTGCCATGGACATAACTGGGGCTTGGTAAATTATAATGGCACTGGTAGTGGCTATAACTCCTAGAGACACAATCAAACCCTAGTTAACGTGAACAGCTTCATTTGGACATCTGCTTCTCCCCAGACATATGTTTTATGAATGATGAGTTGTGATAGGTCCAGGAAGCATGGCCTGGGGAAGGGGACTTGGAATGGAAATGCCCGTTTTGCCAGGTGCACTCTCTCTCATAAGCTACCAACAGTTGTCTCATTGGCCAATGGGTTGAGTCCACCTCTCCTCCCACTGCTCCTGCCTGCCCTGCTCTGTATAGGGTAGATATCTACTGTGTATGTGGCAAACATCAACCCTTCCAAGCAATTTATAGATACAAGTGTTAGATGAGTTGCCAACTGATTGGTATGTGCTGGGTAAGCCCCTTGGTTGGCACAGTATACCAGAGTAGCTGGCTGACACACAAAATGAATTCACAAAGAGTTATGCCTCTCCTGAATTCTTAGGCTTGCATGGATAGGATGGTAGGAGATATCGATTCAGAGTCAAAGGTGTTTTTGACTTGGGAAGCGCTACCAAGGCTGCCATATCGTGACAGACATATGCACAAATGAAAGACTTCAGAATATGGCTACCTTTGGTTCCACCTCACCAATGGGGAGACAGATGCATGGCTTATTGCCCTTGGTGGGCTCCTGAGTAAAGCTGACCTTGATAAAATGTCATTTTGCTCATTCAAAACCCTGAAGTAAGTAGATCTACATTAGAAATGAAGCCGTCTGAGGTTAGCCTCCTTTTTTTCCTAATGTAGCTGGCAGCCAATTTTGCTGATCACAAGACTTGATGGGAGAAATGGCAGGCCTCCTTCTGTCAACAATATAGACTATGGCACTTTGATGTAATGATGAAATAAATGATTATTTTCTGTGAAGTACAAAGTTAAGAGCCAAAAGGACCCTTGATGCTTTCCCACAAGTAGGAAGGATCCTAAGACATTATAAATCATTTGCAGCTTCCCCGTGGCTCTTTATTACCTCCAGGATCAAATATAAAGTTCCCTGTTTGGTATTTAAAGCTCTTCATAACCTGGCCTCTTTCTATCTTTCCAGGCTCCTTATACTTCACTTACCTCCATAAACTCTCTGATTCTAGACACACAGGCTGACATGCTGTCTCTCAGATACAGCATGCCAGCTCCCATCTTCATGCCTAGGCATAGATTGTCCCCCATGACTGGAATGTTCTCCCTCCTCAGCTGTGCCTCTGGTGACTTTGCTGCCTTCAAGACTCAAGTCCTACCTTCTATAGGAATCTTTCCCCTCCCCCTCCCAGATGTTAGCGCCTTCCATGTCAGAATAACTTTCACCTACTCTGTATACAGTCTCTTGTAAGTGAGTGTTAAATCAGGGATAATCGGGGCAGATAGGTGGCACAGTGGATAGAGCACCGGCCCTAGATTCAGAAGGACCTGAGTTCAAATCCGGCCTCAGACACTTAACACTTACTAGCTGTGTGACCCTGGGCAAGTCACTTAACCCCAATTGCCTCACCAAAAAAAAAAAAATCAGGGATAATCCCAGAGGGAAGACACTGAGATTAAGGGGAATCAGAATGGTTTCTTGAAGAATGTGCGACTTTAACTGAGACTTAAAAGAAGTCAGAAAAGCCAGAAGATGGAGATAAGGAGGGAGAGAGTCCCAGGCATGAGTAACAGCTGCTGAAAACTCTCATTCAGGTGAAGCACCATGTTTGAGGAACAGCATAAAGGCCATGGGATTGCAGAGTACATGGAGGGGAATAAGGCATCAGAAGCCTGGAGGATAAGAAGAGTCTAGATGATAAAGGGCTTTAAAAGCCAAAAAGCAGTGGATAGAGCACCGTCCCTGGAGTCAGGAGTACCTGAGTTCAAATCCGGCCTCAGACACTTAACACGTACTAGCTGTGTGACCCTGGGCAGGTCACTTAACCCCAATTGCCTCACAAAAAAAAAAAAAAGCCAAAGAGGATTTTATATTTGATCCTAGAGGTAATAGGGAGCCACTGGAATTTATTGAATGTGTGGGCTGAGGAGAGGTGGACATAAACCTGGTTTCAAGAAGGATCAGTTTGACAGCTAAGGGGAGGGTGGGCTAGAGTAGGGAGAGGTGCGAGTCAGGCAAACCCAACAGGCTGTTGTGGTAGTCCAGTGTGTGAGGTGACAATGAGGACCTGCACCAGTGTGGTGGAAATGTTAGTTAGGGGAGAGAAAGTGATGAATTTGAGAGATTGCAGTCAATGGGACTTGGCAATGGATTGGATATGGGGCGGGGCGGGGGGGGGGGAAGGGTCAGGAGTTGATGATGTGAATGGGATCACAGTAATATAGAAGTTCGGGAGACTCCAAGCCCAAGGATCTTTCCATTTACCATCTAGCTACACACAGGATAGGGTTCAGTTTTGAACATAATGAGTTTTAGGTGTCAATGGAACATCCATCCAGAAAGTCTGTCATTAGACCCATGCTCAAAGCTTTGTCAGCTGGTTGTGGGACTTGTCAGAGCCCAGGGTTGCCTCAACTCCATAAAAAAGTATCAGAATGGGGACAACTAGGTGGCACAGTGGATAAAGCACCAGCCTTGGATTCAGGAGGACCTGAGTTCAAATCTAGCCTCAGACACTTGACATTTACTACCTGTGTGACCCTGGGCAAGTCACTTAACCCTCATTACCCCACCAAAAAAGAAGCATCAGAATGCTCTTTTAATGGAAAAAATGTGACTACTACTATGATGAGCACATTTGTCATCATCTGAGATTCTTTATGCTAACTGGAGGTTGTCTGAATATTTTCATGAAGTCTTCTCTTTTCTTCAGTCAGTGATTAATAATCTTTGTGGGCAAAGAAAAAAATAATCTGTTGAACTGAGAATCTCAGAGTTGTCATCTAGTCTCACCTGAGTTGTAGTTACTTCATCTTCAATCAGTGGCCAAACAACCTCTATTTAAAGACTTCTGATAAGGGAGAACTTAGTCTGCTGAAGCATGTCATTCCGTTTTGGGATCACCCTCAGTTACTAGGAAGGTTTTCTTTTAGTATTCTGAAATCTTCCTCCTTTTATACACAGTGATATTTAGAGGTTTTACAAAAATGGAAAAATTCTTACATGTATTTGAAGCTTTGGAGTTTCAAGAAGGGTTTCTAGCTACCCCAAAAAAAATTTCTAGAGAATTTAGGGAAATTCCTTACTTGTAGCACATTCTAGTAGCTGTCCAAATGTAGAATGGTATCACAGGATAATATATCTCAAGTTGTAAGGGTCCCTGAGTTCATCCCAGTCCCCTAGTTGTACAGATGAACCCAAAGAGATCACAGATTGTCCAAGGTTGCACAAGGAGTCAGCAACAGACCTGGGCTTCTTAAGAGGTGGTAAGCTCCATCACTGAGAGAATGTATTCAAAAGTTGAATAAGGGGTGGCTAGGTGGAGCAGTGGATAAAGCACTGGCCTTGGATTCAGGAGGACCTGAGTTCAAATCCAGCCTCAGACACTTGACACTTACTAGCTGTGTGACCTTGGACAAGTCACTTAACCCTCATTGCCCTACAAAAACAAAAACAAAAAAAAGTTGAATAACCACTTGTTATAGATGTTTTGAAGAGTTCTTAACCTCTGAGATCTCTTCCAACTCTCAAATTTTATTCTTGCAATCTGGTTTCCATCTTCACCACTCAACTGAAACAGCTTTCTCCAAGGTTAAAATGATGTATTAAATGATGAATGCAGGGGCCTCTTCTCAGCCTTCCTCCTCCCTTTAGCATGTGACATTAGTAAAAACCTCCTTCTGCTGGATTCTTTCTCTTCCTTCCATATTCCTGACATTGTTCTCTCCTGATTGTCTTCCCATTTATCCAGTCTTCCCTTCTCAATCTCCTTTATTGGATCATCCATAATGCTCTACCCAGTGCAAGTCCCCGAAGTCTCTACTCTGTGTCTTCTTCTCTTTCTTGGCAATATAATCAACTATTGTGGGCTTAATCATCATCTTTAGACAGATGATACCACAAAAGTATGTATTTAGCCATAATCTCTCTTCTGGCTCCAGTTTCATATCATTTAGATATCTACAATTGAATTCCCATATGATGTTGGTCCAGACATTTGATATTCCTGGACCTCAATATCCTTATTTGTAAAATGAAAAGGTTAGACTACATGGCCCCTGAGGGCTGTTCTAGCTCTATAATCTATGATTCGATGAGTATTCCACCTCAAATTCAACATATCTAAAATGGAACTCATTGTCTTTCTCCCTAAAGCCAACTCTCCTCCTCATTTCTCTAATTCTATCAAGGACATAACCAATCCTTCTACTTTCCCAGGTTGATAACTTTAAAATTCTCTTTGATTCTTCCCTTTCCCTCACCCCTCCCCATGGCATGTCCAGTCACATAGCACGTTCTAGCAATTAGGGCTACAAGCTACCCTAACTACATCAATTTTCTCCCATGGCTATGGTTAACCTTTAATGTGTCCTTCCTGGAGAAGTACCTTAGTGTAGTAGATAGCATGCTGGAATCAGATTCAGGAAGACCAGGGCTTAAATCCCAAACCACTTACTGTATGATCCTGAGCAAATCATTTAACTTTTCTGTTCCTCAGTTTCCTCATCTGTAAAATGAGCGAGTTGGATCTGATCACCTTCTGAGGTTCCTTTGAATTTATGACCCTATGAAAAATCCCCTGCAGTGCTGGGATTTGAAGAACCAAAGAGGTTTAATGTTTAGATTCCAGACCATAGCATTCCTGAACCTGCCTTCTTTCATGATTACCATTGTACATTAGTTCCCCGGCTAGCTGATTTATAGATGCATAGGCTCATTCTGTTGAATCCTTAGGGTTCCTAGGAAATATCAATCAACAGATGATGTGTTCTGCAAACAGAGAGAGATGAAATAGAATTTGGCAGGTGTCAGGAAGTACCACCATGAACCCCCCCTTAGAACTTTTTCCAAGGGCCTTTTTTTCACTATAAGCTAAATCGAAGGAAATAGTGCATGGTTTTAAGGGCCTAGTAAAGCTCTCCATTTTCTCCAGGCACCAATAAATATCTCTTGACTGAATTGTCAGATATGGGCCCCATGGGCTCACACAAATTCCTTGTATGTAGGCGGGAGAAGAGAGGGTTGAAGAATTAATGTATGAGAATGGGGACCCACAGAGAGAACATCCCTCTGTTGTCTACTTCATTCCCCCCTCTCTCTGCACCCCTTGAATTTTGCAATTCTGATTATCTAAGTGTCTCCTTATTAAGTCTCTAGGATTCTTGCTGTCTCGAGGGGTAAAAGGAAGGAGAGAATTTGGAACTGCAAATAAAATGAAATTTAAAAAAAGGAAATCTACAAATAGAGTTGAAAGCTGGGCATTCTCAAAGGAGATCTTTAAGACTGAAAATTTTACTTCTTAAGACAGGTTAGCTCTCAACAGGCACAAAAATGATGGCTGATTATGGAATGGGAGGTGGTGTGCGAATTTACAACCTAGAAACTAGGTTGTGTGTGTGTGTGTGTTCAGGTAAATGATGTGGGAATTGCCCTAACCCTTTCATTTTAGGTAACCTCTGAACTTCTCTTTCTTCTCAGCCATCCTTGTATCCCCATTACAGAGTGTGAATAACTCAGGGGAACCAACTTGTATTGTCTACATTTAAGATTTTATGTGGCCAGCTAGGTGGTGCAGTGGATAAAGCACTGGCTCTGGAATCAGGAGGACCTGAGTTCAAATCCAGCCTCAGACACTTGACACTTACTAGCTGTGTAACCATGGGCAAGTCATTTAACCCTCATTGCCCTGCCAAAAAAAAAAAAAAGATTTTATGTGGCTTTCCTGGTACCATAAGTTTTATTCCAGTCCAATCCGACAAGCATTTCTTATGCACCAAGCACTCTGCTAGGTGCAGGAGAAGCAAAACCAAAAACAGAACAGTGGTCTCTATCCTCAAGGAACTTACCTTCCTTACATCACAATCCCTTTGAAGATGATGTAGTGCCAAAAAAACTAGCTTACACATAGCAGTTTCCCAGCCCCTCCACCAACAGTCAGGTTTTTATAAGCTTTTTTTGGTATACGCTTTTGAACTTTTCTTACCCCCCCCACCACACACACACACACACACACACACACACACACACACACACACACACACCTCCCTTCATGGCCTCTCTACTCCAGACAAACTGGCCAAGACTTGCTGTTCCTCATCTAGAACGAGACATCTCCTGCCTCTGTAACTCTCCACAGGTTCTTCCCCCATGCCCAGCATGCCTCCCCTCCTCACCTCTTCCTCTTTGGTTCTCTGGTGTCCTTTAAGGCTTAGCTCCACGGCCACCTCCCACGGGAGGCCTGTCTTGATTCCCTCAGTTGTTGGTGTCTTGTCCTGAAAAAGCACTATTTATCTTATTTAGTTATATATGCTACTTTACATAGATAGATAGTTCTATGTTCCATTTCCGTTATGGATGGTGGACCTGAGTCTCCTTGTATTTGTATATGATATGCGTATATACACCTCTCTATCTGTCCATCTGCCCTTGAGGGAAGGGATTGTGTCACTTTCATATTTGTATCCTTGTATCTGGCAGGCACTTAGCAGGCACTCAATCAGTGCTTGATCATTTGAAGAAACCAAGCTTGCCCAAAGTGTACTGGGCAATCCCAGCTCTGCCACTTACCTTGAAACCTTGGAAAAGTCACATGACCATTCCAGGCTTTGTTTTCTTCATCTGTATAATAAGCAGAGTGGACTAGATAAACCTCAAGTTTTCTTTTGATTCTAAAATTCTTTGTGATGTGATAAGAAAAAAAAGAGATAGAGAGGACCAGTAAAAATACAGAATGTAGTTGTGAGTAGTTGTTGGCTAAATGGTAGTTAACTACATAGTAGTCAATTCACTAACCACCAATTTCTCAGGTTTGCCCCCATGATGAATCAGTACCCATCCCCAAACCTGGATCTGCACACCAAGTTCAGGATGCCCGCTTCCCTCTACCTAATACCTGATCTTGATCTTGCTTGGCCCAGAAAAGAACCCTATAAGAAATCCCCCATTTCAATGCTGCCATCCACTGGGTTTCTAGCTGGCCTGTGACCCTGCCCCCCAATAGAATTCCCCTCAATACAGCTGGCTTACTGTATTGGTGCTCTCTTCTGTCTGGTGGTGCCCTATCCTCTATTGTACTAAACTTGTAATTCCAAACCTCACTCAAATAACATTAAGATACCCTTCTAGGTAGATGCCAAGCTGGCTAGAATCATGAACCCATGAAGGATAAGAGAGAGAATCTATTCTCCCTTTGATGCTTAGCAATGTGTGTTGCTAATGACCAAGAGTCATGTAAAGGAGATTCGGGTATGATGTTGATAAGGGAATTGGAATGTAGAAAGAGCCATGTATATTTTTAAAAATATAAAAGTTGGCTGGGACCTATATGGCACATGCTTTTATTTCCTGCTTCTCTGGAGGCAGAGGCTGGTGGCTCCTGAATTCAGGAGTTCTGAGGTATAACAGTGTGTATCTGAATTAAATCTAACAACAAAGTGGTGGGCCCCTAGGAGCAGAGGGCCATCAGACTGTCTAGGGAGGAGCAAACCCCTCCAGATCAGAAAAACGGAGCAGGTTCAAGCTTCTGCACCAAAAGTATAAATAAATATGTACATATATGTATACATACAAACACACACATGCACACATATATAAAGTTCATGATTATCTATTTATATCACATTATCAGAAAAATATGAGTGGTTCCATGAATGGTAATATTTATTGATTTAGAGGTCACATTGGCAAATAGCACAGCTAGACATTCTATAACCTGAGCAAGAACATTGAACTGAATAATTCTACCTTGAATTAGTATATGTGGGCCTCTTTCCCTTCATGTCAGTACAATCTATGATAAGGATTTTTGTTTTCATTTGAAGAAGCTATAAGAATAAATCCAAGATCAGAACTGCAAATTGCCAAGCCATTTTGGTTTCAAAGGGCAGATGGAGCAGGGAGAAGAGCTTTGCCCCAGGTAACCATTGGAGAGTGTTCTCTTTGAATCTTCTCTCCCACTTAGACAGTGGTGAGTGTTTGATGTCCCCAGATGGCCCGTGAATCAGAACACCTGGAGTCCTTCAGATGCCTAGCTGTACCTGTTCACAGAAAAGTGATAGTTTCTGAGTCAGGATCTCAAAGGCCTTTATGTGCATATTTGTTGATTGACTGATTCATCTCTATCCTGAGCTTTTTGTTAAGCATTATTCCCCACTGTTATGCTTTCTTTTCCTACCCTAATTTGCGGTAAGAGAGATGGCATATACTCATAGAAGAAATTTGGAAGCATCCAGTGGAACAGATCACACCCCATCCTTACCTTCTCATCTTGTGAGATTCTTGCCCGTGTTCTCCCTTAAGTTCTCAAGTGAGGATTTGTCTAATGTGCTGCAGACTTCTTTCCAGGTTTTTTTTTTTTTTTTAACATTTTGGGAGTAGCAATGCAACACCTGTTATCTCTTGTTCTAACTGTATGACTGGCCCACCTCCTTTTCTAGATATCTCTTTCTCAGATCGTATCATTAATACCACTTCTTGCACACCAATACAGCCTCCACATACGCTCCATTTTCCTCTGGATCATACTCAATTTTTAATCTTTGGAGATTGTGGTATTCCATGATGATAAGCATATAGCATCACCAGTCCATTATCAGTCATTTATTAAGTACAAGTACCTCATATGTGACAGATACTTAGCAATATTAAAAAGGTGGGGTCTCATATCAGGAAGTAACTTGAGATTGTAAAAGTCATGGTACAGTTTTCTCAGTGCCATCCAGCTCATTCTCTTCTTTCTTTTCTAGTCTGGGCCTGGCTCATTGTCCATCCACAGTGTCTGTCATAGATACAATCTGGATAATAAGCATTTTTTATCCATTAGTGGGTTTTTTACTGTTTAGAGATCAAACTGATCTTGTTTGAGTGGTTGTGGATCTCATTAAAGAGTACATAGTAAAGGAAAGTGCCCCACTGCTGATAGAATGAATGGTATAAGCATTTTAAAAGGAAAGAGGCAATGACTAGAAGCCAGCATGAGTTCGTTAAGAACAAATCATGCCACATATCCTTTTTTGACAAGGTTTTTAGACTAGTAAATTAAAAGAATGCCATTGAACCTACCATGTCTAGATTTTCAGCAAAGTCTTTCAAAAATATCTTCGCAAAGTAGAGAATTATAAACTATGTTTTGTTATTATTGTTATAGACTGTGTTATTGTTGTTATTATTGTTTAGTCACTTCTGACTCTACATGACCCCATTTGGGGTTTTCTTGGAAAAGATACTGGAGTGGTTTGCCATTTCATTCTCCAGCTCATTTTACAAATGAGGAAACTAAGACAAATTGGGTTAAAGTGACTTGCCCAGGGTCATACAGCTAGTAAGTGTCTGAGGCCAGATTTGAACTCAGGAAGATGAGTCTTTCTGACTCCAGGCCCAGGACATTATCCACTGCATCACTTAGCTGCCCCGTTATAAATCATGTGATAGTACAATAAGATGGGCTCACATTTGGATGACCAAGTCAACACAAAGATTAAGGCTAATTGACTGGTGTTTAATTGAGTGAGGTACCGCTAATAAAGTGTCTCTGGTCCTATTCTGTTATTTTAATCAGTAACCTAGATGAAGGAAATGTGATAGCATAGTTATGAACTTTGAAGATGACACAAAATAAATTGGATGGAAGAGGCAAGATCCAAGAAGGTCCTTGGCAGGGTAGAGCATGATTGACTAAAGCTGGTGATGATAGTAGCAGGGGAAAATGTTAAGCTGTAAGTCTGAGTTCAAAAAAAATCAACCCTACAAGCACAGGGTGAGGGAGACATAGCTGTAGAAAAAGTCTTTCATGTGAAAAAGACCATGGGAGTTTTAATGGACCTCTAGTTCAAGAAAGGGATGTGGTAGCCAAAGAGGCCAAATCTTATCTTGGACTACATAACTAGAGCATCAGTGTCTGGAGAGAAATTATAATCTCACTATGCGTGCCATATGGGGGCTATTGGGTCTAATTTGGTGTACCATATCAAGCTAGAATATGGCCAGTGTAGGAAAACCAAGATGGTAGACAGATTTAAAACTGTGCCACAAATGGCATAGCAACAGATCCTTAAATGAATCACTTAAAGGAGCTTAAGATGCTTAAACCACAAAAAAGAAGTGGGGAAAGATGAATGGGTTGAAGAGTTGTCATATAAAAGAGGGACCAGATTTGTTCTAGTTGGTCCCAAAGGCAGAACTCAAAATGGTGAGAAATTACAAAGTAGCAGATTTTAGTTCAATATGATGGGGGGAAAAGCTTCCTAAAAATTAAAGCAGCTCAAAAATGGAGTGTGCTTTCTGAGTAGCAGTGAGCTCCCCATCACTGAACATCTTCCAGTGAAGGCAGCATAACTACCTGTCAGGGAAGTTGTAGAAGGCATTCATGCTTTGGGGAAGGTTAGACTAGATGGCCTTGGAGGTCTCTGCTAACTCCACAATTCTATGCTTGGGTCCCAGCAGTGAGCTGGTCTCTTCTTTGTCAGTACAGATTCCATTTTTGCCCTCCTTTCGTGCCTGGAACTAGCTAATGAGCCTGAAAGTGGAAGTATCTAGAAACAGGGAGAAAATTCTCTCTCCTAAGCAGAGGGACACCTCACATGGCTTAATTATACTGCTCAAAAGCAAAGGAATTGAAAGAAGGGAGTGCTGTGCAAAAGACAACCTGTACCTGGTGATCAAGTATAATCAGTTTGCAGGGCAAGAAAATTTCAGGCTCTTAGGAGATGCTGGGAGGTCGGGGCTGTAATTAGTTGTATTCCTGCCTGCTTCCCTTATTTGACTAATCCAGAAGCCAGTAATCACATACTGTGGAATTGGCAGTCTATTTGGTGGGGATGAGATGGGAGAGGGCAGATTCATTTTGAGAATTATAGTCATGAGTACGACAGGGCAATTTCAATGACTTCCAGGGGTGCAGGTCGTCAGCATTGAAGCGTGAAATCCCTTCTGTGTTTCTTTGCCTGCGTTGTGGCCCCAGGCCAGCAACTACATTTCACCACTTAATGCATTTTAATATGTTAAAGGAGTAGAACGAGGTAATGTTCCTGTCTGGTTCCTAGTAGTCATTGAAATTAATTGCACAATTAGATCCATGCACAAAACCATTTTTCCATAAAAAGGAATGGGGGTCCCTGAGGTTTCAGTGGTAAAATCTGTGTCATCTCTATAAAGCACAAAAATAATGGAAATATTACTACTCTTTTTGTGACCAGAATGACAGCACCATCATTAGGTTTAAAAAAAAAAGGTTTTGAAACTTTTTAAATTAAAGGAGTGATTTTTAAAAATTTTTCAGAAATAAAAGTTACTAATTCCTAAAATAGTAAATGTTAGAACAATATTGGTTTTAAAAATAGCCATCCCACCCAGGACAAGTAATTATTTATCAGATAAATACTAAAGAATGTTCATTTTATTCACCTCTTTGTACCCTCCCCATATAGGGGTTCTTAACCTTTGGCTTTGTGCCATAAGGCCAAAGGACCCCTTCTCAAATATTTTCAAAATTCATAATTAAAAGAAATACCAAATTTCAGTTAGAGCCTAGTTACAGTAAAGATGTTCTATCCTCTTCAAGTTCGTGGATGCCTTGAACTCAATCCGTGGACCCCTTGGGGATAGGTAGAACCCAGATAAGGAACTCTTACCATAGTGGGAGGCAAGGGGCTAGTAGATATATTTTTAAACATGAGCTGGTAGAAATATATTTTGGTTATTTGTCAGATTTAAAGAATTCCTTTTACATATATGTATTTGACCACATTTATAATAGTCTTACCTTTTCTTGGTGGCTATAACAACATTTCCATTCAACAAACATTCATTAAGTATCTCCTATCTGTAAGGTGCTGTGCTAGGTGCTCAAAATACAAAAACCAAATGAAAAATGAAAAAGAAAACAGTGCTTTCCCATAATGAGCTTACTTTCAACTAGAAAGCCTCCCTTGAGAGAAGTAGCATAGTGAAAAAAGTTCCAGATATGTGCAACTCATTATATGATCTCTGGCAAGTCAAGTTCCTCTGAGCCTCAGTTTCCACATCTATAAAATGGGCTAATATATTTGCCCTCCCTGTCTAACCTCAAATGAGAAGAAAAACATTCAATGGAAAAAGGAATTCTCGGTTAGAATTATAAAGGAATGGGAACTATGTCCCAAGGGGAAGGAGATAGATAAGAAGGAAGCAATGATTTATTAGGTCCCTATTATGTGTCAGACACTGTGCTAAGTGTTTTACAAATATCTCATCTGATCCTCACAACAACCGTGGGAGGTAGGTATCAGAGCCATCACTGAAGACAAACCAACGTCCCATAGGATGGGCGCCATAATTCATTTGAAAGCAGCAGTACTCTAGGACAAAGGAATAAAGTGTAATTGTCAGATTCACAGAATCTCAGAGTTGGAATGGTCCTCAGAGGCCATCAGATCCAACAAAACAAGACTCCTGTCTACAATGGTTTACATTAATATGAAAACTTTACACTGATAAAGTGCTTTACACACCTTATGTCATCTAATCCTGATAACACACACACACCCATTTCACAGATAAGGCAGGGTAAAATCATATTTCATCTGCAATCTAGTGGTACCCAACAAGAACGGGTTTTGGTGAACAAGAGATGGTTTTGTTATCTTTTATAAAGTTGACAGGATAAGAGGGGGAAATGTATTTTTATGAGCCTAGCCATGGTCATACCTTAAAAGAAAAAGGTCTAGATGTCATTTAACAGCTCATATAAAGTGGGGTTGGGAAGAAGAGCAGGGAACCTTCCTCTCCTGTTTGACTCCCCTCCAAAGCTCCCAGTGGGCTCTGTTAGGTCAACGTTTTCTGATACATAAAGATAAACCAGAATGCTTCCTCTTCATTTTCCCCATTGACTTTTTTCCTATTCTCTTTGGACTTCCTAGTCATCTCCAACTCACTGCCTCATTCCATTGAACCCTTCTCTTACAGCAAAAAACAAACAAACAAAAAAACAGTTTGGTAAAGACCACCCCAGCAAAGTGTCACCTCTTTACCACTTCTAACTAAGGTGCAAATGACCTCTCCCATAAAGCAAGACATGGACCTCAGGACTACTCATTAGTGACAGACAGCATTTTATAGTAGGTCAAAAGTCAATCTCAGGGACAGTTAGATGGCATAGTGGAGGGCAGCTAGGTGGTACAGTGGATAGAGCACCGGCCCTGGAGTCAGGAGGACCTGAGTTCAAATCCGGCCTCAGACACTTGACACTTACTGGCTGTGTGACCCTGGGCAAGTCACTTAACCCCCATTGCCTCTCAAAAACAAAACAAAATGAAACAAAAAATAAATTAAAAAAAAAGAAAGGAAATAGATGGCAAGGTGGATAAAGCACCAACCCTGGATTCAGGAGGGTCAGAGTTCAAATCCAGCTTCAGACACTTGACGCTTACTATCTGTGTGACCCTGGGCAAGTCATTTAACCCTCATTGCCCCACAAAAAAAGTCAATCTCATATCCAGTAAGACTTAAGACTCTTCTCTAACCCATACTTACTTTGTGATACTGGGAAAGTCTCAAAAAGCTCTCAGCACTTCTCAAAATATAAATTGTAGAGAAGGTACAGCCACGTGTTGGTAGAAGGGTGTTCCCAATTACTAATGAAAACAAAGGTCCAGTGCCCTATCCTAATCACTTATTATATTGGTTAGGGACACACCCCATTAGAAATAAGAGTGAGTCAAGGCACAAAGACATAGCTTGTTTATACATATTTGTTTATACATGTTTGCTTATTGGCTGGTAATTGGCCAGATTGGTTTTTTGGTTTTTGGTTTTATTTTGGGTTTTTTGAGTGGGAGGAAGTGGTGATTTTTTAACCCTTTGCATAATCATTTTCAAATCTGTAATGGGGGGAAGAAGAGGGGGAGAAGGAAGGATTTTTTTTGTACTTGCCAACATTACAGCTACATTTCAGCACTTTGTATCTGGGGCTTTTCCATGTGCTAATGGCCTCTTTATCTAACATAAAGCAAAACAAAACAGATACCACAATACTATCCAAGGGTTTCAAATCAACTACTCTGAAGAGCTGATGCTGATCAATGGTAATTTTATTTGAAGCCCCAACTCCTATTTAAAAATTCACTAGGAATTTAAAAGAAAGGCTCCCAAGGGCAGCTAGGTGGCACAGTGCATAGAGCACCGGCCCTGGAGTCAGGAGGACCTGAGTTCAAATCTGGCCTTAGACACTTGACACTTACTAGCTGTGTGAACCTGGGCAAGTCACTGAACCCCAGTTGCCTCACCAAAAAAAAAAGAAAGAAAGAAAGAAAGAAAGAAAGAAAGAAAGAAAGAAAGAAAGAAAGAAAGAAAGAAAGAAAGAAAGAAAGAAAGAAAGAGAGAAAGAAAGAGAGAGAGAAAGAAGGAGAGAAAGAAAGGGAGGAAGGAAGGGAGGAAGGGAGGAAGGAAGGAAGGAAGGAAGGAAGGAAGGAAGGAAGGAAGGAAGGAAGGAAGGAAGGAAGGAAGGAAGGAAGGAAGGAAGGAAGGAAGGAAGGAAGGAAGGAAGGCTCCCTGAGGGAGTTTGTCAATAGAAAATGATTATAAGTTACTTGAGGGCAAGTACTGTCTTCTACCTTTCTTTACCTCTCCAGTGCTCAGCACGGTGCCTGGTGTGTAGTTGTACTTAATTAATACTTATTGGCTCACTGACTGACTACCATATTTCAAGATAATAGACAAGTGTGCTTTCCTAACCGAAGGGGCAGAGATAGGAACAGAAGCAATTAATCAGTATTGATTATCTTCTCTGGCAGTTAGCGGGTATAGTGGATAAGGTGCTAGACCTGGAATCAGGAGGACCGGAGTTCAATTATAACTTACTGTGTAACCCTGGGCCTTTGTCTGTCTCAGTTTCTTCCTTCATAAAATAGAGATAGTAATAGCATCCCAAAGTTGTTGTGAGGATCAAATGAGATAATATTTGTAAAGCACTTTGCAAACCTTAAAACACTATATAAATGCTAGCTATGATGATTAATGACGGTGAAGATGATGGTGATGGTGGTGGTGGTGATGGTGGTGGTGCTGCTGCTGCTGGTGGCAATATGTGCTAACAGACTAGTTTCCTCCACCAACCTCATGGGTAACTGTATCCATATATGTAGGTATGTATGTGAGGCTAGCACACAACAATGTTACCCCATATTCCTGAGCCCTCTCCCAAGAGACCTGATTCCCCCAGCTTTTCATCTTCCTGAACAAAGGAAGGAAATGCCATTCATCCACAGCAGCAAGAGAGGATGATTAGAGTAGTAGAAAGGGCACCATGTTGGGGCAGCTGGGTGGCACAGTAGATAAAGCACCGACCCTGGATTCAGGAGGACCTGAGTTCAAATCCAGCCTCAGACAGTTGACACTTACTAGCTGTGTGACCTTGGGCAAGTCACTTAGCCCTCATTGCCCCACGAAAAAAAGAAGAAAGAAAGAAAGGGCATCATGTCTAGCGTCAGAGAACCTAGGTTCCAATCCTGACTACCTGTGTGACCCCTCAGTTTTATCAGCCATCAAATGAGAGGGGTGGGGCAACATTCAATACCCTCTAAGGAGGGTCTCTCTAGCTCTGGATCTATGATCCCATGAAAAGAATGTGAGTTGTCGAGTATTTCTACAGCTTGGTAGAGTGACTTTTTCTCTTTCCCATACTGGCTGGTGAGATTGATGGACTCCAATTAAGTCTCTAATCTGGCATAACCGTTTTAACTAAAATTGGAGCTGGCTGTCATATGGCTGACAGTTTTTTCCTTGTTGTTTCCCCAGGACCAGTACAAGTTCTGCTATGAAGTCGCTTTAGAATACTTGAATTCTGGCTGATGGAGAAAGATGCCCTGCAGACCCTCGCGCCCACCCGGGAGCCACAAAGCCCCATGATGTTTGTGTATATGAGATGAAGACTTCTCAGTGTCATGCTTATTTTGCTTTGTATAATTGGCTCTTTTTAAGAGCCTGAGAAAGTGTTTATAAACCCGACTGCACTGCCTACTTTCCACCATACTGCTGCTGCCTGAGAAAAAAAACACAAAACACACTCTCTGCGGTCGTCGGATACTGTGTTCATAATCATCGTCTTGAAAGAGCAGCCTAGACATCTGGTAAATTAAAAGAGCACAATTATATTCTTATGAAGGAATTTGTCCCTTTGAGGTTTAATTTTGTTGCCTGTGATCCTTTGTTATTGTCACAGCTAAGTGTATATTTTTGTTCTGTGGAGAATGTTGTCTGACATTTATGATAATATATGATTTTAGTTAATATTTGTATTTTAACACATACATAACAGAAAGTATAAGTAGCTTACCTGAACTAACAGACAAAGAACTCATAACAAACCCTGCTAACTTTCTGGAGTGGTAGCTTCTCTCTGATCGATAATGTTTCGAGGAGGAACAGCTTGACAGGAATTCACTCTGAAAAGGTCAAACCAGATGACCGGGTGAAATAGATCCAAAGCTTTTTCATTTGTTTATATTGTAAATATATTTTTTTTGATTTCATCAAATTATTTATTCATTAAAAGAAATTTTTGTGAAGCACAGTGAGTGACAATCATTTTTATTAAGCCCTGGAAATGCTTTATTTACTGTATGATAATGTAAACATTTGTTACCTTGTATGAATCCTCAGCTCAATAAATGATGGCACACGGCAGATTTGTGTTGGATTTCTGGTGCACCAGGACACAGACGGGGCTGAAGCAGCAGTGGCTTGGCTTTGAATTTCACCTTTTAGAGCCTGCAGAGGAAGCACCATTTCCAAATCTCTAAAGACCCATAAGAAGCTGAGATATTCTATCTAGAGAAGGGGTTCAGAGTGAGAGGGGCAGAAATAGTGAGTGTGTTTGCTAGGAGATATATATCTGGTTTGGATTTCTGTCATTAAGAAGTCTGTGCTTCATTGTGTTCAGACTATCCCCATTACTCATGGAAGGCAAAGCAGTAAAAAGGTCACCAAAAAGATGAGTTTTTGAGCTGGAACTGGCTAAATCCTCAGCAGCAGAAAGCTGTCCCTAGACCTCTGAGAGTCAAGAGATTCGGGTTCTGTTCCATTCCCTGTGCGACCTTAAGCAAATCACTTAACTCACTTGTTTCCCCTTCTCTAGGTTGGTATTGATCTTCCTTCTCCTTTACCTCATTCACTCCATATTTAGATCATGAAAATTAAAATGATTGAGTAGGTTTGTTTGGTTTTGCAGGGCAATGAGGGTTAAGTGACTTGCCCAGGGTCGCACAGCTAGTAAGTGTCACGTGTCTGAGGCTGAATTTGAACTCAGGTCCTCCTGAATCCAGGGCTGCTCCTTAAAATGACTGAGTAGTAAAGAAGATTGGAATGATGCTTATGAGTCTTGTATGTAATCTTTAGCTGCATTTTTGTGTCTAGTAAGTAAGTGGTAATGGAAAAAAGGAATGGGTAGCATGATTCACACACACACATCCATTGAAATGGGGCATTACATATACACATGCACACACAAGCCTTTGGGTAAATTGTCTTTTAAAAGCTTCTATGTTTACATACTGACCTTAACCCTGACTCATTACATAAATTTTTTTTACTAAATGTAGATAAGAAGTATTGTCACTAACTTCCTTAGTGTTTTTTTATTTTTATTTTTGCAAAGATGATACAAGAGTCATAAGGAGCACTCCATCTAGGAAATCCCTAAGAATAGTTTGTAGACAAAAAGAGAACTACTGAGGATAGATACAACCCCCAATGACTCTTCCAGTTCTACTTCTACACATGGAAGGTGGTCCCAAGGTTTTCTCAGAGTAAGCCAGTGCTTTAGATTTGAGTAAAGCTTCTCATTCCTCCAGCTAAAACTGTTGAAGCACCCATGAAGTTTGTTGCTACTTAGATCTCAGAACCCCCAGAGAACAATAAACTGACAGTAGGAATTTCTTTCAAGGAGGTTAGGACCCCAGAAACAATCAGAAAGTAGTGAGGATAAATTGGCAGAGAGAATGGTTTAAATGTGCCCTGTTCTTCAGTGTTCTCACTGGGAACGGATTCTTGGCATTTTTCAATCCTTTTTAATCAGCCTTTAAGAGACTGCTTGGAGGAAAATATTGAAAGATTTGTCTAGACTCCTACAAAGGATTTTCCACAACATATAGAATTGTGGGTCAATACAGATATGAAAGTTTGCCCAGTATGCAGCAGCTTACAGAGGGCAAAAAAAATTTATGTGCCAAGCATTGTGCCAAGTACTAGGGATACAAAGACAAAAAGTATTCCTTGACTTCATGGAACTTGAAATCTAGTGGGGGAAATAGGATGCAAATAACTATAAACAAGCTATAGACAGCATAAATGGAAATAAAGAACAGATGGCAGACAGTAGAATTAAGAGAGATTAGGAAAGGTTTCCTGTAGAAAATGGGATTTTAGATGGTTTTTGAAGGAAGCTAGGGAAAACAGGAGTTGGACGTGTGGAGGAAGAGAATTCCAGGCTAGGGAAGAGCCACTAAAAATGCCCAGAGTTGGGAGGGCAAAATATACTTTCAAAATAAGTGCCTAGTGCATATAATTGTTGCTCCAAATATATATTTTTACATAAATGAAGATGAGTGGACCCTGTGTTAGGATAGATGGATGTTATATGCTTTTTTGGTAGTGTGGGGTCCTAGCTGCCTTTATGCAAGATGATGGCCCCTTCTGGACTTTGATCACTTAGCTTAACATAGTTCTCCCTCCTTACCCTACAAGATCATAATTCATAGATTCAGATCTAGAAATGATGACAGTTTATGTAATCCAATCCCTTCATTTTAAATATGAAGAAACTAGCACAGCGATGCTACCTGACCTACAGGGTCAAAGTGGCAGTGACAGGGCTGGAATTCAAACTCAGTTCCAAGTTCAGTGTTCTTCCCTTAACCACATCAAATCCTTGAGCCATTTAAGGACAATTGGGCCTAACCTAGAAATGTCGTTCTCCCTCTCATTTATAAGGTGGCAAAGAAGTTCTAAGCTGCAAATTACTTAGGATTCTGCATCAACAATGGTGGACTGGGGGATTCTATTTTGGAGCTGTCCATTCTAAGATTGCTGCTTGCTTATGATAAATCAAAGATAAGGATGATAATAAGGACACTTCCTAGTGTCTTCCCTTACTGGCTGACTGATTTGTCAATCAAGGCCAGCCAATATGGTGTATTTGGAGGACTCCCAAATACAGGTTGAAACTCATTTATGACTTAGTAGATAAGTTTTAGGGAGTATTCAAAGCCAAGAGAAATTGTCTTGCATTTGCTGACAGCTAAAGTATCAGAAGTGGGATTTGAACCCATAGCTTCCTGACTCCAAGCTCAGCACTTGTTTCATTATCCAACCACCTAAATGCTTGTAGGACTGGTCCTGATTGACAACTCAGCCAGACAATGACATTGGTAGAAAAAAAAAAAGAAATGAAATGCTTTTCTCTTACTTCCCTTCCCTTATTTTGATGAGCTGGTCACCATTTCTTAGACTCCATTTGAAGGAAGACTTTACATACAGGTCTAGTCTGGCCCTTCAAAAAGAAGTCCCTTTAAGACTACTCAGCATAATTCGATGAGAGCCAGTGATCACAATCCCTCCTTCTGACATACTTTAACCCTATTTTCCTGCACAGAACCAATATTTTCTCCTAGATTTGGCCATTTTCAAGATAAACATCCAGCAAGATATCCTGTGTATAATTATTGCTCCAAATATACTTTTTTTTACATGAAAGAAGGTGGGTGGATCCTAAGTTAGTGTATATGGGCTGTTATATGCTTTTATGTAGGGTAGGGTCCTGGCTGCATTTATACAGGCTGATGGCCTCTCTTGAACTTGAATGCCTCAGCCTAGGAAAGGATTCTCCCTCCTCCCCCTATAAGATCATAGGATCAAAGATGCAGAACTTGATGTGACCTCAGAGATTATCTAGAAGTAACCTGGTATGGGATGTGTGGGGGCAGAGAGTGCTGAATTTGGAATTGGGAAATCTGAGTTTAACCCATAGTTCCCCAGTTCTTTGTGACTGGGGAAAAGGTAGGGGAGGGGTAGAGTGGGTAGAGAGGGAAGAAGTATTTATTAATCATCTACAGTATGCCAGGCACTATACTAAGTGCTTTACAAATATGTTCTCATTTGATTTTCTGAAGTTCATTTCATTTATCTATAAAATGAGAGATTTGGTCCCTTCCTACTCTAAGTTTTCTTCACCTCCCAAGGACATGCATATTGAATAGAAAGAAGATACCATGTAATGTAGCCTTTGGCAAAAGGTAGCTTTTATCAAAAAGTAACTTCTGGAGATGGAGTCTAAAAAAGCTGTTCCTAAAGATTTTTTTTATTTCATTTATTCATTAATTTATTTTAAAATTAACATCCTATTATCTATTTCATTTAATAAATACTTCCTGCCTTCAATCCTCTCCATCCAAAATATATGTGCTGTATGATAACTCTATATTTAAGAATTAAAATAAACTATATATTTTTTAAATTTCCCAATACCATTTGAAATATCCTGAGATGCCACACAGCAAGGATTGAAGACAATTTTTTTTTTAAAGACTCTGGATATAAAAATCTTGTTTTGCACAAGGATGAGGAAGTCACTAAGTGACCACACCTCAGTTTAAGATTTCATGGTTCAGCGTGGATATTTGCTTCCCCTCCCTACAATCCCACCCACCACCATCCTCCACCTTTCTGCCATTTTCCCAGAATGTAGGGTTTCCCCTTAAAGAAAGAGCAGGATAAGGTGATGAAAAATCAAAACATGTAGGTTGTCTTTTAATATTTAACATTCTTCTTAAAGGGCTGGGAGAAATGGAAAACTGTTATTCTTCCTTCAAACTCTTTCCACTTGTTGTGTGACTAGAGAAGAATGAATTTAGGGCCAGTCCCTGTTGACATGCGACTTGGCAAACTTTCAGCCCCTAAGAAGAAAATTATCTACTCCCTGAGCAGCTGCTAAAAAGGACATTAGCTAGTCAGGAAGACAAGGGAGAAAATATTGATTCTTGGAACTGACAAGGGAGAAGGAGCAGTCGAAAGAAAGGAGGCCCAAATGCAAGAAATTTTACATCAGCCAGGACTTGATTTCACTATGTTCTCCTTCTAGCTAATGAAGTTAAAATGACTGTCACTGATATACAGTGTCACTGCTCTGTGGAAAAGGAAAGTGTTGTATTAGAATTCTATAGAGTAGCTGTGACTATCTATATGTCCTCTCAGGCGCCATCTCTATAATGACAACTGTAGCTACAACCCCAGCATTTATAGTTATGGGAAATGTTCTGATTCAGTGGCTTATGTGCTGTTCCTCATATTAAGGGGAGAATCAACTTCCAAGAAAAGATGCCTTTAGCCTGGCAATTTTGAGGTGCAGCTCACAGTTAGTTATTAAGTTTTAGGTTTCTCAGTGTAATTATAGGAGATGAGCCTAGAGAATAAGGAGGGGATATGAAGTCAGTCAGTAGCTCACTTCTCATCCTAGCTCCTCATAAATTATTTAACCACCCTAAGCAGCTCAAGGAACTTCCTCTCTTCCAGGAAACTTTCCCAGATCAAGTCCCACCCACTCCTCAATCTGACTGTTCAATCCTTAGCCCATTGTTTACCTTGAGTCACCTTAAAATTAAATTCATGGCCTCAAGAAAAAAAGTCACCCTCAATAATAATCAAAAGAATGTAAAATAAAACATCTTGGGTATCACCTATAAAATTTTTATATTATTATTGCTTATTATTTTTGATGTTATTGTTGTTGTTGTTGTTATTATTATTAGCAACAAAACTCAATGCTGGTAGGATAGGAAGGTGGCCATGAACCTGGAAAGGAATCTCATTAAGCAGTAAAAGTTACAAAAATAACTTTGCCCAACAAATCCACTATTGGGAATGTATAGTAAAAGTATTATTTTTTTAAGTTATAAGCCGAAAGATAGTAGCATAATTCACAGTTGCAACAAACTGTGGCAGCCACCTAAATATTCACTGATGGGGAAATAAGCAAATAAATTGTGCTACAATAATGGAATGGAATGTTGTGGTGCAATTAATACCAATAAATATGAAGTGTCCAAAAAAATCTGGAAGGAACTTGATGAAACAATACAAGGCTAAAAAAATTAGAACCAGAAGAACACTAACTACAATCATAAAATAGGTAAAATGAATGGGAATGAATGTATTAAAATCCCCATGTAGTTTTTTGAGGGAATAAGTAAAAAGTTAAATGGGACAGCTAGGTGGCACAGTGGATAGAGCACAGGCCCATGACTCAGGAGGACCTGAGTTCAAATTTGGCCCCACACAGTTACATTAGCTGTGTGACCCTGAACAAGTCACAACCTTGATTGCCTTTAAAAAAAAAAAGGTTAGGTGTTATGTACTGAAATTCATTCATTAAAATGTAAATAGTTTCTAAGTAAATTTATATTTTGGGAGGAGGGGGAAGCCTAGGGTGGCTCTAGACTCTGATTTCATTAATATAGGGAATTTCCTTTGAAGAAACTACTTCCACCAAAACAGATCTGCATCTGCTCTGCAACTTAGAATTTACATTGTTGACTAGGGCCCAGAAAGTTTAAGGGATTCTTGTCCAGGGCCACATGGCCAGAATGTGTCAGATGTGGGTCTTGGGCCCAGGTCTTCATGTCTCCAAGGCCAACATGTCTCTGCTTAATTTGTCATATGTCAATGTTCAGAGAGGCAGCCTTGAGGTGTGCAATGCTTGGGTTCAAGATTCATCCCTGACAGATACTGGCTGTGTGACTCTGAATAAGTCATTTACATTCTCAGGGCCCCTAGTCAACTCTGTAAGACAAGTTTCAGGGAAGGTATCAAGATACAGTGATCACTGAAGAAGGGATACATGCTGAAGAAATCTAGTCAAAACAATAAAAGTTCGATATTATGTGTTAGATATTAAATTTTTCCTTAGGAAGAGAAGTACCATTCCATCACACACCAGTCTCCTTCCTTTGGGGTAAGGGGAGAGAAAGCCATTCTATCAGTAGGGGTCTCCTGAATCCTGGTAAAAGAAACACCATTCTATGGAACATCCAATGCTTCCTTTCCAGGTAAGAGGAGAAAGGCTATTCCACCAAGCCTGGTTTTCTTTCTTAGGGGAAGGGGAATAATATCATTTCTTCAGTTCCCAGCACTCATTCCTTCTTGACCTGCCCAAGGCCCTGAGAGGCAAATCCTATAGCCAAAACCCTATGGCAGATGAAAATCTTTCTAAATTCATTCCTCCCTGGCAATACCTTCCCCATCCTTGAGATTCTTATTTCCCAGAGGCCATCATTTAAACCCTATTCCCCACCCTCCATTTATCCCATTATTTCCATTCTCAATACCCTCTTCCCCCAAATCCCATCCAAAAGTTACCCAATCTTCCACCATGCTCTGCCCATTCCAGAAGGAATGCCTGCTCCATTGGCAACAAACTTGCTTAAAACTTTTCCTTTCCCACTCTTTCCAAAAGATCATTCTAAAAAGCAACCATGAGCCTCCCTCCATTCCAGTCTAACTTCTACTCAGCTGTCAAAATGCTCTTGCTGAAGTGTGGGTCTGACCCTGTCCCTACCACCTTCATTCAGTAAACTCCAACAACTCCCCGTCATGTGCAGGATCAAATATAAAATCTTGGTTAACATTCAAAGCCCTTTGAAACCTTCATGGGTGGCCTCCATGCCCTCTCCACCTACCTCTCCAGGTTCATACCTTTTATTCACCCCCCCATACACTCTGCCATCGAGAGACACTGGCCTTCATGCTGTTCCCCACACAAGAGACTCCATCTGTTTACTCTGGGTATTTTCACTGGCTTTCCCCCATCCCTGGAATGTTCTCCCTCATCTCCATGTCCTGATTTCCCTGGCTTCCTTTAAGTCCCAACAAAAAGCAAACTATTTACAGAAAGCCTTTCCCACTCCCTTTCATTGTAGTACTTTCCCTTCTTTTGATTAGTTTCAAATTATCCTGAATGTGGCTTAAATACAGTTGTTGGCATGTTGCCTCCTCCATTTTTTTGTTGCTCAGTCATTTTAGTCATGTCTGACTCTTCATGACCCCATTTGGGGTTTACTTGGCAAAGATATTGGAGTGGTTTGCCATTTCCTTCTCCAGCTCATTTTATAGGTGAGAAAACTGAGGCAAAGACAGTTCCCCAGTTCAAATGTGGACTCAGACACTTACCAGCTGTGTGACTCTGGGAAAGTCATTTAACACTGTTTGACTCAGTTTACTCATCTGTAAAATGAGCTAAAAAAGGAAATGGCAAAGCACTCCACTGTCTTTGCCAAGAAAACTCCGAATGGAGGCATGAAGAGTCATTAACAACTGAACAACAACATTCCCCCCCACCACCAGTAAAGTATAAGTTTCCTGAAGGCATTTATAAATGCTTGTTGAATTGAATTGTGCTGGATTTGAATTCTGAAGACTCGGGTTCATATTTCTGCCTTGATACTTACTCAATGAATGCACTTGGGTAAGTCTCTTCTTTCCAAATCTCAGTTTCTTTTTTTAAATTTTTTTTGGGGGGGCCAGGACAATGAGGGTTAAGTGACTTGCCCAGAGTCACATAGCTAGTAAATGTCAAGTGTCTGAGGTCGGATTTGAACTCAGGTCCTCCTGAATCCAGGGACAGTGCTTTATTCACTGTGCCACCTAGCTGCCCTCTAAACCTCAGTTTCTTTATCTGGAAAATCAATATTACCTTCCATTGGTGTGCTGGTAAATGTTTAACAACTGGCTCCCAAAAAAATATACACATGACACACTTTCAAGTTTAATTTGCATGAAGAACATTCTCTCCATCACCTTCTTAAGTCTAGACAATCAATAAAACAATAAATCAAGCCCTGACTTGTAGCATTTTCCTGGAATTTTAACAATTGATTCTCATCAGGCAGTCTGAGCTGGTTTCCACACACCCCTGGTACCTTCCCATTCTAAGATCTTGGGAGTTTATGGTGATAGAGTTCAGGAGCAGTGCTTGATCAAGCTTTGGGTCCACCTCCCTTACAGTGCAACCATGCTCTCTCTCCCTACTAAGTCTATTTCTATCCTCTCCTCCACTCCCTCTCTATTATCCCAAAGGCCCCTGTGACCTATGGAGATGAATAGGCAGAAGCCAGACAGGGAAAGGTTAACTACCCTTAGTGTCAGTTACCCAAGCAGTCAGGGCAAAATCTATACACATGAGTCTCTAGATTTCCACTTGAGTTCTCTTTTTTCCAGAAAGTAGCTGCCTTATTGGGCCTGACGTCTCCTTAGATCGCATCTGGCTTGGTATCTAATAGGGTCAGGTTTAATTTGAACAGTTGAACAGATGAAACACCAGCCTGCCAGCTCCTGGGTGAATTCTTCCTCTTTGTTCCCCTCATCTGCAGATCCAAAGTTTTCACTTCATTAAAGAGAGAAGAGCATATCTTCCTTTGTAATGAAGCTCCCTCCAAAACTAGGTTCATCTCCTTAACATAGGTACCATATAGCTGAAATGTTCACCAACCTCCTGGTTCCCATTCTAATAATAATAACTAACATTTATATAGTGCTTAGAGGTGTGCAACATGTGTTAGAAATATCTCATTTGATCCTTGCAATAACCCTGAAAGATGGGTACTATTATCACCCCATTTTACAGATGAGGAAACTGACTATGAAAAACATCAAGTAATGTACCCAGGATCACACAGCTAAGGAGTATCCAAAACCTGATTTGAATTCAAGTCTCCCTGACTCCAATTCCAGCTGTCTTGCTGTCCATTTTCTCCTTTCTATGTCAAAGTATAGGGTACACTTTAAGAATGTATGTAATTTTTAAAAAAAGAATTTATGTAATATACCCAGGCACTGATATCCATTAGAAGTTAGTTGGAATTTCACTGCCTCACTTTTGTTCTCTGTCTCTCTGTCTCTGTCTCTGTCTCTGTCTCTGTCTCTGTCTCTGTCTGTCTCTCTTTATTTCTTTCTCTCTTTTTCACTCTCTCTTTGTGTTTCTCTCTTTCTCCCTCTGTCTCTCTCACAAACCATGGGAAAACAAACACTAAATCTAAACAATCAAAGGAGAACCAGCCATTCCTTTTGATTTGCAAAATCATTTCTTCAACAAAGCCTGTCTAGCTGCATTTGTGAAATTAATTTCTCTGACTTCACACAGACCTTATTGACACACCCACATCCAACTGGCAAAAACTGGACTGAACAGATGAGTCCTTAACCTTTTCCAAAGGCCAGAAAATTTGGGCATGGTCACCTCAGAGACCAGTGAGCTCACCAAACAGACCCAAGACCCAATGCCTGAGCACATAACATACTTCAATCCCATCCATTTCAGCACTACCCCCCTTCATCTGTATCTCTGATTATATCTTGTTCTCTCTCTAGGTGTCCTCTCTCTCTCTCTCTCTCTCTCTCTCTCTCTCTCTCTCTCTCTCTCTCTCTCTCTCTCTCTCTCTCTCTCTCTCTCTCTGTATCCTCTATATCTATGTCCCCATCATTCTGTATCAGTCTTTCAGTGTCTTCTCTATGTGTCTCTGTCTCTCTGTCTCTCTTCGTTTTTCTGTGTCTCTGTGTCTCTCTGCCTGCTCCCAGTGCTCTGAGCTCACATTTACCTTTCTCTTCCCTCAGCTCCTAAAGTGCTTGTTGTCCATTCCATTCATATGGAACATATTGCCTTCTATTGTTAAGCTGATTAGCTTAGAAATGGACTTTGACAAAATGAAGTGGACACGACAAACATGGCTTGCAAGTCACAGTGCATGCTGGCAGCTCAGAGATGTGGAATATATTGGAATATATCTACCTCAGTCACCAACTTTGGCAGGATAATAGCTTGGATGGAGAAGGGAGCAGGAGATGCAAAGCCTCTTGAATCAGTTTCAATTCCATCCACATAATGCTGACCAGTGACAATGAAGAGCTGTGCGGAAATGTTCAGCTGCACAGTCCTTCCCTGGAGGGGCTGCACTGATATATCAGAACAGCAGGGAGAATGGATCCCAGAGGCAGAGGAGGATGCAGTTGGCACCTTGCACAGAGTTGTGGGAGGTCCCCTGGCGTGTTTCTGTGGCACCCGAGTCACAGAGGCCCTCATGAGTAATTGCAGCACCATATCCAAGGAGGTGGCATTTAGCCAGTCTTTCATATCAAGGGAGAATAATTACTGTTGCTGGTGGATATAAGACTGGCCACAACTCATGCTGCCTTTAGGCAGATTTAGATGATCAGTGATAGAGGAACTCACCCCAGGTAAGCCTTCAACACATGGGGAATGAATGAAAAAGCATCTATCAAATGGTAATGGTGTGCAAAGTGCTATGCCAAGCTCTGGAGATATAAAGAGAAAATGGAAGGCAACCCCGATCTCAGAAATGTTCCATCCTAGGAAGGAGGCAGCATGTAGAGGAGGTTTTAGCTGTAGGTCAATGGTCTCTATGGTGCACAGAGTATGGTAAAACATTGCCCTTAGTATCATTTCCTTTGAAAAATATATACATTTCTAGTGTTGAACCAGGGCAGCTAGGTGGCACAGGGCAATAGAGTGTCAGGCCCGGAGTAAGGAAGACTCATTTTTCTAAGTTCAAATCTGGCCTCAGACACTTACTAGTTATGTGACCCTGCACAAGTCACTTAACCCTGTTTGCCTCAGTTTCCTCATTTGTAAAATGATCTAGAGAAGAAAATGGCAAATCACTCCAGTGTCTTTGCCAAGAGAACCCCAAATGGGGACATGAAGAGTCAGACATGTCTGAAAACAACTGAACAACAAAAACTTACATCTTGAAAATTGCCAAATGCTACAAATCAGGGCTTGAGGGCTTGACTCAATGTTTTGTCTAAACTTAAGATAATTATGGAGAAAATGTGAATAAAGCAGATTAAGTTTTAAAATGTGTCATGGATGCTTTTTTAAAAGAGAGCCAGTTGTTAAACATTTACCAGCACACTACTGGTTGTTCCCCTAGATCATTGCTGTGGCAGTCCATGTGCCAGGGAAGGACCTGATAAAGCAAAAGACTAAAGAATTTCCTTCTAAAACCACTCCACCCAAGGACACACTAAACTACTAAAGTTTTAATCTGCAGAGAAAGATTCCAAACTGGAAGTTCTTTACCCTGATGAACTCACAGATCTTTCATGTACTTGCCTAAAATAAAAATAATCATGATCAAAATTGGCATGCAGAGTCAATTTAAGGTTTGCAAAGTGCTTTCCACAGACATTACCTTTTTCATGAAGTCCAAAGACTAACTAATATCACCTACTATGTGCTCGACATTCTTGTCCCATTATCCATAGTAATAAGCTTATATGTCAGTATAAATCTGGAACCCAAGCCTATCTCATATCCGGTTCTAAAATAGAGAATGAAGCAAAGAAAAGTTGTTGGACATGACTGACACCACCATCTCTCTCTGGCCCTACAGGCTAGACTTAATCAGCCTGACCTAGCTAATCCATTAGGTCAAAGGGAGCCAACAGATCCAACATCATTTTTCTCTCTGTGATTATTCAGAACTGGCCTGCCACAGAAATGCATATAGGAGAAGGGTGAAGGGGAAGGAAAGTAAAGGGTTGGAGAGGACATTCAGTCAATCAGTCAGTCAACATTTATTAAGTACCTACTATGCGTCAGTCACTGTACTAAGTGCTAGAGATACAAAGAAAGGCAAAAAACTCCCCCTTCTCTCAAGGAGCTTACAATCTGATGGGAAAGACAACATGCAAACAACCATATACAATCAAGATATATGCAAGCTAAATTGGAGATAGTCAACAAACAGAACAGAGGGAAGACACGAGAATTAAAGGGAATTGGGAAAGGTTTTTGTAGGACGTCAGACTTCAGCTGGATGCAGAGATGAGAAGGGAGAGAATTCCAGGCATGAGAAACAGCCATGATAGAGTGTGGGGCTACCTGGAGTAAAGAAAGAAAATGTCTTTCAGAGAAGGTTTTGGTTTAGGCTGAGGCTGGGTTATTGATGTGTGTGTGTATGTGTGTGTGTATGTATGTGTGTGTGTGTGTGTGTATCCCTTCCTGGCATGGTTGTCTTCTCAGTCCATTTTCTTCCCTTGACATGAGAAAGACAGAAGCAACAGCATCTTTGAAGTCCCTGTCTCCGGCTCCCCAGCAACTCAGACAGGAGACATCACTAGAGACAGGGCTGTCGGTTCCAAGTCTAAATACAGTCTTACCCAAATGCTCACTGGTGACGGCAGCATTTTGACTCTGGCTTCTGTCTGCCTGTCGGTTTCTTTTGGCAACAACGCCCAGATCATTTGGATCGTGTCTGCATTGTCCCTGGGTTTGAGGAAATTATATTAGTGACATTAATTACGCTGCTGAAATGATAATTACAGGTGACTGATGGAGACTGGCAGAATGCTTCCCTGCCTATGTAAACTTAGAAACCTCTTTCCTGGGCCCTGGGCTCTGGCATGTCAACCTCACTCCAGGCTATGACTCAAAGGCCCTCCCTGGGCTGTGGCTCAGTTGGGTGGCATCCTTCAGAATTTAGTCACTTGAAGCATCAGAGGTGAGTGATCACAGGCCCAAAATAGGAACCATTTCCATAGTCTCTTCAATTTTTTTTTGCATCCCTCCATGTTCTCCCGATCCTTTTCAAACTCTCCTTTTTAGTGTGAGGGCAGAAAGAAGAATAGAGATGTGAAGGAAAAGGAAAGGAAGAAAAGTCTGTCTTTAGAAGGCCAACCTTTTTGGTATTGATGCTAAGCTAAAAGCTGCCACATGAAAGGCATATTTGTGATTGTCCTAGATAAATCAGAGCTATTTGAATGTGATTGCATAAGCATGATCATAGCTCACAGTTATATTGCTCTTTAAGGTTTAGAGAGAACTTTACATACACCTTCTCAAAGGACCTAATATTTAAAGCTGGAGCAGCTAGGTGGCACACTGGATGGTGCACTGGTCCTGAAGTTGGGAGGACCTAAGTTCAAATCTCACCTTAGACACTTACTAGTTTTGTGACCCTGGGCAAGTCACTTAACCCCAATTGCCTTAAACATCTGGGGACATCTCCAGTTGTCCTAATGCATAGCTTGCCATTTGACCCAGATGGCTCTAGAGGAGAGAGTGAGGTTGGTGACCTTGTCCAGCTCTCCCTCACTTAAATCCAATTCATTGTAAATCAAGACATCACCCCAATGTCTTGGTCCTCTTTGAAAATGAAGAACAAACAACAACAATATTTAAAGCTAGGAGGTTCCTTAGAGGTTATAAGAAGAGCCATAACCAAAAAAATTTTTAAAAGAAAAAAAAAAAGAGGGGCAGCTAGGTGGCACAGTGGATAGAGCACCAGCCCTGGATTCAGAAGGACCTGAGTTCAAATCCGGCCTTAGACACTTAACACTTACTAGCTGTGTGACCCTGGGCAAGTCACTTAACCCCAATTGCCTCACTAAAAAAAAAAAAGAAGAAGAAGAAGAGCCATAACCCAAGGTCCCATCCTAGGCAGATGAGGCTAATTTTCCCTTAAAAGGTTTTGAGGAGCAGCTAGGTGGCACAGTGGATAAAGCACCGGCCTTGGATTCAGGAGGACCTGAGTTCAAATTCGGTCTCAGAAACTTGACACTTACTAGCTGTGTGACCCTGGGCAAGTCACTTAACCCTCATTGTCCCACCAAAAAAACAAACAAACAAATCTAAAACAAAACAAAAACAAAAAAGGTACTGAAACTATCTTTGAGACTTAATTGGCTCAGTGGACAAAGACCCTTGATGTAGCTTCCTGGTGGTCTGGGTACAAAAAAAGTCAGGGCCCAAGGAGTCATCCATTCTTCCCTTAGGATTCCAACTGTTCAGTTATCATCATCAACACAGAGATAGGGGGAAGAGGCACTCAACTGACTCAACGTTGTATACTCACTGAATTTCCTTTCCATGCTCTGAGAATATCCTTCCTTTGCTGTAACTAAGTAAACCTCTTTTTGTTAGTTGTCAGATGTATTATACTGCAAAGTCTCATTTCTTCCCTTCCTTTAACCTGAGCTATGAGACCAGACTGAGCCAGGCCTAGCCTGTTGCAGAGATCATCTGATACAACCTCCTTGTTGGACAGATTAAAAAAAAAAACTAAAGGCCAAAGAAGTTAAGTGATTTGACCAAGGTCACGTAGGTAGTAAGCTACAGAGTTGGTATTTGAACTCGTGTTCTGACTCCACATCTAGAACTCTACCTACAATACCATTTAGATTAGACTTAGAAGAACCCCTTAGAGAAGTAAGTGCTATTCTTCTCTTCCTTTTGTAAAGGAGGAGGCCAGGGCTTCTAGAGATGTTAATGTGATTTCCCCAGGGTCACAAAACAAGTAAGTGTCTGACCCATAATTCACAGCCAGATGCCCCACCTCTCTAGAAGAAAGGAGGCAGTGGCTAGAGATTGGATCAAATATAAAAGTTCAACTTTAGGAATTTTATTTACCCCCTTAAAAATCATAGTAACCCTCATTTAATTTTTTTTTTCAGGGCAATGAGGGTTAAGTGACTTGCCCAGGGTCACACAACTAGTATCAAGTGTCAGAGGTCATATTTGAACTCAGGTCCTCCTGAATCCAGGGCCAGTGCTTTATCCACTGCTCCACCTAGCTGCCCCTTCCTCGTTTCAAAAGAAGGGTGGAACTTCAAATATTTCCTTAAATGAGCTGTTTTCAAGGGCTGTTTGCTTTGTCATATATGATAAAAGAAAAGAAAAAAGATAGTAAACCATGGTTAGGTACCTTAGTGCCTTCCTCAGCACAATGGCTATCACATACTTCACTTTTGCCAGAATTGGTGACTTGGGTGCATCATTGTTCCTTCTACCAATGCCCCCATCCACAAATAATAAGGAGGCTTTCATGAGTCACTGTGGCCAAAAATATTCCTGACCCAGCTGACAATCTAGTGATGAGCCTCTACCAATGTGGCTACTCTGTCCTGGGATGGCAAGCATACAGTCAGCATCGTAAAAACAAAAAACAAAAAACAAAAAAAAAGGTTGAAGTAAAGAGTCTTTTGCCCTCCCTTAAGACAGTGGTCTGAGGTCTGCTGATTTCCCTGGTCAAGTCTAATGGTAAGAAGCAATGGTATATATAATGCTATAAGGTTTCCAAGGTATTACAAATATTATCTCATTTTATCCTCACAAGAAGTTTGGAGGTAGGTGCCATTATTATCCCCAACTTACACATGAGGAAAATGAGACACAAAGAGGTTAAGTGACTTTCCTGGGGTCACACAACTAACAACAACAAACAACATCTATATAGCACTTACTATGTTCCAGGAACTGGGCTGAGTGCTTTATAATTATTAGCTCATTCGATCCTTACAACAACCCTGGGAGGCAGGTATTATTATTATCCTCATTTTACAAATGAGGAAACTGAGGGAAAAGGGATTAAGTCACACAAAGCTAATAACTGTCTGAGGCAGAATTTGAATCAGGTCTTCTTGACGCCAGGGCAAGCACTCCATTCAACCACACCACCTAGATGCCTCAGTTGATGGATCATTGAACTAGCCCCACTAACTATGTCATTTTAGGCCTTCTGATTAAAATCTGGGACTCAGTTCTACATCTCTTGTATAAGGCTATCAGCTGTCTGACTGATAACAGTGTTGTTATAGGAAGCAAAATTTATATATATATATATAAAATGACGAGTGAAAGTGTTACACAGAATGCTTTCTAGCCCTAAAAGTCTCCCATTCTATGATGTGTGAGGACTGTCTTATGTGGAAAACAGAGGAGGAGCATCGTAGCACAGGGGACAGAGAGCTGGCCTTGGAATCAGAAAGACCCACAGTACAAATCTTGCCTCTGGCACTTGTGTGCTGCCTGTGTGGTCACAGAAGACAAGCCACTGAAAATCCATCTTGCCATCCCTGACACTTCTCCAAGACTAGACATTTTGGAGGAAATGAGGATTAGTGTGGGAGATTTCTGAACCAGACTTCCCCACAGGGATGACATCTGAGCTGCAGCCTCACCAAAATCTTTAGGATACCTAATGTGTTTCTATCAATAATCGCAAGCATTACAGAATTTAAAGCTTCCATGGGACTTTTGAAATCATCTAGGCCCTCATTTGACAGATAAAGAAACTAAGGCTGAGAGAAGGGAAGTTATTTGCCCCAGGACACACAGGGAAGTGTCCAAAAAGCATAATAAAGAGATTTCAGGCCCTGTGAGAGGTTTTCACATGAATAAATAACAGGTAGAACAGGAAGCACTAGTTAATGCAACAAGTATCTATTAAATCCTTATGTTCAAGGCACAGAGGCTACAAAGACAAATGAAAATTAGTCCCTGACCTCAAGAGGCTTCTAGTCTTCTGAGGAAATATAAGATATAAGCAGATAAGTATATACAAAATCATTTGAAGAGGAACAATACATTCATCTCTAGAGGAGAATCAGGAAAGGTTTCCCAGAAGATAGGGCTCATTAGCTAAGCTTTGCAGGAATCTCTGTAAGAAACAAAAGAGGGGGGCGGAGCCAAGATGGCAGAGAGGAAGCAGAAAGCTGCCTGAGCTCTCCTTCTGTTCCCTCAAAATGAACATTAAATCAAGCCTCTGGACGGATTCTGAAACTACAGAACCTGCAAAGAAACAGAGAGACACAGTCCTCCAACCAGAGATAATTTAGAAGACTTCAGGAAAAGGTCGGTCTGACTCGGGCAAAAGGGAGGGCAGCAACCCAGCGTCGAGGGGGTCGGGGCAAGTCAGCAGGAGCTGCGGGCCACAGCCGAACAACTGAGGCTCCCGGAACCTGGTTCAAAAATCTGGTGGCCAAGAAGGACAGTGGAAAAACTTACCTGCACCGGCCGAGAGGGCCACGAACGGCGGGATCAGACGCCGGGGTCTGGCGCCTGGCTGGCCGAGCACAATCAGACAGGAAGTGCAGGGCGGGGGATCTCCACACACCATAAAGGCCTCAGAGTAAAAGCCCGGTCACACAGCACCTATACACCTGCACAAGAAGCCCAAAACAGGGACCCTGGTGCCCCCAGAGCAGACCTCAACTTAAAGAATAAATAAATAAGCTGCAATAATGAGTAAGAAGCAAAAAAGAGCCCTCTCCATTGAGAGCTTCTGTATCAATAGGGAAGAAGCCAACACAAACTCAGATGAGGACAATAGCCTCAAATTGTCTACATCTGAAGCCTCACAAGGGAAGGTGAATTGGTCGCAAGAACAAAAAGCCTTCCTGGAAGAGCTCAAAAAGGATTTTAAAAATCAATTGCAAGAGGTAGAAGAAAAAATGGGGAGAGAAATGAAAGCAAAACAAAAAAACTATGAAAAAAGAATCAGCAGCTTGGAAAAGGAAGCTGAAGAAAACAAAGCCTTAAAAAATTCATTTGGCCAAATGGAAAAAAAGCTGCATAATCTCACTGAAGAAAACAATACCTTAAAAAATTCACTTAGCCAAATGGAAAAAAGGTGCATAATCTCACTGAAGAAAACAATACCTTAAAAAATTCACTTAGCCAAATGGAAAAAAAGGTGCATAATCTCACTGAAGAAAACAATGCCTTAAAAATTAAAGTGGGACAGTTGGAAGATAAGGAATCCATGAGACACCAAGAATCAGTCAAGCAGAATAAAAAAAATGAAAAAATAGAAGAAAATGTAAAATACCTCATTGGAAAGACAACTGATCTGGAAAACAGATCGAGGAGAGACAATTTGAGAATCATTGGACTGCCTGAAAGCCATGACCAGAAAAAGAATCTAGATACCATATTCCAGGAAATTATTAAGGAGAACTGCCCTGATATCATAGAATCAGAGGATAAAATCATCATTGAAAGAATCCATCGATCACCTCCTGAAAGAGACCCCAAAAGGAAAACTCCAAGGAATATTGTAGCCAAATTCCAGAATTATCAGGTGAAGGAGAAAATACTCCAAGCAGCCAGAAAGAAGCAATTTAAATATCATGGAGCCACAGTCAGGATTGCTCAGGACCTGGCAGCTTCAACATTAAAGGACCGCAAGGCTTGGAATATGATATTCTGGAAGGCAAAGGAGATTGGATTGCAGCCGAGAATCTATTACCCAGCAAAAATGTGCATTTTCTTTCAGGGGAAAAGATGGACATTTAATGACATCGGGGACTTTCAATCTTTCCTGGTGAAAAGACCAGAACTGAATAGAAAATTTGATCTCAACATACAAGACTCAAGAGAAGTTTAAAAAGGTAAACAGAGGGGAAAAAAAAGTTACCCTATTAGGTTAAACTGTTTATATCCCTACACAGGAAGAAAATACTCATAACTCTTAAGAACTGTAAATGTATTTGGGCAGAGAGAAGGACTTTATATAGAGAGTATAAATATAAATTGTCTTTGATGTGATGATACAAAAGAATTAAGGGGATAAAAAGGGAGTCTATGGGGAGGAGAGGAAAGGGGAGGTGGAATGGGATCAATTATATCATATGAAGAGGTGGAAAAAAACCTATTATAATAGAGGGAAAGAAAGGAGGGGGGAACATGGTTTCAACCCTATTCTCATTAGATTTGACTCAAAGAGGGAATAACATACGTTCTTTGGGATAAAGAAACTTAACTCATTCTTTAGGGAAACAAAAGGGGAAGGGAAAGGGGGGGACTGATAGAAGGGAGGACAAAAGCAAGGGAGAAAAGGGTAAAGAAAAGAGAGGGGGTGATAAAAAGGGAGGGCAGATTGGGGGAGGCAGGGGTAAGAAGTAAAACGTCGGTGAGGAGGAATAGGGTGAAAGAAGGGGGGAAAAGTACAAAGGGGGTAAATAGAATGGAGGGGAATAGACAGTCAGTAATAATAACTGTGAATGTGAATGGGATGAACTCTGCTATAAAACAGAAGCGAATTGCAGAGTGGATTAAAAACCAGAACCCTACAATATGCTGTTTACAAGAAACACATTTGAAGCAGAGAGATACACACAGAGTAAAGGTAAAAGGCTGGAGCAGAATATATTATGCCTCAGCTAAAGTAAAAAAGGCAGGGGTAGCAATCCTTATCTCAGACAAAGTGCAGGCAAAAATAGATCTCATTAAAAGAGATAAGGAAGGAAATTACATCTTACTTAAAGGTACTATAGATAATGAAGTAATATCAATATTGAATATGTATGCGCCAAGTGGTATAGCATCCAAGTTCTTAGAGGAGAAGTTAAATGAGTTACAAGAGGAATTAGACAGTAATACTATACTAGTGGGGGATCTGAATCTCCCCCTCTCAGAATTAGATAAATCTAGCCAAAAAATAAATAAGAAAGAAGTGAAAGAGGTGAATAGATTACTAGAAAAGTTAGACATGATAGATGTCTGGAGAAAATTGAATGGGGATAGAAAGGAATATACCTTTTTCTCAGCAGTACATGGCACATTTTCAAAAATTGACCATGTATTAGGCACAAAAACATCATAGTCAAATGTAGAAAGGCAGAAATAGTAAATGCATCCTTCTCAGATCATGATGCAATAAAAATTACATGTAAGAAAGAGCCAGGGA
Organism: Dromiciops gliroides; assembly: GCF_019393635.1. NCBI lineage: Eukaryota > Metazoa > Chordata > Mammalia > Microbiotheria > Microbiotheriidae > Dromiciops > Dromiciops gliroides. The sequence continues at coordinate 224,824,326 of NC_057861.1, read as the reverse complement.
AAAGTAGAATGAAAATCAATTGGAAACTAAATAATTTCATTCTAAAGAATGAATGGGCCAAACAAGAAATCATAGAAACAATCAATAACTTTATCCAAGAGAATGACAATAATGAGACAACATACCAAAATCTATGGGATGCAGCCAAAGCAGTGCTTAGGGGAAAATTTATAGCTCTAAATGCTTACATGAAGAAGAAAGAGAAAGAGGAGATTAATGAATTGGGCATGCAACTTAAAAAGCTAGAAAAAGAACAAATTAGAAATCCCCAATTAGACACTAAATTAGAGATCCTGAAAATTAAAGGAGAAATCAATAAGATTGAAAGCAAAAAAACTATAGAATTAATCAATAAAACTAAGAGCTGGTTTTATGAAAAAACCAATAAAATAGATAAAATATTGGTTAATTTGATTAAAAAAGAAAGAAGAAAACCAAATTACCAGTATCAAAAATGAAAAGGGTGATGTTACCACCAATGAAGTGGAAATTAAAGCAATAATTAGGAAATATTTTGCCCAACTGTATGCCAATAAATTTGACAATCTAAATGAAATGGATGAATATTTACAAAAATACAAACTGCCCAGGTTAACTGAAGAGGAAATAAAATCCTTAAATAAACCCATATTAGAAAAAGAAATTGAACAAGCTATTAATGAACTCCCTAAGAAAAAATCCCCAGGGCCAGATGGGTTTACGGGTGAATTTTACCAAACATTTAAAGAACAATTAATTCCAATATTATACAAATTATTTGGAAAAATAGGTGAAGAAGGAGTTCTACCAAATTCATTTTATGACACAAATATGGTGGTGATACCAAAACCAGGCAAAGCAAAAACAGAGAAAGAAAATTATAGACCAATTTCCCTAATGAATATTGATGCTAAAATCTTCAATAAGATATTAGCAAGGAGATTACAGTAAGTGATCACCAGGATAATACACTATGACCAGGTGGGATTTATACCAGGAATGCAGGGCTGGTTCAACATTAGGAAAACTATTAACATAATCAACCACATCAATAAGAATACCAACCAAATCATATGATTATCTCAATAGATGCAGAGAAAGCTTTTGACAAAGTACAGCACCCATTCCTAATAAAAACACTAGAGAGTTTAGGAATAGGGGGAGCTTTCCTTAGAATAATAAACAGTATCTACCTAAAGCCATCAGCAAGTATTATATGCAATGGAGATAAATTAGAGGCCTTCCCAATAAGATCAGGGGTGAAACAGGGATGTCCATTATCACCCCTATTATTTAATATTGTTCTAGAAATGTTAGCTTTAGCAATAAGAGAAGAGAAAGGAATTAAAGGAATTAGAATAGGCAAGGAGGAAACAAAACTATCACTCTTTGCAGATGATATGATGGTATACTTAAGGAATCCTCGAGAATCAAGTCAAAAATTACTTGAAACAATTAACAACTTTAGCAAAGTAGCAGGATATAAAATAAATCCACATAAATCATCAGCATTTCTATACATGACCAACAAAGTCCAGCAGCAAGAGATAGAAAGAGAAATTCCATTTAAAGTAACGGTAGGTAATATAAAATACTTGGGAGTCTACTTGCCAAGACAAACCCAGGAACTCTATGAACACAACTACCAAACACTCTTCACACAAATCAAATCATATCTAAATAATTGGAAAGATATCAATTGCTCATGGATAGGCAGAGCTAATAGAGTAAAAATGACAATACTGCCTAAATTAATTTACATATTCAGTGCCATACCAATCAGGCTACCTAAAAATTATTTTATACAGCTAGAAAAAATAATAACAAAATTCATCTGGAAAAACAAAAAATCAAGAATATCCAGGGAAATAATGAAAAAAAATTCACAGGAAGGTGGGTTAGCGGTACCAAACCTGGAGCTTTACTATAAAGCGGCAGTCATCAAAACTATCTGGTACTGGCTAAAAAATAGAATGGTAGATCAATGGAATAGGCTAGGCTCAGGAAATGCAGTAGTAAATGACACTAGTAATGTAGTGTTTGATAAACCCAAAGACTCCAGCTTCTGGGATAGGAACTCAGTATTTGACAAAAACTGCTGGGAAAACTGGAAGATAGTATGGCAGAAATTAGGCTTAGACCAACATCTTACACCTTATACTAAAATAAGGTCAAAATGGATACATGATTTAGACATAAGAGGTGATACCATAGGTAAATTAGGAGAGAAAGGAATAGTGTACCTATCAGATCTTTGGAAAGGAGAACAGTTTTTGACCAAACATGAGATAGAGTATATTATAAAATGCAAAGTGGATGATTTTGATTATATTAAATTAAAAAATTTTTGTACAAACAGAAGCAATGCATCCAAAATTGGAAGGGAGGCAGAAAGCTGGGAAACAATTTTTGAGGCCAGTGCTTCTGATAAAGGCCTCATCTCTAAAATATATAGGGAATTAAATCAAATTTATAAGAATCCAAGTCATTCCCCAATTGAGAAATGGTCAAAGGATATGAACAGGCAGTTTTCTGATGAAGAAACCAAAGCTATCTATTCCCATATGAAAAAATGCTCTAAATCTCTAATGATTAGAGAGATGCAAATTAAAACAACTCTGAGGTACCACCTGACACCTATCAGATTGGCTAAAATGACAAAAAAGGAAGATAATAAATGTTGGAGAGGCTGTGGGAAAATTGGAACACTAATGCATTGTTGGTGGAGCTGTGAGCTGATCCAACCATTCTGGAGAGCAATTTGGAATTATGCCCAAAGGGCGATAAAGCTGTGCATACCCTTTGACCCAGCAATCCCACTTTTAGGTCTTTTGCCCAAAGAAATCATGGAAGGGGGAAAGGGACCCACATGTACAAAAATATTTATAGCTGCTCTTTACGTGGTAGCAAGGAATTGGAAGTTGAGGGGGTGCCCATCAATTGGGGAATGGCTGGACAAGTTGTGGTATATGAATACAATGGAATACTATTGTGCTGTAAGAAATGATGAGCAGGAAGAGTTCAGAGAAACCTGGAGGGTCTTACGTGAGCTGATGATGAGTGAGATGAGCAGAACCAGAAGAACATTGTACACAGTATCATCAACATTGAGTGTTGACCTACTGTGATGGACTATATTCTTCTCACCAATGCAATGGTACAGAAGAGTTCCAGGGAACTCATGATAGAAGAGGATCTCCAAATCCAGGAAAAAAAAAAAAAAAAAGAACTGTGGAGTATAGATGCTGATTGAACCATATTATTTCTTTTGTTTTGGGTGCTGTTGTTTTTTTTTTTCTATTTTGAGGTTTTGCATCACTGCTCTGATTCTTTCTCTTGTAACAGGATTAATGCAGAAATAGGATTAATGTTATTATGTGTATATGTGTGTGTATATATATATATATATGTTTATGTATAGAGATATATAGATATAACCTATATCAGATTACCTGCTGTCTAGGGGAGGGGGGAGGGAGGGGAGGGAGGGAGAAAAATCTGAAATTGTAAAGCATGTATAAACAAAAGTTGAGAACTATCTTTACATGTAACGGAAAAAATAAAATATCTCATAAAAAAAAAAAGAAACAAAAGAGAATGGGTGTCAGGTGTGGAAGACAGAGAGTTGGTGCAAAGGCCTGGGAGCAAGAGAGAATTCTACCAGGAAGTAGGTTAGTTTATCTGTAATGGAGAGTGTGTGAAGGGCAATAATGTGAAACCAATCTGTCAAGATAGTCTAGAGCTGTTATAGCTCTGGTTATAAAGGGTTTTAAATACCAAACTGAAGAGTTCATCATTCATTCTAGAGTCAACAGGGAGCCACTCAAAGTTCCTGAGCAGGGGAATGACTTGCTCACTTATTTTTGAGGAAGAACATCTTTTTAGCCAGCCATGTGAAGGTGAGATTGGTTAGGGTAGACCCTGGAAACTGTGAATCTGCTGGAGTCATAAAATCCAATTAGAAGGCTATTGGAAGAGTTGAGGCAAAAGTTGATAAGGACCTAAACTTAGGTTGGGGCTGTATGAGTAGAAAGAGCTTTCTAATTTGTCGCCTTACTTACTCAAGTCTTCCCCCGTTTCAGTTCATCCTACACTCAGTTACCAAAACTGATTTATCTAAAGTGTAGATCTGACCATCTCCCCTGCTCAACAAACTCTAGTGGCATCCTATTACCTCTGTGATTAAATACAAAGTCCTCTGATTGGCATTTAAAGTTCTTCATGAAAAATTTTTTAAAAGCTTTTTGGTTTTTTTTTGGAAAAGAGCTCTTCACAACTTTCTTACCTTTCTAACCTCCCTACAAATTATTTTCTTCCAGAAACACTACCATGAAGGTAATGCCAACCTATTTATCATTCTTCCCACAAACCATCTCCCATATCCATATCTTTGCATCAGCTGTCCCCCAATTCCTGGCATGCTTACTCTCCTTATACCCACCTCCTAGTCTCCTTGGCTTCCTTTAAGACCCAATTCAAATCTCCCTTCTTTCCCCATCGTACTTGTTGCTTGTGCCTTCCCCTCTGAGATTTCCTTCCATCTTCTCTGTATATATCCTGTACATTCTTAGTTCTTTTTGTGTTTTCCTCCTCTATTAAAAAGGGAACTCTTTGGGGCAGCTAGGTGGTACAGTGGATAAAACACTGGCCCTGTAGTCAGGAGGACCTGAGTTCAAATCTAGCCTCAGACACTTAAAGCGTACTAGCTGTGTGACCCTAGGCAAGTCACTTAACCCCAGTTGCCTCACCAAAAAAAAAAAAAAGGAAACTCTTTGAAAGTAAAGACTGTTATTGCCTTTCTTTGTATCCCCAACACAATGCCTGACACATAGTAGGTGCTTAATAAATGCTTGTTGACTGACTAACTAGTTGTTGTTCAGTCATTTTCGGTAGTGTCTGACTCTTCATGACCCCATTTGAGGTTTTATACTAGAAGAGTTTATCATTTCCTTCTTTAGGTCGTTTTACAGATGAGGAAACTGAGGCAAACAGGGTTAAGTGACTTGCCCAGGGTCACATAGATGGTAAATTTCTGAGGCCAGATTTGAACTCAGAAAGATGACTCTTCCTGACTTCAGGCCTGTCACTCTATCGACTGCACCACCCAAGCTGCCAACTAACTAGTATGGTTAAGTTATAGAAGGGAGGAATATATGAAGCAAAAAATCTGGATTACAGTCACTGTGGAATCCAATTTCATTTCACACTGTTATCTCTGCACTTTTATATCTGGCATAATGCAATAGGCTCATCTCATGAATCCATTTGGCCACGGAGGCACCTCTAACACCCAGAATACTTTGCTGTGCCCCATAAACAAACATAACTGAGAGATAGCAGCCACAGATGCTTGGTTTTGCAGTCAGGGAGTCGGGGCGGTGGCGGGGGCCAGGTTGGGGGGGAGTAGGTTATTGGTTCACTAAAGCAACATTTTAAAAATTCTCCTTTATTCTTCCACATCAATATGAATGATAAAATGATTTTGTAATCACTGTCAGTCATTTAATTCTTTAAGAACCTCCTCTAATCTATGCAGTTCCTTGCTCCCCACACCATATCCAGAACTCAACATTCACAACCATGGACACAAATAATAAACGGACTTCCAACTGCCATGTCAGGGAAGATGGAAGCCTTTTTTCTTCTGCCCTGGATCCCTGATAAAAAAAGCCAGTTGTCATTTATGAACACTTGGTATGGCAGGGAGCCATCCTCTGCCCACCAACCTCCTACCCCTTCCAATTTCTTCTCTCACTTCATTGGCAGAGTTCCTCCATCTGGCTCTGTCCAGTCCCAGATGTCTTCTGGCTCTGTCTGCTTGGACAACTCAATCAGGGGATTTCCTGGAAGCTGGAATGCTTTGAGGAAATTTGTGGTTCTTTCTCATCTCTCTCTCTCTCTCTCTCTCTCTCTCTCTCTCTCTCTCTCTCTCTCTCTCTCTCTCTCTCTCTCTCTGTCTCTCTCTCTGTCTCTCTCTCTTTCTCTCTGTCTCTGTCTCTCTCTGTGTCTCTGCCTCTTGGCCTTTCTCTGTATCTCTGTCTCTCTCTGTCTCTCTGTATGTCTCTCTGGCTCTGTCTCTCTCTCTGTGTCTCTGTCTCTCATTTTCCCTCTGTGCATGTGTCTCTGTCTCTCTGTCTCTCTGTCTGTCTCTCTGTCTCTCTGTCTGTCTCTCTGTCTCTCTGTCTGTCTCTCTCTGTGTCTCTGTCTCTGTCTCTGTCTCTGTCTCTCTCTCTCTCTCTCATTTTCCCTCTCTCCCTCTCCTTCTCCCTTTCTTCCTCCCCTTGATTGAAAAGGAAAGCTTGCCTTGTAAAGATAGAGGCTTTGTCAGTTTTACCCCCAGGGCATTTGCACAGAGGAATCTTGTCTCACTAACCCCCAAAGGGAAGTCAGCACATTTGCAGCTAATTCCTAAGATGAAATAAAAAATCTCAAACAGATCAGTCAGGCAGTGAACAAATGATGGATGCCAAGGGGCCTCGCTTTGGCTTCAGCCAGTGCTCAGGGATGTAGCATAACTCAGTGAGTGGCCTTGGAAAAGACATGAGACTCCAAACTGAACATAAAAAGATTTGAGCTCCCAGTCCTGAATATTGATGTTCGCCATAATTCAGAGACTCAAGAAAGTCTTGGACAAGAGTGCAGTCAAAACATGTGCCAGGCATCTTGGAGCTGGTCTCTGAATCCCTACTCCTGACAGATGCTGCATTCACACCCAGGCACACCTGAGCAGGACAAGTGGCAGGGGTGGGGTGAGGTGGGGGGAACAGCTACAATGACAGGATGGATCTTTTGAACAAAGATCCCCATGCCACCACCAACCCCAGCCTAAGTTAGAAAGGGGACTGTTAGAAAGACAGACAACTGGCTCACTGCATGGGCCTCTCAACATTGTTGATCTCTGATCTCACTAGTTCAGCAATAACCAAACCTCTGACCTGAAAACTCTTTTCCCCTCCTGTTATAGATCCATCATTACCCACCTCGCATGCCTCCTTTTCCATCCTGCTACTTTACTGTATTCCAATCTGGAGGAGTCCACTAGCCTCTGCTCTTTGTTATTATTGCATACTCACACACCAAACTCCTTGCTTAGAAAACACTCCCCCTTTCATCTCCCTCCTCCCTCCCAAAATTACCTTGCATTCATTCTTTCTTCCTTCCTTTCTCCTTTCTTTTCTTTCTTTCTTCCTTCTTTCCTTTCTCCTTCTTCCTTTCTTTCTCTCCATTTCTGTAACTCAAAAGGGTATGGCCATTTATTCTGAGGAGCCATATAAAAATGTATATCTGTGTACAATATTTCATAAAGTAAAATCTGGCTGTTATTCATCTGATCTGAACTTAATATAAATGAAAATGAAATAAGAAGAAATCAATAGTGGTTATAGATTTGGATAAATGGCACACAGAGTTCTGATAAGAATTTGAAGAGAACAATTAATTAAAGCAGTTTTTAGGATTACTTGTTATGAAACTCTGGTCACAAAATTCAAGATCAAAGAATATCATGGGAAGGGGCCTTGAGAGATTGTCGTTTCTAGATCACTGTCTTTAGACAGATTAAAATTTAGTCCACTCAGGACAGCAAGTTGAACTCTAAAATTTCTTTCTGTGGAGAATGTGCCTCCTTTGGTGGTCCATACCAATGTAAAAGTTCAACATTATGTTCACGACTGGCTGGGAATTTAAAGTGGCTGAAATTGTGTAGTTCACTATCATGCTTAGGGTGATGATGATTAAAGGCAGAAGATCGATATGTAGGGAGATGATAGATAAATGATAGATATGTAGGTAGAAAGATGATAGATTAATAGATGATAAATAGATAATAGATACAACCGATGTGTAGATAAATCATGTTTCTGTAGATAGATTGTAGATATGTAAATAATTTATGATATGTAGATAATTATGAATAAATGGTAGATATGTTGGCAGATGATAGATATATATGTAAATTATAAAATGAAGAGAAAGAGAGAGAGAGAGAGAGAGAGAGAGAGAGAGAGAGAGAGAGAGAGAGAGAGATACAGGCAGATGCACAGATACTTATATATGTGCCTGTTGTCTCTCCCTTTAGAATGTAAGCTCTTTGACTACAGGGACTGTTTCACCTTTGTCTCCATTAAACTAGTATGCATTCACTGTGATAGACTGATTGATTGGTTGATCCCCACCTGCTGAAATTCTTTTATTCACGGAAGCCTGAGCCCCAATACTACCTCCTCCAAAAGGCTAAACTAAGAAACTTCCAATTTGCCTCAAAATATTGCCTCTACATGGAAAATTATTTAATAAAGAGAGAGTGCTGGTCTCATCTAGATATTGCCTCTGTCTACCTGTGTCTCATTTTGTCTGAGTCTTCAGTTCTATCTGATCTTAAAACCTCTGTTCAATTATTGTAGTTTTTAAACTAGAAAATTTATCTGACATTATTCCTTTAATACTTCAAATGATCCATTATTCTTACTAGTATAGATTACAGCTCATTTCCTAATCTCTTTTGAGCTGCTGTAACAACAACAACAAAAAAAAGACCCAACAACTCATTATTTTATGGTTAACCTCTTGTTGAAGAGCTTCTTTTCTTTAAATTCTATTTTATTTTTGTCAATTAAGACATCTATTTCTTCTCCTCTATATCTTCTATTTTAAAAAAAGAAAGAGGGGCAGCTAGATGGTGCAGTGGATAGAGAACTGGCCCTGGATTCAGGAGTACCTGAGTTCAAATCCAGCCTCAGACACTTAACACTTACTAGCTGTGTGACCCTGGGCAAGTCACTTAACCCCAACTGCCTTACTAAAAAAAAAAAAGAAAGAAAAGAAAAGGAAAACTCCTTGGATCAGATATGCATAATCAGATAAAATAAATTCCTACATTGGCCATGTTTAAAAAGTATGTCCAGTCAATCTTCACCCAAAGTCCATTACTTCCTTGTCTGGAGGTGGGTAACATGCTTCGTCATAGGAATAATGATTGACCATTGTATTAATCAGGGTTCTTAAGCCTTCCAATGTTGCTTATCTTAAAATGTTGTTGTTATAGTATAAATTATTCTCCTGGTTCTGTTCACTTCACTCAGGCTTAGCACTTAAAAGTCTTCCCAGATTTCTTTGAAACAGTGTCTATTCTATCACATACACACATTTAGGAGCACCACCTCACTTATTTCCACTTTGCCACCACAAAAGAGCTGCTGTGTTTTTTTAATATACGAGTCCTTTTCCTCTTTCTTTGATCTCTTTGGGATTTAGGCCTAGTAGGTCAAAGAGTTTTTGTCATTTGGGGAGGAGAGGGGCATAATTCCGAGTTATTTTCCAGAACAGCTATACCAGTCCATAGTTCCACTAACATTCCACAGCCCCTCTGACATTTTTCATTTTCCTTTTTTGAAAACCTTGCCAATCTGAGGGGTGTGTGGTGAAACCTCACAGTTGCTTTGATTTTCATTTCCCTAAATATTAGTGATTTGGAGCATTGTTGTATGCCTATTGAGAGCTTGGAGTTCTTCCTTAAAAAACTACCTATTCAGGGGCAGCTAGGTAGTGTAGTGAATAAAGCACCAGCCTTGGATTCAAGAGGACCTGAGTTCAAATCTAGCCTCAGAAACTTGACACTTACTAGCTGTGTGACCCTGGGCAAGTCACTTAATCCTCATTGCCTAGCAAAAAACAAACAAACAAAAAAATCAAACTGCCTATTCATATCCTTTTACCATTATTTTTTAATCTAGGGAAGGAAAGTTTCTCCAAATATAGCTAGATTGGCACTAAGCACTGTCTACCACAGGCCCTTCCAGCTTTTCAAGACATGTACCTTTTCAAGGCCTAGCAGAGCCTTTAACAAGCCATAACTACCTCCATGCTAAGATGATTTATCAGGGACCAGGCCTGACTCAGGCTTGGCCCCTGGTAGTTTGGGCCTAAATTAGAACAAAATAAAACACTTGTAATCCATCTAGCCATTTTACAAAAAGAGCTTTATTTGGCCAAGACATTCAGATCAAGGAAGGGTTGTCCATCCAAGATGAAGCATTGGTTCAATTAAATGTAGCTTTCCAGGACTGTTCATGTTTCTGGTTTGTGGTACAAGGCTGATAAAGAAGCTCTAATTCCTTCTGTCCTGGCTTTTTGGTATCCAGGTCACCAGGAAACTACATAAACGGCCTGAACCTTAGTCCTCTGAATCAATTATATTTTGAGGACAGTTTCAATACCTTTTAAACAAAAATTAACCTAACTTACATCAGGTAATGGGGGTAGGAGAGCTTAGGATTCTGTCTTCATCCCCTCAGACATATTAGAGTAGTACTTTAGTGGAGGATTTCTCTATATAAATTACTTAAAAGATAATTCACCTTATCTTGAGCATTAGCAGGTTGTTACATGTTTAAAAGGCCATGTAATAGATATTGCTTTTAATTTTCATTCTCAAATAGCAATTATAGCAAATCTTTTTTGCCTCATAAGCTAGGTAAGCCCAGAAAGTTAAAGAAGATGGGAATTCATTGCAGCAGGTCCCATAAGATATGTGATTTTTGGTCAAACATCAATTGGGAAGGACATATTTCAAATGCAAGTCTACCTCACTCTAGGAATGAAGACCACATTCATGAAAAATTGAAACCCAATTTTTACCAATAGAATCACATCTGGAAGGCAAATGGAAGTACATTATTGATAAGAATTCTCTGGTAAATCCTTTAATGATGCAAATGATCACTTCATTTTCTAGTTCTAAGTTTGGTTTTTTTCTATTGTTTTCTTAAAGTGAATCAGTTCAGTTGTGAAAACATTTTAAATCTTGACTATGCTTCTCCAAGGGACTTAAAGGGGTTTTTTGTAGCTTTTCAGTCTTGTTTTTAATCTAATCCATTCTCCTGCCTTCCCCGCAAGATAAGAGAGTGTGGTACAGTGGGAAGAGCACTAAAGTGGGCATCAGGGAACTGAGCTGTAACCTCAACTCTGCTGCTATAAACTCCTTAATCTCTCTGGGCCTAAGTTTCTTTATCTCCAAAATAAGGGTTCTATAACCAATTATTTCTAAAGTCCCTCCAGGTCTGAAACTCTATGAAAGGTTGTCAACAGTAGATGTAGAAACTCTGGGAAATTTGTGTCTCCTAATCAGAACCAAAATGCCTTGTCTGGGAAGACAAGAAGGACCAGACCTAAGATTTCCTGATCCTCTTTGACAGTTTTAAACTATAAATGTCTGTTTGAGTCTCCACAACTGATAGACTGAAGCATGATGTGATGGGTAACAATTGAAATCTTAATACCCTCTGAACACTCCTGAGCTCACCTTCCAGTAAAAGCCCAGCTTTCCCTTACCCCTCTAGTAAAGTCTGTCACACATACTGTATTAACATCCATACTTTATACTTCAGTGTTACATTTATTAAATCCCTACTATATGCAGAGAGGCAGCTGGTGGCTCAGTGCATAGAACACTGAGGCCATAGTCAGGAAGACCTCAGTCCAAATCCAGCTTCAGACACTTGACCCTGTGCAAGTCACTTAACCTCTGATTGCCAGACAAAATGGATCTAATGGAGAAGGAAATGACAAACCACTCCAGTATCTCTTGTCAAGAAAACCCCAAATAGGGCCATGAGGAGTTGGACTGAACAACAACTATTTGCAGATTATTTATAGTAAGTACTAGGGGATAGAGGAGAGGAAGTGATGCAAAGATCAAACTAGACACAGTGGCCCTGCCTTCATGGGGTTTACAGTCTTTTTTTTTAAGATACATGTCACATTCATAAGTAATTAGATTATAATATTAGATTATAATATTACAAGAAATATTAGTCAGTGATAGCTCACATTTACATAGCATTTGATATTTTTATTATTACTCTTTTTTTGTTTTGTTTTGTTTTGTTTTGTTTTGTTTTGTTTTGTAAGGCAATTGGGGTTAACTGACTTGCCTACGGTCATACAGCTAGTAAGTGTAAAGTGTCTGAGGCCGCATTTGAACTCAGTTCTTCCTGAATCCAGGGCCAGTGCTGTATCCACTGCACCACCTAGCTGCCCCTATTATTACTCTTACTAATATTTTTGACTGGTAGTATGGGAAGCAACAAAATTAGAAGTAACATTTATTAACTGTTTGCTAAATACAAGCGTGGTATACTGGATAGAGAACTGGTCTTCAAATCAGGAAGGCTGGGATTTAAGTCCTGTCTCTCTGATACACACAGGCTGTGTATATGGGCAAATCACTTAACCATTCAGTGCAGCTACCAAACTCTAGACAGTTTCTTTACTAGAAGTTCCCTATAAGTATGAAATCGCTGGTCTGATTTAAAAGAAATGCTATTAATAATAATGTCTACCATCATCATTATTAGTCTTTCAACCATTTGATAGATTTATGATCTCATCAGTGTGAGAAATGCCTTTCACTTGTGCAGACGACAATCCATCCATACTTTCTCATCCTTTGCAGTTTTTGTCCCTGTCTTCCCATAACCCTCTATTGAGAATCTACCCAATGTGCTATAGACATTCCTTCTAATTTTCTCTTAACTTTCTATGGGTGCTAGGAAAACAAAGGGACTGTCCATCTGTTAACCTCTCAGTTTCTTTTGTTTCTCTTCTTTTCTTTTTTTGTGGGGCAATGAGGGTTAAGTGACTAGCCCAGGGTCACATAGCTAGTAAGAGTCAAGTGTCTGAGGCCAGATTTGAACTCAGGTCCTCCTGAATCCAGGGCCAGTGCTTTATCCACTGTGCCATCTAACTGTCCCTAACCTCTCAGTTTCAATACATGACTTGTCCACCTTTTCCTGGGGCCTATTACAGATGTTAATATACCTCAACTGGTCCCAGGTGTCAGGTTGTTCTACCCCTCCCCCATACCCTTTAATACAGTGCTTTCATAGTTACCCAGCAGATAGTTTCTTATTGTTTGGCTATGCCTGATTTAGCCTTTCTGTTCATATTTTCTTTTTTGGAGACAATGGAGTTAAGTGACTTGCTCAGGGTCAGACAGCTCATACATTTCTGAGGATAAATTTGAACTCAGGTCTTACTGACTCCAGAGCCAATGCTCTATCCACTGTGCCTTCTGTTCATATCTTTTAAACCACTTTTCCCACTGATTACTGGGTAACACAATTTATCGTGCTAATGCAAAACAGGCCAGCACCCTTCATTAGTTTAGTCACCTAAAGGGGCAGCTAGGTGGGACAGTGGGTAGAGTGCTGGCCCTGGAGTCAAGAGGCCCTGAGTTCAAATCTCACCTCAGACACTTACTAGCTGTGTGACCCTGGGCAAGTCACTTAACCCCAATTGCCTTAAGACATACAGGGTCATCTCCAGTCATCCTGATGTATACCTTGCTACTGAACCCAGCTGGCTCTGGAGGAGAGAATGAGGTTAGGGAGCTTGCACAGCTCTCCCTCTCTTAAATCCAATTCACTGCAAGTCACATCACCCCAATGTCATGGTCCTCTTTAAGTATGAAGGACAAAAAAAAGCAATCACCTAAAACTGTTACCTGCCAACTCTATGGGAGGAAGGCCCTTGTCTTTGATATGTGCTACACTGTAAATAGCACTAGCTTTGGAGACGGAGGACCTGGACTTAAATCTTACTCTGACATATACCCCTCATGTGCTATCACTTGACTCTTCATTCCTGCTTTTTCATCATAAATGACACCAGGGGGTGGAGGAAGGGACTGAACTAGATGGCCTCCAAGGTCCCTTTTAACTGGAATTATACGACTCTATGACATGAATCTTACACATTATGCAACCCATTAGTGGGTCCTTGGTATATAAAGTAAGTTAAGGATGTGTTTAGAGGAATTTCAGTCCAAAAAGAGCAAGAGGACTCAGGAGGACAATTAGTATTTTCCTGTTGGTAGCCAGGTGGTACAGTGGAGAGGATGCTAGACCTCAGAAAGACTCAACCTGAGTTCAGATCTGGTCTCAGACACCTCCTAGTTATGGGAACCTGGGTTGACTTAACCACTTTAACCACTCTCTGCCTCAGTTTCCATATCTGTAAAATGAGGGTAAAAGTCATACCCACTTCCAAGGTTGCTGTGAAGATCAAATGGGATAGTTTTTTTGTAAAGTTGTCTTACATACAGACTTTAAAGCTCTGTATAAATGCTGAGTATCATCAGCATCATCTCAGCAGTTGTCCCTATAAAATGAAGAAAGCCTATTCCTTGAGGCCAACAACTGCTATATGTAGGGATGTCAGAGCAGGGCTGAACGGTGCATAGTTACATCTGTCTGTTAGCTCATTACCCATCTTGTGAGTCATATAGTTCCCATCACCTCATCAATCTTCCTCAGAGAAGGAGAGAGCCCACTTGTGGCTCCGCAGAAAGAGAAATAGAATAACTGCATTCAAATCACAAGGACCACCTCATTAGAGAGACTTGGCATTGTATGTGCATCATGGCATTTTTATTATTATCATTATTATTGCAGGGCAATGAGGATTAAGTGACTTGTCCAGGCTCACACAGCTAGTAAGTGCCAAGTGTCTGAGGTCGGATTGAACTCAGGTCCTCCTGAATCCAGGGTCGGTGCTTTATCCACTGTGCCACCTAGCTGCCCCTGTGCATCATATTCCATTGGGAGAGATAAAAGAATGGATTCCTCATAACATATCAGATCACGTTGATAGACTTATGCAAGCACCAGGATGCTTCCTCCATGGGGTTAGCCTGTGATGGGAACTGAACCGTAATTCCACAAGAAAAAAGAGAAGTTGTAGGAAGACAGGGACATCCTGTCATGGGCACAGAGAAAGCCTTAAGTGACAACAACAGGACCTGAGCTGTCTGCGGTAATAACAACTGAAGAAGGTACACAAATATAAATTCTCTGATCAATGGGCAGAAAATGTGTCTATAACTTTTATCATCATACTGAGAGCTTTGTAACAATTCACATCTTTCTTTCACATAAGAGCATTTTATGTACTGTACAGCATGCCACGTTTAGCCAATGGGGGTTGGCTGGGAAGGGGGAGAGAGTGAGGAAAAAGTTGGTTTTGCCCAAAGCTTCAAAACCTTTTCATAATGACTATGTGATATATTTTGTCTATAAATTACCAGCTGAAAGAAGTAATACTATCCCCAAAGCAACTAAACATATATGCCAGCAGATGTTTAATTCCTGAATATACTGGTGTGAATATATATATATATATATATATATATATATCACCTAGAGAAGTATATACATAGAAATTACTTTTTACCTGACTTTCATTTCTTAAGTGTCAGTCTAAGAAGTAAATATCATGAGGGAATGGAAGGCAAGGCAAGGAGTATCTAATTAATATTAATTAATATTAATATTAATTTATTAATATTAATATTAAGTACCTAATGTATGCCAAGCCCTGTGATAAGCACTTTAAAAATATCTCAATCTTCACAATAACTTTGTGAGGTATGTGCTATTATTATGTCCATCTTAGAGTTTAGGAAACTGAGGCAAAGTGAAGTTTAAATGACTTGCCCTGGGTCAAATAAGTGGGTGTCTGAGGTAGGATTTGAACTCGTCTTCAGGGCTCCACTGTGCCACCTAACTGCCTCTAGACCAGAGACACTGGAAATCTCCATTTTTCATCTTTCTTCCCATGTTACCAGCTTTTTGTGGAACCAAGAATACTTGGTTATCTGTACTAAAACTTTTTTTTTCCCAAATCAGCTAGGAATTCCAATGATCAAATGGATCTGTGATCCCATTGGTGTAAGTAGACCCTCCAATAATGCCTCTCACTAACCATCTGTGTCTACCCATTCTCTTCAATTCTCGTCCAGATTTTCCCATAAATTTGGTGTAAGGGATCCCCCAACACTGTGAAGAGCTCTCTTTCATTCCCTTGACATTATATTGATAATTGTGGACCACACGTATTATCCAACAATTGACTCTTGTAAGAGATGGACCTATTCTTTTCCCAATTATGTATTTCTTTGATGACACCCACCCCTTGCACCATTTCTCCTGCATAATTTCTCATTTGGAATATGCTACAGCCTTCTCACACCCACCATATACTGACTATGGAGACCTAGTGACACATTATCTAAATGTATGTTAAATGATTGTACAGTGACAAAGAAAAAAACTGATGTAATCTGAACATGGGAAAAGGGGGAGTAAGGAAAGGAGTTATTTCTCATTATTACCCTGAAGTTGAATGTCCAAACCATAATGAACCCATGTACCAGGCCTGGCCATCCTCTAATACAATACTCAGCAAACTGGAGCCTTTACCACCTACCTTGGAGACAGAATCTTCTTGACTTCCTCACATAAATACTGGTTTGTGTTCAGAAAATTTGGGTTTAAATCCCAGTTCTGCTATTTTCTACCTGTGTAACTCAGAGCAAGCCATTTAATCTCACTGACCATAATGATGAGGAATTACCATATTTACCCATTTATAAAATCTTTTCCCCCAACGTTTAATTGTACCTGATACCATGTATAGTGCAAAGAGATAGAAAGACAGGGGCCTTGCAATCAGAGAGGTCACAAAACATTGTCCTACACAAAACACTAGGAAGCAGACAGGAGTATATGGGCCGTGAAAAGAATGCAATAGAAAGATTTAGATTATGTCTTACAGTGTGGAGATTTCTCCTACCTCTTTATGCCAAGGGACATTATTCTTTTTTTCACTAGCCTTTCCTTTTTGTATTTTGTTTGGCTCTACGACACAGGCAGAGCTAGGAGCAATGGGAAGAGATGCAGAGTCAGAATTCAGCTCAATATAAGGGGAAAATTCCTAATAATTAAGGCTGTCCAAGAGTGGACACTCCCCATTCCTCATTAGAGGTCTTCAATCCATCAAAGACTGGATGATCACATGTTGGGCATAAAATAGAGGGGATTGAGACAATTGGCCTCTGAGGGTCCTTTCAACTTAGATTTTGTGATTCTGGGACCCTCCCCCCACTGCACTATCCACCAGTCCCCAGCCTAAGAAAGCCAACAACATCCAATGAGGTGCTCCTTTCCCTAGCCTCCACCAACCTAGGGTGAGAGCTATCAAGACTCCAAGACAAAACCTTTGAGACTGAATTTTTATCCTCTGTTGCTCTATGACTAGAAAATTACCACCACTATTATTCTCCCCACGCCTATGTTACTTAACCCCTGGCTGCCAGGAGTAAACAATCTTCAATACTACTTCCTGTCTTTCTCATTTTCTTCCTTCTCAATCCTTCCTGTCTTGTGTTCCATGCCAACTCTGTCCACCTTTTCCATAATAAACAAACTTGCCTCATTCATTCTGGACCTTTTTCCTCAAATACTTCATTCTATTTGTAATGAACTGTATTATTGACCATCCTTTCTAGCATGATTAATACCCTTCTCCTCATCACCCTCCAACACACACACATACACACACACCATCCATATACACAATGCTTCCAGAGGAAGAATTGGAATACTCCTTGCTCCTTGCTGCCTCTTCAAGACTCTACCTTCATAGACATGAACCTCTCCTCCTTTGAATTTTACTCTATTAATAATTTTACCCATTATCAATTATGGTGGCTGTTATCTACCAGCCCCCAGATTATTGTCCCTCCCAGCTCACTCTCCTCTTCTCCTACCCAAATCCTGTCCTTCCTTATTTTAGGGGACTTCAACATTCATGTAGATGCTCCCTCAAACATTCACCATCCTTGTTCCTCATTCTCCTCAAATCCCATGGCCTACTCTAACATTCTACCTCAGTCATACATATAGATGAGTCCTTGCTAAAACCCTAACCCCGGGTTATTCCAACAATGCTCATCCTCCAGTGCTCCTCATGTACTCCTTAATGGAGCTGACCAGGTACACTATGATTAATCTTAACCCAAATGAACCATCAGTGAAACCAGGAACTTTCTTTTCTCCTCAATTGATTCTCGATGCCACTCCCCACAGCTTTTCTAAATGTAGTCTTCTGTCATTACACATTTACATTATCCCACCCTCTCAGCCAAGAGGCTTATTATTTTGCCAATAAAATTGAAGGCATTCTCCATGAACTCTTTTATCTCTCCTCCTCTCCCATCTCAAAATTCATTGATATCAATACCTTACTCTCTTGTCATTTCCTCTAATCTCTGATAATGAGGTAGCCCTTCTTTCTGTCATAGCCAGCTCTTATAATGTGCCCTTGATGCCGTCCCCTGTCATCTTCTCTAAAAGATGCCCCCTTCAATCATGCTCTCCCTAATTTCCAATCTTTATCTGTGACTCCTTCTCTACTGATTTCAAACATGTTCAAATTTCCCCTATCCTTAGGAAACCTTTACTAAACCCTACTATAGCTATCTCTTCTCTTCTCTTTCTTAACTAAACTGGTCATACACATTGTTTCCACTTTCTCTATCATTTAACTCTTTTTAATTTGGCTTCCATCCTCTCATCACTTAACTGTTCTATCCAAAGTTATTAACAATCTCATTATTGCCAAATCTTGTGGTCTTTTTTCAAGCTCTGTCCTAGGCCCTCTTCTTTTCTCTTTATATACTCTCTATATTGGTAAACTAAGGACTTCTCATGAGTTAAATGCAGACTATCACAACTAGCTCTGAAAATAACAGCACAAACAAATCTGAAGTTTGTACAATGTTTCCCTACCCCCAGGTAAACAGAGCCCAACTTTAATATAAAGTTCAAAGCCAAGAAATAGGCTAGGAAATGAACAAAAAAGTAATTGACCATAGGCAAGACCAAGACACAAACTCAAGAAGACAACAGTGTGAAAACAGCTACAAGAAAAGCTTCAAAGAAGAATGATAATTGGGCACAAGCCCAGCAAGAATTACCAAAGTCATTAAAGAAAAGATAAGAATGGTAGAGGAAAAATTGGGAAAAGAACCAAGAATGATGAAAGAAAATTATGAAAAGGGAATTAATAACTTGGAAAAATAGATACAAAGGGGAAAAGAGGCACAAAGAATACTAAAAAAATAACAGCTTAAATAATGAAATTGGCCATATTGTAAAAAAATAAAAAATAAGAGACTCAAAGGAAGAAAGAACTATTTAAAAAGCAGAATAGGCCAAATGGAAAATGAAGTACAAAAGCTCAATAAAGATAATGATTTCTTAGAATTAGAATTGGGCAACTGGAAGCTAATGACTCCATGATATCAAGAAACAATAAAACAAACTCAAAAGAATGAAAAAAGAAGATATGAAATACCTCATTTGAAAAAGAACTGATCTGGAAAATAGATCAAGGAGAGAAAATTGAAGTATTATTAGACTACCTAAAGCCATGATTAAAAAAAGAACTTAGATACCATATTTCAAGAAATTATCAAGGAAAACTACCCTAATATCTCAGAACCAGAGAGTAAAATAAAAATTGAAAAAAATCCACCAATCATTTCCTGAAAAATATCCCAAAATTAAAACTCCCAGGAATATTATAGCTAATTTCCAGAACTCCAAGATCAAGGAGGAAAAATTTCAAGCACCCAGAAAGAAACAATTCAAATATAATGGAGCCACAGTCAGAATAACACAAAATTTAGTAGTTTCCATATTAAAGGAGTAGTGGGATTTGAATATTATATTCCAGAAGGCAGAGGAAGATTACAAGCAAGAATAATCTACCCAGCAGAACTGAATATAATCTTTTGTGAGGATAGATATTTAATGAAATAGAGGTCTTTCAAGAATTCTTGTTTGAAAAGCCTAGATCTGAATAGAAAATTTGACATTCAAACACAAGATTCAAGAGAAGAACAAAAAGGTAAACAAGAACGAGGAATAATAAGGGATTCAATAAAGTTATATTGTTTATATTCTTATGTGGGAACATACATGTAACTTATGTAGGAATATACATGTAACTCCTAAGAATTTTACAGAAGTCTACATAAACAGAGGCATAGGTGTGAGTCAATTGTGTTGGGCTAATCTCCAAAAAAAAAATTTGAAGGAATGAAAAAGAGGGATGCACAGGGAGAAGGGGGAAGGGAGAGGAAGAGTGGGGAAATTATCTAACATAAAAGAGGCATGTAGGTATATATGTATACACACACACACACACACACACACACACACATATATATATATATATATATATATATATATATATACATATGCATACACATACATACATACGTTCAGTTGAGTATAGAAATCTTACCTGAAAAGGAAATAGGAGGAGAAGGGGACAAGAGGAGAGGGAAGATAAAAGGGAAGGCAAATAAAGGGAAGCAGTGGTCAGAAGCAAAACAGACTTTTCTGGAGGAACAGAATAAAAAGAGAGAGACAAGAATAAAAAGAAGAAAATGGAATAGAGGGAAATACATAGTAATCATAACTGTAAATGTAAATGAGATGGGCTCACTCATAAAATAGAAGCAGATAACAGAATGTATTAGAAACTAGAATCCAATAATGTAAGAGACACACTTGAAACAAAGACACAGACACAGAGTTAAAATAGGAGGTGAGGCAGACTCTATTATACTTCAGCAGAATTTTTTAAAAAACAAAGCAGAGGTAGTAATTACTATCTCAGATAAAGCAAAAGCAAAAATAGACCTAATTTTAAAAGATATTAAGGGAAACTACATTTTGCTTAAAGGCAACATAGACAATGAAGCAATATCAAACAAATTTGCAGAAAGTTTTTCTGATCAAGTCATCATTCTTCAAACATATAGGAAACTGAGTAAAATTTATAAAAATAAGGGCCATTCCCCAAATCATAAATGGTCAAAGCATATGATGAGGCAGTTTTCAGAAGAAGAAACCAAAGCAATATGTATAGTCATATGAAAAAATGTCCTAAATCACTATTGATCAGAGAAAAGCAAATCAAAACAACCCTGAGGTACCACCTCACAACTATCAGAAATGGCATATTGGAGATAATGAGAGAAAATAGGTACACCAATGAACTGTTGGCAGAATTGTGAACTGGTTCAACCATCCTGGAGAACAATTTGGAACTATGCCCAAAGGCTATAAAACTGTGCGTAGCCTTTGAACCAGCAATACCACTACCAGGCCTTTAGCCCAAAGAGACCAAAGAAAAAGGAAAGTGACCTTGTGGAAATTTATTTTGATTTGGGGACCCTACCTTTGGGCTGAGATTAAAAAGCCTTAGACCCTCAGGGTCTTTTCTGTGTGAAGGGCTGGTGCCCCTCCCCCTCTGCTTCAACTGAGCCAAAAAGCCCCATGGGCTGTACAAGATGCCAGATCAGACAGCTGGGAGGGAACTCCAGCTCCCTCTGCCCTGAGTGGATCTATCTGAGAGATCTCAGGCTCATCCAGGCTGGGCTCTGGCATAGCCTGTGCCGAGGTCCCAGGTGCGCAGCAGGGGGCACGGGCCCCTGGAGCCTTGGGTGTGGTACATGGGAGGCTCGAGCACCACCCCCCCCCCCCAGCCACAGCCCTGGCAGGCGGATTAGCTTGGTGTGTATGGGAGCGCAAAAAGCCCCAAGATTTGAGTGGAGAGAAGGAAGATATATATAGACCTGGGAGTTAGACAGCTAGGGGACTGACAAGATTAGAAGAACAGAGAAGTACGGGGACGGCAAAGGCGGCAGAGGACAGACTGACAGAGCAGACAGACACAACAGGAGGCAGCGGAAAGCACAGAAGCGGTCAGCACAGGGTACAGGCAGAGTTAGTGAAAGGAGCTGAGTAGTGAAAGTGGAACATACTCTACGGCAAGAGGTGGCTATGGCCCTTAATGTATTAAAAAAGTTCCAGGCACAGCAGGTGGAAAGAGATGTGCCAAAACACAATCAGGTTGTACATTTTATTTCCCTGTATTCTTAATTTTAAATAGTATCTCATAAATAAACTCTGCTTTAATTATTTAGTTAAGAGGCTTTTTAATCTTTTGCTTATCAATTTTGGGAGTGAAGCAGTATGGTGGAACTTTATAAATGGCCCATATTAAATAGCAGTCAGCCAGTTAGTCAAAAGTCCCCAGATAAGTCCTCCAGTCAGATTAGTCCCCCCAAATTAGGCCAGCAAGTTATTTAAAATATTTTTACAACCTCTATGTACAAATATAGTTATAGCAGTTTTTTGTGGTGGCAAATAATTGGACATTGAGGGGATGCCCATCAACTGGGAAATGGCTGAAAAAGTTGTGGCAGATGAGTGTGATGGAGTAATATTGTTTGATAAGAAGTGACGAGGAGGATGGTTTCAGAAAAACATAGAAACACCTATATGAAGTGATGCAAAGTGAAATAGAATCAGGAGATCATTGTGCATAGTAACAGCCATATTTTAATGATGATCAACTGTAAAAGACTTAACTACTCTGATCAATACAGTGATCTGAGAAAATTCCAAAAGATTCGTGATGAAAAAATGCTATCTACCTCTAGAGAGAGAGAGCTGATGAATTCTGAATGCAAATTGAAGATTAATATTATCACTTTATTTTTCTTGCTTTTTTGCAATATGGCTTATATGGAAATATGTTTTGCATAATTTCATATGTATATTTGACATCAATATTGTATGCCTTCTCGGTAGCTGGGATGGGGCAGGTGGGAGGAAAAATATTTGGAACTCAAAATGTTTTTTTTTTTTTTAAGTTTTAAAATAAATAAATAAATGATTTGAAAAAATGGAATTTTTTTAAAAATCACCTCTGTGAAAATGACTCAAACCTATATAGATCCAGCTTCAATCTCCATCCCTCCTTTCTTACTTCATCAACTGTCTCCTGCATATTTCACACTGAGAGAGACATCTCAAACTCAACATGCCCCAAACAAATCTCATAAGCTTTTTCCCAAACCCACCCCTCTTCCAAACTTCCCTATTTCTTTTATGGGAACTACATTTCTCCCTAGTATCCTGGGTTCATGACCTCATCATTATCCTCAATTCCCTATTCTCCCTTTGCACATATCCAAATCAGTTGTAAAATATTACTCTTTCTACCTCCATAATATTTCTTGCATCTGACCCTGTCTCTCTACTTACACAGTCACTGCCTTAGTTCAGTCTATCATCATCTCTTGCCTATACTATTTCAATGGCCTCCCAATTGGTCTTCCTGCCTCAAGTCTCTCACCCAATTATTCATCCTGCACATAGCTGTTTAAGTGACTAAACATGGATCTGACCTTGTAACTTCCTAGTTCAGTAAACACCAGTGACTTCCTATCGCCTCTAGATTAAAATACAAACTCTTCTCTTTGGTTTTTAAAGCCCATTACAACCTGTTCCTGACTTATCTTTCCAGCCTTATTATATATTACTCCTCTTACCGTACTCTATATTCTAACCAAACTGGTCTTCTCTCTCTTCCTCATGAAAGTACTACATCTCCTGCCTCCTTGCCTTTTCATTGTGGAATGCATTCTCTCCTAATCTCTATTTCACAGAATTGCCCACTTCCTTCAAGTTCAAGCAAAACCCTACATTAACTCTTTCCCAGTCCCCCAAATACTAGTGTCCTCCCTAACTTGTATTTATTTTGTATTATGTGTATATATATGTATGTGTATATGTATATGTGTATGATGTATGTATATATATGTATATGTACATTTATGTGTGTATGTGTATACATATATATGCATGTGTGTGTGTATTCTGAATATACTCACATATCCACATATTGTCTTCCCTGATAGAATGTAAGCTCCTTGAGGACAGCAATTATTTCTTTATTTTTCTCTTTGTAACTCCAGCGATTAATATAGTACCTGGTAAATAGCAGGTGTTTAATAAATATTGATTGATTGTCCCTTTCTTGGACTTTAATTATTTCAGACCTTCTTTAACCATTGCCTTGGACTTCTTATTCCGCATGCCCCATCCCATTCTCCATAAGGCTACTTTTCTCCATTTCATTTCTTTCTCTTCTTCTCTTAACATGTCTAAACCATTTTCTCTGCTCTTCTCATTTCCATCACTGATTTCATTTTGGTTCTCCTCTGACTTTTTCATTCTGTGGTTTGTCCAGTTTAGTTTTTCTGATGACCTTGAAATAGCTTATTTCGAGAGTAGTTATTTTACCTGTGAGCTTGATGAGTCCAGCCATGACAAATAGCTGCATTGTATACTTGCACACTCATTCCTTGTCAAGGCTATCTCAGAGGTGGAAGCTTATGTCCTAGTGCCCCAAAGTCAATTTTACAAGAGGCTTTCCTCTTCCCTGCCTTCAGCCTTCAAAATAATAAAATTAGACATTTACAAAGCAATTTGGAGTTTACAAATGCCTTGTCCATTTGATCCTCCTCTGAAACAGGATCTTGTGATTTAGAACTATCATTGAAACCAACTTCTGTAATTTACAGATCTGGAAACTAAGGCTAGAGGGATTACATGATGCAAAGGAAGTAAGTGACAGGCTTGGGATGTAGGCAGGTACTACTACTATCCTCGTTTCACAGATAAGGAAAATAAGGCCAGAAGAGAAAGGATTTGCTAAAGCATAGCTGGCAAGCTGTGAACCAAGCACCAAACTCAGGTTCTCTAACTTCCTAATGAGGGATTCTTTCCACTACATCATGCTGTCTTGTTTAGTATTTTGAGGAGAGAAATGTTTTCCTTATACATTACAATGGGGAAATTCTGTTCAGGAGCCTCAGGTCTTATTTATATAAGCCATACCTTTTTGGAAACGTATCAAAATTTACCAGAAGTGGTAAGTGCAAAGATGAAATTAGGAAATCTGGTGCCTGAGAGTAATTTAGCTTGAGGGTAGCAGGAAGACCTAGGGAGAGATTTCAGAACATAAGATCCCATAAAGCCTGTCAGGAGAGGAAATGAGGGAAGTAAGCCCTGGAAAAACTTACCTGGAATGCATAAAGGCTCTGGGATCTCCTTTACCCCCACTAAACAAATCATGGCTATGGGTCCCCAAGTCGACCAGTCTAACAAGGGGCATGGTGGATTGGCCAGCCTTTCTTGGAATAGTTATGACAGAAAAAAAATCATGCCCTGTGCCCCTACAGTAAGGCCCACAACTCCCAAGAAGAGATAGAAAGAGGAAAATAGCATGCAGGGAGAGTAATGGTAAGTGAATATAGAAGCCATGATGATGGGATCTGGGAGATATTGGTCCAGGTCTGATCAAAAGAAGGGAACAGTTACAATGTGGAAAAGAATAGCAGACCAGAAGACCACCATGGAAAAGAAGTTACCACCCCAGGTGTTAGGCATATGACAGGTCAAGTCCCTATTAATGTTCACATAGTGTCCTTTGCAAAGTATCTCCCCCGAGGTATAGGAAATAACACAAAGGAAAATCCAGGTTTTTCTTAAATATGTTTCATAAACAACCAGTAAGATACATTATCTTCATCTTTATTTCAGAGCCAAGTTTAAGCATTAAGAGAGGGTTGGGTGAGATCATAGTCTGACTGTTGATATAGAAACAGCCTAGGTCTCTGATGTCTCCTCTTGGCAAGAAGGTGCTAAAGTATCCTAGAATCATGGAATCTCAGAGTTGGATTGAATTTCTGGAGTTCTATTTTCTACACTAAGGGAGAATTATCTCAGACTTTGAGGGATGGAATAAAAATGGTTAACAGGGGAATGAAGCCCAAAATAAGGGAGAAGTAAAGATAGCACCTTGCTGCCCTTCATGCGTATAAGACATTAGACCTAGATGAATTATGTTTTGGTGGTAGATGTCTTAATGGAGTCACTATCAATGATTTTAAAAAGAACTAGAAGAATGAGAGAAATGTCACAGGCCTGGGACAAATACTGTCCCAATTTTCAAAAAAGGGAAGAGGGTAGAGTCTGGAAACTATATAGCAGTAGTATGCTGGTAAATGTTGAACAACCAGTTCTTCCAAATAAAATGTACATATAACATACTTTTAAGCTTCATTTGCACTATTTACATTTTCTCCAACACATTCTTAAATATAGACTATCAATGAAACAATAAATCAAGCCCTAATTTGTAGTATTTACCAATTACCAGTATGTACCATTTACCAGTGCAAATGCTCACACTGAAAATTTAGCAATTGATTCATTCTGGTACGAGCTTGCCCCAGCACACTCCTGTCCATGACTATAACTTGAATTCCTGGCAAAATTCTAGAATATACTATTAAATGGATTGCTAGTGAACATATAGAAAAGGAAAGGAATAACCTTAGGAAAAGGAAGCAGGTATAACAAAGAGTCAGTAGCTTCATCAAGACTATGTCATCTAAGTTCAATCACATTTCCTTTATTTACTGAGTTACTAGAATGGTAGATGGGGGACAATAACAAGAATAAATAGCATTTACATGACATTTTTTGTTTTTTTGTCTGTTTGGTGGGGCTATTGGGGTTAAGTGATTTGCCCAGGGTTACATAGCTAGGAAGTGTCATGTGTCTGAAGCCATATTTGAACTCAGGTCCTCCTGAATCCAGGGCTGGTGCTTTATCCACTGTATCACCTAGCTGCCCCATTTACACATTTCAAGGTTTATAAAGTACTTTACAAATACTGTTTTGTCTCTACAATAACTCTTGGAGATAGGTACTACTATTATCCCCATTTTACAGAGGAGGAAACTGAGGCAGAAAGAGACCAAGGGGATTACTCATGGGGCATACAGATAGTGTTTGAGATCAGATTTGAACTCAGTTTTTCCTGACTCCAGGTCTAGCACTCTATCTAATGCCAGAGATGGCAGATTAGTTTGCTTAGAGTTTAAGAAAGCATTTGTCCAAGTCTTTCAGGATTTTTTATTAGATTAAGAGATAAAGTGAATTACTATTTGGTTAAATAGCTGGGTCCAAAATGTAGTCATTTATGGGTTGATGTTAACTTGGAAGGCAGCTTCTAGTGGAGGACACCAGTGATCTAGCTGGCCCTGTGCTTCTGAAAATTTTATCATCACCTTGGATAACGATATAAGAACCAGACTTATGATATTTATAGATAAAACTATACTATATAGGAGAAGTAGCACAGTGCATGACAGAGTCAGAATTCAAAGAGGACATTGGGCCAAAAGTCTAAAAGAATGAAATTTGAAGTCTTACACCTGAATTTTAAAAATTGGCTGCCCAAGTACAAGAGAAGTAGTTTGTATGAAGAAAAAAAGGCAACAGCCTGGGAGTTTTAGTGAACTCCAAGCTTAGAATGAGACAAAAAAAAATATGATACAGCAATCAAAAGAGGTAATGGAGTCTTGAAATGCTTTGAGAGGCAATGCTTGTCCCTCTCCCTGATCAGAGCATGTATGGTTAGTTCCGGGTATCACACCTTGGGAAGAGCATTAATAAACTGGAGAGCATCCCAAAGAGGATGACTGGGATAATGAAGGCTGCCAAGGACTGACTGAAAGAATTGGGAATATTTAGGTTGCAGAGAAGAAAACACAGAGAGGACCTAATAATTGTCTCCAAGTATTTGAAGGATCGCCATGTGGAAACAAGATTAAACTTAAGTGTGTTTGGTCCCAGAAAGAAAAACTAAGAAATAAGTCCAAGTTGTAAAGAGGCAAATTTAGCCTTTAAAAACAACTTTGTAATAACGAGAACTGTCCAATAGTAGAACTGGATGCCTCAGGAGGTGGTATGTCCCCACCACTTCCTTCCCAGGTCTTCAATCAGATACTTGTCCTTCATTCTCAAAGAGGACCAAAATGACATCACTATGTTGGGGGTCAAAGTACATTTGTCTAACTGTGGCTGATCAAACCAGTTTGAATTCAGAAGTTTCCACCACAGGTCAGGCACCTTTGGGAAGAAGATGTCTCTAAATGTGCACATCTAATACTTCTTTTGAGCTACTGCAATTCTGCCTTCTTCACAGAACATAACACCTTCTTTGATGCAAGCATCCCATACTGGATGGTCTTATACCAGTGTCTCCCATGCATCACAATTGATTCCAAAGTTCTTCAGAGAGACCTTGAGAGTGTCTTTGTATTCTTTCTTCTGACCTCCATGTGAGTTCTTGCCTTGTGTGAATTCTCCCTAAAATTGTCTTTTAGGCGAACATACGATTAGCATTCCAACAACCCAGCCCATCAAAGTTGCACTCTCTGCAGTAGAGTTTGAATGCTTGACAGGTCAGCTTGAGAAAGCATCTCAGTGTCTGATACTTTATCCTGCCAGGTGATCTTCAGAAGCTTTCTAAGACAATTCAAAATGGAAGATATTCAATTTCCTGGCATGTTGCTAGTATATTGTCCAAGTTTCACAGACATACAACAATGAGGTAAATACAGTGTGGTAGGCAGTCTAATACTCCTTCTCTCCCACACTTTCCTTTGGAGTATCCAAAACACTATGCTAGCTCTGTCAGTGTGTGCATCAACCTCATCATCTATGTGTACATTCCTGGAAAATACACTGCCAAGCTAAGTGGACTTCTCCACAGCATTCAAAATTTCTCCATCGCTATAACCAATGGTTCCACTTATGGAAAGTGGAGAGCCTCTGTTTTTTTGGAGTTCATGGTAAAGCCAAAATTAGCACAAGCAGCAGACAATTCACCTGTACTTTGTTGCATCTCAGCCTCAGAGACTGCATTGAGTGCACAGTCATCTGCAAACAAAGTCACAAACCAATTCTCCTTCCCCTTTAGCCTTGACTTGTAGCCTTTCCAAGTTAAATAAATTACTGGCTATGTGGTGGCTGACCTTGATAACATTTTTGTCCTTGTTTGAAGGCATCTGACAACATCACTGAAAACATCAGGCATTAAATCAGGTGTCAAAACACAAAGCCTGTCCCAACACTCCCAAACAGGACCTGAACCAGGTACCAATATAATTGGGAAATAATTAACGAAATTATTTAAAATTGAATAAAACATAGATAACGTTACATTCTAAACACTAAGGGAATATGCATTGTAGGGCTCCATAGGTGCAGAAGATCGGACCCTACCATTTCTTTTTCGAATCTGACATTGCTGTGCTGGATTATCACTTTTCAGTATGTTGTAAAGGATTTAATTTTTTTGTCAATCAATTAACAAACATTTATTTAGTTCTTTTTATGTGCCAGGCACCGTGCTAAACACTGAGCATGCAAAGACAGTAAAAAACAAAAACAGTCCAACCCATGAAGAAGGAAGGTACTGGTTAAATCCATCACTGAGAATTTATAAATCTGCTTCCCACTATCACTGTTGCTCAGGGTCCAGTGATTCCAAGGGGAAATCAATGATCAAGATCTTTGAGAGTTTAGGCCAGTCCCTGTTCACATCTCCCATCTCTATTTCCTAATGCAAGTCCTATGGAGTTCTTGATAAACTAATGCCAGACTCTAAACTCAGATGTACTCAGCATATCCATAGCCCTTCTGCTCAGCCTCTTTGGCTGCATAATTCCTGTGCTATTCTTGGAATGGGCTGATATAGCCTATAGTCTCAAGCTCCTACATCCCTCTGGGCTCTTTCCATTTTTCCATCATCCCACAGATGACCCAGAGTTCTGCAGTAACACCTGGGGGATCTAGGGAGATCTCTCACTTGTCCCAGTTGGTCCCACATCTGAGATGTCCCAGAGCCAGATGAGATCAGTTTCCTTGTCTTTTTACATCTTACTCCCTGCTCCATACTCTTTAGACCAAAGACACTGACCTCCTCAGATTGCATGAGCAAGGCACTCCATCTCTAGGTTGTTTGCCTTTTCCCTGGTTGTCCGCCATGTCTGAAGTGTTCTCCCATCTCATCTCCACCTCCTGACTTCTCTGGCTTCCTCTAAGTCCTGCCTAAAATCCCATTGTCTATTGCCTAGCTTCTTAAACTGTGGATCAAGACCCCGTATGGGGTCATGTAACTGAATGTGGGGTCGTGAAAAATTTGGCAACGGTTAACGTTTATGTATAGTTATTTTATATACCTATATACCTGGGGTCGTGTAAAAATTTCTTGGGCAAAAATAGGGTCATGAGTGGAAAAAGTTTAAGAAAATTTGGTCTATGGGAAGCCTTTCCAAAGCCCTCTTAATTTTAGTGCCTTACTTCTGTTATTTTCCATTTATCCTTTATTTAGATTGTTTGTATGTATTTTTTATTTGTTGTCGCCATATGATAAGCTTCTTGGAGTCAGAGATTGTCTGTTGTCTCTTTCTGTATCCCCAGTGTTTAGCACAGTGCCCAGCAAATAATAGATGCTTTAAACTGTTTATTAATTGGTTGATTTACAGAGGAAGATGCTGAAAACACGTCCCTGATTGGTGAAGATGACAAGCTTCCAAGGAAGGTGCTGCTTTCTGAATCATTATCTGACAAGGACATTTCTTCCTCCCCCAGCAGGTTTCACATCATCTGCAGTTCATTCTTGTTTCACCAAGATGGATTTCTCTTTGTTGAATTCTCCAGATCGATAAAAGTGGGTATGACACCTAGTTTCTAATCAGTCCCATCAATAGTTGTCATTTTAAGAAGCTGAAAAATGACACTGTGTCAGACAACTTACAGGGTGAACGTATTGGTCTTTCATAATCTCTATCTTAGTCTGAGCCTTCCTCCAAAGTGGGAACAGCCTGTAGACAGCATGGCACGGATCCTAAACAATCATTAACATCATAGGCCATAGGTATCTACAAAACTAACAGTCCTTGATGAAGGTCAAGCTTTGTCCTTGAGAACCAGTTCTTTAATGAGTAAACACCCATGTTTACGAAGGGGAAAAAATGCAATATACAATGAGAGTTTTACAATGTCATTTCAACAATAAGCAATAAAACTTCAATGATGTTTGGCACACAATACTGTTTTAGTTATTTTAAATCAACTGGTTTAGCCTATAAAAGTCATATTGGAGGGGCGGCTAGGTGGTACAGTGGATAAGGCACTGGCCCTGGATTCAGGAGTACCTGAGTTCAAATCCGTCCTCAGACACTTGACACTTACTAGCTGTGTGACCCTGGGCAAGTCACTTAACCCCCATTGCCCTGCCCCCAAAAAAAAAAGTCATATTGGAAAACCTTACTATTCAGTCACAGCCTAAGAAAAATATATAAAAAGAAAAAAAAATGTGCAGTAGATCCCTGTAATGCTAAAGCATCCAAAAAAACTTAGGAATCTTGAAGGAGACTTGATAAATATAAGTTAGGCCACATTCAACATGGTACCCTGAAAGTTATATCCAGGTTCAGTGTACTCACTGAGTGAGCATCTATTGAAGACTTGATATAAGGAAAAATTTACCATTAGAGCTTCCCAAAATGTAATGGATTGCTTAGGAAAATGATGGGTTCGCCTTCATTAGAAGTCATTAAGCATAGGTCAAATAACTATTTGAGGGTTGTGTAATACAGTACAAGAGATTTATATTTAAATGCAGGTTAAATTTGATAGCCTCTGGAGTCTCTGTCAACTCTGAGATTCCATGAAAGTCACAAAATAGCAAAAGACAAAATGAAAAAAAGGAATAGAGTATATCCCATTTTGACCTGAACGTAGCAAGTGTGAAGAGAAGCAATATTTGATAAGATTAAGAGGCTAAGACTGAGGACAACTAGGTAACACAGTGGAAAGAGTACCAGACATGGAGTCAGGAAGATTCATCTCCCTAAGTTCAAATCTGGCTTCAGACACTTAGCTGTGTGACCCTGGGCGAGTCACTTAACCCTGGTTGCTTCAGTTTCCTTATCTGTAAAATAAGCTGGAGAAGGAAAGGGCAAACAAATCCAGTATCTCTGCCACGAAAACCCCAAATGGGGTCAGGAAGAGTTGGGCATGACTGAACCAACTGAAGAACAAAAAGGAGGCTAAATTGGAACAAGATAATAAAGTGCCTTAAATGCCAGAATAAGGAGTTTGTTTCGGAAATGTAATAGGGGTTTAGTACAAGCTTAGATCTTCTAATTTGAAAGCATCTTACTTCTGGGAGGAAACATCCTGTGTTCTCCTACCATGTGGGTGGCAATGGCCTTCTTCTTCAATTCCCTGTGTTGCCAGAACAAGCTAAGTCACATCTTTAAATCTGCCAGAACAGGACAGTCTTCTGCTCTTTTCTAAAGCATCCAAAGAGTAAAGATCACAACTGAGGTGCAGTGTGGGTACCACTGATTCAGGAAGGAAGGCTACCCTCACCTCTTCTCTCCTTTCAGCCTGCGTGGTTGGGGATGCTTCTAGCTTTGTTCTGTTACATTTGTACCTCTTGGTTTCAGGCGTAATCCCCACCAGACCAGCATTTGAGCTATGGTGACCTTGGAGTTGGGATTCCAGGCTGGATGTTACAGTCATCTGGCCTGGAAGGGAAGCCCTAGGAAGCCAGGGTGCCTGGGTCTCAAGCCCAACATGATTTTTTTTTAATTTGGAGCTGAAATTGTACTATATAGGAACTGAAGCTATGAAATTTCACCATAAATATGCACACCGATACATAGAGATCATAAAGCCACAGACCAGTTCTACCCCTTCTATTTTTAGATGTCCCTGAATCACTGAGTAATTTGCTCTGAATCACACAATTAGTATGTGTCACAGATTTGAACCCAGGTCTTCCTTACTCAGAAGCCAGCTTTCAAATCAAAAAGCCAGGTTATCTCTTGTATTATACTGGTATGGTCTTAATATTATACATGAACTTACTGAGTTTCAAAAATAAACACCTCTTTCAGGTAGCTGTGTGGGAGCTGTATTTGTCAAAAGACCTGGGTTCAAATTCCATCTCTGACATTTACTACTTGTGACCATGAGCAAATCACTTAAACTCTTTTGGCCTCAGTTTCCTTATTTGTAAAATGAGAGGATTATCCTGGCTGGCTTATGAGGCCCCTTCTGGTTCTAATTCTATGATCTATTTTTTCTCTTTTCTTGTCTCTTTTAAGAAAGTTCAGAAAAAGGCAGAAGAATAGCAGGGGGCAGCTAGGTGGTACAGTGGATAAAGCACTGGCCCTAGATTCAGGAGGATCTGAGTTCAAATCTGCCCTCAGACACTTGACACTTACTAGCTGTGTGACCTTGGGCAAGTCACTTAACCCTCACTGCCCCACAAAAAAAAATAGCAGGGAGATAAGAATTACAGAATGGAAAAAAGGAGATTGAAGAACTTGAAAAAAATTCATATATCAAAGCAATAGACTGATACTAATACCAAACCGGCATCAAAAATGTCTTTGCCACTTTTAGCTAACATCTCCAAAGCACTTCTTATGGCAGCTGGGTAGAGTAGTTGATAGAGTTCTGGACCTGGAGTGAAGAGGACCTGAGTTCAAATCTCACCTTAGATACTTAATAGCTGAGTGACCCCGGGCAAGTTACTTAACCCCAATTGGCTTAAGTCATACAAGGTCATCTTCAGTCATCCTGATGTATATCTTGCCACTGGACCTAGATGGCTCTGGAGAAGAGAGTGAAGTTGGTGGCCCTGTACAGCCCTCACTCGCTTAAATCTAATTCAGTACAAGTCATGGTCCTCTTTGAGAATGAAGGACAAACAATAATAACCATAGCACTACCTTAATGTACATTTATGGATAGAGGGAGGCAGTGTGGTTCACTGGTTATAATTCAAGCCTATAAGTCTGGAGACCTGGGTTCCTACTTTGGCAGTAACTCATGATTTTGAAGGAGCCATTTAAGCTCTTGGGATGTCAGGGAGGGAGAAAAATTGGAACTCAAAATTTTATTTTAAAACCAATGTTAAAAATTATCTTTCCATGAAATTAGAAAAAATAAAATACTATTTGAAAGAAAAAATAATAGATTATTAAATCTAAGTGATCTCTAAGTTCATTCCAGTGCTTGATTCTTTGATCTTCTCCTTCCCTCTAGAGTCTTTCTCCCCTATCCAACATATACACACTCCAGACTACAGAGTACATAGGAAGCATATATTCTCTTAACTAGAAATACAATGGAGTGAGATTAAACCAGACAGATTTTAATCAGAAAAGAGGGATTGGAACCTGACAGGAGACCATTTTTATCATCACACCGACAGTGTATACTTCTCATAGCACCCTGACCCAGGGGTAAGGGGGGCTTGTCATAAAAATCACATGCCTCACTTAATGTTGGCACCAACTCAAGGGTTTTAACAGGTCTATTCTCCTTCCAAGGGACTGGGATAACCCTCTACACAGCAGTTTATTTGATAGACCTCAACAGAGTCAACCTGAGTTGATGTCTGGAGCCTGGAATGGAGTATCCTATTCTGTATTTACTTGATTTGCTTTAACACTTATCTCCCAAGTAAATGATTTTGGGGACTATGTGGTACAGAACATGGATGCCTTTTTTAGGAATGGACCAATGCTAGTGAAATACTACAATGAGAGGAAAAGAAAGCTTGTCCCTATTTGTCCTCTCTGGGAATTGGCCCAGTGCCTCATCTTTACCTATTATCCCACAAATAACTGCAGAAGGAAGGATTCCCAGAGAGGAAGAATGGGTAAGTTTCCATACTGGAGAAGCTGCTCAGTGTCTGCAGTTAAGTTCAGCAGCTCTGATTTCTTTTGTGCTCCCCCCAAAAAAATCTTTTGATGTGCCAAGCTTTTTACTTATCACATATGAAAGGGCATCATCTTACACTTATACACAGATTTTGAAATGCCTTAAAAACTAGTATCAAAGAGTCCAAGGCCCATTAATCTAAATTGCTCCAACACTTAAAGGAGAATAAAAGGCACTTTCTAAAACCTGCAAATGAGTGTAACCTACAAAATTACAGATTAAATGCTGAAAAAACCCTCAGGTTCTTAGCTTGAACAAGTACTTTTAAATAGAAAGAGAGAAATATTACTTCAATATTTTAAAATCATGTTTTGAAATAGACAAGAAAAAGATGTGTTCAGACCAGATGCAAAAAAGACAGAAATATGCCCCCAAAAATGTAGTGTTCAACTAAGACATCGTTTCCATTAAATTGCATTCAATAATCTATTCTAAGTAGAGAACATCTCCAGAGGAGGACCATTTTCAACATACTCACAAACCTTGAAACATGAATCAAAACTATTAAGCTATTTCTCTCTTTTCTTCTCTTCTCTTTCCTTTTTCTCTACCTCCATCACACACCAAAAAAAAAAAAAAAAAAAAAAAAAAAAAGGATGCACAGTACTTATGGTTCAGGCTTCAATTCACTGCTATTATAAGTTCGTGGGAATGAGTCCTTTTATTTCTAAACCTCTCTCTCTCTCTTAAATTTACCCTCCTGTCCTCAAATAATAAAAATAAAATGTAAGACCTATAATATTTGATAGTCTGATTTTTCAGAACAGGCCAGAATGGGAGAGCCATAATAATGCAATAACACCTTGAATTTATATAGTTCTTATCTCCAAGGACCTAATAGAGCTTCACAGAGTTATTTATTAATGTAATTAATCTTGTCATCATCTCTGGAAGGTAAGTACTGTAGGCATAAATGTGTTTGTGTGTGACCCTCCCCTCCCCTTGGTAAAAGTAATGGAATGATGTAGAAATCTTAGCTCCAGCTTGGGGAACTCCCACATCAGATAGTCCCTCTCCCCTCCAACTGAACTATGCAGCTGGGCTCTGGATCACTCAGACCACCCCTGGAATATTGTGTTCAGTCTGAATGCCATGATTTCAGAGACACGTGAACAAATCAAATCTTCTCCAGAAGTCAGAGATGAAGATGGGGAGAAAAGTCTAAAGACTAGAAACAGTTCAAGGAATTGGAGGAAAGACGAAGAAAAGACATGTTATTGCATTGAAAGGCTTTCATTCAGAAAAGTAAGAATTTTCTGCATTGCTCCAGAAGGCAGAATGTTGGAGAGTTTAAATTGATATAGTCTATTCCAAAATCTCATCACAGTGGTTAGAGGACTTGAGTCTCTTAAGGTCCCATGACAGAGAAACACAAGCCCCAGAAGGTTTAACTATTCAGAGAAGGTTTTAGGAATAGGCCTGGTGAGGAACGATGTGCCTACCAGCTGAGAAGCAGCTCAATTAAATCTGGAGAGATTTATCATCAGATTGTTTGGCTATAAGGCATTGACTTTCTCAGGCACAGCAAATCTCAGAGACAATCTAGTAAGTAATAGAGAAGTTGAGGTCCATATCAGTGGATGGAGCAGACATCCTTGATGTACAAGGATGCATTTTCCAAGTCCTCCTCCGATGTTGTGTTGCAATGTGGAAATGACCCTTTTTTCTCAAAAGCCATGCCCAAGAAATCTGAATGTTGGCAGATCCTAATAAGCTGGAAAGGCCTCCTTTTGGAAATCTAGAGGAATGTCCTTTATGTCTGTAATCCAAAGATCATTTTCAAATTAAGTCGACAAGCATTTATTAAGTACCTACTATGTGCTGAGCACTTCTCTGAGAGCAAGGTTAAGTTTCAATACATTCAAAGAGATCCATTGCAGAAGGTAACATAGACAAGCAGGTCAGTTTTGTTATTATAATATTAATTTGGGGAAGCTAGACATTAATTTTTTTTGTATAAGGAACTCTAACTGAAGAAGCTCCCTCTACTAGATAGATCTGAAACAGTACTGCCATATATAGTCTTAAAGTGTTAATAAGAGGTTAATTGACTTGCTCAGGGTTACACATCCAGTATGTGTCAGAGGCAGTCCTTGAACCCAACTCTTCCTTTTTTCAACGTCTTATCTCTATTGGCTGTGCCATACTGCTTCACTAGCACTTTCACTATCATGGCTTAGTGAAGAAAGAATTGGCCTCAGAGCTGGGAAGACCTGGATCCAAGTTCTACTTCTGACATATTGACAGTGTGATCCTTCATAAGGATCACTTAACTTCTCAAGTTCTTTAAGTTTAGAGAATGTGTAAACCTATGCTGATAGAGAGTTTTCCCATCTGGGAGATCCCTGTACCAATGAAACCAGAGGCCCAGTCCCTATTGGATGTAATAGAGGGAAGGAAGAAGAAAAGAGAGGAGGAGGAGGAGGAAGAGAAGGAGAATGAGAAGATGGAGAAGGAGAAGGAGAAAGAGGAGAGGGAGAGGGAGAGGGAGAGGAGGAGGAGCAGGAGGAGGAGGAGGAGAAATGAGAGGGAAAGAGAGAAGAATGGAGGAAGGGAGGAACAGATAGAGAAAAAGAAGAGAAAGTGAGGGTAATATATAAGAAGACTGGAAAGATAAATGTGATAAATAATGAAGGGTTTTCAATGGGAAGTTAGAAAAAAGAGAAGGTTGGGAACAGAGAATGAGCTCTGTTTTGGACATGTAGAATTTATCTATTTAAGATATCCAATAGGCATTTGGAAAAGTGAAGATGAGCAAAAATTTAGGGCTAGATAAGTAGATTTGAGAATCATGAGAATTGAATCCATAGAAGCTGACAAGATCAAGTGAAATAGTATAAGAGAAGGCCTGGGATAGAGACTTGGGGAATATTGAGCATTAGCATAAATGACCCAGATGGAAATCCAGCAAAGAATATTGAGGAGTGATCAGATAGGTAGGAGGAGAACCAGGAGAGAGTGGTGACTCAAAAATCCAAGACAGTGTATCAAGAAGCGATTGTCAGTGTCAAAAAGTGCAGAAAAGTCAAGGAGAATGAGGATTAAGAAAAAGCCATTAGATTTGAAAATTAATGGATCATTGGTAACTGGAGAAAGTAATTTCAGTTGAATGATGAGGTCAGAAGCCAGACTAAAGATAGTTAAGAAGAGAGTGAGAAGAAAGGAAGTGGAGGCACTTATTTTAGATTTCCTCAAAAAGTTGAGCCACAAAAGAGAGGAGAGATATAGTTAGTATGGATGGATACATTAATTGAAGAGTTTTTGAGGAGACCTGAGAGACATGTGTTTTTAGATAATAAGGAGATAGTCAGGAGACAAGGGGGATTAAGATAAGAGAATGGAGATGATAGAGGGGCCAATCTGCTTGGAAAGAAAAAAATGGAATGAGATCATATGTGCATATAAAAGGAGAAGTGCCATCCCGTTATGTGAGGCAGGGAAGGCTTCTAGAAGATGTAAGTAGAATAGAAGGGGAAAAGAGGGAGCTCTCATCAAATGACCTTAAGTTTTTTCAGGGAAATATGAAGCAAGATTCTCAACTGAAAGGGTAGAAGCAGGGGAGATTTTGAGGTTTGGAGAGGATGATAAGATTTAGAAAAGCTGCATTGGCAGTGGTGAGTGAAGTAGAGTCAATTATGGAGATGTAAAAATAATTGCCTTGCAGTAGTGAGAGTTTAGTTGAATTTACATAAAATAAATTTGTAGTAGATGCAGTTGGCATATTTTCATGATTTTTCTCCAGCTTCTTTTGACAGCACATTAGACAAAAAAAAAAAAAAAAAAAAAAAAAACCTCCTGGTGGGAGTAAGCCAGGACTGAGGTTTGGCAGGGCAAAATTAGCATTGATATAAAGGGTCAAAGGATCAAAGAGGAAAAAAAGTATAGAGTGTGAACTGGCTCACTAATGGGTCAAGATGGGAAAGGGACAAGAGCAGAGTCAGTGCAGAGGTCATTGACCTGAGAAAGAACTAAAAAGTGAAGGAACTGGCAGTCATGGTGAAAATGAAGAACAGGTTTCAGGATTGCAAGGCAAAGGAAGGAGTAGAATGACAACCAACCCTGATCAGATAAGGAGATTTCAGAGTTCACGAACATCAAAGTGTACATTTTTGGGTGATAGCAAGATGAAGAGTATGACCATCCTTATGTATTGCTGAGAAAGGGCAAAGGAGTAGATAATGGGAAATGAGCAATTTGGGGTACTGGGAAGTAAGGGTTTTGGAAAGAGTATCCATGCCTATATTGAAAGACTGAGGGCAGCTAGGTGGCGCAGTGGATAAAGCACCGGCCCTAGATTCAGGAGGACCTGAGTTCAAATCTGACACTTGACACTTACTAGCTGTGTGACCTTGGGCAAGTCACTTAACCCTCATTGCCCCACAAAAAGAGAGAGAGAGAGAGAGAGAGAGAGAGAGAGAGAGAGAGAGAGAGAGAGAGAGAGAGTCAGGCACTGAACTCCTTGAGGAAAGAAGACAAGTATCATGAAGGTCAGTAGACAACAGCTACCAGAATTTGGATTGGGTAGTAAAAGTAGATGGAGTGACCTTTCAAGGAGGAAAGGTTACTGAATAATAGAGGTAGAAGAAGAGCCTGAATGTAACAATAGGGAGCAAAGAGGAGTCTAATTCTCCCACCAGGGGAATGTGTGAAAGTACCACTGGTGCCAGAAAGGGTGGCCAGGGAAGCTGTATTATCTGGAGAAAACAACTTCTCAGTAAGATGAAAAAAGTGGGAAAGGAAAAGATTTAAGATGAAAGCAAGTTTGCTACCTAGAAGGTTTGTATTTCTAAAGAACTTAGTTGAAAGAGTGGCTAACTTTTGAGTGAGACTTTGGGGGTTATGGTGGATTGAGGGGGATAGAAACAAGAGTGTGGGCAGTGGAGTCTTGAGAATTACATTTGTTGGGGACAGCTAGGTGGCACAGTGGAAAAGCACCGGCCCTGGATTCAGGAGGACCTGAGCTCAAAACCAGCCTCAAACACTTGACACTTACTAGCTGTCACTAGCTGTGTGACCCTGGCCAAGTCATTTAACCCTCACTGCCCCACAAAAAGAAGAGGAGGAGGAGGAAGAAGAAGAAGAAGAAGAAGAAGAAGAAGAAGAAGAAGAAGAAATTACATTTGTATAAAAAATAGCTTGGAGTTCAAGATCAGTGGGTAGGAAGTATATGAGGGAATTGGAGTTTGTTTATAATTACTAAATGATGAAATGACAATTCATGAAAAATTAAAGGATATTTATACAGTGTTTTAAGACCACAAAGTGCTTTATTTACAATAATCCTGTAGTTTATTATTATACCCAATTTAGATATAAGAAAACTAAGGTTTAAAGAGGTTAAATTTATCACAATTACTAAATAGTTGAGCCTAGGTTTGAATTTAGTCCTTCAGACTTGTGTTTTTCTCTGCCACACCATGGCAGATGGAAATTACTAGATTGCAAACTCCTTACTAGTATAATCTTTGTTATTGGAATCTCTTTTCATGATACTCAGGGTCCAGGTATGCCTTAGGCAATTATTTTACTCTTTTGGATAGTAGTCCCTATTTGAAAGCCTACACATCAGAAAAAATATAAGAGAATAAAATTTCATTAAAAAGAGGGAGGGGGAACCCACAACTCGTAGAATAAGCATCACTTAGTTCAAAATACAAATGCAAATTTGCAGAGTTCCTTGCAACCCTGAGTATGAGGGTTTCTGTAGCAGAGGTCTTTCCCTACAAGTCCTACCTTGGGATGAAGGGTCTAGGTTGCTTTCTGCCATTCAAAATTTAAGAGAGGGGATATGCTCTTTCTGTCTCTGTATCTATTTATATGTCTCTTTTTGTCTTTTTCTTTCTATCTCCCCTGTCTCTGTCATTTTCTCTCTGTCTTTGTTTCTATGTCTTTCTCTTTGGGCTCTTTCTCTCTGTCTCTATCTCTCAGACTCTGTCTGTCTCTATGTCTGTGTCTCTTTTTTGTCTCTTTCTATTTCTTGGTCTCTGTCTTTTTGTCACTGTTTCTATGTCTTTGTCTCTGTGTCTGTGTCTCTTTTTGTCTCTGTCTCTATCTCTCAGTGTCAGTATTTTTCTCTTTGTCTCTTTTTCTCTCTTTCTATCTCTGTCTTTATATTTTTCTCCGTCTTTATCTTTTTCTATGTGTCTCTGTTTCTTTTGCTCTCAGTCTTTTTCTGTCTCTGTCTCCATTTTCATCTCCCTCATTTACCCTCATCTCTCTCTTTCTTCTTTTTCTCCCTTCCCTCTCTTCTTCCTCTCTATATCCCCTCTTTTTCTTTCTCTCTGCTCTCCTTTCCCTTCTTCCCATCTCCCTGTTCCTATCCATTCTTCTTTCTCTCCTCTTCCCTCATTCTCTTCTTCCCTCGTCCCTTTTCTTCTCTCTCTTCCTCTCTACTCCGCATGACTCTTATTAATTACTAAAATTGCAACAACTCTCTCATTGAATAAATAATTATCTCTGAGTCCCCACCCCACT
Source organism: Dromiciops gliroides (assembly GCF_019393635.1). Taxonomy (NCBI): domain Eukaryota; kingdom Metazoa; phylum Chordata; class Mammalia; order Microbiotheria; family Microbiotheriidae; genus Dromiciops; species Dromiciops gliroides. The sequence goes on along the minus strand of NC_057861.1, from coordinate 224,783,503 downwards.
TTATTAAATATTACTTATTTAACAAACTGGGGAAAACCATTTTTCCATAAGCTTTTGCTCATCTCTTTTTATATATTAACGCTCCTAATTTCCTAGGCTTAAATACCAAGGCTACTGACTATTCTATTTTTTTAGTGTAACAAAAAATAAAACAAACATAAATGTTTATTTGCAACATATCAGACACAAGAAGCCTCTTGATCACTTACCTTTAACCAAAAGTAGAACTGCTGACTTCTCAATACTAGAGACAGTTCTCCATTCAGCTCTCTCAGGACACTAATGAAGGTCTTCTTGAGAATTTTCTTCATGATATTTCAAAAGATAAGGTTTAAACTCAGTCCTCTCAGGAAATAAGTCTTCTGTGGGTTTTTTTTTTTTTTCTGTCTTCTCATCAGCCATCACAGTTAGCAGTCTCTCCAAACTGTGTTAAACTCCCAGTGTCTTCACAGACTCCTCATAGAATGATAGAATTGTCACTATTCAAGAGCTTGTCACCTTTTAAAGCTATAGTAACAGTATCAATCAAAAAATATTTAATAGGGGCAGAGCCAAGATGGCGGAGGAGAGGCTGTGACTCCCACAAGCTCCAGATAAACCCGTCCACTGACACCCCAAATAATGCGGTAAAAAAAAAAAAAAACCCAGAACAGCCTAATGCACATAAGAACAGAGTGAGACTATTTCTCCACAAAAGAGGGCAATTCTGATCACCTACTGATCAGGCTGAACAGCTCAGCACCCAGCCAAGGAAAGTGCTTCCAGCGCCAGTCACAGTCTTCAGCACCAGAAGCTTCTGAGGCTCTGATCACGGACTGGTGAGGGGGTTCGGTGGTAGGCCGGGGTGAAGTGAAGGCAGTATCTACTGGAGTTGGGGCAAAGCACCCTGGGTCTGAACCAGTGGGCTGAATCGAGTGGTGGTGGCCCAGTGAGGGAGGGGCAAAAGCACACCAAGCTTCTGACCATAGAGAATAAGAGTTCAATCACACTTCTGTTTCCAGGTCAAAGAGAAAGCAGCTGTGACTATTCACAAGCCAGGCAGGCTGAGAAGAAGCCCAATCACCCCCTGGGCCACGCTGAAGCAGCGCTACACTTTGAGAAGGAGTTAAAAGCCAAGAAATAGTGAGCCAGGATGAGTAGGCAGAGAAAGCAGAAGACCATCGAAAACTTCTTTGGGGGAAAGGTAGACCACAATACAACCTCAGAAGAAGAAGATAATAACAGGGTCAAAGCTCCAACATCCAAAGCTCCCAAGAAAAATATGAACTGGTCTCAGGCCATGGAAGCTCTCAAAAGGGACTTTGAAGAGAAAGTAGGAGAGATAGAATGAAGATGTAGAGAAAGAGAGGAAGTAATGGAAAGAGAAATGAGAGTGATGCAGGAGAGTCATGAGAAAAAAGTCAACAGTTTGAAAAACCAAATGGAAAAGGAGATTAAAAAACTGTCTGATGAAAATAACTGTCTAAGAATTAGGATTGAACAAATGGAAGACAGTGACCTTATGAGAAACCAAGACACAGTAAAACAAATCCAATTGAATGAAAAAATAGAGGGCAATGTGAAATATCTCCTTGGAAAACAGCTGACCTGGAAAATAAAGCCAGGAGAGATAATTTGAAAATCATTTGGATACCTGAAAACCATGGACCAAAACAAGAGCTTAGACACTATCCCTCCAAGAGATTGTGAGGGAAAATGCCCCGGATATTCTAGAAGCAGAAGCTAAAATAGAAATTGAAAGAATCCACCTATCACCTCCTGACAGAGATCCCAAAAGGAAAACCTCCAGGAATATTATAGCCAAATTCCAGAACTCACAGGTCAAGGAGAAAATACTGCAAGCAGCTAGAAAAAAGGAATTCAAATAATGTGGAGCTCCAATAAGGATAAAGCAAGATCTAGCAGTTTCTACATGAAAGGACCAGAGGGCATGGAATATGATATTCCAGAGGGCAAAGGAACTGGGACTACAGCCAAAAATCACATACCCAACAAAACTAAGTATCATCTTTCAGAGGAAAAAATGGAATTTCAATGAGAAAGAAGACTTTCAGGCATTTGTTATGAAAAGACCTGAACTGAATAGAAAATTTGACTTTCAAATACAAGACCCTGGAGAAGCATGAAAAGGTAAACAGGAAAAATATTCCTACATGGGAAGATAATACTTCAAACTCATAAAGAACTATCTCAGTAAGAAATTCACAGAGGACACAGGTCTGAACTGAATATGAAGGGATGATATCTGTAAAACATTTATGTTTTGTTCTTTGTGGGGCAGACAGGGTGGTGTGTCTTATGTCTGGGGCCGGATTTGGGCTTGGGGCCTCCTGGGTCCAGGGCTGGTACATTGTCCACTGTGCCACCTAACTAATCCATGATGACATCATTAAAATAGGATTGAGGAGGGGCGGCTAGGTGGCGCAGTGGATAGAGCACCAGCCCTGGAGTCAGGAGTACCTGAATTCAAATCCGGCCTCAGACACTTAACACTTACTAGCTGTGTGACCCTGGGCAAGTCACTTAACCCCAATTGCCTCACTAAAAAAAAAAAAATAGGATTGAGGTGTAGGAGAAATAGATTGGGGGAGGGGGAAGGGGAGAGATGGTCTAGGGAGAGGTAGTTCACATGAAGGAAACAAGAAAAAAGCTTATGGAGGGGAGGGGAAGAGGGGGAAGGAATTGGGTAGTGAGTGAACCTCAGTATCATCAGAATTGGCTCAAAGAAGGACTAACATACATACTCAAGTAGATATAGTATTATATTCTTGCCCCGAGGGAGAGGAAGGAGATAAGGAGGGGGGGGTGAAAGGGCAGATTAGGGGAGAGAGCAGTAAAAAGCAAAACACTTTTGAGGAAGGTAAAGATGTTCTGCATTACTGCACAAGTATTGAATTGCTTGGTTTCATAGGGAGGGTTGAGGAGGGAGGGAGGAAGAAAATTTAGAACACAGAATTAGCTCAAAGACCTTAAACTCATCAGCGTGGGCTCATGGAGGTAAAAACATTCACACCCAGTTGGGAGGAATAATCTATTTAACCCTACAGGAAAGTATGAGGGGAAGAGGATAAGGAAAGAAGGGTGAAAAAAAGGGAGTACAGAGTAGGGGAGGGGACAGTCAGCAGTAAAACACTTTTGAGGAGGAATAAAAGAAGATAGAAAATAAGGGGCAGCTAGGTGGCACAGTGGATAAAGCACCGGCCTTGGATTCAGGAGTACCTGAGTTCAAATCCAGTCTCAGACACTTGACACTAGCTGTGTGACCCTGGACAAGTCACTTAACCCTCATTGCCCTGCAAAAAAAAAAAAAGAAGATAGAAAATAGACTAAATATCATGAGAAGGGAATAGGATGGAGGGAAATAGTTATGATGGTTGATTATAGTGGCAAAAGGTATGGTACCTACTTTGCTGGGTTAATATGAAGAAAATTCTTTGTCAAGTTTAAGGTACCTTATTCAGGTTATGATGAACAGGATACTATCAGAAAAGCCTGGAAAGACCTACATGAACTGAAGCAAAGTGAAATGTGCTGTATACAAAATAACAGCAATAGTGTACGATGATCTGCTGGGAAGCATGTGGTTATATTCAGCAAGGCAATGATCCAATATAACCCTGAGGACTTATGAAAATGGCAACCCATCTACACAGAAAGAACTGATAGTATCTGAAAACAGATGGAAATATATATTTTTTTTCTCTTTGACAATTCCTCAAATCTGACAGTTTGGCGGGCGGTTTTTTGAATGTTTTCTCTCACAGCCTTGCTAATGTGGGAATGCTTTCCATGACTACTCATGTATAACTCATTTTGAAATGCTTGAGTTCTACTGGGTGGGGGGTGGGAAAGGGAATGAGGAGAAGAGAAGTTGGAACACAATTTTTTTAAAAATTGATGTTAAAATTTGTTTTTATATATATTTTGGAAAATAAAATTCTATTCAATTAAAAAAATATTTCATAAAACACCTACTATGTGCCAGTCACTCGTGCCTATTAAAGCTGTTGTTATAATTATAACAAAGAAACTAATCAATATACCCATAATCCCCAACATCTGCAAGGAAGGGAGGCAAGGTTGTGCTGGAATCAGCTCTAACTGGCTCTAAAGAGTTGATTGTTAGATTTCCATGTAAGCATTTACAGCTTATAAATTGGCAAATGCTAAAAATCAAGGCTTGCTTTATTGTTTTGTTGATTGGCAAAAATGTTAAAAATGAAACTAAATTCCTACACACTCTTTTTTCATAGAGCTGATTGTTAAACATTTACCAGCACACACATGGAGGGAGTTACATTTCTCATCTTATTTCTTGGGGTCATTCCCAAGGCTCTTGGGTTAGGATCCGAGGCTGTCTCTACCAGAGTCTAAGGGGAGATGGTGGTCAAGGTGGTGGTGATCTTTATTTTTATCATTTCTTATTCATATTGTTAAATATTTCTTAATTATAATTTTAATCTGATTTGACCATACTTGGGAGTGTTGTGAACCACATTCAGCCTGAGGCCACATATTTTGATACCTCTGTTCTTGTCCACTTAGAGCTGGCCAGTACTGGACACTTCTGAGATGGTGAAGCAGAAAATTAGCAAGGTTGTTGTTGAAGGTTATTGGCTTTTGACTCACAGAGAGAGAGAGAGAGAGAGAGAGAAGAGAGAGAGAGAGAGAGAGAGAAAGACATATGGACATACACATACACTCACATTTATAGACATGCATATAAAGTGTCTGTGTATATACACACATATACACACGTACAACATCAAGCCCTAAATGGACATATTCATTGAAAATTAACCAGATTCTGAGAACACAGGCATAATGAGGACAGTTTTCTAAACTCTGTTTAGCTAAGGGATGAAGTACACAAGAGGAGGTAAGAAGAGATCTGAGAGTTTTTGAGCATTTGTTTATAGTCTCAAAAGCATTCTTCTGGGTTGTCAGGTATGTTACTAACAGATTTTTGAGGCTGACTGTCATGTTCCCACTTCCCCCTTTCAGCGCAACGCTTTATCAACTCACGGAAAGCTGTGCCATTGATTTTTCTCTTCATACAACCTATGATTCAGATCAGACTGGCCCATGGCTATTTTCTTCCTTTCTCCTTCTGTGGTTTTGTAGAGAGAGGCATTCCACCCGGCTAGTTGCTCTAATCTCCTAGCCAATTCTTTTATTCCCAATTCCATCTCTTCATGCTAAAAGTAGAGACCCTCCACAGCCAATGGTTTTTAACAGCTACCTCTTCCCCAAGAGAGATGGAAACCATGGAGTGCCCATGGAGTATGGCACTGACAGTGCTCTTCTGGGTGTTTACAATTTCAAAGCTTTCCATTACCAGTCCTGAGGCAATGGAGAGTCAAAAATTAGGTTGTCAAGGCATGCAGTAGTTGTTTCAGCCAAACCTTAGGCTAAAATTAGTGTGGTCCTCTGGCTTCACCATCTGAACACCAGACCTATGAGATACCAGTGGTAAATAAAAGTTATGCCCATGTTTGATACCACCTGCCAGAGGAGAGAATGTGGGCAAGATGAGTAGCCACATTCTCTGCCACCAACACCCCCTCCCTCCTAGAAGTCAGTCTCTAAATTCTGGCTTTGGTTGTTCTTAGTGCTCAATTTCCCAAGCAGTGTGGAAATTGAAAGAATGCCACCTTAGCAGATGGATGTGACAAGAGCACATTAGGTATGGAAGCCTGATTGTGAAACATTTGAGTATTGATCACTGGATTCCAATCCACAAAGTCAGGAGGTGCTTAATTCTCTCGAATATGAACCTCTGCCCCATTTCTTGGAGAAATATGTCATATTTCAGTTCCTACTTGGCTGTTGTGACCACTCCTCTAAAATTGGAGAGCCAAGTCTCTTAATACTTTTCCTTCTTTGTTATTATAAGAAGTACGCTACCTGCAGGCAATGAAAAGGGGAGGGTTATTTTACCACCCAGGGAACCCAGAAAATCAATTTCTTTTTCTTTTTCATTTAAAAAAATCCAGTTATGTTTTCAGCCATTTGGTGATTTCTCTGTTACAGAAACTCCCTCTACCAATGCAAATTGGTAACAAATATATTTTATGGTTTTAAGCTGTCAATGGGCACTAAGAGGTTAAATAACTTATCCATGGTCATACAGTTAGTATGTGTCAAAGAAGGACCTGAACTTTTCCTTATTCCAGACCACTAATCCTCTATCCTTCATGCCAGACTGTATGGATTATGTAAATAAAGCTGTCACAGTTTTTGGGTGAAAGCAATGTCCTAATGAGCTGCCTGGTTTCTAATGCTCACTCCTAGTCACTAATCAGAAAAATCATCTTGACTAAAGCGCATCCTTTAATTAGTAGTGTCATCTTTCCATTTCCCATAAATACCAAGATTAAAATACTTCGTTGTTGTTTCTTTTCCCTGTATCTCCCACATGACTGATGATCAAAGGCAAAAAGGGGGCAGCTAGATGGACAGTGGTTAAAGCACCGGCCCTGAATTCAGGGTACTGAGTTCAAATCCGGCCTCAGACAACTTGACACTTCTAGCTGTGTGACCCTGGGCAAGTCACTTAACCCCCATTGCCTGCAAAAAAAAACAAAACAAAAAAAACAAAGGCAAAAGGGAAAATTAGGGGCAGCTTGGTGGCACAGTGGATAGAGCACTAGCCCTGGAGTCAGGAGGACCTGAGTTCAAACTCCTGCCTCAGACACTTAACACTTACTAGCTGTGTGACCACAATGCTTCATCCAAAAAGAGAAAATTAGGTGCTCTCAGCTCACTTCCTTGAACATGCTTGACCATTGTCTTCACGGAAAATGTAATGTCTTGGTGACTGAGGGAACTTGTATTTCCATCAGCTTCTTAAGTCCAAACTTCTTACTTTGTCAGATACAGGTGACATCTAGATACTATGGATATGGAGGAAATAAAAGAGAGATACTTATACAGGGAAGAATTCTGTACCTCACGCTGCAATCTACTTTGTGAGCAAAGCCCAGTGGAATTCAAGAGGAATGTTGATGTTGTTTGTCATCGGGGTGATGTCATGACTTGTACTGAATTGGATTTAAGTGAGGGAGGGCTGTGCAAAGTCACTAACCTCACTCTCCTCCAGATCCATCTGAGTCCAGTGGCAAGACATTCATCAGGACAACTAGAGATGGCCCCAGCTGTTTAAGGCAATTGGGGTTAAGTGACTTGCCCAGGGTCACAAAGCTAGTAAGTGTCTGAGATGAAATTTGAACTCAGGTCCTCTTGACTCCAGGGTCAGAGCTCTATCCATTGTGCCACCTAGCTTCCCCAAAAGGATTGAGGAACTATTTTAATTCAGGACTACAGGACCTGCATGGGATGGGCCAGATACCTAGAAGATACAGTGGGCCAGAGTGGGGGATCTTGAGACAGGAAGATCCCAGTTCAAACAGACACTATGTATGGCCTGAGGCAAGTCTCTTACCTTTGTCTGCTTCAGTCTCCTCATCTGGTAAAAGGGGATATAATAGTCCCTACTTCTCACATTACTTGTAAGGATAAAATGAGATAATATTTGTAAAAACACTTTAAAAAACCTACAAGTACCAATATAAACACTATTCATGTTATTATTATATTATTATTAATCCCTCACTGTAGGTCATCTCAAAGCAATGTTTTGGGATATGAAATTATATGCTATTTCACTGGAATGAACACTCTTTCTTTAAAAATGTCCTTCTCACTCTGGAATATGCCTTAACTTGAAAGAAAAAAACGTTCTTGCCCCAGGTCAGGTAGCATATTGACAAAGAGAGATAGGCTGTGTTTTTAAAAAGACTCTCCAAAAGTGTCTGCCTTGGCCCTGGGCAGACTGAAATAATACACTTTAAATTTTCCCATTGTTGGAATTGAAATGTAGTCAATGCATGTAATGATTCTCAGCATTCAAAAGCATTTTATTCATTCATTTGTTCATTCACCAATAACTGTTTCAAGTTTAATCATAGCATAGGGGTTTGGCGAAAGGGGGAGGAGAAAAAGGAAATATTCCAAATGTTATTTTTTGAGCAATGAATATTTTTTACTCAGCTAAGAAATTACTACAATTTGACACAAGGAATAGACATGTGATACTGAAAATTTGGGTTTTTTTTGTTTTATAGCAGCAATAACAACAAAAGCATATCATGTCATTACTATAACTATCTTCCTGAGGTCCCATGGAAATTCAAGCTATATCATTTATCCTGTTTCATAATAAAGTGGACTCATAGCAGGAAATGATGTGGAGGAGGCAAATCCCAAACTATCAATTCTGGTTGACATTTTTCAGTCTATCCTCCATTCAGCGGCCAGTTGTGTCACCCCCATTCTCACTAAACTTCAGTGGTTCCCTATTGCTTCTAGGATCAAGTACAAAATACTCTACTTAGCATCAAAAGCCCCTCATAACCTACCCCTCCCTTGATTCATACACCTTTCCTGTCTTCTTACACCTTACTCTTCACACACTCTTCAACCCAGTGACATTGGCTGCTCCATGAACAAGGCACTCTATCTCTCCCCTCGAGGCATTTTCTCTGGCTGTCCCCCATGCCTAAAATGCTCTCCTTCTTCATTTCCATCTACTGACCTCCCTTGGATCTCATCCAGTCCCAATTAAATTACAGGAAGCCCTACCAATCCCCCTTAATTCTAGTGCCTTCCTTCTCTTAATTATTTCTTAACCTGTACAAAGTCTGTTCATACATATTTGTTTTTATGTTGTCTTCCTTACTAGATTGGGAGCCCTTTGAGAGCATGGAATGTCTTTTTCCCCCTGTCTTTGTATCCACAGTGTTTGGCGCATTGCTTGGCACATAGTAGGCACTTAATAAATGTTTACTGACTGGTAGTTGGGGTGAACACAAAATGAGCCCAAGGGCAAGGGGAGGGGTAAGACATAGGACACAATGCTCTTGTCTTGGGAGAGTTGTGGGGACACCACACTGTGATAGGGAGAGACCACAAACCTTGGATCCTAAGTGCTTAGAGATCATGTAGTTTAACATGCTCATTTTATGGATGGGGAAGGGGAGGTCCAGAGAGGTTAGGTGATTTATCCAAGATCTGGTAACTTGGTAACAAAACTGGTGATTTACATTTTGCAAGTAATAAACACTTAATTATTTTTTCATTCATTCATCAAAGGACACATAGGTTTAAAAAAAGCAGCCTAATTTGGTGGGTATTTTCTTTGAGCAACAAATAAATAGAAACCATTTCACTAGGCATTTATTACCATCTGGTAAGTAGCAGATAAGAACTTAAGTTCTCTGACCTAAAATCCAATACTTTTTCTACTATACCACATTTTCTCATAACAACCCTATGACATAAATAGCCCCAACTGCTGCAATTCCCGTTTTATTGATGAAGAAACTGAACCTTAGAGAAGTGAAATACCTTTATCCAGGGACACATAACTAGTAAATGGCAACGCTAGCAACTATATGTCACAGTGTATAGAAGAGGGGGCCTGGAATCAGGAAGACCTGAATTCAAATCCACCTTCAGAAACTTAGCAGCTGTGTGACCCTGGGCAAGTCACTTAACCCCATTTGTCTCAGTTTCCTCACCTATAAAATGAGCTGGAAAAGGAAATGGCAAACTACTCCAATATCTTTGCCCAGAAAATCCTAAAAGAGGTAACAAAGAATCTGACATGATTGAAAAACAACTCAACAACAGCTCTGAAACCTGGATCTTCTGACTACAAAAATCAATACTTTACTATCCCACATTTCTTCCTATATCCAAACTCAAATAACCACATGTATTTAAAAAATAGGTATATTTTCAGAAACACAGTTGGTCAAATCAATAGAAATCCATGAATGTAACTACAGCCTTAAAATTTTTCCTTTGCAAATTCCTGTCTTTCAGGCTCATTGTACAACTTGTCCTTCTCTCACCGTGATGTGGTAGCAATTGTTGACCTGCTGCTATCAGACCTCACAGCAGAATTGAAAGATGATAAGACATTGGCAATGATACCTCTACCTCTTGGATATGAAGGTAAAGTGCAGAAGGTTTGACTCTGGCCTTTAAAAGAAATTGTCTATATTTTTTTAATGCAGAGTTAATAGTCTCTTAAGTGAGCTGTTTAGAGTACAGACTTAATGCGAGTTGTTACTAGACAGATTTTGCCCCTGAGATGGGCCCCAAATAGCACCATCTCTGACTGCTTCCATCCCATTCCATCTAGATAGTCATTTGGACAATGGTTTATGATTTGGACGAAGGTCATGAAAAGTGCAGCAGAAAAACATCTGACCAGATGTTTTTCTTGTCTTACATCATTGATGTCTGTTTATTTGTAAATTATTGGAGAATATTGTTAGAAGAAAGCCTAAAGAACTTTTTAAAATGTTGGACTGTGTTTAAAAACATTAGTAAACAGCCCTAGAGCAGAGATGTGGAACTATCCTATTTATTGCAGGCCATCCACTCCTATAAACTGAACCCATAAAGGATTGGTAATTTATGGCAAAAGGATGCTATGAAGGGGGAAGTTGTTAGGGTTTTTTTTATTGTTGCTTTGCTCATAAAGTAATTTGCAGTTGGACTGGCTGGTTTTCTATTTGTATCCCCGGTGCTCATCACAGTGCTTTGCAAGTAGTAAGCACTTAATAAATTATTTTTTCATTTACTCATCAAAGGCCATGTAAGTAAAAAGCAGCCTAATTTGGTGGAGGTTTTCTTTAAGCAAGAAACAAATAAAAACCATTTTATTCAGCATCTTTTAAAATGAAGAAATACCTCATTATTCCATCAATGCCTTTACTAATGCATGGACCCATAAGCCTTCTTTGCAGTCTTTGTGAGATGGTGTGGCTGAAAAACGTGTCCCCCTGGAGTCAAAGATTAAAAGAGAGAATTTGAAAACCTCATTAAAGAACAATTAAAATAGTTGTTTTTTATGTTATTGCCAGTTAGGGTAGAGAAACATGGAAAAGAAAGAAAAGAAAAGTGAGATGGGGAAGAAAGGAGAAGGAGAAGAAGATGGAGGAAGAGGAAGAGAAGGAGGAGGAGAAAGAAGAGAAAAAAGACAAAGAGTAGTACAGAGGGAAATGCAGGAAGTAGTGCTTAGGGAAGGAAACAGACACATAACAATATGCAGAGGCATTGTCAGAATTTGTTCTAAGAACAATTTTAATTCCTCACAAAAGTGTGGCAGGAGAGATCTTGAAATTTTCACTTTTTATTTCATGAAGATGATTGAAAATGAGAAGCAATCAGCAAGCACTTATTGAGCAGCTACTCTGCCAGGCTCTGGGCATAGAAGTATAAAGAATTAAACAATCCTTTCTCTCAAGGAGCTTACATTTTAATGGAAAAGCTAATAAGTGCATACTCTATGTGTGTATGTATGCATGTATAAACACAGCATACATATAAAGATAATAAATACAAATATATTAAATGTAGTTCCTTGAGAGCAGGGACTGTCTTTCACCTCTTTTCATATCCCCAGATTTTTACACAGTTTCTGGCACATAGTAGGCACTTAATAAATGTTTATTAAATGAATGAATAGTTTGGGAGAGGGCACTAGTAGTTTTGTGTGAGGGAAGATCAGAAATTATTTGATACAAAAGATGGTGCTTGAGTTTTATCTTTAAAAAAAAAAAAGGAAAGAGGTACTCTGTGAGGTGGAGGCAAGAAAGTATTCCTTCAAGGGATGGGATGAGTGTCTTTTGAGGGACAGTTTTGTTGTTGTTCAGTCATTTTCCAGTTGTGTTCAACTCTTCATGATTCTGGAGTTTTCTTAGCAAGGATACTGGAATTGTTTGTCATTTCCTTCTCCAGATCATTTTACAGATGAGGGAACTGAGGCAAATAGAGTTAAGTGACTTGCCCAGGGTCACACAGCTATTAAGTGTCTGAAGCCAGATTTGAATTCATGAAGATGAGTCTTTCTGATTCCAAGTCCAGTGATTTCTCCACTGCACCATCCAACTGCCCAGGAGGGATAGAGAGGTCAAATTAGATGGAACACAGAGAACAAGTAGGGCAATAATATTCCAATAAGACTAGAAGGATAGATCAGAGTGAGGTTGTATTAAAAACATTCTATGAAACAATATTTCTTAAAGTTTGGGGGCATATGATAAAACCTACTCCACCAATTCTTTGCATCTCCAGCAATCCTTCCATTTAGGTGCAAATTCATTCATTCTTTTTTTCAGAGCAAGAATGTTTTTAATCATGTTTGAAGCACTAATGATAAGCATTTGCACAAAGACAACCCAAAATATAATTTGCTTCAATATTGTTTGTTAGGGATGAAGTGCTAAAGAAATTCTATGAATATAGTGGTAAGACCCTCTAAAACAAATCAATATATACTTTAGTCCTTTATGTCTTCAACACAAAGGTGGTGAAAAATGAGGATGGGGAGAAATAATATGAGAGACTATGATTCAGGAGGAAGAATTTATAAAGGCCTAAGACATAATCCTCATGCTTCTGTATCATGAACACTTTCTTAAAAAAATAAAATAAAAGAATCATTAGTTGGGCAGTTAGGTGGTACAGTGGATAAAACACCAGCCCTGGATTCAGGAGGACATGAGTTCAAATCCAGCCTCAGACACTTGTCACTTACTAGCTGTGTGACCCTGGGCAAGTCACTTAATCCTCATTGCCCTGAAAAAAAAATAATTAGCTAAATATAACCATCACCAAATAACACAAATAATTAAATTAACTACATTGAACTTGGGAGTTCCTTGAGCCAGTTGTCTTTCCACAGTCAGAAAATCAACTCATAACACCTAAGATTAGAATTTATATATAATAAACTACAAGAAAGAATAGAAAGGAAAGGAAAGATGTGTCATATTGTTAAAAAGAATTAACTCTGAATTAATCAAGCTACTAAAAATTTAAAAAGAACAACAGAAATGACATCTACATTGTCTCTAATAATTTCATACAGAAGTTAAATCAATAAAGTTATTGCTACAAGGAGACCAAAAAAAAGCATTTTAGTCAGCAAAAATTTTTCTAACTTGTTGCATGGAGACCGATGGCTTCTAAAGGCAACATCAGGTTAGAATATGAACTTGTCTGAAAAATCTTCTGAATGGCTGATGGCTGATGAGGAACAGTATTATTTAAAGAGAAGCAGTGGAAGGTAAAACATGTCTGAAGCAAGCTTGGCAACATATTTAACTAAGCAAAGTTATCCTAAAGATGAAAATGGAAATAGGGCTACAAAAGGAAGAAGTTTTGCAAAAATTATGATTATAGTTTTCTCCATGAAGAATAGTGGAACCATCACAATTGGATCCTAATATCACAGACCTTGAGAAACTTAGAGAGAAAGTAGAGATGATTCTAATGAAAACAAATACAGGACAAGAAATGGGATTGAGTGAGGAAATCCATGCTAGAGTTGAAAACATCCTGAGGACATTGAAGGACTAATTTTTAAGTAACTAATCAGTTGCCAGATCCTGTCACTTCCATTTCTGCAATATCTCTTGTACTTCTCTCTTCATTATCACTACAATCACCATGGTCCTATCAAGTCTCACCTGGACTTTGACAGTATTTTCCTAATGAATCACTCTTCACTTTAATCTTTCTGAAAATCTATCCTTCACACTGTCTTTTCTTTTCTTTTTTCCCCCAGGGCAAAGAGAGTTAAGTGACTTGCCCAGGGTCACACAGATAGTAAGTGTCAGTGTCTGAGGCCAGCTTTGAACTCAGGTCCTACTGAATCCAGGGCCTGTGCTTTATGCACTGCACCACCTAGCTGCCCCCAACACACTGTCTTCTCTAATACACGAATCTGACCATGTCACTCCACTGCTCAAAATCCTTTAATAGCTCCCTATTGCCTATCTAATAAAATCTGGCATTCACAGCCATCCAAAACTGACTCTAAGTTATCTTTGGAGCTCCCATTATTCTTCTTCATGTATTCTATAAATGTATTCTATATGGAGACATTCCTCTTGGGGAATGTACATACTTGAGAGCAGTCCAATTAACTATCTTAAGTCATTTTAATATTTTAAGAAGAGCCCTGGCTTGAGTTCAGAATTTGGAGGATGGGTTTTCATTCTGTCAATCCTCTGACTTCTTGGCCTTAGGAAAGTCATTTCATATCTCATAATCTATAAAATGAGGCTAATGATTCAGCCACTTGACTAACTGTGCTAGTGCTTATATGGTTAATCATTTAATGCCTGCAAAGTGTTTTGAAATTACAAAGAGCCGGGCCTCAAACTGCTGAGTCCTATTTATCTCTAACAGTCTCAGGTCTAAGAGAAGGGTTGTTTTCAGAAGATTAGTTTGATGTTTTTATTTGACAGAAAGATGTGTTGAGTTACTGTGCGAAAGCTAAAAGGGTGAGAACGAAGTGCAGAGGGTGGCCACAGTGATGCATAGGCTGAGTCAATATGGTGGTGAGCTGTTTCTGTTTATCCATATGTATGTGGCTGATTAGCATCCACATGTGGCTCTCTTAACAGGGACACTGAGGGTCAGATTAATCAAAGAGAAAAGCATTTCTCTTTCAATATGCAATTACAGGCGTTATTTATGCTATTGAAATTAATCAATCGCTATTGACTGCTTTTACTATTTTAAAATCTCTTTTTTAAAATGTCATAAACAAATCTTAAACACCTCTGATCCAAGCAGTTCCATGTTAGGCACTGGGAAACTTCCCAATGCAACCTGACAAGAGAGAAAGAAGAATCAGGGTAGGGGTAGGAAGAATTCTGTATATTGCATATAAACCATTAATGTGTTATTTATGTACAAAATGCGATATGTGTGTAGGGATCTTTGTAAATGGATGGCTGGATGGTCAGGAGTTCAGACTTTTTTTAACTATCACAGCAGGTTTGTAAGCACCATGAACTATATAAATCAGCACAGTAGTAAGTCATGTGGATTTGTACTGAATAGTTCTAGATAACTCTCTACTTATTAGAGAGGTTGTAATTGCAGTAGGATGCAGTGGTCACAATTAAACATTATGTTGTATAGAAACCAGTGTAGGGTAAAATTCTTTCTCTGTGTCTCTGTCTCCTTCCTCTCCTCTCATATCCTCTCCTCCTCTCTTCTCTTCTACTCTCCTACTCTCCTCTTTCTCTCCGCTCTTCTCTCTTCTTTCCTCTCTTTTCTTCTCCTGTCCTCTTTCTCTTCTCTTCTTACATCTCCTCTTCTCTATTATCCTCTCTTCTCTCCTCTCTTCTCATCTCTTCTCTTTTCCTCTCTTCTCCTCTTCTCTCCTCTCCTGTCTTCTCTCATCTTCTTCTCTTTCCTCTCTCTTCTCTCCTCTCCTCTGTTCTCTTTTCTTTTCCTGTCCCTTTTCTCTCCTCTCATCTTTCTCTTCTCTTCTCATTCCTCCTCTCCTCTTATCTCCTCTCCTTTCTTCTCTTCTCTCCTCTCCTTTCTTCGCTTCTCTCCTCTTCTCTCTTTTCTCTCCTTTTCCCTTCTCTGTTCTCTTCTACTCTCTTTTTTCTCTCCTCTCTTCTTCTTTTATATCCTCTCCTCTTTTCCCTTTCCCTCTCTTCTCCTCTTATCTCCTCTCCTTTCTTCTCTTCTCTTCTCTTTTCTCCTTTCCCCTCCTTTCTTCTCTTGTCCTTTCCTCTCTCTCTCCTCTCTTTTCTCTTCTCCTTCCCTCTCTCCTTTTCTCTCCTTTCCTATCTTCTCATCTTCTTTTTTCTTTCCTTTTCTCTCTTCTCCTCTCTTTTCCTCCTCTCTCCCCTCCTCTTCCTTTCTCTTTCCTCCTCTCCTCTTTTCTCTTCTTTCTTCTCTCTTGTTTTTTTTCTCTTCTATCCTCTTTTTCTTTTTCTCTCTTCTCTCCTCTCTTTCTTCTTTCTTTCCCACTGTCTCCCTCTTCTCTTTTCTCCCTCTTCCCCTGCTCTCTTTTTCTCCTGTTCTCCCTTTCCCTTGATCATCTCAACTCTTAGTTATCCACTCCAATCACAGAAATAACTTAATATGCATTTAATATTGACTTCTCTGTGAACTTGTCTCACATCTCACCCCCTCCCCCAATAAAATGTAAGCTCCTTGAGGGCAAGCTGCACTTTAATGTTGGTATGTGTATCTCCAGCACTTATCATGGTGCCTGGCACAAAACAGGTGCTTAATAAAGACCTATGAAAATCAATGAAAAAAAAGATATTCAGTGGAATTTAAGTTATTCTGTCCCACTATTAGACTTTAATAGATAGTATTTTTCTCACACTATAGAAAATGAAAGAATCTGATATTATTTTAAACCCTGTCTAAATTGTGGACAAGATTGGGACAGCTAGGTGGTGCAGTGGATAAAGCACTGGCCCTGGATTCAGGCGGACCTGAGTTCAAATCCAGCCTCAGACACTTGACACGACGTACTAGCTGTGTGACCCTGGGCAAGTCACTTAACCCTCATTACCCTGCAAAAGAAAAAAAAATTGTGGACAAGACTATGAACATCCTTTAGAATAGCAAGCTTAAAAAAAACTTGCATTTTAGTAAGATTTTTATTCAAAGCATATTCATATCTATTTACCCCCTTCTTAAGATTCTCACATCAAGCATGTGACATTGTTAGCATAGCATAAGCACTCTTGTCACCATTTTGCCAATGGGGAAACTTATGACTGGAACACAGTTCCCACTTCCCAGACTAATGATTTTTCCCCAAAACCTAAAAAGTACTGTACAATATAGGTCCTACAAATGCCAATGAATCCTAAAAGAGCCCACTGCTGCAATCTTGTGGTTTTTTAATGGATGGCCCTGGTTTCCCTGAGCATGCTCAGAGGCCCATCAAGGGTGACTCCCTGAGCTTGCCTATTTCTAGCATAAGAGCCAACTTTGAGTACACTGTGAGCATGCTCAAGGAAGCCCAGGCTATAGATCAATGAGCTTTGTTTGACCTCCTCTCCCCATGGTATACCTCTGATGAAAGGTGTTCAATCAGATTAATATAGAGGACAAATGGTTCCAGGATGCTGATTGCTTTTGCTTTTCCCTGGCATAGCCCATTTTTGTTCTTGGGATAAGACTTAGACGAGACTAGAACATCATGGTATAGAGAAATGAGTGCTGGATTTGAACTCTATGGACCTGAATTCAAATTCCAGATATGCTACTTACTCTTTGTGTTTGTTGGAGGGGGGGGAGGTACAATAAGGGTTAAGTGACTTGCCCAGGGTCACACAGCTGGTAAGTGTCAAGTGTCTGAGGCCAGGTTTGAATTCAGGTCCTTCTGAATCCAGGGCTGGAGCTTTATTCACTGTGCCACCTAGCTGCCTCCATATGCTACTTATTCTTGAAATGTCCCTAAACAAGTTCACTTTCTTTGGTGTCAGTTTCCTCATCTGTAAAATGAGGAGTTTCTGCTTGATTGTCTCTATGTTCTTTGATAGCCTTTTGAATATTTAAAAAAAACTTATCTTCCTTCCTCAAAGTTTTTCCCTTGTCAAATCACTAGTAAGAGTCATAGGAGGGGGCAGCTAGGTGGCACAGTGGATAGAGCACTAGCCCTGGAGTCAGGAGGACCTGAGTTCAAATCCTGCCTCAGACACTTAACACTTACTAGCTGTGTGACCCTGGGCAAGTCACTTAACCCCAACTGCCTCACTAAAAAAAGAGTCATAGGAGGTGGGGCAGCTAGGTGGCACAGTGGATAAAGCACCGGCCCTGGATTGAGGAGGACCTGAGTGCAAGTCCAACCTCAGACACTTGACACTAGCTGTGTGACTCTGGGCAAGTCACTTAACCACCCTTGCCCCAGAAAAAAAAATACAAAAAAAAAAAGATTCATAGGAGACCACACACCAAGATATGCTTAGAATTCCCAGGTCAACAATGACATGGAACCTTTATGCAGGAGCAGGTGTGAATTTGTACTACCAGCTCACAGTAATTTATCCCTCAAGGATTTTCTTGATAGTGAATGACTCATAGAATCTTGTGATCCAGAAGAACCCTAAAGATTATTTAGAAAGCCAGGGCTTGACAGCTATGTACTAGGTAGGATATTGTACTTGGGGTCAGAAGACCTGAGTTCAAATCTAGCCTTAGACATTCACTAACTGTGTAACATTGACTAACTCACCTCTGCCTCAGTTGTAAAAAGGCATAATGATAATATCTACCTCCTATGGTTTTTGAGATGATAAAACAGCATATATTTGTAAAGCACTTTCCAAACGTTAAAACATTATAAATGCTTATTATTAATATGATTATTACTATCTTAGTGCTACATGTCTGTAATCCCTGCTCCTGTAGGATGCTGAGGTCAATAGATTGTTTGAATTTAGGAGAGCTGAGCCTTAGTAGGGCTCAAAAACAATCAGGTGTTTGCACTAAGCTTGGCACAAATATGCTGAGCCCTAAGGAGCAGAAAGATGCCAGGCTTCCCAGAAAGGGTAGAACATGCCTAGTTTAAAAACAAAACAAAAACAGAGCAGATTAAAGTTCCAATGCATTCAGTATAAGGTTTGGGCCTGTGAGTGGCCACTGCACTTACAAACTGTATGAAATAGGGAGATCAGTCTCACAAAAACAAACAAAAAACAATTCCTTGATTTTACAGATGAGGAAACATGGGTTCAGAGAAATTAAGTCACTTACCCAAGGTCATATAGCTAGCCAGTGGAAGAGTCAGGATTAGAACACATGTCTCCGGGTTCCTAGCCCAGGACTTTTTCTATTTTGCAAAATTTATACCGAGATCAACACCAATTCTCTATCTGAGACACAAAAGATGAGCATGTTCAGTTATTTGTGGCATCTATTTCATGGCCAGTAAATCAAATGAAAAACTGAATAGTGCCCAAATATCCCCTGAATTGCCAGGACAACTCACAGAATGTAGAAATAGTTCAGAGGTTAAAGAAGGGGCTTGTTGAGAAATCTGTTTATTTTGTAGTTAACAAAGATAAAGTGGGATTTTTTTTTTTCTCAGAGACAGAGACAGACAGATGGAGACAGAGAGATCAAAACAGAGAAAGACTCCCAACTTTCAGTCCAGGTGGATAAAGCTCTATGTTTATGAGGTCAAATTAATTCCTATGGATCAGAATGTTAACACAATAAAGGAGACAGAGCAGCAAGGCCACAAAGCCTGGAGGACAATAGCTGAGGTAGGGCTCTGTGTAATTAATTGCACTAGTATTTCTGCCCTGGGCTATGTTAGCCAGGCTAATTAAGGGGAAGGACAGGGTGTGAACATTGCTGATATATTGCCAGACATAATTTTGGGAGGGCAAGAAGTAAGGAAGAAAAAAAGAGCCAGGTGGTAGTCCCTTGAGCAATTGAAGGTGGTTATGGTGGTTAGATTTCCTGGGCATGTTCTTGGGGCACTCTGCTCTGTTTTCTGCCAGCTACAGTGGCGTAGTGGATAGAGCTCCTGGCCTGAAGTCGAGAAGACCTGAGTTCAAAGCTGGCCTCAGACACTTACTAGCTGTGTGACCCTGGGCAAGTCACTTATCCCTGTTTACCTCGGTTCCCTCAGCTATAAAATGTGCCAGAGAAGGAAACAGCACACCATTCCAGTATCTTAGCCAAGAAAACACCAAATGATGTCACAAAGAGTGAACTGAAGTGACTGAACAAAGAGCTTAAGAAATTAAAATTCATAAAATGGTAAATCAATTACAGGAGACTATGGAAAGCTTAAATAAGTACTATTAGCTCAATAACTGGCAGAAAGTCGAATACAGCTGAAATAACTAAACAACAAAAGCTCTGCTCTGGGGGAATGGCAGCCAGGAAGGATGTAGTGCCTGTGTTCTCTGGCCATCCCAGAGATTTGTGATTATGCTGTTTCATGTTGCACAAAGGGAGTAGTCCATGATGATGTGTGTGCCTCAGGTTCAGTAAACAGCTCCCTATATGACTGTGCCATCTAATTCTACCACCCTCCAAGAGGCTGTCTCTTGGGAAGTCAGGGACATGACACAACGAATTTCTGCTCCACAGGCACAGATTACTTTCTTAATCCATGACAGCCATGTTGTAATTGACTGCCATTGGAAACAAGGAAAACCAAGCAAGGAAATAGAGATGGACTAGTGAAGAACAACCACCCTTGAGCAGTAATAAAGCCACAGCCTAGTAACAGCTTTTTATACAAAGCATTTAGTAGGACTCAAATAGAATGGTTATGAACATTCATTTTAACTATCAGTGACCCATTTTTCCAGGACTTTCAGCTCATATAGAAAAGAAATAATTTGCTAAAAACAAATATAAGATGAATAGAAGTGTTGTAATTTATTTATCCATATTAATGCATTTAAACCCAGAATTCATTTCTTTGTTTTTGTCTCATCTCAGGTAACTAACATGAAAGATAAAACTGTTTTTTTCACTTCAAAACCTAAGTTTTCATTCTCTGACAGAACTCAGAGATAAGTAAAGTACATTTTTTTGCATGCAATCTAGTAGCTTTTCTGTTTTTTTTTTCCTAGCAAGTATTGCATTTTGCTATTCATCTCCTATCTGCCACTATATAGTTATTTATGTTAAAATGTTGATGTTTGGGAGCATTCTTTATCTTTTCCTTTGGAGCAAGTTAGTTGGAAACAAAACTCCTGAGCCCAGAAGCACATCTTTCACATCATTTCATTGGCCCTCTGCTATAAATCTCTGCTGTTCCCAGAAAAGCATTATCTAAATCCCTAGAATCGGGGGCAGCTAGGTGGCACAGTGGATAGAGCACCAGCCCTGGAGTCAGGAGGACCTGAGTTCAAATCTGGCCTCAGACACTTGACACTTACTAGTTGTGTGACCTTGGGCAAGTCACTTAACTCTCATTGCCCAACCAAAAAACCCCAACAAACTAAGTCCCTAGAATCTCATGCATCTCCAAACCCAAATACAGGTGATTTTGTACTGATTACCTATAACCTAGAAGGTTACTCTTTTTGCTGTATTGGATGAAACTAATGAGATGGAGAGACTTCCTCTGATGTTAACCTGTTGGCCCATTGCCTAATACATCGTATTCAGGACCTCTGGGAGCTTGTACCTACCAGCTCACTGTTATACTTGGTTGCAATAGAATGTGCTGGTGTGTCTATCAGTTGTGATGGAATTTAAGTGGATTGTAAAGTAGAACAGTCAGTGGGTGGAAACCCTGCAGAGAAGTGACTAAGTTGTTCCTCCCAGTGCACTAGATATTAGCATTATCACTGGAATAGCCTCTCCTTGATATCAGGGCATTTATCTGCTCTGAGAGCCTATTAGTCTCACAGTCTAATAAAGCCAAGTATGAGAAAGGAACAAAGTCATTTGCTCTCACCTTTGGCTTACAGCTATACTGGATGTATAGCAGCAGGCAATTCACCAAACATTTGTGGCATCAGGGCACTATGACGAAAGATTATCATGTGGGCGATGGGGTCAAAAAATGATGTTTTTCTAGCCTGTGCCTTTAAATGCTTGCAAACTTTGGCTTTTAGCATTCAGTATTCTGTACTATTTAGTGAGTGCTCTTTAGGAAAATGAATTAATATAGTTTTGTTCCATGGACTAGTCTGCATTTTTCAAGTTTAAAAAAAGTGTGAAAATAAACAGGGATAAACACACTGATGCTTATTTTATTATGACAGCAAAAGGAAAAAATCAAACAGAAGGAGGAGGAATGAGGAGTTGAAAAGACCCACACACTAACTGTTCTCCAAAAATGATTAGAGCAGTGTTTCCCAAACCCATTTGGCCATGAAACACTTAGGAGTTTGAAATATATAGTTTAGGAAATGTTAAATTGGAAGTCTTTAAAAACAGAAGCCCACCTAGTCATGCCATTTACTATATGAATACTCCTCATGAGAATCAGATTGAATGACCTCCAGCCACTGTAGAAGCATCAAAATCAGCACAAGTCGCCAAATTGTTATTCTAGCCACAAAAAGACTCTATCTTCCTTTGTGGCTTTACCTATTTCTTTGAATTGTGGTGGGCAAAGGGCTTGAAATAAAGCAAAGAAAGAAAGCTCTTCCTGACTAAAAACATTACCTCTTCCCTAGGGCAGTCACCACAGTCACACTCCCTGTTAGGTTTACCTAATTCCTGTGAGTACCAAAATGAATTGAAATACCTAAGATACAGTCTTAATTTTCACATTTCTGTCCACTGGGTTATAGGCCAAATGAAGTATCATGGGAGAGAGAACTCATTATAGAATCGGATCCTGCTTCCATAGTAGGGTTCTGTCTGGGGACACTGTTACTTTTATCTGGCAATAAACTCTGCTTGATATGTAGGCCACATTGACTTTCCCAAAGTCACAAAGCAAGTTAGTTAGAGCATGGAAACAGAGCCTGAAATCCCACCATATCAGTTCTGTGTCATGCCGCTATTGTTCTACAGAGGTCAGGAAGCAGGAAGTAGGAAGCACAGGCAACCTTGTCCATTGAGTTAGACAACAAGGATCTGGGAAATGCTATGCAAGGCTTTTTTTTTTTTTTTTTTTGCAGGGCAATGGGAGTTAAGTGACTTGCCCAGGGTCACACAGCTGGTAAGTGTCAAGTGTCTGAGGCCGGATTTGAACTCAGGTACTCCCGCATCCAGGGCCAGTGCTTTATCCACTGTGCCACCTAGCCGCCCCCATATGCAAGGCTTTTAGGAAGGTCCTAATAGAATTGACTGTCCTGATACTACAAGTCCAACACCCATTTTACTAGTCTACTAATTGGACAAAACTGGGGTTAAATTTTTATGAAATCCATAAGTCAAGATCTGTCCAAACTCTTAACTGCACGGTTTTCCCTAATCTTGGTCAGGTCCAAATATATATCCGTCTGGGTCTCCATAACCTAACCAGGACTCACTATAGTGGTTAGTTCCAATTTACAATAGTCTCTTGCCTTGATCCAAGCCAAAGATATCTAGTAGATTGATCCACCAGTTTCCCTGACCTTAGTCCATATCTGTCAGCCTGCCTATTTCTGAATCTTATTTTGCGATGAATTCCATGATCTGATGAATGACTTTCATACTTGCTATTTGTCCTTCACTTGATCTGGTTCTTAATTCCTACTATGTTCATTGGTTTCCTGAGGAGGATAGACAATGACCTTACA
This sequence comes from Dromiciops gliroides, assembly GCF_019393635.1. NCBI lineage: Eukaryota > Metazoa > Chordata > Mammalia > Microbiotheria > Microbiotheriidae > Dromiciops > Dromiciops gliroides. The sequence goes on along the minus strand of NC_057861.1, from coordinate 224,760,440 downwards.
AAACCCCGGGGGCCAGCCTGGCATTCTATTAAGTCACCTATACACAAGGCTTCCCATGATCCTTTGGTGCTACATTTAAATCACCTATTATATAATTGAGAAAGATTTAAGTATTTATTGGGATAACATCTAGGCTAGAAAATCTAAACTATCAAAAGCAATCCTACAGCTAGAATACTCTCATTAACACTGCCCTAGGAAAGGATTTACAGATGTAACTGACTTCCTTCCCACTCAACAATTTTAGGGGCCTTTTAACAAATGAGTGATATGATATTATGGGGCTAAGTCTCACTTAGGGGAAAATAAAGGAGTGAGACAGAGAGAGGAAGGAATGGATAGAGAAAGAAAAAGAGAAGCTTAAAAGACAACTATGGCATTAAGTTAGAGAGAGAGGAGAAAAGTCAAGAGAGTCTAAATCCTATATATGTCTTCCTTTATATTTCCTACTTCCTCCACTTTAGTCAGATCACTACAATTATTGTCCTTTTTTGTAGAATATTCATGTTCTGTTTTTCACTTTCCCCTGACAGAGGCAGCATCACACCTTTTGAACTTCAGGCTCTGTGCCAGATTTGAAGGTAACTGGATGTTGCTGCTTTGGTATGAGGAAGGTTGATTTCGAATTGAAAAGTTCCAACATTGTGAGCAACAGAAAGGTGTCCAGTTACTTGACCCATTGTTCTAAATAAGCAGAGTGGGATAAGCAGAGTGGGGAAGAGCTTAATTGTACCCATCTTCCAAATAGCCAGATGGCCATAATGTGTCAATTGATACCAAGATTATATTATAGACTAACAGAATCCAAAAATTGGAAGGAACTCAAGACTATTTAATCTGACATTCAGGGCCAATATAAGATACTACCTTTAATATGTGATCAGTTTGGTTGTTGAAAGGTGAACAAATGAACATAGTATGAAGATAAAGGGTTAAATCATCTTAAGAAGGATGTGAAGTACTGCCCCTTTCATATGTGAATGGTTTGGTTGCTTAAAGAGGCAGAAAAAGAATTTTGTCCCACTGTAATATAGAGGAGTAGATAATTGCCTCCTCTGATGAATAAGCTGAGAGATCTGTTTTAAGGTAGAGAAATAGCTAAAGTTATGAGCCATTGTGGTGTCTCAGCTCATTTGCATTTGACTGTTTTGGGGGTAGCAGGGTGGCATAGTAGATAGAGTGCAGGGTCCAGAGTGAGGAAGACCTTACTTCAAATTTGGTCTCTGACACTTACTAATTAGGTGACCCTGGGCAAGACACTTAACCCTGTTTGCCTCAGTTCCCTCATCTGTAAAATGAGCTGGAGGAGGAATGGCAAACCATGCTGTTATCTTTGCCAAGAAAACTGCAAATGAGGTCACAAAGAGTCTCACACAACTAAAATGACTGAACAGAGAGCTGAGAAATTAAAACTCACAAAGTAGTAAGTCAATTCCTGGGGACTATGGAAAGATTAAATAAGGACTATTAGCTTAATAACTGGCTGAAAGTTGGGTTCTAAAAGTCTTACCTCTGTGAAGAAAATTCTTTGTCAAGTTTAAAGTACTATATAAAAGTTATGATGAACAGGATGCTATCAGAAAAACCTGGAAAGACCTACATGAACTGAAGCAGAGTGAAATGTGCTGTATACAAAATAATAACAATAGTGTAAGATGATCTGCTGGGGAGCACTTGGTTATTTTCAGCAAGGCAATGATCCAATATAACCCTGAAGGACTTATGTAAATTGCAATCCATCTACAGAGAAAGAACTGAAAACAGATTGAAACACAATTTTTTAACAACAACAACAAAAAAAGTCTTGCCTTGTAAGGGAAAGATGAGTCATGTCCCAGAAGGCTTATACAACAACTAGGTGGCACAATGGATAGCATATGGGTCCTGCAGTCAAGAAGACTCATCTTCCTGAGTTCAAATCTGGCCTCAGACACTTACTAAATGTGTAACCCAGTGTAAGTCATTTAATCCTGTTTGCCTCAGTTTCCTTATGAGTAAAATGAGCTGGGGAAGAAAATGGAAAATCACTTCAGTATCTCTGCCAAGAAAATCCCAAATGGTATCACAAAGACTCAGACATGATTAAAATGACTGAACAACAACCAGGAGGCTATGATTTGAGCAATTCAAAACACTATCTACCAAGCAATTCAAAACACTGATCTATCAAGATCAGGAGAGGAGGTAAGAAGGAATATGGAAAGAAGTGAAGTAGATGCCAGCAGAAGCAGTTGGTTGAAGAATGCTGGTTGGAAAAGAAGCATCGCCTTGTGTATTGATTTGGGGAGGTGGGGGAGGAATGGTTCAAAGACAGCTGAACTTTACTGAAGTTAAGCTATTGCTTCAGTGCCATCTACAGATATGGAGAGGGGTGAAATCCTGAGAGTGTCTAGGTTGTTTTTTACTGCCTCTGGTTTGAAAGGGGAAAGTAGAGAGGATGGAAAGAAGTTCTATGTATCTGAGTTGCTATAAACATAGACTGAGAGATGATTGGATGATTCAAAATGCTTTTGAGTGAAGAACTCCCTGGATTTTGTCTGTATTATCAGAAGAATGAACCTGAGAAACTTCAGGATTCTCTGCTTGGAAAACTGCTTAACATAATACATAACACATCTTCAGATCCCATTCAAGGGTGATTGTGTTTCAAAAGAACTCTTCACTATTTTATCAGTTCAATAATAGAAGATGAATGGATTTGCTCAGCAGGAGAACAGCAAGCACCAAAAGGAGAGCAGTTAGCAGAGAAGCAGCTTTTATGTGGGACAAAATTTTCTTAAAGAGATTAAGGACAGGGGGCAGCTAGGTGGTGCAGTGAATAAAGCACCAGCCCCAGATTCAGGAGGACTTGAATTCAAATCTGGCCTCAGGCACTTGACACTTACTAGCTGTGTGACCCTGGGTAAGTCACTTAACCCTCATTGCCCTGCAAAAAAAAAAAAAAAAAAGAACCCCCTTTATAATATTCACAAGTTGTCATCCATCCTGTTCCTGTGGACCTTCTGTTAGAACATTCTACCTCCCAAGGCAGTTGATTCCACTTTAAGAACAACTATAAGTAATAAGATTTTCTTCTTGTTTACCTTTCTGTTAGACTTATCAAAACTGATAGAAAAATATTAAAGCTTCCTGTCACTATTATGTTACTATGTTTTCTTAAAGCTAGGATAATGTTTCCTTTAGGAATTGGAATTCTAAGGCATTTGGAGTGTCCTAAGTTTATTACTGATTTTGGTGTGTTAACTATGGTTCCTTTCAGTATGATATAGTTTCCTTGTTTGTTCTTTTTTATCTTTTAAATGTTTGTTTCTGCTTTGTCAGATAGCATGATGGTAACTCCTGATTTTTTTTATTCATTTGATGCTGTCATTTTTCCATCCCCTCAGTTTTATTTTGTGTATGTCTTTGTTTCTTGTGTTTCTTGTTAGCAACAGATTGTAAGGTTTTGTTTTCTCATCCACTCTGTCATCCTTTTTCATTTTATTGGATTGTTTAATCCATTCACATTTAAAGCTATAAGCATTATGTTTATATTTTCTTCCATCTGTCTCTAAAATTGTTTTTTTTTTCAACTTATGTTTTTCCCCTCTTCTACTGTATTTTCTGTTATTTTTACATCATAGTTACTTTTTTTTGGTGCGGCAAATTGGGGTTAAGTGACTTACCCAGGGTCTGAGTGTCAAGTGTCTGAGGCCAGATTTGAACTCAGGTCCTCCTGACTCCAGGGCCAGTGCTTTATCCACTGCACCACCTAGCTGCCCCATCCCCTCTTCATAACAGTGTTATGTTCCTTCCATTTTTAAGGTGGCCCTGGTCCTGTTGGCTCTCCTCCCTTCTCCCCAATGCTTTCTTCTTATTTGTTGCCTTTTTCCCTTTGGGGTTTTGTTTATATTTTCTTCTCTCCTACTTTTATCACATTATATATTTCTTCCTTCTCTTTTTTCCTCTCAGTAAAGATTTCCCCCTTCCTCTCCTCCTTTGCATCTAGTCCTGCCCATTAATTTTTTACTTCATGTTTTTGCTCCTCTTCCCTAAAAGGATTTCTTTCACTCCTTTCATTATCCATCTTCTCTTACCCTAGACCCTCATTCTCTGATTCATGACTGCTATAATCATCCGGTTTCTCTCTTTTTCTCTGAATTCTTTGTATAGTCAAAGCTTTCGAGATATCCATTCTAGGCTCTGCCCTCTAGATGCTTTCTGTCATTTCTTTGTACTGCTTACCCCTCTTCCTGGAGCCAGAGTCTCTACAGAATTCCTCTTTTCCATTGTGCCTCATTCATAAAACTATGTCGTTTATTGCAGGTGTCAGAGAGGACACCGCCCAATGGTATGTCCCCTCCCTGACTGATCTACACCTTCTCTTGTTGACCTTAATTTTCTGCATTTGCCTGGAAATCTCCTGTTTCCATGCTCTCCCACTCCTCCAGGTGCCATTTGCCCCCCACCCATCAAGGGTTCAAACCGACCTCCTGTCAGGATAAGTAGACTTTTCAGCCGCTAAATCCCTCAGACCTTATCCAGTGTAGAATTTTCACCTCCCTTCCCACTTCCAAAGTAAAGTATCTTTTCTTTCCCCGCTCCTTTTCAGTTTTTTCCCCTACTCATCCACTACCCTGTAGGCTCTTCTCTTCTTATACCACAGAGGTCACCTTTGCTCATTGCTAGCTCATAATTTGATCCTGGCACATCACTCACTCATCTCTATTCCTCTGATCTCCTCTCCACCCTTTCATGTACCTTTCTATGTTGTCCCACAAAAGCAGCATTGACCTGTAGACAGGTATCACCAAGTTCTGTCTATAATGCCCCAACTACAACTTCACTACCACATTTCCACCTTCACCCTTGTCTCCTTGTGTACCTTTAGGAAGAAATCTCTTACTGGTCTTTGTGTTGTGATTCTGTTATTCTTGTTGTCTGCATTTGTTCACTCCTGCAATTCCATTGTTTGGGATGTTTGAACAAATAATCTCTTCAATTCTGCTTTTTGTCCTAAAATTTTTGTTCAAACTCATCTTTATTATTGAACATCCATCTTTTGTCCTCTATGGTTAAGCTCATTCTAGGCTGCATCCCAAGCTCCAGATCTTTAGAAAATATTATTGCATTCCCTCATCCTTTTTCTAGTGGGTGAAGAATAGTCTTGGATTATGTTAATGTCCTTTCTTTTGTATTTGAAGGTCTTTCTCTTGATGGCTTGTAGAACTTGGTGTTTCTGAATTGAATTGTTAAATTTAACCACTCTGTGTCTTGGAGTTTGCAGCCTTGGATTTTTTGTTGTTGTTTTTTCTGTAGGCAATCTGTGAATTCTTTCCATTGGGATTTCATTTTCTATGTTCAGAAGTTCTCATCTCTTCTCTTCTATTATCTCCTTTATTATGATGTTACAGTTTTTTTTTTTTTGTCCTGTCATGTTCTTCTGGGAAACCTATGATCCTCAGGTTGTCTCTACACATTTTGTCTTTGAGATCCATGTTTTGCTTGCACAATGAGCATATTTTTAAAACGGTTTTGTTTTTTACTTCTCTTCTTCTATGTTGTCCTTCAATTATGTATTTGCATGGCCAGTCTCTCTTTTGTTTTCTCATTTGTTTCTTTTTAGAAGTTTGCCATTTTGCTATTCTGTTCATTGTTTTTGCTGTACAGGAGATAAATTCTATTCTCATAATTCTTTTTTCTCTTTTAAACCACTCAGGAAGAGCATGTTGTGGTTCCATATTCTCATTTGTTTTGCAGTATTTATTCATAGATGTCTGAACTCGTTTACTAGATCTGGAGGCCATATTTCCTTCTGTTACTGTTTTTCTTATTGATTTATCGGTTTATGTTCCGGGTCTTTGAATTTCCTTCTTCCTGAAATCTTTGGTACTTTGTCTCCCTTCTCCTTTATTTTCCTTATCATTCACTTCCTGATTCCCTCCCTTCTGATTGTGATTTCCTTGGGGGCTGGATCTCAAATCATCTCAGCCTTCTTGTACACCAGGCATTCATGGTTCATCAGCCTGAGTCTCTTCCCCAGTTGACTTTTGGCCAGAGATGGCCCCAGCTGGATGCTGTGCTTTTCTCCTCAGACTTGGTGGAGTGCTGTGCAGCTCCCCACATGTAGGATATACTGTCCGGGTGATCTGTCCCACTCCCTCTGTTCTTTAATGCTCTGGCCCATCACTGATAGTTAAGATTCTGTGGTGCCAGGGGCAGCTAGGTGGCGCAGTGGATAAAACACTGGCCCTGCATTCAGGAGGACCTAAATTCAAATCTGGCCTTAGACACTAGACACTTACTAGCTGTGTGACCCTGGGCAAGTCACTTAACCCTCATTGCCCCATGAAAAAAAAGAGTCTGTGGTGCCAGCAGTTTCCCTGGCACTGTCTACTCAGAGATTTGTGTCATTGGGACAAATAGCCCCTGTCAGCCTTTTGTTCCTGAAGGGCTATAGATAAGCTGACTGTCAAGGCCTGAGAAAACTTTTGCATCCTGGAGCCAGAGTCCCTACAGCATTGGAAAGAGGCAAGGGGCAATGGAGTGTAGAAGTATGCTTTGATATAAACTTCTGTTGTATCCTTGGGTCAGCTAGTGTGGCCTCACTGCTGGTAGTATGGGAGGTGAGGGAGGGGTACTGAATGTGTTCTGGGTCAGTGAGGGTCTGAAATTCCTGGGTTTGTTTTGGTTTTGGGGGTGGATTACCTATTTTGTATTCTTGGTATCCTAGACCATGGAAACAGCTAAGGCACCTTTATCTTTGGCACATAATTTCTGTTTAGGAGAGGTTTGAGAGGCTGTACGGATCAGAGAAAATATCTGGTCTCCAATTTTGTCACTTGTGTATCCAAGAAATCAAAAAGGTTTTCCTTTCATCAAGTTTAAATCTTTCAACCATTGCGTTTAGTTCTTCCTTCTGAAACCAAACTGAAACTGAACACATCCTTTTTTCACATGGCAGTCTTTTAAAACTCCTATCATGTCCCCCTAACTTTTCACTTTTCCATGCTAAACAAATACAATTCCTTTAAATGTCGCTTGCATAACACATCTTAAGTCTTCTCACCATCCTGATCACCCTCTTTTAAAGGCTTCTCACTTTGATGCTCCACTCAAAATCTGGAAGGGACACACCCTTCCCAGTGTCAATCTGATACTCCAAGTCTGAAGGAGTAGAAGCCTGAAAGCAATAGTATCTTTGTCGTCTCCCCTTTATGTTCCACATCTCATCAAGTTGACTGGACATAATGGATTGATCAAGACTCCTCTGATCACTCCAAGCACACTGAGATTATTGATAAGCCCCTAATATTAAACCTGGTTTGCATAAACTCCTAAATATAAATCATACTTGTGATTCTGAGCCATGAGTTATGGTTTAAAATATTGACCAGCATGGGGCCAATGCCACATACTACTAGAGGTTCTTACTCTGAGTTGGCATTAATCCATCTTGCCAAGGATAGCTAAACTGGCAGGTTTGTTGGTGGGTCACTTAAGTTAAAACAGCAGCTATTTAAATGGATACATTTTCCTAAAACATATTTTATACTCCTAGTCAATCATATGCTTGCTGAATGCCCACTGTGTGCAAGGTACTATACTAGGTCCTAGAAGTTTACAAAACTTGTCTGTGCCTCAAGTAGCTTAGAATCTAATTTAAGAGTTATTATTCTTGTATACATGTATATAGGAGACTGATAATATGAGGCAGTAGGTGAACTCCTTCGAATGATGTTTAGAAGGCACATCTTTGGTCCTCTCACCAAGCTGATCACTCTTCACTCTCTTCTTTGTATATGTCAGTGTGTGTGTGTGTGTGTGTGTGTGTGTGAGAGAGAGAGAGAGAGAGAGAGAGAGAGAGAGAGAGAGAGAGAGAGAGAGAGAGGTTTATTACGGTGATATTGTTCTTTTCTTCTTCTTCTTCTTCTTCTTCTTCTTCTTCTTCTTCTTCTTCTTCTTCTTCTTCTTCTTCTTCTTCTTCTTCTTCTTCTTCTTCTTCTTCGGTCAGGGCAATGAGGGTTAAGTGACTTGCCCAGGGTCACACAGCTAGTAAGTATCAAGTGTCTGAGGTCAGATTTGAACTCAGGTCCTCCTGAATCCAGGGCCAGTGCCTTATCCACTGTGCCATCTAGCTGCCCCAATATTGTTCTTTAACCATGCAGCTAAAAATAAATTTTTAGGGAAAAAAATCACTATCCCTAACAAGGGAGAATATACATACTCTGAAACTTTTTTAAAATGTAATTTAATTTTTTGTTACATTTTAAGTTGCAAACTTTCTCTCTCTCTCTTTCTCTCTCTCTCTCTCTCTCTCTCCCCTCCCCTCCCCTCCCCACCACACATTAGAGAAGGCCACCATTTCACACACACATACATATATACACACATGTATATGTGCATGTATGTATATATAACTATATATATTTTTTAAATCATATTAAGCATACTTCTATTTATCAGTTCTTTCTCTGGAGATGGATAACATCTTCCTTTGTAGTTGATTTGAGTATTTATAACACTCAAAAGATTCCAAAAGTTTAATACTCAAAAACTTAGTTGGTCTGATAACCCTCTTCTAAACAATTTTGAATTTGATGCTCCCCCCAAACTCTGAAAGGGGCATACTATTTCTAAGGTCTGATAGTTATACAACAGTGAAAGTGCTTAACTATCCTACCACTCATTTGGTACTCACATACTGTCTAATAATATTAGTCTCCTATATACATGTATGCAAATATGGTAACTCACAAGTTATTCTAGGTTTCTTGAGGCAGAGACAAGTTTTTAAACCCTTAGCACCTAGCACAGTACCTTATATATAGTAGGCATTCAACAAACATTTGATTGACTAGGAATGTAAAATGTTTTAGGAAAATAAATCCATTGTTCTAAGGTGTCCCTATGACAAACCTACAGAGAAGAAAAAGATGACTTCCTATCTGCCCTCCTATTTCCTAGAGAATTAATTAACCTTTTGTATCTTTCAACCACCTGATTAATGGTGGGTGACTTCAGTTACTTCTCAATGAACAGCAGCATAAAACTGTTACTATTCTAGGAGACAAAAGAGGAAAAGTACCATTAGGTACTGGGATTATTGCCAGGTCTCTCTGGGGTCACTGCCCCACTGCCCAAAACCTTACCACAGCCTTTACCATGGACATATATCTGAAAAACAAAGACCACTTTTCTCTAGCTTGAAGTGGATTCCATTCTGCATCCTCAAGGCCATAGAAGCTGCCCAGAAACTCTTTCTTCCCATAAGGGAAAGTATGCTTTCTAAAATGGATCTGTTGTATCCTCTTTAGAGCTGCTGAGAGTTTAGGAGCTCTCTAAGGAAGGCTTCAGAGATTCAAGTAAGCTACACTGCCATGTTTGGAGCTGGCTCCCTGAGTTACCCCCAAGACAAGTGAAAGGAAATGACTCATTCATTTCTTTGAAGCCTTGGGAACACCATTCACTGCTTATGCACAATGATTGAATCAACAGAGAGGACCGATAATGTGCTCCTTTATTAGAATTTGGGTTAGTCTTCTCTGTTCCGCCATCTGCTTCTGGGAAACATGTTGTGTGTTTACTTCATTTTGCCTTTGGTTTTGATACGTCATCTTATTTGGCATAGCTTTCCCAGGAAATATAAACCTTTTGTATTCTTGTTGGTGTTATAGGAACATATGCCAGTTGACAAGAAAGAGCATTGATTTACAAATCCTTGGAAGGGGCATTCACATTTCTTGTCATGTATTCTGCCTTTTGTCTCCTTTGTAATCTCTGGATTATATAATTGGGCCATTCACTTAAACATATGCGATTTGTATTGTAAGAGAAGAGAAATGTGCTAGTGTAGATCTGTTTTAGTTTGGGAAATAGTGACTTTACTCTGGGTAAGGTCATCTCGACCAATGTCATTACATAATATACTAAATACACATAATTACACTGTTACAACCAAACCAAACCTAGCCTTAAACTGGTACAAAAGCCATTTGGCTGAATACTCATTTATTATATTGTTTCTCTGAAGCCACTACCTTCTCCTACTACTTAGAATTTATTTTATTTTTCTACATTCATGTTGTTTCTCTTCAATAGAATGTAAATTCCTTGATAGGAACTATCTTTTTGTCATCATTTCATTCTATTTTCAGAATGATGAGTTGCCACCATAACATCATTTTACCTAATATTATATTTTCACAGAGCCTCTTAACAACATTAAACTAAAATGGGTATAGTTGAATCACTACTTGCTTAGGATGAGTAGGAAAATGGCTGATTGAATTTATTTGTTATTAAGGTGACTTTATATGGCAGGGCAGGCTATTATCAAAATTATGTGATTTGGAAAATGTGGACAACAGTGATGAATATGAATCATTAGACTGTAGACCCTTTGAGAGTAGGGACTATCTTTTGCCTCTTTTTGTATCCTCATTGATTAGCACAGTGGCTAGCACATAAGCAGATGCTTATTAAAAATCACTATAAACAATAATAATACTATTTAAGTCTAAATCATTTTCCATCCTGTGGGGTTGGAGGTTGGAGGAGGCAGAGGTGTAGTCAGTGTCAAAGTAAGAGAATGCCAGGCCATATAATATGCAATAAGAATTTCATGTGCCCTGAGACCAGTAGAGTAGTTTTGTAAGCCTGGAAGGAGCCCTGAAATGGTGAGTCCTGCTTTGATAGAGTTAGCACACAAGTCATTGTGTTTCTGAAAATCAAAGAAAGAGACAAGGCATAGAGTTGTAGGTTGGCCCTACTCAACACTGTCTGATGATCCCTATACCATAGAAGACAAAAAATCAAGTGATACTGCTTTGTGTTCTAGTGCCACAAAAGGTAATATATAACAGAACAAATCAGAAAGATGAGTCCTTCTTGCTAGAAATGCTTTGGTGCAGGTGGTATGAAGCATTAAAGTAGTTAACCCCCAAGTGTATATGAGATGGATTGAAGGTGGGAATATTTTGATTATGCATCAATACTAAGATCTCAAAAGTTAAGGTAGGGCCTTTTTACTACTGTTTTGTCAACAGTATCCTTAGCTCCAAATCACAAAACAACTTACTGCCCACTAGTGCAAGGCAATTATCAGAAATAACTTCACACCAAAGCCTTGATTAGACAAAATAAGCAATGAAATCAAGTTACTACTAAAATCTAAAGATGAAAAGGTCAAAGAACTTTAGGTCATTGGAATTTTCATTTTAAAGAAACTCAAGAAATTATAATAACAATAATAGGTAATATTCTAGTGTCTCAAAGTTTGCAAAGTATTTTACAAATGTTATCTTGTTTTATGCTCAGACTAACCTAGGAAGTGGGTCCCAGATCCATTTTACAGATAAGGAAACTGAAGCACAAAGAGGTTAAATGACTTGTCTAGTCACGTGGCTATTAAGCATCTAAGGTAAGATTCAAACTCAGCTGTTCCTAATTCCAAGTTTGGCACTCTATGCCTTGCAATATTTAACTGCATCAAGATGATGACAAAATTAATACTTATTTTCTCAAATAATTTTGAAAAGGAGATGGGTATACTTAGACTGGAATCTTGAAAAATGTTTTTTGAGTGGGATGGCATAAATTCAATGAGCAGAACAATTATAACAAAATAGTTATTTTAAAAAGCTGACATTTACTATAACCAGCATGCATGAACCAATTCTTCTATAATATTTGAAAGAAAGTTTTTTGAAACCATGACCTGCACACAGTAATCTATGTAATGTCTGTTGAAATAGTAAGAATCATAAGGGGAAAGCTGAAGAGATATCCCTAAAGATAGGCTTCAAACACCACCATGACAAGAGTTGAAAGAGCTATTTTTAAATAGCTGTTGAGAAGCACTGGAAGATTGTGACAATATTTGGTTGTGACCTGTAATAGAAGATCTGGATACCATTGGAGGAAACAAAAGAGAAATTTGCAGAATGGAATCCACAAAACAAATGTGTATCAAATATACTAGAGTCCCTTGATCGGCAAATGAAAGCAAAAATTAAATGGATAAGGCATACAGAAAGTCAAAGTAACTTAAAGAACAAAATAAGCATTCAACATAATTTTAAAATTCATTGTACGGGGGCAGCTAGGTGGCACAGTGGATAAAGCACCGGCCCTGGATTCAGGAGTACCTGAGTTCAAATCCGGCCTCAGATACTTGACACTTACTAGTTGTGTGACCCTGGGCAAGTCACTTAATCCCCCATTGCCCCACAAAAAAAAAAATGTATTGTAATGTCTTGCAATGCAAGGAAACCAGAGGAGGCAGAGAACCTGCCCCCCTCCTATTCCAAAGAAAAAGAATATAGAAAATTCCTGGGAAGAAAGGAAAAAAGAGTGCTAAGAAGTCCCAGGGGTATAAAAAAAAGAACAATTATAGATTCAGTAATTATTTAACAAACTGCCTGAAAGTGCAATACCATTTTTACTACCTCTATAGATTATCACAATGACTTTTACTTATTTCCACACACATGACTTATTCATGTACAGTACTACAAATATATAAATTAGATCACAGTATAGTGAGAACACTAGAGTTTTTGATGTCCACATGGAAAACTGTTCTCTAGGACATGTTTAAAGCAATTGACACCTGTATACATCATTCTTAAAGCATACTTTCTGAACTAGAAAATGAACCATCACAGATTTGATTTGCATTTTAACCAAAACTTCTAAGAAAATACAGGACTAGTCATCCTGATTCAGGTAATAGAAAAATGAACACCTACTTGCCCAAAAAGAAAGTAAAGGATTATTAGACTTCTCACAGTCAGTGGTAGCTCCATATCTATAGAAATGCTTTGGAAATAGGCACATGTAACTTCCTTGACCAATAGTAAAGGCTTATAATGGGTAGCTGCCATTGGATTTGTTGAATGTAACAGAAAATGGTTTGTCTCCAAGCCTATGGAAAGGCTAAGAACTAAGAGAAGAATCATGAGACATATGGATGAATTCAGCTAAGAGCAAATGGCTGAGTCATGAAAGGGTTTTTGTTTTTAAGAGAAATGGAGGAGCTTATCATGCCGCCATGATAAATTACAAAGGGATTGTCCCTAAGGAGCCTGGATTTAGTGATCAATGCATATTATGTAAGTAAATGATAGAACTTCGTCAACATACCACTACAGGCTGAAAAAGTGTAGCATTTGCTGAATACCTACCAAGATATGACACTGAGCAAACTACCTGGTGACTAGAATTACATATAAGAATTTGTCTTTCATGGATTGTCAGATGGCAAATCTCCATTCTACAACTAAGACCTCAAATAGTTTTGAAAACTGGAACTAAATAAACTAAATTAGAATCAGAGCATTATTATAAGAAAGTATTATTTTCCACAATCATCTGAACATAACATTGACCCACAAAAATTTAAGAACAATGTTTTTAATAAATGTTGCCATTTCTAAGGAGAAAGAAAGAGAGAGGGAGAGGGGGGGAGAATGAGAGAGAGAGAGAGAGAGAGAGAGAGAGAGAGAGAGAGAGAGAGAGAGAGATTCTTAGTAGAAGAAATCAAAATCATATGGGTAGGGGCAGCTAGGTGGCGCAGTGGATAGAGCACTGGCCCTGGATTCAGGAGGACCTGAATTCAAATCTGGCCTCAGACACTTAACAATTACTAGCTGTGTGACCCTGGGCAAGTCACTTAACCCCAATTGCCTCACAAAAAACAAAAAACAAAAACAAAAAAATCATATGGGTTCAAATGACATACATACAAGGGGTATGCTAGTAAATATTTAACAATTGGATCTCTGAAAATGTAGGACACTTTTTTGTTGTTTAGTTTGCATTAACATTTTCTTCATCACTTTCTTCTAGATACATAATAATTAAGCAACATATAAAGTCCTAATTTGTAGCTGATTTCTAAGGTTTAATCTGAAAATTTAATCATCTGTTCTCAATGGCTTCTTTGATCTGGCACCCACACACCCTGTATATTATTCCATCATCCTGTCTGCTACTGAAGTTGTACTGAAAATGCTCTCAGTGCACCTACAAAAGATGGGCTTACATCCTAATGCTTTTATTTAATTATAAAAGTAGTCATTTTATCCACTTGTACAATAGTCCACAGAATAGTATATATAAAAGAATAATAGCTGGTTAGCAACTTGACCCAGGACCATTTCTATCTGAAGTCAAACAAGATAAGAATGATTTTTTACTAAAAACAATTAAAACAGCTAACATTTACATAAAACTTTATCAAGCTACTTTATAAATATTATCCCATCCAATCATATTACAAATTGCTTTCCTCTTTTACTTTTCAACCCATAAATACTAGTGAAATTATTTTCAACAATGGTGGCACTTTGTTTGACTTCCTCTATTCATTAACAGTGTCTTCTTGGTGTCAGGGCCAGACCTCTTCAGAGTGTCCTCCCATTACTAACTCTTTTTAAAAAGAAAAGAAACTTGACAGTTCTTACATTTTGGACTGCCTTCTAAAGACAAGATTAATTATGCTAATCAGTTATTGGAGGTGTTAAAATTGTCTTTTTGAATATTCAAGTAGTCAGCTATGGTACCATATATTTGCAGCTTCATTTGCATCTTTCCACCATTGTTTCTGTCCTTGACAACTGGATTGAGTTGTTTCAAGGATATGTGAGGAGGTGGGAAGGAAAGTAAAAAGTGCTCATAATGAGCTAGAATATTTACCCAGAAATATTCAAGCGAGCATTCAAGTAGAAAATATTCAAATGATAGCATAGTTTGTATGAAATTTGATGAACATAGTGATAAGAATAAGAGTAAGAATTGTTTGTACTTCAGGGATCTGTGATTCCATTGGCATCAATGCCACCAATTATCTGGTACTGAGTCTTTATAAACCAGCTAGACTGGTCCTCAGAAGATGGTGCCTAAGGCACCCCCTCAGGTCATCTATAGCTCCACAACAGCTGCCTTCCCTGAGTCTACCTAGGAAAAATGGAGCCTTCCTAGCCTCTCTGAGAAGTCATTCCATTATACTCCAGGCATCCTCTGCAGTCTCCTACAATTCTGCAGAAGCTGCCTTGCCTCCACCCAGTCACTCTCCTCTCCATCCTCACCACCACCACCCACCCCAACCCACAACCACTTTCCAACTACACACCAATTACTGACAACCTGGGATAACTCCACTCCACCCAAATCCCTATGGATTATAATAATAACTACCTGAATTCATTCTTCAATAATTAATGTTTCCATGGTATACACCCTCCCCAATTCAGTGATTGTGAACCCTTGGCTGCCATTGTTCAAACCCCATTTGCTATCTCCCACTGACTCTACCTCCCTCAAACCAACCTCCCCATACCATTCCCCACTCTAAAGATACATGCCCCTTCCACTGTGCTCTCTGAAATGTCTGCTCTACAGGTAACAAACTCATATCTTTTCCTTTCTTGCTCCCTCTATCTCACTGAGATCTGGCTCTCTCCTGATAATATATCCTTCCTGGACACTCTTTACAGCCCTGGTTTCATTTTCTTTAATACTACTGACTCAGTGGTCATGAAGGAAGAATTGGAATATTCCTTGTTCCCCATTGTTACCTCCAGAATCTCCCTCTACCTCTATCACTCAATAAACTCTCCATCCTTGAAGTTCATTAAATAACCCAGTATTCTGATGAATATTGTCTACTGAGCTCCATTACATTCTGGTTTCTTCTTCAATGAGTTCAGTGTCAAGCTGCCAGTCTTTCTTTCCTCCTCAACTCCTGCCTTCATACTAGAGGACTTCAACATGCATATTGATATTTCTTCAAACATTCTAACCTCCTAAATCCTCAATTTATTCATGTTCAACGACCCCGTTCAGCTACATGCAGTGATGATCATATTTTGATTTTGTCATCACCCACACATATAACACTTTCATGTTCCTGAACTCTAAAATTCCCTTATCCATCATAATCTATTGTCATTCAGACTATTCATCTGCCTTGTTAACTCCACTGTCTCCCTATTACAACCAGGATCTGATATTAACTCTGTTTGGCATGTAAAGTCCCTCATAACCTGTCCCCTTCCTACTTTTCCAGTCTTTTTACACTTTACTCCCTTCCAGTGATACTAACCTCCTTGCTATTCCTTAGATTAATACAATCAATCAATCAATCAATCAATCAATCAATCAATCAATAAATAAATAAATAAATGAATGAATGAATGAATGAAACTCCACCTCCTGTTGTTCAGCCATTTTTCAGCTATGTCTCACTCTTTGTGACCCCATTTGGGATTTTCTTGGCAAAGATACTGGAATCTTTTCTTTTCTTTTCTTTCTTTTTTTTTTTTTTGCAGGGCAATGAGGGTTAAGTGACTTGCCCAGGGTCATAAAGCTAGTAAGTGTCACATGTCTGAGTTCAGATTTGAACTCAGGTCCTCTTGAATCTAGGGCTGGTGCTTTATCCACTGTGCCATCCAGCTGCCCCCTACTGGAGTGCTTTGACAGCTCATTTTACAGATGAGTAAACTGAGGCAAACAGAGTAAAGTGACTTGCCCAGCTTCACACAGATATTAAGTGTCTGAGTCTAAATTTGAATTTAGGAAGATGAATCTTCCTGACTCCAGGTTCACTAGCAAACCTCAATATCTGGAACTCCCTTCTAATCTCCTCTCTCTGGATTACCTTCAAGTCTCAGCTAATATTCAAAATTCTACAAGAAGCCTTTCCCAGTCCTCCTTAATCTCAATGCCTTCTTTTTAAAATTATCTCTGTTTTATCCTGCCTATATCTTGTTTTATATGTAGTTGTTTGCATGTTGCCTCCCTGATTCAATTGTAATCCTTGAATGCAAGAATGTTTGGGGGGTTCTTGAGGTGGGTTTTTTGCCTTTCTTTGTATCCCCAAGTGCTTAGGTACAGAGCTTGGCACACAGCAGATACTTAACACAGGTTGTTGACTTGTCTTGAGTGTAATGTTCCATGACCCCATGCAGCTACACACAGTGATGAGAATATTTGATTATTTTTTTTTACATATTTTTATTATTTAATATATTTTTATATTTTTCTGCTTTGAGTACAAAGGCAACATACTTCTAAACCACTCTGCTTCTCCTGTTGACAGGAATCATGTTTTAAAATTGAATAATAACCATCAAATAATCCTAATTTGAAATAAAATAATTCCTTTTTACTTTTATCTCAGGTATATTTTGTAGCAGTCATACACGTTGTTTTTCTGTGATTTAGCTTCAGTATCTGACTTAGTTTCCATTTGTTTTCATCATCATTCATTGGAATTCTGTATTCTTCTGACATACCATGATCCCCAAAGGGAAAAAGGATTAAACTTTTATTTTAAAAGATCTATAAGATATGTTTGGGGCTTATAAGGCTAACTCATAATAATATCATTATAATTCTTTATCCTTACATATTACCTTTCATCAAAAGATCTTGAAGCCCCTTAAAACCATAGTTTAATCCTTGCAATGTCACTATAAAGTGGGTATTATTGCCCCTGGTTTATAAATAAGGGATCTGGGATTTTAAGTGGTTAGATCACTTATCCAGAGTCTGCCACCTGATGACAGAGCCCAGCTGAACCCCAAAATGAACATCTTTTGGTGACAGAGGGAAGGCTGTTTTAATAAAATTATACAACATTTGTGAGAGAGTATAGAAATTATCCTTTTTTTCTATTAAATAGAACCACATTCTCAACCAACTCTCCAAAAATACGGTTTAGACCTATGCATACATACATTGTGTCTCCTTCGCTTCTTTCCCACAGAATTAAGCCACAGAGTATTTTTTCTCAATTTTATAAGTCCTTGTCCACAGATGATGGTGAACCTGAAACCGACCCTTAATACTACCACATAGAATCTGTTTGCTATGGTGGAATTTACAGTTGAAGGATAAAGTTAAAGCTCAAGATCTTGCCTTAGGTGATGAGTTTGCATAAATTTAGAGATGCCAGGAAAAATGGGACTCAAGAGAAAGGGAAGGAAGCAAAAATGTGCCTGGAGAAGTCAGTTTGTGAATATGAGGGGTCCCTAGCCCTGCATGGAAAGGATCCCCAGCCAACCAGAAATGAGAAAGATTGATAATAATAACTCACATTACAAAGTCTATGGATGCCCTACAATCTCTTCAAAGCATCATCCATCCCATATCATTATGACTGTGACAAATGCATGGAACCTCAACATCTCCACATGTGGAGATACCACCAGAGGCATTCTGTACTTGCTCCAGCCCCTCTTCCGCTTAAACAACTACCATATATGAAAGACACTATTCTAGATATTGGGCAAATTATTCTCACAACTGCCTTTGAGGCAAGTCATACAAGTATTATTCCCCAGAGGCATTTTGGTGGTATAATACATAGAGTGGCAGCATTAGAATCAGGAAGGTCTAAGTTTGAACCTCCCCTAGACATTTGCTAGCTGTGTGACATCAGGCAAGTTGCCTCTCTCAGCCTCAGTTTCTTCATCTGTATAATGGAGGCAATAATTGCACCTGGCTTGCAGGGTCCTTGTGAAGATTAAATGAGATAATGTGTGTGACATTCTATGTAATGGGAATAATATGTGAAGTTCTCTCTAAAACTACATCTAAATATTGGCTATTATTTCTAATACTTATTTTACAGATGAGAAATTTCAGGCCAAAGTCACACATCTAGTAAATGGCAGAAACAAAACCCAGGCTGGCTAATCCAAAGTTCCATGCTCTTTTGACTAAGCCTTGCTAGCTCTCTGCAAAATTTTATACTTGATGTGTTGGGTTTTTTTCTTACAGAATCAAACTATGTTAGAGCTGAATGATACCATACTTAGAAATCATGTCATCCACCCCACACCACATGATTTTATGAAGATGAGGCATCTACCCAAGGAAGAAGAACTGAAACTTAAACACAGGTGACCTGACTCCCTGTTGAGTGATCTTCCCTGTCTCCAGTGTTTCCTCCCCCCCCTCCCCGCCCGCCCCCGACTGCTTGTACCTACCCTGCCAGGGGCAGGATGGAACCAACTCAAGCTGGCTCATTTTCAGTGTGAGCAGTTACATGTCCAAAATATACAAACGCTACAAATCAGGGGTCGCTTTGTTCTTTTGTTGATTGTCTAGTCTTAAAAAAGTGATGAAGAGGGGCATCTAGGTGGCACAGAGGATAGAGCACTGGCCCTGGATTCAAGAGGACCTGAGTTCAAATCCAACCTCTGACACTTAGCAAGTACTAGCTGTATGACCTTGGGCAAGTCACTTAACCCCAATTACCTCACACACAAAAAAGATTATATAAGAAAATGATGAAAAGAATGTACCATAAGTTGTTTCATTCAGATTAAACTTAAAAATTTTAAAAGGGAAAGAAGGAGATGGGTGGTAAACATTTACGACCCCACCTCTACCTAAAAACATAGAGGGCATTCAACACTGGCACTCACACACACACGTGTATGTGTGTGTATATATATATACATACATATACATATATATAAACACATACATACTCATATACATACATATATACACATGTAAAACATCTCCTATCACCATCCAGGATTTGTTACTGCTGAAAGCATTGAAACTTCCCCACTAGAGCAGATGCTTTAGAGCACATAAACTTTTTAGAACTTCTCAAATCACACTCACCTCAACTATTGGGGGGGGGCAATGAGGGTTAAGTGACTTGCCCAGGGTCACACAGCTAGTAAGTGTCAAGTATCTAAGGGTGGATTTGAACTCAGGTCCTCCTGAATCCAGAGCCGGTGCTTTACCCACTGTACCACCTAGCTGCGCTTCACCTCAACTATTTTGCCAGAAACCTGTTTAGTGGACAGGTAGGACTCTCTGTCCTATCTATTGGGAAATCTCAAGCAAAGGAAAGAATATTATTTTCTTACACACAGACCTTCAGTTGGGCGGGGGGGGGGGGGTGGGAAGAAATTCAGCCAGTGCATATACAAACCACTTATTTTGTCATGGACAGTACACTCAATTTGTTCAGGAAAAGGGTCGTCTTCTGAGGGATAATAATCTTGACTATGATACTGTCCCTTTAAGACTCTGTCTGGATTAAGTGCTTGCCCATTGATTCACTCCCAAAGAAAGCCATGTTTCTTTTTTCTTGATAGCAGAAGCCAAATCATACTGAAAATTGCCATCAGAAAGGTGTTTGTTCATTGGCAGTGAACTGCTCAGATTTTCAAGCACAGTTTACTTGTTCTAATTTAAACCAAGTTCATAGGAGAAAATATGAATGCCTAGGATTTCAACATAAAGTACATCTTTTTAAAGATGTACTTTTATAGTTTCCTCCTCCCACTTGTTAACATATTAATGTCACCTAGTGGTACATTTTTTAAATATATATGACGCAAACATACACATACACTATGTATTTATCTCTGCAAAGATCCCTGGGAAGAGTCAACCTCCTATCACTACCAACAGCACCACAAACAGATCTGGATCTAAACTTGGCATCAGTTTAATTTATAAGATTTTTCATTCCTAGGAGCCTGGGTTGGAATTGGTGGCTATTTCTATAGTTAGGGAGCCATCTTGTGGTACAGTGTAGTCCTGACACTTCAAAGTCGGATCCCTGTTAAAGAGGAGAGCCCTCCACGGAGGCTCTCTTCAATGTGTCTTGGGGGTAATTCCCTTATTTGGAGCCAATAAAGATGATTCCTTCACCACATAGATTCTAAACTAGAGTTGGGTACTTAAAGAAGTCTTCTGAGTTAGAGTGTGTGAATAATATAGGGAAGAATAGGTAGTGAGGACAGATTTAAGAGCTGACAAGATTTCGAGTTCTGGGGAATTTCTATAGCTATAGCTCAAGGAATAACATGTTCATCTGTCCATGGTCCTAGACAACTAATTTATCAGCTAAGATAGGAGAAAAACTGTCTGGCCTTTTCCGTGTGACAAAAAAACTTTAACAATAGACATGAGACCTTTCAGAATTTCCAATAATTCTCCCAAATCTGAAGACTGACCACTTTTCCTGGGAAAAGGAATTTCAGTAACACATGTCAAATCTCGCCTTGTTTTAATGTTTCTGTCAAATACTGCGGGTTAATGTCAGTGCTACCAGAATGCAGTATTTATAGATCTCCTTCTTGCATGGAATTATCTTTCTTTCAGAGAAACATACAAGAGGGGTACAAGCTCTGTGGCCTTTCTATTTGATATATTCTGGTTTGAATGACAGCTGGGTTTGTTCATTATGACTGCTGGGTATTCTGGAAAAATCTAATAAGGGCTTTTATCAAATCATTTAAATGGAATAGAATAATAACATTCCCCAAACACTTGGAAGAAGCTTAAGACCTCTGTCTAAGGACATGAACAATACCTTGAGATTCACAATAAACATAGATAGGAAGATTTTTGTGAAGCTAGAAATTTTATTATGGAAACAAAAAATATCCAAAGTTGATTTAAAAGGCTCGATGTCATAACAGAATGTTTTAAAAATGTGTTTTGTGGAAGTCCTGAAAGTTAAATAACCCATAACAAATCGACTCAAGATGTAGGTGTTAGAAATAATTCAGAATTGTATCCTTAGGTTATCATTATTCTCACCATGTCAATTAAATGTCACTATGCAGGCTCCGGCCTCACTCTCCAAGAAAGTCTAGTCACATCTTCCCCTCAGTGTTCCTTAGGGGACCCCTGAGGGATTAGCTATCTTTTCTCTAATATCATCTTGACCCCCAATTCCAGTGTGTTCCCCAAGGCATTGTTAATAGCCAGTGATTAGAGTCCTAGTGACAATGAACATCAGTTAGCTTTTACAAATGGGTAGCTTTCACTCTAAAGATACAGCAAGGATAAACATTTCCTCCCAACGCCTGGGGGTATACTCTCTCTTATACTACACCAGTCTCTGGAGAAGGTAAGCTTAAATTTAAAGTATTATCTGTTCTATCATAGTCACCAAGTTCACTTTTTTTTTTTTTTTGGTAAGGCAATTGGGGTTGTGACTTGCCCAGGGTCACACAGCTAGTAAGTGTCAAGGGTCTGAGGCCAGATTTGAACTCAAGTCCTCCTGAATTCAGAGCCAGTGCTTTATCCAAGCTGCTCCCTAAGTTCATTTTTAAGCATTGCCTGGGCCTCTACTACACATCACCATCTGAATTCTGACAACCCCCAGCATGGACTCCAGTTCCCAAAGTTCTGGTGTATCACTTCCCTATCCTTTTGAAGCTAAAAAATCATAGTCATCTGCAATCTCCTTCACCTAAAAGCTAGGGGGAAAAAATAGACACAACAAAGGAGGAAGAAACAAAGGGGCCCAGCTTTCAAAGGCCAGAGTCCCAGCAGGGAATTAAAGGCCTGAGGCCTCTCTCCGCATAGAAAGTATATTCATCAAACCCTACCTATCCTTCAACAGGGATAGAGTCAGGGCATGGATTTCTGATTTAAGTGATGCAGGAATCTCCTAGGGAGATGATTATCAAAACCCATCCTTCAAGATGGAGTTCATGGAGTTCAAATCCCACCTGGAAACCTTCCTTGGATGCATGTTCCTGCTCTTAGTGGATTTGCCTAAGAACTCTTTTTTTTTTTTTTAAGTGAGGCAATTGGGGTAAAGTGACTTGCCCAGGGTCACACAGCTAGTAAGTGTTCAGTGTCTGAGGCCGGATTTGAACTCAGGTACTCCTGACTCCAGGGCCCGTGCTCTATCCACTGTGCCACCTAGCTGCCTCTGCCTAAGAACTCTTACAGTGCTTAGAGTTGATACCACACAGTTTAACAATTAAAACCACAGAAACTCTTACTTTATTCTTTTATTGTTAGATGTGCAAAGCCTTCCCACCCCTCGCCTCCACTCTCACCCATGGCAGTGGCCTGAGGCATTTTGGCTGATCCTACATTTAAAGTTGGGAGGAATCTCAGAGGCCATTTGGTCTAACTTTCTCATTTTTCAGAGGTTGAGTGAATTTCCTGAGATCTTATAGGTGATAAGTGGCTGAAACAGGATTTGAATTCCATTAAATTTTAAGCTCCTTGAAGGAAGAGGATTCTCTCTCTCTCTCTCTCTCTCTCTCTCTCTCTCTCTCTCTCTCTTTACAAACACACACACACACACCTCTTTATGTATCCCATGTAGCACATTGCCTGACACTTAGTAGGTGCTTAATTAATGCTTATTGCCTAATTAATTATTATTTGAACTCAGGTCCTTTAACTCCAAATCTAATACTGAAGCATGTATATAGGTAGATGCACTTGGAAACTAGCAGAAACTTGGAGGGAAGAGACAAAAAATAAAAGAATCAGAGAAAAGGGAGAGCATTGGGGGAAGAAGTCTGGAAATTTTGACATTATCTTATACAGAAGAACTAGAAAGAAAATATGGAAAATCCTAAGAACAAGTCTTTACCTTGACTGAGAAAGGGTATGTTCTATGTCAGGAAGTAAAAGAGAAATCATGAGGAATGGCAGGAAAGTGAAGGAAGAACCCTCTCACCTAAGTCAGTCCTCCCTTTCTACAAGAGAAATGAGTGAAGCTAGGATTTGTGAGGTGCTTGAAGGCAAGGATTCTTGGTTGTTCTTTTCCCTTGTGATCTGACTAGCAGTGTACTTTGTACATAGCAAGTGTTTAGTAAATGTTTGTTGAATTGACTTAAATTGAATTGAAGTCTGTAGGTGACTAGGAATTTATATCTTTAGAACTAATGGTTATTCATTGGAGGTCTTTTTTTTGTTGTTGTTTTCTTTCTTTTTAAAAATTTTCTGTTGCACTTAGCACAGTGCTTTGCACACAGTGAGTGCTTAATATATGTCCTTTTAATTTAATTTAAAGTTATAAACTGCTTCCTTATATCTGGGGAATGTTTTAGTGTCCTAAAATATACCATGCATAGATTTTTCCTAGGTTTACTGGGTGGAGACAAATGAGCCAAGGGAAATTAGAACATTCCCCAGACTCTCCCATGAGTTATAGTCATCCATCCTCAACTCCCTCTACCTGGATGTTACACTGTCCCTAAATAAATGTCTTATTCATTCATTCATTTATTCTTTCAACTTTCGATAATCCCCAAATAATCCACTACTCTACTGTTATTCCATGGCTTCCTGGGTCATTCACTCTACTTTTTTTTTTTGGGGGGGGGGGTGGGACAATGAGGGTTAAGTGACTGGCCCAGGGTCACATAGCTAGTGTCAAGTGTCTGAGGCTGGATTTGAACTCAGGACTTCCTGAATCCAAGGCCGGTGCTTTATCCACTGTGCCACCTAGCTGCCCCATTCACCCTACTTTTAAATCCTACCCTGAGGCCTATTCTTCCTATGAGAAAATAATTATTATTAATGGATTTCTTGGGGGACCCAGAGATCCATCCTTTCTCCCACACACACACACCAGAAAGTCCTGTTCTTTATCTTATTTGGGACAAACTCAAGGGAACAAAAGAAATGGAAATGGACTATTTTGTCAGGCTCAGTGAAGGACCACACCTAGATAACTGATTTTGCCTTAAGCAACTAGAGTGATGGCCTTCTCCCTCATGTCATCTGTAGAGTTCATTTTAATTTAGACCACTCTCATGTCAACCAATGGAATTGAATGATGCTAACCAATTAGCTTTGATCAATGACTCACCTGTATCAAAAGAGGGGAAAACCCTTGGGCATTCCAGGAATTCTCTCTTTCTTGGCACAAGCTCTTGGCTCTCTAGCTTGTAGGTCTTCTGAACTCTCTTGGGTCTCCTTAAGACTACATGCTCTCTCTGGGAGACAGCAGGGGTCTTTGGGGGCTTTTCTCCTACTAACTGACATGCTGAAGTTCTCTCCCTCCTTTCTCTATCATGCTGCCTTAGACCATGAAAAGTTAGGGAGACACATGGTCAATTCTTAACTGGTATATATAATATTAATATTAATTAATAATAAATGCTTACTGCCAAAACTGGTAAAATAGTAATTAGTTTTTAAAATACAGTTTTAACTTAATTTTCAAAAAACATTCCCAAATAAGTTTCCACAGATCCAACTCCCCTGAAATGATCAGAACTTTCATGTCATATCTAATTTATCAGACCCTTGCTTATCTAATCATACTCAACTAATTCACCCCAAGATATTAATATTTGATAATGGTTCATGGACTTATAATCCTATATCAGAAAGGAACCTCAGAGGACCATGTAGTCCAACCCCTTCATTTTAAAAATCAGGTACTAAAGCCCAGGGAGGTTAAATCACTTGCCCAAGACTATGCTGAGAATATATATCAAAGGTGTTGATCCTCCTAAGGTTTAAGAAAATAATAATTTCTAGAGACATAATGCCATAGCCAAAAGGAATGAATCTTTAATAACAGAATTTTCAGACTAATAGAAAATATATTATGGATCATAGGATCACAGATTTAGGACTAGATTGAACTTCAGAAGCCATCTACTCCAACCTCCTCATTTTTACAGTTGAGAAAATTGAGACTTGTTCAAGGGCACAAAGGTAGATAAGTGAATTGTTACCTAAATGATGTGATTTGAAGGATATTAGGGGAAGATCTTCACCTATAGCTTTTCTATAAGTTCATAGCAGGATCTAAAATCCAACCACTCAAGATTCTTCTGGTTTAAGGGTGACTCTACCTATTACCCTTTTTATGTTTGTTTGCTTGTTTTGGGGGGGCAGGGCAATGGGAGTTAAGTGACTTGCCCAGGGTCACACAGCTAGTAAGTGTCAAGTGTCTGAGGCTGGCTTTGAACTCAGGTCCTTCTGAATCCAGGGCCAGTGATTTATCCACTATGCTACCTAGCTGCCCCCCCTCCCAATTACTTTTTAAAATCAAGGAACTAGCCCCTCCCTCTCATACCTCATTAAATTTAATTTACCATCAGCTGCTCTACTCCGTCTCACTACATCATCACCATCATCATCCTCCCCCTCACCCCCACTTCCCTTAAGATAAACTCATCACCAGAAAATCCATCATCAAGGAAATTGCTTCAGCTTTGGTATGCACACCTCACTAGTATCCTCAGTTGCTTTTGCCCCTCAGATTGGAGGGCTGGAGGGCAAAGCAAAAAACTCTTCCCATTGTCTCCCTTAATAGAGAGTTCAAAATGCCTTTCATCTCTTCATTCACCACAAGCTGTTCTACTTGGTTTCATCTCTACCACCACCATCACAATCATTCCCCTCTAACTGGGTGCCCTCTGACAGCTTCTCCACCTCCTTTTCAGTTTCTTTTGTGTATTGTCTCCCTGAATTAGAAGGTAAGCTCCTAGAGGCCAGGGACTGTCTTTCTTTTTCTCATTTGTATCCCCAGTAACTTAGCACAGTGCCTGGCACATAGGAGGTCCTTAATAAATATTATCTCATCATAAATTGTTATCACTTGATGACACCTTCTTCTTGAAAATTAGTTTGCAAGAGCACTTGAGAGGTGGAGCCAAGATGGAGGAGGAAAGGCAGTGACTCGCCTGAGGTCTCCCTAAGACCCCTCCAAATACCTTCAAATAATTCCATAGGATGATTCCTGGAGCAACAGAACCCACAAAAGAGCAGGGTGAAATAATTTTCCAGCCAAAGACAACTTAGAAGGTCAGCAGAAAAGGTCTGTCACCCCCGCAGCACAGGCCATGCCAGTGCAGACCCAGCCCCAATAAACCAGGAGCAGGCCTTGGGAGCCACTGAATCAGTTATGGAACTCTTAGTCCACAGATGGTAAGGGGATTGAACAATTGTCCAGAAGGATATTACAAGACTCTCTGTGCTAGAATTGAGGCAGGACTCTGTGGCTTTGCCCATATTTGAATCCTGGTCCCAGTCCTGGGTGGCAGTCCCAAGATGGAGAGGAGGACTAGCACACCACAGCTTGTAGCCACAGTGGAGCAGGATACTCCTCACAGTTCCAGGGCAAAAAAAGCAGTCTTGTGGTGGCTTGTAGACTAGAGTACAGGCCAGGAGAGTAGTAAACACACCTTTCTTTAGATCATACCACCTTGGAAGAATTGAAAGCTTACAGGTCACTAGAAGTATCTTTGAAAATAGTTGCATAAGCCCCCTGAATCTTGGAACAGTGTGCCCTCCACCCTAGAAGCAGAGCCCAACTTTAACAAAGAGTTAAAAGTCAAGAAGTAGGTTAGGAAAATGAACAAGCAACATAAAAAAAAAATCTGACCATAGAAAGTTACTATGGTGACAAATGTGATAAAATAATGGGATTTAGCAGATACTCAAAGACCCACCTGGAGATTAATCTAAACTGATTGAATCAAGTGAGACTGATTGCCTGATGATTAGCCTACTTCAAAGTTAACTGGATTTTAATCACACCTGGCTAGCCCTTAAGAAAGTATTGTTCTCAGAAGCTAGACTTTGAACTTAACTTGAGAACACCTTCAAGTTCAGTGAACCAATGGATTTGGAGGACACCAACCAATCAGCTTGAAGCAGTGTGTAAGGACTGCCTCTGTTCCAGACCTATAAAAAGCTTCTACAATCAGTTTGCTAGAGAGTTCATGATTGAAGCAGGCTCATGGCAGAGGACTTGAGGAAGAACCCAACCAGGCTAGAACTCAAGGCTAGATAGGCCTTTTCTTAACTTTCTGAACTCCATGTGAATACCTGTATGTTTTAATAAATGTTTAATGTCCAAAGACTGGTGCTGAAGCTTCTAATTTAAGGTGATCACACAATATAGATTTTAAACATCACATGAGGAAGAGCAAAACACACACTCAGATAAAGATAACAAAAATCAAAGATCCTACATCCAAAGCCTCCAAGAAAAATTGAATTGGTCTCAGACCATGGAAGGGCTCAACAGCGACTTTGAAAATCAAGATATAGAAGAAAAAAATGGGAAAAGAAATGAAAGTGATGTAATAAAATCATGGGGAAAAGTCAACAGCTTGGTAAAGGAGACACAAAAAATACTGAAGAAAATAACACCTAAAAAAACAGACTAGACCAAATGGTAAAAGAGCTACAGCCAATGAGGAAAAGAATGCCTCAAAAAGCCAAACTGGCCAAATGGAAAAGGAGGTACAAAAGCTCACTGAAGAAAATAACTCCTTAAAAATTAGGATTGGGCAAATGGAAGCTAATGACTTTATGAGAAATCAAGAAACAAAACAAAACCAAAAGAATGACAAAAATAGAAGGCAATGTGAAATATCTCATTGGAAAAACACCTGACCTGGAAAATAGATCCAGGAGAGATAATTTGAAAATTATTGGACTACCTGAAAGCCATGATCCAAAAAAGATTCTAAACATCATTTTCCAAAAAATTATTAAGGAAAAATCGTGAACCAGATGGTAAAATAGAAATTGAAGGAACCCACTGATCACCTCCTGAAAGAGATCCCAAAATGAAAACTCTCAGGAATATTATAGCCAAATTCCAGAGCTCCCAGGTCAAAGAGAGAATACTGAAAGCAGCCAGTACGAAACAATTCAAGTATTATGGAACCACTGTCAGGATAACATAAGATTTAGCAGCTTCTACATTAAAGGATTGGAGGGCTTGGCATATGATATTCAAGAAGACTAAGGAACTGGGATTACAACTAGGAATCACCTACCCAGCAAAACTGAGTATAATCCTTCAGAGGTCGAAAGGGCATTCAATTAAAGAGAGGACTTTCAGGCATTTTTGATGAAAAGACTTGAGCTGAATAGAAAATCTGACTTTCAATTACAACACTCAAGAGAATCATATAAAGGAAAACAGGAAAAAGAAATCATAAGGCATTTTAAAAGGTTAAACTATTTACATTCCTACATGGAAAGATGATACTTATAACTCACAAGAACTTTCTCATTATTAGGACACTTGGATGGAGTATAGATAGACAGAGGACACAGGTGTTAGTTGAATATGAAGAGATGATATCTAAAACAATTTAAATTAAAGGGTGAGAGAATAATGCACTGGGAGAAAGGGAGAAGTGGAATGGGGTGAAGTATCTCACATAAAAGAAGCAAGAGAAAGCTTATCCAGTGGAAGGAAAGATAGGGAAGGTGATGGGGAGTGAGTGAACCTTACTCTGATCAGAACTGGCTCAAAGAGGGAATAACATACACACTTAAATGGATATAGAAATCTATTTTACTCAGCAGGAAATTAGGAGGGGAAGGGAATAATAAAAGCATAAGGAGTGATAGAAGAGAGGGCAGATTGGAGAAGACATAGAAGTGAAACACTTTTGAGGAGGGATAAGATAAAGGAGAGAAAGAATAGAATATATGGCATGGGGAGAAAATAGGATGGAGGGAAATACAGTTATCAATATTAACTGTGGAAAAAAAATTTGAAGCAAGTTTGTCTGATAAGGACCTCATTTCTCAAACATATAAAGAATTGAGTCAAGTTTATTAAAATAAGAACAATTCCCCCAATTGATAAATTATCAAAAGATATGAAGCTTTCAGCTGAAATAATCAAAGCTATCTATAGCCACATGGGAGAAAAATGCTCTACCTCACTATTGATTGGAAAGATTCAAATCAAAAAAATTCTGAGATACTACCTCATAACTACTGGATTGGACAATAGGACAGCAGAGAATAATGACAAATATTGTAAGGATATGGGGGAAATGAGACATTAATGCAACGTTGGTGTAGCTGTAAAATGATTGAACCATTTTTTACAATAATTTGGAACTATGCCCAATGGCTATCAAACCAGTCTTTGACCTAGTAATACCACTATTAGGTCTGTATCCAAAAAAAGAAAAACAAAAAAGAAAAGGACCCATACATTTTATAGCAACTCTTTGCTGGTGATAAGGAATTGAAAAGTAAGAGGATGCCCATCAATTGGGTAATGGCTCAACAAATTGTGGTATGTGATTATGATGGAATACTATTGTGCTATAAATAATGATGAGCAGTATGCTTCAGAAAAACCTGCAAAGACTTACATGAACTGATACAAAGTAAAATGTACTGTTGTAAAGAATTAATTGTTATTTGAGGGGTTTATGCCTCAGCGAGCACCAGCCTGAGGCTCCAAAAACCACACGGTGCTCCACCCACTGGTTGTAGCCCTTGCCATGGTGCTGGCACCTCATGTCATCACCACTCGCCAACGCCTACATGGGCCTGGCAAAATTATAATGATTGGAAGCCTAGTGAGGGCAGTCATGTGACTGTCAGAGCAGCCAGCCAATTGGCTGGGGGCTGTGTGGGGTTTTCTGGGAATGGGGAGGAGAATTCGCCATTCTAGCTGGAAGGCGACAGGAGCTCTGCTGTGTATTCTCAGCTTATTACTGGGTGGTAGTATTTTTTCAGCTTGTATAATTTCCCTTTCCCCATTTTATTTCCTTTCCCTTGATCCTACTGATCCTGTGTGTGTGTGTGTGTGTGTGTGTGTGTGTGTGTGTGTGTGTGTTTTTAAGTTCATTCTTGTTAAAATAAATCCTGTTTTGTTTTGAGGGAGGTTGCCAGTCTCTTTCCTTGCCCCAATATTTCAGCGAGCTGCTTAGCTAACACTCCCCAATTAAAAATTGGTCCCCACACTGTGTACAAAGTAATAGCAATACTGTAATAACTTAGCTATTTCTCAGGAATACAATGATCCAAGACAACTCTGAAGAACTTATGATGAAAAAAACTATCCATCCTCAGAGAAAGAACTGATGGTGTCTGAATACAGATTGAAGCATAATTTTTAACTTTTCTTGAGGTTTTTTAGTTTGTTTTCTTTTACAACGTGACTAATATAGAAATGTTTTGCATAACTACACACGTATAACTTATATTGAATTGCTTGTCTTCCTAAAAGGGGTGGGGGGGGATAGGGAGGTATGAGAAAATAATTATTAATAATGGATTTCTTGAGGGGACCCAGGGACCCAGTTTTAATTAGGTTTCTACACACACACACACACACACACACACACACACACACACACACTTCAGAGAGATCAATTTTTTTTTTTGCAGGGCAATGAGGGTTAAGTGACTTGCTCAGGGTCACACAGCTAGTAAGTGTCAAGTGTCTGAGGCCAGATTTGAACTCAGGTCCTCCTGAATCCCAGGCTGGTGCTTTATCCACTGTGCTACCTAGCTACCCCCACCAAAATGTCTAAAAATATAAGGCTGATGTCATCATAGTACAGCTCATTTTAATATGGACCACCTCAAGCCACATCAACCAATGGAATTAATGATGCTAACCAATTAGCTCTGATCAGTGTGTGGTGGCCTGCCTCTATCAAAAGAAGATAAAAGCCAAGACCATGAGGTCAGAGAGATTCTGCTCTTAACTTGAACCTGCTGTCTCTTGGTGCTTGCTCTCCTCTTAGGCCAGAGTAGGTAATATGGGGTTTCTGAACTCTGCTTGAAGCCATGTGCTCTCTTAGAGACAATGTGGCATTGGGGCTTTCCTCCTATTTGTGTTATATGCCACGTGGTCAATAATCTTCTAATATTTAATATACTATAATAACAAATACTTATTGCCTAAATGGGTGCAATAGCCATTATTATATGAATAGCAATTAATATATAAGTAGCAAAAACAAGAGGGAAGAAAGGAGAGAATTTGGAATACAAAGTTTTTTAAATGTCTGTTAAAATTGTTTTTACATGATTTGGGGGGGGAATGCAAAATAGGCAAAAGGAAAAAAAACTGGTTTGCTTTTAAAAATTATTTTTGTTTGTATCTGTCACTTGCCAATATTCTTGCCCCAGTATAACCCTCCCTTTTAATAACAAAATACAATTAGGCAAAATAAACTGACATTGATGATGCCTGACATTCCACATCTCCTTCCACTCCTTTGCTCTCTTGAGAAGAGGGAGACATGTTTCATCATCAATCCTTGTGAGTTAATTTATCAGACACTTTCTGATGGCAGTTTGGTGAGGCTCAAAAATGAGGGGGGAAATGGCAGATTCAAATAAATTTTGGAGAAAATAAAACTTCAAAGAAAGAGAGAAAGAAAGAAAAGAGAAAACCTCATAGGACATTTTTACAGAGGTCCAAAAAGGTATAAATAAAAATCTTGATTGAGTATATATATATATATATATATATATATATATATATATATATATATAAGACAGTGGGGATCCTTCCCTCCCCTCCCCCTTCCCAAGAAGAGCAACAATAGTCTTCCAATGGAGAAAAAAGTTAAACTTTATAAATGTGATGACTATGAGAAAAGTTTAAATTTTCACTCAAGTCTCTTTTCACACCAGATATTTCACACTAGACAAAGATCTTATCAATTTAATGAGTATGTGAAAAGTTTCAGTCTCTACTCAAACCTATTCAATATTTTTTAAAAGTGCCCTGTAGAGAAACTATTTAAATATAACAAGTGTAGGAAAAATGTTGGTAAGAAGTGAAACTTTATTCAGCATCAAAGAATTCATATAAAGAGGAGACCCTACAAATGTACCATATGTAAAAAAAAAAATGGTTTGGTTGAAACTCCCATCTTATGTAATACCATGGAACCCATACTGGGGAAATGCAAAAGTATTATGTGGAATATAAAGACATGAGAATCCATTCGGAAGAATGTGTAAATGCATTGTCCTTCCTTGTCATCAGTCTATTCTTTTGAATATCTTCAAGCCAAGGCTGGATGATGACTTGCTAGGGATGTCACAGGGAGATTCTTGTTCCAATATTGTCCCCATACTTGTCAATGACCTATTCTTTTGAATATCAGATCCTACCTAGGGCAACATACTTACATTGGGCTACATATCTAATTTCTTCATCTATTTTCTTAGAAATTATGCTGTCCTGCATAGTGTTATTGAATTGAAATTAAAAGATTATATTTTATCTTAGGGGGGAATATATTGATGAGAGGTGAGAAGAAAAGGACTAAAGGGATAAGTTTAAGGAAGGCGTGGTTCCCTAGGGAGAGCAGCCTTACAGTAAAGCAGAGGGCTCTGGCTAGTCATGCTTGGGAACTGGGGTGGGGGTGGGGGATGGAGCAGAAGCCCCAGGAAGGAGACAAAGGGTGAAGAGGAGGTTAGAAGATGCCAAAAGCAAACTTTACCTGCCTCACTATTTTGTCTTAAGCCATCGCTGAGCCTCTGTGAAGGTTCACAGCCTTTAAGTAATTCATTCAAACTGGGAAACTAGTGGGGGACCCAAGGTTACATAAAAACCTACTGACCAGGCTATCCCTTTAGTGTACATCACCTACTACTCATAGAATCATTATTAGTGTACAAATCTTATCAAAAAACTATGCTCCTTGAAGTCAGAGTACTTAATAAACATTACTTCTTATGGATGACTTGGGCACTATCATCTGATGCTAAGATTGATATTATCATTCCATGCTGGGAAAACGATTACTTTTGAAAATGTTTTCCAGATACTCCACTAGTTCAAGAATCCTTGAGTTCCTCCCTGCTATTTTCCCTCTACCTGCAAAATGAAACCCTTCCATGCTTTAGTAGATGGTTCAATGTGTTCCTGAGGCTAAAACAATTCAGCAAGTCAACAATTAATTATTAAATTCTTACTGAAAATTACTAGAAATACAAAGAAAAACAAAAACATGGAGCATACATTTTAATGGAGGAGAGACAACATGCTACACACACACACATATACATACATACACACATACACGTGATAAATTGGAGGGAATATCAGAAAGAGGGCATTACTATTAAGAAGAGCTGTGAAAGACCTATGGAATGTGAGTTTTAAACAGAGCCTTGAAGGAAGCCAAGGAAACGAGCATGGAAAGACCAGCAAGGAAAAAATTCAAGATACGGGGTCAACTAGTGAAAATGCATAGAGTGAGGAGATGATTGTCACGAGCAAGGAAAAGCAAGGTGGCCAATGTCACTGAATCATAGAGGAATACATACATAGATACATAGAAATACATAGAGGAAAGCAAAGTATAAGATTGGAAGAGTAAAAGGGGGCAGATTGTAAAGAGATTTAAAATTCAAACAGAGATATTCTTTGATTCTGGAGTTGAGAGGGCCACTAGAGTTTACTGAATTGGAAGGGGGAGCAGTGACATGGTCAGATTTGAACTTTAGGAAGATATCTTTGGCAGTTAAATGGAAGATGGGCTGCTGTAGGAAAAGACTTGAGGTGAGAAGACTAATTAGAAGGTTCTTGCAATGAACTAGGTATGAGGTAATGAGGGCCTGTACCAGGGCGGTGGCAAAGTCAGAGGAGAAAAGTCAACAAGCCAATAAACATTTATTAAGCACTCACTATATGCCACTTTGCTAAGTACTGGGGATACAAAGAAAGATAAAAGACTGTACCTGCTCTCAAAGAGCTCACAGGCAACATCTGAACAACTATGTACAAACAAGATATATAGTAAAAGATAAATTGGAAAGAATCAGTAAGAGGAAGGCACTAAAACTCAAAGGCATAGGGAAAGGCTTCCTGTAGAAGGTGGGGTTTTAGCTGGAACTTGAAGGAAGCCAGGAGGCTGATATGAGAAGGGAGAGAGTCCCAGGCATGAGAGACATCCAGTGAAAATATCCAGGGTTGGAGGATGGAGTGTCTTGTTCAAGGAATAGGAGGAAGGACAATGTCACTGAAACAAAGAAAGACTATGCAGGGGCATGCAAGGTGTAAAAAAACTGAAAAGGTGTTGGGTGGGGCGCATGTTATGAAGGACTTAGAATAACAAACAGGTTTTTATATTTGATCCTAGAGTTAATGGAGAGGTACTAGAGTTTAAGTAGGGGAACATGTAAGAGAGATGTTATGAACATAGAATCATCAAGACTTGTCAACATATTGGATATGGGGAGTGAGAAGTCAATAGTGATACCCAATTTGCAGGTCTGGGTGAGTGGAAGGATGGTGGTGCCCTTGAAGGTAATATGGAAGTTAAAAGGGTTGGGGGGGGGGGGTAGAGAAGTTAATTAATTCAGTTTTAGACATGTTGAGTTTAACATGACTGTGAGACATTATAATTCAAGCTGTCTGATATATAATTGGTAATATGAATCTGGAAGTCAAGACAGAGGTTAAGGCTGGATTAATAGATCTACAAATATCTACATAGAGGTCATTGAAGCTGTTGGAGCTGAGGAGATTACCAAGTGAAAGAATATAAAAAGAGAAGGGAAGAGCACCCAGGACAAAGTCTTAGAGAACATCCATGGTTATCAGGTGGGAACTGGATGAAGATCAAGGAAAGACAACTGAGAGAAAGCAGATAGAAGAACAACCAGAAGAGAGCAGTGTTATATAAGCCTAAGAAAAAAGAGAGTATCAAGGAGAAGAGGATGATTGACAGTATCAAAGATTACTGAGAAGGCAGGAAGGAGGAGAAGTTTGAAAAGGCTATTAGCTTCAGAGTGCAGACCAAAGTTCTTTATTTGTTTTTCCTGTGCTTCCTTTCTCACTTTTTTTTGAGGGGGGAGAGGGTAGGGGGAAGGTGGGTAGAACATGGTTAAAGCAAGAATTTGTTTTGATTGACTATACATAATTGTAATGAGTTTAATCTTTATTGATTTCTCAATAGATGGGGGATTAGAGGTGGGAAGGAGAGAATTCAGAATTGAAAATAAAATAAAATAGAATTTTTTTTAAAGCGCCTTAGAGGGGGCAGTGTGGATAAAGCGCTAGCCCTGGATTCAGGAGGACCTGAGTTCAAATCTGGCCTCGGACACTTGACACTTACTAGCTGTGTGACCTTGGGCAAGTCACTTAACCCTCATTGTCCTGCAAAATAAATAAATAAATAAATTTTTTGAAAAAGAGCATTAGAGCCAGAGATGGTCATACAATCCTGTAATCCCTGCTAAGGGGGAGCTAGAAGTTGGGGGACAGGGTGGGACCAGGTTGCCTAAATATGAGCAAATAGCTTGAAAATGAAGCTGGAAAAGGGAGGGAAAGGAAAGGAAGAGAAGGGAAAGGGGAGGGGAGGAAGAAAAGAAAAAGCCATTAGATTTGGCAGTTAAGAAGTGATTGGTGGGGGCAGCTAGGCGGCGCAGTGGATAAAGCACCGGCCCTGGATTCAGGAGTTCCTGAGTTCAAATCTGGCCTCAGACACTTGACACTTACTAGCTGTGTGACCCTGGGCAAGTCACTTAACCCCCATTGCCCCGCAAAAAAACAAAAAAAAACAAAAAAAAAGAAGTGATTGGTAACTTTGGAGAGAGAAAATTTAGTTGAATAAGATCAGAAGTCAAATTCCTGAGAGTTAAGGAAAAAATGAGAAAAGAGGAAGTAGAAACAACCATAGAAGATAACCATTTCAATGAGTAGTCACAAAAGGGAAAAGAGAAATAGGAAGAAATCTAGTGGGGCTGGATGGATCAAGTGAGGGTTATTTAAGAATGAGAGAGGGGGGCATCTAGGTGGTACAGTGGATAAAGCACTGGCCCTGGATTCAGGAAGACCTGAGTTCAAATCCAGCCTCAGACACTTGATGCTTACTAGCTGTGTGACCCTGGGCAAGTCACTTAATGCCCGTTGCCCTGCCAAAAAAAAAAAAAAAAGAAGAAAGAATGAGAGAGACATGATTGTGTGTATAGACAAAAGGAAAGCAGTCAGTAGACAGGGAAAGATTAAAGATTAGTGAAAGAGTAGGGAAGAGAGAGGAAGGCAATCTACCAGAGGATATACAATAAAATGGGATCAGTGGTACAGACTTGCTTTGGTCAGGAGAAGGGCAACCCTCTTCATGTGAGGCAAGGTAAAGGAAGAAAGAATAGGAGAAGGCATCCAAGTTATGTGAGATTAGGAGGGGAGAAGAGAGACCTCTCTGTTAATAACCTTAATTTTTTCAAGGAACTATGAAGCAAAGTTCTCAGCTAAGTGGGTGGGAAGAGGAGTGCCATGGGAGATCTGAGAAGGGAACTCCTCACCTTGTGGTCAACCCCTTGGGGCAAACCTCTCCAAACTTTCCTAGTCTGAGGCATATGATTCACTGCTGGACAAAAGCCTTTCCAGGTGAGTAGAACATGCCTCTAATGGGCATAGCCTTGAAGAACCCAGAGTCACTACCAGACCGTGATGAGTCTTCAGAATAAAATTCAGTGAAGCTAGGTGCTGCATTGGATAAAGCACCAGCCCTGGATTCAGGAGGACCTGAGTTCAAATCCACCCTCAGACACTTGACATGACCCTGGGCAATTCACTTAACCCTCATTGCCCCAGCAAACACACACACACACACAAGAAATAAATGACACACTAGCTACCTGTGTGATTCAAGGAAAGTCACTTAACCTGAGTCTTCAAGGCAGTTGGGCTATAGTGGGGAAAAAATGCTTTACTTGGTTTCCGAAAACTTGAGTTTGAATAACCACTGCACTGTTAACTGCCTCTGTGATTTTCAGCAACTCGTTTATCTCATTAAGCCACAGTTTTCTCCTCTGCAGTATGAGGGAACTCAAGTAGCTGGCTTCTAAGATCCCTTCCAGCTTAAGCTTTATTACTCTATGACCTCCAAGATCCCTTCCAGCTCTAGATCTATGATGCTATGTCTATGGACTTCAGTTTCCTCATCTACTAAATGGGAATAAAAATATCTATACTACTCACAGGACTAGAGAAAAGAATGTACATTGCATATCTTAAAGAACTATAAATACATGTTATTAATATTGTAACTGTTTGAATTAATTTAATAATTGCCTCTTCTCTGCCTCACTCCCCTCATTTTGCAAGGATAATTAAAACTCATACACTGGGAATAATAAATAAAACAAAAACCTCTCTGGCCAATCCAGTAGAAATCCATGAGATGTTAATTCTGTTAATAGTCCAAAGTTTCATTTCATAGTAGGATCTTCAGTTGTGGCATGAGAAAGCAATCGTGAGTAGAAAACACAAGAATATTTAATGCAAAATGAAAATGAGAGAAATTTCATTTTACTTGAGTAATCCTATGAAGGGTATCAAACGTCCTCTAATGACCTATCTGCCCATATGCCCATGAAAAATGGAAAGAATAAAAAAAAGGAGCAAGACCAAAACTGGAGATTTGCAGATGCAAATTAAGTAATTCATACAGCAAAGCAGTTTGAATGAGACTAGCTGTCATTTTGTTTGTGAAATTGTCTGGCTTCCCCAGCATCTTCCTTTCTCTCATCAAGATAAGTAGGTTTTATGCACCGATGGTTATCAAGCTAATTTCTAGTCCCTTCATGTATTAGGAGTAAATATAGAAACCACAATAGGATTAAAATTTTTCAAAGGCAAGGTACTTGCTTATGCACTTTCATTTTAAGCAATTTCACTTCCTAAACTGCCACCTAAACTAAAACTAGCGAGATCATATTAATTTTCAAATTATGTGCTTAAAAAACATCTCCCCTACTAGCTCTTTACTTAGGATAGGCATCTCAATGTGATTCAACTGTGTGCTTGATACAATGAAAAATGAAGTGTTCTGATGACGATTAGTATTTCAGAGACCACAGCTAAGTGCTGCTCATCTCTTGTTCAAATATGACCTCAGCCACAGAAAAATCTAAAGCTTTCCTCCCCCACTCCCAAAAAAGAGTGGGAAGGGAGAAGGGAGATGAGCTTGGCAATAATTTGACCTTCAAAAATAAATGAAAAGAAGTCAGTGTAGATAACAGCAAAATTTTAATTTAACAAAATATAGATTTTTTTGGTGGATATCTCCCTTCTTTCTGAAGCAATCCTTCTAACTTCTATGGTTTCACTTTGATCCAGGCTGAGATTTAATATACTGTGCAAACCTAATAATTCAATTCATCTTTTCATTTTAACTCAAAAGCTAATTGACTCAGATAAGAAATTTTTATTAGAGTTGTATACATTTATATTGGGGAGGAACAATGGATTTTTTAAAAAAGGAATTTCGTAGGATTTGAAATTTTTAATACATAGTATGCTTAACTAAATTTAGTTTTTAAAGCTCTGCAATACTCTAAACCAAATAGATAAATTGTATTAATGTAATTTTCAAGTCTTCAATTGTGTATTAAATCTACATGAAATAACTATAGAACATATTTTTGCAGTGTGGCTATTTTTAATACCCAAATCATCATTTTTACTCAAAATTCTATCTATTCATTTAGAAACCAAGTCTCTCAATGAAACTTGGTTCTATGTTTTAAGATTTAGCTAATAGTGTTAGTGATACTAATTGGCAAGTAATTATAGCAATTCCCTTCTGACATACTCAAGCAAGATGTCAACTAAAAAAGAAGCAACCAATGGGCAAAAGACATTAACTATCCTTATTCTTTTTAGAGAAGTTTAACTGAGGCAAAATAGCCACATAAGGAGGCATAACAAGGCCAGAAACTGCTCTCAGTCAGCTAACACTTGACCTCTGTCTAATAGAGAAACCTGGCAGTCAAGGACAAAATCAGTTTAGAGTATACAAAATAATTTGCAAAATATGACCAAGAAGGATGTCACTCTGCCTTTGAACTTCGGTTTCCATAGCCATAAAATGGAGATAATAACAAATGAACCCTCAGAGTTGTTGTGTGGATAGTATTTTATAAAGCTTAAGCATTAAATACAGTGGCTTTGTTTTCATATTTATACTCCTTGACCTTTCTGAGATATACTATTGTTGACAACTTCTCCTTCTTGTTCTCTTGACTGCCCTGGCACTCTCATCTCCTTGTTCTCTTCCTCCCTCTCTAACCATACTTCTATGACTCCTATTCTGTTTCTTTTTCCTCTTCCCACAACAGAGGCATTCCCCAATGTTCTGTCCTTATTTCTATTTTTCTTTTCAAACTTCTTAGAGATCTCCAACTCTTACTCAAAGATCTCATCCATTCCTATTGCTTCAATTATTACCTCTATGCTAATAGTGGGCAAAAATAATTGTATTAAAGGAAACTCTTCAATGTAGGGTTGCTTTACAATTTGTTTCCATTTTGCCATCTTTTAAAACACTAGTGTTGTTGTTGAGTCATTTCAGTCATGTTCAACCCATTTGATATTTTTCTTGGCAAAGATACTAGAGTAGTTTGCCATTTCCTTTTCCAGATCATTTTATAGATGAGGAACCAAGGCAAATACGGTTAAATGACTTGCTCAGCTATAAGTGTCTGAAGCCAGATTTGAACTGAAGTCCTCCAGACTCCAGGGCCAGTGCTCTATCTACACTGTCACATTACTGTCCTTCTTTCCATCACTCATGGTCAAAAACTTGGTGTCAACTTTGTCTTCTTCAATATCCAATCAATTTCCAAATTCTATTGAATATATCTCAATGGTTTCATCAATCTCCTTTTTCATTCTTACTACAGTAGTATAAACTTTCATTTGTAATGTTTAAATACCTCTATCCATCTCCTCAAAACCTTCAGATAGATTTGGACACCATTTCCAGATTAATCTTTGTTGTGCACAGATTTGATCATGTTATTCTACTCCACTGCAAAGAATCTTGACTGCTGAATAAAATTAAAATTTAGTTTCGCATTCAAAGCCCTCAACAATTGTGAACCACTCTATTTTTCCACCTTTTTTCACACTATTCCCTTTGGTATACTCCAGTTATACTGAAACATTTTCCATTTCCCAAATATGTCTTATACAATCTTTGCTCATGTCATTCACAGTCCTTAGAATGCCCAGGTCCTACTCAAGAAGAGTACTGTCTCTACAGTCAGGTGACTGGAGTTTAAATCCCACCTCTGATACTCACTACCTGTGTGAACTTTGGAAAGTCATGAGCTCCCTGGTGTTTGTTTCATCTCTAAAATGGTGGAGTTCATAGACTAGAGATTTAGAGCTAGAAGAAACCTTAGAAGTGATCAAGTCCTAGCTCTTCTCAGCAATGTAATGATCCAAGACAATTCAAAAAGATTCATGATGGAAAATGTTCTCCGCATCCAGAAAAGGAACTATGGAGTCTGGATGCAGATTGAAGCATACTATTTTCGCTTTTTTTGTTGTTTTTTCTTTCTCGTGTTTTTTCCCTTTTCTTCTGATTCTTTCTTCACAACATGACTAATGTGGAAATGTGCTTAACATGATTGTACTGTATAACCAAATCAGATTGCTTGCTGTCTTAGAAAGGGGGAAGGAAGGAAGGGAGAAATTTGGAACTCAAAATCTTACAAAAACGAAAGTCAAAAACAATATTTACAAAAAATAAAATTCTCTTAAGACGGGAAAAAGAAAAACCAAGAACATCATTTAATGCAAAAAAACACACTTGGAACTCAATAATTAAATATTTCTAAAAATGAGTTTTTCTATATTTTTGTTATCAAGATTCCTTAGTATTAAAAAAAAAATCAAATAACAATAAGAAAATAAAGCATATGGCTGTATGGTGGGGGGAGGGGGGGTGCGCACCGCAGCTGGTGCCGGGGTGCCGCTGTCACACAGCTATTACGTATCTAAGGGAAGATTTGAATCCAGCCCTTCCTCTATCCACTATGTTATTGTGCCTCTGAAGTCCTCAGCTCTAAATCAACGATCCTAAGAGTTAGCCACTGAAATTCCACACATCCTTCAATACCTAGCTCAAATGCCTCTCCTCCTTAAAGTCTTTAAGGTAAAAGTGATCTCTTCTTCCTAGTCTAAACATTCAAAAACATTTTTCCTACATTTGTCTTATATGCTTACCATATTCTACTTTGAATTTTTTATTTTGTATGTATCTAGATGTATTTGTCATTTCTCCCATTAGAATGAGAGTTTTTGTATCTCTCCCTCTGTGTACCACACTGCTGTGCATATGCATATATCTGTAAAATGCACATATGTATTTTATACATATGTATTTATGTATGTATTTTATACATGTGTTAAATAGATGTGTATATGGAATATACATTTGTATGTACATGTGTGTATACAGATCAGTGACTCAAGGTCTAAAAAGGGTGAAAGGAGGCTCAGAAATGACAACAGGAAAAGAACAGGAAAAAGCCAGGAACCAAGCCCTTTGCTTTTCAAGGCTGTAGGAAGCTCCACCCTTTTTCTGGGACTGATTGATACCTCAAGTTTGTTTTCACTGTAACCTTGGTATTTATGCTTTTCATTTTGTACTTTAGGCTATAATGAGTACTGTATTCTCATTTTCTGCTCTGAATTATAGCCCTCTGGGTTTCTGTAACCTAGAGATAAGGGACCTGTTGAGCGTCAGACCTGTCTCTCTACCCCAGCTTTCAAATGCCCTGTAAAGCCTTGCTATCCCATAATGTGTCTCCACCTTAGATTGGCTTCTTTGTTCAGTTCTGTTTCCCATGACTAAGTTCTAATTACAACTTTAACAGAGAAAAGATAACAGTATTCTTCCCTTCCTCTAGTCCCCTGCAAGTGAGATAGTACATGATGCCTAATTTATTTCTTTAAAAGGTAAAGAGACTTGCCCAAGATGAGAGCTATACTCATATACATGATATTTTATGGACATATATGGCATACATATGCATATGTGTATATACACGTACACACAAATATGTATATGAGGTTTTCATGTCCCAACCGTGGACATCTTCACTAAAGGGACCTTTGGAATCCCAGGCAGCTTTGGGTGCTAACCTCCTCTCTTTAGACACAGGTAGACTATCTGGGGTGGAAATTTCTGGGAATATCAGTCTTTAAGCCTGTCCCTATCCTTGTTACTATAATGTTATGCTAGAAAATGTGTTTTATTCAAAGAGAAAATGGTGAGAAAAGAAAAATATTTTCATTCCCAAGAAATTCCCTCAAGCTAAAGTAAAAAAAAAAAAAATGTAGATTCCAAATTCAGTCTAGATTTTCAGTGCCACAATGGCTATGCAACATGGGGGCAGCTTGGTACAATGGAAAGGACAGGAAATTTAGACTTAGGAACCTTTATTCAAATCCTGTCTCTGCTACTTACTGTGTGACTGACTAAGTCGCTTAACCACGGGAGTCTTCCATTTGACTCACAGCTGAAACTTCATATGTTGTTTTTCACTTGTGTACAATTCTTTGTGACCTCATTTGAGGTTTTCTTGGCAAAGATACTAGAGTGATTTGCCATTTCCCTCTCTTTCTCTTCTTTTTTTTTTTTTGCTGGGCAATGGGGGTTAAGTGACTTGCCCAGGGTCACACAGCTAGTAAGTGTTAAGTGTCTAACACCAGATTTGAACTCAGGTACTCCTGAAGCCAGGGCTGGCGTTTTATCCACTGCACCACCTAGCTGCCCCTCCATCTCTTCTTACAGATGAGGAACGGAGGTAAACAGGGCTAAGTGATATGCCTAGGGTCACGCAGCTAATAAGTGTCTGAGACCAGATTTGAACTCAGACCTTCCTGACTCTAAGACTGATGTTCTATTCACTGTGCCAGCTAGGTGCCCCAATATATACACACACATACATTTTATATATATATGGCTTATGTGAAAATGGTGTACATATTTTCATATGTATGTTAATACTGTACATGAATAATGAATAATTCATTTCTTCAATGGCTATTGTCTTTCTTGACTTCTCAATGTGAGGGGGAGAGAATTTGGAACTGAAAATAAAAATTTTAAATACAAAAAAAAGATAGTAGCGGGGCAGCTTTGTGGTGCAGTGGATAAAGCAACGGCCCTGGATTCAGGAGGACCTGAGTTCAAATCCGGCCTCAGACACTTGACACTTATAGCTGTGTGACCTTGGGCAAGTCACTTAACCCTCATTGCCCTGCCCCCCCCCCAAAAAGTAGTAAAAACACCTTTATTAACTCTTTACTTAAATAAAAGTCTAATCCAATCAGAGGGAGAGCCCTCTGGGCTCTCTATTGTGTATATGCATACATGTGTAAATGCATATTCTATGTGTATACATATCCATGAACACATATGCGTGTGTATATGTGTTTTTCCTCCTATTATATTGTGATCTCCTTGAAAGCAGACACTTGTTTTCTATTCAAATCCCCAACACTTAACATAATGCTTTGTA
Organism: Dromiciops gliroides; assembly: GCF_019393635.1. NCBI lineage: Eukaryota > Metazoa > Chordata > Mammalia > Microbiotheria > Microbiotheriidae > Dromiciops > Dromiciops gliroides. Next base: position 224,716,634 of record NC_057861.1, on the reverse strand, counting down.
TATAATATGTACTTAATAAATGAGTTTTCTTTTCATTCATTGACTTATTTATTCATTTGGGCTCAGTTTTCTCACCTATAAAATGAGAATGGATTTGATTGGATTTGGACTTGATTAAATGATCTTTACAATCCATTCTAGGTCTGAATCCTCTAATGATAACAAAAGCATAAAATGTTTGTAGGGTTTTCCAAAGAAAAGTCCTATCGAAACTCAATGATTCCTCTTCCTTAGGCACTTAGATGAACTCCTGGGTACAGATCAGCTACCCATCTACACCTTCTCATCTTGAGATTCTTGTCCAAGTCCAAATACAAATAAAAGAATTTTGTGCTGGAGGCCACACAACCTTAAAGAAATTGACTTTCAACTTATCCCAAGAGGAGACTCTTTACATCAGTGCATTGCAAATGAGCACTAAAGGGCATTGTACTTATTATACCCATTTGACATTCCTTTTACACTCAATCCCTATTTAAAATTCAGTGATATGCTACTTATTATGCAATTGGGATTTCTTAACTTCTGCTCTTATACTTATTTATGCAAACTTATTTCTACCACCTCTGCTCCTGCATCCTCTCCCTATGATAGGATTAAGCCTCCATTTAAGTAAAGGCTTAATAAATGCATGCTTACTGCTACCTTTTTTATTATTATTTTCATCTCCAGATTCTTTCCCTCCCTCTTCTTCTACCCTACCCATTGAGAAGGCAAGAAATTTGATACCTATTGTATATATATGAAGTCATGCAAAACATATTTTCACATTAGCCATGTTGCAAAAAAATTTAAGAAAGAAAAACAAAGTTTAAAAAATATGCTTCAATCTGCACTCAGTTAATCAGTTCTCTCTCTGGAGATGGATAGCATTTTTCATCATGAGTCTTTTGGAATTGTCTTAGATCACTGTATTGATCTGAGTAGCTAAGTCTTTCACAGTTGATTATTGTTACCATATTGCTGTTATTTTGTAAAATGTCCTTTCTAGTTCTGCTCACTTCACTTTGCATCAGCTTACATGTCTTCCCCGATTTTTCTGAAGCCATGCCCTTCATCATTTCTCACAGACAGTAGCATTGCATAACAATTACATACCACAACTTGTCCAGCCATTCATCAATTAATGGACATCTCCATGATTTCCAATTCTTTGTCATCACAAAAAGAGTTGCTATAAATATTTTTGTTCATATGTGTCCTTTTCCTTTCCTTGGATCTCTCTGGGATATAGAACTAGTATTGCTGAGTCCAAGGATATATATACAGTTTTATAGCTCTTTGGTCATAGTTCCAAGTTATTCTCCAGAATGATGAGATCAGTTCATAACTCCACATGTATTGTTGTTGTTTAGTCATTTTCAGTTGTGTCCAACTCTTTGTCATCCCATTTGGGGTTTTCTTGGTAGAGATACTACAGTGGTTTGCCATTTCCTTTTGTAGCTCATTTACAAATGAGGAAACAGAGGCAAATAGTTTTAAGTAACTTGCCCAGAGTCACACAACTAGCAAGTATCTGAGGCCAGATTTGAGCTTAAGATGAGTCTTCCTTACTCCAGGCCCAGCACTGTCTCCACTGTGCCATGTAGCTACCCCAGACATGCATTAGCAAAACCTTTTTTTTTCTATATCCTCTCCAGCATTTGTCATTTTCTTCTTCTTTCATGTAATCCAGTCTGATAGGATTGAGGTGGTACCTCAGAATTGTTTTAATTTGCATTTGTCTAATTATTAGTGATTCTGACTGATTACCTCTCACAATAAATTTTTGTTTCCTGATTAACTTCTTAATGTCTTCCAGAAGCCATAGAAATTTAAGCCTACCTGTTCTATCATCAGACAATTTTATCTAGAACTACATTTTTGAACAATAATTCAAAATTGAGATCAAGAAGTTGAAAATTTGTAGACAGGCTTGAGTGTGTTGAGAGGGGGAGGGCAGAGAAGCACAGTGGAAATCCAAATTTGAGCCAACCTTCTTATAAATTTTCTATAAATATATAATATATATAATGTTCTATAAATCTGTTATTTTCCTTTTTTCAATTTTGCAAATTTGACGGGTATGAAGTGATGCATTAGAGTTGGTTTAATTTGCATTTCTTTAATTATTAATGATTGAGCATTTTTTCATAAGGCTTTTGAGAGTTTGGATTTCTTCCTTAGAAAACTGCCTTTTCATATCCTTTGACTATTTATCAATTTGGGAATGATACTTATTCTTATAAATTTGAATCAGTCATTTCTGTATCTTAGTCTGTGAACAAACATATATTAAATGTTTACTAAGTGACAGGCACTTTGCTAAGTGCTAAAGATACAAATAGGGACAGTTAGGTGTTATAGTGAAGAGAACACTGGCCCTTGAGTCAGGAAGACCTGAGTTCAAATTCGGCCTCAGATGCTTACTACTTGTGTGACCCTGGGCAAATCACTTAAACCTGTTTGCCTCAGTTTCCTCATCTGTAAAGTGATCTGCAGAGGGACAAGCTGCTTCAGTATCTTTGCCAAGAATACTCCAAATGGGGTCATAAAGAGTTGGACATGACTGAAACAACTGAACAACAGTGACAAAAAGGATATAAATATGAAAAGGAAAGGGTTACTTGCCCTCAAGGAGCTTATAATTTAATGGGGGAAGACAACACACAAAAAAGATTTAAAGGCAGGTGGGACAGCAGGGAGTATACCCTGTACAAGGTCATGGTGTTTAGTGGAGTACAAACTAAGCAGATATGATGATGATAAAAAGTGGAGAGTTACCTGGAAAATATCAAAAAGGAAGATGCCAACCTAGACCCTTCTCTTGCCCAGGCATGGTTCAGGAGTATCAGGATGATCAGCTGTACACCATTGACACAACTGTGAAGTGGAAACTAACACTGGGGAGGAAAGGGAAGATACAACCAGTAGCATCTCATTCCCTCTACCTATTTAGTCCATTTATTCTGCCAAATTTCAAAAGTCACATAGTTCTGCACCCCCATTTTGTAGTGAAGGCACTTCTACCAGGTGAGTAGGGTTGAATGACTATAAACATAGCACAAATAGTATGGAAAAAGGCATTCTCTTCTCTTCTGGTGATAAAGGGAAGCTAGGTAAAAGAGATAAAACACTGGGCCTAGGTTCAGGAAGACCTGAGTTCAAATCTAGTTGCAAACACTTACTAGCTGGGTGACCTGGGCAAGTCAGTTAACCACCATTTGCCTCAGTTTCCTTGACTGTAAAATGGGGGTAATAATAGCATCTACCTCAAAAGGGTTGTTGTGAAGATCAAATGGAATAATGCTTGTAAGTGCTTAGCACAGTTCCTGGTATATGGTAGTCATTACATAAATGCTCATTCCCTCCCCAACAAGAGATAGCTATTGTCTAATGGTGGTAACTTTCCTAGAAACAAAGGGTCACAACTCTCATAAATAAAAACATAGACAGTCTATCATCCATTTTTAAGCAGTAATAGAAAGGTCACATACCAGATTCCAAAGGGTAGCTATTCTTTATTTCTTCCCATTTCTATATTTAGTCTATCATTTACTTTTAGATTACTTATAAAACTGCTCATCTTTTCCTCCAATGACTTCTTGTTGAAGAATGTGACCCATTGATTTAGCTCTTCTATCCAGGTAATCATACATATGTATATACATATAGACATATACATATATGCATTTATACATGCATATGCATATATATACATATAATATATAGAGATATTATATATTTATATATTATAAAAACATTCCATTCATTAGGTTTAAAACTTTCTTTTATCTCTTTAATAAAAATTCATTTTGGGGCAACTGGGTGGTGCAGTGGATAAAGCACCGGCCCTGGATTCAGGAGTACCTGAGTTCAGATCCGGCCTCAGACACTTGACACTTACTAGCTGTGTGACCTTGGGCAAGTCACTTAACCCCCATTTCCCCCTACAAAAATAAAACAAATATTCACTTTAAGGCAACAAAGGGCTAAATAGTCATTACTTGGGGGGGGGGGGGGAAGTTTAGTCATTCATTCAATAAAACTATTCATTCTTGGCTATTTGAAACATTGTGCTACTTGCTGGAAACAATTACAAAGTTGAGACAACTGCCTACCTTCTTTGAGCTTACAGTCTAATAGTGAGATAAGATATAAATACAGATAAATAGAGATAGCTGTAGTATAGAACACTGCATAAAAAATGCACCAGAAAGGTGCAAAACAAATAGGAGGTCGAAAAAGAAGGAATAAGGAACCTGGAGAATTAGTGAAGCTTTCATGGAGAATATGGCATTTGAATTGAGATTTAAAAGTTGAGTAGAGATTCGATCCCAAATTTATTTTAGGTGCATTTTCATATGTATTTTCATAAAGGACAACTTTTCTCCACCCATGAATTTTATGACTGTGTTTGCCTTTCCCTCATGAAAGCCAAGCACCAATTCACTTTTCTTTCCTAGACAATGATCTATTTGGAATCTATTTATGGAAGAAATAATTCTACTTCCCAGGTAGAAAGAAATGTTGGGTTCTTTTGCATAGACATAAACTATAGCAAGCTTAGAATTTAGCTAAGTAGAAGATATATTTCAGGAAACTATGTTTATGTAAAAATAAATTAGCTTTGCTGCAGGAAAGAAGAAAGGGTCAAAAGTCTACAATTCATATATCAGATGGTAATCAGGCACTGTTACGTAGTCTGTTAAAAACAAAACAGGTCTAGATTTCAAAGTTTCAGCTCTGCCTCTTACCAGCTATGTGACTTTCAATGTCACCTCAACTCTATGTGCCTCAGATTTATCATCTGCACTGTTCAGTCATTTCAGTCATGTCTACCTCTTTGTGACCCCATTTGGGGTTTTCTCAGAAAAGATATTGGAGTGGTTAGCCATTTCCTTCTCCAACTCATTTTACAGATGAGGAAACTGAGGCAAACAGGGTTAAGTGACTTGCCCAGGATCACACAGCTAATAAGTATATGAGGCCAGATTTGAATTCAGGAAGAGGAGTCTTCCTAACTCCAAGCCCAGTCCTCTATTCACTTGCACCTCCTAGCTGCCCCTTATCAATTATAATCTACAAATGGAGGATAATAACACTTACACTATTTATCTCATGGGACTGTCCTGATAACCAAATAAGATAATGTATACAGAAAGATTTATAAACTATTAAGCAGGATATAAAAGATAACTGCCAACATTATCATTATCAAAATGTACTTGTAAGGACATGGGTAATTATTAATAGCAATTATTCATAATTACATCAATAATTATATACCCTTCTACTTTTATGGGTGCCAATCACCAGGATTATATGTGATATGAAATGTGCTGCAGTAGAAAGAATACTGGCCTGGAAGTCAGGAGAACTAGGTTCTAGCCTGGACTCTGCCACTAATTAGCCATTTCACCCACCTGAGAGCTATGCTTGAGCATCAAGTCTTCTCATCTGAAAATGATCGGGTAAGGATGGATAAGATGATCTTTCAGTCTCTTCCTGCTTCAAAGTTCTATGATTCTGTGAATTTTTTTCCAGGTTAAACATTTCTATTTATATTTTTGTGTTCTAATCTCTATCCCTCCTTCCCTTCCTCCCTTACCCCTTCCCAAAGTGGCAAGCAATCCAAAATGGGTTATACATATATGATCATGCAAAACGTCATCATCATATTTGTCAGTTAATGAAAGAATGTGAAAAAATAGCACACTTCAGTCTGTTCCATCAATATCAGTTCTTGTTTTGGAGGTGGAGAGTATGCTTCATTAATATTCTTTTGGGATTGTCTTGGATCATTGTATTGTTGAGAATAGTCAAGTCATTCATAGTTCTTCATCGAACAATATTGCTGCCTCTGTACACAGTGTTCTCTTGGTTCTGCTCACTTCCCAATATATCATTTCATACATGTCTTTCCAAGTTTTTTTGAAGTTATCCTGTTTGTCATTTCTTACTGCACAGTAATGGAAGATTCTGTGAATTAACAATTTAATTTAACAAACATGCATTAAATGCATACTGTGATAGGCACTGGGGTGGGTGCTGAAGAGACAAAGACAAAAACAAAACGTCTACTCACAAGGAGTTTATCTACTAGAAGGAAAAGCAGATAATTAAACACAAAGTTAATTTCAAGGAGAAGAAAATACTAAAAATTGAAAGGAGCCAGAAACACCTTGTATAGGAGGTGAGACTGGAGCTGTGTGAAGCAGGAACCTAGTGGTTCTACAAGATGGAGGTGAAGAGGGAATGCATGACAGACAGAGCGGACCTCCTGCACAAAAGCACAGTGGTGGGGGGTTGGAGTTGGCTACAGGAAATAGCTGGCCAGTTTGACTGGAATGGAGGAGTAATGGGAAGTAATACAAAATGAATGGAGAGGTAGACAGGAGCCATATTGTGGAAGCCTCCAAATGTCACTGTAAGGATTTTGAATTTTATTCTAGAAGTAACAGAGCCACTGAAAATATTTTAATAGAGTAATGACACCATCAGATTTGTGTTTTAGGAATATCTGATCTGTGTTTTACTCTTCTTATCATTTTCCAATAGGACTTATCCATTTTTTTTCATTCTAACTCTATTCTATATTTTAAGCAATTACAATTTTTAATAGCAATTTGTCAGTGTCATCACAATCCCCAAAAGACCCATTGCCATTAAAAGTGAGTCCTGATTTTCTTATTGGTGCACAGCTAATTGGAATGGATCACTGGATCCTGAAACATCTCTACCAAGCTTTACTTAAACCTTTTACACAGAGAAATAAGTATTTATAGTCTTATTTCTTCCACTTATCTTAATTCTGTGAAGAATTTCTCTTTCCTTTCTTACCTATTCTTAAATTTCAGTTTGTATTCAATGTGTGAGCAATCAAGAAATGTACTAAGAAGTAAGAGTACTCTAGCCCCAAGGTCGGATTAGTCTCTCTTATTGCTAATGAAAAATAAGAATAGAGATTTAAGAAAACATATTGAACATGTTCTTGTATTTGGGCCACACTTGAAATCATCTTAGGGTAAGATAGGATTTGTAGTCATGTAGGATTAAAAGGAGAATACTTATTAGAGATGGCTTTTGCAGTAGGAAGCAGTTGAAGATACTATATAATTTCTCAAATTCCATCTATCCCAATCACCTGCTCTTGCTCAACGCTAAGTTCAGCTCATTGTCAATCAAGCAAGCAAGAGAGAAAGGAAGATTTACTAAATGCCCATTAGGTGCCAAGTGCTATCCTAGGCATTAGAAATACAAAATGCATTCATTTGAAAGAAATGTCCACCTGAAGTGCCTGTCTGAGACATACATATTAATGGGCTAACTCAACAGAATTCATGTCCTAAATTCAAAATATCAAAGTAAAAAGCAAATCATATAAATGTATGCAGCACCCTAGTGTTCTCCCAGAAGATTAGTACCTCAGGTTCAAAGTACTTTATGGGTATATGTTCCTAAAACTATAGCTTATGAGCTCCCATCAATATGTTTAGCTTTCAATAATCAGTCAAAGGACACACACCATTAGGGAACAAAGGGCATTTTTTTGAAATGTCACAGTAAGAAAAATAGTAAGAAATGCCACCCCCATAAGCCTGGGGTATACTCTCTCATAAATATACCCATTAAAAGGGAGCATGACTGGATAGAGCACTGGCCTTGGAGTCAGGAGGACCTGAGTTCAAATCTGACCTCAGACACTTTACAGTTACTAGCTGTGTGACCCAGGACAAGTCACTTAACCCCAATTGCCTCACCAAAAAATAAAAAGAGCATTAACAAATATAATCATGCATTCGTTAAACATGGGGAACTTGTATAGAGGAGCCACTTAGAGTACCTTTATGTCTTCTCAAGATGTCTTTATGGTGCTCCTTGCTGGCTATGGCCTCTATATTTGGCTGGCCTCTAAAGGACCTTTTTCATGAAAAATAAAAGAATCAATTAAAGAAATGCAGCCAGCACACAGGCCTAAATTCTCCAAAATGATGGTCCTTCCCAAGTCACACTGAGTGGTACCAGACAAAAGCAGCTTAACTTTGGCAGACAAAATGAGCTGAAAGAACAGTAGAGTAACTCCCTGGTAAGGAGGATGAGGAACTGAGATGAAAGAGAATGAATGTGTCCTGTGCAAATAAAAGAGGGATAAATAAGAATAAAGGTGAGAGACCAAAAGCAGAGATCACTAGCACCTCCAGGCTAGGTATCCCAGACAAAAATCATATTTGATCCAGCAGCTTTAGCTCTTCTTCCTTAGCAAAGCAGCTAGGGTATTGTGGAGGGTCCTTGGACCCCTGGGTCTGAAGTCCAGCTTACCATACTTCTCCTGCTACCCATGTGACCACAGGCAGTCATTTCACTTCCCTCAATACTATCATCTGTAAAATGGAGATAATGGTATTTGGATTGCCTCCTCACAAGGTCGTTGTGGAACTTCATTGAGCTAATGTATGGCAAGTGCTTTGTAGACTGCAAGATGCTAAATAAACACAAGCTTCTTTTTCCTTCCCCTTTTCCCGGTCATAATTAAAGCTGAAGTGGAGAAAAACCCAGATACAGGACTTTATAAGAGCTCATATTTATATGTTTATATTTCATGTTTCAATTCCTCTATCTTACTTACAAAAATACAATAGTCTGTTTCCTACAGTTCTCATTCTTTAGAATGATTAATGATTAAGTTTAGCCAACATTTGGAACTACATGACTATTTTAAGAGAATTTCTGATAAATGTCTCATCTCTACTTTCCACCTTATATTCCCTCATGACAGGAAGAAGGAGAAGGAGAAGGAAGAGGAGGAGGGGGAGGAGGAAAAGCTATTATTATTATTATTATTATTATTATTATTATTATTATTATAAAAGATTTTTAAAACTTTCTCTTTCTGTAAAATCATGTGACTGACTGCCTGGGGCTGTATCGCTTGCTATGAATGGATCCTAAAGCCATCAACCCTAACCATCATAGGTGTCAACACAGCTCTAGCCCAAGAGTGACCTGTTTGTAAGAGGCAGTGTAATATAATGGATAGCATGCTGGACTTGGAGTCAGGAAGTTCTGGCTTTGAATTTTGTCTCAAATGCTTACTAGTTGCATGATCTTCTTTGTTCTTTAGTTTTGTCATGTTGTAAAATGAGGAGAGTGGACTCAGTGACTTCTAAAATCAGTTTAAGATCTAAATCTATAAGCTATATATAAATGTATATAAGTATAAATGTTGGAGTCCTTAGGGGAATATAGATGTAGATACAGATATAGATGTGGATAGAAATAGATATATATACACACATATACATAAACACATATGTATCTATATCTATATCTACAGCTATATCTATATACATAGATATAGCTATAGATAGATACATAGTGTGGTCAAAAATGGAAATTTTAGCTGAAACATTTGAGAGTTGAGCTCATGCTACTGAAGCGGCTTTTGAAGGACCTCCCTTTTGGGGTGGAGTCCGTGACGAACTTCCAGCACACCAGCTTAAAACTGAGGGTGGAATGGAAGTTCGGGCTCTCTCTGGCATTTTAGCTTAGCCATAGCGGCGCACGAGTTTGGTGTTCGGTGCTGGTTTTCGGCCTGGCGGGCAGTTTGGGATTCGGTGAGTTTTATAAAGGAATATAGACTAAACTTAGATCTAAGATTATTCATTTGTATTTCTACTTTCTTATTTCCCTAATTGGTATCACCTTTTGTTGTCTAATTAATTCACTAACAAAAACTAATCCTTCACTGATTAAAGCTCAAAGGCTTCTTTTTCTTATTGGTCTGGGAGATATATAAGGGAAAAGTTAAAAGGGGGAGTTTAATGCTTATATATCCAATTTTAAATCTCACAATAGGTATATAGGCATATGTATAGAGAGAGAGATATCTACAGCTATAGAGATATATCTCTATCTCTATATCTATCTATCTATACATACATACATATTCCTGTAGATAGATATATGTTGATATATAAATAAAACTGTAGCTATAGCTATAGATACATATGTGTTCATGTATGTAAATATATATTGTCAAACATGTTGATGATACCTTCTACTTTTTGTAATCAATCAAATGTATTATGCCAGCATAGTTCTAAGTCTTGAGTTCTTACTTCCTTCCCTCCTTGGCCCTCGAGATTTATTTGCTTAGAAAGACTTGAGAATCTGGATTTGTCTATGTTCTTAGAGAAAATATTCTCCCCTATTGATCGTAACATAATTCCCATAATTAAAATCCCATCCACTAGCAAAATTCTATATTATTCAAGTTTCTAAAAAAGTAATATAAAAAATAGAGAGACCATCAAATGAACCAGATCTATATTGTCTTCTATGTATCTATCAGTTCATACTTTCCCTTTCTCACTTAGAGTTTTTCCCTTGTAGTTCTCCACCAAACAGAGAGCAATAGCATCAGGACCAATTTATCATAGACTGAATCAATTCTCATGGAAATTCAATTCTGGTCAAAAGTTCCTGCCACACAAGTGGATTCTACTAACCCTTGCTCAAGACTCAACTTAAAAAATACATGTTCAATTTCTGAATACATAGATTCACAGAACTAACATGGGCAGCAGAGAATCCCAGGGTCGTTTATCCTTTCCATTGCTTCTCCTATAACTCCTCCAGCTCCAATGTTACCTTCTTTGGGTAGCCTTTCCTGATTTTCCCAGCTGCTAGTGCACTGCCTTCCCAAACTACCATATATAGTCATTTTATGTATATTCATACCTACTTTTACTTGTACATGTTTCTCTTCCTTCTACCTTAGAATGTAAGTTTTTTGAGGCCAAGGAGTGTTTCACTTCTGTTTTTGTATACCCAGTGCTTAGTGCATTATTTGACATTTAAAAAATGCTCGTTGACTGATTGATTTTAGCCACTAACAGAGGGGCAGAAAAAAAAGGAATAGGATACCCAGTTTCTAGGCTGTTTAGTTTGGGGCCTCGTAAGGAGGGATTTTAACATTTCTTATGTTTATTTTATATAACTAATGTATTAAGTATAAGTTATTGAATGTTATTTAAATATGTTCCTCCAATATAATCCTATTCTGATGCTTATCATGTTATAGCTATTTGATGTATCCTATAGGCAGAAAGAGATGAGCAGAGGAATGCCTTGTGGGAGAAGAGAGTTTAAACCTTCACTCAGCATGCTGGGTTTTGTAGTTTGGGTTCATCTTGCTAACCAAGAGGTCAACCTTGAAGGAGATCCTAGGCTCTGGCCTGCTGTACCATCTGTATGTTGCTGGTTCAGCCCCAGCTCCCATTTCCAATCTCTACTCATCCTCATGGTCTGCCTGGGGGAGCAGGGAAGGTCTATCAAACTGTTAAAATGTAATGAAGGTAGGGGCAGCTAGGTGGCGCAGTGGATAGAGCACTGGCCCTAGATTCAGGAGGTCCTGAGTTCAAATCTGGCCTCACACACTTGACACTTATTGGCTGTGTGACCCTGGGCAAGCCACTTAACCCCAACTGCCCCACCAAAAAATGTAATGGAGGTGAACATGGGCGCTCAAAGGCTGTGTCAATCACACTTTGATAGGTCTTACTAACATAGAAAGGCTACAAGTACAGGTCTGGTGACAAACTGTATCAATTATCTAAGAGACCAATATAACTATGTTCAGAGATGAAAGTCACCAGATTGGTGACTAGATCCTTAATTTTTTTCCAGCCACTGCAGAGACCATTTGCTAAGGCTTAAAGGGAGATTCAATTCCCATCAGTGGAGGGAATATACAAAAGTATTCATAAAGTCCTGAAGTATATATTTATTTATTCTATTAGAATAGAAACTCCTTATAAGTAGGCATTGTTCCATTGTTTGTTCTTATCTCTCTCAGGCTTAGCATTAACACCAGTATACCTAGAAACCTAGCTCAGTGGTCTTTGTATTATTACCCTTAAGAAATCTAAGTAACGTGAAATTGTTATAGGAGATTCTAATTATATGAATTGTATTATGATCACTGGAGAGACTATTTTCTCTGTGACCTGAGCTTGAATCTTACAAATAGATAGATCCAGATCCTTAAGTCTTTCTGAATAGATAAACCTTGTCTGGCACATAATAGATACTTAATATCTGCATGCTGATTGTTTAATTTAAAACATTTATTTTAATGCCTCTCTTCCATCACACAAAATTCTCCTGTTTAAGTTGATTTGTTAATAAAATAATAATCATTTTTTCCTTATTGTTTCCATTGGTAAAATTCAGGTTTCCCTCAGATTTGACATACAGGTAGTTGATGTTTTAGGTTCAAGGAAGGAGTCATATGCATCTGCACAACTGCACAAATGTTCAACAGATAAAACTTTTGGTGTTGACAACACAGAAATCAAAACAAGAGAGAAGAGCCTCCATTTTTTAAGTGGGTAGTGTTTAGAAGTCCTCCAAAAAGAACTAAAGAAATTAATTGCTGGGGGGGGGGGCAGCTAGGCGGCACAGTGGATAAAGCGCCAGCCCTGGATTCAGGAGGACCTGAGTTCAAATCTGGTCTCAGACACTTGACACTTACTAGCTGTGTGACCCTGGGCAAGTCACTTAACCCTCATTGCCCTGCCCCACCCCCTGCAAAAAATTAATTGCTTCTGAAGTTTCTCAAGGGGGAAAAGATGATATTTTTATTTTCCCTATTCCTATCTGGGTCATTCTTATCATTTTGAAAGGCAGGGCTTTCCACTTTGTCTTTGATGTTGCTGCTGCTATGAGAGATGGGAGGGTTTGTTTCATGGCTTACAAAGACTATGCTTCACAAGCTCCACTGCTGGCATTATTCATGGCCAATGAGTGTTTCCAGACCACTCAAAAGAGCATAGTGTCAGCTCAAATTGAAGATGATCTGGGAGTTATGACATGCAAGTACATTTACACCAAAGCCAGAATTAATTTGGTCCCAATTGCTTAAGTGAATTTTCAGGAATTTGTTGCTGATGAGGAACCAGAGAGAATAAATAAGCTCTATGAAATTAAAAAAAAAAATGGCCACCTCTAAATAGTCAGCCCAGATCTTTCCTAGCAAGAGACCCTCTGTGGGGAATAAAGGAGCTAAGAATTGAAAACACCGTCCATGAACAATGGCTGGTAGCCAAGCATCTAAGTCATTAGAAGACACCTTTCAGATCCTTATTGAGCAAACAAGCTTGGAGAAGCTCCTAGTGAAAGAGGTGATAGGAATAAAAAGCAATAAATATGAAACTATCTTGCCTCTGCAAAGCATAGAAAAGGGATCAGGAATGGAATGCCTGACTTTCAGTAGCTACGAAGTTGCATCTAGCCCACCATCCTGGTCCCCAAAGCCCAAAATAATACAATAAAAGAGGGAAATGCTAATTCTACCCTTTCCTTGATTTCTGTTTTTCTTTTTTGGTGGTGGTGGTGGTAGTGGGGGGGGGGGCACTTGGGGTTAAGTGACTTGCCCAAGGTCACACAGCTAGTAAGTGTCAAGTGTCTGAGGCCAGATTTGAGCTCAAGTCCTCCTGAATCCAGGGCTGGTGCTCTATCCACTGTGCCACCTAGCTGCCTCTCCTTGATTTATTTTTTTGGGGTGAGGGTTATTTAGCTTTTTATTTTCCCCAATTAAATTCTCATGGAGGATGCAGGCATCCTTACTTTCTGAATAAGGAATATAACTTGGACTCTAAACTCTATAATTGGGCAAATATCTGACCAATAGAGTCTTGAAGACACAAGACCTATATTTATATTCTGGTTCTGTGAGAAATGAAAATTGTGAATTGTGATGAATCAATATAATCTGACTTGATTTTTAGCTAAGGCCTGCTATTAATTATTAAACTTAAATTAAGCTAGCTTTTATTAGTAAGTCATTAGAGTTTAGCTCCCCCACTCTTGTGAGCTTAAGTCCCTGGTTTTGTATGACTTCCCCCTTTCTGTGTGTTTAAGTTCCTTTTTGTATATAAGTTCATTCCTCAATTAGACTCATGAAAACTTACAAAATACTCAATGATACTCTCATAATATAGTTACTTCATTAATCACAGGCACCTGAGCCAATGAGAAAGCTGAGCTTTATTTAATTTGATTTGATTTAAAGTTGGGAATGCCTACAATCCTGTTACAAATCAACCTACTTCTCTGTTCCTGTTACATTTCCTTATTCCTGTAAATCCTATAAATGTGCATTAATATCCTGAATGTATATTAATCTCATGAATATATACTTTGATTAGTTCCTCCTTATTGACCGTAAAAAATGTTCTCCGTAAAGCCCTCAGTTTGTTCTTGGCTAATGAGGAGCCTTGGATCCAATTTATTGGCAATTGCTATCTTTGCTAATAAATTGTGTTTGGTACTTTGTGCCTCAGTTTACCTTTATTTCTCATGGAAAAGTTGGTAACCATGGCAGATCTTGATTGAGAGACTCCAGCTCCTAGGATAACCCTTTGGGGAAACACTTCTAACATGTGCTTCAGTTGATTTCACCAACAGACTTTTTCTACAGGAAAGGATGACCACAGAAGCTAGACACCCCCTCAAATCCAACTTGGAACCTTCTGATCCAAGGTAAAATCTGCAATTAGGTTGGCCCAGGACTTATTGGCTCCAAGACTTCCCTTCTATAGGGAAAGCTAGTAGACTCAAACCTAAGGTCCAATAGACTCTCTAGAGAGAACAGGTGGGGCCAGTGGGCTCTTTGGGGAGTGCTACTGGAAGCTGTATGCAGGAGGATCGTTTGTATCCCTCAAAAAGGCTTTACTTTTGTTTTAGCCTGATATCAAATGAAGTTTCTCTTCCAGAGAGAAGTGGAGTCCCGAGTTTAAGGACTGGCCAGATATTATCAGAAGCTTTTTGCCTGCAGTGGAATACCTATAAATAGAGCTCTAAAACTGTGAGCACATTTTCAAATTATCCCTGTTTGGTAGAGTGTGCTAACCTTTAGTCAGGCTTAATAGGGTGATCTCCATTATTGCAAATTTTTCTATGTGTACTTTGTTTTAGGAAGTTGTCCAAACAGAGAGTCTATAAGAAAGTGTGCTTAAAATCACTTTCTCAGCTAGCAGGGCTTTAACTTTCATTTTTGGTAAGAGTTAGGGAGGAAGAATCTATTAATAGGTCCTTCTGTTTACCTGTTTTTGTTTTGATACTTAAACCAAACCTTTTCCTGTGGTCTGATCAACCAATATCTCTCTCTGTGTCTCTGTCTCTGTGTCTCTGTCTCTGTCTCTGTCTCTGTCTCTCTCTGTCTCTGTCTCTCTCTCTCTGTCTCTCTCTCTCTGTCTCTCTCTCTCTCTGTCTCTCTCTCTCTCTCTCTCTCTCTTTCCCCTTCTGTTTCTCTCTCTCTTTGTCTCTGTCTCTATCTCTCTCTCTTTGTCTCTTTGTCTCTCTCTCTCTTTCCTTCTGCCTTTTAGGCTCTGGCCAAGCTGTAGGGGCAGATGAGAGACACATGAAAAGGCAGGAATCTTTGTTCCCAATCTGCAGAAATGTAATTTTATTATAAACTAAGTAGTGACCAAAAGTTATTTCCTCTACTATATATATCTGTAAATTGTAATTTGAATATTTCTGGAAAGAGTGATAAAGGAAATTTTACAGAAACATTCAAACTACAAAAAGGAAATTATTTCATTGATTAGATAAAAGGAAATTGGAACTAACAACTTTCTAAGTATGGTGAGTTTGCAGTTTGACCACACACAGAGAGAAAAGCTTGGTGTTTTTTTTTAAAACTGAAAGTGAAATTTAATTATACTGCTATAATTTAATTCAATTGTTTAGGTAAATCAGAAACTGAGTAAAGCTTATGCTAGAATTAATGGAAATATAAATAAGTTCAAAATTGTATTTTAGTTGAACTATAATAAGTATGGCTATAATAAGTTACAGTAACAATTTACTGAGGACAGAATTAAACAAGAACATAGCATTATAGAAAAATATTGCTATTGTTGTTCAGTTGTTCAGCTGTGTCCAACTCTGCATGACCCTATGGACCATAGCACACTATTCCAATGTCATATCTTTTAGCATTTTAATATGGTCTGTAGGGTTTTCTTGGCAAAGCTACTGGAGTGGTTTGTCATTTCCTTCTCCAATAAATAGGGGTAAATTAAGTGTGTGCTCACCTAATATGGAGGGTGCTCAGATTACAAAAGATCAAATGAAAAGCAGTATATGGCTTATAAATATTAGCATAAGATATACAAGTTTTGAGAGAGCAAAACAAAAATTACAAATTATTTCTGAATGTTCCTTGCCTTCATTATCTTGGGAACCAAAACAAATAAACTTTTTATGGGAGTAAATTAGTAAATTTACAATCTAAAACAAATTTTCATCACTAGACAACATAATCTTATATTTAATCTCCATTATATACTGTGTTTTGGTTCCTTTTAATGCTAATTAATTTTTAAAGCCAAAATTGTGTTAAGGAAGTCAGATACTTCACAATCAAAGAGTTTTTCTTTTTAAACATCAAAAATTTGTATAAATATACTAGTAAAAAATAAGTATACTAGTATATGTCAGTCAAAGCTTCAGTTGTTTAATTTAAATTTAATTGTTTTAATTAAAAGCAGTGTGATGTTTACTATTATTGCCTCTTAGCAATTAGAGATTCAGCTTCATTTTTCAATTTGTGGGGTTAAGAAACTTTATAATATAGTTAAACCAGTGAATTTTTTAAAAATTAAAGCATAAATTAGCTGAAAATCTTGGAATGAGATTTAAATATGATCATTAGGGATTTTAAATCTACATTTAATTTTGTAGAAAATTTGTTCTAGGGGGGCAGCTAGGTGGTACAGTGGATAAAGCACTGGCCCTGGATTCAGGAGGACCCGGGTTCAAATCCGGCCTCAGACACTTGACAGTTACTAGCTGTGTGACCCTGGGCAAGTCACTTAACCCCAATTGCCCAGCAATAAATAAATAAATAAATAAAATAAAAACCATTATATTCTTTAGGCTTCTAATTTTTCTTGTATTATGGAATTTGGGAGACCATTATATCAAATACATTATTGGAAATATGAATTCTCTTTTAATGAGAAGAATGTTGCAAAAATTTCTAAGTCACAGTGTTAAGGGAAAAAAAGTCTCCAAGTCAAAAGAAAATAGGTTTAAATATAAAACCGGTCTCAAGTCTAGGACCCAAAGACCCTGAGCCTCAGGAACCATGAATATTTATATACAATGACTCCTCCCACAATTTAACATAATCCAAGGAGTACAAATACAATAAGTATGGAATAGAAAGAAAGAAACCATCACTCAGATACCAGCATAGTCACTTGCCATTCTATATATTCTACTTAAAATAGCCCTGTTACTAAGTAACAGGCTCATAACACAGGAAGCCATCTATTGGAATGTGTCTTTGCCATCTCAGATGAAGCTTCTCTTACCTCTATTCCTCTGAGTTGTTCCTAATGTCAAGAATTTGCACCATATTGGCTAAGCTTGTCTTTTTAGCTTCTCATTGGCTTTAACTGGTCCCTTATTGCTCAGAAATTACTATCTTAGATATCTGACTTTTAAGCTGATTGGTAGCTATACCTAACCACAATTGGAAATCAGATAGTTGAATTTTAGGTAAGTTGTAGAGTAGACAAGTTGACAAAATAGCATTTGCATTTGCTCCTACCAATATTTATCTTACTTCATTATCATTTGCTTAAACTAGTAAAGAATATCACAGTTTGAAGTCTATAAACTGCTTAGTATTACTGTTAAATCACTTGTATCTAAGGGATGGGGAAAATCTCACTCACAAGAATATGTTTTCAATTATATACTGTTGTGTGAATTTTTTAAAAATTGTTTTGAAATACTGGTAGAGAGGCAACTTCTCTATTGAACTATTAAGGTAACCTTAAAATGTAGAATTACTATACCTTAATGGGACAATAATAATAATAATAATAATTTTTAAGGACAACACCTCACCCCCAACCACAGTTGTGATCTAAATTTGTAACTATACTTGGGTAAAGTTATATCTTGTTGACTCTATGAAAGAACTTGTATTGCAAAAATCTAAAACAATGGTTTCTGTGAAATCGACTAAAGCTATATCATTTGGCTAGAATAAGTTTTATATCTTACAAAATGGACTGCTTGTTGTTCAGTCACTTCAGTCATGTCCAACTCTTTGTGACCCCATTTGGAGTTTTCTTGGCAAAGATACTACAGTGGTTTGTCATCTCCTTCTCCAGCTCATTTAGCAGATGAGGAAATGAGGCAAACAAGGTTAAGTGACTTGCCCAGGGTTACACAGCTAGTAAGTGTCTATGGACAGATTTGAACTCAAAAAGATGAGTCTTCCTGTCTTCAGGCCCAGCACTGCACCACCCAGCTGCTTGAATTGGAGTGCTAAAAGATAGCAAAATTGTTTTTAAACTATTAAATATTTCATGGATTATTTCACACACACCTTCGCCTAAACCAGCTTCCTAAAGGGAAAGACTTCAGTCGTACTATTTAGAACTGCCTTATAATATGTTAGCAAGTGGTTCAAGTAATAACTGAGAAATCAAAAACTAAACATTTTAAAGTACTACAGAAAGCAGGCCTCTGAAAGTCTTTAAAGTAATATTTAAGAACTAGAAAAAACCTGGCATGTGATACTATATAAATACTATATAAGAACCATATAAATGAACTTTAATCGACTGTAATTACTCCATACTAGATAACTCTATACCAGGTTTTAGACGTCATTAGATGTGATTAATAAAATACCAAAGGAGATAAGATAGATGATTTTTCCCTGCAACATAATTTTAAAATCAATTCTATTGAATTGTTGTCTTCTGAATACTAAGTTTCATGTTTTAAATAAAAATGCACTATGTGAAATTTTTCTCTTATATTATAAAATCTGAGGAAAGCTGTTCAGACAAGTTGCTTTCCCCTTTGACTTGAATTCTATTAGATGAGAAGTTTATTATAGAAAGTGACAAAAATATTTGAAGACAATAATGAGGTATATTTTGTTTTAAATTAAGAAAATAATAATGATAAATCATTAACTGTTGGGAGAAAAGCATAGCAAAATCCTCTTAAGAGATTTTTGTTTATGAGCTTCGTTAGGACTTTCTACTTGACCTAAGTGATATGATCTTACCAGACCTACTGACAATTTATTGTGAAGTTTTTTGTTTGTTTGTTTTTGTGGAGCAATGGGGGTTAAGTGACTTGCCCAGGGTCACACAGCTAGTAAGTGTCAAGTGTCTGAGGCCGGATTTGAACTCAGGTACTCCTGAATCCAGAGCCGGTGCTTTATCCACTGCGTCACCTAGCTGACCCATGAAGTTCTAATGTATTGCAGTATGAGGAAATATGATCTCTCCTACCAAATGTGTGGGGAAATTGCAAATTTATATATACTGATAAATTCAACTGAGATTATTTGGGTGTCACTTCTAAAAATTATAGTATTGTATCTATTCCTAAAACATATTTATTCAAGTTCATTGTCACTAACATAACAGGCAATACTAGTAGCCAACAGTTTTCTGGGGGTTTTGAATAGATGATCAGGAATTCACTATATGTGTAAAAACTCCAGAATATGGTATCTGTGCTGCTTATCCAGCATATCAAACATTCACCAGCTTGCTTCTCTACCATTTTCTGTGGTAGTTTCCCCATGTGAACACCTGCATATTGATTTCATACATATGCCTAACTCCGATCACTATAAAGTCTCCCTTCTATGATCAGGGGCAGAGCCAAGATGGTGGAGGAGAGGCTTTGACTCCCACAAGCTCCAGATAAATCTGTCCACTCACAGAGCAGCCTAATGCACATAAGAACAGAGTGAGACAATTTTTCAGCAAAAGAGGGCAATTGTGATCACCTGCTGATCAGGCTGAACAGCTCAGCATGTGGTGAAATGGAGGCAGTCTCTGCTGGAATTGTGGCAAAGCACTTTGGTTCTGAACCAGTGGGCTAAATCAAGTGGTGGTGGCCCAATGAGGGAGGGGCACAGGCATGCCAAGCTTCTGACCATAGAGAATCAGAGTTCAATCAGACTTCTGTTTCTAGGTCAAAGAGAAAGCAGCCATGGTTACTCACAGGACATGCAGGCTGAGAAGAAGCACAAACACCACCTGGGCCATGCTGTAGCTCATAACAGTGTGTCCTGGAAGCAGCAATACACTTTAAGGAGGACTTAAAAGCCAATAAATAGTTGACCAAGATGAGCAGGCAGAGAAAGCAGCAGACCATTGAAAACTTCTTTGGGGGAAAGGTAGACCAGAATACACCCTTGGACGAAGAAGATAATAACAAAATCAAAGCTCCAACATCCAAATCTTCCAAGAAAAATATCAATTGGTTTCAGGCCATGGAAGGTCTCAAAAGGGACTTTGAAAAGAAAGTAGGAGAGATAGAAGGAAGACTTAGAGAGAGGAAAGAATGGAAAGAAAAATGAGAGTGATGCAGGAGAGTCATAAGAAAAAAGTCAACAGCTTGAAAAGCCAAATGGGAAAGGATATAGAAAAAATTTCTCAAGAAAATAATTGCCTAAGAATTAGGATTGAACAAATAGAAGCTAGTGACATTATGAGAAACCAAAACACAATAAAGCAAATCCAACTGAATAAAAAAATAAAGGGTGATGTGAAATATCTCCTTGGAAAAACAGCTGATCTGGAAAATAGATCCAGGAGAGATAATTTGAAAATCATTGGACTACCTGAAAACCATGACCAAAATAAGAGCTTAGACACCATCCTCCAAGAGATTGTCAGGGAAAATTGCCCTGATATTCTAGAAGCAGAAGCTAAAATAGAAATTGAAAGAATCCACTATAGGGGCAGCTAGGTGGCACAATGGATAGAGCACCGGCCCTGGAGTCAGGAGTACCTGAGTTCAAATCCAGCCTCAGACACTTAACACTTTACTAGCTGTGTGACCCTGGGCAAGTCACTTAACCCCAATTGCCTCACTAAAAAAAAAAAAAAAGAATCCACTATCAACTCCTGAAATAGATCCCAAAAGGAAAATCTCCAGGAATATTATATCCAAATTCCAGAGCTCCCAAGTCAAGAAGAAAATATTGCAAGCAGCTAGAAAAAATGAATTCAAATAGTGTGGAACTGCAGTAAGGATAAAAAAAGATCTAACAGAACCTACATTAAAACACCAGAGGGCATGGAATATGATATTCCAGAGGACAAAGGAACTGGGACTACAGCCAAGAATCACATACCCAGCAAAACTGCGTATAATCTCTCGGGGGAAAAAATGGGACTTCAATGAAAAAGAGGACATTTAGGCATTTGTGATGAAAAGACCTGAAGTCAGTAGAAAATTTGACTTTTAAATATAAAACCCTAGAGAAGTATAAAAAGGTTAATAGGAAAAAGAAATTATGAGGGATATTAAAAGATTAAACTGTTTACATTCCTACATGGGAAGATAACACTCCTAACTCATAAGATCTCAGTATTAAGGCAGCTGAAAGGAATATACTGAGAGGGCACAGGTGTGAATTGAATATGAAGGGATGATATCTGTAAAGAATTTATTTTTTTTGTTTATCCTTGTTCTTTGTGGAGCAGGCAGGGTGGGGTGGCTTATGTCTGGGGACAGATGTGGGCTTGGGGCCTCCTGGGTCCAGGGTTGGTGTTTTGTCCACTGTGCCACCTAGCTGACCCATGATGATATCTTCAAATTAAAGTTAAGGGGTAAGAGTAATGCAGTGGAAGAAAGAGAAAAGGAGAGGTGGATTGGGGAAAATCAGTTCACATAAAAGATACAAGAAAAAGCTTGTGGAGTAGAGGGGAAGATAGGGAAGGAGGAAAGGAGGGAAGGAGGGAAGGAGGGAGGGAGGAAGCCTAACTCTCATCAGAATTGGCTCAAAGAGGAAATACTTTACACACTCAAGAAGGGATAGTATTATATCTTGTCCTGTGGAAAAGTGGGAAGGGAAGGGGATAAGGAGGGGGAGAGGCACTGGAAGGAAAAGCATGTTGGGGTAGGGGGCAGTAAGAAGCAAAACACTTTCAAGGAGGGATAGGGTGAAGGAAGATAGATAATAGAGTAAATATCAAGGGGAGGGATTAAGATGGAGGATAATACAGTTAACAATAGTAACCATGAAAGAAATGATGAGCAGAATGCTATCAGAAGGACATATGAAAAATGCAAGCCATTAACAGAGATAGAACTGATGGTATCTGAATACAGATTGAAGTATATTTTTATTTGTTAGCTTCTCTTTCTAAAGGTAATTTGTCTATTTTCTTTCACAACTTGAATAATGAGAAGATGTTTTGCATAATTGCACATGTAACACATATTGAATTGCTGGATTTCATAGGGATGGATGAGGAGGGAAGGAAGAAGAAAATTTAGAACACAAAGTTTAAAAAAAATCAATGTGAAAAGTAATGATGAGCAGGGGGAGTTTGGAAAGACCTGGAAAGACTTACATGAACTGAGGCTGACTGAGAGGAGCAAAACCAGAACATTGTATACAGTAACAGCAGCATTGTGTGATGAAGAATGGTGACAGACTTCACTCTTTTCAGAAATGCAATGGTCCAAAACAATTTCAAATAACTTCAAAATAGAAAATGTTCTCAACTTCCAGAATAAAAGAACTGTGGTCTAGGAATGCAGATTGAACCATACTGTTTCTACTTTGGGGCTGTTTTATTATTATGATTATTGTGTTTTATTTTCCTTGTGCTCTGACTCTTCTGTCACAATATGACTAATGCAGAAATATGTTTAATGTGATTGTACATTTATAACCTATATTAGATTTCTTTCTGTCCTGGGGAAGAGAGAGGGAAGGGAGGGTGGGAGAAAAATTTTGAACTGAAAATCCTATGAAAACAAATGTTGACAACTATCCTTATATGTAGCTGGAAAATAATAAAATACTGAACAAAAATAAAAATAAACTTTAAAAAGTCTCCCTTCAACATACTTGATGGGTTAAAGCTTTTTCTAGAACCTACAACTTTTATTGGCAAGCTGTATTCTGAAGCTCAACTAAAGAGGCCAGACAAACTTCCCCTTCCTTTATCCTATCTACATGACAGACCAAGGTGGGAGTTGTACATCTAAATATTAAAACTTATTACTTATTTATTTAGATATACTTTAGAACATATGTGCATATGATGAATATTTTGCCTCCAACAACCAAATTGAATATATGAAATTTTATCTGTTAATAAATAGTGTATGAATTTAAACCAAGTGTTAATTATTATTGTCACATGAGCACAATAATAATATCCTGCCCTAACACATGATTGATGAAGTTTTGCTATTTAAGGTAGAATCTTTGATATGATATAGTTCTGAGTTTATTTCTGGTATACTTGTAAGATTGTAAAGCCAATAATCTACCATTCCAGGACCTGACTTGTCCTGTGGTCTGAAAATTGCACAGGTAGATATTTGCCCTTGGAAGAAAGTTGAGAGGGAAACCTTTTGAAGTTTAAGGTAGAATCCTCTACATTTGGTTTTCCATCAAGCTACTTAGTTTTCCAATAGGAAATTTTACCACCCAAATGATTTTGAGCCTGGCTTTTGACACCCTGTGAATAATGTGGCACTTTAATTGGCTGTTAAGTAGATGGCTCAGTGGATAAAGCATAGGACCTAAAGTCAGGAATTTAAATCCAGCCTCAGATATATGACTCTAGACAAGTCATTTAAGCTCTGTTTGCCTTAATCCACTAGAGAAGGAAATGACAAACCATTTTAGTATCTTTGCCAAGAAAAACCCAACTGGGGGTAGCTAGGTGGCGCAGTGGATGAAGCACTGGCCCTGGATTCAGGAGGACCTGAGTTCAAGTCCGACCTAAGACACTTGACACTTACTAGCTATGTGACCCTGGGCAAGTGACTTAACCCTCATTGCACCACCAAAAAAAAAAGAAAGAAAAACCCAATTGGGGTCACAAAGAGTCAGACAATACTAAAACAACTAGACAACAACAACAATCCCTTTTGCCTGGAATCAAAACAGAGCCAAGGGAGTTTTTTCCTTGTTTTAGCTTCTCCATATTGTCAAAAACATGTCCCTCCTTTTCCTTTCATAACAATTTTCTTTACTTAGCATAGGCTTAGAAAATTGGAAGTATACATATGAATTAAAGTACTAAATTTAAAGCACTACATTATAAAATGGAACCAATTCCAAAGATTTAGGGTGTTTAATCAATTATTGGTACTGAAACATCTGAGTTACCTTAATAGGATGTAAATATGAAATATCTTCTGTGATTTTCCTCTAGCTTATAGTTTTATTTGTTTATATGATATAGAGATAATATCCTCATAAGGAAAGAATTAGAGGGAGATGTAATACACAGCTTTCATAATTAGATTAAGAATTTTTTATGTAAAACTGAATTGATAATTCTGAAAATGAAATTATTTTCCTATTTGAAGCATCTATCTGATACTTTTAAGAGAAAGATCCTTTTTCTAATTCAGGCACTCATGATGTAACAACTGAAATTCTCTGAAGCTGCATTTGAATGACATGTTCTTAATGTGATATTCTTCTTATAGCTAACTCTATTAATAAAATCAGAACAGTAAGGCTTGAGCTAAAAGGTTGTATTAAATTGTATTGAGTTTGTAGTTAGTCTTCCTACATGCTCTCAAAACCTGAGGAGATATAAAAGCAGTATTCCCTTCAGAGAAGCCCTAAAAACAAGGCTGATCCCAGAATAACAAAGGGGAGATGTTTCTAGAGACCCAACAATCACCAGAGATATCTGGGACTTATATGTTGATTAAATGGACATTGAGATTGAATGGACATTGATGATTGGGCTATTGAAGATTGTTATTATATTGCTTTGGCTTCTGTTTCACAATATTTATGCCTGCTAAGTTTATTAACAACCATAATCAATTATACTCTTATTATACTATGATAATGATTTGTGATATTGTAACGATTGGAATGACGCCACCTGCTGGAGACTTACTATAGAAGAGTTCCACCCATGAAGCGAAGGTCTTTGAGGGCAAGACCAGGAGTCTTTTCTTTGGCGTCAGGAAGTGACGCGGGCTAGTGGGAGGAGGAAGGAAGAGACTGGCGCTCGGTCTCACTCTCTTTCCTGAGGACACTGGTGGAGAGTGGGGCTAGAAATGTGCTCTCCCTTTAATAGATAGATGAATGTAGGCCTTTCTCTCTCTTTACCAAATTCTTATTCTCCTTAATAAATGCTTAAAAGTCTAACTCTTGCTAAAGTTTATAATTTATTGGCGACCACTCATTAAATAGTTTAGACAGTTTAGCTAGAATTTTAGCCCTTAACAGATGGCTGACCACGAAGAGGAAAGCTAAACCTCAGTCTTCTGATCTTTCGGTTGGGTAAGAAATTTCCCCTACCCTCTCCCTTTAACTAAGTACTGGCGTACTGGCTGTGTTTTCCCCTTAAATTTTTTCAAATGGACCTTTTAAACTCCCTAATTACCCTATTTTTGATTTTAGTCTGTTTAACCAGACAAATGGGAGATGAGATCATATTAATGCTTTGTTTCTGTGGATTTTCTATTTTGCTTTTTATTTTTGTTGGAGGAGCCAGCAAGGTACTTACACAAGGGAATATAAATATCCCCCCCCTCTCCCAGCCATGCTTTTTCAGAGAACCCTTGCACTCCCGTATTTTTTTCAAATTCTAATGCTGAGAGATTCTCTAATTTTGCATGCCTAGAGGCAATGACCCAACCTCTAGAAGCTTTTTATCCCCTAGGAGTGGGGGTAGGGCCTGAGTTCAAAATCAAGTCTGATTCAAATTGCCTTGGTCCCTCCCCTCCTCTCCAGACCCCACCCTCTACTCCTCCCATGGCCAAGCCCATTGCTTCCCCTGCCTGGGAAGTCCAGAGATCTGATGCACATGCTCAACTTTCTCTAACTACATTTGCAGCTTCAGGCTCAGCCCTTCCCCAGCCTGGCTGTGCTTCTGAGACAACCTTAGAAAACCCTTTAAATTCCAGATATACTCGTTTTGTTCATAATTTTGCTAACCTGCTTTTGTCTTTATTTAGTAATCTTATAAAGCATTTGTGTGGTGAAAAGACTGACAGACAATATAGAGGGGTTAAAGAAGAAAAACTTATGCTGAATAAGAATGACAATCATCAACATAGTCCAAGACTCTGCTTCTTTTGCCATGGAAGGGTATATATTTTAGAGAAATGTAGAAGTAAGCAGCAAGGTATTGATATGAGTATTGGGGATTTTAGATATCGGAATCAAGAGTGTTCTAAATTCACTCTGAGTAATAGTATCAGTTCAGAGGTTACATAGGATTTCTATGCTATTATATATACATTTTGAAATTAATGGTATGGGTTTATTTTCATAGAGATTTTCATGCTTTTGAGATTGTATCTTATACTTAGTTTTTAAAACAAGGAGAATATTTGTAAAAGCTTTTTATAGTCATGTGATCAAGTTTATATTTTGTAATACTCTTATTAATATTAAGTTCATATTCATTTAGATTTCCTTAGTTTGAATTTCATTGTCTTTTATTGTTCCATGTGTATTTTCTTCTATTCATTGTCTATCTAATTTTGAAAAAATTGCAAGATGGTTTTGATATCATAATACAATGTTAATTCTAGGAGTATAGTGCTCCCATATTCTGAGTTGTTTGTTTTTGTTATTTTTTTTTCAACTGATTATTTGATCAAACTCTTTAAAGCATTTCCTGGCAAATTGGTTGCCATGGCAAGTGTAAATTGATTCTAGAAGTATTATTTTTGATAAGCATATTCCAAAAAAAAAAAAAAAGAGGGGAACATTTGTAAAAGTTTTCTTTTTCAAAAAAAGTTTTCTTTGAGATTGTGTTGTGCTTTAACTTGTATTTAAATATATTCAGATTTTTCACAAAAGTAATTGTATACTAAGTTTTTTAAAAAGGGGTATTATTTGAAATTGTTGCATAATTATATATTGTGTTCTGAGTCAAGATGTATTCACATTTTTTGCAATCATTTATTATCCTCAATTTTTAAATCCATATGAGACTTGGATTATGGAAACTTATCATTTAAGACATTAATTGCCTTTATTCTGAGTTATCAGATGCCAGTTGGCCAAGATGCCATCCAATCACAAGAGGAATACATGCAAGAGCAGACATTGAACGGTCACATGAGGGGAGACATGCATGAAGTCAAGGTATGGCTGAGGGAACAGCTTTTGACAAATGTCGAGGTTGGATTCTCTTGGTTTAATATTTTCTTTTCTTTTTCCCCACAATATTGTACGGATGGCTGGAAGTATTGATCCCACCCATCTCACTTCTACACCTGGCTTCTATGCTCCCTCCTATATGCCTGATGCCATGGACATCTCAATCCCATGCATCTGATTAAGTCTGACTCAGTTTCCTCCAATATGTTCGGTGGCATGGACATATATTCCATCCACCTATTTTAAGCCTGGCATACTGCATGGGCAGTACATATTGCTCAAGTGTGGGAATGCTCATATCCCATCATTTCTCTGTTCTTTTATGGTAACCCCCATAATTATCTCAGGTGTCATGATAAATACAGTGTTGAATTTGGCCTTGACACCTGTTACCAATTATTTAGATTTTCTAATTTCTCATAATGGCATGAGGATAATTAGGTAGATGATGCAAAAAGTGATGAAACAAAGATAAAAATTATTTTTAAAAATTAATATCGCAGCAATTGTCTTCTCAATTATTCTCCATAAGGGGGGACTATAATAATAATATAATTTTAAAGAATGGTTCAATTTTTGTTTTATTGTATGTTTCATGTGTTAACAACTAAGATTCTGTATTCCCTTAGACATGTTTTTGAGAACTTTCATTGTTTGATTTGATTATTGACAAAGCTATTTTAAAGTTGTATTAAGCTCAGTTTTGTAGGAAATTTTCCTGGCTGATTACCAGCATCCACACATCAACCCCTGAAAAGACTTCCATTCCATGACTACACCTAGAGGACATCTGAGAAAAGACTTTTAGAGACTTTAAATGAACAGTTTTGTTTTTTGTTGTTGTTGTTGTTTTTTCTTTTCTCTTTCTGTTATAATATACACCATCTGTAACATGTATTCTCTGCAGAGGCCCTCCCTTTGCAAGACCAATGTCAAAGCATCGGTTCATGAGGACAAAAAATTGCCCCTCTGAACAAAACTTTCCTCTCTCCCTTTTCTATATTGTTAGTTAGCATAGGTTATTATATTCTGTTATTTTTGAGGACACTGGTGGAGAGTGGGGCTAGAAATGTGCTCTCCCTTTAATAGATAGATGAATGTAGGCCTTTCTCTCTCTTCACCAAATTCTTATTCTCCTTAATAAATGCTTAAAAGTCTAACTCTTGCTAAAGCTTATAATTTATTGGTGACCACTCATTAAATAGTTTAGACAGTTTAGCTAGAATTTTAGCCCTTAACAATATTCATGGCCAAAGTGCACTTGTATCCTAGTGTAAGTTATAAGAAAATGGGAAAAGTTTGTGATTAACCTGACCTTATTCTTTCTTTTTTTTATTTTTATTTTTTTTTTAGTGAAGCAATTGGGGTTAAGTGACTTGCCTAGGGTCACACAGCTAGTAAGTGTTAAGTGTCTGAGGCTGGAATTGAACTCAGGTACTCTTGACTCCAGGGCCAGGGTAGTGACCTGCCCCTGACCTTATTCTTTCTTAAATTACATCAAGCTTTAGACAAAATATAATTAAGGAATATAAATCCATTGATTAAGGTTGTTTTAATGAACTGCTTTTGGTATGTTAACCCAGATTCTTGCTCCTATAATCATGCTTTCTGCCAATATAAGTTACTCTTAGAAAATAGGTGATTCATGCCAGATAAGTCTCCCAAGAATCAAAGGGGGGAATTGAGAAATGCAAATTCTGAATTGTGATGAATCTATATAATCTGATGACTTTTAGCTAAGGCCTGCTATGAATTATTAAACTTAAATTAAGCTAGGTTTTATTAGTAAGTTGTTAGAGTTTAACTTCCGCACTCTTGTGATCTAAATTCCTTATTTTGTAAGACTTCTCCTTTTATGTGTGATTTAAAGTTCTCCTTTTTGTATGTAAGTTCATTCCTCATTTACACTCATGAAAACTTACAAAACACTCCATGATATTCTCATAGTTTGTCCCTGAGTTATTTCATTAATCATAGACACCTGAGACAATGCAAAAGCTGAACTTTGATTTAATTAAAGTCATGTGGAGTTAAGAACACCTATAGTCCTAATGTTACAAATTTACTTACTTCCCTATGCCTGTTATACTTCCCTATTCCTGTAAATCTTATCAATATGCATTAGTATTATGTGTATTAATCTTAGGAATATGTACTTTGATAAGTTCCTCTTTGTTAGCCATAAAAATGCTTTCTGTAAACACCTTTCAATTTGTCCTTGGCTACTGAGAAGCCTTGGATCTAATTTACTAGCAATTTATAGCTTTACTAACAAATTGATTGTGCTTGGAACTTTGTGCCTCAGTTTATTTTATTTCTTATTGAACATCTGTCACTTACTAGTTATGTCACTGAACATGTTCAAGTCACTTAGCCTCTATTATCCTCTGTGGTAAAAAATGAAAGTTTTTAACTAAAATTTAAGAGTTGAATGCACATTACTGAAAGACTGCCAGTTTTTGAAGGACTGCCCTTTCGGGGAGGAGACCATGACGGACAGCTGTGCGCCTGCTGATGCTCGGGAGAGCATGACCAAGCCCTCCACTTCTGGGTGCGAGCTTAAAAATGAGGAGATAACGGAAGTGGTCTCTCTCGCTCTCGGCACACACACACACACACACACACACACACACACACACACACACACACGCTGGCTCAGGTTTGACAGGTGTTCGGGTGATCAGCCCTGGTCCTCAGTGGCAGCACGTGCTTGACACCGTTCTCAGCCTGAGAGGTAGCTTTGGGATTCGATGAGTTTTATAAAAGAATATAGACTAAGCTTAGATCTAAGACTGTTTATTTGTATTTCTACTTTTCTATTTCCCTAAATCAGTATCACCTGTTTGTTGGCTAATTAATTCCCAAACAATAAAAGCTAAGTAATCCATCTCTAATTAAAGCTCAGAGGTTTCTTTCTCTTACTGGTCTGGGATATATATAAGGGAAAGGTTAAAGGGGAGTTTAATGCTCTTATATCCAATTTTAAAACTCACACCTCAGGGTCCTCATCTATAAAATGGGAATAATTCTTGCATTACCTACCTCATCAGGATATTTTGAGGAAAGCACTCTATCAGTTGTAATATACTATAGAAATATAAACTATCATGCTAACAATGATGCAAACTAAAGTCATTAGTTCAGATTTCTGGAGAATAAGAAATTGGACCAAACTTATGTGTGATTATGGTTGAATATATCAACATATTGAACAAGGAACCACTTAGCTTTCCTTTTTTTCATCATTAGATTGACTGTGGCTACTAAACAGCTGTATTGAAATCAGATGTATTTAAAATTAAAGATCAATTTCTCTCATTTTCTGCAGGAGTACCTGCAAGAACTATTCTATTATTATGCTAATGTATCTTGTTTTGTCTTTTGATATTTAAATCCCTATCATGATTTTTTTTACATAATCACAGTTCTCTTTTTTTTTTTTTTTTTTTTTTTTTTTAGGCAATGGGGGTTAAGTGACTTGCCCAGAGTCACACAGCTAGTAAGTGTCAAGTGTCTGAGGCCGGATTTGAACTCAGGTACTCCTGAATCCAGGGCCGGTGCTTTAACCACTGCGCCATCTAGCTGCCCCCACAGTTCTCTTTTTAAAATAAAAGTAAAACTACCTATGTCTACAAAATGATTTTATAGTTGTTCTTCCTACTGGTCCTGTCATCAGGACTAATTCTTTTTATTTCATTTTTTTCTCAGTTGTAGTTCTCATTCCTCTAATTTCCTTTTCATTCTCTCATTAGCTCAGATCTCTGATTTCTATGTTGTTAATTCCTTGTCTTTCCATTTTCTGTTGACTTTTCTCCATTCCAATTCTTGTTGAAATAGTGTCTCATATGGCCACTGTTTAATATAGATGGTAGACCAACTCATTCACTCTCTTCATTCCCCTTTAACTGTGAACTTTGCTCATAGTTCTCTTCCTGTCTGGCCTGCCCTGCCTTCTTCCCTCTACCTACCTACCCTTTAGGTCCTAAATTATCACCTTACCCTCCTGAAGCCTTTTCTGACTTCCCCAGACCTAATGTAATCTGCTAGAGCACTAATAAAGTTTGGTTCTTTGGTTTTGTTGGGGGGGAGGGGAGGCAGGGCAATGGGGGTTAAGTGACTTGCCCAGAGTCACACAGCTAGTAAGTGTCAAGTGTCTGAGGCCGGATTTGAACTCAGGTACTCCTGAATCCAGGGCCGGTGCTTTAACCACTGCGCCATCTAGCTGCCCCCACAGTTCTCTTTTTAAAATAAAAGTAAAACTACCTATGTCTACAAAATGATTTTATAGTTGTTCTTCCTACTGGTCCTGTCATCAGGACTAATTCTTTTTATTTCATTTTTTTCTCAGTTGTAGTTCTCATTCCTCTAATTTCCTTTTCATTCTCTCATTAGCTCAGATCTCTGATTTCTATGTTGTTAATTCCTTGTCTTTCCATTTTCTGTTGACTTTTCTCCATTCCAATTCTTGTTGAAATAGTGTCTCATATGGCCACTGTTTAATATAGATGGTAGACCAACTCATTCACTCTCTTCATTCCCCTTTAACTGTGAACTTTGCTCATAGTTCTCTTCCTGTCTGGCCTGCCCTGCCTTCTTCCCTCTACCTACCTACCCTTTAGGTCCTAAATTATCACCTTACCCTCCTGAAGCCTTTTCTGACTTCCCCAGACCTAATGTAATCTGCTAGAGCACTAATAAAGTTTGGTTCTTTGGTTTTGTTGGGGGGGAGGGGAGGCAGGGCAATGAGGGTTAAGTGACTTGCCCAAAGTCATACAGCTAGTGAGTACTAATAAAGTTTGAACCATAGAATCTGATCCATCTTGATTAGGAACCATACTTTGGAGGACTTAACACTTTCAGCTCTGTAATTCTAGCCTGAGAACTTGTTTTGTCCTGACAGGTGAGTGCTTTATATCAGTATTGTCAAATGTAAGTCCCTGAAGCAGCATATTGATTTAGGAAGCCATAAATTAACATTATCACAGCCAAAAATCTTAATGTCTCAAAACGCATTATATTGCATCTCTTTTCTCCTTTTGTAGATGTCTTTCTGGTGGCAGTTATATAGATAACCAAAGAGACCTTGGGATTTGGTTAGGGAGATTTCCTGTCTTACCTTGCTTATTACTGCCAGGATTATACTGTGAGAGACATTCCTGAGGTCTGAAAGAGGATATGACTGTGTGATAAATCCTTGGTTCAGGAAAAAGATCATAGATAGATAGATAGATAGATAGATAGATAGATAGATAGATAGATAGATAGATAGATAGATAGATAGATAGATTTTATATATGTGTGCATATATATATATATATATATACACACACACACATATACATACATATAATTTAACAGAAGATGTTTCAAGGCTGAATAAGATGGAGTGGGGGGGGTGGGGCAGCTAGGTGGAGCAGTGGATAGAACACTGGCCCTGGATTCAAGAGGACCTGAGTTCAAATGCGGCCTCAGACCCTTGACACTTACTAGCTGTATGATCCTGGGCAAGTCACTTAACCCCAGTTGCCTCACACACACACAAAAAAAAAAAAGAAAGAAAATTAATCCCAGATCTCCATTTCCAGCCCTAGTCTCTCTCCTAGGCTCTACTCACATATCACCAACTGCCTGCTAAATATCTCTACCTAATTGTCCCATAAACATCTCAAACTTAACATGTATAAAACATAACTTCCACTTCAGCTAGGTCTACCTAAGAAGTCCTGGGCACAAAAGTTTATAGTTAGAGAATGTGTTTCTTCAGAGAAATATAATCTTTCCAGTACACAAAGAAAATTCTTGGCTACCTGATACTCAGTAGCCTGCGCCTGAATCAACCGTTCAGTCTCCTCTGAAGTTAAAGGCATTTCTTTGGAGGGGGAAAAGAGGACTGTATAATGTTTAAAATCTAAATGTGTTGTCTAAAAAAATCTAATGTGTGGTCAGCTTAAATTAGAAGCTTAGCACCAGTCTTTGGGCATTAAGCATTTATTAAAGCATACTAGGTATTAGAAAAAAGAGAACATGTGGAGTTAAGAAAAGGCCTATCTAGCTTAGATAGAAGAACCAGCCTGGTCTGGTTCTACCTCAAGTCCTCAGTCATGAGCCTGCTTCAACCATGAACTCCTCTCAAACTGAATGTGGAAGCTTTTATAGGTCTGGAGCAGAGGCGGTCCTTACACACTGCTTCAAGCTGATTGGTAGGCATCATACAAATCCGTTGGTTCACTGGACTCGAAGGTGGTCTCAAGTTGAATTCAGAGTCGTTAGCTTCTGAGAACAATACCGTCTTAAGGGTCAGCCAGGTTTGGTTACAATCTAATTAACCCTTAAGTAGGTACTTAATTTCTCATTCTCACCCAATTCAAACAATACTAAATCAATCAGGTGGGACCCCTGGGTGTCTGCCAAATACCATTATTTTATCACATTTGTGATTTTAACAGCTCTTTCCAATGGGCTTAATTTGCAGTGAAGCAGGCTGCAACACTCCCCATTGTGGCCAGAACCAGATTAAACTGTAATTAAGAAATATTTAACCAAATAAATAAAAATCTAATCGAACATAGACAATGTTAATATATGGTTTTCTAAGTCAACAGGAACCTCCAGGGATCCTAGTGTAGTTTAGTGGCCCTTCTTCTATGTGATTCTGACAGTGCTGTTCTTGAGCACTGAAAAGATAAGTGACTAGCCCCGGGATCACATAGTCAGAATGTGTCAGAGTCAGGACATGAAGCCAGGTCTTACTTGTTTAAGGCCAGCTCTCTACTAACTGTACTACACATCTCCCCTAATAGTTATAGCTATACAAAATAATTCCAACTCTCCAGCCTTTCCCTCTTGTCATTATTCCTCAAGTGTTTCTCCCCTAAAGAAATGTTTCCTTCAAAGATAAATAGAGTGATGTTATTGCTAATATTTTTCTTGCATTCAGATCTTAATACGTTACAGACTTTTGTTTGTTTTGTTTTTTTTTTGTCTTGAGGGATTTTTTTCTTGATGAAGAAAATTATATTTCCTTAACAGCTGGTTATATTTATTTATTTTATAAATTTTGTTTTGAATTTTTTGAGTGGACTCCTGCTGACTGACTAATAGATTTCTATCAGCTATTCTCTCAACCAGAACAAAGTAATCATTGAGCCCAGTTTTCCCTTCTATCAACCACCACTAAGAAAGATAATGACAAAGGCAGTAACAGCATGAACTCTCCAGGTGAATGGAATTCAGAGAGAGGTAGGGTCTGTTAGAGCAAGTTTATATGCACCCATAGAAAAAATGTAAATTTTTTCTTTCTAGATCAATGCCTTGTTGCTTACTTTGTACTAAACTCAATTCTTAAACCCTGAAACTTTCCTCAAATTCATCTGATGGGCTTAGTTATGCTCCTGATTTCAACCCAGTTTCTGGGTTGCTAAGTTTGCCGAATGTGGAATTGAATCTGTCTGAGATTGATTGCCCACCACTTTATGTACCTGAACTAGCTCAAGACCCAAAAGCTGACACCAGTCGAGACACAACTATGTCTTGTTTACCTTCTTACCTTCCTCAGCACTTACTGTTGTGCCTTATGTATAGTGAGGACCAGGTTAGGGATTGGACTTGTGATATTTTTTTTTCTTTTTTCTTTTTTGGTGGGGCAATGAGGGTTAAGTGACTTGCCCAGGGTCACACAACTAATGAGTGTCAAGTGTCTGAGGCTAGATTTGAACTCAGGTCCTCCTGAATCCAGGGCCAGTGCTTTATCCACTGCACCACCTAGTTGCCCCCTGGATTTGTGATTTCATTGGAATGGAATTGCCTAGAGCAGAGGTATCAATCATACTGCCCTGCCCAAGGGCGATATGCAATCCCTAGTAAGACAAAACCATATTAAAATGTAATTGGGGAGGGGGGGGCAGCTAGTTGGTGCAGTGGATAAAGCACTGGCTCTGGATTCAGGAAAACCTGAGTTCAAATCCAGCCTCAGACACTTGACACTTACTAACTGTGTGACTCCAGGCAAGTCACTTAACCCTCATTGCCCCACCAAAAAAAAAAAAAAATGTAATTGTGAAATATTTCACAAAATGAATAGAAATACAATAACACATTTTTAAAACTAAGTCAATATGCAGCCAGTATATAAGGGAGCCTTATATACAGATTGATGACCCCTATTCTATTTAAGTTTGATACCTCTGGTCTAGAGTAGTGAAAGGTTTACACAGCCAATATGTGATGTGCACACACACACACACACACACACACACACACACACCAGTAAGGTAGCATGACATTGTGGATAGAGAGCTGGCCTCAGTGTCAGGAAGACCTGAATTCAACTGTGCCTCTGACACATACATCAAGGAAAACAAGAAAGATGCTGCAGAACTGGAAAAGAGCAGGTATGTTCAGATTTTTTAAAAAGAGGAAGAGAACCAGAGGTAAATGAGTTTGACTTTGATTCCTAAGAAAATTCTAGAAAACTAAAGAAAAGGAAAGCATGATTACAAAGAGCCATCATGGCTTCCTCATGGCAGCCTTGTTTTATTTGCTTTTCTTACAGGGTTCTAAACTGGTACATCAAGATAAGGCCATAGCTATAGTTTATCCTAAATTATAGAAATGCATTTGATAAAGCATCATTCTTGTGGAAAAGATGGAAATGTGTGGACCAAGTGATAATACAATCTTATATATTCAGAACCGATCGAATGGCCAGACTCCAGGAATAGATGTTAAGGGTTCAATGTCAACTTGACATGTGGTCTCCAGTGTAGTGAGTGCCTTCAAGGATCTGTACTCTTTCATATTTTTATTAATTTCATGGGGAAAGACATAGATGGCACACATACCAAATTTGTAGTTCACACAAAGCTAAGAAGAATGGCTGATACACTGGAATACAGAACAAGAATATAAAAAAGATAATAAAAAAATAGCCAACATTTATACAGCACCTACTATGTGCCTGCCACTGTGCTAGGCACTTTATAAATATTTTCTCATTTGATCTTCACGGATGCTATTATTATCCCCATTTTACAGATGAGGAAAATGAGGCAAACAGAGGTTAAGTGACTTGCCCAAGATCATTAAGGCTGTATTTGAACTCAGATTTTCTTGACTCCAGGACTGGAACATTATCTACCAATCAACCGTGTGTGTGTGTGTGTGTGTGTGTGTGTGTGTACGCATGCATGTGTATGTGTGTGGTTATAGTTGTTATAGTTATGGTTATGGTTATAGTTATAATTAGTAATAGTTGTGTATGTATATGTATATTTGTATGTGTGTACATATGTGTATATATACACATACATAGATGTATATGTGTATGTGCATATATACATGTATATGTGTGTACATGTATGTTTATATATACATACACAAATATGTGTGTATACACTAAAGCATTAAGCTGAATCTAATAAAGTCTTGCATGTGGGTCCAAAAAATCAACTTCACAAGTCCAAGATTGGGGAAGCATGTTTAAACTGTAATTTATCTGATAAAGATACAGGGGTTAGAGTGAACTGAAAGGTCCATATGAGTTAGCATTGTGATATGGTAGTCAAAACTGTATATAATATTGGGCTGCATCATGGAGGTATGGCTTCGAGGCATAAGGAGGTGATACAGCCTCACTGTACTCTAGCCTGGTTAGACCAGATCTGGGTTTTTATGCTTATTCCTTGGCACTATAGTTTAAGAAGCACACAGATAAGCTGGAGAGTAACAGTAACAGAATTTGAGTTTATTTCATACGGCAATTAAATGATGCTTAGAGAAGAGAAAACTCAAAAGGGAATAGATGGCTATGTTCAAGACTTGTTCTATCTGACCCAGAGGGTAGACCCAAGAGTAATTGGTAGAAGTGATAAAGAAAAAAATTCAGACTTTTTATCAAGAAAAATTCCTAATAATTATAATTGAGCTGTCCCAAAATGGAATTGGCTCTCTCAGGAAGTGGTGAGGTCCCCTTCATTTGGAGGTCTTTAGATAGAGACTAGAGGGTCACTTGTTGGGTATGTTATAATGGGGATTCCTTTCCAGTATGAGTCACACTATGTGGCTATTTAGGTCTCTTCTAACTCCAAAATCATATGGTTTTTTAAGGGTTGGAGGGGGAGAGAATGTTAGCATCCTTTATTATTTCTGCTTTATTTCTCTCTTGCTTCCTGTCATTTCAATTCTCATGTGCCTTTTATTTATTGTAATGACCAAGAATAAAGTAAAATGTAAAAAAAGGATATTATTCTGAACAAAACTGGAAAAATGATATAGAGAATCATAATTAAGGGTTTCTTTCCTCTGCAACTATTAGCATTCACAGGTATATTTTGCAGTATATAATTCTACATTTGTGATTATCTTGATTTAACTCTATGTTCAAAGACCTTGTTTACAGCATGTTTGAAATACTCTGGAAAAAAGATACTAGCCATTTTAGAAAATAGTTTCAAGTTGAAGCTATGTCGGGAACAGTCTATAAAAGACTTGTGAGTTTTGTTGTTAGTGTGTGGGCTATCCTGAGATACCCCTAGAAGTTCAAGATACCTCTAAATATAGATGCTTTATGACTAAACTAAGGATAATTGTTGGAAATGAATGGATCATAAAATCACAGAAGCAAGGTGCCACAGAAACCTTTTAAATGGGTGGAAGAAGGGGGTAAAAAGTCATTAGGGGTTTTCATAGTCTCAATTTCTTTCCATTGATTTAATCTCTCAGTTTTCTATCTGGGTTGCTAGGAAGAAAGCAGGAGGTGGGAACAGGAAAGCTAAATAGGCAAAGTTCATTTGATTCTTTTGGGAGCAGTCATAGAAAAGTTTGGGTTTTGTTTTTTGTTTTTCACTTAAAGCAAAATTGCTAACTGCAGAGAAATAAGAGAGACTGAGAGACCTCCAACACATCCAGTGAAGCTTGAGTTCTGGAACTCTAAGCACATTTGAGGAAATCACCAAAGTAAGTAGAGAATGGAAGAAATTAATGGGTTCTTTCTTTGAAGCCAAAAAGGCAAAAGACAGGTGGGACTAAGAATCATAACAGTCAATGATTAATGAAATGAATATTGAATTGGGCCTTAGATTTTGTTTTTCTTTAAATCTTGCTCAGTACTGATTTAGAGATATGCTTGAAATATGTTATTTTCTAAATTGAGTATTTTATAAATGCAGCGTTATAATTTTATAGATAACAATTGAAAAAATCTATGATTGGAATCTGTATTTCAGATAAAATATATGCCATGTAGTTTGAACCATGGACCACCTGAATGAAGCATCATTGCCACCTAGTGGCACCATATCTCATTGCAACAAAAAGTATGTCAAATCTTATCAGACCCTTCATGACCCCACTATTCTCCACTATCTCTCAAATCTGTCCATGTTAATGATCATTGTTTCCCAGAAACTATTCAAGGGAGGGAAAGAGTTATTACACAAGTTTATGTAACAACAGAAACATTATGGTGATACACAGTTATATAAGTTTGCAGATAACTTGTGTTGTGTTGGTTTTGAATTCAAAAAGAGCCTGTTGAAATATAAAAAGTAGCCATTTATACCATATGGTCTAAAGTGATCATTCAAAGCATTAGTCTAAGAATACACAAAATAAAGTGCTTCATTCACCAGCTCTGAACTTGTTCTAATTATAACTGTTTCATCATAGATGATCTCCAGCCATAATCTAAGCAAGCTTCTACATCATTTGATTCCAAGCAAAAGGAACAAGATTTGCAGAGTAAAACATGGAGCAATTGTTTATGAGTAGGATGGGGCTTAGGAGACTAGAGAGAATGGCGGATGTAGAGTGGATAGAGAACTTTGAAAATTTAAATTTGTAACACTAATCAATTTCTCCTTTAGAGAAAACTTCATTTAGACTATGTTCAGTCTACTGATATTTATATCAAGGGTAAAACATAGTTACAGTTGACAAGGCCATGGAGGTGACTGTCCGTTCATATCAAAGCTATGCTCACCATAATTCTCACAGGCTTAATGTGTGGAGAAGATAAAAAATAAGTAATAAGACATTGGTTTTGTATGACATTCTGAGGTAGGTTTCAGAATAAATAAAACTCAATGAAATGCAACCTAACTATCTGGTAATCTCACCTATCTAGTATATAGTTGAACATTAGGAAATAAGCAAAACAGTCCTTTGAGAAAAACAAGGCAGATATGACCAAAATCCACACTTTAAATCCCCTGAAATCCTGACTCTTGCTGTGTGAACCATCCAGACTACCAAAGGGCACAAAAGTGGACCAGCCTGATTAAATATATAAGCCCAGGAATCAGCATATCTCATCCTTAAATATTATCAATAGCAACACCTTCCACACCTATACAAGTTGCCATTGTTACTCACCCAGAAAGGGTTTGGTGCTGTCTATAACTTTAGTGCTGAACCAGTTGTTCTTAACTTTATGGCCATAACTCACAGTGGTGCTCACAGTTTTATTATTATAGAGGAATAATAGAATACATTGGAACTGAAATATGTTAATTGTACTCATAAATTAAGAATTCCATGGTTACTTAATAGGGAGGATATGGGTGGGTGAATTATCCAGGACCACGGATAGGACAGAGATTAGGTATTTGTGGGAGCAATCTTCAAGAAAGAGATCAGGGTGGGCTACAGCATCTTTGTCCTCATATCTCCTTTTATATTTTGGTGTGAGTAGGAGAGCAGGATTTATATTGAGGGAAATGAAGAAGGTATGGTTTTTGTAGTTCAGAAAAGTGTCCAAAATTCATCCCTGGTCATCCTTTCTCATACTGTGGATTTCTGAGTTAGAACTGAGGTTGGAAAGAGCAGGAGAGTCCTGGTATACCCCCTTTGAGTCAGAAAGTCCCCTCAGTTAGAAGGACATAGGAATATTTCTAGATGGTTCATTATTATTTAAATTTTCTCACAGACTCCCTATTCCCTTTGGAGGTGCTTAGGAACTGCTGAGATATCCTGCCTGCTGAGATATCGATGTTAATATTATAATTATCAATAGACACCTCATTATCTTTTAAAAGCTAGTTTTCAATGACAGGTGGGGGAGAATAATAACAATATATAGCTTAAAATCCCCTGTTATAGCAATGATGCTCACTACTCAGCAATCTTCTCCATTGATGGGCAATTGATCTTAATCTTAGAGGATTATATGCATGATTTTCTGACTATACCTGCAGGATACAGGAATCAGATCCCCTCTTAGGTGTACTAAATATCTTGGCACTAGAACAGTATAAGGCCTGGCCATGGGCTGTAGAAGATGTGGGACAACATAGATGTACCATGGGCAGCTAGGTGGTGCAGTGAATAGAGCACTAGGCTGGGAACCAGTAAGACATTTTCCTGAGTTCAAATCCAGCCTCAGACACTTACTAACTGTATGACCCCAGGGCAAATCACTTAAACCTGTTTTCCACAGTAACTCACTGTAAAATGAGCTGGAGAAGGAAATGGTAAACCATTCCAGATCCCTGCCAAGAAAACCCCAAATGGGGTCACAGAGAGTTGAACATGGCTGAAATGACTGAACAACAACAAATAGATGTGACATGCACATTGATTTCCTTCCATGGGAGGACATAATAATGATAAGGGAGAGGAGAGGAAAACCTTGCCTACCACAACTGAGTTTCTACAAAATTTTTAGGTACATTTATTGACTCTCCTATATGTGGCACTAGGATTATCTCCCAAAGATGGACAGATCTGGTCAGTATATACTTTTGCTGAATATTGTACAAAACTGGTGGAAATACCAATCCTTTCCTTTGGGAGGTTTAGGGAAAGTCCCTGGTGCTCAACTCTGAGGAATAGCCACATCTGAACTTTGCTTTGTCCCCATATCCATTTTTAAAATCCCTGCCTCCACAGGTCTAAGGGGGGGGGGAGTTGCAAGCAGAGTAATTAATTGGGAGAGAGAATTACTTGTTCAGAGACAGAGCTGGTTGTTTCTTACTCCTCCAGAGTTTATAAATCCATATAATACCCCCGATATCTCATGTTCTGGCCAGATCTATTTTAGATTAAAATGTGGAAAGTGTGCTTTTGGTGCCAAGCCTTAGGAGGAACTGAGAAGCAAGCTTCAGAGAAACTAATAAAAAGAGGTGGCATTTTTGTTTGGCCCTGATGCGAAACCTTTGACAATATAAGAAGCAGCAGGAAGAACGTAGGGCATTGTCCTGTGTTTCCTTCTTATCTTCCCACATAGTACCTGCTGCATGTTGTCTCTCCATCTGTCAGTCTAGTGTGGACATATCTCTCAGTTATCCCTTCTTTCTCTGAGATTTAGTGGCAGCAAACAGAGCTCTAGTAAGATGTATACAACTTCTGTTAATTTATTTTCTTTTTTTTATTATTATTATTGCAGGGCAATGAGGGTTAAGTGACTTGCCCGGGGTCACACAGCTAGTTAGTATCAAGTGTCTGAGGTCATATTTGAACTCAGGTCTTCCTGAATCCAGGGCCACTGTTTTATCCACTGCGCCACCTAGCTACCCCATGATGTATACAACTTCTGGAGGAAAAGGAAGATAAGCTGTAATTAATTGGACCTTTTTCTTACTTGAGCAGCAACTCTGCAGTGACTTGGCCTCATGGTCCTCCTTTCCAGCATGCCTGCTCTCCTTTCCACACCACATCATTCCTATCCCGTTTTATTCCCAAATGACTTAATTTCTATGTCTTGAATTAAGATTCAGGTACTGTATTCTAATACCATCTTTGTTATGTGAATTAGATCTTTAGGATTACTAGTCCAGGATAAAGGCTAAAGTTTTGCATGCTTTTTTGCTTTTCTAAAAAAATAAATTTTTTAATTAATAAAAAAAGTTTCTCTTTCATTCCTACCTCCTCAGCTTTGGAGGGGTGGGGAGAAAGAAAAGGAAAAGTCTTGTAACAATTTGCATAATCAAGCAAAACAAATTCTCACATTGGCTATGTCCAGAAATGTATGTTTTAACTACATCCTCAGTCCATCACCTTTCTGTCAGCAGAGGTGTAGATAATATATTCCATTAGTCCTCAGAATCATCATTGATTCAATGTATTGATCAGGTTTCTTAAGTCTTTCAAAGTTGTTTACTTTTATGTTGTTGTTGTTGTTGTTGTTATTGTTTGTTGGATAAATTGTTTCTTGGCTCTTTTCACTTTATTCCACATATTCCTTTACATTCTAATACACTAATCCACTTTAATATTTCCTTGCATTAATGAATGCTAATTTTTGATGACTTTATACTCAAAAGTATTGCTAAAGGCAGAATACTGCCTTTCTTCTAGATTTAACTATTTCTGATGAGGTCATCTTCATCATTCTAGTCAGCCATTTTCTTCACCTTGAAATCACCCTCAATTCCTCATTCTCACTCACCCCACAGAACCATTCAGTCAGCTAATCTCATCTATTCTATCTCCAAAACATCCTTTAATCCATCTTCTTTTCTCCACTCACACAGCCACAACCCCAGTTCATCATCATCCTAATAATAGCTAACATTTATATAGTGCTTTAAAGTTTACAAATAACTCTCATAATTAGCATTTCTGTATATTATTTTTAAAAACCCAGCAGCAAGAGACATAGAGAGAATAGAGAAATTCAATTTAAAATAACTGCAGACAATGTATATAATACTTCAGAGTCTACTTGCCAAGACAAACCAAGGAAATATATGAACACAATTACAAAATACTTTTCACTCAAATAAAGAAAAATCTAATGATCGACTATGACAAACTTTTCTCAACAATACAATGATTCAAGACAATTCCAAAGGACTCATGATGGAAAATACTATCCACATCCAGATAAAAAACTAGGGAGTCTGGGGGCAGCTAGGTGGTACAGTGGATAAAGCACCAGCCCTGGATTCAGGAGGACCTGAGTTCAAATGCTGCCTCAGACACTTGTCACTTACTAGCTGTGTGACCCTGGACAAATCACTTAACCCTCATTGCCCCACAAAAAAAACAAACAAACAAACAAAAACTATGGAATCTGAGTAAAGATAAAGACATGCTATTTTCATTTTTTTTTGTTTTTTATTTTTCTTTCTCATGTATTTTCTCTTTTGTTCTGATTTTTCTTTCACAACATGAACAACATGTAGAAATGATTGTACTGTGATGATTCTACCTAATTTACATATTTAGTGTCATGCCAATCAAACTACCAAAAATTATTTTGTAAATCTAGAAAAAATAAAAACAAAATTCATCTATAAAAACAAAAGATTAAGCATATTAAGGGAATCAATGAAAAAAATGTCAGAGAAGGCAGCTTAGCAGTACCAGATTTTGAACTGTATAACAAAATGATAATCAGCAAAACCATCTGGTATTGGCTAAAAAATAGAATGGTAGATCAGTGTAATAGATTGGGTACATGATACATAGTAATAAATGAGCATAGTAATCTAGTGTTTGATAAGCCCCCAAATCCAAGCTTTGGGGACAAGAGTCCACTATTTAACTCAGAAACCACTATTTTGCTCAGAAACATGGAAAGCAGTTTGCCAGAAACTGGGCATAAACCAACATTTTATACTAAGATGAAGTCAAAATGGGTACATGACTTAGACATGAAGGATATCATAAGCAAATTAGAGGAGCAAGGAAAATTTTAGATCTGTGGATATTGGAAAAATTGATGACCAAAGAAAAGATAGAGATGATCATGGGAAGTATAATGGATAATTTTGATTGGATGAAATTAAAAGTTTTATACAAACAAAACCAATGTAACCAAAATTATAAGGAAAACTGATAGGAAATCTTTTTTACAGCAAGTTTCTCTGATAAAGTACTCATTTCTCAAATATACAAAGAACTGAATCAAATTTATAAAAATAAGGGCCTTTCACCAATTGATAGTCAAAGGATATGAATAGGCAGTTTTCAGAAGAAGAAATCAAAACCATAGTCATAAGATGCTCTAAATCACTATCGATAAGAGAAAAGCAAATTAGAATAACTCTAAGGTACCTCCTCAAATCTATCAGATTGGCTAACATGACAGAAAAGGAAAGTGGCAAATGCTGGAGGAATGTGGAACAACAGATACACTGAAACAGAGTTGTGAACTAGTCCAACACTTTTAGAAAACAATTTTGAACTATGCCCAAAGGGCTATAAAACTGCACATACCCTTTGACCAGCAATACCACTACTATGTCTGTATCCCAAAGAGATCGTAAAAAAGGGAAAAGGATCCACATGTACAAAAATATTTATATTATCCCTTTTTTGTGGTGACAGAATTGGACAATGGAAGATGCCCATTAATTGGGGCATGGCTGAAAAAGTTGTGTTATATGATTGTGCTATAAGAAATGACAACAGGTATGGTTTCAGAAAAACCTGGAAACACTTTTATGAATTGATGCAAAGTGAAGCAGAATCAGGAGAACATTGTTCAGTAATGGCAATATTATTATGCTAATCAACTGTGAAATACGTAGCCAATCTGATCAACACAATGATCTATGGCAATTCCAAAGGACCCATATTCAAAAAT
Source organism: Dromiciops gliroides (assembly GCF_019393635.1). Taxonomy (NCBI): domain Eukaryota; kingdom Metazoa; phylum Chordata; class Mammalia; order Microbiotheria; family Microbiotheriidae; genus Dromiciops; species Dromiciops gliroides. The sequence goes on along the minus strand of NC_057861.1, from coordinate 224,671,950 downwards.
GCTATCTACATCCAGAGAACAGATGAACTCAGTGCAAACTGAAGTATTGACTTGATTATGGCATGTTCTTGCTCAGAAATCAGTGGCTACCTATTTCCTATGATTAAAATTCAAACTCCTTGATTTTGGAAGTCATCCACAATTTGGTCCCAACCTGTCATTCCAACCTTAACTTCTACTTTTCTAGGTAACCTGGTCTTCTTACTATTCCCCAAATACATTTTTCATTTTTCAGATCTCACACCTATTACACGTCATTCATTTCTGAGACTGTTCTTACTCCTTACTCCATTTGTGTTGATTGGTTTCTTCCCAATTTTCAAGACCCAGCTCAAATATCACCTCTCTCATGAAATCTCATCAACCTAGCCAAAAATCATCTTCCTTTAAATTCCTCTAGTGCTTTATTTCTTTTTTTTCTTTTTTTTTTTTTTAGTGAGGCAATTGGGGTTAAGTGCCTTGCCCAGGGTCACACAACTAGTAAGTGTTAAGTGTCTGAGGCCAGATTTGAATTCAGGTACTCCTGACTCCAGGGCCAGTGCTCTATCCACCGCGCCACCTAGCTGCCCCTTTCTTTCTTTTTAAATAATATTTTAATTTTCGTTAATTACATGTAAAAACATTTTTAATATTTTCCCCCAAAATTTTATTCCTCCCTCCCACCCCTCCCCCCTTCCTGAGACATTAAGCAATCCGATATAGGTTATCCATGTAGCATCTTATTTCTACCAGTGCTTTATAGTACTTATCTCCTATTGTTCCTAACTAAGCTGCACGTGTCTTGAAATTGGGACATTGTCCTATATACTTTTACATTACCTGCAGTACATAGCACAGTGCCTTATCCATGATGAATGAAAAAAAAATTTTGAATGAATGAACATTTTTTTAATGATTAATAGTTTGATGGAGGATGTAGCAAGGGACAATTTTGTCAGAAACCAGATTGCCTATGGAACTAGAAATTGCTGGCCTAAGTACTTTTAGGAAGTATGAGAATTATAAAATATAGTATTGCTGGGGACAGCTAGGTGGCTCAGTGGATAAAGTACCAACCCTGGATTCAGGAGGACCTGAGTTCAAATCTAACCTCAAACACTTGACATTTACCAGCTATGTGACCCTAGGCAAGTCACTTAACCCTCATTGCCACTCAAAAAAAAATGTATGTACAAACACACACATATAGTATTGCCATATGTTCAAGAATAGTCACTCAAGCATTACCTTCCTTGAGACCCCTAGGACCAAGAGTTCATGGACAGACACTATATAAGAAAGACAGAAATGTTTTTCTTCCCATTATATTCCTTTTAAGGTTGGGGCGGGGGACACAAACCATAGAAATTGAGGAAGTAATGAGGTATGAAGATAGGATTGTTCCACTTCCTCAGAGGGCTTGATAAATCCCCATAATGACAAGCCAATGGGGTGGCAGAGATTCCAAGGATTTTGTGTTATCTGTCCCATTGTGTCACAATAAGAGAGGTTTGTGGATAAGATGAAGGCAAAGCAGGATATCTGGCTTCCAATTATAGTTCCTACCTCAGGAAAAAAAAAATGCAGATTAGAACATTAGGCAAATGCCCAGATATCAGCAAGGCCAGTCCAAACCTGAAAGAAATGGTTTTAAAAGACCTTTAAAATGTTAAATATTTTTTAAATGGATTTTTTGCAGCAGAAAAACAATAGCTTCATCTCTAATGAGATATTATTCATGAATAAGTGACTAGTCACAGTGGGAAACAATAACTTCAGACCATGGGGATGAAATTAAGGAAGTAAGTAAGAGAAATATGTACTATATGATGAACTATCTTGGGTCTAACATTTTGCATAAACACAGGCTCTGAGTAATCTCACTTAGCCTTGTGGTTTGCCTGTGTGAAACTCTACTTGAGAGACAGTATCACATTGTAGAGGAGTCATTTCACACCATTAACACCAGCAAGCATGTTCACTTTTAAAATATAGAATCCCTGGGGTTAATCAAAGTCTGAGAGCCTTGTTTCAGAGAAAAATAAAAGTAAAACATGGATTAGTTTTTCCACATAGCAACCACTTATGAGAAGCCAAATGGAAGTACTGGAAATAAATCATTAAAAAGATAGCTTAAAAAATTAGAGTTGACAAAAATGCAGGTTTTCTGCCTTATTTTAAAAGTTTATTATCTACAGTACTGCTTTCTTGGGATAGATATTAAAGAATATTTTCTTCATTGCCCCCAATTTTTCTAATTATTCTGGAAAGTCTTGAGGGGGGAGTTAATTTTGAACATTTAGATGCTGAATCTTCTACCTTCTCTTTGCCACCCCCTCTATGAAATATTTCTTGATCTTCACATTAGAAATAAGCTTTCATTCCTTGGGCCATGTGGTTCATTTCATACCCTACTAGTTCACTGACTATGTCTTATTTTATATCATAATTATATATATATATATATAAATTCCTCCTTTTAAATTGTTGTTTTGTTTTGTTTGGGGGGGTGCACGTGGGGCAATGAGGGTTAAGTGACTTACCCAGGGTCACACAGCTAGTAAGTGTCAAGTGTCTGAGCCCGGATTTGAACTCAGGTCCTCCTGAATCCAGGGCCAGTGATTTATCCACTGTGCCACCTAGCTTCCCCGCTCCTTTTAAATTATAAGCCACATATTTTGGTACTTCTGGATTCAAAGTTACTCCAACTTGGAGTTTCTGAGTTTCTTTATCCATAGGATGAGGAGTTGAGCTAAAGAATTTCTCAGATCCTTTCTACCTATACTACCTAAACTATAGCCTATAGTGCTTTAGTAAACAAATCCTACAATCTAATGAGGATAAAGACCTTTTTCTTACTGGGAATTACCACTTTTGATTATTTATGATTATTATGGTTCACTACACACTGGTAAATGTTAATTTGAATTAAATCTATAGTTTTAACTATATAGGACAGAGTAATGTGATTCTAATCTTTAGTTTTTAAGGTGTGATTGACTGGGAACATTATATTTGCTATTTTTCTCACAGCAAAAATAATTTTTAAATTATTGGAATAATATTAATTTCTTTACAATTAAAATAAAAGTTAAAAAGGGAAAGGGGGATTTTTTAAATGACTATTATATAATGTGGAGAGAAAAAACAAACACCCTCCAAAGAACTAAATGTATATTCCAACACCCAAGTTATTCTATTTTTTAAGTGGCAAGAGAAATTCTCCTGCAGTGAGATAACAGCATTGTCAGACTATTTTAGGTGTCTTGATCTCTGGGCTATTGGGAGAGAGGTACAGGGTTGTGGCAAGTTATACAATGTCATTCACCCTTTTCCAAACCCCCTCCCAATGTTTTTAAAGTGAAAGAAGGTTAAACTTAATGCTAAGAGCAGCCTTAGATGGGAAAAAGGCCAAGAAGAACAATCTGAGGGTGTGTGGAGAGGCAGTTATCTTCCCACCCCCATTCTATAATTGATGCTACCAAGATGCTACTATCTGCTGCCAATGGGATGATAGCATAGCCTGTCCTTGATTCACCCTACCTTAGACATGAGCATGCCTCATCCCTCTACCTTTGCCACCATGGTATATTAAAAAAGATAACCAAGAAGTATAATTAATAGTGACCTTACCTGGGCTCTGGGAGTTGGTGGTTTTGAAAATACAGAAAAGTCATGCATCTCTCAGGACTTCCCTCTAATTCTTCATCTAAAAAAACGAGGATATGTAGTTAGCTGACCTCAGAGTCTTTAGGTTAACTCTAAGAATCTATACCTTTCAAACCTTTTCCTCATTACCAATTTCCTGGGGCAAGGGAGGGAGGGGAATTCTAAAATAGCCACTTTCAAATATTTTAAGAATTTTTACATGGAGAGGAATTTGATTCAATAAAATAGAAACCTTGACCTCAACTAGTAAAGAAAATAATATCCATTAGTATCATAGTTATAATCTGATTCAATTCAAAAAGCACTTTTAAAAATTCAATTTCAGGGAGCAGCTAGGTGGTGCAGTAGATAAAGCACCAGCCCTGGATTCAGAAGGACTTGAGTTCAAATTTGACTTCAGACACTTGACACTTACCAGCTGTGTGAGCCTGGGCAAGTCACTTGACCCTCATTGCCCTGCAAAAAAAAAAAAAAAAGAGTTAAAAATATTAAAATTTTAACATTCAATTTCATTTTATTTTTAGCTCAAAATTCTCACCCTCTCCTTGCCCCTGGCCATTGAGAAGGTAAGAAAAAGACAAAATTCATTATAAATAAGTTTAGTCATATAAATAAATTTCCACACTAGCCCTGTTCTTCCCACCCCCTTGCAAAAAAGGGGGGGGGCAAGAAAAAGAGAAAAAAAGTGCTTCAATCTGCACTAAGAATCAGTTCTTTAGTTGTTGTTTGCCCTTCCTTCTCAGAGAAGACCATGACAGATATCATGACTTGCAGTAAATTGAATTTAAGTGAAGGAGGGCTGTGCAAAGTCACTAGCCTCATTTTCTCCTCCCGAGCCATCTGAGTCCAGTGGCAAGATATACATCAGGACAACTGAAGATGGCCCCAGATGTTTGAGGCAATTGGGATTAAGTAACTTGCCCAGGGTCACACAGCTAGTAAGTTTGTGAGACTAGATTTGAAGTCACATCCTCCTGACTCCAGGGCCAGTGCTCTGTCCACTGCGCCACCTAGTTGCCCATCAGTTCTTTACTTAAAGGTGGATAACATGTTTTATCATGAGTTCTTTGGAATTATGGCTGATCATTGTACGGATCAGAGCTATTAAGTCTTTTGAAATTTATTATCTTTATAATACTGTTGTTAGTCTACAGTGTTCTCCTGGTTCTTATCACTTCACTCTGCATCAGTTAATATAAATCTTCCAAAGTTTTTTTTTTTCTGAAATCATCCCCTTCATTATTTCTTAGAGCACAAATACAATTATTACAGTATGAGCCTCTGTACTGAATAGTAGTATCAGGTAATGTTTTGGTCATTTAAAAATACTACAGTTTGATAGTATGGGGTGGGGGGATAGTTCCAAATTGATTTACAGGATGATTGGAATAGTTCACACCTCTACTCACAGTGCTTTAATGTACCTATTTTCCCAAATATCCAGCAAATGTCATTTTCCTTTTTTGTCATCTTAGCCAATATGATGAGTGTGAGGTGGTACCTCAGAGTTGTTTTAATTTTAATTTTTCTAATTATTGGTGATTTAGAGTGCATTTTTTATAGGGCTTTGGTTTCTTCCTCTGAATACATCTTTTGACCATTGTCAATTAGGGAATGGCTTTTCTTCCTGTAAATTTGACTCAATTCCCCATATATTTTAGAAATGAGACATCTATCAAAGAAAAATTTTCCCAGCTTCCTGATTTTCTTCTAACTTTAGCTGTATTTGTTTGTATAAAAATATTTTTATATAATCAAAATTATCCACTTTGCCTCCTATGAACCTCTCTATCTCTTGTTTGGTTATAAACTCTTCCCCATTCATAGCTCTTACAGGTAATTTCTTTCATGCTCCACCAGTTTGCTTATGATATCACCCTTTAAGTCTAAATCATATGCCCATTTTGAGTTTATGCAGTGTAAAATGTTGATCTACACCTAGTTTCTGCCAGATTACTTTCCCATTTTTCCAGAAGTTTTTTTTTTCCCAAAAGTTCCCAAGTTTTTGTCAAATAGTAAATTCTTGCCCCAGTAGCTGGAACCTTTGGGTTTATCAAACATAAGGCTACTGTACTCATTTGCTTCTGTCAATTGTGTGTGTACCTTATCTGTTCCACTCATCAGCAGCCTCTTTTTCTCTTACCCAAGACCAAACTGTTTTGACAATTGTGGTTTTGTAGTAGAGTTCGAAATCTGTTGCCAGGGCCCCTTTTTTTTCTTATTTTTTCATTGATTCCCTTGAAAATTCCAACCTTTTGTTCCTCCAGATTAATTTTATTATTTTTTCTATCTCTAGAAAGTAATTCTTTAGTAGTTTGATTAGTATGATACCGAATAAGATAGGTAGTATTGTCATTTTATTATATTGTTTTGGTTTACCCATAAGCAATTAATATTTCTCTAATTATTTAGATCTCTCTTTATTTGTGTGAAGAGTATTTTATAATTGTGTTTGTACAATCCCTGTTTGTTTCTTCACAGATAGACTCCCACATATTTTATACTCGCTGGATTTTGTGTGTGTGTGTGTGTGTGTGTGAGGCAATTGGGGTTAAGTTACTTGCCCAGTGTCACACAGCTAGCAAATGTCAAGTGTCTGAGGCTGGATTTGAACTCAGGTCCTCCTGACTCCAGGGCCAGTGCTCTATCCACTGCACCACCTAGCTGCCCCCTGGATTTATTTTAAATGCAATTTCTCTTTCTAGTTCTTCCAGCTAGATTTTGTTATTAACCTACAGAAATGTTGATGATTTGTTTGAATTTTTTTACATCCTGCAACTTTGCTGAAGTTGTTTATTGTTTTTATTAGTTTTTTAATTCACTTTCTAGGAATTTCTATGTAAAGCATCATATCATCTGCAAAAAGTTAAAGTTTTCTTTTTTCTTTACCTTTACTTATTCTTCAATTTCTTATTTTTGCCTTATTGCTATAGCTAGTATTTCTTCAACAAATATTTTGCATATCTAACCCCTACTAGATGTTAGGGGCTGGGATTCAAAGACAAAAAGGGGGGATGAGAATATGATAAGTGCATAGGAGAGGTCAAAAATGTGAGACATTATAGGAAGAAGATATCATTTCTAGTTGGAAAGAGTAAATCAAAGCTCCTTGGAGACAGTTGAAGAGGGATGAATCATATTCTTTATAACTCAGTGAGAGTAGAACTAGGACCAACATAAAGGAAACTTTACTAATAATTAAATATGTCTAAAATTAAAGTAGATGATCTTGTGAGATAATGAATTTACTATCAGTGAAAATGTTCAAAAACAGATGCTTGGGCAGCCACCATTTATTGAGGATTATGAACAGAACTCTCTCAATGATACCTTCCTGTTTTGCAAATTTTAAAGACTCCTTTGTACTCTGCATCTTGAAGATGTAAAAGAGAAATGGGAAGTGTAGACCTGAATGATTTTAGGGGATTATCAGAAATGGGATGAGAGAAATCACTCAAGGGAGTCAGAGTAATCCAGTTGGAGAAAGCATTGAGTTTGGAGACTTGGGCTCAGATCTCTGTTTTGCCATTTACCATCTATGTGACCTTGGGCAAATCATTCAAAATCTCTGTGCCTCATTTTTCTCATCTGTCATATGATGGGGATGGGCCAAAATGGCATTTAAATGATGAAGGGGGAGGAAGGAACAGTTGTTGTTTTTGTTTTTTAAGGATGTTATCATGTTATCATGATGTTATTTCTCTCCTTGTCTCTTTTGAGTGGGTCATTCATGTTCTGTAGCTTCCAAGAATCTGAGTTGGCAGCATGTGTTCAGATTGGGGTCACACTGATGGCCTGATAGGCAGTGAGAAGGCAGAAAGGAAAGGATGTACTTGGCATTCATATTCTCTAACTGGGGAGGGGCATCATGAAAAGATATTGAGAAAGACACTATTCAAGTTCCCCAAGGTAACCCCTAATATCAGATTTGCCTATTGGTTATGTAGTAGTTTAAGTGACAGTCATTACAGGAATGGCCAGCTTGTGAGAGGTGAGTGTGGTAATCCATTAAAGAGGCCATTGCACAATTTTTGCCTTTGAAATAAACATTTTAGCCAAGAAGTAGGAGAACGATTCCCTACTGATATTGTCTTTAGGTGCCCCAATGACAACTGAGTACAGAAAATTGAGTGGGAGGAATTCAGATTTCAGCCCATGACCAGGAACTACAAAGTCAGAAGAGAGATTAGAATCCTATTGGAATGTATGTAGACTAGAACCATTTAATGTTTAATAAACTATTAGTGGAAATTAATCGTAGCCTTAGACTAGAAGTTTTGGGTAGTACTGAAAGGGGAATGAATGAATGAATGGATTCAAAAAGCATTTCTTAAGTGTACATTATGTATGAAGCACTGTACTAAGGGCTGAGGATCCAAATACAAAAACAAAGACAATTCCTGCCCTCAAGGAGATTATAGTCTAATGAGGACACACATAGAGGAATGGTGACCAGAACTTAGATTACTTTGATGCAGAAAAATTGCAGTAATGTCCAGTAGAGCCCTAAAGGGACAGACTAACATACCCTTGATTTGATCATTGTTCTAAAAATGGGCAAACACTGAGGACAGGCAGGGACCAAGCCAGTACTAATACTGTCCATTTCTGCCCAATTGCTCAAACTTATAGTTCTGGAACTGCAGTCCTATCTGGTGCACTGGTTTGGTTTTTGGGGTTTTTTTTTTAGTTTTTTTGTTTTTTTGGAGCAATGTGGGTTAAGTGACTTGCCCAGGGTCACACAGCTAGTTAGTGTCAAGGGTCTGAGGTCAGATTTGAACTCAGGTACTCCTGAATCCAAGGCCAGCACTTTATCCACTACGCCACCTAGCTGCCCCACACTGTTTAGATAAATACAGAATTCTGGGTCCTGGTAACTCATTCACAGAGAAAGTAAACTGGAACAGCTTGAATTTAGAGTGCCACCTGGGAAGGGTGTATTAGCATCAATGTAGGTTGGACAGAGGAGTAGGAGACAGTGTGGTGTAGTGGAAAGAATACTACCCTAGGAGTTAGGAAAACTAAGGAAACCTTGGTTCTTCCACTGATTCCTCATATAACCTTGAGCCACGCCTTTCATTTATCTGAGGCTCAGTTTCCTCACATATAAAACAAAAGAATTGGATTAGATCATCTCGAAGATGCCTTCCAACTTTCAAGTTCTGTGATCTTCTAGAACATATGAACTAGAGATCTCAGTGCCTCCCACAAAGCACAAATTCTAAGTTTAAACTTAAACCTATGAGCCCACAACTGTCTCCAAATGCCTTCTTCCCATTGAACTTTCGAATAAGACATTGAAATATGGAATGCTATAGTTACCATTCAATGCCCCTTGCTCTAAGACTCTCATCAAGAGCATTGTCATTGATTACCACTTTGTGTCTAGCAGTTCCTGAATTTTCTGATTTCTCAAGCCATAGACTTATATTAGGGCCAGGGAAGGAGATAATGAGAAGAAAAGGTAGGCAAGTCATGCAAAAGTAATTAGTTCAAAAAAAAGAGCAATAACTGGGAATGTTGGCACTTGAAATAAATTTAGGATGGGGGAAGGATAGATGCCCCAGGTTAAGCTGAGGTAACTAGTGTGCTTTGCCATTATTAATGATACTGATGGCATATTTGTTTGCAAGTTCCTAGGCCAGGCAGTAAGCAGGCAGGTAGCAATATAACCCAGTAAGATAAGCCTGACCCAGGGAGAGACATGTAATGGTAATAGGACCTTGGAAGGCATGGCATGGGATCTAATAAATCCCTGGATGGATGGATATAATGCAAATATGGGGGCAGGTTTTTTTTTTCTTCTGGTCAGCAGCCCCACGGAATGACTACCATGGAGAAATTCCCTCCAAGGTATTTATGTCCTGGAGAATGGAAACAGTTCTCCTACTCCCCCAAGCCCACATTGATTCCCTGGGTCTGTAGTATAGGGGTTTTTTTGGGGGTTTTTTTGGCGAGGCAATGAGGGTTAAGTGACTGGCCCAGGGTCACATAGCTAATTGACTGAGTTGAGTTGAGTTGACTAAGTCAAGTGTCTAAGGTCGAATTTGAACTCAGGTCCTCCTGAATCCATGGCTGGTGCTTTATCCACTGCGCCACCTAGCTGCCCCCATGGTGTAGTCTTTATAATTTATACTCCACTGAACCTGAGCTTATGCTCCACTGGCATAGGCCTTAAGAACCCAAGCAACTTCTCTGTGCCACAGAAACACATTTGACTAGGACATTAGGAAACCAATTTAAAATACCTTTAACAGAACACAGTAATCCCCTAACTATCATAATAGCTGATATGTATATGGCACTTGTCTACATTATCTCATTTGATTTTTGCACAACCTTGTGAGGCTATAAGAGGTATTATATACCTCTACTTCACAGAAAAAGACACTGAGGGTCAGAGATGTTAAGTAATTTGCCAGTAAGTACATGACAAGCCCATGACTGACTTGTCTCACTACTGGTGTCAGAGGTAAGATTCAAACCTGAGTCTCTCCTGACTCTAAGTTCAGTAAGTCCTAATTTCAGTATTCTTTTTGCTAGACTACCACAATTGAATATGCCCAGCCAAGTCAAAATCAGGATACCATCTTCATGTGGACCAGTTGCTCTGGTTGGTTTCACCACCACCACCATGAGCATCACCCATCCCCTCCCATAAATTCATCCCCAGGGGACTCATCATCATGGAGACTGCTTCAGCTTTGTCACTCTCACCTCAGCAGTACCCTCTTTTGCTTCTTCCTCTCTGACTGGAGAACTAGAGGATGGAGCAAGAATTCCTCCCATAGCCTACCTTTATAGAGGCTCAAAATCTCAGCCAACTCTTCATTTGCCAATAGCTGTTCTGATTGATTTTTACTCCATCATCATCATGCTTCAGCCCTGTACCCCCTTTCAGTGTTCTTTTGTGTATTGTGGATTGACATATTAAATTGTAAACTCTTTAAGGGAAGGGATTTTGTCTTATTGGTATCTGTGAGAAATGGCCTTTGTCACTTCACTGCTGAGTTCCTGAGAATTATTGAGAAGAGGATGGATATTTCCCTCACAGTATCCTCTGTGCATATTGTTGTCTGGCACATAATAGCTACTTAATAAATGTTTATTGTATTCTATGTATACTTGTAAACACACATTTTCTTGCCTTAACTTGTACACTGTTAAAATCTCTGATGCCACAGGGTCCACTCCCCAGAAATCTGGCATTCTTACTTTTGTCATATGTGGGCAGATGCTCTTCCATCTTGTGTGTTAAACAGCATCCCTTTCAGTGCCATAGTATCAAAATAATGGCATGAAAAGGAATGAATTTTGGTTAAGCTGATTGAACATGTAGTAGGAACACAGCCAAAATAAAAGATGAAATATTAAAATTCCAAAAAGAAAACCTTTCTGTGTAAGAAAAAAAAAAGATTTATCGTATGGCATGTGAACAGGCACATTGCTAATCTTTTATTTCAAATAATAAGAAAAATATACAATACAGTTCATAAAACTTAAGGAAATTACATAAAATCAATTGGGGGGTGGCTAGGTGGTGCAGTGGATAAAGCACCGGCCCTGGATTCAGGAGTTCCTGAGTTCAAATCCGGCCTCAGACACAACACTTACTAACTGTGTGACCCTGGGCAAGTCACTTAACCCTAATTGCCTCACTAAAAAAAAAAAAAAACAATTAGGACAAACAAAATGTTGTTTGTTTGTTTTTTTGTTTGTTTGTTTTTGTTTTGGTGAGGCAATTGGGGTTAAGTGACTTGCCCAGGGTCACACAGCTAGTAAGTATTAAGTATCTGAGGCCGGATTTGAACTCAGGTACTCCTGAATCCAGGGCTGGTGCTTTATCCACTGTGCCATCTAGCTGCCCCCAGGACAAACAAAATGTTAAATACAAGAGAGTAGAAATATGAAAAATTAAAAGCAATCTCTATGATATGGCTCGCATTCAGATCTAGGGTGTGCAGATATGGTGATAAAGTGACTTGTATTAACCATTACTCACTTGAGATAATAATACTGAGAGCATACAAGTAGGTTTTCAGATTTTAAAGGAAAAATATATAGCATAGTATGTTTTGTATCAAATAACCATGAAACAAGAATGATGTTAATAAAATCATCATGACTCAATGTGCAAAAATAATTTCAATGGCTCTATGGACAATACTTTAGTCTAATTGACGATTATGTCGATTGTCTATCCAGCTTTCCAAGCTTATCTCCCATTGTACTACTCATGAAACTTTCTACTCTACTCAAACTAGTATTATACTAAAAAAAGGCCTTGGTGACCACCTATAATGAGTGGCTGCAAGCATTTTGTGGTTGCAGAGATGTGCATCTCTGTCACAATGGGGAAAGGTTGTTGGTAAGATGGAAATAAAGTTTAGTATCTTGCTGCCAATTACATTCTTCATCCCCAGAAAAAGAAAAAATTAGATCATCAGGCAAATACTAAGGGATCTACCTGTTCCAGCTCTGAGGATTTAGCAGATCTATTGATTATTAGTGGTTTTTTTTTAATCTACCCCATAATCTGTCTCTTAGAAACTGTTCTTTGCTCAGATCTGGAGTTTGCTTTCTTTTATTTTTGAGTTATTTTCTCTGCACCAGTCAAACCTGAAAAAAATTATAAGTAAGATGAGAAAAGTATGAACAAGTGGCAGTTTCTGTTTTTCACACTTCTCCCTCCAATAGTAATTCCAGCAACACAAGGCCATCCAGAAAAGGGGGTTTGGCTGCATTCTAATGATAGGAGAGAGGCTACTTAAATTTTCAATAACTTTGCTAAAAAGAATGACCAGGAATTTCAGCCTGGCAGGGAGAAAGAAAGAAAAGGATAGAACAGGGACAAAGGGAGAATGAGGAGTTGTGTTGATTTGCGGGGGATTGTCAGTTGGGCATCTTACTGCCCCTCTCTTTCCCACAAAGAATAAGTCAATAAGTGTTATCTTCCAAATTCACATAGTCCATTTGTAATGTGGAACCTAGATGTAATAATAGTCTCACTTGGTAGTGTCTATGTTTGATGCTAGGGGAATTCTAACACCAGCAAGGCCAGCAGCAGTCCCATGCTAGTTGGCCAGTCACATCAACACCAACGCCAAATTGCCCGGCAGGTGAGGTGCCAGTTCCCCAGTCATCACCCTGTCTGGGATTTTCCTCAGCTCTTTTTTTCCTTATATGTCTCCATAGTTATATATAAGGATCTAGGATAGAGTTACTTAACCTTTTTGTATGTCACGGACTTCTATGGGTTTCCACAAAGAGGAAGGACTTCCAGAGCAGATGGTGTGAGTTAAACCTTTGTGACATATATTTCTTAGACGTGTGTCTCACTGCTACTATCATCTAAGTTTTCTATTAACTGTCTTTACCATGTTATCTGTGAGTGGTAGTGGTTGCCCTCTGGGAACCCAATGGAACGCTGCTATAGTTGTTGTTGTTGTTCTTGTTGTTGTTGTTGTTCTTGTTGTTCTTGTTCTTGTTCTTCTTCTTCTTCTTCATAAAAGTATTTTATTATTTTTCAGTTACATGTAAAGATATGATATGGGGGAAAAACTGGGAGGAAAAAGCACGTGAGTCCTTAGGATTCCTCTGTAAAGAATTACACTCTCGCACAAGACCTAATTAGGAATAAAAGAACAGGTTTATTGGGGTACAAGAGAAACTGGCCAGGAGGAAGGTTTTGCATGAACAAAATGCTTTCCTCCCCGACTAGCTCAGGGAGCACCATTTTATAGGGTTTAGATGGGGTGGGTAAAAGTCTTTTATTGGGTGAGGGGCTGGGGGCCCTCCTGAGTTGCGCTGGGGTAGGAGGAATCCCTCCTGAGTGATCTGGTGGTGGGTGTCAACTTTGTCCTGATGGGTCTAAGCAGTCTGCTGATGGGCGATTCCAGGTGGTCTTCTCCAGAATTACCTCATCCAGGTGCTCAGGAGGACTGGAATGTAGGGTGGTGGTCCTGGAGCATGCTCGGTTCAATCTGGTGCTGCTTATCTCTTTTGGGTGTGTGTGTGTGTCCTTGATTGAGTTCAAGGAGAGGCCTACTTGATTTCAAGGGAAAACCCCTGAGGTTTCAAGGAAAAAGTTCCTTGAACTCCCCAGAGAACTGTTGGGGTAACCGGGGCCCATAATCCTCCCATGACATTCCCCCCTTCTTATATCTAGGGGAAAAAGGGTGGTGGTCTCATCTTCCGTAACTGCTTCCTGCTGATTATGGATGTAGAGATGTCCCTGAATCATTGGGGGTACAGTAGAAGTCATTATGGGCCTGGTTCAGGGAGTGAAGAGACATGTAGGCCAGGGTAGTGGCTGCCATGAGGTTGAAAGCCTTGAGTCTGCTTGAGACAAATTTAACAAAAAGGTTAAAAAGACAAGGCCCAAAGATTAAAAGAACAACTAATATCACTATTGGAAATGAAGGGAGTGAACCAAGAAAAGAACCAAGAACTCCAGGAACCTGAGTGGGGAGAGAAAAGCTGCTCACGTGTGTCCCTCATCCAGTGAGAGATATCATGGAGATGTTGTACTCAGGTCTCGACTTTCCTTGAATTGTTAATATACACACAACACGATGTATTCTGAACCATACACACACCACCTTCAGCTGCTAAGAGATAGTCTAGGGCTATTCTGTTGTCTAACACTACATTGGCTAGAGTATCAAGGGACTCTTGTAAATCCTCTAGCCCAGCTGCCGTTTCATTCGAGAGTCGTTCTATGGCCAGAGTAAGATTGGTTAATATGGCATCCTGTTCAATATAACCTATAAAAGGGATGGTGAGAGCTGCTGCCTTCTTAACCCACCAGAGAAAATTATCCCAGGAACCCCGTTTGTCCCCTTTCCTTATATATAGAGAAGTGGAGAATGTTGAGGGTGCAGAGCGCCCCAGAAGTTCTCTGGGGTACACCAAGGAATCTTATCATTGAGAGGCTAAACCAGAGGACAGATATGCCTAGAGAAATAAGCAGAACCAAATTGGACTGAGCTAGCTTCAGGATCTCCACCCTTCATTCTGGTCTCCCTTACCCCTGGGGAGATAAGTTTGGGTGTGGCTGCGGCCTTTGTGTCCTGAAGAGAGATCCATAGCCACCCCTCACCCAATTCCTCCAGTCACTACCAGTGGGGGATGTTCCTCCGTCACTAAAGGAACTTTCCACAGGCAGATGGTCCACCCCTATCAGCCCCCTATAAAAGTACCTGCCAGTCTCCTGCTCAAGGAGATTGGTACCTCTGAGCCACCTGCTTTGCGCCTATCTCCCCATGAGAAGTCCAAGGATTTCTTTCATGGTTTCCCTTCCCTCCACCCTTCCCTTCCCTTGCCCCTAAATAAACTACCACCTTATTCTAACTGCTTTTGTGTGCAAGAGGGTGTAATTCTTTAAAGAGGAATTCCTAAGAACCCCAACACCTAA
This sequence comes from Dromiciops gliroides, assembly GCF_019393635.1. Classification (NCBI taxonomy): domain Eukaryota; kingdom Metazoa; phylum Chordata; class Mammalia; order Microbiotheria; family Microbiotheriidae; genus Dromiciops; species Dromiciops gliroides. The sequence continues at coordinate 224,656,886 of NC_057861.1, read as the reverse complement.
CAAACCCTGTACCCATTTCCCCCATTACATATAGTTTTCAACTATTTTTTTTACAATATTTTTATTTCTGAATTTTTCTTTCTCCCTCCCTTCCCACCCTCCCCCCAAGACAGAAAGCAATCTGATATTGGTTATATATATGCATAATCACATTAAACAATTTCTGCATTAGTCATGTTATGAAAGAAGAATCAGAACAAAAGGGGAAAACCTCAAAAAAAGAAAAAACAAAAGTAGAAACAATATGGTTCAATCTGCATTCAGAATCCACAGTTCTTTTTTCTGGATGTAGAGAACATTTCCCTCATGAGTTCTTTGGAATTGTCTTGGATCAATGTATCCTCCCCCTCTTCCTCCTCCTTCTTCCTTTTTCTTTCTTCTTCTTCTCCTCCTCCTTTTTCCCTCACCACATGTGATCCCTCTCTCCATTTGGTGTGACATACCATCACATATGGTTGTTCTGTCCAGAGGAATATAATTTTTAGTTGCTTTTATTTTATAAAATACTTAGGTTTGAGGGCTAGATTTTTAATTTTTTTTAATTCATTTACTTTTTTCCAAAAACCTAGGGCCATTTACTTTTTTTCCTGCACAGTTTTCATTTATGATTTCTTGAGATATAGCTCTGAAAAAAATAGGCATTTTTAAAAAGCCCTTTGTGATTCAAATGGAGCTACTTGACTATGCCTTTAAACCCAAATCAATCTGGTTTTCATTGAATGGACAATAAAAAGTGGATCATTTTTTATGTTTTGAAAGTTTAGTATGAGTGTAAATAGCAATTGTTTTCTGTTCTGGCCAGAAATTTTGAGGGTCTGCCCTTTCTAGATTGATATTTTTTTGTGATGGTAAACTAGGTCATCTTTTGTCTCAATTCTTACCTAGCCCTTAGTCATTGAATGGGCATTACTTCAGACAAATTGAGACCTGGGAAAGACCTTAATTTAGAAATGCCAAGGTACCCATTGCATTCTGGGGCATCACCAGTCATCTTGACTTTTGTCTTGCCACTGGACTTCAATGACTCTGGAGAAGAGAGTGAGGCTGATGATTTTGCACAGCTCTGCCTCACTTAAATCCAATTCATATGCAAGTCAAGACATTACCCTCCTGTTGTCATTGGTCCTCTTCAAGAACAAAGGATGAATAACAACAACCACCTCTATGGCTGTCTGGGGAAGCCTATGGACTCCTAAGGGCAGTCTGAGGAAGGCTATGGACCCTTTCTCAGAATAAAGTTTTATTGAATTTTTTTTTCAGAATAAAGTTTTCAAACGTGCAGTGAGGCTGTCTTCCATATGTAGATTGGGGATATCGTTCTGTCAGAATAGAGAAATCTAACATCTTTTCTGCCATGTGTCTCAAAGGGAGACTTTAATTCCTGCCAGGAAAGGAAGCAAGAGATTGGGGCCAGAAGCTTGGCTACTCTGCTCTGCTCAAAAAGAAGATACCAGGTAGCATTGTATCAATCTGCTGTCATGTATTATTAGTCCAGTGAATAAAGATTTCAAGATAAACCTCTGATCACTTTTCATTGATGGGGAAAAGAAGACTCCAAGGTTTGATTCCTTTCCCACCAAATACTAGTTTCACAATGAACACACACGGCAACTAGCAAAGAAACCCATTTTCCAAGTCAACAGCAAAATAGAAATCAGAGAAAGCATACATATGAGAATTATATACCAGAAAATAAAGAGTGAAGCAGTTCTCCTGTTAGGAATGCTAAAAATTAATATATAATTTTTATCTGCCTGTTTCCTATGAAAATAATAAATATAAGAAATTAATTTTATAATATCTCCTACAAAATTAATAACAATAATAAATAGAAACATGTCTTTCATAGAACAAAACCAGATCAGAGAACATAATGTCTCCTCCAGGATAAACCAAATCAGAGACAGACAGAAAAAACATGATACCAATTTATTTTGTCCCAAGAAGAAATATAAGCATGATCATGTGGAGACATCTTCCAAAAGGAGCTTGGGGACTCCCTCTTTCTGAGGGTATATAAGGGGTTTTTTTGTCCACTGATTACAGGGTATTGTCAGTTACAGATCAACCCAAAAGCAAATACTATAACAAGAATGGATGTAAGAAGCATGGAGGAAATACAGAAGCATCATGATAAGATTATAGGATTCAAAAAAAAAGGATTTGGCAAGGATGAGGATGCTCAGATGTCCCCATAAGATGGGGACTTACTATCCTGAGGAAAGAAGTCACCAGGTAGGGACTTTTATCTGATAGCTATCTGAGTTCAGTTTGGAGTTCAGTTGAAGGACATTTTGTTCCTATTAACCCAGGGTTTCATAAAAAATACCTTTGGATAATAAGGTACCTCCATCAAATCCAAGTGATCCATACATTCATATTAACAGGAATGAGATAACAAGTCAACAAATGAGTTCTAGATCTCATCCAACGGAAAATTCCCCAAAGCCCCTAGTGTAGTAGGCTGAGGATAGGACCATGATGGAGATTGCTAACTTTTCTCATGTCAGCTTCTCCCCAGAGTCTTATTCTCCCTTCAACAGCCTAAAGTGGGATCGGCATTATCCATCCTCTCTCTTAAAGCTGGAAGTCAGAAGTGTCCATAGCAACTGGACAGACTGAAGAGCTCTTCTCCCTCCCACTTTACAGCATCATCTCACCCCTCAATGCCCCCACCCTGGCACAGGGGATTGATCTCCATCAATGAAGAGAGTCCCATACCAATGAGATTTGGCACTTTGGTTGCAAATGAATAAAATAAAATACATAGGTTTACAAAGGAAGCTACAGGTTAATGGAAAAGATCTCATTTTTTCCCACCCAAGTTCATGGACCACCTCACTTCCCTAAAACTATCCATGGACCCCAGGTTAAGAAAGATAATCTGGATTCACATCCTCTTTCTCTTATTGGTTCCAATGTCTACTACTCTGATCCAACTTTCACTTGAGGGGGAAAATATCGATATCTTTAAGAGAAAGCAAATTTTCCTTCTCTTCCAATAACATATCGGTTTAACTATACCACTCAGGGTTGGTGGTTATCAGTTTTACTGAACAATTGAAATAGTATAGAAATGAAAAGGGTCAACAGGGAAACAGAAGCTTAGATGCTTGCCACCTTTGACAAGCAACTGGGTGTCTTTTACCCCTTCACTCATTGAGCAAAAGGGAGTCAGATAGTAAACTGTCTGCAGTTAAATGGGGAACTGGTGGCTTCAGGCTAAACATCCATTAAAAAGCAAAGAGGAAATGAAAAAGTTTCAACTGTTCCAGCCACCAAGTCTCACCCAAACATGCCCATCAACTTTCAGCAATCTCTGGCTACTCCTCCTGGCTCCCAATGTCTACCTATGTCAGCAAAGAGTCCATAGATGAAGATCACACTGCCCCTGAACCCTCCCATGGCTCCTCTCCAATCAGTTTAGCTACCCTTAGAAGGATGGATACTAAGTCCTATTCTATCTTTCAACCACATTTTCTTCCAATACCAAGGTCAGTGTTGTGGTCTTTTGGGGGATTTCTGGGTAAAAAAGCAAAGCAAGAATTATAAGCACATTAGTGGAAATGTTATAACGTCAAGAACACTGGATTTAGCATCAGAAAACCTTAGTTTGAGTCCTGACTTTTCCATTTATTAGTTATTCCACCTTAGTAAAGTCAAAATCTTTGGGTTTCAGTTTCTTCAACCGTAAAATGAGAAGCTAGATTTTATAATTGCTAAGGCTCTTTCAGTTTTAATATTCTGTGACTCAAATAGTAGAGGTTACTGACCTATGAGGCAGTTAGGTGACTCAGTATTTAGACTGCTGACCCTAGAGTCAGGAGGATCTGGGTTCAAATACTGGCTCAGACACTTACTAGCTGTGTAACCCTGGGCAAGTCATTTCACCCTGTTTACCTTGGTTTCCTCATCTGTAAAATAAGCTAGAGAAGAAAATGACAAACAATTCCAGCATCCTTTGCCAAGAAAACCCCAAATGGGGTCATGAAAAGGTAGACACAACTAAATAGAAACAGATCTGTAGAGAAGGAAGGAGACAAACATTTAAACATATACTATATTTTCTCCATTTTACATTTGAGATAAAGGTTGAGGGATTTACTCAGGATCACACAACTAAGAAGTGTCTGAAGCCAGCTCCAGGGCTCTGTCCACTGTTCCACCAGCTGCCTCATAAGGAAGGTGTTATATTTTAGGCTAGTAAACTTTGAGCACTTGGAACCTTGCCATTAGGAGCTGGCTACTTATGACAGCCATTGTTGTACACTGAAATGGATACAATGCAAGGTCTAAGACTCTCTTTACTAGTATTTCTTGCTTTTTTATTCAACTAATATTCTGAAATTTTCTACAATCATTTTTGGGGGTGAAGGCAAATTATAGAATTATTCTTAAGAGCTAGAAGGGACTTTAAGAGACAACATTATATTTTTCTAAATACCAAAAGGGCTTCCTATTTAAAGGAACCCTCTTATAAGGGAATTATCAATTCCCTAATTTATCTTTTGTATGAATCAAGATTTTTGTTCATTAGGCTTGCTTAAAGAATACTTCTCTTATATTTGCCAAACATAGAATCTAAATATAGCCCAAATAGTTGAAATTCAGTTGGTAACTTAATCATTCTTTGTAAATATGCCAAGTCATATCATACACAGAACTCTTGCTAAAATGATACAGGGGTAATAAATCAACAAAGATAGGTTTTCTGTATCCTAGGATCTTCAAATAGGAATTACATATATGATTCTAGCCCACGATTTTCAAACTTGTGTGGTGTCTCAGGAACTATCATTGATTTTGTAATATCTAAAATAATAATACTTCCCAAATAATAATGGCTGGCATTTATATGGTTTTTATGAAGATACAAACACACACTATCTCTTTTGATCCTCAATATAATGCTATCAGGTAGGTAATATAAATATTATGTTCATTATACAGATGAAGAAATTTAGGCCCAGAGAGGTTAAATGACTTTTCCAAGTCAGGATTATGTTCTCCTGATATCTGATTCTGTTAACAAACTACCTTTCATATTAAAATGGTGTCCTCTTCCTCCAGAAAGTTTATATAAAGAATGGTCTAAAAGCCTTAGAGTCAAAGTCCATAATAGAGACTCAATAGAATGAGATTTATAATGAAAATTCATTGAGGGCAGGGGCTGTTTCCTTTTGTCATTGTAGCCATAGCTCTTATAGACAAGAAATGAATTTGAAATTCGACTGATAAAAAAAAACAAAACTTCTACATGAGGATACTTTCTCTACCAAAGTAAATAAATAACATCTTTGCAAATTATGGTCTTATAGGGTTGCTTGCATCCCCAAAAGGTTTCCAAGGTCAAAATGCCAGTATTTGGAATGCCCATCGATTGGGGAATGGCTAAAAAAGCTGTGGTATATGATGGTGATGGAATATTATTGTGCTATAAGAAATAACAAGCAGGATGATTTCAGAAAGGCCTGGAAAGGTTTGTATGAACTGATGTACAGTGAAGTGAGCAGAACCAAGAGAAAGAACATTGTGCACAGAGACAGCAATATTGTTTGATGAAGAACTAAAATATCAACTATTCTCAACAGTACAATGATTCAAGACAATTTCAAAGAACTATTGATGAAACATACTATCTACCTCCAAAGAAAGAACTGATACTGATGGAACACAGACTGAAGCATGCTATTTTTCACTTTCTTTCATTTTTTCTTTTATTCAAGTTTTCTTATACAAAATGACTAATATGGTCATGGTTTACATAATCATACATATATAACCTATATCTGATTGCTTACTGCCTCAAGGAGGGGGGATGGGGAAAAGGGAAGGTGGGATAAAAATTGAAACTCAAAACTATAAATGAAAATGTTTATTATTCGAATTTTTTAAAATGTCAGTATTCATCAGAGTTTCCAGAGTCAATGTGTTATATTCATCAGATGTCTTGAAAACTAGGTGCTCCTGAGTCTGACTTGTTCCTTATCCATTAAACCAATCTTTCCCTTTTGGCACATGGTAGGTGTCTAAAGAAATGATTTCTGAATTGAATTGAATTGAAAAGGCAAAGGGGAAGGGGGAAGGGGGAGGAGGAGAAGGACTAAGAGGAAGAGGAAGAGTCGTTTGGGAGAGGGTGGAGTAGGAAAAAAGGCAATTTTGTAAGGCTGGAGGGAATAAGACCAGCAGACAGAAAAAAGGAGAGTTCAGAAAAATAAGAGTGAACATAAAGGGGAAATAGAGGAAGAGGAGGGAGAGGGAAGAAAGGAGTGAGGGACAGAGAGGGAGGGAGAGAGAGGAGGAGGAAGAAAGGGGGAAAGAAAGAGAATGGAAGAGGTGGAAGAGGGGGGAGGGAGGGAGGGGGGGAGGGAGGGAGGGGGGGAGGGAGGGAGGGAGGGAGGGACACTACAAAGTACGCCGCAGCCTCAGGGTTGGTGCCCTCCTCCTGGTCCGGTCCTCCGTACCGCCAGGGGGCGCGGGCTGCCCGCTCTCGCCGACACCCAGCCTGGGTCGGGCCCCTCCCGCCCGGCTCCCGCAGCTCAGCGGCCCGCCCCCCCGCGCCCCTCCCGCGGGTTCTTCCCCCTTCCTGCCCCTCCTTGTCCGGGATGTTGCTGCCGCTGCTGCGGAATAGCTGCTTCCCTTCTTCCTCTCCCGGCGGCGGCAGCGGCGGCGGCGGCGGCGACGCGGGCTCAGGGAGCCGGCCAGTGGGGCAACTGCTGCACGGACCCCGCGGGGCGGCGGGGCCAGACGAACAGGGGAACAACGAGCCGGGGGCCGAGCCCCAGCGGCGGCGGCGGGAGGAGGAGGAGGAGGCGGCGGCGGGGCCGGAGGCCGGGGGCCGGGCCCGAGGGGCGCCTCCTCCGGGGAGCGGGCCGCGGGCGGAGCGGGATCCGTATGTGTCCATGGATCGGGGGGCCGCGCTGCAGAGGCGAGGCGGAGGCCTGAGCGGGGGCGTCTCGGCCGCCGGCTCCCCGGCGCTGTCGGGCGGCCAGGCCCGCCGGAGGAAGCAGCCGCCCCGGCCGGCCGACTTCAAGCTGCAGGTCATCATCATCGGTTCCCGGGGCGTGGGCAAGACCAGCCTGATGGAGCGCTTCACCGACGATACCTTCTGCGAGGCCTGCAAGTCCACCGTGGGTAAGCGCCGAGCCCGCCCCCGAGAGCGGGGGGCACAGGGGGCACACGGGGAAGAGGGACTGGGAGATGCGGGGCCGGGACGGGGGAGGCGCTGGGGACGGTGACAAGAGGCCCCTGGAGAGAGGACGGAGACCCTTGGGGAGAGAACTGGGGGGCGGGGGGCGGGCAACGGGGAGGGGACCAGAAAGCCCCTCCCCCCCGCCAGTGAGAGGCCTGGGACCCCTTCCCCCACTCTCGAGGTGAAGCGGGCGACCCCGGCTCCTGGAGCCAGCCCCGAGTGCTCTCCCTCCTCTCTTGTCCCGCTCCCAACCCTGGCCTGCCCTGGGTCTCCCCTATCTAGACACCTCCCCTGCCTCGACTCTCCTCTTCCCCACATCCCTGGTATTGACCTCATTTGTCCACGCGTCCTTGAGCCTTTCTCCTTCCCCGGCACTTTGTGACAACTCTCCAATGAACTGCCCCTTTAGCTTCAGCCCAACGCAGAAAGTGGGTGCCCTGAGCCTAGGAGCTTCCGTGGGAAACTTAAAACTGCTTCCCACTCTGCCCCCCCCCCCAGCTTTTGTTTTTTTTTTTTTTGCTTAGGGCTATTTTTCACATCAACCTCCACATACATCAGGTGCCTTTTGGTTCTTTTCCATGTTTGTTGTGTATGTTCATCTTTCCACAAAAATACTTCCCCTCTTTTCCTCTTCTCCAAACTGTAGAATTGATTTATTCCTTAGGATGACCTGCGCCCTTAGACCCTCTTTATTTGCCTGTTCTAAGGTCAAATAACTGAGTGGTGCATTTGCTTGGGTTCAGCTGTCCTCAGCAAGTAGCCAGCGTCGGTCTCAATTGAAACTCCTGACAGTCTTATATTACTTCGGAGGGGGGCGGGGTGGGGGGCGGTGTTGGAGGGGGGGGAGTCACTTGATACTTTGGGGTGGGACTCAGGCTGGCATGTTGTGAAATTGAAGATAAAGATAACATTCACCTGCTGGGGCACACTAGGGTTTTATGGCCTTGACTAAATAAGTGACAAAGGTGTATCGAGTTCATCTCTAGCAAATTTCCCCCCCCCTCAGATTTTAATTTTCAAAAAACAAAACAGTTTTTCGAAAGGAATAGTACCATGTTAAAACTGGGTGTCTATTCATAATGAGCTACTGATATGATGTACTGAAATTTAAAATGCCTTTTAAAACTAAGGAAATGGACGAGAATATTAGGATAGTTCAAATTTGTTATAAAACAGTATGTTAATGTACACATGATCAAATAAATGACTAAACTTTGAATCCTGTTTCAATAACAGTGAATTATGATAATCTATTAACACTTAAATGACCACCCAGGTAGACTTAGTACCAGTGACATAATGTACCAGATTAGAAAATAAAATTACCCTGCCTCATAAAACTGAAGGGAAAATTTATGAAGGCAGACAAATTTATTTATAGTAATAATATACTGGAGTTCATAGCATTTTTTTTTGTAGCTTAGTTCTGGAAAGAACATTTTGTAGATGAAGAAACCACCTTGTTTTTTCCAGTTACCGATAATTGTTTTTGTGAAAAATCCCATGAAGCTAACCTGGATCTCATGACTTCTATGCTGATGTATATATGTAACCTAAATAAAGAGGAGGAACAGGAGAGAACTTTATTATATGGTGGTAGGCTGAAGGTTCTTAGCACAAAAGGAAATCACCTTGAATCATGTTCTGTTAGGGATTTCCCCAGGGAATGTCCAAGAAACAGTGAATATGCATTTTTTAGATTTTAACTTTTAGGAGATAACCTTTGCAAATCCAATTTTGTAAGATTCTAAAAGTCCTAATTAATTTGGAAACTTTCCTTATTCTCTTTTTGTGACTTTATTTTGGAAATTTATGAATTTTTTTTTAAAAAGCAGTACCTGGTTTTGGACAGAATCTGTTCATAATTTGTGATTATAAAGCTGTTCAGTGCTGAACATTTTTAGTGCTGGTTCTTCTAAGTGCAGACTTATTTACACAGATTTTTTTAAAATGAGTGTAATGTTTAATATTTTAAATTGTAATCAAAACCCATATTTTAAAATCTAATTTTTTGATTAAAAAGAAACACATACATATGTGTGTGTTTTATTTTCCTTAGTACTGTTTTGAAGCAGTTAATTGTGGAAGTGTTTGATCTTCCTATTTCCTTTGTTTCCTTTCAAAGAGTTGCTCTTTTGGCACTTATTTGCTTAAAAGTCTGATTTTGCTGCATATAAATTACAGATTTTATGGTGAGAATTATAAAAAATACTGTCTAATGAGGTTTGTTCATATTTTTGAAGTTAAGTAAACAATGACAAGTTTGCAGATTTTTCTTCCTTAATTTTATGGATTGTCTTTAAGTACATAAGAGGGTGTAGCACCTATAATAGTATCTTTAAATTTACATTTGTGTACACTGGGGTTAAAGAGAAGACAATTTTAGTCATTGGATTCCACATTTAGGTCATTGCACCCTAATGCTACTGCTGTGCTAGAACTGCCTGAGTTTGTTACCCAAAAGTATGACATTGTCTGATTAATTCAGTCCTATCATGACTTGTCCCTGTGCTAAGTATACAAAAAACATCTTAGGACACTTTGGCCTCAAGGGGCTTACAAGAAGGAAAACTAATACTACCACCTGTATCCAGTCATATTGGAGGTCCAAGGGAAAGATGGGTGGGACCACTTGTGAAAGAGGAGGGATTTGAACTGGGCTTTGCTGGAAGAGTTTTACTTAAAACAAAGCAAGATAAGGACAGAATTTGGCGTAGAGAAACTTGGTAAAGCAGCACTTAACTGCAAGTAGATCAGTTTGGCTGTATTGTAGGGCTCCCGTAGAGTTGTTAGGTCAGACTGTAGCATGTTGTATATTAGAGTAAGTAAGGCGTTGGGAGTTTTATCATGTGGGCATTGAGGAGTCATTAAAAGTTTTTGAGCAGTGGAATCTTCAAAGTGGTATGTTAGGAAAGTTAATCTAATAGTACTTGGAAGACTAATTAGGAAATTTACATTAATTCAGGGAGAAAATAGTGGGAATAGAAAGGAAGATACATATGAAAGAAATTTCAAAAGAATTGCTAGTCAGTCAATAAACATTTATTAAATGCCTACTATGGGACAGGCACTGTGCTAAAGAATGAAGATACAATGAAGGACAAGTGACAGTTTCTGCTCTCCAGGAGCTCACAGTTGAATGGCACAGACAACGTGCAAACAACTGTATAAACACCTGTATACAGGATAAATTGGAAATAATCAACAAAATGTAGGCACTGGAATTAAGGGGGGGTTAGAAAAGGCTCTCAGTAGAACAGTAGTGTCAAACTCAAATAGAAAAGGATCCCTGAAGTATTCATATCAATTTAGAAAACTGTGCTGTATTTTTATTTTCTTAAGCATTTCCTAATTATTTTTTAATTTGGTTTTGGCTTCACTTAGCAGTTTCTCTGCTAGTTGTGGCTGTGAGTTTGACACCTCTGCTGAAGAAGGTGGTTTTGTAGCTGACTTAAAGGAAAACAGGGAAGCCAGGATTCTGTGGTGAGGAGGGAGGGCACTCTAGGCATGAGGAACACCTAGTTAAAATGGCAGAAGTTGGGAGTTGTAGTGTGTTTTTCAAGGACCAGCAAGGGAGTGAGTGTCATTGGATGGCAGAGTAAAAGGGGAGAGTGTAATGTATAAGAAGATTGGAAAGGGAGGGGGCAAATTTTGAAGGCTTTGAACACCAAACAAGATTTTATATTGACCTTGGAAATGAGGAGGAGCCACTGCAGTCTGAGTAACATGGGTAACATGCCAGGACTTAAGTTGAACTAGAAGATAGGCTCCAACGTTGACTCTAAGGTTTTGAGACTGCATAACTGGGAGAATGATTGATAGAATAATAACTAATTTATATCAAGCTTTAAGTTTTACAAAATGCTTTTCATAATAGCTCTGTGAGTTAGGTTGAAGTAAAAGGGTGCAGAGGATGGTGGATTTAATGGGGAAAATGAGTTCACTTTCAGATATTTGAATTGGATTAACCATATACACATGTTAAGATAAATAAAGGGCTATCCCTTTCATTTGTGTGAGGAACTCAAATTCGGAATATCTACCAAGACAGCTTAGCAATTCATCAGTAACATATATAATAACCATAGAGAATCAGGCCCTGACTTGCCCTTGATCACACCCCTCAGATGTATCAGAGACTTGAGTTGAGGTCTTTCTAACTCCTAGGCCAGCCCTCTATCAACTGTACCAAGTTGCCTTTCTAACTATTGGTAGGAAAACAACTTGTGGAATGATCATTCACTTAACAAGTATCAAATGTATTCCAGGCACTGGGAATACAAACCAAAAAAAAGAAATATCCCTTGCCCTAAAGGAGTTTACATTCTCTTGACAGTCAGTAAACATTAAGTGCCTACTATGTGCCAGGCATTGATGGGGAAACTACATGAACATAGGTAAGTAAAGTCCCAGTTAAATGATGCAGATATACAGAGCAAAGTCTTAAAAGTTCAGGTCTAGAGAGATTTCCAGTTGGAGTGGTCTGGGAAGTTTTTATGGAATACTCTTTTAAGCTGAGCCTCAAAGGATCCAGTATAGGCAGGGAAGCCAGTTTGGAGGATTAAAGGGCCATTGTGGCAGTGTAATTATAAATGGGAATAAATAATAGCAGGGTAATGATAAATGGGGATTAAGAGGAAATGATAAATGCGTAGGAGTTATGGGACCTTAAATGAATCTTTTTAAGTTTCCTTATTTCCATTTCTGTTTATATAAGGGATATACCCAGAGTTATTGTAGTTTTACACTATTAAAGATTAATATTATAATAATGAAACTTCACTAAGACTTTGGATATACTTTATATAATAGAAGTGATAATGGATGCTGTCTTTCTCTTCCTGACAGGAATGTTGTAAAGATCAATTTATTCCTGGAATTCCTTGGGCTACCACAATATTTTATAGTTACCGAAGGTGGATACATACAATTTAAGACATTTATCTCAGTAAAGGCTAGTTTTGAAAATTTGATACTTTTCTGCTCCATCTGGCTTCACACAGAGGAAATATTATTCCATGGATGACAGATTATAATTCCTAATTTTACCACCATTCTTGTAAATTTTTGCTTTTGATAACAAATGCAACTGGCTAAGAGTATGGATCCACTCTAGGAAAAATAACCCATAGTATATTCCAATACTGATGGGTCAGTATTGGATGCCTTGTAATTAAAAAGAAACAGATTAAACATACCAAAAGTAAAATATTAAATTATTTTAATATTAAACTCTTTAGAATAATTTGAACTTTCTTTACAAGATTATAGAAATTCATTTTTTGGTTTTGGATGGGGTAAGAAACCTTTTTGTAGTATTTTTAAATGAACAAAACATTACCTGATACTACTATTCAGTACAGAGGCTCATATTGTAATAATTTTATTATACAAAAATAACACATCTTAAATATATTAATTGATCTATATAATAGAGATTGCCTTTGTATACAACATTTAAAGATAGGATTTCTTTATTAATCATAATGTTGGTTAGTGAAATTCTACTGTAGTGTTTTTGACAGTTTAAAAAATGTAAAATATATAGTGGCAGTTCAGGTTTGAAATTAAACATGAAAAAGACAGTTTGCCTTTGACCACTGCCTTTCTTATATACCTCTGCTGTCCTTTCACCTGTGACTTTGGGTAACCTGGTTGGGCCTCTGCCTCATTTCATGGGGCATTTGATGGAAGCTGTGTTCTGCCTCTTCAATTCTTATGAGTTATTGGCCTCTGGGTTTTTTCAGCTTCCACTTGTTCTATGGCTAGAAACGTTCTCAAGAGGAAAAACAGGTGAATGAACTTTAGATGAAATAACCATGTGGTGTTTTAACCTAATGTTCATTTTATATTCATGCTAATTTTTTTGTCTTTAAGACTAAAAACAGTCTGTTGCATGCACAACGAAGCAAATTATATATAATAATTATTATGTGTACTTACTGATCTTCTTGATTACTTGCATCAAGTATTGGAAAGAACACCAGGTTTGGAGTCAGACCTGGATTTGAAGCCTGGCTCTGCTATTTATTAGATGTGTTTCCATCAACAACCCAGTTGATTTCTTTGAATCTCAGTTTTCTGGTATGTAAAATTATGATCTTTTACAGGATTTTTGTGAGGATTTGTTGTTCATTTCAGTCTTGTCTGACTCTTTTTGACCCCATTTGGGGTTTTCTTAGCAAGGATACTAAAGTGGTTTTGCTTTTCCTTCTCTGGTTCATTTTACAGATGAGGAAACTGAGGCAAACAGGGTTAAGTGACTTGCCCAGGGTCATAGTGAAAAAGATTTTCAGGCTAGATATGATTTCATGAAGATGAGTCTTCCTGACTCGAGGGCCAGCATTCTATTTACTGCACCACCTAGCTGCCCTGTGAGAATTAAATAAGATAATGTGCTTTATAGACCATAAAGTATACAAATGGAAATGATCACTATGGGAATTATTGTTTTATCAAATTTTTATTCATGCTTTTTTAAGGGAAATTGGGAGTAGTGGAAATGACGTAAGATTGGAAATCAGGAAACTTGAATTCTAATCTTTGATCTGACACTAGCTTAACCCAGAACATTGCTATTCATTTATATCTGGGCCTAAGTTACACAGAATCTTATAGTGGAAAGAGAAATCAGAAATAATCTAGTTCGAATCTCTCCCTAAAATGGATTCTTTTCTGCAGTATCTTTTAAAAGTTACTGTTCAACCTGTACTTGAACAATTCAAGTGATGGGAAGCCTACAACCTTTTTTTTTTTTTTTTAATTTTTAGTGAGGCAATTGGGGTTAAGTGACTTGCCCAGGGTCACACAGCTAGTAAGTGGTAAGTGTCTGAGGCTGGATTTGAACTCAAGTCCTCCTGAATCCAGGGCCAGTGCTTTACCACTGTGCCATCTAGCTGCCCCAGCCTATAGCCTTTTGAAGTAGCATGATTCCCTTTTTGCAGAATTGTGAAGTGAAGAGATTGGACTAGTAGATCGCTTTTATCTCTAAAATCCTGTGATTCTGGTACTACTCGGATCACTTTTAAAAAAAATTTATTGATGATATTTTGTTTTCCAAGCACCAGCATTTCCCGATGTATCCTCACTCCATTCCACAGAACCATTCCTTATAACATAGAATAAATAAAAGGGGGGGGGCGGGATTCAACAAAACTGACATCAAAAAGGAGAACATTTTTTGCTGTGTTCCTTCCATGTGCATAACCCCCATGCCAGCCCACCCCTAGCCCCACTCAACATTTCATGGAAGAGAAAGAGGTACCTTCTCATACTCTTATTTGTAATTTTATAGCATTCCATTTTTAAATTGTTATGTTGTTCTGTTTATTTAAGGTTATAGTCAATGTGTATATTGTTTTCTTATCACTTGGAGAGTGGCTTTTGATCTTAAATCTTTATTAGTCACCTGTATATTTCAAATATCTAACCTTTATCGGAGATATTTAATTTTAAAATAATTTATTTAAAATAATATTATTGTCCTAAAGATAGGACCTTTAATATGTGGGTCATGTATCAATTTTGTTTGTTTTGTGTTGTTTTGCAGGGCAGTGAGGGTTAAGTGACTTGCCCAGGGTCACAAAGCTAGCAAATGTCAAGTGTCTGAGGCTGGATTTGAACTCAGGTCCTCCTGAATCCAGGGCCAGTGCTTTATCCACTGGGCCACCTAGCTGCCCCATCTATCAGTTTTGAATTATATACTCTGAGAAGTTGGCTTAGACTTAATTTCTTCCAGATTTGACTCCCAGCCCAGTGAGGAGTTCTTTCATAGATAATTTATGTTTTGGAGTTTTATTGGCTTATTGAATTTAGTTAACTTCTGATTATTCCTTGCAAATATCTTTCATTGGTCTACTTCCTATTTTAACCAGTATAAAATAGTTTTGATAATTATATGATTTAAAGTTGGGAAGTACTATTCCTCCTTCTTTAATTATTTCCTTTAATATTCTAGATTTTTTTGTTCTTCTAAATAAAGTTTATTTTACCTAACTATATATTTCCTTACTAATTTCCTATTGCACTAAATCTGTAAATCAACTGCAGTAGTATTCTTATTATGCTGGCACAGAATAGCCATGATGCTACAGATATTCCTCCAGTTCTTTAAGGACTATTTTGTATTTCTATCTCAATATAGCTTTTGTGAGTGCTTTGGCAAATTGAGTCCTAGCTATTTTATGCATTTGAGGTTAATTGGGGGGGGGGGTCTTAAAATTAAATTAATTATATTCATTTAAGTACTTATTTTCTCTCAATTTCTACCTCTATGAAAAAAAGAAAGGAAGAAAGCCCTTGTAACAAATAATATATAAGCAAAACAAGTCCCCTATTGGCCATGTTAAATATAGGTGTCATTCTGAATATTTAGTTCATCACCTCTGTCAGGAAGTGGGTGACATTCATTATCATCAGTAATCTGGGATCTGATCATTATGTTGACTAGAGTTCATAAGTCTTTCAAAGTTGTTCATTTTACAGTGTTGTCACTATAAAAATTGTTCTCACTCTCCATTAGTTTGAATGTACAAGTCTTCCCAGGTTTCTCTGAAATTATCCCCTTCTTCATTTCTTACAGCACAATAGTATTCCTTGTAAAGGAGAATTAGATTAGCCAGTTCCCAGTTGATGGGCACTGTCTTAGTTTTCAGTTCTTTGCTAATTGTGTAATTATTTTAAATGCAGTTTTTCCATTCTGTATTTCCATTCTAGATTTTCTTTTTGCCATATAGAAATGTTGAAAATTTTTTGGCTTTTTTTATCCTGCAACTTTACTGAATCTTTTGTTTCAGTTTCTTTTCTGATTCCCTAGAATATTCTAAGGAAGCCATTATGTCATCAGCAAATAGGGTGATATTAGAATGACTTTTTAAAATATGAATTATGAAATATTAATCATTTGTATATTATTTGGGGGAGGAGTCATTTAAAATAAGCTATACTTTACCTGCTAGCCTTTGGACAAGTAGAAGATTAGCCCAAACTTTGCTTTAAAGTACCGAGGTTAACAAACCAATTAAATCAACCTTCCTTTAGACTTTGTAGCATAATTTGTTCTGTGGCTTAATTAAATGGATGTATTGGGGGGGGGGGGAGACATCTATAAGCCTTTTAATTTTAGTCCAGTATCCATTCAATGGATATTGGACAAAAAGTGACCAGAATGGTTTTTACCAAACATGTCATATGAGGATTGATTGAAATAAAGCTTTTGACACTAGATCACCAGGCTATCTTCCTGCATGCTTTTCTCTACTTTCATGACACTATTCTCTCCCTATGTATTTGTCTGGCCCATCCTCAGTTTCAGATCTCTTGCCCATTAAAACATGGCTGTCTCCCAAGATTCTGACTTGGGTCCTCTTTTCTTTTTATACCATCCCTTAGTGATTTCAGCTATCATAAGTTCCATTATTATCTCTTTAAAGATGAAGCTGAAATCTATATACCCAGCTCAAATCTCTCTCCAGAGCTCCTGGCCCATGTCATTGTCTGCTAGACATGTCCATGTGGCTATCTAGTGGGCATTTCAAAATCAATATTTATCAAGCATCTGCTATGTGCCAGACCCTGTGCTAAATGCTGGATAAATCAATATGCCAACTCACTTCCTTTCCCCTCCCCAGCCCCCCACTAACCCTCCTCTAAGCATTCCTGTTTCTTTCAGGACAACTTCATCCTTTAATTTGCCCAGATTTATGACCTTTGAGTTATCCTTCAATTTCCTTTCCTTCCCCTTCCTCTCTCTCCACCCACACTCCCTAGTATATAGGCCCTTATCACCTCTTAACCTGGACAATTTCTATAACTTCTTGATTATTCCTGCTTCTTGTCTTTTGACACAGCTGCCAAATTGATATTTCTAAAGCACAAGTTTGAATGTGTTCTCAGTTTGCTTCTGTGGTACCCTGTTGAGTCTAGATTAAAGTACAAACTATTTTGCTTGGCACCAAATCTCTCATAGTATAACTCTAGCTTGCCTTTCCAGATTTATTTCTCATTACTCTCCTTCACAAATTCTATGTTATAGCCAAACTGATTTTCTGTTTCCTATATTCAGTATTCCATTTTATATCTCACCTCCCTGACTTTGCATAGCTTGCGATCCTGAGCTGTCACAGGTACCCAACTTATAGGGAAATTAATACTTTTGTGTTCCTCCTAATTACTTATATTGTATTTACTTATCTGTGTAAGTGTTGTATCTGATTTTAAGAGTAAGAACTACTTGTGGGGTTTTTTTGTCTTTGTATAAATTTCTAAAATGACCTTGCACATAATATATACTTAATAAGTGATTGTTGAATTGAATTTAATTAGAGAAAAGGTGTTTTCAAGTACTTGAAGGGTTGTCATGTGGAAGGGTGATTAGACATTTTCTGCCTAGCCCTCTAGCATAGAATGTTTTAACTGGAATTTACAAGGAAGTTTAAGTGGACTTCCTATAATTAAAACAGCTCTCAAACAGAATAGGTTATTTTAGAAGTATTTAGGTTGAATCTGGGTGATCATTTGTGGCTTATATTACTTATATTTGCTATGAATTAGACATTAAATATAAAATAAGCATTAAGTATAATCATAAACCATTCTAGATTATACTGTTTGGTCATAGCTGCTATGTTTATTGCAACTTTGGCTTTTGGCTCTTTGTCATATCTACTGGGGTTCAGCCTCTCTCTGACCAGATTTCTGTTTTGGAAACCATCAGGAGAGATAGTCCTTAAAGGATTTGGGGGTAGTACCCCTAAAGAATGAATGTGTGCTGATGAGACTTCATGGTAGCCATAGGCTCCTTTCTGTTTAAACAGATGATCAAGAAGCAATATAAGTGAGTCAGGGAAACAAGTATTTAGCCTCAATAGGTAGCAGAAAAAAGGGAAAATCTAATTTCTTTGTTCTGAGAGTAACTAAGTTTTAGCTCTCCCCTCCCCCCAAAACCCAGGATAAGCATTTGATATTAGAGGGGAAAATACAATCGTTTTTTTTTTCTTGATCTTTATGTTTATATGAAGTCTCCCAGCTTTTGTTCTGTCTGCTTAAGTGTTCCTTTTGCTAAAGAATGAGAGAAAGCTAGCCATAATTCAGAAAACCCAACACCTTGCAGTTCCACATTGTTCTATCTAGTAGTGTGTTTAAAGATTATTTTGCCAAGATAATGTAATATGGGTGACTCAGGCAACCGTGAATTAGAAACTGGTGTTGCTTGGTTAACATTTGAGTTCTTAAGTAGGCATATGTTTTCAAATGTGTAATTGACTTTAATGAATTATACAAACTAATGCTCAAACTGATTGTATTAAACAGGATAAAACCATCTTTCAAAGAATGATCTTGTACATGTTATAAATTTTTCAGGTTTTTTAGGTAGAATTAAAATCTATTTAAGACCTGGCCAGCCACATAAACATTTAATGTCTTGTCTTCACAGACCTTTCTTAAGAAAGGTTTCGTTACACTTTGAATTAACCAAACATTTTAGAGATTCTCTTTCCCATACACCCTTTGCAGAATCTTAGCTTTATGCTTTGATTAAGCACTTGTAAGGAAAACATTCATGTGTTTATCATTACCCTACATCTTTGACTTTTTGTTGTTGTTGTTGTTTTGTGGGGCAGTGGGGGTTAAGTGACTTGCCCAGGGTCACACAGCTAGTAAGTGTCAAGTGTCTGAGGCCCGATTTGAACCCAGGTACTCCTGAATCCAGGGCCGGTGCTTTATCCACTGCGTTACCTAGCAGCATAAAATAACCATTTTATGAGGGCTTCCCCTGGATACACAATGAAATCTAGTTGTTGGTTTGTTGTTTTTTTTTTAATGAAATACAAATTTATTAGCTTCTAATCCAGTATTCTTTCCTTTTGGATAGTATGGTCTTAATAATGGAGTAGTGTGGGACCTTATTACTAATTGGAATTCAGTCTGATTTAGTCAAAGATTGCTTGCTGGACATACATTTGGATGACTTAATTTATAATCTTGGTTCTGTTACTTTGACTTGATTTTTATGTGTTGTTTTATTTTTTTTTTCTGTATGGCCTTAAAAAATGTCTTAATTTCTGGTTTTCTATCCATATGCAATATTGAGGAAGATTCCTGTTCCTTCACAGGAATGCTATTTTATTTGACATTTTAATGGCTCTGCGATCTCATCCATGTGCATACTCCTGCCAGTGCTTTCTCATCTTGTGCCACTCTTGTCCATGTTCTCTTCTCAAGCCTCCACAAGCACACTTCCAGTGGCCTGGGGGCCTTTTTTACTTTTTTACATTGCAGTGGACATGAATTCTACCTATGCCTCACCTGCAGCTCTCCTGGCAGGACTAGCAAGCTTCTAATTCTAGTCACATACTTCTCTGATGATATCTTGTAGACTTACTTTTACATGAAAGTTACTGATTATTAAAATCCATATTGATTTAATTGGGAAGAAGCTGTATAATAGCAGGAAAGAGTACTGACTCAAAAGTCAGAGAACCAGGGTTCAGACCCTGCCTCTGATGCTCATTATGCCTGTATGGTCTGGGCAAAACCTCAGTTTTCTCTTTCATAAAATGGAGGGGTTGGAATAGATGCCCTTGCAGGTTGACAAGTCTACATCTCTGCTCCTAAATTCTTCCTAGAATGTCTTTACTTCCTTATCCTCTGGCCCAGACTTAAGTCCTTAAAATGCTTGGTGTTCATGATGCTCATTTCACAAATGCTTATCAGATGAGTACCAGAAGATAACCAAGTGTCCAATGAAACATTTTCTTACAGCCTTTGGTTATACAATGAAACCAAGCTTCTCCTTAGCTTTCATTGGCTTTCCAGGGAGCGCCTCCAAGCCAACTTCTCTTTAGCTGCAACTTTTCCCTTTATAGTGCTAGTATAAAGAATATGATTCACTTCTTCCATTAGTATGTTTACTTTTTCACATTTAAAATACTGACAGGTAAGTTACTGTTCATAGTCAATACAAGGACTTTGTCAGGTTTCATTTGGAGGTTTGTTTTGGTTTTGTACTTTGTGTCCCCTTTTCCTTCCAGTGAAAGGAGCTGAGGTACACATCACTGAGGGTCATTTTCTTTGTTTTCTTTGTCTTTGTTTTGTGGGTTGCTAAGGCCAAAGAATTTGTCACCAAGTGGCCCTTCCACTAGGGATGGAACACTTCATAGTTATCATACACCTCATGTGCTCGAGTAAATCTTAATTCCTGCCCCTATGCAAGTTAGGATAATTTTTCCTTAAAAGGTAGGATTGACACCATCCTAAAGACTTGATTGGCTTAGATAAAGGGAAGGCCCAGAGTGTCAGCATCACTTCCTGGTCACCTAAGAACAAAATAGTCATGAAGAACTCTAAACAATGAAGCTTCCTTCATTGAAATCATCTGGAGTTCCGTCATTATTGAGTATTTACTCAGTACCTATCCTTATTGAATATTCTTCTTCGATAGCTTAGTAAATCTTGTTTTGTTAACTGTTAAATGACTTATGAGTGTCTGGTTTTGTTTCAGCATAGAACCATAACTAATAGGAGTCTGACCTTAGCCAGGCCCCACCCCTTAAATTGTTACAAATATTCTGTAAGGCAAGAAGGGAGGGATGTCATCTACATTTTACAGAATAAAAAACTGAGCCTCAGTCATATAGCTAAGAAGTAGTAGAATAAAGACAAGAACTCTAGTTGCCTGACTCCTCCTCCAGTTATCTTTTCCATTCTATTAATAGTGTTACTGTTCCATACAAAAATCAATATATTTCTATGTGATATTTCTGCATGCTAATTCTTCCTCCTGTATACCTTTCCATTCTACCAAGAGAACAAATATAGTTTAGTGATACTTCTTAGAAATGATGGTGGTTAGAAAAAAAAAAGGTTTAGCAAAATTTTCTGTAATTCTTCATGCTTTTCTTACAGTTCGTTGATAGAAAAACATCTCCTATGAATTCTTCTTTTTAGTCTTAAAATCAGAGCATTCAACCAATCTGAAATCATTCAAAATATCGTATCTTGAGAAAAATTGGCAAGTCCTCAGTTCATTCATGTTCTTAACAAGTTCTCTTATCTAAAATATATTCTATTAATTATATCTACTGGCTCCTGTGGGAGATGTAAATTTTAGATAAGATTCCTGCCCTCATAGAGCTTATTACAAGTTTAAGGAAATGTGACAACAAAAAAACCCCCAAACCCAACCTAACTCTAACACAGATTAATACATAAATGCATGAGAGGTATAAACAGGACTGTGTTAAGTCCATAGGGTGGGAGGAAATAAGATTAATATCAACTAGGAGGTCAGGGAAGAGGTGGCAGTTAGACTTTTAAAGATGAGTAGGAATACACCAGATTCAGTAAAGCATGGAGAATAAGGCATTTCAAATTTGAGCTAAGGCAGGAAAGTAGGACAGTATTAGGTATCTTTGGGACATACCTTGTAGTCTAGTTGACAAGAATATGAGAAGGGAAATGGTATAAGACTGAAAAAGCGTGATAGTTCAGGATGGTATAGGGCCTTGAATACTAGTCTAAGGAGTTTTAACCCTAATTGGTAAGTAAGTAATAGGGGCTGTCAAATGGTTTTGAGCAAAGGAGTCACAAGACCAGATCTATCCATAGGTTAAATATTAATCTGAGAGCAGTGTGAAAGATAAATTGGATCAAGAAGAGACTGGAGTTGGGTAGGCCACTTAGGACCAATTATATTCAGGAAGTTAATAAGAAAGATATGTACTTGGGAAGTGGCAATAGGAATACCAAGTAAGGTATTTTAAAACTTTATGTTCCAAATTCTCTCCCTTCTTCCCTCCCCACCCCTCTTCCCTTTGAGAAGGCAAGCAATTTAATATGTTATACATGTGTGGTCATGGAAAACATTTTCATATTAGTCATGTTGTGAAAGAAAACAGACAAAAAAAAACTCAAGAAAAATAAAGTAAAAAATTTATGTTTCAGTCTGTATTCAGACACTATTAGTTATTTCGCTGGGGATGGATAGCATTTTCATCATAAATCTTTCAGAGTTGTCTTTGATGATCATTGTATTTCTGAGAATAGCTAAGTCATTCACAGCTAGTCATCTTACAATATTGCTGTTTCTTTGAACACCGTACATTTCACTTTGCATCAGTTCATGTAAGTCTTTCCAGAGCATTCTGCTTATCATGTCTTATAGGACAATAGTATTCCATCATTATCACAGACCACAATTTGTTCAGCCTTTCCCCAGTTGATGGGCATCACCTCAATTTCCAATTCTTTGTCACCAGAAAAGAATTACTATTTTTTCTTAAAGACATAGTCATAATATCCAAGTCTATGTTGGAGGGAAATAGAGAAGATGACTAAGTTGGGGGTTACCCAACAGGAAGTTGGGATGAACTAAAGTCAGTAAGGAGGTGGCTTAAGTTATAAGTGATTTAAGATCCAGGTGAGGCTAAGCGTAGAGCAGAAGTGCAGATAAGTCTTAGACAAAGTTTTAAAAGCGGAAACAGTGATTTTTCTAGAGAAGGAATTGTATGAGACCTGAAAAGGCAAGCAACATATTTGTGGAATAATAAACATCTGAGGGCCTAGACTACAATCCCATCTCTTAGCATGTGTTGATCAAATCATTTAACATCCCTGTGCTTCAGATTCTTCATCTGTTGTTTTGGTAGGGTTTTTTTGTTTGTTTTGTTTTTAAAGCCTATTGGATTTGATGCTTTGAATCTTTGAACTCTGAATCTACAATCCTGTGATCCTCTCAGCATGTAAAATGAGCCAAAGTGGAGGAGAGGACCATAAGAGAGAAAGGTGAAGGGAATATTTCTCAGTGCCTGGGCACAACTGCTCTGGTCACTTAAAGATTTTCACTTAATTATTTTGCCTGTGCTTTTTTTTTTTTAACACTGTTAAGTAATGACTTAAACACCACAAAGTATTTTTAATCTAATGCATTTTAAATGTATTACCAGCAAAGACAATATTATTATTGTACCTTTAAGAGGAAATAGAATCTTAGGGAAAATGACAAATTCCCACTGTTCCAGAGTCTTTTCTCTCTTAAAAATACAGTAAAATGTCCATAGTTTATGTGGGAGTGGTTACATAAACTGATGGATCTTGTACAGGGTGGGCCAAAAGTCATGAATATTTAATGACTCCTTTGTTTTTTGTTTTTAATTTACAGCACCATAGCATCATGTACAATATATATAGGAAATGAATTTATATTGTATGTAAAAGATCAAATCTCATAAATGGTGAATAATAAAGAAAAATAATTTTCAAAATGTTATTAAACCACCAGACCCCTTTGTCACTTTTGGCCTACCCTGTATAATGGAAAGAACATTGGATTTCACAGTCTGATGATAAAGGGTGGGGAGTAGTTTGTAATGGCAGCAGGCAAAGATGGAAAAAACTGGCCCTGTGGATGGTTATATGAAATGAAGCACTGCCTAGGAGTCTTCGACAAGCTAGAGATAGGAGGCAGAGTGGGAGGGTTTACTCGCCCTCCAACTAATAGGTTTGTTCTGGGGTGAATCCCAAAGTTGAATGGATTACTTGGAATTAGGTGGTGATAGACACTGTACCTGTTGGTGATATGTCACTATCACTAGAAGTACACAAACAACATTTTGGGCGTAGTGGTTGACATTTATAGTTCTCTGGATCTGATTTGCAAACTAACTTTGTACTTATTTGTTTCATTGATTGAATGCACACGTATATAATTGAGACTGAGAGCAAAGCATATGTATAAATATGTGTGTATGCATATATTGTATTTATCTATTGGTAGTGCTACTTGGACTGATCAACAGACTAATGGTTTTAGAAAGGCTGTCTTAAATTGCAGTCACTTCTTTTTATAACTCAACCTATGCTTTCCTAAAAAGCATCCTATGCAAAATTGAGCAATAGAAACCACAGGGCTTATTGGAGTTATGGAAATAGATTTAGGGGCACAAGATCCAAAAGTTACATATCAGTAACCAAAAACAAGATGAGAACTTTTATAAAAAATGGTTAGCACAGTTTTTGGGTGGTTAAGAAATACATAATTATACATAAATAGTGGTGACCCTCTTTGACCTCAAGCTGCTGTTCAGCCTGAACCCTGGTTCACAGGGCAGGGCTGCATCCATGCTCCTCCATCCACAGCTCCTATTGCACCAGAAAATGTACAAGAAATGTGGCACTTTACCTTGAAAAAGAGCTGACTTCTGCTTGTGAAAATGGGCCCTAAACTTCATCCCTTGGGAAACCTCCCCACTGCCACCTGTGGGGATTTGCTCTACCTTGGTGAGGGTTAAAGCAGAACTCTATCTACTCGTATCTCCTGCCTTTGCCCCAATAGCTCTCACTTCATCCCCAGCTGAAGAAGATGATTTATTTTTATTTTTTTTTTTGCTGGGGTGTGGGTCATGGGGAAGGGGAGGAAGCAATGAGGGTTAAGTGACTTGCCCAGGGTCACACAGCTAAGTGTCAAGTGTCTGAGGCAGAATTTGAACTCAAGTCCTCCTGAATCCAGGGCTGGTTCTTTGTCCATTGTGCCACCTAGCTGCCCTGAAGAAGATTATACCCCAACCACCAGTAAGCATAGAAATTTAAGCCAGGCATCTCCGTTTCCCATAGGCCTGTTGGTTCCCCTTCTTCCTTCTCCCAGTCCATCTGTTGAGGTCATCCTCCAACTGGGAGATAATGGTGGGGAAACAGTGGCAGCTTGTGAGTTATTGTGAAGGGGTACAACTTTCTTGGGGTGTCTCTATCTCTTGAGGATGAAATGACAAATAAGCAAAT
Organism: Dromiciops gliroides; assembly: GCF_019393635.1. NCBI lineage: Eukaryota > Metazoa > Chordata > Mammalia > Microbiotheria > Microbiotheriidae > Dromiciops > Dromiciops gliroides. Next base: position 224,631,919 of record NC_057861.1, on the reverse strand, counting down.
AATAAATTCTAATTATCTTCAAACTGTTCCCTAATGCATCAGTTGCATTGGGACAAATTCAAGTTTTTAAAACATTCAAGCTTTCAAATCGTGTTACTAAAACGAACTATATATCACTTAAACAGGGATTTTTTTTTCCTTCTCTTTTAAAAAGTTGTATTTTTATGCCTTTTATTACATCAAATCATTTCCACATGAATCCTATCCTCTACCTCACCCTTATTATAATGAACTCACCCTTGTATAAAGAAAAATAGTTCAGCCAAAATAACTTATAAATTGATATCCTCTGACATTTTATGCTACACTCTGCCCCATAGTCCCCCACCTCCCTGCTAAGAGGTGGGATAAGTGTTTTATTATCTATTCTTTAGCGATTGTGAATAGTCATTACTATTACTCAGAATTTGGCTTCCCTTTAATGATTTTTTTTTTCCTTTAACATTTGTTAAGGGCTAAAATTCTAGCTAAACTATCTAAAATATCTAATGAGTGGTTGCCAATAAATTATAAGCTTTAGAAAGAGTTAGACTTTTAAGCATTTATTAAGGAGAATAAGAATTTGGTAAAGAGAGAAAGACCCACATTCATCTATCTATTAAAAGGGAGAGCGCATTCCTAGCTCCGCTCTCTGCCCGAGTCCCCAGGAAAGAGCCGGAGTCAGAGCACCAGGCTCCCCCTTCTTCCTCCCACAAGCAAACATCACTTCCTGACGCCAAAGAAAAGACGCATGGTTTTGCCTTCAAAGACCTTCACCTCATGGGTGGAGCTCTTCTACAGTAAGTCTCCAGCAGGTGGCCTCATTCCAATCGTTACACATTATTAGTGAGATAATTGTATATAGTGTATATCTTCTCATTTTTCTCTGCATCTTCATTTCTTATTGAACTATAATATTTCATTATATCTATGCACCACAGTTTATTCAGCAATAGATACTTTGTTTAAGAGGGTTTTTTACATTCTGTATTCCTATAATTCAAATGAAATGATCATTTTTATAACAAAAGCACACATTTATGGGTTATAAATTGTTATGACCCTTACTACTTCAGTAGTAAATACAATTGAATTGATCTATATTTTATTCCATTTTTAGTTTGATAATCTGATTTGCTTTTCAAATTCAAAAGATACTCTGACACAACTTTGAATCAAGGACTATGCCTGCAGAAACAGAATATCCTTGAATACAGAGGGTTTAATCACTTTCAAACAGTAAATTTAAAAAGAAACATTTAATTCCATGAATATCATATAAACAACTAGTTGTCTATTATCATATCAAAAGGGCATGGAATAGATCTTCATTAGTAACAAAAACATGCCATTTATTACAATTTTCAAGCATGATTGAGGTCAGGATTTAATGGTTATTTTGCATCCTAGAATCATGGAGCACAGTCCATCTAGTTATCTTTCAATCTGGACAGATGAGATGGGGACAGATTATGAAGGACTTTACATGCCAAAGAGGAGTTTATATTTTATTTAGAATACAATGCCAATGAAGCTCCTTTGATCAGAAGAGTAAAATGGTTAGATCTTGGCTTTAAGAGTAAACATTTGATTATTTGGAAGATGAACTAATCAGTGGGGGAAGAGAAACCAGTTAGGAAGTTATTGTAGAAAGCCAGACCAGAGGTAACAAGGGCCTGAACTTGGGGTGGTTGTGGTATGGACAGATAGAAGGGTATGGATGTAAAAGAAATTAGGAGGAAAGATGGTTTTAGGGGGTTTCTGTTTGTGACCTTTTGATTTCGAAATGCCTATGGGTCACGCTTATACTATCCAGCAGGCAGTTGGAAATGCAGAAGTATAGCTAAGGAGAGAGTTGAGAACTAGACATGCAGTGTGGGTTAAGAGCAGGGTTAAAGGCAAGAAGCCATCACTAGTGAGGCTGTGGTATGCTGGTAAGTGACTAGATACCTGGTAGGTGGCTAGATAGGGTAAAGCATGGTTTGGGCATCTGGGGCTAGTTGAAACCTTGAGGGCTAATGAGACCACTAAGAGAGAATGTGTGGAGAGAGAAGAAGGGCTGAGCAAGAGATATAAATTGATCCTGCAAAGCAGACAAAGGACAGGCCTTTGGTACACCCAAAGGATCCATTAGTGTGTGTCTGGGGGTGTGGGGGTATGTAAGGGAGTAGGCAATAGCTCACCTCTGCCACCCATAGAGATTGCAATACCACTGCCCATCCAGTTCCTTTTTTTTCATTGGTCTGCCTGCCCAGTATCTCCTCACTCCAGTCCACCCTCCAATTAACTGTCAAATTGATTTTACTGAAGGGCAGATCTGACCATGTCACCTCCCCTGTACAATAAACTCTGTTTCCTCTTACTTCCATAATCAATATAAAATCCTCTGGTATTCAAAGCCCTTCATAACTCACACACACACACCTTTTTAGTCTTCCTATGTCATATACATACACATACACATAGACTCACATACACTCTTCAATTCAGTGATACTGTCCTTGCTCTTCCTCAAACAAGACATTCCACCTCCCAACTCCAGGTGGCTGCTCTTTATGCCTAGAGTTCCCTCCTTTATCTCTACCTCATGGCTTCCTTCAGGGCCCAGCTAAAATTTCTCCTCATGCAGGAATCCTTTCCCAATTCTCCTTCCCTCTGTTGATTATTTTCAACTTATTCTGTATATATCGTGTTTGTACATTGTTGTTCACATGTTGTCTCACCCATTATATTGGGAGATCAAGAGCAAAACGTTTACCTTTGTTGTAGCCTTTTCACTTAGCACAGTGCCTGGCACATAGTAGGTCCTTAATATATGTTTATTGACTGACTCCTTGAGTTATTCAATCCCACTCCACTCCTCTGTGGTGTGGAGAAGAGGCACAAGATATGTTTTTGGCATCCTAAGTTGGAACTCTTGGTGCATTTTACTATGGAATCTTCATTTTTGTGTATTGGTTAGATTCTCTACTCTTACACTTAAATTTGCTATCCTTATTATGTTTACCGTATTACTTTGCTTCTGACCCATTTAGGGTAATGGACTATCATACAGACCTAACTGCTTTTTATGTTATTTTTAGAGGAAAATGCTTTCCAATTTCCCAAAAGTAACTTACATACTAACTCTCTTTGAATAGAGATGATAATTGAATCCATGTGAAGCGATGAGATCACCAAGTGCAATAGTATTTAGAGAGAAGAGGACCCAGAACAGAGCCTTGAGGGACACCCACGATTAGAGGGCATGACCTGGATGAAGATCCAGCAAAGGAGACTGGGAAGGAGTGGTCAGACAGGTAGGAGGAGAACCAGGAGAGAGGAGTGTCACAAAAACCTAGAGAGAAGAGAGTATCCAGGAGAAGAGGGTGATCAACAATTTCAGAGGCTGCAGAGAGGTCAAAAAGAATAAGAACTGAGAAAAGTCCATTAGATTTGGCGGTTAAGAAATCATTGGTGACTTTAGAGAGAGCAGTGTTTGAATGATAAGTTCTGAAGCCAGACAGCTGAGAATGTAGAAGAAAAAAAGAGAAATGGAGACACTAAGAGGAGAGATACAGGTAGTGGGTATGGGCAGATCAAGTGAAGGATTTTGGGAAGAGACATTGGGGTGTTTATAGGCAATAGGGAAGCATCAGTAGACAGGGAGAGATTGAAGATTAGTGAGAGGGTAGAGATGATAGAGGGGGAATCTTCTGAAGAAGATGGGATTGGATAGTGTCACTTGTATATGTAGAGGGATTACCCTTGGAAAGGAAAAAGGCCACCTCTTCATAGGAGACAGGGGTGGGATAGTAAGGAAAGATGTTTGTATGGTGTGACTTGAAGGGAAGAAGCGGCTCTTGGAGAATGGCCTCAATTTTTTTCATCAAAATAGGAGGCAAAGTTCTCACCTTAGAGTGTAGAAGGTGTGGTGGTATGTCATGGCAAGCTTGAGGAGGGATAAAGAAGTTGGAATAGCTTTCTGGTGAGGGAGGTATAAAAGTGCTGCTTTGCTGCATTGAGGGCCTAGTTGGAATTACGTAACCCAAAGTTGTGGATCTAGTCAACACAGTTTCATAATATTTTCAGTTTCATTCAGTAGCATGAAGGAGAACAAAGGCAGCAGATGTGGGAATAATCCATGATCATGGTTTGGGTTTGGCAAAACATAATGGATGCTAAGATAAGGACGCAGGGGACATGAGTGTAGAGGGTAGTGTATAGATTCACCAAGGGATGGCTCAAGATACAGAAAGGGAGGAGTGTGCAGAATTGAGGCATTGAATGGAGGGTAATGATGAGGATGAAGACTAGGAACGAGGGTTGTAGGAATGGAATGATTATGAACAAATAAAGCAAATTTTGTAACTCACAAACATGGAAAAGGAACAGTTGAGGATGCTGGCAAGACCATCTCGTTTTGTAACTGAGATAGAGTTTAAGAATAAGTTATAGGAATTCAGTAGATTGAGGATCTGCGAATTTGGGGTATTTGAAAGAGTATCAACATATCTATATTGGAATTCTCTAGTATTGAGGGTGTGAGTTGAGGTAGAAAGAGCCTGAACCAAGCATTAAGGAAGGAGAATGTCTCGAGAGTCAGTAGATAAGAGCTACCAGATTTTTTAAAAATTAAGATGGTCAGGAAAATGGAATTTAGTGAGTTTTGGTGGCACTTGCTTCCAGAGATGTTGGTTGATTGCTTAAATTTGGGTATTCTGATCTGCAGAAGAGCTAAAACCTATTGAGTATCCAAACTGAGTCCCTAGGATCAGAAGGCTGTCAGGCTACCTAAGGATGGGCAAAACCACTCAGGTTATGGGGCAGCTAGGTGGCGCAGTGGATAGAACACCGACCCTGGAGTCAGGAGTACCTGAGTTCAAATCTAGCCTCAGATACTTTACACTCACTAGCTGTGTGACCCTGGGCAAGTCACTTAACCCCAATTGCCTCAATAAAAAATAAAAAAAAAACAACAACAACAAAAACACACTCAGGTTAGGAAAATGAGCCATTTAAAACTTCCAGGCCTCCTGTCAGTGTTGGGATCAGATTTGTTTTGAGTGGCCACTATACTTCTAGCCAGGGTGAGGAAGAGCCGATCTCAAAAAAAAGAAAAATGGAGTTTGAAGAGTTTTGTAAAATATTCTCTTGGGACAGTCTTTTTGTACTACAGTTTTACTTTATAAATTATATACTTATTTCATAAATATTATGTATTTGAGTCTATAAACTGTAGAGGTTAATTTTTATAAATCTCAAAATTTAAGCTTATGTTTTCTTTTATTAAGAGTTTTTTCTTTTCACAAAACCATTTAATTGAAACTGATAAATCCTTTTTTCCTTCTCATTTAACAAACTAGGATGATGAAATTAGTGAACTTAATATGCATTGAGCCAAATTCATCCCAGGGCTGTTACTCCATTAGACAGTGAGTTATACCCTTAGGGAGAGAAAGACCTTTCTCTGGACTTCTAAAGCAGTATTTCCCAACTTTTTTTTATTAAACACCTTTGAATTTGTCTTGACATATGAGGCAAAGTTTTTCCTTTCACAATCATAATCTCAGAATTGGATAGGACTTCAGAGTCTATCCCTGTACCTTAATAAGACTCCATTCTGCAATATACCCAACAAATAGTCATCTAACCTTTATCTAAAAATCTCCCGTTTGGTACAGTGGTGACTGTATCATCTTTAGATGGCTCTAATTTTCAGAAAGCTATGTTAATAAATAACAAGCCTAAGTCAGCCCCTTTGACATCTACCCATTTCCCACCTTTATACATTCTGGGTTCTAGTAGAATAAGTCTTTACCTTTTTTCATAAGGTATAGCCTTTGAAGACTATCGTCGTGTCTTCCCCCTGTCTTTTCTTCTTCAAGTTAAATGTCCCCATTTCCCTCAGAGGGCCTCGCGTGGAGGCCTTTTCGCCCTTCTGGTATCCTTTTCTCTGTATTCTCTCCGGCTTATAAATGTCCTTCCTAAAAGGTACAGTACTGCAGACGTGATAGCACCAAGGCTCTGGCTCTCTGCTTATGCACACTCCCTCTGAATTCAGCCTAAGCTTGCACCCACTTTCTTGGTGCTACCATATCACATTATGGAGGATATATATAGCACATGAAGTCCAGTAAACACCCAGATCTTTTTCTCAGCCACTCCTCCTTCTTGTATTTGGGAACCTAATTTTTTTAAAGCAAACTAAAGTAAAATGACTAAATTTATTCATATTAATTTTCCTTCCAGAAGATGTCTGTTGTTAGAAAAAATCAGCAAAGTGAGGAAACCTAGGATGTTATACCAGACAGATGGCCCTCCAAAGTGGCCTAACAGACACGATACGTACTTGAGAGGATCGTCAGTATGGCAAGGATCTCATCCCACAGGCCTAGGATCAGAGATCACGTGATTTTCCCAAAGTTTCAGAGCTAGTAAGCTGTAGAGATAGAGTTTTGAACGTACTTCTTGCTGACTCCCAAGTCCCAGTATTCTCTCTACTTGGTTATATCTGGTGAGGGTTAACATTTCCAAGCCAAGTTATTTGGAATTTAGAACTTCTTTCCCAATAGCAACAATGGCCAAGGCCATAGCACTATGGCTAGATTTTTGCTACTTCCTAGCAATGTGGTAATGGGAAAGCCATTTAATTTCCCTGAGCCTCAGTTTCCTCATCTATAAAACGGCTTGCAATACCGATAGTACTGACTCCACAGCATGTTGTGAGACTCAGATAAAATAATGCATAGTCACTACTTGTGGTAGCAGACTTCCAGCTTACTGAGTATTTCTCCTATAGAAAGAGCCCCCAACTTACATATATCTGATTTTTAGATGTACTTTATATGTGAACAAAAACTCCATAAATCACATACTTGAATTTCAGCACTTTCCTGAAGCCTGGTGTAAGGGGAAACCCCAATCCTGTGAATGTTGTTACCTTGTCCTTAGGTCCTCCTCTCTTTCTCACTGGTATCAAGTTTCTCACCTCATCTATTCCCCATTCTAGATTTCTCAAGACTCCTAACATCTTCATATACACCACTCTTTCTTCTTCCTGGTCATACTATTCCAACTCCTCTCTCTTGCCTCTAAAAATCCTCTCACACTTCTGGAGCTACAGTGTAAAAGGAACATATCTCTGTCATCTGCTAGAACTCAAGAAGTCATTTTTAAGTCGTTGTAAATAGTGGTTAGATTTTATTTGTACAGAATTACATTTCAGGCACTATATATGCACTGACCTGGAAAGCTAATCACCATTTATAACATAGCTTTTTATGGGGAAATGCTTTCTAAGTTCTGGTTAACTTTCCTTGTAACTTTTAAACACCATTAGAAATTGGGAGATGTCTGTAATTCACTTGATGGTACTATTTCCTGGTAGCCAGTTGGGTTATTCCAAGTGTACTTACTGCATACATGGTGACTTTGGCAGTAGAGGTGATGCCGCCCCGCCCCCCCCCCCCCCCACAATGAAAGTTAAGTGACTTGCCCAGGGTTACACAGCTAGTAAGTGTCAAGTGTCTTAGCCTAGATTTGAATTCAGGTCTTCCTGACTTCATATCCAGTGCTCTATGCCTTGTGCCAAATAGCTCCACCAAGAACTCTCTATACCAATAAAGACTGGTCCCTACCCATCTATAATATTATTTATAAGGGACTGTCACTTTACCTGATACTGTAATTTCAAAGAACCAGTTAGCATTAGATGGGGGGGCAAGTGTCTTGAGTGTGTTGCTTGAGGGAAATATTTTCGTGATTTAATATTAGTCCATAGTATACTTCATAAGACCATAACTTTTTTTTTTTTTTTTTTTTTTAGTAAGGCAATTGGGGCTAAGTGACTTACCCAGGGTCACGCAGCTAGTAAGTGTTAAGTGTCTGAGGCCGGATTTGAACTCAGGTACTCCTGAATCCAGGGCCAGTGCTCTATCCACTGCGCCATCTAGCTGCCCCCTAAAGTTTGTGTTCTTTTCTTTTTTTTTTTTAGTGAGGCAATTGGGGTTAAGCGACTTGCCCAGGGTCACACAGCTAGTAAGTGTTAAGTGTCTGAGGCCGGATTTGAACTCAGGTCCTCCTGAATCCAGGGCTGGTGCTCTATCCACTGTGCCATCTAGCTGCCCCCAGACCATAACTTTTTAAATATAGGTATATATATTTTATATGTATTTTTTAATGAAACAGCATCTTTGATACTAGGAAATGATGTAATTTGGAACAATAAATGCTGAATAATTCATAAGATATCCAACATGGTGAATTTTACAACTGAATTTTGTACCAAAGTTGGAAAACAAATTTTGTTTATAGGCCAATAGCATTCTTCTGCCTCTCTTTAATGGCTCATGGTGAAATGACTACTAACTTCTATATTCTACCGCAAACATATAAAATAAAGAAAAATTATATTTTTATTATTTTAAGTTTTATTTTCATTATTTTGCCTGCTTATTTTTCCTCTTTACTCTGTTTTATTTATAGGTGTTGATTTTAAAATCAAAACAGTAGAGTTAAGGGGGAAGAAAATTAGATTACAAATCTGGTAAGTAAACAGTATGTACCTATGTATCCAGTAATGTGTGTTTGTCTATGTGTTTGTATGTGTGTATGTGTTTTTTAACATGGATCCATATGCTTGTCTAATAAAATTAACTGTTCCTAAGCTGGTTTTCTATATTTCCATTTTCTTCCTCTTACCTCATTTCAAAACATATTGAACTTAGATTGCTTCTTACTTCCTCAGAATTATAAGAAGCAATAACTTAATTACTCCTCAAAAGTGGCCTACCATATGTTAGGTGTGAGAATATAGAGAATTAACATAGAGAGTAGAGGTACAACACTATAGTGAGAAAAGCACTGGACTAAGGAGTCAGGGGCTATTCCTTTTAGTTCTGGTACAATTTAGTTATTAATCATGTGGTTCAAGATAATATTTGACTCAGTGAGCCTCAGTTTCTTTAGCAGAATTCTGTTAAATACTTTATTAAGTGTCCTATAAATTAAGGCATTGTTATTTATTGTAATTATTATTATTATTATTGACTTGACCTTTTGGAAAAAATAATTTAGTCAGATAAAATAGTGTTCACCAATTTTTCCATTCCTTACAAATAAGTTATTTTAGAAAGGTGAAAGCTATTATAATAAAGAGCCAGCATTTGTTAGCTCCTTTTTAAAATTTCTTTGACATGCATAATAAAAATATCATCAATAAACTAGCTCAAATGTTAATCTTTAAAATGTTATTTGTATTTATGTGAAATTTCATAACAGTAGCTAAAGAAAATCCTAATATTCAAAGCCATATCAGGTCAATTAAAAATAAAAAGTATCCCTATGAAGTAGAGGCACCTTTGAATAATGTAGGCTGTGTTTTGCAGTGAGTCAAATGTAAGTAACCTTTCTTATCATAATTTTGATGTTGCTTCATTGTGTTTAAAATCCCATTTATGCAGATTAGATGACTAGAATTCAGTCTCAGGAAAGAATTTTACTCTTCAGTTTTAATATCATATTCTTTGTTAGTATTTTAGTATAACAAATCACAACTGTGATGAAAGAATAAATCGGCTCTCATTAGCTACCTTTTAAGCTACTAGCTAACTTTTCTTTAACTGTTAACAAGGCTTGATGCACAGAAGGCATTAGAAACAACATCTAGTGCTCAAGGTTCTTCTGTGGGGGAAAAAAAAGGAAATGAAATCCAGTGGTGGTTTTAAAATGACACCATTGAGATATTATGCCATTTTGTTTTTCATGACATAGATGCAGTATACTCAGCTTACTAACTCCTCTTGGCAGGTCAACCTCAACTCTGTTTGTCACACCATGTGTTTGTTTGCTTCCATCTGCGTTAATTGCTGCTTCATCTTTGGCATCACCGGTCACCTAATGCTTGAATGTTAGTGGCATGTCTTCATTCTTCATCTGTGTCCCTGTTTGGGACATAGCTACAGCAGAACCAACATTGCTTGTCAGTGGCCTCCTGGAGTTGTCTGAGGTAATGGTTTGGTTTTTGTGGGGTTTTGTTTGTTTGTTTGTTTGTTTTTGGTCATGTGTATGAAGCTCACTTTAGTTTTTGTTTTTAAATTATGAAACATCAAGTTTTTATTTAAAATATCTTATGGAATTAAGCCATGTCTAAAAAAGGCAGTAAATACTGTTTTGTAAATCATTACCCTTTAAAAAACTGATATTTGAAAATGCTATTTTTTAAAAGCAACTTAAGAGAGAAAACCAGGAAAGATTTAAACTGGGAGCCTTTTGATGATAGAATCCAAAAGCAGTGAAAAATTGTTTTCCTATATAAGCTCTTGTTTCTGTAAGTATCTCTAAAGTAAAAACTATATTTTTAAAAAGTTATTTTGGTTTAACCATATTAAACATAATCTTCAATATTTTCTCAAAGGAAAATTCCATAGATTTGTTCCACTCAGTGAACTAGTTGTACATACATACTTTTGTTTCTTTAATTATTTTCCATTATGCTGCTTTAAAATTTTGAGCTGAGAAAATTTAAATGTAATTTTCCTTATGGGATTAAACCCCCCCATTGTAATGTCTTTTTAAAAAATTATTGTAGCATAATAAATAGGTTTGTTTTTTTAAAAATAGAATAAATGTTTATATTTGGGGGGGGAAAGAGAATTTGACTCTTAAAGGTAGAAGATATTTTTCACATTTATTTAGCAAACTAATTTTTTAGCTTGAAATATGAGATCATCAATTCAGGAATCACCTTTCAGGTACTTCTTTACTGTAAGAAATTCCCAAGATTTATAGCTATGTCTGCAAAAAGAAGATACATTTTAATAAAAACAGATCCCAGGAGCATCTTGAAGTATTTTTTTAAGAAAAAAAAATACATGTACTATGAATGCATGCTTTTTAAAGGAAAATCTTGCTTGTGAAGTTGTATTTTCGGAAAAAAAAATAAACTGAGTTTATGTACAGGACCAGAAACATTTTTAGTAGTTGCCGCTAAAGTATTTTTCACATGATTACATTTTAAACAGTTTTATAATTTGTTAAAGTATAAGGAGATATTGATAATTTAGCTTATGATCTTTGTCCTATGTAGAGAGCTATACGTGTAAGAATAAAACCTAGCCTTTTCCACAAAAAAAAAAAAAATTATTTTGGGGGCAGCTAGGTGGCACAGTGGATAGAGCACCAGCCCTGGATTCAGGAGGACCTGAGTTCAAATCCGGTCTCAGACACTTAACACTTACTAGCTGTGTGACCCTGGGCAAGTCACTTAACCCTAATTGCCTCACCAAAAAAAAGAAAAGTTATTTTGTATAGCAACCACAAAAATTAAATGCCCAAATGGTTACCTTAGGTATTTTTAATGATTTGGATGAATTTGAGTCTTTTGAAAAGGTCTTTGAGTCTCAAAATCTATGATATAACAATCTTTTAAACGTTAATATGATTGATATTGTACACACTTACTTTGGGTTTTTTAGCCTATCTAAAAAGATATTTGTCTTGCATAATGTGCTTAATGTTTTAAAGGAAAAAATTAGTAGTGGATAATAATCAGATTCCTTAAATTGTCAAATATACTAAGACATCATATAATCACATTTACCTCTGTAAGACTGCTTTGTAGTGGTTATCTTTTGGTACTTTACTGAGTGAAAACAGCTTTGGCTAGAGACTAAGCACCTTTATACACCTTTACAGGAGATAAAGTAGTTTTAGAATAAAAGCCTGTTGTATACACTAATATTTAAGACATTACTATTATAGGTTCATTCACAAAATAACAACTTTCTTTTTAATAGAAAAATATTTCTTCTGTGACAGCTGTCTCTAACTGCCATTTCCTTTAATTCTTCACTCCCCTGCCCTAAATTGCTCACATTTTCAGAAGTCTTTGTATTAAATTTAAAAAATCAGACTAACCATTCATGGAATGATTTAATGATTCCACTTTTTCTGACATTCAGTTTAAATTTGTATTTGTTCTTTATTTCATATGTTGTCCATACATAGAGTTATCAGAATAAGTAGTTCTTATGCCCTTAGTGGGCCACACTTTATTAAGCACACCATTTAATTTCAAATGAGATCACATTTTTTAAGTGCTTAACATAGTGCCTGGCACATATTAGGCACTTAAAAAATACTTATTCCTTACTCTTCCCTCTTTGAAGGAAGTATAGTTCTTGTTCTTCGGACACAAACATGGAAAAATAGAACTAGTATTTTTTTTAAAAATTATTGTTCTTGGATTGAATAAGTAGAAAAAACTATAAGGAAAAGTATAGGACTTATTGTTTCCCTCTTTTGCAATTAAAGCTACATCTTTTTTTTTGTTGTTTGATTTCTTACAATTGCTATACTATTTCATGCTGTTGTAATTGTTTTGTGAGATGGACATTTTATTTTACTCTGATTTCAAGGGCATGCCTCAATCAGAACCAAGTGATTGAAATGTCATTTGAAAACAGTACTGGTACAGCAGCCATACGGTGGTCTCTCCTAGGCATTCTCCCTCCTTTCTTTCTCAGGGAATTCAGTACCTGATTCACAGACTTCCTTCCTCTCATCCTAGTTTCTGCCTTCATGATTGGGGACTTCAGTATATGTGATGATGGTCCCTTGTATTGCTTATTCTTCAGTTCCTATGTCCTCCATCTTAATAATATTAGTAGTAATAATTATAATAATATTTATTTAGAACATCAATATTTGCAAAGCATTTTATAAAAAATATTTTATCCTCACAACAAACCTGGGAGGTAGGTGCTATTATTATGCCAATTTTATATATGAGGAAACCAAGACACAGAGTCTTAAATGACCTGCTCAGGGTCACACTGATAGTAACTGTTAGGTTGTTTGTTTTTGTTTAAAATTTTGAGTTCCAAATTTCATCCCTCCCTCCCCTCTGCCCTCCCTGAGGTGGTAAGCAATCAGATTGGGGTTATACATGTACAATTATGCAACATTACCATAAGTCATTTTGTATAAGAAAACTTGAATAAAAGAAAAAATGAAAGAAAGTGAAAAATAGAATGCTTCAGTCTGCATTCAATCAATATCAGTTCTTTCTTTGGAGGTAAATAGTATGCTTTATCATTAGTCCTTTGGAATTGTCTTGGCTCATTGTATTGCTGAGAATAGTTAAGTCATTCACAGCTCTTCATCAAACAATATTGCTGTCACTGTGCACAATGTTATCCTGGTTCTGCTCACTTCACTATACATCAGTTCGTGTAAGCCTTTCCAGGCCTTTCTCAAATCATCCTGTTTGTCATTTCTTATAGCACAATAATATTCCATCACCATCATGTACCACAGCTTGTTTAGTCATTCCCCAACTGATGGGCATCCCTTTAATTTCTAATTCTTAACCACCACAAAAAGAGCTGCTATAAATATTTTTGTAAAAATAGGTCTTTTTCTCTTTTGGACGATGTCTTTGGGATATAAACCTAGCAGTAGTATTGCTGGATCAAAGGGTATGCATAGTTTTATAGCCCTTTGGGCATAGTTCCAAATTGCTCTCAAGATTTGTTGGATCTGTTCACAACTCCACCAACAGTGGATTAGCATCCCAGTTTTCACATATCCCCTCCAACATCTAATATTTTCCATTTTTGTTATATTTGGCACTCTGATGGGTGTGAGGTGATACCTCAGAATTGTTTTCATTTGCATTTTTCTGATTGATTGTGATCTAGAACATTTTTTTTCATATGACTATAGATAGCTTTGATTTCTTTGTCTGAAAACTTTTCATATCCTTTGACCATTTATCAATTGGAGAATGACTTGTATTTTTATAAATTTGACTTAGTACTCTATATATTTGAGAAATGAGGCCTTTATCAGAGATACTTGTTTGTTTCTTTTTTTTCTTTTTCCTTTTTTATGGTAACGCAATTGGGATTAATTGCCCAAATTCACACAACTAGTAAGTGTCAAGTGTCTGAGGTCAGATTTGAACTCAGGTCCTCCTGAATCCAGGGCCAGTGCTTTATCCACTGCACCACTTAGCTCCCCCTCCCCAATACTTGTTTCAAAATTTCTTTCCCAGTTTTCTGCTTTCCTTATAATCTTGGTTACATTAGTTTTGCTTGTACAAAAACTTTTTAATTTTATACAATCAAAATTATCTGTTTTATATTTTGTATTGCTCTCTGTATCTTCTTTGGTCCTAAATTCTTCCTCTGTCCATAAATCTTAAAAAAACTATTCCATGCTCTCTTAATTTTCTTATGGTATCACCCTTTATGTGTAAATCATATACTAATATTGACCTTATTTTTAAACTATAGACTTTGTACTTTGTATTTGCTTTAGTCTATCCCTCTGCTGGAATAGCTATGTGGCACAGTAGATATAGCACTGGGCCTGGAATCAGGAACTCACCTTCATGAGTTCAAATCTGGCCTCAGACACTGAATAACTTTGTGGCCCTGGGCAAGTCACTTACTGTGGCCCCAGAGAAGTCACTTACTTCCATTTTCTCAACTATAAAATGAACTGGAGAAGGAAATGTCAAACCACTCCAGAGCATCTTTACCAAGATAAGCCCAAATGGAGTCACAGAGAGTCAGGACTGAAGCAACTGAACAACAACATACTCAGTATGAACTTGTGTATTTATTTTATCATGCCTGGTAGAATAGAAGCTCTTTAAGAATGAGGACTTTTGTTCTTTTTTTGTATCTTGAACATTTAGGTTAGTAGTACTGTATGCATAGTAGATGGTTAATAAATGTTTATTGAATTCAATTCTTGTTCCCTTGTGGGGATGGCTTTGTTCTGTAATCTGCTTAAAACATTGGGTATTTTGTTTTGTTAAAGAAATAATTCAACAACCAGTGTTTTCTGAAGATTTGGAGTTAGAGCAACCTTGGGCACAACTACTTTTCAATTCCCTCAAATGCTTTAAGGGGGGGGCAAGGACATGCATAGAAGTAATTTTTATTTTGAGATTAATCACTCTTGTTCCCTAATTCCGTATTTCATATATTATATATGTAGTAAGAAAAAGAACTTTCTCCATCATATCTCATACACTTTGACATATATTGCTGTGTGTACACATATATTTTTTTACATATACTCAGGAATTTTACCTAAGCATGAAAAGTTAAAATAATTTGATCTAATAGCATAAAGACTTAATGCTTGCATGTCTGTCTAAAATTATATATGGGAAATTATGAAAGATAATTTAGTACCAGAGAATTAGAAAGGACTTAGAGAAGTTAGAAATTAACTATATTTCTTAGTTTCAGACCATATATGATAGCAGAAAATTTTCTGTATGAAGGAAAAGTTCAAGAAAAGAAGCTCTTGAAATAAAACAAAAACATTTTGTCATTACAAATATTTTTGTTATTATAAATTAGCCTTCCATGAGAAGATGCTTAATCAAGCATTCAGGGCAGAACACAGTAAAGGAAGAACCATAAGGCATGAACTTAGGTGGGGAGAAGAGAATTATCAGTTCTTTCCTGAGTCTGATTTTTATTACAGAAAATTAATATTATTTAAACATTGATGTTTGTATACAGAAACAAAAAGGATGTGAAAGTTAATCATTTTTATTTTTAATTTTTTAAACATTCTATAGTGAGTTTTTCTTTACTTTTTTTGCATCGTGGATTTCTTTGACAGCTTGATGAAGTCTGTGGGCCCCTTCTCAGAATAATGTTTTTAAATGTATAAAATAAATACATATGATTACAAAGGAAAGCAATTACACCAAAAAACAAAAACAAACAAAAAAACAAGGGGGCAGCTAGATGGCGCAGTAGATAAGCACCGGCCCTGGATTCAGGAGGACCTGAGTTCAAAGCCGGCCCCAGACACTTAACACTTATAGCTGTGTGACCCTGGGCAAGTCACTTAACCCCAATTGCCTCACCAAAAAACAAGAACAAACAAAGGAAAGCAATTATATTCAGATTGGGAAGGGGATAATGACAGCTCCCAAGATGACTTCCTAACTTTTTAGTTTTACTTCTGACAGATATTAGGGATAATGTTCTTCCTTTTTAGGGATTCCAGAATACTGACTGGTGGTGATCAAGGCATTATCTGTTGTGAGAAAATAATGGGATTTGGCAGATACCCAATAGCCCACCTGGAGATTAATCTAAATTGATTAAATTAAGTGAGAGTGATTGACTTTGCTGATTAGCCTACTTCAAGTTAATTAGATTGTAACCACACCTGGCTAGCCCTTAAGAAGGTATTGTTCTCTGAAGCCAAGGACTTTGAACTCAACTGGAGACCACCTTCAAGTCCAGTGAACCAGTGGATTTGGATGATACCTACCAATCAGCTTGAAGCAGTGTGTAAGGACTGACTCTGCTCCAGACCTATAAAAAGCTTCCACACTCAGTTTGAGGGGCAATTCGTGATTGAAGCAGGCTCGTGATGGAGGACTTGAAGAAGAACCAGACCAGGCTGAACTCTAGGCTAGATAGGCCTTTTCTTAACTTCACGTGTCTCTTTTTTCTAATACTTAGTATGCTTTAATAAATGCTTAATGCCCAATGACTGGTGCTAAAGTTTCTAATTTAAGGTGACCACACATTAAATTTTTTTACACATCACACATTAAATTTTAAACATCACACTGTCCCATTCTGTACTTCAGAATACTATAACTGGTTGAATAGGATGAAAATTAGAGGGTAGTAATGTTCACCCATCTACTTAAAGTATGCTAACAAGGGAAGGGGTATGTGGAGAATCTTATCTGTGATCCCAGATGGTGTAGTGCTATCTGGGCCCCAGTGAACACCTACATAGGAAGTTGTAATTGGGGAGTCAAGAAGAAACTTCACTTAGTTTTTGAAATTAAAGGGGAAAAAAGCCAAGATGCAATTAAAACTACATAGATTTACAGGATAGGAAGTGATTATTGTGGGTTCTGAGTATTCTCAGGGACTTCTGTCTCCAGATTGTCTGGCCATTGCCAAGAGGCTAGTCATTAGGCTGTTCTTTCAAATGAGGTTCACAGTCCCTCTGGTTAAGATGCTGATTTTTTTCCCTTAGGATTCCAGTTCCAAGTCCTAACTCAGGTTCCACAGGGCTAAAGGGAATAATCTTCCCATACACAAAAGACCATGGCATGGGGAAATAGGTCTCAGCTCTTAAGATAGTTAAGGGTAAACTGTGAATGCATGTGGATACTCTCTAGAGAGAAATCCATCCATTTACACTCCTTCAATGAAGGATGCATGACTGTTGAAGTTAGAGAAATTTTAAAAGTAATAGTATCCTCAGAGACCTGCTAAAAAAAGGTCATAGACACCACAAACAAGCCTTTGGGGGGGGGTGCTTAAAACAATAGCCCTGTAAAGCAAGTGGCAGGGAGTGGTTTTTTTGGGGGGGTGAGTGTATTTTTTAAGAAAACTAAATTAGAAAGGCTGTTGTTGTGATTATGACTTGATGATTGATACCCATTTAGGTGTTAGCACAAAAGTCAAGAAAGAGAAGGATAGGACATACTAAGCTGACAGCGGTTTCAGGAAATTCAGGATTGCTTCTTGTCTTTATAGTAACTGTGTTATTGATTTGAAGAACTTAGCTTTTTGGTGCTGTATCCAGAATCTTAAAATAGTTTTTGAAAACCCTAAACTATAAAAAAGAAATTAATAATCAGTCAACAAGTATTTATGATGTTTTGATTGTATGGTGGACATAGGAGATACGGGGACAAAAATGAAACATTCATTGTCCTCAGAAAACTTAACATTTCCTTGTAAATACCTGCACTCCTTGTATATGATCAAATTACGTTGTTTTCAATCACTTATACTATTATTTTTACATTGCCTCTAAGTCATGTGTTTGGATTTTTGTTAATTATTTTCAATATACTTTGTGAAAGTTTCATTTTATTTTTTGCTACTAAGTAGCTGCCTTCTCTCTGAAGTCCTGCATTCACATGTTTCAATGTGCTATAGCATCACTATTAGTGATTTTTATGTCTTTAAGAAGAAAAAACTCATTCTGAACATACTGTTCCTCACTCATAGGCCATCCCCATTTTAAGTAACCTTCTATGATTACATATGCCCTCTTCTCTTTTAGTTGGTAGCCCTCCATCAAGGAAACCTCAGTTTCTGAGGGTTCTTCTGTTCTTTTTGTTGGCTGTAACTATTAAGAAGAAATGTTCTACATGTATACCCTCCCACCACATAGATTTGAGTATATAGAATTTATACCAAATATAGAGCATCTTGTTTTGCTCATACCTTATGAGTTGATGGAATCCTTGTGCCAGTGTTTGTTATTCCTTCCTAGGGACACAGCAGGTCAGGAGAGATTCAACAGCATTACCTCAGCTTATTACAGAAGTGCCAAGGGAATCATATTAGTGTACGATATTACAAAGAAAGAGACATTTGATGATCTACCGAAATGGATGAAAATGATTGATAAGGTAGGCTTTGTATATTTCTCATAAAATAATATAATTTAATTCTGTAGTTTTGTCCTTTAAAGAAAAAAGGTTTTAAAGTATAACTCCCATCCTTCAAAAAAAAGAAACTCTAGTTTTCTAAAAATAACAATTTTAAGAATAAATTGAGGTTTAGTTTTTTACCTTATCTCCTTTAACCCCACAAAAAAAAAAATGTTTACTGTTCTTTAAATAGTGAACTACAATTATGTGTTCCAAATATAGTTGGTGTTTCAGGGGTCCAAACCTGTGATTTCACCAGTGTGGGTGGTTCCCTCTGTGAGTACTTACTCTGCTATTGCAGATCAGCAAACTCCTGTGAAGGATTAGAGAGTTGCATTGCATATTAGAGGTTAAGGATTTTCCCACAGTCATTCAGGTAGAACTTGGACTTCAGATCTTCCTGAATCCACCAAGACCAGCTTTCCATCCATTCTACACACTTTACACACACCCCCAGAGTAAAGTCAAATGATACGTCTTCTTCAGTTTGGTGAACATACTATTAATGTGTGCTTTCTTTGGGGGGAAAAACACCTTTTTATTCTCCTATTGTATCCAACAGAAATGGCTAGCTATTCCCACTTCTCTGTTGCAAAAGTCTGTATTGTCACTTTAGACATACCTGAGCAGTTAGGATTTAGGCATTATATTGGGAGACTAGTGTGCACCCACTTCACTGGCTGTTTTTGTTTTGTGCTAAAGCCACAACACACACTCAGAGAAGAGTTTCTTAGCCTTATAGGGTTCCTTATCATTATAATCAAAATAAGAAAGAAAAATGCTCAGTCAATTTGGAATTTTCAGAACCAAATTGTCTCTTAATAAGGGACTTAAATCCATAGACTTCCATCAAGAGCCAAAATCTTCTTTTTCTCTACAAAAAAGAGTGTGTTTTCAGATTTCTAAAATTTGAATTACAAGATTCTAACCATTATTTAGAAGAAAAGTCATATCTCCAGGTGCAAAAAGTTATCCTGTTTTAATTCCACAGTATGCCTCAGAAGATGCAGAACTTTTGTTAGTTGGAAATAAGTTGGACTGTGAAACTGACAGAGAAATCACTAGACAGCAGGGTGAAAAGGTAAGAGAAAATAGACAAAGTTCTCAGGGGTTATAGACTTAAAAGGACTAAAATTAATTGGGGCTCTAATTTAGTTATATTCAGCTTTTATAATTGATTTTCCTTCACATCTGGCCACTTAAATTCATCTAGATATAGAGAAAGTGTTGTTTTTAGCATACAGAATATTTGTAATAGCGGTTTTACATTATTTGGCCTTTCATTTAAAATATTTTTATATGTCATTTTCTTATTTTGAAGCAATTTTACTTTGATCATGATTTCTTGGACTTCTTTTCTAACACATTCTAAATTATGCAGGTTTTCACTAAGGGCTTCAATATAAGTAGGCAAAATTATATTCAAATTTCACAACTTCAAATCTACCAAATTTTATATTCAGTATAAGGAAAGTTTTTACTCTTAGACTATAAGAACTTGTATTTGCTTAGTGAGTAATAAATTCTTGTTAGTTTTTATGAAATTCACAGATTTTAGAAAAAGTTTAACCTCATTTTACAGATGAGGAATTGAGATACAGAAACTTTAAATGAGTTATGTATCCATGGTCATAGAGCTAAGTAACAGCTGAGCTAGTGCTAAGACATAATTGCATCATGATGCTGTCAACAATTAAGAGTTTTGGTTTGTAATTTTTAAAAAAATCTCTGGATTTCATTAGTTTGCACAACAGATAACCGGGATGAGATTCTGTGAAGCAAGTGCCAAGGATAATTTCAATGTGGATGAGATATTTCTAAAACTTGTTGATGATATTCTGAAAAAGGTAAGCTGCTTTGTTGTTCATAACTTGATGTGAAACCTTGTACTTTACCCTTTGCTGTGACTTTAATATGAAAATTAAAATTCCTTTGGTTATTTTGAATGATCAGAACCAGATACAACATTATATTATGTCATTGCTCTGCATTGTAAATATCATTGAAGATGTAGCCCTTGGGCCACTTAGGCCATATAAGAATTTGCAGTGCATGTCAGATCTAACATAACAGATTTTTTCAAGTGCTTAAATATTGAGGTTTTAATAGAATAACCAGATATGATAAAAAGGCATGATCTGTTAGCAAGTTCCATTTGCTCCTTCTTTTCCCTTACTTGAATTCAAATGTATTCCTTACACAGGATCTCAACAAGGCCATGATCTTGAGTATTGAATAAGTGATTCTTATTCTTCCATCATTTCTGATTTTTTTTAAAAGAATGTTACACAGCATGGAGGTAATTTACACAGTCTTAAAACCAAGGAGTTATAAATCATTAATTGGTATTGTAACTTACGTGAAATCTTCTGGATTCAAACATAATTTCAAATTTTTAAAACAAATTTACTGATCTCAAAGCCTGCCTATCAAAGCAATTATACTTATAGTAATATACATCAGTGGAATGCAACCGCATTGGTGTGCCTTTTCTCTCCACTGATACAAACTGCAGCCAATCCCATGCCTTCTCAACCTGAATGATTTGTGTTTCTTAGCTTCTCTACTTCCTTTTCTAACACTCCACCAGCATCATGGTGAACATGCAAGAGGACTACATTGAACTGGGCCGTGTGTTTTTCGTGGGTTTCATGAAGCAGTCAGCATCTTGTGGGCAGCCCCTGGGAATGAGGCTATCTGGATTTCACTTATCCTCAGAGCACAGACCAGGACTGTTGCTCAGACTTCACAGTGACTCTAGGAGCTGTCAGAGTAGATACTACACTAGGATGGCCCTCAAGATGCTAGAGTAACTCATATCACAGGGAGACAACAGTCGGGGTACAGTGATTATAAGCCCTACCAGTGAGATGCGGTATCTTTCTTTGCCAGTGTGCCAAATTATCTTCCTCTTGTGGTTTTTTAGGAAATAGATATTTCAATTAATCCAAAATGTAATTGCTCTTAACTCTCCCCCACTCCCCATGTAATGGACCAAAAGGGCTTTATTTTGATATAAAGCTAAATTTCTCACAGAGTCATTTTAAACCCTAAAGGGCAGCGTGAATGCGAATAACAACTCTTGTTTAGTTATTAAGCAGATTTTATTTGGGGATTAGTGGGATTTTCATTTCTCTATAATTTTTCTGTTTGAAAAACTGTATAAAGGTAACTTTGTTAAATACTTAAGCATTCTTTTCCTCTCATCTTAAAGATGCCTCTGGATGTGTTAAGGAATGAATTATCCAACAGCATCCTTTCCTTACAACCAGAACCAGAAATACCACCAGAACTGCCTCCACCAAGACCACATGTCCGTTGCTGTTGATTTGCTTCTTAGGGACATAGTAAAAAAGATTCTTGGGAAGGGGGAAGAGTATCTGTTCAACTCTGCACTACAATCATTTTGACAATTTCATGTCGCACTTTGTTATCCAAGTCAGAGCTACACACTAACCTGTAAATATGCAAATATTTAATCCTGTGTAGGATTTAACTATGTTACATATTTCCCCCACACACACATACATTTGTATATTTCCTTCATTATCTCAGTGTTATAAATATTGTGTAGGCACTGGGGAAACTGCAGTACTCCTGATATAAAGGAGTGGGAGAAATGAAATCTATAATACTTCAAATAAATGTTTTAATAGTTCTTGTCAATTATATTAAAATGGCAGAAATTATTCTGGTAAGAAAAGAGTATTTGGTGCTTTGCTAACTATTTTAAAGAGAAATTTGTAAAAACTGAAGAATTTTTTGAATAAAGCTTCCATAAGTCATGTGTTTTCTTTTTCTTTATTCAAAAGACTTTTTCAGCTGTAGCATCCTTGTAGCATTGGAGTGGTTCTGCAGCAAAGCAAAAATCCATTTGATTTCCATCCTTTAAAAAATATTTATTAATAGTATGTTAATAATGATAGCATATCACTAGAGTTAGAGATATTGGACTTGACTTAGACCTAAGACAGCAATATTGCTGTCACAGTTTCTCAATGAGCAGAATATACACTATACTTTTAAGAACCACAGAGATCAAGTAAAAAGAGATGTATTTGAAACTATTACATATGTTAAAATGATGCTGCTGTCCTATAAGCAAATCCTGTTTAAAGGAATTTTTTGAAGATACCTTTCCTATATCAAGAAACATATATGTATTTGCCTGATAACTTGGTCCTTTTCAATGGTAGAAGCAAATGAATAATAAAAAAAAAAACAAAACCCTTTTTTAAAAAGTGAAGCTTATGTTCTGTCCAGCATATACTGTATTCTATTTTTTTGGGGGGGTGGATGGGGCAGGGGGAGTCTGATAATGAATTTGTGAATTCTATCTTTGGTATATCTTTTATTAAGCTGCACTTTGTTTAGTTAAAGTAAATAAGTAGTAACATATTTGAATAACTTTGCGTGTCTTGAATGTTGTGGCATTGAAAAGCATTGTGGTCTTTCTAAACTAATGAAGTCCAAATAAAATTTTGTATTTATGAATGACAATGGAATTGATGCCATTATTTGTGTTTATTATAAAATTGTGTATATATAGTGATGGCTAAGTGAAAACATCCTTTATGAAGAATAAATTTTGTATTTTAAATACGTTTTATACAGGGGAAAAATTTAGTCCTAGGAAAGACATCGATGTATGTGCTGATACTTCAAAATATTTGTAATTGCATTGATTCACCTATAAATAAACTTTCACCTATAAATAAACTCTACAACCAGCCACTTGAGAGATTCTGTGACTGAATAGTCACCACCTGGTGGTCAACCATCTCTTCTGGTTCCAACCCACCTCCCTAGCCTTATTACAGTTATTACTCCCCTTCACACACTCTTGCTGGTCCTCACACACAATACTCTATTTCCCACCTCTGCACTTAACCATCCCTGGTTTCCTTTAAAACTATTCAAGTGCCCTACCTTCTCTAAGGCTTTTCCTGATCACCCCACTGCCAATGCCTTCTCCCCCAAAAGATCATGTATTTTGCATATTATTGTGTGTACTCATGTCCTCTCCCTGTCTCTAGAATGTAAGCTCTTGGAGGGCAAGAACTATTTCACTTGTCTGTGTAACCCCAGCACACTTAGCATACTACCTTGTACATAGGGACTTAATAAATGCTTGTTGACTGACACCTTGGTGTCGTCCTTTACTTTCCACTCTCCCCCCACATATGGAATCAGTTGCCAGATTTTGTCATGTCCTTCTGCACCACACTGCTCAGACAGATATACATCCCTTTCACTCATAGCCATATCGAGCCCTTATCACCTCTTCCCTGGGCTATTGCAGCTGCCTCCTAATTAGTCTTTTTGCCTCAAGTCTCTCTTCATTTCAACCGTCCCCAGCACAGCTGTCACAGTGACTAAATAAAAAGCAGATCTATGTCACTTTCATCCTAGGACTTCCAGGATCAAGTATAAACTCCTATCTGGCATTTAAAGCTCTTCCCCAGCCTAGTTTCCTCCTATTTTTATACGTTTCTTAAAAGATATTCAACTCCATGTACTCTGGTCTAGCTGTAGGGCTTGAACTAGTTGGTCCAGTGGTTAGAGTGCTGGACTTATTAGAAAGCCCCGAATTGGAATGCTGTCTCAGCCACTGACCCTGTGCAAATTACTCAACCTCTCAGCCTTAGTTTCCTCATCTGTAAAATGGGTGAAATGGTACCTATTAAAAGGTTATAGTGCAGATTAAATGACACATGTAAAAAAAACCCTTAAAGCCTTATGTAAATGCTAGTTACACTGGTCTATTTGCTGTTCCTCCCACAATCTTCGTGGTTTCTAGTAATTTAGAATATTCCGAACTCATTTGATATGAGAAAACTGAAGCCTAGAGCAAAGTTCCTTGTGCCTGAGGTTATACAACTTGCAGAACTGAGATTCAGCCACAGGTCCCCTGCATGCAAGTTCAGCGTTCTTTCTGCAATGCCCTGCCTAACCATTAAGGAACAAACAAGCCACCAACCCGATTCCAGGCCTCAGGCTTGGATTCCAACTCCTGGTAGGTACATCTTGTGCAGGTTAAAAGGAAAGAAAAACAGGTGTGTCCCATCATGCACATCTGCCTGATCTCCAGTCTTCTCAGGGAAAAACAAGGCCATTCCATCACACCCATCCCCTGGCCCTAAGGTGAAGGGAGAGAAGGCTGGGGTTTTTTTTTTTTTCAGTTTTCAGCCTGGTCTCCTTAGGGAAGGAGAGTTATCACTACTCCTGCTCCAAGATCTTGCTCCTTCTCCCAACTGTCCACCCTGAGATTGTAATGCTATTGATTTTGAAAAGCTTTCTAAATTTTTCACTTAACAAGTACCTGCTTTTACTCTCCCTTTCCCAGTGATTCTGAACCCCTACAGGTCATTATCCAAACCCCATTTCCCAGTACTGATTCCTTTTCCTATTCCCCTCAACTCCTCCTTCCCCCAAAGGCTCAAACAAAATCTACCAAACACTGTGCCTTCTAGAATACCTGTTCCATAGGCAACAAATTCTTTCATCGTATTTGTTTCCCACTCTTTAATGTCATCTGGTTCACACAGAGGTCTGAATTCCTCCTGATGACACAGTCTCCCTGGCCAACCTTGTTAGCACCGGTTGTACTTTCACAGGTGAATTTGGGAGAGTTGGAGTACTATTTGCCCATTTCTAATTCCAGGTTCTACAAATCATCACTCAGTAACCTCTGAGGTTCATGCAATCCACACCTGCCACCCAATCAAAATCCTGTTAGCTGTTGTTTATCTACAGACCTGTAGGGCAATTCGTTCTTCCTCAATGAATTCAGTAGTCCTCTATCTTTCTCTCCTCTCCAGTTCTTGCCCCCATACCAGGGGAATTCAACACACACACACACACATGCACACACACACGCACACACACACACACGTGTGCACATGTGTGTATGTATATAAATTCAACATATATGTTCAACTCCTTCCAACAGCCTGGCATTCCAGTTCCTCAACCGACTCATTTCCCATGACCTCTTCCTTCCAACCTCAGGCATATACAAAGATGGTCATACTCTTGGTTCTGCCATCACTCAATAATCCACATCCCTGTTCATGGACTCTGCTCCCACCCTAGTATAGGCAACTCATCTCCTTGTGCCTTTTGCAATAATCTGCTAGTGCGTCAGCTCTTCACAAATCTTCCACTCTAGTCCAACCTCTAGTCAGTAGCCAGAGAGATTTTCCTAAAGTACAGATCTGATCTTATTGGGAATGCCTCTAACTTATCCCCATTACATATAATGTTTGCTGATGGTTTTAGGTAGACGCTGCTTATTATTTTAAGGAAAGCTCCACCTATTCCTATGCTCTCTAGTGTTTTTAATAGGAATGAGTGTTGTGTTTTGTCAAACGCTTTCTCTGCATCTATTGAGATAATCATGATTTTGGTCAGTTTTGTTATTGATGTGGTTGATTATATTAATAGTTTTTCTAATGTTGAACCAGTCTTGCATTCCTGGTATAAATCCCATCTGGTCATAGTGTATTATCCTGGTGATCACTTGCTGCAATCTCCGTGCTAATATTTTATTTAAGATTTTTTGCATTGATATTCATTAGGGAAATTGGTCTGTAATTTTCTTTCTCTGTTTTGGCTCTCCCTGGTTTAGATATTCAAACCATATTTGTGTCACAAAAGGAATTTGGTAGAACTCCTTCACCTGTTTTTCCAAATAGTTTGTATAGTATTGGAATTAATTGTTCTTTAAATGTTTGGTAGAATTCACTTGTAAACCCATCTGGCTCTGGAGATTATTTCTTAGGGAGTTCATTGATGACTTGTTCAATTTCTTTTTCAAAAATGGGCCTATTTAAGTATTTATTTCCTCTTCAGTTAACCTGGACAATATATATTTTAGTAAATATTCATCTATTTCATTTAGATTGTCAAATTTGGGGCAGCTGGGTGGTGCAGTGGATAGAGCACCAGCCCTGGAGTCAGGAGGACCTGAGATCAAATCTGGCCTCAGACATTTAACACTAGCTGTGTGACCCTGGGCAAGTCACTTAACCCCAATTGCCTCACCAAAAAAATAAATAAAACTAAATAAAATTAAATAAAATTTAAAAATAGATTGTCAAATTTATTGGTATACAGTTGGGCAAAATAGCTCCTAATTATTGCTTTAATTTCCACTTTATTGGTGGTGAAATCACCCCTTTCATTTTTTTTTATTTATTTATTTATTTTAGTGAGGCAATTGGGGTTCAGTGACTTACCCAGGGTCACACAGCTAGTAAGTGTTAAGTGTCTGAGGCTGGATTTGAACTCAGGTCCTCCTGAATCCAGGGCCGGTGCTTTATCCACTGTGTCACCTAGCTGCCCCACCCCTTTCATTTTTGATACTGGTAATTTGGTTTTCTTTTTTAATCAAATGAACCAAAGGTTTATCTATTTTATTGGTTTTCGTAAAACCGGCTCTTGGTTTTATTGATTAATTCTATAGTTTTCTTGCTTTCAATTTTAGTAATTTCTCCTTTGATTTTAGGATTTCTAATTTAGTATTTAATTGGAGATTTTCTAATTTGTTCTTTTTCTAGCTTTTTTAGTTGCATGCCCAATTCATTGATCTCCTCTTTCTCTTTTTTTATTCATGTAAGTATTTAGAGATATAAAATTTCCCCTAAGCACTGCTTTGGCTGCATCCCATAGGTCTTGGTATGTTGTCTCATTATTGTCATTCTCTTGAATAAAGTTATTTGTTTCTATGATTTGTTGTTTGACCCACTCATTCTTTAGAATGAGATTATTTAGTTTCCAATTAATTGTCAGTCTACCTTTCCATGGCTCTTTATTACATGTAATTTTTATTGCACCATGATCTGAGAAGGATGCATTTACTATTTCTTCCTTTCTACATTTGACTATGAGGTTCTTGTGTCCTAATACATGGTCAATTTTTGAGTATGTGCCATACACTGCAGAGAAAAAGGTATACTCCTTTCTATCCCCATTCAATTTTCTCCAGACAGCTATCATATCTAACTTTTCTAACATTCTATTCACCTCTTCAATTTCTTTCTTATTTATTTTATGGTTAGATTTATCTAATTCTGAGAGGGGAAGGTTTAGATCTCCCACTAGTATAGTTTTGCTGTCTGTTTCCTCTTGTAACTCATTTAACTTCTCCCCTAAGAATTTGGATGCTGTACCACTTGGTGCATACATGTTAGTATTGATATTACTTCAATATCTATCATACCTTTTAGCAAGATGTAGTTTCCTTCTGTAAGGGACTAAAATTCTAGCTAGTCTATCTAAAATATCTAATGAGTGGTCGCCAATAAATTATAAGCTTTAGCAAGAGTTAGGCTTTTAAGCATTTATTAAGGAGAATAAGAATTTGGTGAAGAGAAAGAGAAAGGCCTAGATTTATCTGTCTGTTAAAGGGAGAGCACATTTCTAGTTCCACTCTCCACCCAAATCCTCACGAAAGAGAGTGAAAGAGCCAGCCTCACCCCTTCTTCCTCCCACCAGCAAACATCACTTCCTGACTCCAAAGAAAAGCCACATGGCTTGCCCTCAGGCGTCTTCTCCTCATAGCGGAGCTTTCCTACAGTAGCTCTCCAGGTGGCATCATTCCAATTGTTACACTTCCTTATCTCTTTTAATTAGATCTATTTTTGCCTTTGCTTTGTCTGAGATAAGAATTGCTACCCCTGCTTTTTTGACATGAGCTGAAGCATAATATATTCTGCTCCAACCTTTTACCTTTACTCTGTTTGTATCTCTCTGCTTCAAATGTGTTTCTTGTAAACAACATATTGTAGAATTCTGCTTTTTAATCCACTCTGCTATTCACTTCCGTTTTATGGGAGAGTTCATCACATTCACATTCACAGTTAAGATTATTAACTGTTTATTTCCCTCCATCCTCTTTTCCCCTTTGTACTTTTTTCCTTTCTTTCACCCTATTCCTCTTGACCAGTGTTTTGCTTCTGACCATTGCCTCCCTCAATCTGCTCTCCTTTTTATAAGCTGCCCTTTTCTTGCCCCTTTCCCCCGACTCGTGCCCTCCCTTCTATCAATACCACCCTTTTCCCCTTCCCCTTTTGTTTCCTTAAAGAGTAAGCTAGGGGCAGCTAGGTAGTGTAGTGGACAAAGCACTGGCCTTGAATTCAGGAAGACGAGTTCAAATCTGGCCTCAGACACTTGACACTAGCTGTGTGACCTTGGGCAAGTCACTTAACCCCCATTGCCCTGCAAAAAAAAAAAAAAAAAAGAGTAAGCTAAGTTCCTTTATACAAATGGGAGTGTATTTTATTCCCTCCCTGAACCAAATCTGTTGAGAGTAAGGTTGCAACAATGCTCGCCTCTCCCTTTTCCTCTATTTAATGGGTTCTTTTGGGGCCTCTTCATATGATGTAATTAACCCCATTCCACCTCCCCTTTCCTCTCCTCCCCCTAGTTTTCTTTTATTCTGCCCCTTAAAGTCAATTTAATAACAATACCTTAACAGGGATACAGATCCCAAGAGTTAAAAGTATTATCCTTCCTCATAGGGATGTAAGCAGTTTAACCTCATTGAACAACCTTCCCCCCCCCCCTTGTTTACCTCTTTATATTTCTTTTAAGTCTTGTATTTGGAGATCAAATTTTCTGTTCAGTTCTGGTCTTTTTCTCAGGAAACCTTGGAAGTCCCTTATTTCATTGAATGTCCATCTTTTCCCCTGAAGGAGAATGCTCAGTTTTTCTGGGTAGTTGATTATGGGTTTTAATCCAAACTCCTTTGCCTTCCTGAATATCATATTCCAAGCCCTGTGGTCCTTTAATGTTGAAGCTGCCAGGTCCTGTGCAATCCTGACTGTGGCTCCGTGATATTTAAATGGTTTCTTTCTGGCTGCTTGGAGTATTTTCTCCTTCCCCTGATAATTCTGGAGTTTGGCTACAATATTCCTTGAAGTTTTCCTTTTGGGGTCTCTTTCAGGAGGTGATCAGTGGATTCTTTCAATGATTATTTTATCCTCTGATTCTACAATCTCAGGGCAGTTCTCCTTGATAATTTCCTGGAATATGGTGTCTAGACTCTTCTTAATCATGGCTTTCAGGTAGTCCAATAATTCTCAGATCATCTCTCCAGGATCCATTTTCCAGGTGAATTGTTTTTCCAATGAGGTATTTCACATTTTCTTGTATTTTTTCAGTCTTTTGATTTTGCTTGACAGATTCTTAGTGTCTCATGGAGTTATTAGCTTCCATCTGCCCAATTTTAATTTTTAAGGCATTATTTTCCTCAGTAAGCTTTTGCACCTCTTTTTCCATTTGGCCAACTTTTTCTCCGATTTGGCCAATTGTATTTTTTAAGGAATTGTTTTCCTCAGTCAATTTTTGTGCTTCTTTTCGCAGTGTAACTCTCATTTCTTTTTCCATTTTTTCTTCTACCTCTCTCATTTGGTTTTTAAAAAGCATTTTTGAGCTCTTCAAAGAAGACTTTTTGGTCAAGACAAGATCATCTTCCCACTTGAGTCTTCACTTGCAGGCATTTTGACAAACTCATCTGTATTTGAGTTTTGGTCTTCTCTTTCACCATAGAAGCTGCCAATGGTAAGGGTCCTTTTTTGTTTCTTACTCATGTTGTAGCCTATTTTTAAACTTATAAAGTTGTAGTCTGCTCCTGGGGCACAGGGGTCACTGTTGCAAGCTTCTTGCTGCTCTCAGCTGCCCCACTCAGTTCTGTGTTGAGTTGCAGCAGTGTTGAGCTGCCCACTGAGCTGAGCAGTGCTGAGCCTCCCTCTCCTTTTACCCAGGTGAGACAGACCTTTCCTGAAGTCTTCTAAATTATCTTAAGTAGGAGGATTGTGTCTCTGTCTTTTTGTAGGTTCTGTAGTTCCAGAATCTGTTTAGAGGCTTGATTTAATGTTGTTTTTGAGGGAAACACAGGAAAGCTCAGGCAACTTCCTGGCTTCTCTCTTCCATCTTGGCTCCACCCCCAGAACTCGGGTTCTAAAGCACAGATCTGACAGTATATCTGGAGTATACTGACTACTCAGCATACTCCAGTATCATTCTCATCCCTGCCTCTGACTTTCTTGGATTCCTTCAATCTCAGCTAAATTCCCATTCAAGTCTTGTTTCTAACATGTTCTAGCCCTGTGTCCCTGATCTAGTCATTTAACTTCTTAGTGTCTTGTTGTTTGTCCTTCGTTCCCAAAGAAGACCTTGATGTTGGGATGATGTCATGACTTGCACTGAATTGGATTTAAGTGAGGGAGGGTTGTGCAAAGTCACCAACCTCACTCTCTCCTCCAGAGCCATCTGGGTATCAGGACAACTGGAGATGGCTCTGGATATTTAAAGCAATTGAGGTTAAGTGACTTGCCCAGAATGACAGCTAGTGCCTGAGGTGAGATTTGGACCTCATGTCCTCTTGACTTCCAGGGCCAGTACTCTGTGCCACCTAGCTGCCTTAGTGCTCTCTTTGGCTATAAGTTACAGAGTCAATCAATTGAACTTAATTAATTAAGAATTAATTATGCTACTGAATAGTAGGCACTATGACTGATTTTGTTTCCCAGGAGCTTAGTATGGTGCTTAGCACATAGTTGATGCTTAATCCATGTTCTTTCATTTCATTGAGCTGGAAGGGCTGTCAGGAATTGCTAGTTTATACCTTTAATATACAAGTCTGCAAAATAGAAGGTAGTTTTGGAAAGAAGGTATTAGCAGATAGGAAGTTCAGAAAAGATTTCATGTCAAAGGTGGCACTTGAATTGAGTACTTGCAGGAAACGAGGGATTCTCAGAAACAGAAGAAAGAAGTCTGGGCTTTCCAGGCATGAAGAACAGCTAGGATGATGGTCTAAGGGTGGAAAATAGAGTTCGAGTGCCATGTCAGAGAAGCTGTAAGGTAAGCAGCTTGGCTACACTCATGGGTGTGAAGTGACAGAATATGTAAGAGGCCTGGAAGAGGTAGGCTGGGGCCAGGTTAGGAAAGGCTTTTAATGCCCAGGGAGTTACAGTTGATCTTAAGGGTAATAGTGATTGGAATTCATTGGGGAGGGGAATAACGTGGTCAGACTTGGAACGCTAGGAAAATCATTTTGGCAGTTTGGAGAATTGTTCGGAACAGGGCAAGACTTGAGGCAAAGAGACTAATTAGGAGGCTAAATAGTCCAGCTGATCTGAGCTCAAACTAAGGTAGTGATTGTTAGTGGGGGGAAAAGGGACGGTTGTGAAAGATGTGGAGGTAGGAATGACAAGATCTGACAAGTGAATGGATGTATGGGGTAAGGGAGAGGGAAGAGTTGAGTATGTGTTCATTTGCATCAGCAAAAAAGATCTTCCTCTTGAAAGTTCCCTACACCAGTAAAGTCTAGAGCAAAAAATTTTTCTGGTGACGCTGAATTGCTGTAAATCATAAAATGCCATTCTTTTATTCAAGATTCAAACATTTGCCATGTGGATTATTCATTTTGTTTGTGATTATTTGTTCTGTATTTCTGCTTTCTGTCCACTTACTGACTTCTTGGTAACTCCAAAAAATGGCAAGCTAAAAAAAAATAAATAACTCACTGCAAAATTATAAAATTTTAGAGTGATTGAGCTGGAAGAGCTGTCAGGAATTATTAATCTATACCTCTAATTTTACATATGAAGAAACTGACAGAACTTTACTGCTGTGTCCATAGTCAAGAAAGAAATTAATGACAGAAATAGGACTGAAATTCAGATCTCCTGATTTTAAGTCTGGTATTTTTTCTCCTATGTTTGTTTTGTTGTTTGATGTTCATAGATTTGGGGCGGGGGCAGGGTTTGAGGTTTGGTTTTGTGATGTTTAAAATCTAAAAGTGTGGTCGCCTTAAATTAGAAGCTTTAGCACCAGTCTTTGAGCATTAAGCATTTATTAAAACATACCAGGTATTCACATGGAGTTCAGAAAGTTAAGAAAAGGTCTATCTAGCCTAGAGTTCAGCCTGGTCTGGTTCTTCCTCAAGTCCTCTGCCACAAGCCTGCTTCAACTACGAACTCCCCTCAAACTGAGTGTGGAAGCGTTTTATAGGTCTGGAGCAGAGGTGGTCCTTACACGCTGCTTCAAGATGATTGGTAGGCATCATCCAAATCCATTAGTTCACTGGACTTGAAGGTGGTCTCCAGTTGAGTTCAAAGTCCTTGGCTTCTGAGAACAATACCTTCTTAAGGGCCAGCCAGGTGTGGTTACAATCTAATTAACTTGAAGTAGGCTAATCAGCAAAGTCAATCACTCTCACTTAATTTAATCAATTTAGATTAATCTCCAGGTGGGCTATTGGGTATCTGCCAAATCCCATTATTTTCTCACAGTTTTAACAATAACAATAGTTTTTATTTACGGAGTTATTTATAATTCTCAAATACTTTCACAAATGCTGCCTATGTGATCACAGGTCATTATGAAAATCAAATGAGATATAGGAAGTACTTTGTAGGACCTTATAATTTATGCTTTATTTTCATTATTATCTTTCCTATGATCTCATTTGAACCACACAGTAATCCATCCTTATGTGGTAGGCAGGGTGGGTATAAGGCTACTTCTTCATTATCTGGGTGAAGGGAATGGACTAGAATTTCAGAAGATGCAATAGAAACCAGCACTGGACCATTAGATTATGTTTTTTTGCTGCTGTAGAATCCAATCTAATCCATTGCAACAAACATTAAGTAGGGGGCAGCTAGGTGGTACAATGGCTAAAGCACCAGCCCTGAATTCAGGAGGACCCGAGTTCAAATCCAGCCCCAGACACTTGACACTTACTAGTTGTGTGACCCTGGGCAAGTCACTTAACCCTCATTGCCCTGAAAACAACAAACAAACCAATAAACATTAAGTGCCAGGCACTGTGCTAAGCCCTAGAAATACTATTAATAAAAATATAGCCCCTGTCCTTAGGGAGTTTATAATCTAAAGGGGAGACAACACACAAAAGGAGGCAGGAAAGGGGAGAAACACCATGGCATCTAGCTCCATGGCATTAAAATAGGGCAGAGTAGCACATATAAAATAGAGTGGAATTCTAGACTGCAAGTACTAGGGAAGAAATTGCTAATGTTTGGTCCCTGTAATTACTTAGCAAGAAAAAAGAAGTGGTTTGCCTGAGGTAGGGGTGGGGGGGTGGGCAGGGAAAAAGGAGAATCTTATAACTTCTACTTCCCAATCCTTTTCTTACTTCAAACTTCTGGTTATTTTTGTATACTTTTTTTTTTTTGGTCACTTGGAGTTTGGGGAGTTGGAGTAATTATTGTTGTGGTTAAAATGTGAGAAATGGGGTTGAATAGAGGAGTGGAAGGGTAAATGCTACTAGATGGTGCAGTGAAAGAATTTGAGATCAGTATGGACTGGTGTTCTCCCATCCTACCATATAAAGTTTAGTAATCAATCACACTCTTTCCTTCTATTAAGATGGGTTCTTGTTTTTACTTACTAGCTGTGTGACCCTGGGCAAGTCATCACTTAAAAAAATGTAATTGGGAAATATTGAACAAAATAAACGAAAATACAATAGAACATAGATAATGTTAATCTGTGGTTTCTTAAATCAGTATGTGCCTTGCTGGGATCCTTACCTATGGTTTAGTGGCCCCTGTTTCTATTTGAGTTTGACACCACTGGTGTAGAGGACATGGCAATAGATTGAATATGATAGATGAAAGGAAAGTGTAAAAACTGATTTCAAGGTTTAGAACTTGGAAATTGGTGTTACCACATAAAAAAATGAATTGGTTAGGGCAAGGTGCAGTTCAGTGAGGAGCGGAATGATGAGTTCAATTTTAAATTAGTTGTCTAGCATCACATAGGTAGGAAATATCAGAGACAGCATTAGAATCCACATTTTCCTGACTCCGAGTTCAATATTCTATCTACTACAACAGTTACATCAAACCCTAATAGAAATGGGGGACCCTGTGGGCTGCATATTGACTTAGAACACTACATTTTAACATTATTTATGTTTTATCATATTTTTATTTATTTTTGTTAACTATTTCCCCATTACATTTTAATCTGGTGGTACTCCGGAATGTTGATACCTCTGCACTACAACATGCTGTCTCATTTTTGTAGTGTTTTACAAATATCATCTGATTTTTAACTTTCAACCCTGGGAAGTAGGTGGTATTGTTATTCCCATTTTTACAGCTGAGGAAAACAGAGGTTAAGTGACTTGCCCAAGGTCACCCAGCTAGTAAGTGTCTGAGGCAGGATTTGAAGTTGTATCCACTGTACTACCTACAATAATAATTTTTTAAAACCTATTACTATACTTTAAAAAATTAAATTATTAAAATATTCACCTTATCTAGCCCAATAAATCATTAGTACAACCTTATATATGCCTAGTTCCTGATTAAATTTTAAATTTCTATGGTTGATCCTAAAATGAATGAATCCTAAAAAAATATACTTGGGTATATAGTATGCCCAAGCATATTTTTTAAATAATAAAGTTTTTGTATAATGAATTTACAAATTAAAATAACTTTTAAAATAATGAAGGAATCAGATAAGTATTAACTGGCCTAAGAATATTTTCCTTTTTAAATTTTGGAAAGATTATATTTGAAATGTCCTAATGATAGGGGAAAATTTTGACTTGGCCATGTAATAATATCAACTGTCCATTAGGTGTTGCTAAAGTACTAATAAAAATATTAGGTAGTACTGTTCACTGCAGTTTTCTTTTCTAAATTATTTATAGACTAAGATCTTTGAAATAAAAAGTGCTTTCAACTACTACTAGAAATAATACACGGTTAAAAGTATAGTCCATATGAATAGTATTTTAAGAGATTGTTAGAATGTATGACATTTCAAAAATACTTTCAGTATTTCAAAGATCTGATTTTTGTCAGTATGGGCACAGCCCCTCTAAAGCTTTTATGAGGGGTCTTTGGCAATTGCTATGATCAAAAATATTCATCACCCTCCAGCCAATCTGATGATGAATCTGAAGAGCCAGAGCTAACTGGGCTTATAAACATACTCAGACCATTAGTGAGCCATCAGTGTAATCAAAAGGTTGAATTTTACTGGAGGATTGCAAATAACTGGATTGGAAATTAGGAATAACTCAATAGAGCAGTGGAAAGATGCATCATGGATGTAGATTGGTTGCAGCATTTTACCAATGATCACTAACATACAAAAAAAAAAGTGATGTAAAAGCATTTTAATTGTTTTTTTTAGCAGATAAAGTAGTTTCCTTTTTTCCTTTTCTTTAAATGTTTTTCCAATTACATGTAAAGATTTTTTTTGAATTCCAATTTTTTCTCCCACCTTCCCTTTTCTTCCTCCAGTAAAAGCATTTTAGAGGATGAGAAAGGAGATAGTCCAGCTATCTAATTACAGAATCAGAGACCTTAGTAGCCATCTAGTCCACCATATTTAAAAGAGCACAATGAGAATAAAGTACAACACACAGACAGCTGAGTGACAAAGTAGTGCCCTTGAGATATTAAAAGAAACAGAAAAAAAGGACTTGCAAGAGGCACCTCTGCCACTGACAGAGCTGAGGTACCACCATCTATATGAAGCTTTTCTTCTCCCCATAGCGCCTGGTGCCTCCCCCTCAAAAGTTCCTTGCATTTGTTTTGTATTTTGCATTTTGTATATGTCTATATATGTCTATATTCTCTGTCCCAATAGATGGTAAGTTTCTTGACGGTAGAAACGACTTGACTGATGTCTTATCATCAGTGCCTAGAACAGTGCCTGGCACATGGCAGACACTTAATAAATGTTTTTTGCTTGCTTCATAGGATTCAGGCCTCTTTATTCCCAGAGTAGTGCCCTTTCTAGGACACCATGCTGTCTTTAATAATAATGTGAGAAAGAAGCCTTTTGATAAAATCAAATCGGCTTTGTTATACCAGTTTAGTAATGCCTAAGCACCACTTAAGAAGGAAATAATCGATTTTATTTCTTGGAAATAACTGGCTGCTGCTTTTAAGTACTGTAATAAAAACTACCATTTACATCGAGTATTTCAGAGCTCTTTCCTTCCAACAGCCCTATGAGGAAAATAAGGCCAGTATTACTATCCCTACTTTGTAGAATTATAGTTTCATAGAGAAACTGGATTCACATCCTGATTCTCTTACTTCCTATGTGATCTTGGGTAAACCATGTAATGTCTCTGTGCTTCAGTTTCCTCGTCTCTAAAATAAAGGGTTAAACTAGAGGACCTGCGAGATGTATTCCAGTTCTAAATCTTTGTAACTGTCAGAGATGAAATTAAAGCTCAGCTCCTCTGACCCCAAAACTAGTGCTCTTTTCCCTGCTATCTTCAATACCAAAACCAAAGATTAGTTAACATTCTATTACATTTTGACGATTGGGAGAGTCAGTTCTGGGAAGGAAGGATGCCCTTGACATTCCTAAATACTTGGCATTGTACAGTTGCTACACGATCCCTGTAGCATCTTCTTACAGAAATTTATAGCGTATGTTGGAAGGAAGGCACCAGTTCACCTCTCTTTAGTTATCACTGAACTCATTGAATGTTTTTATATTCTGGTCAATAGGATTCAACAGAGCTCTTCAGGAGGTTCACATATGGCTAATGACTTACCTAATAGACCCAATATGGCCATAATGATTTATTTGTATTGGTTGACAATTTTGCAAACAATAACTGATTCTGCTCTGGGAGGAATATATGGTATGAGCTTCCTTTTCATTCAACTCATTAGAAAATGAATTTATATCCACAGATTGGGAAATAATTTGGCAAATCGTGGCATGGGACCACGATGGAATATTTTTTGCCCTATAAGAAATGAAGAATTCAGAAAAATACTTCATGAACCTGTGTAGACTGAAGTAAGCAGAACCAGAACAAAGTATATGATGACTACAATAATCCAAACACAAACAACACAAAAAGACAACTGAACACAAAATAAATGTCAAGACTCATTTTGACTCTAGATATCAGAGGAGTATAGATGCCAAACATGGTAGATGAGAAAAGATACAGTTGCTGTATTAGTTGGTATTCTTGACGAGTTTTCTTTGTTACAAGGGAGAGTTCTCATTTATATAATTAATATTGTAAAGACAAACATATTTGGCAGACTAAAGAATTCTGATTAATGGAAATACCAGCCATGATTCCAGAGGCCTGATGGTGCTACCTCCTTCTTGACAGAGAGGTGATCCACTAAAGGTGCATGATGAAACATTTTTTTCACCATGGCCAATGAGGAAATCTGTTTTGCTTGATTATGCATATTTCTTACAAAGGTTTTCTTTTTCTTTTCATTAGGAAGGAGAGTGAAGGAAAATAATTTTTTGTTAATTGATATTAAAAGTAAAAAGAAGGGAGGGAGGGTATGGTATTAGAGATGGGAAATAAGGATATGTGAGGAAATGATTGTGGTATTCAAACATACATTTTAAAAAATAAATTTAATTTATTGATTTTTTTAAAAAAGGAAATCCATTTCTGTTCAAATCAAATACCAATTTCCACTTAGTCAAAAGATGCCTTTACTTTTCTCCAGAGTTCTTTCAATGTGACCCTTTGTGATATAGAGGGGAGACCTTCAAGGTCAGCTGAGGTTTCTGTTGGAATGACTGATGAACATCACCTTTAAATACTTTAAATACTTGGATGTATTTCTGATCTCCTTCATGTAGTGGTACAGACCTGAAACAATCAAT
Organism: Dromiciops gliroides; assembly: GCF_019393635.1. Lineage (NCBI taxonomy): Eukaryota > Metazoa > Chordata > Mammalia > Microbiotheria > Microbiotheriidae > Dromiciops > Dromiciops gliroides. Next base: position 224,593,845 of record NC_057861.1, on the reverse strand, counting down.
GCCCTCTTATCCTAGACAACTCTTGTCCCTGTTTTCCAATACATCCTACCCAAAGTGCCAGAGGCCTTCTTTCCTCTATACTTCTTGATATTGTGTGAATGCCAGTGGACCACACTAAATGCCCACTCCTTACCATCCCTATATACTCTTGTAAGGGGTAAAATTCTAGCTATGCTATCTAAAATCTAATGAGTGGTCACCAATAAATTATAAGCTTTATCAAGAGTATTTAAGTATTTATTAGAGAGCATTAGGATCAGAGAGAAAGGTAAAAATCTAACTATTTCTAAGAGACCCTATCATCCGACCCACCATGGTAAGATCAGGAACCAAAAAGAGGAAAAAAAACCCCTCTGTCAGCGTCCACTTCCTACTTCGTGTTCTCCTCCCAGAAATGGGAGGCTCCTCAAGTTGATTGGCTGGTAGCTTTGATAGACAGTACCCACGAGCAAACATCACTTCCTGACACCAAGGACCTTGCCCACATGGCTTGCCCTCAGAGGCCTTCTCCTCATGGCGGAGCTTTTCTACAGTAAGTCTCCAGCAAGTGGCATCATTCCAATCATTACACTCTTAGTCATATTTATAAGATCATAGGTGGATAGAGCCTTTATTTCTTCTCAATTTTCTCCTAAATTATTGTTCAATTACCTAAAGTATAGATGATCACTAGAGAGGTGAACTGGTGCCTTCCTTCCAACATGCTCTATAAATTTCCGTAGAAGATGCTACAGAATTTCTAGCCCATAATCAATCCAATTCAACAAGCCTTTATTAAACACTTTCTTCTATGTTGAAGGCACTGGGTTTACAAGACAAAAACCAAAAGACAGTCTTAATCTCAAGAAGCTTACCTCCTCCTGAGGGATATGTGTAAAGGGATAAATCAATATAAAATGATTTTATAAAGGAGAGAGCTAACAATTAGGAGGATCAGAAAAGGCTTCCTGTAGAAGGAAGTGGTGCCTGAGCTGAACATTGAAGAAAGCCACGGGCAATCTTGCCTGTAAAGGCAGACTTAAGGAACCTAAGACAATCTGAAGAATCAAATATCTCCCCCATTTTTCAGTATATTTTCTGAAATTAAGATGATTTTTAATAGGTTTCCCATTTGTATTTTTTTAAGTAAAACTTGTGTTGGCCATTGCCAATGTACATTTAAAGAAAATTTACTATTATAAATGGTAAAAGGGGGAGAATGTGATTCCATTAGCCTAATTTCAAGCTATGTAAAAAGCTCTGCCCTTCGTTTTATTTTTTTATATAAAAATTTTTAGTCTCCGTATCATCCTTGGTCACAGATCAGTGCTAGCAAGGTTCCATTTCAAACACAATCCTAGCTTTGTCCAAGGCTTTCTTTCATTACTCTCAGGTCAAATGACTCCCACCTTCTTTCTGCATTCTACTGGGGATGAGTTATATAACAGTTTTTCCTGCTTTCTCCATGGTAAGGTCTTGGGGCTCAAACTTGCTATAAGATCATAGATTTAGAGTCGGTGAGGAAATGAGAGTCTATCTCCCTGTTTTTACAGATGATGAAACTAAATGCCAAAGTGGGTAAGTTATGACTTGCACAAATATAGAGGTAGTTAAATAGCAAGCCGGGATTTGAACCCAGGTTTTCCAATGTCAAAACCCTTTTTCAAATCCAGCCTTCTTTCCACTCAGCTACTGCTTCTTGCTGACACATCTACCACCAAATAAGCTTACTTGTGTTTAATGGTTGACTCGGTCTCTTTTCCCTTTTCTTCCTTTTGTTCATTTGTACCTTCCCTTTTTTCTTTTTCTTTCTGTCTTTTTCCTTCCTTTTCTTCCTTTCTTCTTCCTTCCTTCTTTCTTTCCTTCCCCCTTCCTTCTCCCCTCCCTTCCTCCCTTCTTCCTTCCTTCCTTCCTTCCTTCCTTCCTTCTTTCTTTCCTTCCCCCTTCCTTCCCACCCTCCTTCCTTCCTTCCCTCCCTCCCTTCTTCCTTCCTTCCTTCTTTCCTTTCTTCCTTCCTTCCTTTGATTCAGCTCAATGCAATTAAATACAAGGTGCTAAGATGGATGAGAGGTAGCCTAGAATAACAGAGAATTTAGGACTGGGAGTTGGGAAGGTCAAATTTAAAACCTAGCCTCTGATTTTTATCATCTGTGTGGCTATAGACATGTCTCTACTGGTTCTTTGAGCCTCAGTTTCCTCATCCATAAAATAAGTGCAACAGTACCTCTAGTACCCACTTCAAAGACTTATGGTGAGGCTACAATAAAAAAATGCCTGAAACCCCCTTTGCAGACTTTAAAGCAGTATATTAAGGTCAGTGGTTATCAGGTACCTTATCCAGGGGAAAGTGGGGAGTCATTGAAGATTTTGAATAGGAGAATTACCAGATTTTCCCCTTGGAACTGCAGTGTATAAAACAAAATCTCACTTAATTCAGGTTCCTAGATAAAATAAAAATCTCTTTCTCTTCAACATGATCATTATCTTGTAATGGAATACTATTGTGCTGTAAGAAACGATGATCATGCAGATTTCAGAGAAACCTGGAAGGACTTACATGAACTGATGCTGAGTGAAATGAGCAGAACCAGGAGAACGTTGTACACAGTATCAACAACATTGTGTGATGATCAACTGTGATAGACAACTCTTCTCAGCAATACAATGGTCCAAGATAATTCCAAAGGACTCATGATGGAAAATGCTTTTCACATTCAGAAAAAAGAACTGTGGAATCTAGATGCAGATTGAACCATACTGTTTCTACTTTTTTTGGTTTTGTTTTTTCTTTTTTGAGGTTTTCCCCTTTTTCTCTGATTCTTCTTTTACACATGATTAATGCAGAAATATGTTTAATGTGATTATACATAAATAACCTAGATCAGATTGCTTGCTGTCTTGGGGAGGGGAGAGGGAGGGAGAAAAATTTGGAACTAGAATTCCTTTAAAAACAAATGTTGAAAACTATATCTACATGTAACTAGAAAATAATAAAATATTTTATGATTTAAAAAACATTGTAATTCTCTTCTTTTCGATTCCCTTTCTCTCATGACTCCCACCCTTTTCCCCTCCCCTGTCCCCAAGAGTGCTCAGTGACTTCTGTCTGCCCAATAGCTCTTCCTTGCATTTAGCCCATGCCCTACTGCATTTCAGCCTTTGCAGCTAGCTGCCTGACCCTCCCATTCAGGCAATCTAGAAAGCCGGCCCAGATCCTGCCTTCCTTGGGAGGCTAAGTGTCATGTTGCCATGGAAACTGGCAGCTTGGCCCAGTGGAGTAGCAAGCCAGCCAGCTCTGTGTCATGTTGCCAGGGTAATGTGGCCAGTCGCTGGTGCTGGTACAAACAGCTGACCCTTCCTTTGTGTTGCAGCGAAATGGAAACAACACTTAGCAAGCTTTTAACCCCTGGAGAATTCCCCATTACAGGGCCAACTGGGGAGATTTCACTAGATCCCTTTTCTAGTTTACCTTCATAAAGAGTAATTAATTAGGCGGTGGGGTGGGGCAAGGCAGAATTCCCTTGAAAGAGTTAACCCTCTGGAAACTCATTAATGACTAATAACCTTATTTGCTAAATCCAATAACCTTCCTCCCTCCCCTCATTAGCAGCAAGCATTTATTAAATGCCTACTATGTGCTGGGCAATGGACAGAAATGAAACAGTTGTCTTCAAAGAGCTTATGTTTTATTTGGGTACAAAACATACAATGTGACCAAGGTGAAGAACTAGACATTTTCTCCCATCTTCACCCTCCTCATGACCAATCAGACTCTACAAAGTAAGATTAAAGGAGTAACCAATTGCAGGAATCTCCAGCCTAAGAGGAACAAGAACTATTATTACATAAAAACCAGCAAAAAGGGCTAAAGAGATCACCTAATGAGACTTTTTTTTTTTTTGATGAGGCAATTGGGGTTAAGTGACTTGCCCAGGGTCACACAGCTAGTAATTGTTAAGTGTCTGAGGCCGGATTTGAACTCAGGTCCTCCTGAGTCCAGGGCTGGTGCTCTATCCACTGCACCACCTAGCTGCCCCTAATGAGACTCTTAATGAGTTCACTGTGCAGCCTTAGTGGTTAGGGGGAGAGGCAGGTTTCTGGAGGAGGGGTGCTGTGCTTCACAGTTCAATTATGGTGCCACCTCCTCCAAGAAGTCTTCCTCCATTTAAAAGTCACCCTTCTCAAAATTCAAATTTCTCATAGCACTTTCTCTGGAGAGTACCTTTCTTTGTACTTCTTTGAAACACAGTTAATTGTGCACCATTATTGCTGTTTGGTTATTTTTCAGGCATGTCCAACTCTTCATGACCTCATTTAGGGTTTTCTGGGCGAAGATCCTGGGGTGGTTTGCCATTTCCTTCTCTGGTCCATTTTTCAGATGAGGTAACATTGGCAAACAGGGTGAAGTGACTTGCCCAGGGTGGCACAACTAATATGTCTAAGGTCAGATTTGAACTTAGGAAGATGATTTTTAGAAAGCCAGATGATAATATTAATTTTATTTCATTTTTATTTATTTTGTTAAATATTTCCCAATTACATTTTAAACTGGTTTGGCGGCACTCAGGAGTGTTGTGGAACTGTATGTTAACCGTCAGGCTCATATTTGACACTTAGCCCTAGAACTCTGAGGAGTCAAGTGATTTGCCCAGGATCATGTAGCCATTATGTGTCAAGAGCAGAACTTGAACTCAGGTCTTCTGTGGTGTATAAAATTATATGTGGTCGCCTTATTTCTGTCCCAAGTTCAGGGAACGTAGCTGGGGTTTATCATATATATGTTACTTAGAAATTAGAGGCTACTGCCCCAATTTGGGGGCATTAAGCATTTATTAAAGCATATTAAATATTAGTAAAGAGAGCACATAAGGCTCTGAAAGTTAGGAAAGCCCAGCTAGGATCTAGGGGAGAGAGAAAGAGAACTGGGCCACGTGGCTCCCCTTTCTTGTTCCCAGGGCCAAGAGAGAGATCAATGAGCATAAGCTTTCTGAGGGAAGGAAGAGATGCGGCCCTTACACACTGCTTAAAGCTAATTGGCCAGCATCATTCAAATCTATCGGTTTACTAGACTTGAGGGTGGTAAGGCTGATGCCAAACCCAGAGAACAGATCCTCTGGTGGGGAACAAGGCTTTCAAGTGGGTGTGGTTTTGAATGAGGTAACTTCCTGACTCTGGGCTGGCCTCTCATCTGGGGCCTCTGGGAGTCCCAAAACCCCTATTATGAATAATTTTCTTGGGGCAGCTAGGTAGCACAGTGGATAGAGCACTGGCCCTGTATTCAGGAGGACCTGAGTTCAAATCTAGCCTCAGACACTTGACACCAGCTGTGTGACCCTGGGCAAGTCACTTAACCCTCATTGCCCTGTAATAATAATAATAACAACAATAACAATAAATTTTCTCACACTTCCTAGCTGAGAAGCTAGCTTTCTATTCACTATACCAAACTGTACCATGCTACTCCCTCCTACCTTTCCCAATGTAAAAAAGATCAATAAATAAAATTTTGAAAAAGGTGCAATTGAGCTAAAATTTGTTAATCATCAAGGAGACTCAGTAGCCTAGCTCCAGAATATGATCCAAAAGGAGAGACTCTTTAAACCCCCTTTCCCACTTGACATTCTCCTCTGGAGACTGGAGATAGAAGGGGGGAAAAAAAAGCAAGAGTCAGCTTTTGGATCAAGAAAAAAACAAACCAATAGCTGTTATCTCTTTCTTGTTTTGGGTTGCACATACTCCTGGGCTCATTCTCCCAACCCACACTTGGACTAGCAGCAAGGTTAGCTCCTGCTCCCCCCCCTCCCCAGGCTCCGCGCCTGCCCCCCCATTCCCCCCCCCCCGTAATCCCCCACAGCCCTGAAGGATTGTGAGGAGGGAGCTGTCAGTATTAATACTATCATGAGCTGGTATACCCCACCCAATATCAATCATCAGATAATATTTCCCCAATATCATATAACCAATAAATAGGAATAAGTTTTTACAAAGGAATGTTTATTGAGAAGGTATAGTAAAAATCCAAGCATGACAATTTCCCAAACCAGGAGCACGTTTTCTTCCACCACCATTAACCCTGAAGAGAATGGGACCAAACCTAAAGTGGTTGCTAGAAAACAATCCCCCCACCCCGACCCCATCTCACCCCTTCCCAGTTCACTTCTGGAAGTAACATAGCTGGACCACAGTTGCCCCCTTGCTTATAGGACTCAGTGTCTTGGCTTCTGGGTTGATTCACTTCACAATTAAGCCAATTAAGCCACTTCACAAGTCAAGCCAGTCTTGGCCCTGGTTGCAGAGGAGACTGACCTTTGATGGTTGTTTGAAGCTCACGAGGTCACCGCTTGGTCCATTCCATCTCTCTATACTCCTTCACCTAAAATGAGGAATGAATGAAACACAACAGAGGTGCCATGAGTTCATAGGCACATTGGTGTCTGGGTGAGGAGGTAAGGCAGCCAGCAGCAGGTTGCCACCACTTCCGATGTTGCTCCTGCTCCTTCCCCTTGCATTTTGTGCCTTTATACACACACACACACACACACACACACACACACAGAAGGAGGGAGAGAGAGGAGAGAGACAGAAAGACAGACAGAGAGAGACAGAGAGAGAAGGAGAGAGAGAGAGAGAGAAAGATTCACGTGTTCAGGCATTTTTTATGCAGTCCATTCTGGTTCAGATGCCAATCAAAAGGCTTTTCATCACTATGCAGTAAGGGGACAGGAAACAGCTACAAGGTATAGGCTCACACTCTGAATCAGCAAGGGAAAGGGTCCTTCCATCATGTATTTCCAGAAGCAGGCTCAACAAGCCTCCAGGTGAGTTGGTATAAGGTAGATCATATTTCACATACTCAAAGGAAACAGCTGGGTGGTCCAGTGGATAGAGCACAAGACTTTGAGCTGGGAAAATATGAGTTCAAGTCTAGCCTCAGAGGGCTGTATGATCCTGGGCAGTAAGTCAGTTAACCTTCTATCTGCTTCAGTTTCCTCAACTATAAAATGGGGATGATAATAGTGCCTATTTCACAGGGTTATTTTGAGGATTAAAAATGAGATGATATTTGTAAGGCACTCTGCAAACTTTAAAATGCTATATAAATTGGGGCAGCTAGGTGGCACAGTGGATAGAGCACCAACCCTGAAATTAGGAGAACCTGAGTTCAAATCCGGCCTCAAACACTTGACACTTACTAGCTGTGTGACCCTGGGCAAATCACTTACCCCCAGTTGCCTCAACAACAAAAAAATACTATATAAATGCTAGTTATTATCATTAACCAGTTCTCCCAATACACTGGGAAGCAGCTAGGCAGCTCAATGGATAGAGTGCTAGGCCTGGAGTAAGGAAGACCTGAATTTAAATCCAGCCTCAAACACTTACTAGCTACATGACCTTGGGGAAGTCACTTAACCTCTGCCTTAATCCACTGGAAAAGAAAATGACAAATCACTCCAATATCTTCTGCAAGAAAACCCCTTGGATACTATGATCCATAGGATCACAAAGAGATGGATGTTACTGAAAAATAACCACCACCACCAATACACTGACAAGAAGCAATTTTTCACTATTAAACCCAACATCCCACCACTTACTTCCAAAGAAACTGGGAAAATTTAAAGATCTTCCTCCTGGAGAAAAATTCCCCCTTGGAATCCAAAGAAACTCTCTCTTCAATAGTTCAGTAGAACTTGGTATGAATGTAAACCGGAAAAGTTGCCAAACATGGTTCAGGCCACTTTTGTTTAACAAAAGACTTCAGACTTTAGTTAGTTGGAAAGATTAATGTATTAGAGGAACTAGCCCCAGCAGAGTGAGCAGGAAGAAGGAAGAAGAATGAAGTGACGTTATCAGCTTCCAATTTATTGGTCCTGGTGTGCCAGAAGCTTCAGAAGCAATAAACCACTTGACCTTAACATTTAAATTGATCTGACGGCAGTGTGCTGCACCGTCCATTTATGAAGTTACTAAATGACTTGTTCTTTATCTTTGTCGGTCCCTCCTATTCCTTCTCTTCTAAGAATATTGCTGTTAATGATCTTGTCCAAACTGTAACTCACTTTCTTCAGATAATGTAATTTAAAAGAGAATAAGAAATCTGAGGCCGGAAGGTTAGCAGCCTCCATCTCAGGCCCTCGAGAAATGGGTCTGTCTCATGGAGGGGGTGCTGTGATGATTCTGATAGCTGCCAAGTTAATGCTGCAACTAGAGAGGTAGGTGTTGGTTTGCATGGAGAAGCAGGACTGTTCCCCAGCAGGACTGGGACTGAGCCACAGTTTAGCTGTGGGCTCCTCTCCCCTTCTCCTTTCTGCATCTTTTCTCCTCTCCTTTGTTCTCTTTCACCCAGCTTTCTGGTCTCTTGGAGCTGCTATTACACTTATAATGTCTGTAAGGTTCATTGGATGCTTATCCTGTGCTATGTGTCTCTGCACAACTAGACTGTAAGCCCTTTGAGGGAAGGAACTATCTTTATAGACCCCGAGACCCTAGCTGCTAAAGCAGCTGTAAAATATTGGTTTGCTGTGCTGCTTGTGATAGTAATAAATACAATCTAAGACTAATTCCCACTGAGACAGATGTTAGCGACAATGGATTTGCCCCTTTCTCCCACACCAATATATTAATTTAAAATTTTATTTTTTGTTTTGAACTTAACAAGCACAAAATAAAATGGGCATTTCCAAACACATAGCAAAACAGGAAAAATAAAAGGATTGTCCATGAAACTTCAGGTTTTTATTATGTACAGTTTGCTTTCCTTTTTAAAAATATATATGTACAGGGATAGCTAGGTGGCACAGTGGATTCAGGAGGACCTGAGTTCAAATCTGGCCTCAGACCCTTGACACTTACCAGCTATGTGACCCTGGGCAAGTCACTTAACCCCAATCACCTCACAAATATGTATGTGTGTGTGTGTGTGTGTGTGTGTGTGTAATTAGTTCAAACTGTAGCTTTCAAAACTGTCTTGCTAGTCTGTTTCTTCCTGGCCTTCATTCTGTTTCTCCTTTGCATTTAAAAAAACCAAAAAACCTTGAGAACTTTTTCTTTCTTTTTCCATCTCTTTTTTAAATAGCTACATTTTGAAATGGGACTGAGTGACAAGGACAATAATGTTGTTTGTCCTTTATTTTTCTAAGAAAACTAATGATATCAGGTGATATCCTGACTTGTACATGAATTGAATTTAAGTGAGGCAGAGTTGTATAAAGTCTTCTGCCTCATTCTCTCTTCAAGAGTTATTGAAGTCCAAGTGGCAAGACTAAAGTCAAAAAAACTGGCCAGGGATATGGTGGATGACTGTAGCATCTTCGATGTCTGATTAAGCTCTAAGTGCTCCACAGTGCCTGCTTTAGTTGTCTTCCTGGTTGTTGAAACAGATTATTCTCATCCATCCATTCTTCTGGGGTAAAGTTTTCACATGCTTAGGGTAGAAATCTCCCTAATTCAGCAGTGGATTTAAGGCCTGTCAGTTACCCTCAGCCTGGTTTAGCCCATCTACTGAGTGTGATCACTACACATGCTACAACTTCTTGGAGCCACAGGTGAGAACTGGATGAAGGTGGATACCAGAGGTAGTTGAGCAGCCCTGAAAAGGGCTCAGCAAGCCCTCACACCAGAAGTGCTCATCCTCCCTGAACACCCCATATGCCCCATGGGTAATCCAATGATTACCTACTTATAGGTGGACCTGTTCTCACCATACCTTCTACCCTCTTATAACTCAGTGAAGGAATAATAGAAATTTACTGTTAAATAACTTCCTACCAATTGTTCATTAAACATTTATTTAATAAATGAATTCATTTCTGATTTGGCACGCCCCCCTTCCTGATTTGACTTCTTTTACCTTTGCTTGCCTGATCTAATTCCTAAATAACTTCCTTGGCTTCCAGAACAATTTCTCTGAACCAATTTACATAATGATGCCTGTGTATTTGAAGAAAACCCCATACATGAAAATGTAGATTTAGGTATAGCAGAATGAACAACTAGCTGGCACAGTGGATAGTGCAAGAGGCGTAGAGTCAGGAAGATCTGAGTTCAAATCTAGCCATATACACTAATTGTATGACCCATTTAATGTTTGTTTGCCTCAGTTTCCCTATCTGTAAAATGGAGATAAAAATGGCACCTTACCTCCCAGGGTGAAGATCAAATGAGATAATAATCGTAAAACAGTTGGCATATAGTAAGCACTCTCTAAATGTTAGCTATTATATAAGCAATGACAAGCAGGATGATTTCAGAAAGGCTTGGAAAGACATATATGAACTGATATATAGTGAAGAAAGCAGAACCAGGAGAATATTGTGCACAGTGACAGCAATACTGTTCGATGAAGAACTGTGAATGACTTAACTACTCTCTGCAACAGAATGATCCAAGACAATCCCAAAGGACTAATGATGAAGTAAACAATCCACCTCCAAAGAAAGAACTGATATTGAGTGAACACAGACTGAAGCATGTTATTTTTCACTTTCATTTTTTCCCTTTTATTCAAGTTTTATTATACAAAATGACTAATAGGGCAACATTTTACATAATTGCACATGCATAACCTTATTTGATTGCTTACTACCTCAGGGAAGGAGAAGGGGAGGTGGGCAAGGAAGGATAGAATTTAGAACTCAGAACTTTAAATAAAATGTTTATTATTATTTTTAAAATAAATGTTAGCTATCATTATTATTGTTATTATTATTATTATTATTTGGAAGATAGGAGACTTGGGAGCTAGTCTCAACTCTGATATAACCATGTGGCCTTAAACCAATCATAAGTACTTTCTGTAGGCTTTAGTTACTTCATCTGTAGAATGAGGAGGTTGGACTAAATGATTTCTTTCTTTTTTTTTTTTTTACGGGGCAATGGGGTTAAGTGACTTGCCCAGGGTCACACAGCTGTTAAGTGTTAAGTGTCTGAGGCCGGATTTGAACTCAGGAACTCCTGAATCCAGGGCCGGTGCTTTATCCACTGCACCACCTAGCCACCCCTAAATGATTTCTTTCTAAGGTCCCCTCTAGCAATTCTTCTTCTTCTTCTTCTTCTTCTTCTTCTTTTTTTTTTTTTTGGTGAGGCAATTGGGGTTAAGTGACTTGCCTAGGGTCACACAGCTAGTAAGTGTTAAGTGTCTTAGGTCGGATTTGAACTCAGGTCCTCCTGACTCCAGGGCCAGTGCTCTATCCACTTCACCACCTAGCTGTCCCTATCTATAACATTCTAATCATAATGAGTGTTGTTCAGTTGACTCTTCATGACCCCATTTGAGGTTTTCTTGGCAAAGACATCGGAGTGGTTTGCCATTTCCTTTTCCAGCTCATTTTACAGATGAGGAAACTGAGGCAAACAGGGTTAAGCGACACACAACTAGTAAGTGTCTGAGGCCAGATTTGAACTCAATTTTTCCTGACTGTAGACTCAGCATAGGGGCCTAGCTGCCCAATCATAATGAGCAGCTCATAGTAACATAGCACTTTATAGGTTGAAAAATTCTTGCCTTACAAGAAAACCCAGGCTCAGAAAAGTTACATGGCATACCCATAAAGTATGACAGAGCTAGTCAGTCAGAGCCAAGTCTGGAATCCTAGTCTTTTCATTTCAAGTTTGGTGCTCTTTCCACTGTGGGTAATTTATTACAAAAGGATCTCCTGGGCGCTCCCTCCCTCTAGTAATTCACAAAAGGGCTCACTTACATAGTAAGTTTCCTTACTTCATTTAGAGTAGAATATCTGATTTAAAATAATTGATGTACATTTCAGAAAAGTATATATTACATAAAACTGGGTATAATTAGATATGACCATACTTAAACCTTCCTTGCAATAACTCAAGACTGCAGGGAACAATACTGAGCTGTGATCTGTTGAGAGAATTTTTCAGCCTGGGTTCCTTGGAAACCCAGGGAGAATCTCATCCACCAGCAGGACTGAGTGACTGAAGGTCAAATAGAGTGAGTAGCCATACTGAAAAGAAAAGCAATTTATTAACCCGACCTGCTAAAGAAGATTCTTGGTGGAGGCATCTTCCATTTCTTAGGGTATGGCTTTGGTTTATACAGCTTTCTCTGGCCTGCTCAAAACATATTGCTGATCTGCTGCATACTGGGACGTTTGAAAGGACCAGTGGGATACAGTCTGTTCCTATAGAAAAAAGTTGGTCTGCAAAATCCCCAGTTGCTCCTTTGGAGCAAAATTTAGGAAATTCAGATTGCCAGGGGCACCTCGGCTTTGTGTATTCAACCTAAGCAGGATGCAGATAATTGAGGCAGATTTTGTTATTCAGTTTACTGCAGAAAGGGGTGGAATGAGACTGAAGATGCAGATTTTGTTATTTAGTCTGTAGCAGAATGGGAGAAAGTCGAATAATTCACGACAATAACAAGGCTGTTTTTCCTTCAGTTATCTAGAGATTTAATGTATCAATAGCTCTCATGTTTGCATGTATATAACCTCATGTGTCATCAATTCTAAGAAGTTTTCCATGCTTGAGTCCCTTTTCCTTCACCTAATCAACAGATGAATTGTCCTAGAAATCTTTCCATCCTAACACAATAGTGCCATAAGGCATTTCTATCTCAAACCAAGCTACAATTACGCATAGTAATTTTTTTCTTGTAATAATAAACATTTTTATTTAAAGTTTTGAGTTCCCTCCTTCCCTCCCCCCCCCGAACAATAAGCAATCAGATATAGGTTATCCAAGTGTAATTATACACATAGTAATTTAAACTAGTAATTTAAACAAAGTAATTTTAAAATTTGCTACCAATTATTACAAAAGTGCAAATTTTGGTGCAAATCCAGCCTCTGTAGGGAGAAGACCTGGATGGGTACAGCTGCAATCGGTTCCTAGCAACATAAATGGCATTGCTCAGCAGCTCTTTTCAGACTCTTAATGTTGCATTAATAACCAATGATTACTTGCTGGGGCTGACTGCAAAAAGGCTCATAAGACAATCTCTAAAAGGATGGAAATGGTACACGACCTCTCAAGATGGTCAGTGGTAGTCAGTGTGATCGTGCTGGGCAGCATGTACAAATTTAAAGGTTAAGCAATCAATCAAACTATTTTTCATCTTCCCCCACCCTTTACCTCTGCCCCACCCCTTCCCCAGGCTCAGAACTGCAGAAGAATTGGATATGAAGTCTAAGATTTCCCAGAGAAAGTGGGAGGAGAAGAGAGACCCCTTTTAACCCTAGCTCAGGGATTAATAATCAAAGCAACATCAGCCTTGTAGCTAGGTATAATAATCTATTGTTTGTTCTATGGTTTTCCTTGGGATTCTGAGTCATAGGCTGCTTAGGCTAAAGCAATCTTCCCTTAGCTACCTCTCCTGGCTCCCAGATACCCATCTACGTCAGCCCCCTCCCTCACTTGTCCCGGTCTCATTCTACCCTACTTTTCTGCTGTGCCCTCAGGAACCCTCCATTTATTGTTAACAAGCTGCCTTTTGTATTAGACCTGTGCCTTCCCCCTCACCCTCGGAAAGTACTTTGTATTCCTTTTTTTATATGCGTGTTGCTTTGCACAACATAACGTTAGCTCCTTGAGAGAGGTACCGTATTCATTTTTTGTCTTTGCATCACCAGGGACAAACACATAATATGTACTTAATAGATGCTTATTAAATTGAAAGAGAAAGGCAGGGGAAAAGAAGGAGGTAAAATTAGGGTTCAGGTGGCTTATTGTTCCTCCTCACTATTTAGCACTGATTGCTTTTAAAGATGACTGCCTTTTGTGGCAAGTCAAGGCATACCAGAAAATGTTAAAAAAAAAAAAAAAGTCAGTCGGTCATCCAGTCAACAGTCCTTTCTTAAATGTTTACTCTTTTGCTTTTCTCCAATTTATCCCATATGTAGAATGTTTGTATATAGTTGTTTGCATGTCATCTCTCCTTTTAGACTGAGAACAGGGACTATCCTTTGCTTTTATATCCCCAGTGCTTAGCCTTACACCTAGCAAGTGCTTAATAAATTTTTATTCATATGACTAAATGCTCCTAAAGATGCTCCAGGAGATCACATTCTAACGGGGGAGACAATAATATGCAGATCATTATGTCCATACAGGATATGCAGTATAAATATCTCAGAGGAAAGGATGGAGAATGGCTTCTGGAGAGGACTCATACAAGGTAGGATTAGAGTTGATTCTTGAAGGAAGTTGAAATGAGGAGAAAACTGTGAGGAGGGAGAGTATTCAGGCATGGAGGACAACCAGTAAGAGATGGGGGATGAAAGATGGGGTGCTTGTGTGAGGAGCAGTAAAAGGGCAGTAGACCTGGTTCACACAGTTTGTGGAATGTAATAAAGTATAGGAAGACTGGAAGTTAGTTGGTGATTCAGCACAGGATCTCAGAAAAGAAAATAGAGTTGCTAGAATCATCTGCATAGCGATGAATATTGAAACCCTAGAAGCATGCACAGAACATATAAACTAAGCCTAATTTATTAGGATGCAATCATGAGGTGCAGTTGGTCAATACTTGGTCTCAAGAGGAGAGGAATACAGCTACCAAGAGACCCCAATGTATCTCCAATTGAGTGTGTGTGTTCCTTCAGGCATCCAGGGATCATTTGCTTTGGGCCCTTTTTCGATCCCTGTGGATAAATTCTAAGACCTTGCACTTAGGTCCTTGAAGTTAGTAGCAATCTGGAAGGGAGGGCTTTGGCCTTCTCCTCTACAGGAAGAAACGGGGGGGGGGGGGGGGGGGAGGGTAGTTTTATTTCTACTCACAGCCTATGAGATTCCCATTAGCCTCTGTCTCCTTCCAATTTTAAACTTTATGAGGTCAGAAGGCAAACTTAAAGTTGAACTCTATAGCAGTCCTTGGCCCTAGATTTGTGAAAAGACATGTTGTCTGCCTGCAGGCCCAGGATAAGAGGGAGGATTTATCCATTGGATGTTTTATCTATAAACTCACAGGTCTTGTTGAACAATGGGGACAGAGACCTGGTCTATGTTAAGAATTCAAAGTCACTGATGAACCAGAAACCACAATATATATTTTTAGCAAAAGCTAAAGTATGAAGAAATACACATATACCTATATATCCCTATTCTTTTTTTTTGGCTGAGCAATGAGGGTTAAATGACTTGCCCAGGGTCACACAGCTAATAAGTGTCAAGTGTCTGAGGCTAAATTTGAACTCAGGTCCTCCTGAATTCAGGGCTGATGCTTTATCCACTGCTCCATGTAGCTGCCCCTCTATCCCTATTCTAATACAAGATATTTCCTGACTAAATTCATGCAAATGAAACTTTTTAAAGTATACAAGAAGTAAACAAGAAAAGCATAGATATAATGTATCTGCTCTCAGTGATTTCTGGTAAAACATGACTTTAAGCAAAAGGAGTACTGATAAATAGTAGATAGTGAGCTGGACTAAAAGTCAAAAGGTGGCACAGTATATAGAGTGCCAAGCCTGGAGTCAGAAAACTCATCTTCCTGAGTTCAAATCTGGTCTCAGACATATTAGTTGTGTGACCCTGGGCAAGTTACTTAATCCTGTTTGTTTCAGTTTCCTCATCTGTAAAATGAGCTGAAGAAGGAAATGGCAAACCATTCCAGTGTCTTTGTCAAGAAAACCCCAAATGGGGTGTAACGATTGGAATAACGCCACCTGCTGGATACTTACTGTAGAAGAGTTCTGCCCATGAAGCAAAGATCTTTGAGGGCAAGACCAGGAGTCTTTTCTTTGGTGTCAGGAAGTGATGCAGGCTAGTGGGAGGAGGAAGGAAGAGACTGGCGCTCGCTCTCGGTCTCACGCTCTTTCCTTTGGACTCTGGTGGAGAGCGGAGCTAGAAATGTGCTCTCCCTTTAATAGATAGGAATCTAGGCCTTTCTCTCTCTCTTTACCAAATTCTTATTCTCCTTAATAAACGCTTAAAAGTCTAACTCTTGCTAAAGCTTATAATTTATTGGCGACCACTCATTAGATATTTTAGACAGTTTAGCTAGAATTTTAGCCCTTAACAGGAGTCACAAAGAGTTTGACATAGTAACAACCACAACTACCACCACCACCATCATCACAACAACATCATTGTCGTCATCACTGCATCTATGATACTGTGATAATACAGATATATGTATAGATAGATATAATATAACATATAATCTACATATTTAACAGCTATTCCTGCCTGAGTTTTTACTGAGGGGAAGTGACTCCAGATTTTCAAAAGAAAACCGCTTTTCCCCTTAGTGATTGTCTTAGATTGGGAGAAAGATCATTAATAACTACTTACCCAGCTGATTATCCTAGAGAGTGGGAAAGCTTTTGTCAACTACTTCCTCAGATGATTAGCTATAAGCAAATGAAAATTTAACATGAGAGAAAAGAAAGCCACAGCATTTGGGTTTTTTCCATTGCTTTTTCCAGGTGAGTCTGGCATACTAGGCAATTATTTTGAAAGGGGGAAAAAAACTAGTAACATACAAATGGAAGAAAAACAGATTAACTGGGGAAATTTGACTCATTCTCTTGGGGGTCTATCTTTGAAATGCCCTTGATAATAAATTTCAGCCTCTCTCCAGGGTTGAAAATTTCATACCATATAGTTCAAGTTGCCCAAGGCTTATTTTAATGCTTCATACACCAGAGTCTCTTCCACCCATAATATGGATAGCAGCCAAATTAAAAGGGTCTACCCACAAAGAGAGAAGGAAGAGAAGAAAAAGAGAGGGAAAGAAGAGAAGGAAGAAAGAAGGGAGGGAAGGGAAGAGAGAGTATTCAGGAGACTTTGTACACATTCTCACACCTCCTCAGGATCCTCTGCTTCTTGGGCTCCTCTTTCCCTCCAATTGGGGAGGTCAGACTTTGGAGAATGCTTCCCAGATTCTCAATTTAAGGAGGGTGCCCAGGGCAGATATTTCATCATTTCCCACCTGGCTTCAGGCCTTCATCATACCTATGCATTGGGTGGTGGTATTTTTCAGTTGTGTCCAACTCTTCATAACCCCATTTGAGGTTTTCTTGGCAAACAGACTAGGGAAGTTTGCCATTTCCTTCTCCATCTCATTTTACAGATGAGGAAACTGAGACAAAGGGGTTAAGTGACTTGGCCAGGGTCACACAGCTAACAAATAAGGTGATGATGCCCCCAAGTTGTTGTAAATAGTTAAATGGAATTGGGATGATATTCACTAGCTCCTAATAACTAAGG
This sequence comes from Dromiciops gliroides, assembly GCF_019393635.1. Classification (NCBI taxonomy): domain Eukaryota; kingdom Metazoa; phylum Chordata; class Mammalia; order Microbiotheria; family Microbiotheriidae; genus Dromiciops; species Dromiciops gliroides. The sequence continues at coordinate 224,576,688 of NC_057861.1, read as the reverse complement.
GAAACATGGTTGATGGGGCTTTGAGTCAATAGCAGTAGAGAAAAGACCTCCCACAAATTATTCAGGTTACCCTGGAACCGGAGGAAAGATGTAGACTGCCTGGCCCTGATGGATTAGGGTTAAAGTGTATAGGTTTGGTTTTTTGTACAATTGTTTAGTCATGTCCGACTCTTCATGACCCTGTATGGGGGTTTTCTTGGCAAAGATATTGGAGTGGTTTGCCATTTTCTTCTTCAGCTCATTTTACAGATTAGGCACTGAGGTAAACAGAGGTTAAGTGACTTATCCAGGGTCACACAGCTAGTGCGTATCTGAGGGTAGATTTGAACTCAGGTCTTCCTGACTCCAGGCCCAGTACTCTATCTATCCACTGTGCCACCCAGCTGCCCTTAAGAACAGACGCTTTAGTATAAAACCTTTGGTCCTACTAACATAAGATAACCCTCATTAGTCTTTAACTATCAATACCAAAACAATACCTTGGACTAAATCAACTGCCCCCACTCCTACCCTGAAGTCAGCAAAGCCTAAACACTTTTTCTAGGGGCAAAAGTTGGAGGTGGGGAGGCAGTGTTCTTATTGATGATAGAATTAGGGCACAAGGTGATTGATCCACTTAAGAGCAATGCTCTCATTCCCCATCCCTTGACAGTAATGTTCAGACTAAGAAAATAAAGAAATCTTTGATAATTTCGGGTAATGGTCACATCTCTTGAATTTACGTTTTAGCCAGGAGAAAAGGAGAGTCCTTGAAGGAAGTGGTCAAAGAAGGATTGATGGGTTTGGGAAAATGATTCTGTAGAGCAGTTTTTAAATTTCTTGATTTAAGATCCCTTTACACTTTTGAAAAATATTGAAGACCCCAAAGAGCTTTTGTTTAGGAAAGTTATATCTATTGATATTTACCATATTAAAACTTCAAATCAATAAACTCTTAAAATATTTAGTTCATGGTAAATGTCAATAATAAACCCATTACATGTTAATGAAGCATTTTCTATAAAAAACAACCATATTTTTTTTAAAATAGTGACAAGAGTGAGATTGTTTTACATATTTTTGCAAATCTTTTTTTCTGTGTGGCTTAATAGAAAACTGCTAGATTTTCATATCTGCTTCTGCATTCAATCTATTGAGATATGTAGGTTTGGTTGAAACACAAAGAAAATCCAACCAACACAAATATGTAGTTGGAAAGCTAGGAATATTTCAATAGACAAATAAAATCTCAGCATTATTTTTAGAAGAATTTTGATCTTATATATTACCAATGATCCTAGGACCATATTTTGAGAATCACTATTCTAGGGTTCTCCAGTATTTCATGTTCCTATTTTTTTGAATGTTTCTATTCTTTTGAGGCTATTACCTAATCTCTGAACCTTTGATGAATCTTGACTGTGGAATTTTGTCCATTGTTTGAGGATGTTTTCAATTGTCACTCCAAAATGGCTTGTATTATATATATATATATATATTTGCAGGGCAATGAGGGTTAAGTGACTTGCCCACGGTCACATAGCTAGTGTCAGGTATCTGAGGCTGGATTTGAACTCAGGTCCTCCTGAATCCAGGGCCAGTGCTTTATCCACTGCACCACTTAGCTGCCCCTTGTGTTATATTTTCAAAGGCATGTGACAATTCTGCTCATCTTTGGAGCATTCTTTCCCTCTCTAAGCAGAAAAGTTTGGAATTATCTTAATCTAAGGAGTAAAATTGCTTCTGGCAGGCTTTTGCCTAAAATGCAAAGTAAAGGATTTTCTTCCACAGAGAGACCAGATGAAATACTCATGAAAATGCTACCTAAATGTAAATTTGGAGCTAATTTTTTACCGTAAGCATTTCATTATCCTAGGAATTTTGGGGTTACTGAAGTAGGGAGAAGGACAAAAATAAAGTGGAGAATCTAAGGCAGAGTGACAGAATAATATACTTATGAATACCTAGGAACAAATAAAGAGGACTCTGGGTAGAAATGTGCATTAACTGCACACATACTCCCAAAAGTGGGAGGAAACTATGGCAACCAAGAAAGAGATTAGTGGTGTTTAGGGATTAAGTAAAGATTAGTCAAGGAAAGTTGTTCGCTTTGGACAGGAGTCAACAACAGCTATTAATTCATATCTAATGAAGTGGGGTGGAGAGTCAGAGAGGTGATGATCTTAAGATGCAGAAAGACATATGTTCTGGGACATAGCTGATGTGGGGATTTGATTTGTTGGACTACACAGCTATGTATATATGGCTTTATTTTTCAGGTTTGTTTTTTTAATTTACTCAGTGGAAGAGGTTGGTGGAAAAGAACAGATTAATCTTAAAATGCTTGTTAATAAAAAATAAAAATAATAAACCACCAACAAAAGAAATGGTAGGGACAGAGAAGATAGATTAGGAGATAAAGTGAAAGGGAAAAAGACAGGGAGAATAAGAAAAGGGAGTGAGTAAGAAGAAAAAGAAATATCAAGAAAATAAAAGGGAGAGATTCAGCTGCTGAAGAATGACATCGGAAAATTGTTTAGTCCAGGGTCTGACTCTATCATTCCCCTGCACGCAAAAATTTAGACCAGGGGTACTTAATCTGGGGTCCCTCAATCCCCAGGAATCAGTGGAATGGATTTCATGGTAGGAGAAGGGGGAGAAAGAAGGAGGAAAGGGGAAAAAAGAAGATAGCAATTAGGGGAAAGAAATATCTTCCTTTCCCCTTGCCTTGAGAAATCTTTACCTCTCCCTCTTATGGACTTAGTTCTTCCTTGAATAGCTATTTTTTTGCTTGTACTACCCATAGCTGATGAGCTCAGACTTCTAAGGGCCATTAGGGCATGGCCAATCCTGGCCTATGGTCAGGTTCCTCTTCCAATTCAATCAAGGAAAACTTCTTCACACTTGTAAAGGGATGACCTGGTGTTACCTTATCTTTTCATGTAGTTAACATATTAATACTTGATTATTTCTGTTATCTGCTATTATCTATCCCTTGCTTTTTTGTGATTATATCATCTCTTGGTCCTCTTTGAGGAAGGAATACCACCAATACCAACAACAACAACTGGGACAGTGGGAAAGAGAAGAGTTTAATTGGCCAGAATCCAATTTAGTGCCTTCCACATTAGTGTAGTATAAAAATAGAAGTAAAGAAAGACAGGTCACATAAAACCTGGAACCTCATTTCAACTAGCCTGTGTAGTATGTTTCAAGACTTAATTAAATTTAATTTTGTTCCCAACACAATTCTTAGAAGACCATGCGACTCTTTTGTTTTCATTTTCAGTTACTTGCCCTTGCTTCCATCTTCTATATATGCTTTTTAATGTGTAAGTAGGTTGATGAGTTCACTGTGCCTCTGCAACATTCTTCTTACACAACTCCCTCTTTTCTTTATCAGATTTTTTTCTTCAGATTTTCATTCTTTGAGAGCTTCCCATCCTTTCTGAGTCTATTTCCCCTAAAAAAAAAATTTTAAGCCATTGGGATCCTAGCTATCTTCTCTTTGAACTCTTTGAAACAAATAGAAGCCCACAGCAAATAACAGTAACCATCAGGCCACAAAATTATTCTATGGACTCAGTCACATGATAATTATTGCTCCCAGGGCATGGATGTTTGAGGGTGGGGTAGTATGGATGCCTATGAAATATCTCTTCTGTTGCAGCTCCTGTCTACCTAGACCTCAGCAGATATGATGATCATTGCTCCCCGTCACAGCCTCCTCATCTTCATTGCCAGACCTGTTGGAGCTCACACATCTGTCATTTCTCTAGCATCCCATCTCGGCCTTCCATATTTGTCCTCTCTGCTAGCCTTAAAGTTCTTATCTCGAGCAGTTGTCCTTAACTCCCAGTACATAATGCTTGTTTACTTTTCTGGGTAGCCAGCTCTCTGTCTCTAGAATCCTGGGCAGTGGGCATCATTGTTCACACACACTTTGGTTTCTCAATCTTTCTCTTGTACTGAAAATCCAGGTGTCCTTGGCTAAACACTTAAAATCTCCCAGGGGCTACCAAACATCTTCCCTTGAAGGTCATAAGTAGCTCCTTTCCCCATCATTCCATGTTAGCTCATGGTGATCTTTCACAGAGTGATTGATGTCTCTTCTCCTCTAATACCTGATGACTTGTCAAAGCACCCTTTTCTAACTCCATGTGATTCCCCTTGGAGGCTATTGAGTAGAGTTTCCAAATTACCTAGGACTGCTGCCCAAAATATTTATGGGAGTGAGCTGAAGCCTTGTATCAGTACAGCACAATGGAAAGAGACTCAGCTATCAGAGGGGCTGAGTTCTAATCTCCTTTGATACTAACTGTGTGACTTGGGGAAAATTGCTTAATTTCCCAAGGCCTCAGTTTCCTCACCTGTAAAATTAAGGGTTTGGTCTAGATGGCTGTGAGGTTCTTTCCAGCTCTGTGTGATTATACCTCCCTCTATTATTGTATCCCTTAGAGAGAAAGATTTATAGTCTTCGATAAAAACAAAAAGGGAGAAGCTGAAGAACATTCATATTCTAAAATTTTAGGAGCAATTAAAACATTAGTATAACAAATTCTTGCAATGTTTTGTTATAGGTTTGGGACATATCAAGGAATTTGGGACTATTAAAGTTTAAACTTGGCTACTAGCTGAAGGATGAACACCCCTTGAAAAGTAAGGGAGATAAGCCCATTAGGCCTGGTCAGTGCCAGGGGACAGAGATAACTGCAGAAGTCAAGACCACCACCCCTCACTCAAGCTTCCCTACCCACAAAGAGAACTTTCCATAGTCAGGTGACAGTCACCCCATCTGTCTGGCCACCATTCATCCTCTATAAAGGCTTTAGCCTCCCTTACAGTTGAAGAGAAATGTGTTTCAGAGAATTATGTCTCTAAACCATTTTCTCCCCTCAAGAGTCTTTCTTTCTCTCTCTCTTTCTCTCTCTCTCTCTGTTCCTTTTCTCTAGAGTCTAAATAAAAGATTATTTTATTCTAATTGGATTCATGTGCAAGAGGGTGTAATTCTTTTTTTGGGGGGGGCAGGGCAATGAGGGCTAAGTGACTTGCCCAGGGTCACACAACTAGTTTCAAGTGTCTGAGGCTGGATTTGAACTCAGGTACTCCTGAGTCCAAGGCCAGTGCTTTATCCACTGTACCACTTAGCTGCCCAAGAGGGTATAATTCTTTAAAGAGGAATGAATGCCTGAGGACCCCCACCACAACCAATTTCCTCAGTGTCAGTTTACTTCCCCCCTTTAAAAAAAATCTAGAGTTACAGCTTTGCCTCTCTTCATCTCTCTATTAATCAATTTTTGTGTCGTGTGTCTCCATTTCAGTCTTTCTTTGTGTTCATGTATATGAATATAGTTTCTTTTTCTCTCCTTCCTTTTCTTTTATACCTATTAGTTTTTCATATCACAATCTCACATTAATTGGTCATGATTTAGAACTGATGTTTTAACATTTATTTACTCTGTACACTGACTAATATTTTCATCTTTATTTTTTAATTTAGAAGTCAGATGATTAGCTTTATATCTCTCAGAAAGAAAAAAACTGAACAACACAAAAGTTAAAAATTTCTTTTGTGACCTGATTGTTTTTCTTTTCTAGTTGGACTGTGAAAATTCATTTTGTAAAAAAGTTTATCCACACATAATCTAAAGACTGACTTAATCCATTCCCTCACTGTTCTGGAGAGACAGACAGAGAGAAAGAGAGAGAGAAGAAAAAAAAAAAAAACGTTGTGACTGGTGTGAATTTTCACTGGTTGGTTAATTGATTCATCTTTGGGTGGTTTCAGCTTTAATCCAGAAGGTGTTAGTGATAAAATTCTCATCTTGGAGAAGGTTGAGAAAATGGGCTGAATTTTTGTGCTTATAAATATAAAGTATGAGTGTCATCAGTTTCTCTCCCTTATTTAAAATGGAATGTGAAAATGTTTACTTGAATCTGTAGGAAGTGAGACTTAGTTGAATAAACTTGAATTGGCTGTTTCAATCAATGTCCAGTTCAATGTTAAATGGAAAAATCAACTACCTCACCTATATTTATTTAGCTAATTTTCATTTTCACTCTAAAAAAGGAGGGAGTAGAAAATTATAATAGCATCTGGGGCCTTCTCTGCCAATGCTATTGGAAACTTTCATTAATCTTGAGAGGCCTCTCTTCCCAGAGTTATACAGAAATAAGTGGCAAATTTAATCAGTGTCCATAGTTAACATTTTTTCTCTTCCATCAGCAAAATACATAATATTTGGGAGAAAAAGATTGTTTTTTGTGAGAAGGCCTTTATGTTTATGTGAGAGAAAAAGATAGTATCATAAATAATTGAAAGGTAGTATTTACATCTAAATGTTCTTTTATTTTAAAATGTTAGGTTTGGAGGCTTAAGTCCTATTGGTAGAGGGGAAGAAGCTACTTGGACAGCTTCTGTAGCTTCAGCTCATTGCTCATCCCTACCATAAAGCTAGAGTTATATTTTAGAACCAGACATCCCTGTACCTCTGGCAAGTCAGGACTAAGGTTGGAGGAATTTGAAAGACTAGTGCAAAGCACTAAGGGATGATTAGCTCAGCTCACATCAGGCACACATGAGAATCTGCTTCTATAATTTATTTCTTCATCTGTACTTTGAAAATATGCTAAATGTCAACATTTAAAATTAAATAAAAGGGAATGATAGATAAAAGTTATTTTGTCAGGGTCATGGAGAATGCCCTGGGTCAATTTCAAATAAAAGTGACTCCATTAGTGGAGAGGTTCTACAAATGTTCTCGTAGGTAATGTGCTGTTTGCATTATGCCCCGGAATGTTACCAGGCATCCTCATTGAGATTTTTTGGTCACTCAAAAAACATCAGCCCAGTCATCTACATATGAAAAAAATGTAGATGAAGAATGCATGTGACTCAGATCATGGTGTGCCCCTTCCAGGCCAAATCCCCACAGCTTGGCCAGCTACTTCTCCTTCCTCAGGGTTCTAGGGGGTAAACCTTGAGTGTTAGGGTATCTTTCTAATACCATCACTCTGAGCCTCCCATCTGGTGTTTCCACAATATCCATTACCAGTTAACATCTGTCCAATTTGACAATTTGATTTCTTCTCAATATCATGACAATGCTTACTGCCACATATCAGATAACTCATTGGTCTCCCTTCACTATTAATTAACCAATTTACATTAATTTGCTTTTATGAAAGGATATTTACTGAGAAGTTATAGCAAGAACCTGGGTATGAAAACCTCCAAAAGTGGAGCCCACTTTCCTCTATCACCTCAAATCCCAGAGAGAGTAGATTCAAACTAAAACGGTACCTATGAACATTCCCCTAATAGTTCCTTTCTGGGTATAACAGCTGATGAATGAATTTATCCTTTGCTTTCACTTCTCAGTCTGACTCCCTGTTATGGGTACTGGAAGCTTCTGCTATGGATTCTAGCTTCTGCACTTCTGATGGCTCTTTTGACCATCCAAAACTCAGAAGATTGTCTATCTGGTACATTCCATCCCTGATAGTGATTATTCCAAGATTAGGAAAGAAGATTCACAACAGAGACAGGAGAAACAGAGACAACATAGTTGGGGAGGGGACACTGCAGTTGCTATTTCTTTCAACCCTTCCTATAGGCTTACAGCATTTGTTCTTCCTCACTCAAAAGCTACCAGGAAAGAGAGATAATTATTATGCTTTATCTATGCACTTTCAGTTTTGCATCAACAGCCAGTTAAAAGGCTTTCCTTCCTATACTATTGTATAACTAACAGGAAACAGTGATCGAATACTTGTATGCTTTGAAGCTACCCCTCCATTAGATACTTCCAGAAGTAGGTTCACTAGAGCGTATTGCCCATCCTCTGAGCATTGAACTTTATTGACCAACCCTCCCCTTCCCTTTACAATGCACATGATTGGATAGACAATTAATTGGGTTTATTATCCATTGGTACCCATGTGCTACAGATGAAGCAGATGATCTGGGTCCATAATTAAAGAGGAGGATCACATTGGATTGCGATTGGAAAAACCATACAGCAAAGTGATCCTAAACAGTTCCCTGTTACAAAAGACCATAGTTTCAACACTAATATTTTCCTAGTCAGGTTATTTTGAAGGGTAAAGAAGTGAGATCTGGTCCTGTGATTTCATTGGTATAGGGAACTGACGCAGAAATTCCTTCCACCAATGCAGACCAACAACTTTTTTTCTAACTTCTAGTCTTAGAGAATTGCCTAGGGTGCTGAGAGACTAAATGACTTGTTCCTCGTCACATAGCCAGTGTGGGTCAAAGGCAGGAATTCATTGGAACACCCCACCCCCATATTTCTGACTCCAAGACCAACACTGCATCTACCATATCACCATAATATCGATGGGCATATGGGGTATTTAGGGAGAACTAGCACCTCTGATGTGAAGGCTTGCTGAGACTTTTTCAGGGCTACTCATACACCTTTGGTGTCTACCTTCATGTAACTCTCACCTGTGGCTCCAAGAAGCTTCAGCATGTGCAATGACCACACCTGGTAAAAGCATTTCAGCAGATGGGCTAAACCAGAATGAGGGTAACCAAAAGCTTCAACCATGCTGGTGGGTTAGAGGTATGATGATTAAAAATAATGAGAGACATGATATCTGGGTAATTTGATCATTTTATTAATATGGTTGGCAGGATATTAGTATGGCCATCCCTCTCAGACCAAAGATCCTGATGGTCGGCTCTCAGTCCATATACCTTTCCACTCTAAAGTGTAACGATTGGAATGACGCCACCTGCTGGATACTTACTGTAGAAGAGTTCTTGGCGGGAGGAAGTGACGCAGACTAGTGGGAGGAGGAAGGAAGAGACTGGCGCTGACTCTGGGGCTCTTTCCTCTGGACTCTGGCGGAGAAGGGAGCTAGAAATGTGCTCTCCCTTTAATAGACAGGAATCTAGGCCTTTTTCTCTCTCTTTACCAAATTCTTATTCTCCTTAATAAATGCTTAAAAGTCTAACTCTTGCTAAAGCTTATAATTTATTGGCGACCACTCATTAGATATTTTAGACAGACTAGCTAGAATTTTAGCCCTTAACAGATGGCTGACCACGAAGAGGAAAGCTAACCCTCAGTCTTCTGATCTTCTGGTTGGGTAAGAAATTTCCCCTCCCTCTCCCTTTAACTGCTAAGTACTGGCGTACTGGCTGTGTTTTCCCTTTAAATTTTTTCGAATGGACCTTTTAAACTCCCTAATTACCCTATTTTTGATTTTAGTCTGTTTAACCAGACAAATGGGAGATAAGATCATGTTAATGCTTTGTTTTTGTGGATTTTCTATTTTTCTTTTTATTTTTGTTAAAAGAGCCAGCAACTTACTCACACAAGGAAATATCTCTCCCTCTCCCAACCATGCTTTTTCAGAGAAACCTGAAGAGATTCCTGCAGCTTTTCCCAATTCTAACACTAATTGTTGCTCTAATTTTGCATGCCTGGAGGCAATGACCCACCCTCTAGAAGTTTTTAATCCCCTAGCACCTGGAGGCAAAGTGGGGGAAGAGGAATCCAGGCCTGAGTTCAAAATCAAGTCTGATTCAAATTGTGCTGGTCCCTCCCCTCCTCTCCAGACCCCACCCTCTACTCCTCCCATGGCTAAGCCCATTGCTTCCCCTGCCTGGGAAGTCCAGAGATCTAATGCTCATGAGCAACTTTCTCTAACTACATTTGCAGCTTCAGGCTCAGCCCTTCCCCAGCCTGGCTGTGCTTCTGAGACAACTTTAGAAAACCCTTTAAATTCCAGATATTCTCGTTTTGTTCATAATTTTGCTAACCTGCTTTTGTCTTTAATTAGTAATCTTATAAAGCATTTGTATGGTGAAAAGACTGACAGACAATATAGAGGGGTTAAAGAAGAAAAACTTAAGCTGAATAAGAATGACAATCATCAACATAGTTCAAGACTCTGCTTCTTTTGCCATAGAAGGATATATATTTTACAGAAATGTAGAAGTAAGCAGCAAGGTATTGATATGAGTATTGGGGATTTTAGATACCGGAATCAAAAGTGTTCTGAATTCACTCAGAGTATTAATGTCAGTTCAGAGGTTACATAGGATTTCTATGCTATTACATATACATTTTGAAATTAATGGTATGGGTTTATTTTCATAGAGATTTTCATGCTTTTGAGATTGTGTCTTATACTTAGTTTCTAAAACAAGGAGAATATTTGTAAAAGCTTTTTATAGTCATGTGATCAAGTTTATATTTTATAATACTCTTATTGATATTAAGTTCATATTCATTTAGATTTCCTTAGTTTGAATTTCACTGTATTTTATTGTTCCATGTGTATTTTCTTCTATTCATTTGTCTATCTAATTTTGAAACATTGCAAGATGGTTTTGATTTTATTATACAATGTTAATTCTAGGAGTATTGTGCTCCCATATTCTGAGTTGTTTGTTTTTGTTATTTTTTCTCAACTGATTATTTGATCAAACTCTTTAAAGCATTTCCCTGGCAAATTGTTTGCCATGGCAAGTGTAAATTGATTCTAGAAGTATTATTTTTGATAAGCATATTCCGAAAAAAAAAAGAGGGGAACATTTGTAAAAGTTTTCTTTGAGATTGTGTTGTGCTTTAACTTGTATTTAAATATGTTCAGATTTTTCAAAAAAGTAATTGTATACTAAGTTAAAAAAAAAGGGGTATTATTTGAAATTGTTGCATAATTATATATTGTGTTCTGAGTCAAGATGTATTCACATTTTTTGCAATCATTTATTATCCTCAATTTTTAAATCCATATGAGACTTGGATTATGGGAACTTATCATTTAAGACATTAATTGCCTTTATTCTGAGTTATCAGATGCCAGTTGGCCAAGATGCCATCCAATCACAAGAGGAATACATGCAAGAGCAGACACTGAACTGTCACATGAGGGGAGACATGCATGAAGTCAAGGTATGGCTGAGGGAATGGCTTTTGACAAATGTTGAGGTTGGATTCTCTTGGTTTAATATTTTATTTTATTTTTCCCCACAATATTGTACAGATGGCTGGAAGTATTCATCCCACCCATCTCACTCCTACACCTGGCTTCTATGCTCCCTCCTATATGCCTGATGCCATGGACATCTCAATCCCATGCATCTGATTAAGTCTGACTCAGTTTCTTCCAATATGTTCGGTGGCATGGACATATATTCCATCCACCTATTTTAAGCCTGGCATACTGTATGGGCAGTACATATTGCTCAAGTGTGGGAATGCTCATATCCCATCATTTCTCTGTTCTTTTATGGTAACCCCCATAATTATCTCAGGTGTCATGATAAATAACAGTGTTGAATTTGGCCTTGACACCTGTTACCAATTATATTAGATTTTCTAATTTCTCATAATGGCATGAGGATAATTAGGCAGATGATGCAAAAAGTGATGAAACAAAGATAAAAATTATTTTTAAAAATTAATATCGCAGCAATTGTCTTCTCAATTACTCTCCATAAGGGGGGACTATAATAATAATGTAATTTTAAAGAATGGTTCAATTTTTGTTTTATTGTATGTTTCACGTGTTAACAACTAAGATTCTGTATTCCCTTAGACATGTTTTTGAGAACTTTCATTGTTTGATTTGATTACTGACAAAGCTATTTTAAAGTTGTATTAAGCTCAATTTTGTAGGAAATTTCCTGGCTGATTACCAGCATCCACACATCAACCCCTGAAAAGACTACACCACGACTACACCTAGAGGACATCTGAGAAAAGACTTTCAGAGACTTTAAATGAACAGTTTTGATTTGTTGTTTTTTTTTCTCTTTCTGTTATAATATACACCATCTGTGACATGTATTCTCTGCAGAGGCCCTCCCTTTGCAAGACTAATGTCAAAGCGTCAGTTCATGAGGACAAAAAAAATCGCCCCTCTGGACAAAACTTTCCTCTCTTCCTTTTCTATATTGTTGTTCACATATTATTAGTTAGCAATAGTTATTATATTGTTTTTACTGTTCCGTCAAGGAAACATTTTGTTTCTTGAGGAACAACAGGGGGGACTGTAACGATTGGAATGACGCCACCTGCTGGATACTTACTGTAGAAGAGTTCTTGGCGGGAGGAAGTGACGCAGACTAGTGGGAGGAGGAAGGAAGAGACTGGCGCTGACTCTGGGGCTCTTTCCTCTGGACTCTGGCGGAGAAGGGAGCTAGAAATGTGCTCTCCCTTTAATAGATAGGAATCTAGGCCTTTTTCTCTCTCTTTACCAAATTCTTATTCTCCTTAATAAATGCTTAAAAGTCTAACTCTTGCTAAAGCTTATAATTTATTGGCGACCACTCATTAGATATTTTAGACAGTTTAGCTAGAATTTTAGCCCTTAACAAAAGGGTCCATCACACAGAGGACAAATCTAATCAGCTAGTATTATTCAAATCTAATTGGTTGGGGGCAGCTAGGTGGTGCAGTGGATAGCGATCCCAGCCCTGGATTCAGGAGGACCTGAGCTCAAATCCAGCCTCAGAGACTTAACACTTACTAGCTGTGTGACCCTTGGCAAGTCACTTAACCGCAATTGCCCGGCAAAAAAACAAAAACAAAAACCAAATCTAATTGGTTGACATGATTTGAAGATGGTTATATTAAAATGAAGTCCAGAGATGACATCAGAGAATGTAAGACCCCCACCCCACACTCAAAATCCTTTCATTTGGTGTGGGTTTAAAAGCATCTGTCTCCACCCAGCTTGGGTCTGGTTTGACCCAGATGAATCTTACTTTCAGGGAGAACTCAGACCTTGAGTGGGGGAGGGACAAAGGACAAAGAAAGAAGGGGAGATCACTGGGTCCCCCAAGATATGGATTATTAATACTTATTTCTCACAGAGCAATGTCTATCCCAAACATGTGAAGACTTCCATTAGTGGAATGGGTGGATAACAGTTTGTTCCAACAGCCATGAAGGCAGCTGAAGCAGATGCTGTGGAACCCCTAGAAGCCTGGTGAAACATTGAAGATGCCAAGGTCATGCACTGCATCCTTGGCCATCACCAGTCTTCTTGACTTTTGACCTGCTCCTGAACTTCAGTGACTGTGGAAGAACGAGTGAGGCTGACAATTTGGTGAGATTCTGCCTTACTTAAATCCGTTAGAATGTAAGCTCTGTGAGGGAAGGAATTGTTCTTACTTTTTCCTTTATATCCTCAATGCTTATTATGGTAAATTCTAATCCATTGATAGATTAAACAGGGATTTCCATATTTTCAAAAAGATTTGAAAAACTTCTTTATATCTTTTTTGAGGGGTAGTTCTGGGGAAGAATGGGAGTAGACTTGTAATTTCATTAGTAACAGGAAGTCCCACCGAGGAAACTCTTATTGATTCAAATTAGCACCTTCTTTGCAATTTATAATTTGAGAGAACTGCCTGAGGGCATTGAGGCTAAATAACTTGCCCAGATTCATATAGCCAAGGTCAGAAACAGGACTTAAACTTGGACCTTGTTGACTCCAAGGCTGTTATTCTTCAGCCCCTACATCTTGTAGTCACTCTATACCTATTTTTAGCATCATTTCACAGATAATTTTGTTTTTTCAGTGTTTTTATTGATGACTTTTTTTACATCAACAAAAATTTCCCAAGTTTCTTTCCCCCTCTACCTTCCTGAGACCCATTCTATAAAATAAACAATATTTTTAAAGACAGAAAAAGGGTTTTTAAAAATTTAGATATGTGGGGCAGCTAGATGGCGCAGTGGATAGAGCACGGGCCCTGGATTCAGGAGTGCCTGAGTTCAAATCCGGCCTCAGACATTTAACACTAGCTGTGTGATCCTGGGCAAGTCACTTGGCCCCAGTTGCCTCACATGCGCACACACACACACACACACCCCCAAAAAATTTAGATATGTTCAATGTACCATACTCAGGGACTTCCTACCTATGCAAAGGGTTATCTTTTGATATCTCTTTGTAATTATGCTTTTTCTTTGTATTTTGTATCATTAACTTTTTAAAAAACTTGTTCTTTTTATTTATGCCATATATATTATTTTCTAGGTTTTGCCTTCTTCACTCTGCATCAGTTCATGTAGATCTCTCCATGCTTCTTCATATTAATAATATTAGTCATTTCTTTTTTCTTTTCTTTCCTTTTTTTTTTTTTGCAGGGCAATGGGGGTTAAGTGACTTGCCCAGGGTCACACAGCTAGTAAGTGTCAAGTGTTTGAGGCCAGATTTGAACTCAGGTACTCCTGAATCCAGGGCCGGTGCTTTATCTACTGCGCCACCTACCTGCCCCAGTATTTGTCATTTCTTAAAGCACAATAATATTCTGTTACATTTATGCACCATAATTTAGTTAGCCATTCCCCACTGATGGACATGTACTTTATTTCTAATTCTTTGCTATCACAAAAAGTGCTGCTATATTTCATTATATGTGGGGCCTTTCTTAATGTCAGTGGTTTCCTTAGGGTATAAAGCTAGTAGTAGAATCTTTGGGACAAAGGGTACAGAGATTTTAGGGACATTATTTGCCTAATTCCAAATTGTTTTACAAAATGTTTGTCTTGATTCACAGCTCTATCAAAAATGCACTAGTGTACCAATCTTCCTACAATCTCTCCAACATTGATTATTCCCACACTCTATTAACTTTGCCAATTTGTAGACTATGAGGTTTGAAACCTCAGGGTTATTTTAATTTGCATTTCTTTTGGTGATTTGGGGGATTCTTTCAGAAAGTCATTAGATTGTAAATTTCTTGAGGGTAGGGACTGTCTTTTGCCTGTTTTTCTATCCCCAGTGCTTAGTACCTAGTACATAGTCCGTGTATCGATTGATTGATTGATTGATTGATATGATTTAATAGTTTGCATTCTTCTTTTGAGAGCTTTTGTTTATAACCTTTGACCACTTATCTGTTAGGGCATGGTTTTTAGTCCTATCTGTGCATGTATATGTGCACACAAGTTTATAGATATCTATCTATTCATAGATAATATAGATAGGTAGATATATAAATATCTATGAATTGTTTATATATCTTAAATACCAAATTCTAATCAGACAAATTTATACAAAGGTTTTTCCCCATTTGACCACTTGCCTTCTTATCCTCAGCTACATGGTGGTACAGTGGATAGAGTGCCAAGCCTTCACTCGGAAAGATTAATTTTCCTGAGTTCAAATCTAGCCTCAGACACTAGCTGTGTGACCCTGGGGAAGTCACTTAACCTTGTTTATCTTAGTTTCCTCACTTGTAAAATGGGCTGGAGAAGGAAATGGCAAACCAGTACAGTGTCTTTGCCAAGAAAACGTCAGCTAGGGTCACAAAGAGTCAGACACGACTGAAAATGACAAAACAACTTTTTATGCTCAGTGCACTTCTTTTTGTGTAGAAGCTTTTCAGTTTCATATAATCAACATTATGATTTCATCTTTTATAATTGCCTAATATCCAGAACATATGACCTATACATCTCTTCAAAAAAATTTATGGTATGTATAAGTATGTATTTAATATTAAGGTCCATTTAGGATGTATAAGTATGTATTTAATATTAAGGTCCATTTAGGATGGATTATGGATTATGGTGTATGGTGTTGGTCTAAGCCTATTTTCTGCCAGACTAAATCTAGTAATTTATATGTTCTGGTTTATCAAACCCTGGGTTATTGAGTTCCATTTTTTTAAATTCACCCATGTCTAGTCTCTTCTATTGATCTACTTCTCTCTTTTTTCTAGATCTAAAGATAAGAGTTAATCCTTATTCAAAGCTCTGCTTTGCAAGCCCCTCAGGAGTCCTCTTTGAGTAATACTAGCATGAAATTAGGTAACTATTCAAGAGTGGAAATGAAGGCAGATACCAAGAAACAAGGGTCTGGGATTTTTTCATCCCACTAGTACAGAAGTAACTGAAAAACAATGCAGTCAGCATTCTAAGAAGACCTCATTGTTATTCTCATCATTACAAAGAAAATACAACATCTAGGCATTTATATGATCCAGGTGGGAATTTACTTTGCTAGATGATGCATGTTTTTTACAAAGGAATTGGGGGTAGAGATATAGATTATAAATTCATGTGTCAATAATTTTTATTTAAAAAAAAAACAAGAAAAGAGATGATCTACTTTAGAATCTCATTTGTGCAACCTTGCCTATTCTCTTCTTTTATTGTCATAAAGGAAATGCTAGATGTGTGTGTAGCTAATTCTGGTAAAAATTTTGTAGATATGAAAAAGTAAGCATGTGTAACACTAGTGGTTATGGGTGTCATTTTGGAAGGTACAATTAGCCTCTGGTACTCATTGCCACCTTCTCCTCTCAACCCTCTTTATCTCTGGAGATTTAATCCATGTTAAAGAAATCAGCTTTATTTTTTTTAAACTTACAGGCAATATATACAGGCCTCTCAGGTCCACATAATCTTCTCCCCTGTTGCTTTATGGAGTTTATATTAATTTAAAACTTAGAAATACAATTACAATAGCTCAGAGTCCTCAGGAAAATACCTAGCACTTAGGCAAAAGTTTGGCTCTCTGTACTGAAGTGATTTTATTTTTATCACTAGCTAACCCCTGGCCTCTTTGATGGAGACAAAAATTCATGTTATTATAAGTATTCGGGGAAGAAAAGTAGAGTATATTACAGAGTCTGTTAATGAACAGACACCAAGAAGGGAAGCAAGCGAAAGAACATACCTTTTTTTTTGGAATGCCCCACAGCCCTTGAAGAGGTAGGCATAACTGGTAACTTCATCCTGAATCTTCTGCTCTGAAATTCCTATAGGGAACAAAGACCCTTCATTAATGTTTCCTTTCTCTTCCCCAATTTTCAGCCCTACTTTTTCTTTCTTCTTTTTCCTATTTTCTCTGTGCCATAGATTTTTTTCTGGTTTATCTCTGGAAGTCTTCCTTCTTCCACTCAGGGTATAAAGGCACTCTTGCAGACTGTCTCTTTAATCACTGAGGCATGATACAATCGTATCTTCCAGCTCAAAGATCTCAATAGATCTTTGATCTCAAAAGATCGTTGCTAAAAAAAAAAAAAAATCATTGCTCTCAAGGATGAGAGGAGAACGCCTGTCTTTCTGAACCACAAAATTCCAAGATGCCGATCATTTCTGGATCCCTTATCACATATAGGCCAAAAACAATATAATTAAAAGAGAGATAATATATTGAAAAAAATACTTATGGTAAATAAATACCTGACATCTAAAATACAAATAAATAACTAACAGTCACCATGGTAATTATCAGTCTACCATCAATAAAAGTAAAGGATTATGAACAAATAATTTTCAGAAAGGGAAACAAATTGCTAACAATCACTTGAAAAAACATTCAACCAATCTCATGAATGACCGACGAACTGCAAAGTAAAACAGCCTTGAAATACCAACATCAAACTGTTGTTCAGTCATGTCTAACTCTTCGTGACCTCATTCGGTGTTTGCTTGGCAAAGATACTAGAGTGGTTTGCCATTTTCTTCTTTGGTTCCTTTCACAGATGAGGAAACTGAGGCAAACTACTCTAGTATCTTTGCCAGCTCTTTGGTTATTAGTTATTAGAAAAACCTCAGACAAACACTTTTATGTTCAGCTGGATAATACCTCAGAAGCCATTTAATTCAAATGCTTCATTTTACAAATGAGAAAACTGTAGCCCAATGAGATTAGGTAACATGTCTGAGGTGAAATGGATAGTGAGCTTCAGAAGTGGGATTTGAACCCAGATCCTCTGATTCTAAAGCCAGTCCATTTCCATTGTACCACACTGCCTACTTAAACCCTAAGAAATTTGACTCCTCGCCCTGCATTTCTTGACATCTAAAAGATGAGGGAAGTTGCAGGGAAGAAAACCAAGCTGTTTCAAACGTGGTTACATATTGTTAAGAACATGGCCTTGAATATCAAAAGCAAATGTAATCACAGATCTGCTGGACTTAGGGGGTCTGGAGAACTTGCCCTCTCCTACTAAGGGGCTCAATGTCTGGGCTCAGGGAAGGACTGGGTTCAGTCCTGCAGGAGTCTGGCCTCTAACGAGAAAGACCATGTTCTTTCTCATTATCTCTAGTTCTTTATACTTGCACCTTGGGGAAAATCATTTAAAGAAAGCTTGGGTTTCTTTTATTTCTAGGGTCTCCCCAAAATACCCAATGTACAATGTAGATTAGGTATAGGACAGCTATTTCTTTCATATAAAAGAAATGCTTAAATTACAAAATTATATATTGACAATAACTTAGAGGTATTGATTAAAAATTGTTATGATTCTTAAAATTAATTAATTAAAATGTAAATATTTACTAGGGAAGTTTAATCAGTTGCATTGATGGGCAATGTTGAGTTTTTCATAAAAATTTAATTAAGCAAACAAAGTAGGCATGGAGACCACACTACACCATCATATATTCATGCAGCAAAATCATTCTTTGCCTTTCTGGGACATGTGTTTATTTTGCAATGAGCCAAAACACAATTGACTAAAATAATACAGTCCTGATTCCAGAAAGTGCTGACAAATGAGTTGGAAACATTTCTGAAAATTATATTTAAAACAACAAGGAAACTCCAACAAGCTGCCTTAAGCTACTGTTAAAAACAAAGTTTGAATACATTTCATTCCTTTATGCCTAAAAAAACCATTACCTCTGCTTATTAAGATTAAAAGATCTCTTTTATATTAAATGGGCATGAAATAACATGTATACTATGAAATCCACTTAATAAGGATTATGTTGCAGTTAATGATAGGGCATAAAACCTTGAGTGACAGGCTGTGCTTTTAAACATCCATAAGGTTCCCTGCCACTTTTTCTGTTAAAAAATAAAACAAAACTATGGAAAGACTATATGTAGTGGGTAAAACTTTCACAACCTGACTCCAAACCTCTTCTTTCCACTTTTACTGACTACTCCTTCCCCACTCTGAAAAAAAAATAAAAAATAAAACAAAAGCAAAACTACTGTGATAAATGGCAAACCATTTTATGGTGAGCCTAGTCAAAAAATTTCACTGTCTTCATGGCATCAAGGATAAGATTGAGGACAGTGGTTGAGCCTAAAGAAAAAAAGAAGTTGTAGCTTTTGTGTAAATAAAGTGAATTAAAGGCTCAGTCCAGGTCTCCCTTTACGAATAATATTCTTCAAAATCTGGTTTAACCAGGGAAACAAATCTTGGGACTAGATCCTTATTTTGGTGGAGATTGGAAGAAAGCTTTTTAAAATATGCTCTCAACTTGAGAAAGGGAAAGGGAAAAGAAGGAGAAGGAAAAGGAGAAGAGGAGAGGAGGGGAAGGAGCCACTGATAGGAAGAAGAAAGGTAGAAGGGAAGAGATAAAAGCTGGGGATTTCTCTTTTTTGTTTGTTTCTTTCCTTTCCTTTCCTTTCCTTTCCTTTCCTTTCCTTTCCTTTCCTTTCCTTTCCTTTCCTTTCCTTTCCTTTCCTTTCCTTTCCTTTCCTTTCCTTTCCTTTTCTTTTTTTTTTTTTGAGGCAATTGGGGTTAAGTGACTTGCCCAGGATCACACAGTTAGTGTCAAGTGTCTGAGGCCAGATTTGAACTCAGGTCCTCCTGAATCCAGGGCCAGTGCTCTATTCACTGCGCCACCTAGCTTCCCCTGGGGATTTCTCTTAATCCCATTGAAGTTCTCTTCAGTGGGGTTGGACTAAGGAGGTGATGGCTCTGTCTGGAAGGAACCTTAGAGATCATCTAGTCTAACCCCCTAATTTTACAGATGAGGAAACTGAGACCCATATAGGTTAAGGATCTTGCTTAAGGTCATAGAGCTATGAAATGATAGAGTTGAGCTTTGAACCTAGGTCTTCTGATTCCAAATACTGGTTCCTAAATTCCTTATCATTGATAGAGCCATCAACCCAATAAATACTCCTGATCATAAGAGATTAGACAGGGTAACCCAACTACAATAAAAACAGCAAATCTTATTCATTTGACACTCAGGTTTACTTTTCAGACTTTCCTCACAACTATGTCTTACAAATGTACCACATAGACATTGGCTTCTCTCCCCCAAACCCACACTCAGACTAGCAGGTGGAGTCCCTC
Organism: Dromiciops gliroides; assembly: GCF_019393635.1. Lineage (NCBI taxonomy): Eukaryota > Metazoa > Chordata > Mammalia > Microbiotheria > Microbiotheriidae > Dromiciops > Dromiciops gliroides. Next base: position 224,556,662 of record NC_057861.1, on the reverse strand, counting down.
AAACTTGGTTACTACATCTATTCTCAGGATTTTGAGGGTAAGCCTGAGATATTGTGGCATTTCTCTCTGATATCATTGCTTACTTGTCCCCAACTGGTGTGTACCTCCCAATATCAATTGACCTGTTGATTTTTTGTCAATATTAATTAACCAATTAACATTAATTCACTTTTACTGAGGATGTCTAGTAACGACAGTAGGATCGAAAAAAATTTTTAATCCTCCTGAAAAACCAGGGACAAGCTGTCTCTTCTACATACCTATCCCATCACTGGGAAGAATAGACTCCAACTTAAAATACCAATCATTTCCCCTGACCAAATTCACTTGGTCAGCTCACTGACAGGCTGGGTCAAGTAAGTTGTCCTCCAGCTGTCTCCTCAATGTATTTGACTGCTGGGTCTAACTGGAGACTTCGGAATATAGACTTCAATGTCTAATGACTCTTAACAATATTTAGAGACTCACAAGGTTGGAACTTAGTCTGTTACATCTCTGTCTGATATTCAACCACTTAAAATTAAGAAAGAATAAATCTATAGCAATAGAAGTAACAGTGAGCAATATGTGCTCACAGCCACATGGGGAGAATAGACAATCTGTTGGAAATAGAAGGCAGCAGAACAGGCCTCTGAAATTTCCACTGCTGCTGCCTCCCTTCCCCAGCAAAACAAATAAAATTTAACTTTTTAAAAATTTAATTTGTTTTTAATGGCATGATGTCCCCTTTTTTTTTTCAGGGCAATGAGGACTGAGTGACTTGCCCAGGGTCACACAGCTAGTAAGTGTCAAGTGTCTGAGGTCAAATTTGAACTCAGGTCCTCCTGAATCCAGGGCCAGTACTTTATCCACTGTACCACCTAGCTGCCCCCCAAATAAAATCTTTTTAAAAGAGTTCTTCCTGAATTTAGGACCAAAGAAAATATATAGAGAGAAATATAAAATGTAAAATAGATCATTTTGATTATATAAAATGTAAAAGCTTTTTCACAAATAAAACTAATGTAACCAAGATTATAAGGAAAATAGAAAACTGGGGAAGAAATTTTGAAACAAGTATCTCTGATAAAGGCATCATTTTTCAAACATAAAGAGAACTGAGTCAAATTTTTAAAAAATACAAGTCATTCCCCAATTGATAAATGGTCAAAGGATATGAACAGGCAGTTTTCAGACAAAGAAATCAAAGCTATCTATAGTCGTATCAAAAATGCTCTAGATCACTATTGATCAGAGAAATGCAAATTAAAATAACTCTGAGGCATCACCTCATACCTATCAGAGTGGCAAATATAACAAAAAGGGAAATACTGGATGTTGGAGGGGATGTGGGAAAACTGGGATGCTAATCCACTGTTGGTGGAGTTGTGAACAGATCCAACCACTCTGGAGAGCAATTTGGAACTATGCCCAAAGGGCTATAGAACTGTGCATACCCTTTGATCCAGCAATACCACTGCTAGATTTATATCCCAAAGACATCCACCAAAAGAGAAAAAGATCTATTTGTACAAAAATATTTATAGCAGCTCTTTTTCTGGTGGCTAACAATTGGAAATCAAAGGAATGCTCATCAATTGGGGAATGGCTAAACAAGTTGTGGTATATGACGGTGATGGAATATTATTGTGCTATAAGAAATGACAAATAGGATGAAGGCCTGTTACATGAACTGATGTATGGTGAAGTGAGCAGAACCAGAACATTGTGTACAGTGACAGCAGTATTGTTTGTTGAAGAACTGTGAATGACTTAACTATTCTCAGCAATACAATGATCCAAGACAATCTCGACAGACTAATGATAAAGCATACTATCCACCTACAAAGAAAGAACTGATATTGATTGAATGCAGACTGAAGCATTCTATTTTTCACTTTCTTTAATTCTTTTCTTTTATTCAAATTTTCTTATACAAAATGACTTATGATAATGTTACATAATTGCATATGTATAGCCTATATCTGATTGCCTACCACCTCAGGGAAGGGGAATGGTAAGGAGGGATAGAATTTGGAATTCAAAACTTTAAATTAAAATGTTTATTATTAAAAAGAGAGAGGGGGCAGCTAGGTGGCGCAGTGGATAAAGCACTGACCTTGGATTCAGGAGTACCTGAGTTCAAATCCAGCTTCAGACACTTGACACTTACTAGCTGTGTGAGCCTGGGCAAGTCACTTAACCCTCATTGCCCCACAAAAAAAATAATAAAATAAAAAGAGAGAGAGGGGAAAAAAAAAAAGAGAGATTTCTTCCTTCTCATTTGCTCATGTGAAAGCTGCCAGGGAAATATAGTTTTCCTCTGCATAAGCCTTTTGTGTACATGTTCAATTTTTGCCTCAAAAGCCAATGAAAAAAACCTTTTTTCTCCCAAGTTGGCAAAGAGAAATAATAGTAAAGCTGACAAACATATTTAAAATACAATTGTTTTTAATGGCTTGCTCAGTGGGAGGAGTTTCACATGTATTTGTATTTGACCTATTGAGTATTTGAAATGAGATATTTAAAGAGGATATTGCAAATCCTTTTTATGGGGGAGAGAAGGGTGGGTGGTATGGATTTCTGATTCTATGCATGTAAAGAACTCCAGCTATGGAAACTTCATTCATGCAGATCAGCAACTCATCAATAACTTAGTCTGAGAGACTTACCTGGGGCACTGAGATGTTGTCACTTCTTATGGTCATGTAGCCAATATGTGTCAGAGATAGCACTTGAATACAGGTGTTCCTGACTCTAAGATTAGTCAGCTATAGATGATTCCATTCTACCTAACTCCAAATTATTTACCCATGTGATAGGAGTATGTCAATTTTTTAAAAATAATTTTTTATCAGTGTAACCTATATCTCAAGGCCATCTACATGGGATTCTCATTCTTGGAAGAGTTTGATTACTCAATGCTCCATGCCTGTATTGAAAGTTATGCTGACTCAGTAACCCAGTGTTTCCCAGCCCTGCTTGTCAATCAGTGTTGGGGGAGGTATCACCCAGTCGGCAGCTTTTGTATTACCTGTTATCCAGCATGTAGCCCTACCTGTTAGCAGGTCATCTTCTACCTGTTAGACATACAGGCAATTGGGGAGGAGTTGAGATGCAATGGTCCATCCCCTTTTACTGATGTGACCCTCCCAATTGTCTTGATCTCATTATGAAAATTATCAATAAAAGCTGGCTCCTTCCTGAAACCCTCAGTGATCTCTAGTGATCAGCCCTCAAATGTCTTCTTACCTTGATGTATTTTTAATAAACTTTTAATTGTCTTGATCAGGGTAAAAGCCCAAGCAAAGAATTTTCTTTTTAACACCTGCATGAGAGGTTGATGAGAAACTGGGAAAGGAGAGATCCTGGGCTTCTGGCTTCTGGCTTCCAGCTTTGAGAGAAAAAAAAATATCAGATTCCAGACTTTCTTCAGGTCCCTGAAGGGAGAAAAAGACTATAAAAAGAAACCAACATGTAGAGAAGTTGGCATCTCAATCATGCCCATGTACCCAGCTTACTATACTAGAAACTTTGGGCAGTTTCCCTTTGGGTGAGATCTGGGACTTGTGTGTGTATGTGTATGTGTATGTGTTGTTGTTGTTGTTGTTGTGTGTGTGTGTGTGTGTGTGTGTCCCTCTCTATCTCTGTCTCAGTCTGTGTTTCTGTCATTTTGCCTCTGTCCATCTTGCTTGAGCTGAGATTTTTCACTCCCAATGGGAGAGTTTTTTCACTTTGTTCATTGTCTGGTACATATTTTCGTCTGTGTACCTTCTCAGATAGCATTTTTTACTGTTGACTTAGATAAATGGGTTCATTTCCTATTTGCTACATGTATTCATTTTGGAACTGGAATTTGGTGTGAAGAAACTCAAGCCTTGGATATGTGGCTTAAGGAAGTCCTTCCTTGTTAAAGGACAGCAATCAGGAGTATGGTTTGAACCTAAAAATTGTTTCCCCTAGACTAACAATCTTTAGGGGGTAGAATGATATAATTTTAGCTCATTGCCTTCTCTCTCATAGGAAAGCACAGTGGCCAGTCTCTGACCCAACCTCCTGCTTCCTTCCTGGCTGGAATCAAAGTCTTCCTTGGAGAAGGATTAGGGAAGCAAACAAACTCTAGAGTTATCTATTCAGGCCTCGCTGCTGTGAGCCACATCTAGGCATATCCATGAGGATACACAGAACTACATGAAGAAAACAGCAAGCACATTGGTATCTTCTGAGGCTTTTTATGTCTTTAGCGTTTCTTCTAATATCCCTCTTCCTTCCCTCTCCCATAGAGTCATCCCATATAACGAATATCTTTTAAGAAAAATAAGAGACAGAAACTCCAGAAAAACTGATTAATGCATCAAAAAAATCTGGAAATTTAAACAATGTGCCATACCAATGGACCTCTCACTTTATCAAAGAAGTGAAGGGGATGGGGGTAGGTCTTCTCTTATTGCTGCTTTGGAGCCATACTTGTTCTTAGCAACATTTCCCCCCCCTTTTTGGGGGGGGGGTGAGGCAATTGGGGTTAAGTGACTTGCCCAGGGTCACACAGCTAGTAAATGTCAAGTGTCTGATGCCAGATTTGAACTCAGGTCCTCCTGAATCCAAGGCTGGTGCTTTATCCACTGTGCCACCTAGCTGCCCCAACATTCCCTTTTGATTCTTTGTGATTATTCTTTCCCTTTGCATTGTTGTAGTCATTGTATATATTGTTTTCTTGGCTTTGCTTGCTTCATTCTGTACCAGATCATTCCAATCCATGCTTCTCTGCATTCATCATATTGATAATTTCCTAGAGAATATCCAATGACATTCATGCACCACAATTTGTTTAGCCATTCCCCAGTGGATGGGCATCTATTTTATGTCTGATTCTTTACCCCCACAAAAATTGCTAAAAAATTTAAATTTTTTTTTAAATTTTAAAAATGTTACTGTATATGGGAACATTCTCATCACCTCCATGCATTATATGACAATGATTTTAATCTACATTTGTTCCAGTCTGTGTTATAGCCAATGAATAAAGGCCTGGTGACCCATTGTTCCTACTTGGAATTCCTTGGTATGTTTTCTCTGTTCTGGAAAGTCAGTAAAACCTTAATCACAATCTAAGCTTTTGATATGCTTGTAATGATACTAATCAATGCTGATCTCCCACTCACCTACCTGTAATCATTAGCTGGGGATGACATCATCCTCTCCACAGCAGGAGGCCTCACAGAAGGCAGATGTCAGAAGCTGGTTGCTATGAACTTTCAAAACAAGTCTTCATGTAAAAAAAAAAAAAAGAGAGAGAGAACTAAACTGCTTTTCCTGGAAGGGAAAAATAAGCTTTAAAAGTCTGGAGCTAAAGCTTCACACCAGGACCTATGCAAAAGCTGTTCTATGTGTAACAAGAATGAAACCAACCTGGGGAAGCTAGATGGCACAGTGGATAAAACACTGGCCTTTGATTCAGGAAGACCTGAATTCAAATCCAGCCTCAGACACTTAACACTTACTAACTGTGTGACTTTGGGCAAGTCACTTAACCCTATCTGCCCCAACCAAAGAAAAAAAAAAAGAATGAAGCCAACCAGCAATTTAATCCCCATAAAAACAATTCAGCTGCTGTTCTCTAACTAAATAGGTACCAGGTGATTTCAATTCACTTAAAATTCCTTTACAAGTTATTAATAAAATGTTCCAAATGACAATGATAATAGTTGGGTTCTATAATTGGATGTATCCAAAGGATGGGGCTAACCTACAACCTGGCCATGGTTTGGCAGATAAACCCCTGGGATTGCCTAGGCCATATAGATCTGAACTGGCTTTCCCACAGTCGTGTGGCTAGTAAGTGTCAGAGGCCAGATTTGGACCCAGGTTTTCTTGACTTTTAGCATGAATGCACATTTAGGATGGAGCGGGTGGGTAGTGGTAATGAGCCTTCACGTTGTTGGTTTATATAGCACTCACCATGAATAATCATTTGTTTTTCCTTCATTGTAAGCCTTGGAGCTCTCCCACTACATTAATTACACATTAGTGGTAATTCTACAGAGGCTACAATGAAGTTTACTTTTGTATAATCAGTGAAAACGGTGTACATGGAGAAAGTAAGGGGTGTAAAAAGAATTGAGAGAATTTGTTGTTCAGTCATGTTTTCAGTCATGTCCAACTCTTTGTGACTCCCATTTCGGGTTTTCTTGGCAGAGATCCTGGAGTGGTTTGCCATTTCTTTCTCCAGCTCATTTTACAGATGAGAAAACTGAGGCAACACACAGGGTCACACAGCTAGTAAGTGTTGGAGATCAGTTTTGAACTCATGAAGTTGAGTCTTCCTAACTTCAGGCCTGGTACTTTGGCCATAGTGCCACCTAGATGCCCTGAGAGGAGAATATTTACCTACTTAAGAGAACCAGCTCTTTTCCAGACTTTAAAAGCATCATTTACATATGAGTTGAGTACATATTGAGTGAATAGAATGTTCAGAATAGAATGGAGTCAGGAAGACCTGGTTTAACTGCAACCTCTTCAATAGGTGTATAACTGCTATTGTGTCTCCTAGTCTCAGTTTCCTCATCTGTAAAATGGAGATGATAATAGCATCTACCTCCAGGATTGTTATGAAGGTTGAAGGAGATAATGTATGTAAAATGGGTTCTTAATGTTGCTTGTGTCATAGACCCATTTGGCTGACTGATGAAGCCTTTGAATCCATTTTCCAGAGTATTATTTTTAAATGCATAAGATAAAACACAAAGTGTATCAAGAGAAACAATTGTATTAAAATGTCATAAAAATATTTTAAAAAATAAATTGGGCGGGGGGGGCGCAGCTAGGTGGCACAGTGGATAAAGCATCAGCCCTGGATTCAGGAGGACCTGAGTTCAAACCCGGCCTCAGACACTTGACACTTACTAGCTGTATGACCCTGGGCAAGTCACTTAACCCCATTGCCCCGCAAAAACAAACAAACAAACAAACAAATAAATAAATAAATTCTGGGGCATCAGGTTAAGAACCCCAATGGAAAGCATTTTTGCAAAACCATAAAGCCATAAAAATACTATTATTATTGCCTGGTAGAAATTAGTGTAAACAGAAATCAATACTAATTAGGTTGGTGCTGCATGTGTTAACTAAGAATCATTTTTAAAATTGATTGGGCAATAATAATAAGAATAAGAATTTATATGCACGTTAGAGTTTGCAAAGCTCTTTGCATTTATTACCTCATTTGATCCTCACAACAACCCTAAGAGGGAGGTATCGTTGGTTTCATTTTATAGATGAGATGTTATATGACTTTCCCAGTGTTTGAAAGATGGATTCAAACTCAGACCTTCCTCACTCTTAAGTTTAGTACTTTCCCTATTTGTTATGCCAGGAAATATTGGGTCAACCTAAGAACATTTAGAGAACAGGACATTTACAAACCTCTAGTGTAGTGCCATTATTTTAAAGAAGAAGAAATTAAAGACCAGGCTCTTACAACATGACCAGCCCTACTGAAATAATTTCCTCCTGGAATGGAACTCAAACTTTTGTTCAGGCACATATCACCTTTTCCCCTATTTCAATAGCCTCCCAACTGGTCTTCTTGTCACCTGTATTTCACCTATATAGTCTATCCTTCACAGGTTCCAAAATGACATTCCTAAATCTGAGATCTGACCACTGTCACTACCTTGTTCAAAACCTATTGCCCCAAGGATAAAATACAAATTCCTTATGTTGGCATTTAAAGTTCTCTACAACAGCTTTACTTAATAGTTCTTCCCTTCATGTAGGCAATATTGTAGCCAGGATGAATTGTTTATTCAGTCTTCCAAATACACCTCTGTACATTCGCACAAGCTGTCACCATACCTGTAACTCACTCATTCTCTATGTCTGTCTTTCAGAATACTTTTCTTCCTTCAAGGCTCAGGTCAGTTGGAACCTTCTCCATGCAATCTTTCCTGGTATCCCTTCTTAGTGCTCTCTCTCTCTCTCTCTCTCTCTCTCTCTCTCTCTCTCTCTCTCTCTCTCTCTCTCTCTCTCTTTCTCTCTCTCTCTCTCTGCTCTCCCCTTCCTTTTCTGCCTCCCTTCCTCTCTCCCTTCCCTCTTCTCCCTCTCTTTTTCTCTCCTGCCTTCTCTCTTTCTTCTCACTCCCCTCCCCCTCTTTCTTTTTTCTCTTTCCTCTAGAATTTTGTGTTCCCACAGAATTGGGAATTGTTCTTGCCCCACTTTACTCCCTACCTTGTATTATATTTTCTTGTGTTCATATACTATCCATCCAGCAGAATAGATGCTCTTTGAGGTCAGATGTTGTGCCTTATTTCATACGACCCACAGTTAGCACAGTGCCCTACATGTGATAGACAATTCTTGAATATTTGTTGAATTAGCATCCCCCTTGAAGAAGAGATGAGACAATGCAGTTTCACTCTTCTTTGTAGAATTGGGAAACTGGATGAGGAATGTCATATATGCTGTCAGACCTAGTGGATGTGCTGGTTGGTTTTACTGACTTTCTTTTTATTCCTTTTTTTTCCTTCGGGGCAATAAGGGTTAAGTGACTTGCCCAGGGTCACACAGCTAGTAAGTATCAAGTGTCTGAGACCAGATTTGAACTCAGGACTTCCTGAATCTAGGGCCAGAGCTTTATCCACTGTGCTACCTATCTGCTCCCTTTTTATTCATTTTTATTCTTTTTTCTATTTTATTCTTTTGTTCTTTACTTTCTTTTTTATTCTTTGTTACAAGAGAGGGCTTGCTGGACAGTGAAGGACAGAAGGATAAACTTGCAACGAAAGTGGTAGAAACAACAGCAACAACAAAAGATATCAACACAAATTTACAACTTTTTAAAAGTTTGAATTCTGACTCCCAGCTCTGCATTCTTTCCATTACACCTTGCTTTCTCCTAATTACTCTCTAATCATCCTTTTATATTGACTACATTAAAAAACCATTCTCCTGACCTACTCTGCTTCTGCACACACACACAAAAAGTTAACGTGTGGTCAAAACAACCTGTTCCTGGCCCATTCATTGCTCCTACCACTTCACCATAATGCCTGTTCTCAATTACTGTATGTCTATGAAAGTCATCAAACATTTCTTACCAGTATTCTAGAAAAGCTTACATTTAAAATATATTAACTCATGAGTTGTCCACTATCCCAATGGTATGAAGTGGTCCTGAGTTCCTGAGAGCCCTTCCTGCAGAATAAGCTCTGACAGGTTTTTCTATGATGGAAGGGGCAGCTACGGTCCTAGGGAGAGACAACCAAACCGAATGGTGTATGGAAGCTCATCCTCAGAAAGTGGCTATTATATTATTTGCTTATGGCAGTCCATTAAAATAATGCGAAAAGTCCCTCAGTTTTGCAGTAACTACAAACAAGTGTTGATACAAGTGTAAGATTGTCATCCACTGACCACACTGATATGTTAAATGGACAATGCAAGTCATATTAATCTTCACATTGTTGCTATCAATCAAACTACTGAATGAAAGGAAGCTGCAGCTAAATACAAGAAGTAAATGAATTGAATTCATTGTCCATTCAACAGCAACAAGAAAAACTATATAGAATGCTTGCTCAACTTATAAACATAGTTTATTAAGAATACTTGGGGGGCAGCTAGGTGGCGCAGTGGATAAGGCACTGGCCTTGGATTCAGGAGGACCTGAGTTCAAATCCAGCCTCAGACACTTGACACTTAACTAGCTGTGTGACCCTGGGCAAGTCACTTAACCCTCATTGCCCCATTAATAAACAAACAAACAAACAAACAAATAAATAAATTTATTAAATGTTAAAAAAAAAGGAATACTTGCTAAATTACCAGCCCTTCATCCCCACCTGCTTCCTCTGTAGTAGTTCTTCTTTCACACCTAATTTTTTTTTGTGGGGCAATGAGGGTTAAGTGACTTGCCCAGGGTCATGCAGCTAGTAAGTATCAAGTGTCTGAGGCCAGATTTGAACTCAGGTCCTCCTGAATCCAGGGCCAGTGATTTAAATGAGATAATTGTTCCTTTTACCTTTTCCTACCCAATTTTACTTTTTAGAATCACCCCCATCATGTACAATTCAGCCCCAACCTTTCTTTCAAGCTACCTTAGTAATGATGACAGTTTTAAGAATATTGATAACATTTTCATATATAATAAGTAGTTTGACCTTAATGAATGCCTTATAATTAGTCTTTAATGTCTTCCTTGTATTTCTTCCAGATCTTTTATATTAAATTTTCCATAAATTTCTTATTTTAGACTGAAGGTAAATGCAGCTTTTACACCAACATTTGTAGCATATGAAGAGGCAGAGAAATTCTGCAGTTTGTCTAGTCCTCCAAATTTAATTAAATCAACATGGACTTTAGGCACAGTGGGATCTTCTCTGAACCTTTTAGCCAACTGCATGAGAATAAAGATATGTTTTGTTGTAGGATTATTAAAAACAATAGTATTCTATATAAAAACAATAGAATTCAGACTTTGAACTCATTCTGATGAGCCTCCTCTCCATCAATACAACTCAGTGAATGTCAACATATAGGTATTTATATATTATACCTATCACTCCAGTCACTAGTCCTGATAGATAGCTTTAAATATATTCATTAAGTGGGTGCTTTGGCTAAAAACACAAACACTGCTGCTTGTATTGATTCCTGAACTGCAGTACAATTCTCTTTCCCAGTCATCAGTGAAATTGAAAGTCAAATTTCTGAGAACAATAATGTTTCTGTAATTAATTGCTTTCTCACTGTTTTTGTCCTGTTCTTATCTGGGATTCATAGAGTAAAATGGCTTGCCAGAGTGTATCTCTCTTTTGGAAACAAGAGCAAGATTAAAGCATCACAAATTTGTAGCCAGGCACTTGGATTATCACACAGCAAACAAAATTGTGACTAGGCCTTCTTCCTCTCTCAAGAAATTTTTCAGTAACTAAAAGGCAGATAAGACAATTTACTCAGAAGTCTGGCCAGACTTCCACCCCCAACTATTTGATGTAGGCTTAAAATAAGAGTTGTCACCGTCCTATAGGCTTAGTACCTACCCTCTCCAGTGTAAATGGATTAGCTAAGAAGGTCTTGAAAGAAATGATGTGAGTTGTCTCCTGAATACCTCCAGATATGTGAGGGTGAAACATTGTGAGCAGGACTAGATGAGGAGCAAACAATTGCCTGATACTCAGAACTACCAAAATGTAACAGAAAACTCGCCATGTTCCCTTCCTAATTTGCCATCTGTCTGCTCTCTAGTCAACTTTACTTTATCCCCAGTTTCCCCTTCCTGTTAGCATCTCATTCTCTGTTCATCCTGCTTCGTCATCTTCCTTCCTGACTGCCTAAAAATAACGTTCATTCACTTAATCCTGAAAGGTTCACAAAAATTTTTCTTCACGGGAACTCTATGAAATATTTTATATTATCCCTTCCATTTTGCAAATGAGGAAACTGAGGCTTAAGATGTGAAGTGATTTGCCTATGAGTCACCAGACATTGTCAGAGTCGGGATTTCAACATATCTTCTGACTCTAAGGTTGGTGGGTTTTGTTTTATTTTTTAAACTATACTCTGCTGCTTGCCTATAAAAGCCAAGATCCAATTTTAAATAAAGCATAGATTAGCTGGGATGCTGATCTTTCTCAAATAGGTTGAAAAAAATGATACCATAATAACCTTTTCCCTTCTCAGTGAAGAAAGAAGAAAGGAGTATGAGTCATATAACACCCAGAGAGACCTTAGAGGAGGTAGGAAGCAGTGAAAATACGCCTGAGGGTGAATATGTGTGCACACACAAATGCGATGTGGGTCACACTATTGCAGGGGATGAGAGGAAGAGGTTTAAGCTACTGACCTAGAAAATGAGTCAGCTCTATATAAATTGCCTAAATCAATAAAATCACCCGTTTCATTATAAATCCTGATTGGCCAGCTATTAGTGTCTAAGATATCATCCAGCAAGTACTTGGGCACTTCCTGATTTTCCTTGAGCTTTCCATTGAGTTTTGTTGAACCTTTAGTATGTTGCCTATTAAAGATAGAATTGAATCCAAGTGTAATCACTTGGATGCATCCTCAGATAAAATTCTGAAATCCAGACCTGGATTGAGGAAAACTCCAGTCATTTCAGTCGTGTTTGATTCTTCATGACTACATTTGGGGTTTTCTTGGCAAAGATACTGAAGTGGTTTGCCTTTTCCTTCTCCACCTCATTTTATAGATGAGGAAACTGAGGCAAACAGGGTTAAGTAATTTGCCCAAGGTCACACACCTGGAATATTAAAAAGAGGCAACCATTGAATCCAGCTTTCTTTTGAACCATTTTTTTTCAATCTCTGCCCTTTCAAGGCCCATTTGAGTTGCCTGTGCTCTGCCAGCCCCTTGTCAACCCCAGTCCCTCTCCCCACCCCAACTAACGGTTCAGGACTCAGAAAATAAGCCTGCTGCCATCTCTGGAAATGAGTATGTTTATGTGGGGTCGCCTTCTGATGGGAGAAAAACACAATTTGGTGGCCAGTGAACATTTCTGTCACCCTGCTAGGAATGTTTGATTCACTGCTCTATCTATGACTTTAGGGAGAGCAGCCCACCAGAGTTGCTCCAGGCCCATGACCACTAATGTTGTTTATTGGCCCAATGATGATATTCTATCGCTAGGCATAACCCAGTGCTGAAAATTTTCTCCACAATGAATAATGCAGCGCAAGAGTTACTGCCTCCATGATGGTTAATCTATTTGCACAAGCATAAAAATGCTTCTGACAATGATTTAGCACAAGGCTTCACAAGGAAAGATAATGGTATCCAAAATGCAGAAAGTGGCCCAGAGGATTATCATCAGATGAGGCTACTTTCCCAAAGTTAAAAGCTTTCTTGAGTGTGAGGTAGGTGGTAATTACTGAGGGGTTTTTGTCTTCTTTTCAGATGGAAGACTTTTTATAGGAACAGGTTCTCATTAGTGTCTCTTTCTTATTAAACTCCTGGAGGTCAAGACAATAACACTTCCCTAGGCATTAGGAATCCAGGATTCCCTTATTAAACTTGGCAAAACATTCAGTGGAGATTGGGGTGGGGATATTTACTAGTACGGTGACAAGGGCTAGATTTGGAGTCAAAGGGTGTTTATTGAAATCCTGGCTCTGTAACTTTATTGTTGTTCAGTCATTTTTCAGTCATTTTCAACTCTTTGTGACCCCATTTGGGGTTTTCTTGACAAAGATACTGGAGTGGTTTGCCATTTCTTTCTCCAGCTCATTTTACAGATGAGAAAACTGAGGCAAATAGGGTTAAATGACTTGTCCAGGGTCACAGAGCTATGTGTCTGAGGTAGAATGTGAACTCAGGAAGATAAGTCTTCCTGACTCCAGGCCTGAGGCTCTATCTACTGCAGTACATAGCTGTCCCAGCTCTGTAACTTACTACCTGGATGATCTTAGGCTAATAGTAGTTGTGTCCTCAGTTTCCTTATCTGTAAAATGAGGAGTTTGGACTGAATGATCCTTAAAGTCTTTCCCAGATCTAAATCTATGATCCTATGATTTTTGTAAATCATTAAGTATATATCAAATGCCTATATTTGTAGGAATGGCTCAGAAATACCACATAATCAACTTATTTCATTTTACTAATCAGCAGTTGACCCCCCGAATTGAAGTATCTCTTTGATTTACAGTAACTTGCCCACAGGAGGCCTCAATAAAAGTGTGTTGAAGCAATGAATGAATATATTCAAGTGTGCAGCATTTTGAGTGTATCTCATTAATTACATCATAGCTTTTAAATGGATTAGCTGATTTTTTGAAAGCTTGGCACACTGCTAAAAGGGTGCCATGTTATAGTTTAAGTCTGATTCATGGTTGTCTTCCATCTTGGGACAAATTGACTACTAGTAGGAATTCTTAAATGGCTAGAACTCCAGTAGTTTTTAGTGGATTTCAGTGAAATTTGTTATACAAGGATAAGTTACAGAGGTCTACAATTGATGGAACCTTTTATTACATGGCTTGGGACTAGAGAAAACATTTGTTTTATTGATTGATTTATTAAACATGATAGAAGGCATTTATATGGTACATTGATATTTGCAAAGCACTTTACATATGATTTATCTCATTTGAGCCTCATGACAATGCTATTAAGATAGACCCTATAGACATTATTATTCCCATTTTATGGACTTACCTAATGTCACAAAACTATTTAAAGGTCAGAGGCTAGATCTGAAGACAAATTGACATTTCTATTTGTAAGTCTAATCATCTACTTGTGACTATTATGGTCAAATTTAAGTATAATTTGGTGATGAGAGTATAATTGGTGAAAATAGCCTTGGAGCTTTGGGTAATATTTCTAAATCTAACACTGACTATATGACCTTGAATAAATCATTTCACTTTTCTGGGTTTCAGATTCCTCACCTGTAAAACAAGTGGGTTGGATTCAATGAATTTAATAAGAGGATTTTAGGGCTGATTACATAGAAACCATGTAATCTTATCCTTTCCTTTTGCAAAAGAGGAAACTGATGCCCAGTTGACTTGTCCATAGCTGGGCAAAGGCAGAACTGAAACCAGAACCCAATTCTCTTGACTCCTGGTCCAATGTACTTTCCTTCTCACTATACCCCTATGGTTCTTTCTAGCTCTAAAATGCTATGAAATCTCATTTATGCTGGATACCATTTCAAGGGAAGAGTTCAAATGCATTCCATGCTTATAATAACACATATAATTATAAGGCATCTGTAAGGGGGCTAAAATTCTAGCTAGTTTGTCTAAAATAGCTAATGAATGGTTGCCAATAAATTATAAGCTTTAGCAAGAGTTAGACTTTTAAGAATTTATTAAGGAGAATAAAAATTTGGTGAAGAGAAAGAGAAAGGCCTAGATTCATCTATCTATTAAAGGGAGAGACCATTTCTAGCTCCCTTCTTCACCCAAGTCCTGAGGAAAAAGAGCAAGAGCACCAGCCTCGCCCCCTCTTCCTCCCACAAGCAAACATCACTTCCTGATGCCAAAGAGCTGGATATCTTACCCTCAGATGCCTTCTCCTCATGGCAGAGCTTTTCTACAGTAAGTCTCCAGAAGGTGGCATCATTCCAATTGTTACAGTCCCCCCCCTTTGTTTCTTCAAGAAACATGGGGTGTTTCCTTGATGAAACAATAAAAAATAACAGAATATAATACCCTATGCTAGCAAACAATATGTTAATAACAATATAGAAAAGGGAGAGAGAAAAGTTTTATCCAGAGGGGTGGTCCCTCATGAACCAATGCTTTGACACTAGCCTGCAGAGAATACATATTACAAATGGTGTATGTAACAACAGAAAGGAATAAAAATCAACAAAACAAAACTGTTCATTTAAAGTCTTTGGAAGTCTTTTCTCAGGTGGTCCTTGGGACATCCTCTGGGTGTAGTCATGGAATGGAAGTCTTTTCAGGGGTTGATGTGTGGATGCTGGTAATCAGACAGGTAAATTTCCTACAAAATTGAGCTTAACACAACTTTAAAATAGCTTTGTCAATAATCAAATCAAACAATGAGAGTTCTCAAAAACATGTCTAAGGGAATTCAGAATCTTAGTTGTTATACATGAAACATATAATAAAACAAAAATTGAAACATTATCTAAAACTTAATATTACTATAGTCCCTCCTTGTGGAGGGTAAATTGAGAAGATAATTGCTGTGATATTAATTTTAAAAAGAATTTTTATCTTTGTTTCATCACTTTTTGCATCATCTGCCTAATTATCCTCATGCCATTATGAGAAATTAAAGAATCTAATATAATTGGTAACAGATGTCAAGGCCAAATCCAACACTGTATTTATCATGATACCTGAGATAATTATGGGGGTTACCATAAAAGAACAGAGAAATGATGGGATATGAGCATTCCCATGCTTGAGCAATATATACTGCCCATGCAGTATGCCAGGCTTAAAATAGGTGGATGGGACATACATCCATGCCACAGAACATATTGGAGGAAACTGAGTCAGACTTAATAAGATGCATGGGATTGAGATGTCCATGGCATCAGGCATATAGGAGGGGGCATAGAAGCCAGGTATAGAATGAGATGGGTGGGATGAAAACTTCCAACCATCTATATCATATTGTGGGGAAAAAATTAAACCGAGAGAAACCAACCTTACCATTTGTCAAAAGCCGTTCCCTCGGCTGTACCTTGACTTCATGCATGTCTCCCCTCATGTGACAGTTCAATGTTTGCTCTTGCATGTATTCCTCATGTGATCAGATGGCATCTTGGCCAACTGGCATCTGATAACTCAGAATGAGGAACCTGAGGTCCAGAAAGGTTATATGACTTGCCCAGTGGTCCATAGGTAATAAATAATAAGGGCAGCTAGATGGCGCATTGGATAGAGCACCGGCCCTGGAGTCAGGAGTACCTGAGTTCAAATCCGGCCTCAGACACTTAACACTTACTAGCTGTGTGACCCTGGGCAAGTCACTTAACCCCAATTGCCTCACTAAAAAAAATAAATAAACAAATAAATAAATAAATAACAAATAGGATTTGAATCTGGATTTTCTGCCTCTGAAACTATTTGTAGTGGATTTCAGTAAAATTCCATATAGAAGTATAAGTTACAGAGGTAAATGAGGTCTAAAGTTCACAGAACCATTCCTTACATGGATCATGACTAGTGAAAACAGATATACTATAATGAAAACAAAGGCTGAAGAAGAATGCTCTGGATATATTAATGTGTATACAGTTGATTATAAGTATATTCCAAGTAGGGCCAAGGGAAGATATTTACTATTAAATTGGTTTGAAATTTAACAGCAGCTAAGTAGCACAGTGGATAGAGTGCAAGGCCTGGAATTAGGAAGACATCTGCCTTAGTTAAAATCTGGCCTTAGACATTGACAAGCTGTGAGACTCTGGGCAAGTCACTTCACCCCATTTGCCTCAGTTTCTTTATCTGTAAAAATGTGCTAGAGAAGGAAATGGCAAACCACTTTAGTATCTTTGCCGAGGAAACCCCCAAAATCACAGAGTTGGACATGACTGAAAAATGACTGAAAAATAGCAAAAAAAAGGCCATCTGTTGAAAAAAGATGATCAAAATTCATTCCAGAAAAGTTTGCTCTTACCACAATTGCATTTCCAGTCCACATTTTGTCTTTTGGAAAGGTGTAAGACATACACGATTCTTATAAAAAGCAGACCCTGTGATTCTTTGCAGTTTTAGCACCTACTCTATCAGTTTTCAAGAGAACTTGTCTGCTATTCAGCAGTTCCTTGATTTATAAATTCTCCAAAGGCCATGAAAGTTGGTTCTCTGTTCACTTCAAACACTGCCTCTCATGGTGCTAGTAACTGTGCATGTTCGATGTGTGGTCTGTTCCATTTTGTTCCAATTCATTGTCCTTCCATATTATGAGAATGCATGTCTTCCACATAGCACAAGTGACAATCTTGAGCTCAAATAGCTTATTGTTATTTCTTGCATCCAGGTTTTAGAGACTAATAAAGTCAGGAAGCCCTGGGTTCAAATCCTGCCTTTGATCCATATTGGCGTTGTGACCCTGGTAAGTGACTTAATCTTTTAGAATTCAAGGCAACTCTCTAAAACCATATGTTGCAGGGAAGATTGCCTGCATTGTAGAGGGAGTTTTCTCACTGGGGACTTCCTTATATCAATGAAAAATTTGTTGCAGGTCATTTAGGGATGCTGGCAGCTCACTTACAATGCTGAAAATCAGCTACCCTTTCTGACTGATTTTATGGATCTTAAAAGAGATATTAGGCTGCTCACCAAACTGAAGGTCTACAGAGCTGTTGTGCTGACCTCATTAATTGTATCCCTGTGAAACCTGGATAGTCTACCAGCACCATGCCAAAAAATTGAAGGGATTCTATTTGCATTGTCTTATATAGGTTCTGAAGATCATCTGGCCAGATAAGGTAGCAGACATTGAGGTCCTTTCTTGAGCTAAACTGCCAAGAATTCAAACTCTAGGGTAACTCTTATGGGTTGGCCACATTGTTGAAATGCCAAATGTGTATTTGCTTAGACTATTTTATGGAGAGCTCACACAAAGCAAGCACTCACTTGGACGTCAGAAGAAGTGATATAAGGACTCTCTCAAGGTCTCTCTGAAGAACTTTGGTATGTATTGTGAAATATGGGAAGACACTGTCACAGGATCATCCAGCACATGTCAAAGAAGGCACTGTGCTCCATAAGCAAAGCAGAATTGTGGCAGCTCAAAAGAAATGTGAGCTGTTTTTTTGCAGGACAATGAGGGTTAAGTGACTTGCCCAGGGTCACACAGCTAGTAAGTGTCAAGTGTCTGAGGTTGGATTTGAATTCAGGTCCTCCTGAATCCAGGGCCAGTGCTTTATCCACTGTGCCACCTAGCTGCCCCCAAGAAATGTGAGTTGTGCAGATTTAGAGATATCTTCCTCCCAAATGGTCAATGGATTACCTGTGCCCAACTTGTGGTAGAGCCTTCTGTGCTCATATTGGTCTGATCAGCCACGGCCAGACACACTGAACTGTAACAATTGGAATGATGCCACCTGCTGGAGACTTACTGTAGAAGAGTTCCACCCATGAAGCGAAGGTCTTTGAGGGCAAGACCAGGAGTCTTTTCTTTGGCGTCAGGAAGTGACCAGGGCTAGTGGGAGGAGGAAGAAAGAGACTGGTGCTTGGTCTCACTCTCTTTCCTTTGTACTCTGGTGGAGAGCAGAGCTAGAAATGTGCTCTCCCTTTAATAGATAGGAATCTAGGCCTTTTCTTCTCTCTTTACCAAACTCTTATTCTCCTTAATAAATGCTTAAAAGTCTAACTCTTGCTAAAGCTTATAATTTATTGGCGACCACTCATTAGATATTTTAGACAGTTTAGCTAGAATTTTAGCCCTTAACAGTACGTTGACACCAACATCATGTCATTTTGGTCCTCTTTGAGTATGGAGGACAAACAGCAATGGGTATTACAGTATCTCACATTGACATAGTTCTTTCAAGTTTACAAAGCACGCCTCTCCCCGCCCCCCCCCCCCCGCCTTACCCCCAGCATCCAATAGAGATAGGAAGCTAAGTATTACAGTCCCCATTTGGCAGATGTGGAAAGTGGAACATAGAGAAGTTAAATGATCTGCCTATGATATCACGGCTAGTGTGAGAGGAGTCTTTAAGACCAGGCCTCCTTACTCCAGCATTTTTTTTTCATGAAATTTATGTTGTCTGTAAGATGTTTATTTAGTTAAGTTATTGGCCAGTCTGACCTTCCACCCAGTTTTATGAAAAGGATCTGAAGCAGCTAGGTACTAAGCATCCTATTACAAGTTTCCATCGGCACTAAGCTGGGTCAAGTGTGGCTGGTCTAGCCAAGCTGGAAGAACACTCTATTGGCAGTGCTTTCTATATAGTGGAAAGAGAATTGGTTTTAGAGTCAAAGTATCTGAGTTTGAATCTCACATCTGCTAAATAATAATAGTAATAATAGCTTGTGTTTATATAACACCTACTATATGCCAGGTATCATA
This sequence comes from Dromiciops gliroides, assembly GCF_019393635.1. Taxonomy (NCBI): domain Eukaryota; kingdom Metazoa; phylum Chordata; class Mammalia; order Microbiotheria; family Microbiotheriidae; genus Dromiciops; species Dromiciops gliroides. The sequence continues at coordinate 224,537,159 of NC_057861.1, read as the reverse complement.
CTAAATGTTTTACAGATGTTATCTCATTTGCTATAACAACTCTGAGAGGTAGGTGCATTTTATAGTGAAGGAAATTGAGGAAAATAGAGGTTAAGTGACTTACCCAAGATCATACAGCTAGTAAATGTCTGAGTCTGGATTTTAACTTAGATCTTCCTGATTCTAGTCCCATGCTCTAACCATTAAGGCACCTGACTGCCTGTAAGATGTAATACTTCTTGGGGGCATCGAGGTGGTGCAGTAGATAGAGCATGGGCCCTGGAGTTAGGAGGACCTGAGTTCAAATCCGGCCTCAGACACTTAACACTTACTAGCTGTGTGACCTTGGGCAAGTCATTTAACCCTCATTGCCTCACCAAAAAAAAAAAAAAAAGTAATACTTCTATGACTTTGGGCAAGTGATTTAAACTCCCTAATACTCAGTTTTGTTATATTTTGGACTAGTTGGGTAGCTCATTGTGTAGTGAAAAGAATGTTGGATTTGTAACCTGAGGAGTTGGGTTTGAATTCTGATTCACTATCTATGTGACCTTTGAGAAGTCTCTTAAACACTCTGGCCTTCAGTTTCTTCATCCGAACATATTTCTAAGGTCCCTTCCAGCTCTAAATCTTATAAACCTAATAATATTGGTGCTATTGTTTCTTCCCTGGAACTGGATTATTTCAATTCCATTATCAAGATTTAAATTAATTTATATTCATAATAGCTTTGGGGTCTTTTCCATGAAGTTAGGGTTCAGATCAGCATCAAGGTAAAGAAAGGTTAGTTTTCTCTCTCTTTGATTTGAGAATCCTATAGAGCTAAGAAATTTTAAAACATTGTCTTTGGTGGACTTCTTTAAAGCAAACAGAAGTTCTAAAACTAGTGACCTCTCTTCTCTAGGGGGAAGGAAGAAGGCAAGATAAAAAGATTATTTTTATAGCTGCGAAAACTTTTATTCAGTCAGTAAAAGGAAACCAAAACTGTTGTAGAATGACACCATCATCACCATCTTCCAGGAGAGAGCCAAGAAAAGTTACTGCTCTCCAGGATCAGAGGGGTCCTGACTAAGGCCCTCTTGAGCCAATTAGAACTCAGTTAGTCAGGTAGCTATCTAGTCATTAATGTCTCGGAGGGGATTTGTTCCTGGCTTCTGCACTTCAAAATCATGCCTCTGTCTCTATTTCATCTTGTAACTACCCTCAGTACTGGTGGCCGACTCACCCTGTAATGTCTAACTGTCCCCACAGGCTTTGTGAGACCTGTCCCCATTTCCTCTTGAAGAGTTCTTCCTTGAGCCTCTATTTTTGTGGAGGGGACCAAGTTAGCCTTCACTTTTCTACCTGCCCTATTCCTGATATAAGGCTCCAAAAATCATGCCCCTATATAAGGTACCTTCATTATCCCTCGTCTCTCATGCCCTTCCCCCACTTTGAGGTCCTTGTCCTATGCTGCCTTCTCCTACTAGAATGTAAACTTGTTGAAGGGCAGAACTGCCTCTATTTCTGTTTGAATGTGTATACTGTATAACACTGTGCATGGCAAATAGCAAAGTAAGTACTTAATAAATGCTTGTTTCCTTCCTTCCTAAATCTACTATGTACATTTGTACTAATCCCCAGAGGACTGAAGGGATAAGGGAGATTAGAGAAGATACCAGATTTTCTAGAGTTATTTCACATTACTCTGTCTTCATGCATTCTCTATTCCAACCAAATTGACCTAGATGTTGTTTCCAGATTCTGCATTCCACTTCTGCCCCATTACATGCTGTTTCCCAGCCCTGCAACACATACCCTCCTCACTTTTAGAATCCCTAGCTTCCTTAAATGATCACTTCCTATGGGAAGTCTATCCCGAACCCAGTAGCTATTAATTTCTATTTCCTCATATAAATGGGGATATACTCATATGTTTTCATGTTGTATCCTCCCAATAGAATGGAGCCTTTTTAAGGGCAAAGGCTGTTTCCCATTTTGTTAATTTATCCCCAACATCTAGAACAGTCTCTTGAATATAGTAAAGTCAATGCATGCTTGTTGTATTGGAATGAATACTGGGTTTCTATTTAAAACTAAGAACAAGCATATACAATAGAGAAATATTAGAAGCCATTCCAATAAGATCAGGGGTAAAGAAAGGATGCCTACTGTCACACTGTTATTTGATCTAGTTCTAGAATGACTAGTTATAACAGTAGGACAATAGAAAATAAATATAGGCAAAGGAAAAACTGCAACTTTTTTGCAGATGATGATGTTTTACTTTGAGAATCCTAGAGATTCAATTAAAATTAATCAAAGCAATAACTTCAGTAAAATAATGGAAAGTTAAAACTATGAAGCCATCTGCCTTTTTGTGTATTACCAACAAACCTAATATAAAGAGATAGAAAAAGAGATTTCCTTCAAAATTACTACACTATATTCCAAAATCTATGTATCCACTTACTAAGACACCCATGAGGGTTATATGAACACAAGTACTCTTTATAGAAATAAAGGAATACTTAAAAATTTGAGAGAATTTAATTATTGGTTAAACTATGTTAATATCACAAGAATGGCAATATAAAATTAATTTTAAGATTCAATACCTATATAATCAAACTATTAAAGAACTATTACTTTTTCAAACTAGACAAAGTTATAACAAAATTCAACTGAAAAAAAAGGTCAAGGACAAAAAAGGTAAAAACTCAAGAATAACAAAGGAAATGATGACAAAAAGTAAGAAGGAAAGGGGCCTTAAAGTACCAGATCTCAAACTACAATACAAAGCAGTAATGACCAAAACTATTTCGTACCATTTGAAAAATAGAAAAGTTAATTAATGGTATACATTAAGTAGACAAGATCAAGAAGTAAATATAGAGGCATAATGTCTGAGAAATCTAAGGACACCAACTACTAGAGTAAGGATCTGTTACTCAACAAAAATTTTTAGAAAATTGGAAAGCAGTATAGCAAAAAGTAGACTTAGATCAGCATCTCATACCATATACTAATAAATTGATGTATAACCAAGATATGAAAAGGTCATATCACAAGCAAAGAGGACAATGGAATGACCTATCTCTATGCCCATGAGAAGAAGATGAGTTTTTTGAAAAAAAGATGAATAGTCTCACAGGAGATAAAATTAACAATTTTGGTTATATAAAATTAAAAAAGGTTTTGCACAAAAGTAATACAATTAGATTTTAAAGGGAAACAGGAAAATTTTTCAAGTCATCTTATTCTGTTAAAAAGTCTAAAATCCAAAATATATTTTACACAAATAAATAATACGAGCCAGTTTTCAATAGACAAAGGTCAAAGGATATGCTTGGGTCATTCTCAGGGTAACGAATACAAATTACAAGCAACCATTTGAAAAAAAAATGCTCCAAAAAACTAATCACAAGAGAAATACAAATTAAGACAGCTGTAAGTTTCTACCAAATACAAATCAGAGTGGGAAAGATGACAAAAAATGAAAACAAAAATTGTTGGAAGGACTGTGGGAAGATTGCTACATTAATGTAGAGTGGGACTATGAATTGATCCAACCATTCTAGGAAGTAATTTGGAACCATTACCCCAAATTCATTGAATTATGCATAACTAGGGGCAGCTACGTGGCACAGTGGATAAAGCACTGGCCCTGGATTCAGGAGGACCTGAGTTCAAATCCGACCTCAGATGCTTGACACTTACTAGCTGTGTGATCCTGGGCAAGTCATTTAACCCTCATTGCCCTGCCAAAAAAAAAAAGGAACTGAATTATGCATAACTTTTAACCCAACAGTAGCACTATTAGTCATATATCCACGAAGAGATAAGAGAAAAGGGAAAAGGACTAATGTGCACAAAAATATTAACAGCATCACATTTTGTTGTAGCCAAAAAAATAGAAACAAAGGAGGTATCCATCTATTGGAGAATGTTTGAAAAAATTATGGCCTTTGAATGTAATGGAATATTATTATGCTGTAAGAAATGATAAAAGGGACAAATTCAGAAAACCCCAGGAATACTTGTATGAACTGATGCAGGGTAAAGGGAGCAGAATTAGGGCTATTTATATAATTACCACAATATTCTAAAGGAAAATGAGTTTATAAAACTAAAGAATCTTGATCAATAAAGTGATCAAAGATGACTATAGAAGACTGATAATGGCTCCTATATCTTAATGGAGAGGTGACAGATGTAGGTGCATGAATGTCTGAACTAGAATGGCAGCAGTATGAAAAAAGAGAAGGAAATGGATATAAGAAACATTATGAAGGAAGAATAGATAACAATTATCAACTGATTGCACATAAGGAGTGATAAAGAGTGGCATGTTAAGAATGATTTTAAGGCTGTGAACCTGTATAGCTGAAAAGATCATGATTCTCTTGATAAAAATAGGGAAGTTAGGAAGAACAAAGTGTTATAGGAAAATGTAAATTTTAATTTCTACATCTTCAGCTTAAAGGATATCTAGTTGGACATGTCCAATAGGCAGCTGATGATAACAGATTGAAGTTCAGGAAAGAAGGAAGAACAAAAGTGTAAGAAAAGAAGAGAACATATGATAGCACTGGGGTAAATCTACAGTTAGGGGTAGGATATAGCTGGAGTGAGCAGTGTCCCAAAATCCCTAGTAAGTCAAAGTTTCTAGAAGAGTATGGTCAATGGTATCAAATGCTACAGGGAAATCAAGAAAGTTGAAGAATGAGAAGAGGTTATTGGATCTAGCAATTAGCAGATGACTGATAACCTTGGAGAGAGCAATGAAGTAAGAAATCAACTTACAAGAGTTTGAGTGGGATGTGAGAAGGGGGAGCCAATCATTTGATGGCTTTTCTAGGATTTTGTTAAAAGAAGAGATAGATAGTTGGAGAGGATGGCAGAATCAAATAAGATTTTTTTCAACGATGAGGGAGAAGCAGGCATGTTATTTGTAAGCAGAAAAGAAGGAGTCATTGGATAAAGGCAGGATAGGGAATAGACCTGTGATTTTATTACTATAGAGAACTCCTAGGTATGAGTAGATTCTCTCTTGTCAATGCAGGGCATTGAAATTCTCAAACTTAAAGACTTAGAAAATTGCCTAGAACACAAAGGTAAAGTGACCTGCCCAGGGTCATATAGTGAGAATGTATCAGAGGTAGGGATTAAACCCACATCTTCCAGACTCCATGGCCAACTCTCTATTCACTATGTGGGGGAATCAGAGGAAATATAGTAGTAGTCTATTTCACTTTTTTAAAAATTTCATTTATAAAGATGAATTAATGGAACATTTGGAGCTAGTAATGCTTATGATTCAACAAAATTATGTGAGACAAAAATAAGCATTTTCAAAATGCTTTTCTTATGAAAAATGGAGGTATCATGAAACTAGAAGACCCCTGAAAGAATCTAAGTTCCAGTCAAGGACATTCTAAGCACAATCATTGTTAATTTTGTTTTGGACATTCACAGGTACTGAATATCAGTTGAGTGGAATTCACATGAAGTACAATCTAGAGAACAGCATCCCAGGATAATACGTTTTTGTTTTGTTTTGTTTTGGGGTGAGGCAATTGGGGTTAAGTGACTTGCTCAGGGTCACACAGTTAGTAAGTGTTAAGTGTCTGGGTCCAGATTTGAACTCAGGTCCTCCTGAATCCAGGGCCCATGCTCTATCCACTGCACCACCTAGCTGCCCCTAAGCTAATACTTTTTAACAAGGCCATGATGTTGTTCTTTCCTTCCCCAAACACAGGTTTTTGAATCACACCTGTGAAGGATAACTCTTTTACTTTACTTTCCACCCCCCCCCCAATTTTTTTTGCTGTAAAACAGAAGAATTCTATGTTACAAGCAAAGGAAGTTTAGTAGAGACTTCATTTGTTGCAGCAGATTTCATATTCAGAGAGATTCCCAGGAAAAATGACTCACATGTAAATCAAACAGTAACTGACCCATCAAGGTGGCAGTCATCATGAGCTCAGCCACAGCTCATTGAAAAAGCATGCTCTGCAAGGGAATTGGAAGAAGAGATAGATGAGATCTCTGTGTAAACAGTCTTCCTACAATTTCCCTCTACCTATTTTTGACCTCCACCGAAAAACTATCCAAAAGGGGATCCACAATGTTTTTCCCCTAGACCCTCTCACAGGGCCACATTGAATCCAGTACCAGATGCAGGCCCTGCTAAACCCTAAACACTTTATGTTCAGTGTAAGCAGTATCATCCGAACTATGGGCTAAGATGTAGTTTCTGGCTTTATATACTTTCAAGGATAGAGCTACCTTTAGAAAAGCAAGCATCCCTGATGCTTTATTGTTGTTATCATGTTAAGAATCATTGAATGTTAGAGCTGGAATAGATCCTGGAAGTTGGGCCCCTTCATTTTACACATGATGAAAACAAAACCTAGAGGTGTTAAGTGACTTGCCTAGGATCATGCAATTAATCAATGGTGGAGCTGACTGGAGAATGAAGGTCTTCTGACCTCCTAGGCAGTACTTTTTCTATATTGGGTTATATCCCCTAGTTTAAACATTAAGATGTAATTTTTTTAACATTTATCTAATCCAACATCAAAATTTAATGTTAGCAAAACTACTTAAGGACATTAGGGATCTGTCCTCTATACACCTTTTCTTATACTTCAGTTGATCTTTGAAGATTATTCTCTCTCTCTCTCTCTCTCTCTCTCTCTCTCTCTCTTTCTCTCTCTCTCTCTCTCTTTCTCTCTCTCTCTCTCTCTCTGTCTTTTTGGCAGGGCAATGAGGGTTAAGTGACTTGCCCAGGGTCACACAGCTAGTAAGTGTCAAGTGTCTGAGGTCAGATTTGAACTCAGGTCCTCCTGAATCCAGGGCTGGTGCTTTATCCACTGTGCCACCTAGCTGCCTCCCTTGAAGGTTATTCTCAATGGTTTTATAAAGTTAGGATATGATAAATTGTTAAACTTCATGAGATGAGGCAAATGGATAGTGAAGCAATACAACCTAATATCTGGACTTAACTTTCTCTTTTGCATCATTTTGCCTCAATTACCATATTTATTTTAAGGGACTAATAAAACAATACCCCTCTGATTTAAACTAACATCTTATACCACATACCACAATAAGCACAAAATGAATATGAGACCTGAATTTAATAGATCACACCATAAAATAATTAGATAAGAATAGATCAAGTACATTTCACAACTATGGCTAGGAGGGGAGAATTATCAATGGAATAAGAGATAGAAGAGGTCACAAAATAGAAAATTTTGATCTCATTGAATTAAGGAGTTTTAACAACAAACAGGGGGCAGCTAGGTGGCACAGTGGATATAGTGCTGGGCCTCAAGTCAGGAAGACTCATTTTCCTGAGTTCAAATACTGGCTCAGACACTTACTAGCTGTGTGACCCTGGACAAATCACTTAACTCTGTTTGCCTCAGTTTCCTCATATGTAAAAGGAGCTAGAGAAGGAAATGGCAAACCACTCTACTATCTTTGTCAAGAAAACCCCAAATGGCATGAGGAAGAATTGTATATTACTGAAACAACAATAAATCATAGATATAATCAATGTAGCTAGTATAAGATGGGATACCATTGATTGGAGGAAATTTTTATATCAAATATCTTTAATATATCCAAGATACATAAAGAATTAATACAAGTATATAAGACAAGAACTGTTCCATAATGGAAAAGTGGGCAAAAGATATAAACTGTTCTTTTTTTTTTTTTTTGGTGAGGCAACTGGGGTTGTGACTTGTCCAGGGTCACACAGCTAGTAAGTGGTAAGTGTCTGAGGCCAGATTTGAACTCAGGTACTCCTGAATCCAGGGCCAGTGCTCTATCCACTGCACCATCTAGCTGCCCCTGAACTGTTCTTAAATGAAGAATAGCAAACTATTAATAATCACATAAAAGACTGCTCAAAATCATGGGATAATAGAAAACGAACAAATCAAACAATTCCAAAGTTTTATCTCATATTCAGCAAGCTAGCAAAGATGACCAAAGACAGGAACAATCAATTTTAGAGGGGCTCTGGGAAAACAGGCATACTGATACATTGTGGCTGGAGCTGTGAATTGGTACAACCATCCACTCTTTTTTTTTTTTTTTAATTTAAGTGAGGCAATTGGGGTTAAGTGACTTGCCCAGGGTCACACAGCTAGTAAGTGTTTAGTGTCTGAGGCTGGATTTGAACTCAGGTCCTCCTGAATCCAGGGCCAGTGCTCTATCCACTGCGCCACCTAGCTGCCCCAACCATCCACTCTTGAAAGTAATTTGGAAAAATAATTTTAAAATGTGACTCAAATGCCTTTATCTTTTTACCTAGAGATCCTATTGGTAGCCATGTGTTCCAGGGAGGTCAAAAATAAAAATAAAAGCTTCATATATACCAAAATATTCATAGCAGTAGTGTGTGTGTGTGTGTGCGTGTGTGTGTGTGTGCGTGTGTGTGTGTGTGTGTGACTACTGATTTGAAAACTGTTAAACCAAGTGTGGTTCATGAATATAATGTAGTATTGTTGCATTGTAAGTAATGATAAATATGAAGAATTCAAGGGACAAGGGAAGTGTGAGATTTTCCCCACTTCTTTAGGTATAAGTGATGTAATCAGTTCTTAGACTACAAATGGTGATTTAACATGCTTAAGTATTCTCTTAAGTTAATAATAATGCAGTACAGATATTATGTAACCTCTTCATATGTGCATGTTATATTTCAAACTTGTTCCTCAACCACCATAACCAATGTCCAACAAATCTAATCAGCTTAAAGGTTAAGATACCAAAATAGTATCTTCTAAGCTGAAGAGACCAATCAGTGTTAGAGATTGATGAACAGAAAAAGACTTGTTCCAGAGTTGACCTACTCACCAAAATCCACTCAATGCCCATACTAAATGAGGAAATGGGAAGACAGCTCAAGGACCATGATCATGAAATAGTCACTGTAATCTTACAAACATATATCATTTGGATTATGTTATGTGGATACAATGGGAGGAATTTTGTCTAAAAATAGTAGTGTATAAACACTCGAGTCCTGAGTGCATATAAAAACCCTTGGATTCTGAGGCTTGGGGTCTTCCGGGTCCTAGACCTGCTTAAGGCCAGCTTTATTGTGAGATAGGCCCTCTTTCAATAAACCTATTACTAAGGCTTGGAGGTTTTGTTTCTTCTCTTCTTTGTCAGACTCTGTGATTTAGAAATTTTCACAACAATTTTGGTGACCCTGACATGATTGGGAAGAAATTCTGTCCTTCAGTTTCCTTATTTCAACTTGGGACTCTATTTCTGAACTCAAATTTAGGGCTTTTTTTTTGCCCTCAGTCCTTTCTTGAAAAAGAGAAACCTGAATGATGATTCTTCACCCAATCAGACTTACTCCAAACAGGGTGATTATTTATCAAGATGCAGATTGAGATATGCATTCCCTTATTTTTCTATTTTCTTTTTCTTTTCTTTTTATTCTAAGCCTTCTGATACTAAGTAATTTTTAAAATTAGATTTAAAATTAGAAATACAGGTGTAAATTATTCTCCATGGTTCCTAGATTTTGATTTTAAAAGAACTTCTGCTTTTTTCCCATTGCCTACTAGATATGAGAAATTTCTCCTTTAAGTTATGTAATCATTGACTTCTGTTAGAAGGATAATTATTTATGATTTTATCTTGTAAAAAGAGGAGATATAGAAATAAGAATAAGAGACTAAAGATTATAAAGAGATAATAATTTGTAACATATCTAAATTAGAATCTGGATTAGTATACTGTGAAACTTGTTAAATTCTAGGGGTTAAAAAGAGAAGGGTGTGGAGAGGCCAGTGATTAATGCCATAAAGAGGGTCTTAGCAACTCTGCATTTATGAGCAGTAGAGTCCAAACCATCTGCCCCACCAAAGGGTATATTCAATGGTCGTGAGGATGATTCTGATTAGTCAGAGAAAGCCCCCCTTGTAGGAGGTATAGTATCTGGTTTTATTTGCCTGATCCATACTCTGTGTGACATGGGAACTCAGTTAAGTAGAATATCTGTTCCTAAAGTTTCTCTATTAGATAAATTTTTAGAGAAAAGGGATAAAGGAGAACTAAATGTAGGCAAAGAGATAGAGAATCTGCCATTGGATATTGTTCTGATTGCTCTAAAAACCTTAGGAACTTCTGACCCAAATTTGGAACTTTTGATCTTTATATTCTAGACAAGTTAGGAAACTTAGAGAAACAGGAAAATTGGGAACAGTTAGAATATTTAGTTTGTTGGAAAATGTTAACTACTATGATTTTTGAAGAACATAGAGAAAGAAAGGAGTTTGTTACTCTTTACCCAGTAGTAAATGTACCATTGGACCTTCCTTCTCATTTTAAATCTGGAGGAAGTTTGGGCATGCCCCAACATGCCCTGAAATGCCCTAACATGTCCTAACCTGATAGAGTTTGCCTCAGTCTCTACTGTTTTCTTTAATAACAGATATAAAACAACTAAGAGATTCTATAGATTATCTAATTAGAAGAATAGAGCTTTTCTCAGAAAGACCAGAGAACTACAGTAAGTTCTAAGAGACAACACAGGAAAGAGATGAGACTTCAAGAGGTTTTATGATAGATTGTGTAAGAATGCTAGAAGGTTTGCTAGATTGAAACCTACAAATCCTGATAAATGCTGCTTTTGTAAATCAGTATCTTCCAAATATTAAGGAGTATTTTTTAAAATATTGCCCTGGATGGCATGAAAAGAATATTGGGGAACTAAAAGCAATTGCCCAATATGTGTATGAGGGAAAAGATGAGGAAGAAAGATCTAGTCAAAAGGCCAAATCAGTTTTAGCCACTATTCAGCAAACGCCTCAAGGTCAAAGAGACAGGAGAAAAAATATACTGTTTCTCTTGTGGAAAGGTAGGACATATAGCTAAAGAATGTTCATTTAGATTTGCTTTATTGTGTCTTGATTTCTCATAAAGTCATTTGCTTCCATTTGCTCAATCCTAATTTTTAAGCAATGGTTTTCTTCAGCGAGCTTTTTTACCTCCTTTTCCATTTGGCCAATTTGACTTTTCAAGATGTTGACTTTTTGATGACCCTCCATCATCACTCTCATTTCTCTTTCTCTTTTTTCCTCTACCTCTCTTACTTTATCTTCAAAGTCCTTTTTGAGGGCTTCTATGACCTGAGACCAATTCATATTTTTCTTGGAAGCTTTGGATGTAGGAGTCCTGATGTTGCCATCCTTCTAGGAGGGTGCACCTCCATCTTCCTTGTCACTAAAGAAACTTTCTATGGTCCACATCTTTCTCTGTCTGCTCATCTTGCCATCTTTTACTTGACTTTTAACTCCTTCTTAAAGTGGGACACTGCCACCAGGATGTACTGTCCCAAGCTTCAGGAGGTCTAAGGTGATATGATTTAAGGAGTGACTGGCTTGATCTCTCTTCCATAGATAACCCCAGGCCAACTTACTAATTAACCAGGCAGCAAAACTTTGTGTGCCGTGTTTGTTAGCTCTGACAAACCCATGCCCCTCCCCCACCTGGGCCACCACCACTCAAACCTACTTCCTGGTTCCCAGCAAGGATGAAACACCCAAGTTCTGCCTCAGCACCAGCAGAGACCCCTGTAATCTCCCCCATGCCAAGGGCTCAGCCCTCTCACCAGACCATGAGCTTAGTTCCAGACAACGCTTATTCAGAGGCTCTGCGGGGCTCTTTCTCTGGCTCAGCCTGCCTGGGACTGGTTTCTGTGTCAGTGTGACCATGGGGTTGGGTTCTACTTCCACCCCAGCATAGCAGCCCCCTCCTGCTGACCTTCTAAGCCATCTTTGGCTGGAAAATGATCTCAGCCCATGTTTTGTGGGTTCTGCTGCTCTAGAAATTGTCCTATGGAATTATTTGGAGGTTTTTTGGAGCGATTGTGTCATGAGTTCCAAGAGCTCCCATACTTCTTACCATCCTCAATCTTCTGGACAGGTAGAGCATGTGAATAAGGAAATTATTATTTGATTAGAAAATTATATGAAGAGGCTCATTTGAAATGGCCTGTTGTACTCCCTCTACCTCTGTTTCATTTGAGGAGTAGACCCAGAGGAGATTGTCATATTTCTTCTTATGAGATGCTATTTGGTCATCCTACCTTGAAAGCAAAACCATTTGTGCCTGTATATACCTCTATGTTGGGGGGAAGATTTATCAATAACTAAATATATGAAAGCTACAGAATATGTTAAAGGAATTACATTCAGTTGGGGTGGTGATTCAATCTGATATTTGTTAAGGGTTAAAATTCTAGCTAAACTGCCTAAAATATCTAATGAGTGGTCGCCAATCAATTACAAGCTTTAGCAAGAGTTAGACTTTTAAGCATTTATTAAGGAGAATAAGAATTTGGTAAAGAGAGAGAGAAAGGCCTAGATTCCTATCTATTAAAGGGAGAGCACATTTCTAGCTCCCTTCTCCGCCAGCGTCCTCAGGAAAGAGCCCCAGAGTCAGCGCCAGTCTCTTCCTTCCTCCTCCCACTAGTCCGCGTCACTTCCTCCCGCCAAAGAAAAGACTCCTGGTCTTGCCCTCAAAGACCTTCGCTTCATGGGCAGAACTCTTCTACAGTAAGTATCCAGCAGGTGGCGTCATTCCAATCGTTACAGTCCCCCCTGTTGTTCCTCAAGAAACAAAATGTTTCCTTGACGGAACAGTAAAAACAATATAATAACTATTGCTAACTAATAATATGTGAACAACAATATAGAAAAGGAAGAGAGGAAAGTTTTGTCCAGAGGGGCGATTTTTTTTTTGTCCTCATGAACCGACGCTTTGACATTAGTCTTGCAAAGGGAGGGCCTCTGCAGAGAATACATGTTACAGATGGTGTATATTATAACAGAAAGAGAAAAAAAAAACAACAAAAACAACAAATCAAAACTGTTCATTTAAAGTCTCTGAAAGTTTTTTCTCAGATGTCCTCTAGGTGTAGTCGTGGAATGGAAGTCTTTTCAGGGGTTGATGTGTGGATGCTGGTAATCAGCCAGGAAAATTTCCTACAAAATTGAGCTTAACACAACTTTAAAATAGCTTTGTCAATAATCAAATCAAACAATGAAAGTTCTCAAAAACATGTCTAAGGGAATTCAGAATCTTAGTTGTTACACATGAAACATATAATAAAACAAAAATTGAACCATTCTTTAAAATTATAATATTACTATAGTCCCCCCCTTATGGAGGGTAATTGAGAAGACAATTGCTACGATATTAATTATTAAAAATAATTTTTTATCTTTGTTTCATCACTTTTTGCATCATCTGCCTAATTATCCTCATGCCATTATGAGAAATTTTAAAATCTAATATAATTAGTAACAGATGTCAAGGCCAAATTCAACACTGTTATTTATCATGACACCTGAGATAATTATGGGGGTTACCATAAAAGAACAGAGAAATGATGGGATATGAGCATTCCCACACTTGAGCAATATGTACTGCCCATACAGTATGCCAGGCTTAAAATAGGTGGATGGAATATACGTCCATGCCACCGAACATATTGGAGGAAACTGAGTCAGACTTAATCAGATGCATGGGATTCAGATGGTCCATGGCATCAGGCATATAGGAGGGAGCATAGAAGCCAGGTGTAGAAGTGAGATGGGTGGGATCAATACTTCCAGCCATCTGTACAATATTGTGGGGAAAAATAAAATAAAATATTAAACCAAGAGAATCCAACCTCAACATTTGTCAAAAGCCGTTCCCTTGGCCATACCTTGACTTCATGCATGTCTCCCCTCATGTGACAGTTCAGTGTCTGCTCTTGCATGTATTCCTCTTGTGATTGGATGGCACCTTGGCCAACTGGCATCTGATAACTCAGAATAAAGGTAATTAGTGTCTTAAATGATAAGTTCCCATAATCCAAGTCTCATATGGATTTAAAAATTGAGGATAATAAATGATTGCAAAAAATGTGAATACATCTTGACTCAGAACACAATATATAATTATGCAACAATTTCAAATAATACCCCTTTTTTTTAACTTAGTATACAATTACTTTTTTGAAAAATCTGAACATATTTAAATACAAGTTAAAGCACAACAGAATCTCAAAGAAAACTTTTTTTGAAAAAAGAAAACTTTTACAAATGTTCCCCCCTTTTTTTTTTTTTTGGAATATGCTTATCAAAAATAATACTTCTAGAATCAATTTACACTTGCCATGGCAACCAATTTGCCAGGGAAATGCTTTAAAGAGTTTGATCAAATAATCAGTTGAGAAAAAATAACAAAAACAAACAACTCAGAATATGGGAGCACAATACTCCTAGAATTAACATTGTATAATAAAATCAAAACCATCTTGCAATGTTTCAAAATTAGATAGACAAATGAATAGAAGAAAATACACATGGAACAATAAAATACAGTGAAATTCAAACTAAGGAAATCTAAATGAATATGAACTTAATATTAATAAGAGTATTATAAAATATAAACTTGATCACATGACTATAAAAAGCTTTTACAAATATTCTCCTTGTTTTAAAAACTAAGTATGACACAATCTCAAAAGCATGAAAATCTCTATGAAAATAAACCCATACCATTAATTTCAAAATGTATATGTAATAGCATAGAAATCCTATGTAACCTCTGAACTGATACTATTACTCTGAGTGAATTCAGAACACTTTTGATTCCGGTATCTAAAATCCCCAATACTCATATCTATACCTTGCTGCTTACTTCTACATTTCTGTAAAATATATACCCTTCCATGGCAAAAGAATCGGAGTCTTGAATTATGTTGATGATTGTCATTCTTATTCGGCTTAAGTTTTTCTTCTTTAACCCCTCTATATTGTCTGTCAGTCTTTTCACCATACAAATGCTTTATAAAATTACTAATTAAAGACAAAAGCAGGTTAGCAAAATTATGAACAAAACGAGCATATCTGGAATTTAAAGGGTTTTCTAAGGTTGTCTCAGAAGCACAGCCAGGCTGGGGAAGGGCTGAGTCTGAAGCTGCAAATGTAGTTAGAGAAAGTTGAGCATGGGCATCAAATCTCTGGACTTCCCAGGCAGGGGAAGCAATGGGCTTGGCCATGGGAGGAGTAGAGGGTGGGGTCTGCGGAGGAGGGGAGGGACCAGCGCAATTTGAATCAGACTTGATTTTGAACTCAGGCCTGGATTCCTCTTCCCCCACTTTGCCTCCAGGTGCTAGGGGATTAAAAGCTTCTAGAGGGTGGGTCATTGCCTCCAGGCATGCAAAATTAGAGCAACAATTAGTGTTAGAACTGGGAAAAGCTGCAGGAATCTCTTCAGGTTTCTCTGAAAAAGCATGGTTGGGAGAGGGAGAGATATTTCCTTGTGTGAGTAAGTTGCTGGCTCTTTTAACAAAAATAAAAAGAAAAATAGAAAATCCACAAAAACAAAGCATTAACATGATCTTATCTCCCATTTGTCTGGTTAAACAGACTAAAATCAAAAATAGGGTAATTAGGGAGTTTAAAAGGTCCATTCAAAAAAATTTAAAGGGAAAACACAGCCAGTGCGCCAGTACTTAGCAGTTTAAAGGGTAGGGGAAATTTCTTACCCAACCGGAAGATCAGAAGTGAGGTTCAGCTTTCCTCTTCGTGGTCAGCCATCTGTTAAGGGTTAAAATTCTAGCTAAACTGCCTAAAATATCTAATGAGTGGTCGCCAATCAATTACAAGCTTTAGCAAGAGTTAGACTTTTAAGCATTTATTAAGGAGAATAAGAATTTGGTAAAGAGAGAGAGAAAGGCCTAGATTCCTATCTATTAAAGGGAGAGCACATTTCTAGCTCCCTTCTCCGCCAGCGTCCTCAGGAAAGAGCCCCAGAGTCAGCGCCAGTCTCTTCCTTCCTCCTCCCACTAGTCCGCGTCACTTCCTCCCGCCAAAGAAAAGACTCCTGGTCTTGCCCTCAAAGACCTTCGCTTCATGGGCAGAACTCTTCTACAGTAAGTATCCAGCAGGTGGCGTCATTCCAATCGTTACATATTACTGATTTTTCTTATATGATTTTTAATTTGGTGATTTTGTATACATAAATTTTTTTCATCAATCTAGTAGAATTCAACCCATTTAGGAAAGATTTTTTTTTTTTTGAGTTCTCACTATTTCTACAGCAGTCAAAGTTGAATGGAAGGACTTATGGATTCATTATTCCCATATCAAACCTGCTCCTTCTACTTGTTGGAGTGGCCTCCAATCTTTTTTAAATTTGTTTCTGCCTGATTTGATCTGAAAACAAGGTACTCTGTATAGTTTTCTAAACATTTGTTGGACAATTATGGGTAACTTTGATTCTGTTATTTATCTTGAATTACTTATATTCTAGTTTGTTTATGACACAAATATTTAGGAGAATAGGATTTGAATTTCTCTTTTTTTCATTATGTTATGTGTGGAATGCCTTCTATAGTAGCTATTATTGGATGTAATGTGACTCTACTGGAGGTGTATGTATGTGACTTATCACTTTGCTCATTTGTATCCCCTATGTCAGTGGAGGCTTCAATTTGTTTTAAAATGGATCTTAATTATTTTAGGAGCTCTTATTCTTGTTAAAATAATTGTGAACTGTTGTACTTCTCAAATTTCTAAATGTTAATTTTACTATAAGATACATGTCCTCTAAGTGTATTTTTTAGGCATGAACTCTTCCAAGATACTTTATATATTCTGCATCCTATTTATCTTCCTGATATACCATTTTTTGCAAGTATAAAACTACACCTTTATTTTTGACATCTGCAACTATAATTTGCTTTATTATCTGGACCCTAATTTAATATTGGTGGACTTCATCTCACCTATGATGTTTGGACTTTATCCTTTCTTTTAGTAATGACATTGCAACTGCCAAACAAGGACCAGTCACTGATTCCTCTGATTCCAATAATCAAGGACCAGTACCTGATACCTCTGCTTCTAAGTCACCAGAGCCTACCACATCTTCAAATGACAACATGGGAGATTCTGTTCCTGAAGCAAATAATACTCAATTGTCAAACACCATTGCTACTGCTATGTTTAATACATTTGTGCTGTGTATGATTTGTAACGGGGGGAGCAAGTAGACTTGTCAATAGAATACCATGCTGTAATGGTTGTTATTCATTTTATAGGAGGACTGTTGAAGGAATTCATACCGGAAGGCTTATTGTCAACACCTGTCTTCCAAATGTCATAAGAATCCACAATTGATATTTAAATGTCATTCTTGCAGATTTAAAAAATGTGTCCAGACTAGATTATAGCTAAAACCTTCTACAGTGATGCGATATCAATCTGATGGCCTTTCTGGTCCTCAGTACAAGTTCTCACTCTATAAAATAACTTAGGCCATCATATTTTAGAAATATTAATCGTCCTTGGGGGCAGCTAGGTGGCACAGTGGATAAAGCACTGGCCCTGGATTCAGGAGGACCTGAGTTCAAATCCGGCCTCAGACCCTTGACATTTACTAGCTGTGTGACCCTAGACAAGTCACTTAACCCCAATTGCCCCACCAAAATAATTAATTAATCAATCAATCAATTAATTGATTCATTAATTAATCATCCTTGTTCTGCTGTCACTATTCTACTTAGTAATAGCTTAAGCTTTGTTGAATAACTGTATTCTAACCAAATTAATACCCCTAAACTAATATAAGCTGTACCCATTCACATTATTTTGAATGTACTTTTGTGCCTCAGTAGGGGATTGCCCCCTCTAGAACTTGCACCACCCATAGAGCATTTCCCTCTATTCATTGAATTAATTGCATACATCTTTTAAATTGTTAATGATCCAAGAGACAATTTAGCATTTGTCTTTGGATCAAAGGAGGGATAAATGTGAGTGAGATTTTCCCCACTCCTTTAGGTATAAGTGATGTAATCAGTTCTTAGACTACAAATGGTGATTTAACATGCTTAAGTATTCTCTTAAGTTAATAATAATGCAGTACAGATATTATGTAACCTCTTCATATGTGCATGTTATATTTCAAATTTGTTCCTCAACCACCATAACCAATGTCTAACAAATCTAATCAGCTTCAAGGTTAAGATACTAAAAATGGGGGCAGCTAGGTGGCGCAGTGGAGAGAGCACTGGCCCTGGAGTCAGGAGTACCTGAGTTCAAATCTGGCCTCAGACACTTAACACTTACTAGCTGTGTGACCCTGGGCAAGTCACTTAACCCCAATTGCCTCACTAAAAAAAAAAAAAAAAAAGATACTAAAATGGTATCTTCTAAGCTGAAGAGACCAATCAATGTTAGAGACTGATGAACAGAAAAAGACTTGTTCCAGATTTGACCTGATCACCAAAATCCACTCAATGCCCATGCTAAAGAGGAAATGGGAAGACAGCCCAAGGACCATGATCATTACATCTTATGAACATATACCATTTGGATTATGTTATGTGGATACAATGGGAGGAGTTTTGTCTAAAAATATTAGTGTATAAATACTCTTGAGCCCTGAGTGCATATAGAAACCCTTGGATTCTGAGGCTAGGGGGTCTTTCAGTTCCTAGACCTGCTGAAGACCAGTTTTATTGTGAGATAGGCCCTCTCTCAATGAACCTATTTTCTAAGGCTTGGAGATTTTGTTTCTTCTCTTCTTTGTCAGACTCTATGACTTAGACATTTTCGTGACAGAAGGCATATGAACTAATATGGTGTGAAGTAAGCAGAACAAGGAAGGCAACATGTACTATCGAATATACTTAATTGGTTGGTCACTTTTGCTGAACTACTCTTTTTTTTTTTTAACAATTTTTCATTTGTTTTGTTGTGTTGTTATTCAGTCGCTTTGACTCTTTGTGACTCCATTTGGGAATTTCTTGACAAAGATACTAAAATGGTTTGCCATTTCCTTCTCCAGCTCATTTTACATATGAGGAAACTGAGGCAAATAGGATTAAGTGACTTGCTCAGGAGTATACAAATAGTGTGTGAGACCAGATTCAAACTCAGGTCTTCCTGACTCTAGGCTCAATGCTCTATCCACTGCTTCACCTATATTTCCCCTTGCACAAAGAATCACTACTATATTTTTAAATGGATAATTGATAAATAAGTAGAGACAACAAAACATAGGATTTAATTGTTGAAGGGTCAACAGTCAGTCATTTTTTTCAGTCACGTCCGACTATTAGTGACCTTATTTGGGGTTTTCTTGGCAGAGACACTGGAGTGGTTTGACATTTCTTTCTCCAGCTCATTTAATAGATGCGGAAGCCAAGGAAATAGGGTGAAGTGCTTTGCCCAGGGTCACACACCTAGTAAGTGTCTGAGGCTAGATTTGAATTCATGAAGATAAGTCTTCCTAACTCCAGGTCCAGCACTTTGTCCACAGCGCCACCTAGCTGCCCGTTTTCATTTGTTTTACAAGAGCTGGGTTAGGAGAGGATAGGGCTATAGTCAGAAATGAATTGGTGTTTTTCCTTTGATCCTTCAGCTGTCATCATGTAAAATTGTAAAAACAAAAAACATTCTAATCAACAATAGGAACCATTTTTACAATCCTAGACAGTATGCCAAGTGTACAATTTGCGCAGGACAAATAGCATAGCATTCAGAAATCAGGATACCTGGACGCTAGTCTTGGCAAGAAGTTCACTTATTCTTAAAATGAGTGTGATATGGGAAGGGGGAAAAGGTAGGAGATCAAATTTGAACTAGATGATACCCCAGTCCTTCCTAGCTCTAAAAAAAAGTCTTTTAAAAAGTATCAATAAAAACACGAAAAAAAATGTTTTCTAAAAATTGAAATCACTCTGTAAAATGTTATTACAGAAGGTAACTAGTGTCCAGTTGGGGCATCTCTTCCAAAGCTGGATGGTTTCCTGATACACTGAGCTGTAGAAAGTGCTTCACAAATCTTAAAGGATTGTAGGAATGGAAGTTGCTATCATTATAAATTAATGGGGTCTGCAAAGTTTTCTTTTCAAATCCAATGTTGCAACGTGTCACAATTTAATCCCATAACAGCAGTTGGCCCTGGCAAACCGGAAACTCTTTCCTCCTGAGGCAGAAGCATCACTAGTCTTCAGGAAGTCTAAAGATATTTGTAGTCTCACAGCCACCTTTTTTCCCCCTGTTCTCCACACAAATGAGGGATGCTGGGATATAGCTGGCTGCTGAGCTGGGACGGCTGAGACAGCACTCCTGGCCTTAGGGAGTGGGCAATGGAATTGAGAGTATAATGCTGGGCTGATATGGAATCATCAAATGATATTGCCAAGCTAGAGAGGGCTGTTGAGATGTTATTTATCACAAGAATAGGAACACACAGGCACAAATATAGAATGTATAATTTAAAACACACCCTCACTCAACAAGTGCCTACTGTGTGACAGCCACTGTGTTTGTTAGGCATTGGAGATACAAAGACAAAAAGCAAAATAGTTCCCACCTTCAAGCTCTTTGCAGATAACGTGTATGTGCATATATGTATATTTGTATATACATATACACAAGCACATACATGGTGTCCCAAAAGTCTCAGAATAGTTTTAGCTGCACTAAAACTTTTGGGACACCCTATGTTTTTGTTTATGTGTGTATATATATATATATACACATACATATATATATGCATGTATATTCAAAACATATGCAAAATGAATACAGATGTAATTCAGGTTGTCCAGAGGATGTGAAGATATTCTCTGCTTACTTCCCTTGACCACATGTGTGACTCACCATTTAGGTCCTTTGGGAATGATTAACTTCCTGGTTGCTTCCAGGCATGTGGTATCTCAAGAGTTGAAAAAAAAAATTGTTGCCTTGGTACGATGCAGAAAAAAACCTTCAGTGGTCCTTTTGTCCTCTCCCATCCCCATCTTTAGAAACTACTCTCTTCATTTTTTTTTAATTTTAAGAAAGTTTTAATGTGTTTTGTCTCTTTAATTGTCATTATGAAAATCTGAAATTTCCATCAAGGGGGTGGGGAAGGGATCCCTAGGTTGACAATAGCCACATAGCAGGATGAATAGGGGATTTGAATTGGTGAGCTCTGTCTACTTCTTCATCTTAGTTCCTTTCCAGAGTAAGTGATCAACCATCAACATCAAAATAGAAGTGTTCAGGTTTGAGAGTTACTGTTTGAATTCTAGAGGCCCAGAAGATCATTGTGACCATGGGGTGCAGAAACAAGGTGAAATGTGGCCATGCCTATTTAGCAGTACTGCTTTATTCGTAAATTAGGGTTTAAGTATCAGCTTTCTAAAAGAGTATAATAGTGGTTATAACTTAAATTACTGAATCCTGTTTTAAGTTCTGGCAATGTACACTGTAATTCTTTTGTATCTATTAACATGTCATTTGTTTGTAAGAAATAAAATATCTGTCCCACACCTGTTTTACATTGTACATTGAGTACCTTTTTAATTCCTCACTTCCGGGAGATTTCCTACACATGAGACAATACCCAGATTTTAAATAATTTGTCCCTATGGAGCACCAAGGTGGGAATTTAACAAGCAGAAAAGTAGGAGAAAATGGAATCTAATTCCTCTTATTAGGAGCCAGACTCCTTGATGACTGAACCCAATCTGAACCACATGCCTGAGTGCAGAGCAGAGGACTCTACTAGGGGAGAGGGAGAGGGTTAAATGCTTCAGTTTTCTGGGCCCAGAAACAGTACTACACAAGGTAGTTTGGGGAGGAAAGGTACTAGAAGCTGGGGGCCAGGGGGGGAACAGGAAGGGTTTCATGTAGAAAGTGGTGCCTGAACTGAGTTTTGAATGAAACTAAGGATTTCAGGAAGTGGTGGTGAGGAGGGACAGTTCAGGCTTAGAGAACAGTCAAGGGCACAAATACTGAAAATAGTATGAGGACCAGCAAATAAACTAGTTTTGCTGGACCTTAGCTTATGTAGACGGGAGTACTGTTTGTAATATAGTAGAAAGAACCCTGGATTTGGATTTAGAAGACCAAGATTTCAATCTTGGCTCTGCTACTTTCTACCTAGATGTATATGGATGAGTCACTTGTCCCCCAAGACCTTGGTTTACTCATAAAACGAAGGGATTGGACTCAATAATCTCTAAGGTTCTAATTCTAAAATGCTACGATCATATCTACTTGTCCTTCGCCTTCAGACAGGAAATGTTTATCCAGGATCCCTTCCTCCCAACCCCTTTACAAGCTATGAAAACCCTCCTGGGTCAACTGTGGCCTCAGCCCTTCAAAATATACCGGGTCAATAGCACTGCCAATTCCTCTCCCCCTCCCTTCAACTTTACCACCTCCCTCAGCCCCACCCACCCCCACCCCACCCCCGTTCCTGAACACCCGGTCCCTAGTAATGGAAGCCCTTAGGTGTGTTTTTCAGTGATCTAGAAAAGTCATATCACAGTAGAGGGATATGGAACAAAGCGTGGACATCGGCCTACAGAATCATAAATGCGTAACCCTCCTGAACCTACTCCACCTACTCCACCTCCCCCGCCCCGAGCCCGGAGCTCTAGGAAGACACTTGTAAATAGCCAGACTAGGCAGCCGGCTGGCTGAGGACCTGAACATGCGCACAGAGCTGCCCAAGCGTCAGGAGCAGAGGAGAGGCAGAGCAGCGACGTTAGCAGTTTCTCTCTTTTAAGAGCAGGAGCCAAGGGTGCAGCAGGCAGAGGAAGGCTGGGGTGGTTGAGGAATGGGAAAGGAGCAGGAGATGGGAAGGATAAGTGAGTGTGTGCGCAAGTAACTGCTGGAGCTGATGAATGGAGGTGTGTGAGCTAGAGACAAACGTGTTGGCGGCCCCAGCAGTAACAGCAACAGCAGAAGGAACAGGGAGGAGGGGGCGAGCGCTCTTCTCTTTGGATTAAGGGGGAAAGAAATCGATGCTGTGCTGTTGCAGAATAATTTGAGCCTCAGCATCAGCTTTAGTGGGGAGAGGCAAGGGAAAGAGTGAGCGAGAGCGAGCTAGTGAGAGTAAAAAAGAGGGGGAGAGAGAGAAGACAGAGAGGGAGAAAACGAGGGAGGGAGAGAGGAGAGAGGAGAAGGAAGGGTTGAGAGAGAGAGAGAGAGAGAGAGAGAGAGAGAGAGAGAGAGAGAGAGAGAGAGAGAGAGAGAGAGAGAGAGAGAGAGAGAGAGAGAGAGAGAGAAAGGGGGTGGGGAGGAGCGGGAGCAGAGGGAGGCAGGCGTCGGAAAGCTCCGCTGGGGGCATCTTCTCACCCGAGCAGACCCGTGCTTAGAGAAGAACGGAGGCTACAGAGGAGCTGGAGAGTTGGGAGGGCGAGTGAGAGGGGGTGTCACAGCCTGGGCTGGGGGCGCGGGGGGGTGGGAAGCTGAGCGAGAAACAGAAGTGATGAGAAAGCAAGCAGGAAGGTTGGAAGCTGCTGTTGCTATTGCGTTGTACCGGGAAGAGAACGAGGAGGTGGAGGACTGCCACTCCTGCCCCTGCTCCTGCTGTGATTCGTCTGGGATTCTGAGGCTGAGAGCGCTTGGCTTTCCCCTGCTACAGCCGTACCGGCTGCTTCTGCCCCTGCCCCTCCGTCTGTAGGGATCATGGAGACCGTGAACGGCACGGGAGGCAGCAGCAGCAGCGGTGGCACTGACGTGAAGCAGCCACCGCACGGCCAGCACCATCCTCGCCACCACCACCACCACCCCTTGGCGGAGAAGAAGCGGCTGCACCGCACCCCCTCGCCCGCCAGACCCTTCCTGAAGGACCTTCATTCTCGGGCTCCGGGTCCAGCCCCTGCCGCCTCTTCCACCTCCAGACCCCCGGCGGCCGCGCCTTCAGCACCCAAATCCCCGAGCCTCTCGGGCAAGGCGCATCCTAGTGCATCGCAGGCGCCGCCGTCCCCGGGGCTCCTGGCCACCCAGAGCCGCCTCTCCCGACGCAGCGGGGGCGGCCAACTGGGAGCTAAGGACAAGGGTGCGGGAGCGGGAAACAAGCAAGGGGGCAACGCCAAGTCCTCCCCTTGCAACAAAAAGGCAGCCCGGGCACCGACGGGAGAACAGCCGTCGAAGACTGGGAAGCAACAGTCGCAGCCGCAGCCGCAGCCGCAGCCGCCACTTACAGGTGGGGAACAGGGGACCGCTACTGCTAAAGGCCGTAAAGGCAAGCGAGGTTCCGGGCCCCAAGGGACTACTGTCCAGACTCCGGCCCCTGCCTCGGCTCCCGTTGTCTGCTCCTTGACCAGCCCAAGCCACTCGGCCCCCACTGCCCAAGTCCCCAACTTCTCTGCTTCTCTGGCTCTGGGCTCCCGCATCAGCCACACAGATAGTAGCTCGGACCTGTCAGATTGTCCCTCTGAGCCCTTGTCTGATGAACAACGCCTGATCCCGACAGCCAGCAGCGACGCTGAGTCGGGCACCGGCTCCAGTGATCGGGAACCCCGAGGGGCCCCTACCCCGAACCCCAGCGGGAAAGCGGGACCTCCTTGCAGCCCCGAGCCCCTTGGACTTCACTACCCTTCTTGTGCCTCCCCCGGGAGCGGGGGCGGCAGGGCTAGTCCTTCAGTGGTCCCCCCTGGTCTGCTGGGGCCTGGAGTGGGGGAGGATGCCGGGGGGCGAACCCAGCCGAGATCGACCTCCGGAAGGGGAGGCCCGGGAGAAGACGGAAAAGGGAGGCCTGGCAGCGGCGGTACCAACCAGGCACCCAGCCCGTGTGAGCTGCAGCAGCTGGTGCTAGCGGAGGAGGAGGAGGAGCTGCTGCGGGAGATGGAGGAATTGCGCTCAGAGAACGACTATCTCAAGGTGAGAGGGACGGAAGGGAACAAGGCTAAGCCTGTAGGTAGGTGGGAGCCGGGAGCTTGTTGATCACATCTTCGCCCCTCTGGGCTCCTCCCTCCCAGCCCGCACTGCTAGAAGCGGGAGGGGCAGGCTAGCAGCCACCGCCGCTGGATTTAAAAGATTCTGATGCGTCCTCCTATCCTCCCTTCTCTTTTCTTTTCCCGCGCCTACACATCCTAATACTTAACTTGGGCAGAAAACTCTGAAAGAAGGGAGTGGAGGGAGATTGGGGGTGCATAAATGGGAATTGCTTTTGGCAGGTTGTCCTAACCTTTTCGTTTCTCGTGTTCCTGGCCTGCAGCTCCATGCTAATGCATCTTCACAGGCTGGGCGGTTGTATTAGCATTTTTCCATAAATTAATGAGCAGCAAAATCACTGCAGGTTTAAAAAAATAGAGGAAAATAAATTTGCGTTCACAGTCTATCCGGGGAAATATGTCTATGTTTCTGAAAGTAATTTTGGATTAGAGGTAAGACCACTTGTAGGGTTTAGCATTTTGTGAAAGAGAAGACTTGCAGACTAAAGGATCTGGCTTCTATGCAGATGCGAACTGTGCCTGTGATTTTATTGGTATGGAGAGCTTGCAGGTGAAGAAACTCCCTCTCTCCATGCAGGCCTGCACTTTTCAAGGCAATCTAGACTTAGAGAGTTGCCTAGAGCATTGAGAGGTTAAATGATTCACCTAGAGTTAACACAGTCAATATGTGCCAATGGAGAGATTTGAATCCAGGTCTTTCTATCAACTAGGATAGCGCTTTATGCACTAAATTGCAGCATTCCCCCATCAATAAAGGAACACTGTGCTCTGATCTAGAACAAGGATGACCAGATTGATAGGAAAGGATGCAAGACTAAGAGCAGTGGTGATGTTTTAACTAGACAAACCATGTAAGGAAGCCTGGAAGCCTCAAGTAAAACATGAACTATGAGACAGTTGGATCTAGTTGGTGTGTAATTATCTGAGGAACCCTAAAGTTGTGTTTTCCTTTTATCTGCCAAGAGAAGCTTCTGTTTTCTGTTAGACACAAACACTGCCCTTTCCAGAGAATAGCCACTTCCATCTGCCCTCAGCTGCTGTATCTTTAATTTCCCCCTTTCATTGTCTGAAAATAGGAACTGCATAACAATAGTCCCACAGTTACTCTGTATAATGGCTCATAGTTTGTCTCCCTGGCTTTTCTCTGAAGCAGTTAGGGCCAGGCATGCAGAATGGGATATTTAAATAATAGTTACCGATAACATGGGACATTTGCATAACCAGCCTTTCTGAATGCTATTTGGAATATAAAAAGATGGAAAAGAAGAAATAAAGAAGATTCTGTTAATGTGATCTTTCACGTTAGTTTGTTTGGGCCTTCAATTTATATTACCAATAGTAAAAATAAATACTATGATCTTGATATATAATCTTCCCAATCCAAAAATGATGACTCCCACCCCCACTCCATCTAGTTAAGTACTCCATTAATTCCCCCCCACCCCCCAGCCCAGTAGATGTGATTGACTTGCACTGATTCATCCACACTCTCTGGAGCTATCTTTTTAATAAACATTCTAAGACAGTTTATATGCTAGTGGTAGTAGTTGGAGATAATGTTTCAGTCTAAATGAAAGCAGGGTGGAATCATGATGAACTGGAAAGACCACAGAACTGGGAATCAGAAGACCTGGATTTTTGACCCAATTCTTCCATGAACTGGGTACATGACCATAAATAAATCACATAATCTCTCAGGGCCTCCATTCTCAGACTAGAAGGATCTCTATGGTCCCTTCCAAGTCTCTAGTCTATTAATTAACTTGTCCATACATGTACTAAATCTACCATACTGGACCTTTTAGCAGGTACTTAAACAACTGAGTTAAATAATAATCTTCATTAATATTAATGAGGAGAAAGGAGCAATATGCAAAGTGGGACTCTGAGAGCTTAGGGGAAGAGGTGTCAAAAAGGGAAATTTAAATGATTAATTTTTAAAAATACCTCTTTGTATTGTCCACAAAGTTCAAAAGGCAACAAGCAAAATGAACAGAGGTATAATATATCAGCCAAATATAAATACTGAACTTTCTTCCTTCTAAAATATTCTCAGAATTGCCGAGTCCTAAAGTACACAATCATGAGAAAATTCATTTTCTTTTTAAAAGATAATCCCCATTAGTTCTCGGTTTTTAAATGATAGTCAATTTCCCATCATTTCAGGATTCATTATTGGGTATTTATTTTTGTGTCTAATTTTGGGCATCTTTTCTCTGCTAACTTTTGATATAGTTGACTCCCCCATAAATGCATCTTAGACATTAATTTCTAGGATGCCCGGTCTTGTCCAGGAGCAAGCACTAAGGACACACTGAGAACATACTGATTTAAAAAAAAATTTTTTTTAAGTTACTTAAACTATTCTCAATACCAATTTTCCTTAGGGGCTTTTGTTTTCTTTATGGTTGGATAGCTTATAATGGACACTCTAGGCAGGATGTGTGCAAATGGCAGGCCAGATCCCAGAGGAAATGGTTAATTTGTTGAAAATGATGTATTCTCTAGGGTATATTCCAGGACCAGCCATGACCATCCATACGACCTATTTCCCATCATCCCTTCTACATAGACAGGAAGATGTAGGGGTTGGCAATCTGGAAGAGTTGATTGTGAAATGAGAACAATAATATCATATGTGCATTTTAGTTAGATATTATTTGTTAATTCAAAGAGGGGAAAGCTAAATTTGGGGATAAAATATGGCATTGGGAAAATTTCTAATGGTTGGTGAATTCTTTTCTCCTAGTCCAATACTTTTTGCTGTGCCACATTGTCTCCCATATAGAAAACTATCATTTCTTCAGGTATTCTACACTGTTGTCCTTTGTGAAACTGGTTCACAAATAGTAGTTGTTTATTAACACATTATTATCTCAGCAAAACTCCTATGTCCCCTGAATTAGCTGTGTGATCTTGGGCAAGTCAATGGGCCATAATATCTCCATCTATGAGATTAGGGACTGGCTAAGCTAGATGATCTCTTACATACCTTCTAGCTCTAACATGCAATGATTTTGTGATTTTAGTAGAACACTCATGGACAACTGCTGTTGTTTCTGAGCCTAGAAATTTGTCTTGTATATCCAGGAAAACTAAGAACCTATAAAGTATCACTTTTTTTGAAAGAGGTCCTGCTGTCACCATTTCTATGAAATTATCACAGCGGAGAGCAGAAATTAGTAAAAACTCATCAAGTAAAAGGACAAAACCAACAAAGCCACAGAAGGAAGTCTTATTGGGTTAATAAGTTCAAATCTAAGGCAATAAAAAAAAAAAAAAACCATTTCAGCCAGCTCTAATTTTAAAGTGACAAATGTGCTGTGTGCACGAAGTCCCTGAAGCTTTTCTGGGTTGGATTGTTCCTGCTCCAAGAAAAGAAATCCCATTTCTCTAACTAGAAGAGAAAAGCTTATCAAAGGCTATGTCCTATGGGTAATAATAATAATAGCTAATATTTAGGTGGTGTCTACTATGTGCCAAGGACTGTGCTAAATACTTTATAAATATTATCTTATTAACCCTCACAACCAAATAAGTCTTAGTAAGGTGTTCAGTGCTTATTATGTCCCTTAACATGCCAAGTAGTGTTTTACTTTCTCATCTGCTTTTCATGGTGGCTTAAGCACTTTGTGTTTATGAATATGTCTAGGAAAAGCTCTGAATGGTACCTCACCAGGTGCTCCCACCAACAACCCTCTCAAAGAATACCCTTTAACAGTGCTTCACATGTAGTGGAGTTTTTGTTTGGTTATTGTTTTGGTTTGTTTTGTCCTTGCTAGGGACTGACACTGGTTTTTCTAGGATAAATCTGTTTGAACCATGATGGTGAATAAAGTTGGATAAAGGGGGAAAATTTTTTCTTAAGGGACTCTGCTTTCTACAGTAATTCTAGATGTACTACCAGGGCCCCCATAACATGCAGGTCCATAGAAAGCTATCCTATGTTTGAGGTATGTAGTCACTCTCCATCCATTCAAAGCCTCAAACCCTGGCTTGTTTACTTTTATTAAGCCAACCACACACACACACACACACACACACACACACACACACTAATATGTATACATGTAATATCCATATATTATATATCCATATATATAATATGCATGTATACACACAAATTTCAAACAAAAGTCCTTGTGTGAAATACCATAGCTAACTCACTAATATGTATATATGTAATATACATATATACTTTATATGTTCATATATAAATATGTTATATGGATGTATACACACAAATTTCAAACAAAAGCCCTTGCATGAAACACCATAGCTAATTCACTAATATGTATATATGTAATATACATATATTATATATTCATGTATACATATATATTATATGGATGTATACACACAAATTTCAAACAAAAGTCCTTGAGTCAAACATCGTAGCAAAATTAGTGACAAAAATATTCCCCTACCCCACACAACAGTATTCAGAAGGATATTCTTTCACACAAATTTCCTCACCACTAGTGGGAAGACACTCATTGAGGACTACCTTATGCTGCAGATCTACAATGGTTGATATTCTCTGATGATCATAGTAACATAGATTTTTTTTTTTTGGTGAGGCAATTGGGGTTAAGTGACTTGCCCAGGTTCACATAGCTAGTAAGTGTTAAGTGTCTGAAGCTGGATTTGAACTCATGTCCACCTGAATCCAGGACCAGTGCTCTATCCACTGCACCACCTAGCTGCCCCTGTAACATAGATTTTTGAGCTAGAAGTGATCTTAGAGATCATTGAATACAACTCCCTTATTTTCAGATGAGGAAACTGAGGCACAGAGATGTTAATTGACTTGCCCAGGGTCACAGTTAATTTCTAAGGAAAATTTTTAATTCATTCGTGTCTTCCTGATTCCAAGTCCAGTGCTCTATCCAATATGATATGCTGCCTCATGTTATCATACTGAACTCTACTGGGTTTTTTACTAGAGTTGTTCTCTGCTAGATGTCTTTGCAGAACTATTTATGGATTCTGATGCCATCTTTTGCATTTTCTGATGATGTTGGGGCAGAATCACATGCAGTAAAAAAGTGCTGGGCTTGGAGGTAGAGGATGTCTGGTTTAAATTTTAGTTCTGTCACTTAATAGAGCAGCTAGATGATGCAGTGGATAGATGGATTAGCAGGCCTAGAGTCAAGAAGACTCAATCTTCATGAATTCAAACATGGCCTTAGACTCTTACTAGCTGTGTGACCCTGTACAAGTCACTTAACCATGTTTACCTCAGTTCCTCATCTGTAAAAAATGAGCTGGAGAAGGCCATGACACACCACTGCAATATCCTTGCCAAGAAAATCCCAAATGGGGTAGCAAAGTGTTGGACATGGCTGAAAAATGACTCAAGTGAAAAATGACTGAACAACAAATCTATCATTTAATGGCTTTATAACCTTGGGTAAGTCAACTAACCTCTGTGAGCCTTGGGTTTCTTATTTATTAAATGTGAGAGATGGACTAGGTTAGGGGTTCTTCATTTGAGGTCTACAGACCCAATTTAACAGGTTCTGTGAACTTGGATGGGGAAAAAAAAATTATATCTTTATTCTCACTAACCTCTGACTAAAGCATTTCCTTCAATTTTGAATGTAGACAACAAACTTTATTCTGATAAGGGGTCCAAAGGGCTTTATCAGTCTAGTAAAGAGGTTTATGATGCACAAAAAAAGGTTAAGAACCTCTGGATTAGATGATCTCTAAAGTCTCTTCTACATTTGTCTATAATTCATCCCTTCCCCCAGCTTTTTAGCTTATATCCCCAGACTATCTTTGCTCTTTTGTGATGCAGATACCAGCCAGCCGTAGGTAGTAAATCGTTTAGTTATTTATTTTTTTCAATTATTAAAATTGCTGTTTTCTGTTTCTTTTATCATCATAGTTATCCAAAGTATCCCTCCCTCTTCTTCCCCCAGAGAGCCATTCCATATTACATAGTATTTTTAAAGAGGGGAAAAAACCAGCACAATTGACTGCTACATTGAAAAAGCCTGAAAAGATGAGCATCTGTGTATCTCCCACTTCTCTAAAGGGATGATTTGGGGGTGTTCTCTCATATCTCTTCTTTTTTTTTTTTTTTGTGAGGCAATTGGGGTTAAGTGACTTGCCCAGGGTCACACAGCTAGTACGTGTTAAGTGTCTGAGGCCGGATTTGAACTCAGGTACTCCTGACTCCAGGGCCGGTGCTCTATCCACTGCGCCATCTAGCTGCCCCTCTCATATCTCTTCAATTGAGTCATGTTTGGTTTTTATAATTTGGTTACATTCACTTTTGATTTTTTTTTTTGGTATGTGGTTTCTCTTTCCATTTATCTTGTAATTATTGTGTATATTGTTACCTTGTATGATTTCTTCATTCTGCAGCAGTTCATGAAAATCTTTCGATGCTTTTCTGTATTCACATACATAATTTCTATAGTACAGTCATATTTCATTACATTCATGTACCATTTTAGCCATTCCCCAGTTGATGGGCATTTATTTTGTTTTCTTTTTTCCTTTTTATTTTGTTGTCATAAAAAGTGCTGCTTTAAACATATTGATGGCTTCTTTGTGGTATGAGCAGGAATAGAATATATATATATATATATATATATATATATATATACACATACATACATTTTTTTTGGCGGGGCAATGAGGGTTAAGTGACCTGCCCAGGGTCACACAGCTAGTGTCAAGTGTCTGAGGCTGGACCTGAACTCAAATCCTCCTGAATCCAAGGCCAGTGCTTTATCCACTGCGCCACCCAGCTTCCCCAGGAATAGAATTTTTTAGTTCAAAGAGAATGGACATTTTAATCACTTTATTTGCATGACTTCAAATCACTTTTCAAAATAGTTGCACCATTTTACAGCTCGATCAACAATGTATAAGTGTTCCTGTCATTCCACGACTCTTCCATCATTTACTACTGACTTTTTTTTGGTCATCTTTGCCAATATGCAGAATGTGTAGTGAAACCTCAGGGTTGTTTTGATTTGCATTTCTTTTTTATTAGTGATTTAGAGTATTCTTTTATGTGGTTGTGACTGCTTTGCAATTCTTTTAAGAACTTTTTTTCATATCCTTTGACCATTTATCTATTGGGGAATAGCTCTCTCTTCTCTCTCTCTCTCTCTTTGTGTGTGTGTGTGTGTGTGTGTGTGTGTGTGTGTAGTTTACATATCTTGAATACCAAACCCTTGTCAGAGAAATTTGATATAAAGATTCCACACACACACACACACACACATTTGACCACTTCCTTTCTTATCCTAGGTGTAATAATTTTGTCTGTATAGAAGCTTTTCAGTTTCATGTAATCAAAGTTCTCTCTTTTATCTTTTGTAATTGCTTCTATCACTTCTTTGGTTGAGAATATAGCTCCTACGCATGACTATAAGAGGCATATGATAGACTTCTCTTCCAATTTTTTAATGATATGATCTTTAATATTTTTTTTTAGTGAGGCAATTGGGGTTAAGTGACTTGCCCAGGGTCACACAGCTAGTAAGTGTTAAGTGTCTGAGGCTGGATTTGAACTCAGGTACTCCTGACTCCAGGGCCGGTGCTCTATCCACTGCACCACCTAGCGGCCCCAAAAGGTATAGATCTTTTTTTTTTTTTTTTTTTAGTGAGGCAATTGGGGTTAAGTGACTTTCCCAGGGTTACACAGCCAGTAAGTGTTAAGTTTCTGAGGCGGATTTGAACTCAGGTCTGCCTGACTCCAGGAGCGGTGCTTTATTCCCTGCACCACCTAGCTGCCAATCTTTAATATTAAGGTTGCATATCCATTTAGAATGTATTGTGGAATATGGAATAAAGTGTTGGTCTAAGTCTAATTTCTGCTAGACTGCTTTCCAGTTTTCCCAGCAGGGTTTAGAAAATAATGAGGTTTTTTCCCTAGGTAATTTATATTTTCTAATTTATCAAACACTGGGTTATTGAGTTCCATTATTTCTGATTCTGTCTTGTCTAATCTGTTCTACTGATCTATTTCTCTTTTTTTAAGCAATATCAGATGGTTTTGATGACTGCTGATTTATAATATAGTTTGAGGTCTGGAAGTGTTATTTCCCCCTTATCCCTATTTCTTGTCATTTTTTCCCTTGAGGTTCTAGAACATTTGATTTTCCAAATGAAATTTGTTATTATTTTATCAGGTTCTATAAAGTATCCCCTTGGTAATTTGATTGGTATGACATTAAAAGTATAAAATAACTTTGGTAATATCATTTTTATTATTTTGGCATCACCTAGCCATGCGCAATGAATATTCCTTCAGCTATTTCAGTTGTTCTTTATTTCTTTAAGGAACAAATTGTAATTGAATCTATGTCTTTTTGCGTGTGTGAGAGGCAGTTGGGGTTGTGACTTGCCCAGGAACACACAGCTAGTAAGTGTCAAGTGTCTGAGGCCAGATTTGAACTCAGGTCCTCCTGAATCCAGGGCCGGTGCTCTATCCATTGCTCCACCTAGCTGCCCCATCTCTATGTCTTTTATGTTCTTAGGGAGGTCAATTCCACAGATATTTTATGCATTTCATAGTTATTTGGAAAAGGGTTTTCCTTTCTATTATTGACTTTAGTCATTTTAAATGTGGTGGGGTTTTTTTAAACTTTTTTTGTGATTGCCTAGAAGTATCTCAGACTAAACTAAGGGAGAAAATGTCCTTTACTGTCTTTTTACTTCCTTGATGATAATCATGGTCTATACAAATAAATCACTGGAGCCAGGAGGAAAAGACTTCAAAGGACTGGTGATCTTTTTCCTACTTCTGCCTCCCTCTTCATTAACGCCAAATCACCCAACCTCTCACATGAGTGTGTCCTTAGTCCTACTTCACAGCTTCTATTTTTCTTATGGTAGTCTTTTTTCAATTAAGTACTTTTAGGCTATTTCAGCAAAAGAGAGGATTGACAGTGACTGTGGAGGGTACTCAGATCTTTAATGGTTACAATTGCAGTTGTGCTGACAAGAATGAAAAAGCTCCCTATAGCTAAGAGCAGAAACACTGCCAGGGAAGCATGAACAGTGCCTGTATGATGTGGTATTTTTTTAAATAACCCTCTCTCTCCTCTTAATTCACCCACTCCCCCCCCCCACCTTCATTTTGCAAAGCAGAAGTTACTCCTGATTCCTCTCTGACTGCTCCACTTTCCACACCTAATCTATATTAGTCATGTGAAAGAATAGATATAATAATGAAGGGGCAAAATCATGTTGATCACTGGAAACTCACTGAGTTCATCAGCTGTTGGAGTGAAATATCAGTTTGATAAACAATGGTAGCAGGTCCATAGGCCTTGTTAGCCACAGCTGTGACTCTGCTCCAAACACTTCCATTGTCCAGGGGGAAATGAAGTGGATTATTTGTATATTACAAAAGACAATAGTTTCTGTCTGAAGCTCCCAATAGAATTGTAACACTAGCCAGATGACTATTCTCACTGTCTAGATTGTCTATTTGAAGAAAGCTTATTGAAATAGGGAAAAAATTGATTTAAAGTCATGTAATCAAGGCAAAAATTTGAATAAAAGCAAAAAAATGTATTGTAAAAGAAAAACCAGGAATTTGGGGGGTTTATGTTTAAAATTTGTAAAAGGGTAATTATCTAATTATGGATTTCTATAAATTTTTAAAACACATACATTTTCATCCAGGGTTTTCTCTAATACACAATGAAACATTATTTTTTAGTCTGAGATCAATAGTAAGATTTACTTTGTAACATAGGAAGAGGAAGATAGTTTGACAACTCAACACTTATGTGATTAGATTATTTCTTTTGTAGGAAAAAAGTATTTTAAAATCAGATTAATCTCTCAAGTAGGTAATAGATAGCATTTATGTACCTGCTTGAAGTGATACTGATAATTCAATTTGTAAAGAATTGGATATAGTTTAGGTTTTCCCCAGTAATTTCTGCAAATGAAAAAATGACATTTTTTAACAATCTCAAAATTGTTTAATAGATATAACTTTATATTCAGTTCAGTTAAGTTGCAGATGAGACATGTTTTTAAATTTTGTGATTCAGATATTTTTACATTTGAACATATTATCAGGACATTGTTGTAACATCGGCGTCCTAATTTTTTTTCATTATCTTAAAAACTATTGTTGGTCATGCCTTTCAAACGGTCATTATTAGTAGTATTTATAATTCCTTCTATAACCTTTCTAAATGATCTGTAGTAATAGTTTATTTTACACTGATGAGAGAATATAAAAATATAAGATCATTATTTTTTCCTAGTTCTAAAGAATGACCTATGCTAAAAGTAAGATTTGACAGAGTAATTGTCTCTCCCCTTTTTGGTAGCTCAAATATCATTTGCAATTTAATTGGAAGAATGATAGACTGATTTACTGTCATCTTGTTGGTATATATGTAGATCATTGCTTCAAGCAGCTAAATTAGAGTTTCAGGCCATCCTGGGTTGGTAGTCTGACTAAGAAAAGGAGATGCATTCTATTAACCGCTCTTTTCTTCAACAAAATTAGCATTTTTAAGACATTATTTGAGCAGCAAATAATTTCAGGAATTTGGTAACCTAAGTCCCTCTATAAAAAAGCTGTATGGAAGCAAAATCTGTGTGCATTTCTTTCACAAATATATCTATTTTTTATTTTTAAGTGTTGATTCATATTTTCTATTCATATTTTTTATTTTTTAATTAAATTACTTTCTGTTTTCTTTCCCTTCCACCTCCCCACCACCACCAAATTGAGAAAAAAATAAAGAAAAACAAATTCCTTGTTATAAACATGATAATCAATCTAGCAAAACAAATTCCTGCACTGGTTATGTCCAAATAATATTTGTCCCTTTCTGCACCCTGACCTTCATCTCTCTTTGAAGAGGTGGCCTGTTGATTACTATTATTAAAGATTGTGTCTTTAGTGAGATTGTCTTCAAGTGGAAACTTGAGGGGAAAGAGCTACCTAGCCTTTTGGGCAAAGTGTCATCAATTGGCCCATTCTTGAAATTTTTTTCCAATGTTCAGATCCATAGAGTGCCCCTGATAATTTCTGTGCTAGCTTTCCACCATTTCACTCTACCAATTAACTTTCTTCATTAACTGTACAAATTATAGGATGGAAGTGGTATGTCTAGGTAGGAATTTATGTGTATTTTGGAAGTATTTTGTGGATTGCACAATACTCTGGGAATATTTTGTGGATTGCAAGTTCAGCATGAGCTAGGCATGGTAAGGCTGCCAAAAAAAAAAAAAAAAAGCCAATGCAATGCTAGTCTTCATTAATAGAATCATTATTTCCAGAACAAGGGAGATGACAGACTCTGCCCTGGTCACACCATATTTGGACTATTATGTTTAATTCTGGGTACATGGACAAGCTGGGGCAGCCAGGAGTGAAGGGCTTGGAGACCAGGCTATACAAGGGTTGGTTGAAGGAACTGTGGAGAGTTAGCCTGGAGAAGATTTAGTGGGACATTAGAGAGGCATTGTCATATAGTAAAAAGAACATGGAATTTGCAGTCTGAGGATCTGAATTTGAATTTGGACTCTGCTACTTACTACTTATTCAAACATTTTTTATTGTACAAAAGTAATTTTACCTCTCTGGGCCTCGGTTTTTCTTATGCAAAATAGAGGGGGGGTCTGGACTCAATGGTCTCTAAGATTCCTTCTAGCTCAAAGCTATGATCCTATGTCAATAATAACGATCTTCAAGTATTTGAAGGATTGTTACAAGGGAGAAAAATGATGCTTGTTGTTTGGATTCACAGAATAGTTGGTGGCCTTGGCAAAGAGGCAGATTTAGTCTTGATGTAAGTTAAATCTCCCAACAATTAGGTTATCTAAAAGTGGAATAGGATGCCTCAGGAGGTAATGGGCTCACTTCCCTAGAGTCCTGTAAGCAAAAGCTCTATGATCACTTAGAGAGGAAATGAGACCCTGGGTAAGTGACATAAGCTCTATTGTCTATAAGATGAGAATAACAACACCTATGTACCAAGGTTGTTGTCAAGATCCAATGAATTAACATGTAAAGTGCTTTGCAAACCTTAAAGTGCTATAGAATTTTTAGATATCATTCTTATTGTTATGATCATAATGATGGTGATGTTGGACCAGGTGCCTTTGAGGTCCTGTCCAGCTTTGAGGTTTTTTTTTTTCAGAGTTCAGAGCTTTCTTGTTTTGCTTAGCTGAAAAAAGCCACAATAATGACAGGAAGTGAAGGTAGCAGTCAGTGGTTGTCCTCCCACACTTCTTCATTAAACTCTTATTCTCCCACACTTAATCATTAAAACCAGTTTGAGGCAGGCCACAGAGATTGTTTTCTGTTTGTCCAGTGTGCTGTTTTGAAATAGCCAAAGTCTCCACTCTTTCTAAGGCTCTTGGAGATACTTTTTGCTCATAATTGAAACTCCGTTACCCCATATATAGTAACAATTATACACATATATTTCTATATAATATCATAGATATTATTTTGTATGTAATATAATACAATATAATATTATATTGTGTTGTATTATACATTAAATTAGACTTAAATGGAGAAATGTCTAGTGGTGTCAAGAGATGAGAGTAGGGCAGCTAAGTGGCACAGTGGATAAAGCACCAGCCCTGGATTCAGGAGGACCTGAGTTCAAATCCAGCCTCAGACACTTGACACTTACTAGCTGTATGACCCTGGGCAAGTCACTTAACCTTCATTGCCCCACCAAAAAAACCCCACAAACAAAAAGCAAACACACAAAAAAAGAGATGATGGCAGAGCCCTAAATTTGTTTTTTGACTGCCTTACACCATACATTATTACCTAGATCAACCAAAACACATGTATTAAGCACCTGCTATGTGCCAGGCACTGTGCTGGTCATTGAGTGGTACATAAATGAGAACAGTCCTTGCCCTCAAAGAGTTTATATTATATAGGGGGAAATAATTATATACATATAAGTAT
The DNA here is from genome assembly GCF_019393635.1 of Dromiciops gliroides. Lineage (NCBI taxonomy): Eukaryota > Metazoa > Chordata > Mammalia > Microbiotheria > Microbiotheriidae > Dromiciops > Dromiciops gliroides. Next base: position 224,499,477 of record NC_057861.1, on the reverse strand, counting down.
GTAGAAAGTATCATCAAAGTGGTTTTCAGGGGGAGGTGCTAGCCACTGTGGTGAATTGGCATGCTGTCTTAAATGATGATTAATCTTAATTCATTTCAAATCTTATGAAATACAAAAAGTAAAAATATCTTTGAATCTGTTTGAGGAAGTTCAGAGTCTTGAAGCAAAACTCACATTTAATAAATATGATGCAGCGGAAAGACAGCAAAATTAGTCCTGAGATGAAATTATGGTGCTGTTAATCACTAGCTCCATGTAATGACGAGCAAATCACAATCTCTCTGAGCCTCATTTTCTCATCTGTACAATGGCAGTTAGGATCATATTTGCTACCTCACTAGGTTATTGTAAAAATAATTTTAATCCATAGTGTGCTACTTTAGTGAGATTCGTTTACAAATTGTTTACAAACATCTCAAGTTTACAGTGTTTTTCCTAGAAGGTTGGTAGTGCAAGTATTATTATGCTTTATGAGGATTGTTTCTCTAAAAGAACTTGAAGCACTGCTACTGGATATTGTCACTAACTTAGAAAATATTTTTATGTTCTCCCAAAGTGCTCTCATTAATTTTCTTCAGTATTCTTACAAAAATACAGACGACAAAAAATGCTAAAATTATAGGGAAAACTTGGAATAGCTTGTGTGAGCCATTTAACCTTTTCAGATGAGAATATTTAGTTCATGAAGAACAAGAAGGGTTCCTACACAATGATTTTGACAAAAAATCAACAGCCACTGATGTTGAAAATTAACTCATTTTCATCTTTAAAATTTATATATCTTGGGGCAGCTAGGTGGCGCAGTGGATAAAGCATAGGCCCTGGATTTAGGAGGACCTGAGTTCAAATCCAACCTCAGACACTTGACACTTACTAGCTGTGTGACCCTGGGCAAGTCACTTAAGCCCAATTGCCTCACCAAAAAATATATATATATATTTATATATCTTTAGAAGATATTGTAGCACTTAGCACAGTGTCTGGCACATAGTAGGTACCACATAAATTAGTTATTTATTAGTTATTATATTGATGTATTCAAGGACATTACCTTTCATCATGATGTAAACTCTATAAAGACTCTCAGAAACCCAGAATGAACAATTTTATTCATTTAGTTGTTTAGGAAGTGGTAAAACTTTCAAAAAACATCTCTCCTATTGGCTGATTTGTTTTATACAGTAGATCCCATTTCAAATCGTTATTCTGTGTGATGCAGTAATTTGAACAATGTAGAGGAAGAAAGTAATCACTTTGGAGATGTTTTTTATAAAGAAAATGATGACAGCGTCAAACATAGATCAACTGGAGAACTATCTCTATCCCATGGACCTTTATTCCCAACAAACAACAAACCATTCTGTACTTTTTTGTTTTGTTTTGTTTTTCTAAGAGAACTGTCAGTGTATCTTTTGGACTGAACCCTAAGCAAATAGAAAAAAAATGCGTTTGTAGGATTCAATAGTGCTGCTGAGGTACAAAACCTCGCTGAAGAAAATAACACCTTAAAAATAAGACTTGGTCAAGTGGAAGCTATGATGTCTATAAGACATCAAGAAACAACAAAACAAAGTCAAAAGACCAAAGAAATAGTAGAAAATGTGAAATATTTCATCTGGAAAAAAAAAGGAGACTCTAGGAAAAATTTTCTCCTTACTATCTACAAAGCTCTGGCATTTTTGACTGAATTCAGGATTAACAGTGAATATCAAGAATCCTAGGACAGGGGGCAGCTAGGTGGTGCAGTGGATAAAGCACCAGCCCTGGATTCAGGAGGACCTGAGTTCAAATCCAGCCTCAGACACTTGACATTTACTAACTGTATGACCCTGGGCAAGTCACTTAACCCTCATGGCCCCACAAAAAAAATTTTTTTTTAAGAATTCTAGGACAACAGAGCTACGATGTAAAAGTTTATAGTTTAGTGTAGCTAGGTTTGTGTAAGAATTTTTCTCTCAAGAGCAGTCCGTGATACACAGACTAAATGAATGAAAACGACAGCTTATTGTGCTCTGGAGGTTTCTTAATCACCAGTAATACTACTGTACAAAGAACAGGTTTGTTATGCTTTCCTTAATGTCTTTCCTTCCAAAGCTTTCCTTAGTCTATACAGTAAATTTAATATCCCAGTTACCCATTTTTTCTAATATCTTAATAAAATTTATATCTGGAGTATTGGAACTGTTTTGCATGGAGTTGAGAAGGGTAGTTTAGAATTAGGATAATAAAAGATGATAAGGAAATAGTGATGTATTTATGTCCTGATTTGTTATTTTGGGTTGGGATGTGAAATTTCATACCCAAAGGAAACTTTACTATGAGAACTCCCTCCACAAATAGAGAATTATAGTTCTTCCATATACAGTCTTAGCCTGGGGTGCTGAGAGTTTAAGTGACTTGCCTATAATCATACTGATGGTATGTATTATAGATGGAACTTGAAATCACACTTTTAGGGATGGAGCCAAGATGGTGGAGTGAGATGAGGATTTTTTATGGCCTCTCCCAAATCAACTTGCTAAGGAATTTTTTTTTAATTCATCAAACCAAATTCTGAGCTAGATAACAAATAAAGCCACTGTGACTCATTTTCCAGCCCAGGACAGCTTAAGAAGACAAAAACAAAGGTATGCAGACACTTGAATGAGGACTGGCTAGGAGCTCATCATAGCAACACTGGCTTGTGGGACTTGAAGTCAGTGACAGAAAAATCACTTGTGGTCCCAGAAATGTTAAACACCCATGGACAGTAAGGGTACCAAATATCTTGTTAGAAAGATATGACAGGGGACCCCTGTGCTAACACCTGACATAGGACTGGATGCCATTTAGCAGGTCCTTTACCTATTACCCAGTTCTGTGTCATAATTTCAGGGAAGGTAGAGTGATTATAGTCTGTAGCCACAACAGAGCCAAAGTCCTACTTGGATAAAGACCAGAGCACAGATCAAGAAGATAGTAACCAAAATGCTCCTTGGATCACAGCACCTTGGAAGCACTGAAACCTATCTACCTCCAGATGTTTGGAGAATATCGAATGGGAATAAAAATAAATATACCTTTTTCTCAGCTGTTTATGGCACCATTGTAAAAACTGACCATCTCTTAGGCCATAAAAGCTCACAAATAAATGCAGAAAAGCAGAAATATTTAATGTACCTTTTTCAAAGAATAATGCAACAAAATCACATTCAACAAAGGACCATTGAAGCACAGATTAAAAATTAATTGTAGTGACCCTGGGCAAGTCACTTAACCCTCATTGCCCAGCAAAAAAAAAAAAATTAATTGTAAAACTAAATAACCTAATTCTAAAGAATGAGTGAATAAAAGAACAAATCATAGAAATACCTAATAATTTCATTAAAGGGAACAATAACAAAGAGAGAACATACCAAAATTTGTGGGATGCAGCCAAAGCAGTACTTAGAGAAATTTTTATTTTTAAATGCTTATATCTGTAAATCAGAGAAAGAATAGATCAATGCTTTGGGCATACAACTAAAAAACTAGAAAAAAGAACAAATTTTAAATTCTCAACTAAACACCAAAATAGAGATCCTGAACCTCAAAAGAGAGATGAATAAAATTGAAAGTTGAAAAAACAAACATTGAACTAATTTAAAAAAAAACAACTTGGAGCTGATTATATGGGAAGGAACCCAATAAATTATTTGATAACCTGATTTTTAAAAATAAAGAAGAAAACCAAATTGCCAGTATCAAATATGAAAAGGGCAAATGGACTGCCAATGAAGGTGAAATTAAAGCACTTATTAAGAGCTATTTTGCCAAACTATGCCAATAAAACTAGATTTTTTTTATTTTTATTTTTAAATGAAATTTTAGAGAAAAATCCTCTGGACCAGAAAGATTTACAAATGAATTCTACCAAAGACTTTAGAATATTTAATTCTAATACTATACAAGTTATTTTTTTTAAGTAAGTAAAAAAAAAAGAGTCCTGCCACATTTCTTCTAAGACACAAACATGGTTTTTGATACCTATACCAGAGAGAGGAAAAACAGAGAAAGAATACTACAGACCAATTTCCCTATTGAATATTGATGCAACAATGGTAAATAAAATACTAGCAAGGTGATTTTAGCAATATATCACAAAGTTCATACACTATGACCAGGTAGGATTTATATCAGAAATGCAGGACTGGTTCAATATTAGAAAAACTATAAGCATAATTGACTATGTCAATAAAAAGAGAATGGAAATTATATAATAGATATGGAATAACCTTTTGACAAAATTCAACACCTGTTCCTATTTAAAAAAAAAAAACACCTGAAAGCAAAGGAATAAATGGAGCTTTTAAAATTATAAGTAATATCTAAAATAAAGATCAAGTATTATCTGTGATGGGAATAAGCTAGAAACCTTTTCAGTAAGATCTGGGTGAAGCAAGGATGTCCATTATTATTCCCTATTGTACTAGAAATGTTAGCCATAGCAATGACAAGAAAAAGAAATTGAAGGAATAAGAATAGGCAATGAGGAAACAAAACTACCATTCTTTGAGGTTGATATGATGGTATAAGTAGAGAAACCTAGAGAATCAACTAAAAACTAGCTGAAATGATTAACTACTTCAGGAAAGTTACGGGACATAAAACAAACCTGCATAAATCATCAGCATTTATATATATTATATATCAGTTAATAAATATGTATTTAATTACTTATTTATTAAATATATAATATATATTACCAGCAAAATCCAGTAGAAAGAGAAAGAGAAATCCCATTTAAAATAACTGCGTACAGTATAAAATACTCGAGTCAGTCTGCCAAGATATACACCAAGATGATATAAACAAAATTATAAGATACTTTTCACACAAAGAAAGAAGAGCTAAACAATAGGAAAAAATACTAATTCTTTATGGATTGGCTGGGCCAGTGTAATAAAAATGACAATGCTACCTAAATTAATTTACTTATTCATTGCTATACTAATCAAACAACCAAAGAATTATTTTATAGAACTAGAAAAAATAAGAACACTATTTAGTGGAACAAAATGTCAAAAATATCAAGAGTACCAATGAAAAAAACTCAAAAAGCAGTGCAAGAAGGTGACCAACCAGTAGTAGATCTCAAACTATACTACAAGGTGGTAATCATCAGAATAGTCTTACACTGGGTAAGACATATGGTGGTTGATGAATGGAATATATTAAGTACACAATATACAGAAGTAAATGACCACAGTAAACTAATGTGTGAGAAACGCAAAGATTCGAGATTGAGACAAAAACTCACTATTTGACAAAAACTACTGGAAAAATTGGAATGTAATCTGGCAGAAACTAGACATAGACCAATATATCACACTATATACCAAGATAAGGTCAAAAATAGTACATGATTTTGACATAAAGAGTGATATCATAGGGCAGCTAGGTGGCGCAGTGGATAGAGCACTGGCCCTGGAGTCAGGAGTACCTGAGTTCAAATCCGGCCTCAGACACTTAACACTTACTAGCTGTGTGACCCTAGGCAAGTCACTTAACTCCAGTTGTCTCACTAAAAAAAAAAAAAAAGTGATATCATAAGCAAACTAGGGAAATGGGGGGGGGGCGGAATAAAGGAAAGAATTCATGAACCAAGCAAAAGGGGCAGCTAGGTGGTGCAGTGGATAGAATAGCGGCCCTGGAGCTACAGGACCTGAGTTCAAATCCGGCCTCAGACACTTGACACTTACCAGCTGTGTGACCCTCAGCAAGTCACTTAACCCCAAATGCCTCACAAAAAAAAGAACCAAGCAAGAGATAAAGATTATAGGAAGTAAAATGGATCATTTTGGTTACATGAAATTAAAAAGGTTTTGTACAAACAAGACCAATCCAGCCAGCTGTGACTTAGCTTCTCTGATCAGCACAACGATCCACAACTATTCCAAAGGATGCATAATGGAAAATGCTATCCACCTGCAGAGAGAGGAGAACTAATGAACTCTAAGTACAGATCAAAGCATATTTTCTTTCACTTTATTTTTCTTGCTTTCCCCTGCAACACAGTTAATGGGGGGGGGGGAGGGGAAGGACTACATCTGATTCTCCAGAGCCAGCCCTTTATCTTCTATGTTGGCTGCCATACCAAATGCCTAATTCTTTTTTTATGTATATGCATCATCCAGCTATATTAAAGAGTCAAGGTAAAGGTAGAGATGAGAAGTAAAATATAGAAGGTCAATAAGCCCTTATGGAACTTATGTTCTATGTGGGAGAAACAATATATTATTTAAAAAAACCATTCTGCTTTTAATAATCAAGATGATACTGATATGGAATTGTTGGTTTGTCATCTGAAAACGGAGATCTAAGATGTGAAGCAGAAATTTATATACATGTAAATGTATGTTGTGGTTCTAACAGTATCAAGTAGTTAAGTTAGGGCTGTAGATCAAAGAACTTTCATTTCAATTGTGCTTATAGAAGCAAAAGAGTCACTGTAGGATCTACCCCAGAGGCTGCCACCTGTAATAATTATCTACTTTTAATGTCTGGGGTTATAGGGCAAGATCAAGGCTTTTAAGGACATCGCTTTGGATGGCAAATCCCAAAGACTCTCTTTTATCATAACAGAGGCCAATAAGACATCAATAAGGATAGCCTTGTACATTCAAAGTTAATTCCTAATTGTGCTGGGTTTTGTTTCTGTGGGCCTATAAAAAATGGGTAGGTTTTTTTGTTTTGGATGAAGCAATCTTGTAAATCTGATCGGTTTGGTTTTGTATAGGATGAATTGGATGAACTCCGTGCAGAAATGGAAGAGATGCGGGACAGCTATTTAGAAGAAGATGTTTACCAACTGCAGGAACTCAGACGAGAGCTGGATCGTGCTAATAAAAACTGTCGTATCCTACAGTATCGTCTCAGGAAAGCTGAACAGAAAAGCCTGAAGGTTGCTCAAACTGGTCAGGTGGATGGAGAGCTCATCAGAAGTCTGGAGCAAGATTTAAAGGTATGTGATCAATAGAACTCATGCATGCCTTCCTGACAAAAGATGCTTCTCTCCCCCCACCCCCCACCCCCATGCTTAGAATCTTGTTTCTGGGAATTTTAAAAAAATCCAACTAATTTTCAAATTTGTGGTTTATGTGGTAGATCTATGTTTTTGGAATGATTACATTTGGGCACTAAACTGGAAGTATATTGCTTATGAGATTTTGAAATATAAGGTTGGTGATGATAATGATGATAGATATCTTTAGCAAATCCTTTATAAAGCACTTTTCATATATTGGTGATTGTAGTCTGCTCTTTTCAGAGATCTCTCCCAATGTATTGTTGGGTATGCAAGGCTATCCCTTAGCAAAGCTTAAGAACAGCCACTGTATCATTGATCAAGATATATGTACAATGTGGTGGCACAATGGATAAAGCACCAGCCTTGGATTCAGGAGGACCTGAGTTCAAATCCGGCCTCAGACACTTGACACTTACTAGCTGTGTGACTCTGGGCAAGCCACTTAACACTCATTGCCCTGAAAAAAAAAAGATATATGTACGATGAAAAACAAATGAAACATCTTGATCATGGATCCTTAGCCTGTGGTCTGATCAACTTTTTAAAATAAAACTAATATTGTGATAACTATATTGCAATATAGTTGGTTTTTAATCTTATGTACTTTTATTTTATTCATTTAAAAATTGTTATATTGAAAAGAGTTCTACAGGTCTCACCAGCCTGCTAAAGGGGTTCACAACACAAAAAAGTTGAGTCAACAGAGTAATAAACCTCAGTTGGTCCCAAAATAGGATGAAAATACCTCAAGAACTTCCTACCCAGCCTTATCTACTGACACTCTGTTTCACACACCCTACATTCCCATCAAATAAGACTCCTCATTGTTCCTCAAATATATCTCCATGTTTTTTCCCCATTGCCCTCTACACCTAAGATAGCTTTCTCTCCCTAGCTCCACCTGTGTCATTCCTACCCATCTTTCAATGTCCAGTTCATCTGCTACTTTTTCCATGAAGCCATCTTTGATCTCATTCTCCACCCCTGCTCCTCTCCCAAAGCCCTAAGCCAAACATAATTTCCTCTTCCCTTGAACTACCTTTGTAATTCAGTTCAACTAACTTAGTTATTGGTCCATATTTCATCTTTCCATAAACTCCATGAGATCACATATATCATCTTCTTACTGGTACCTACCATGGCACTAGACAATGCCTTTAACATCACAGCTATTGAGTGAATGAACAGCTATTGTGGAATACACATGGAATCATTTTGGAGTATGTTAAAGAGGAGTTTGGTTTCTCAGGTCACTTGTTAAAGATGCCTATAGCCATTTAGCATTTTTAGGTCATTTTTTATTTCCAGATGGTGCTACAATCTGACCTTCCCATAACATGGGAGGGAGTCTCAGGGTCACCATGTCACAGAATAAGAAATTGGAGCATAATTAAGTTGCCCATGTCTTTCTCAGGGCTGAGAGTAGAAAGGGGAATGAAATGATGGAATTCTAGAATTTCTCTTTTTTTTTGCTCTCTCCACTGGACTTTAGAGACTCTTTAGTGACCCACATAGCAAATCATTTATCTAAAGATTAATTATCTATCACACTGTCTCTCCTTAAAGCTGAGCACTTCTGAGAAATGTCATTTTAGCCTTTCATTATGAGAACAGAAAAAGTTCTTCTCAACTCTATTAAAAGTGATAAAACACTAGCAATCAAAGTACCATTAAATATAATGTGATGGAGAGTGGTATTTCTGTAGTGATATTTCTGTCATCTATGATAAAAAAAAACCAGATTCTTCCTCATTCTCTGTTGGATGGTAAAAAAATGTTCAGGGGCAGCTAGATGGCGCAGTGGATAGAGCACCAGCCCTGGATTCAGGAGGATCTGAGTTCAAATCCGACCTCAGACCCGTGACACTTACTAGCTGTGTGACCGTGGGCAAGTCACTTAACCCCAATTGCCTCACCAAAAAAAAAAAAAAAAAGTTCAACTGATTTTTAAATATTGTCAGAGTGAGATTTATAATGTTCATGTTAATCGATATGATATGTGTAATGATTATATTAACCACTTGAATTTGTTGGAGCTACCATGTTTTCTAGGAGACTTTGACAGTATAAATTATCACATTATACATATATGGAAAACTTTTTGCTATATTTTCTATTTGAATTCCTAATGAATTATATATGAACATCTGTGTATATTCTGTATGTGAATGTGTATATGTATATACATGCACACATTTTTTCCTCTCAAAAGGGTTTGGGATTTCCTATAAGGCCTATGATTCGTTTAGTTTTGTTTTATTGATACCTTTTGATAGCCGACATACCTATTTCTAAAATCTCTACCTTTCCTCCAAATTGGGCTCTCCCTTATAACAAAAACATTCCATAAATGTATAAAGCACTTATTATATGGTAGGCTCTGGAGATAAAAATAAGATAGTCACCTGAAAGGAGCTTACCTTGTGGGGATAAAGGGGGAAGGAGAACGTGTTGACATTTAAATAAGATAAAAAATATAAATAGATTGATAGACATGATAGATAGATAGATGGTAGATGGATGGATGGATGGATAGGTATAGATAAATGATAAACTGATAGAAAGAAAATATAAACAGTATAAGGTGGTAAGATACAAGACACACACAGAGACATAGTAATTTGGGTCTAGGGCAAATAGTAACTGCTAGAATCAGGAAAGACTAATTGAAGGAAGTAGTAGTGACACCTCCCCCTGGCCCCACCCTGGTCCCAACCTGACAGGGTATATACAACATTCCATTGTAAATCCTACTTTTCTACACAGAGAAGGGAAGTATATTTCATTAACTGTTCTCTGGGACCAAAAAAAAATTTTTAATTAGTTAACTAATTTTAATTTAAAATTAATTTATTATTATTATTATTAGTGAGGCAATAGGGGTTGTGACTTGCCCAGGGTCACACAACTAGTAAGTGTTAAGTGTCTGAGGCCGAATTTGAACTCAGGTACTCCTGACTCCAAGGCCGGTGCTCTATCCACTGCGCCACCTAGCTGCCCCTAAAATTAATTTATTCTTAAAATAACCTCCTTTTCTCCTAGCAAAAACAGTGTGTGTGAGAGAGAGAGAAAGACAGAGAGAGACAGAGAGAGAGACAGAGAGAGAGACAGAGAGAGAGAGATCTACTATAAAACTGGGTTACAGAAAAATATCTTTAAATCTAGAGCAGGGGTTCTTAACCTGAGGCTCATAAATTTTTTTAATATGTTGAAAACTTTACTTCAATGTAATTTATTTCCTTTGTAATCTTATGTATTTTATTTTATTTTATTTTTTGGTGAAGCAATTGGGGTTAAGTGACTTGCCCAGGGTCACACAACTAGTAAGTGTTAAGTGTCTGAGGCCAGATTTGAACTCAGGTATTCCTGACTCCAGGGCTGGTGCTCTATCCATTGCACCATCTAGCTGCCCCAATTGTGTATTTTATTTTATGCATTTGAAAACATTATTATAAAAAGGAATCCATAGGTTTCACCAGACTGCCAAAAGAGGGGTGGGGCATAGCCTATGACACAAAAGAAGCTAAAAGTTCATGATCCAGAGTAACTTCATATCCTGACTGGCCTTACAGTTTAATTGCATGATGACTTATCAGAGGGTATTGTAGAGGTGAATTCGTGCAGTTATTAGAGAAGATGACTTCCAAACTTTTAGTATCTTGTATTCCATTTTCTAAACTAATTGTTGTTATTCAGTAGTTTCAGTTGTTCTGACTCTCCATCACCTTATTTGGGGCTTCCTTCACAAAAATACTAGAGTGGTTTCCCATTTCCTTCTCTAGTTCATTTTACAGATGAAGAAACTGAGGCAAACAGGGTCAAATGACTTGCCCAGGGTCACATAGCTAGTGAGTGTCTGAGGTCAGATTTAAACTCAGGAAGATGATTATGAGTCTTTCTGACTAGGTTTTCATAATAGGTCTATAAGATCTAAGTATTTCCATTGTCTCTTCTGCTTGGTATAAAACAGGGATTCTTAATTGGTTTTGTGCCATGAACCCTTTTGACAATTAAACCTTTGTACCCTTTCTCAGAATAATGGTTTTAAATGTGTAAAATAAAGAGGATTATAAGGGAAACCACTATACTGAAATATGCACATGCACACACACATAGGTTAATGAGCTTCAGGCTTTGAATCAATGGTAAAAATCAATCCTTATTCATTTTATTAGGAGCTTTTCAGGTGGGCCATATATTTAGGTGACAGCCTTTACCTATCTGCAAGCTTCATAACCTCATGATCATCACACACATGATTCAATACAGGTCGCCAAAGATGTATCTGTCAGACTGCACCATGAACTTGAGACCGTGGAGGAAAAACGTGCTAAAGCTGAAGATGAAAATGAAACTCTGCGACAGAAGATAATTGAAGTAGAAATCTCAAAACAGGCCCTGCAAAATGAGCTGGACAAGTTGAAAGATGTAAGTGAGGACATTTCTCAGTCTTGCTTTTGATAAGAGACAGTTTGTTGATTTGGTTACCAATATCTGATTCATCTTAAACATTTGAAAATATTTTATATAATTGACTTTTGTGCTATAAATGAGTGTCCAATGAAGTATCTCATTAATAGGACATAGGAATTAATTTTTTTGCGTGTGTTACATGACCTGTGATTTCATTTGTGTAGGTGCTCTTGGGGAGTGAACTTCCACTCCTAAGGCAGATCAACACCATCTCTATAATTTAATAGTCTTAGAGAATTGCATAGGGGGCACCAAGAGACCATTTCCCAGGGTTATATAGCTTGTGTGTTGCTTTGGGGAAACCTGAACCCAGGTCTGTACGCTAAAGCTAGCTTTCACAAGATTTAGAATGGAAAGGGACCTAAGAAAACCACTGAGTCCAATTTCCTCATTTTACTGATGAGGATTCTGAGGCACAGAGAAGTTAAATGACCATTCCAGTATCACACAGCTATAATGGTTCTGAGGCAGGATTTGAATCCAGCTCCTTCTGACTCCAAATATAATACTCTATCCACTGTGCCATACCTCCTTACAAAGAGATGAATAGTTGGTTATAAAGCAGTACCTTCCATTTCAGATAACTATCAGAGACCTGGGAAACAGGATGGTAATCTATTTTTTAGGGTCCAGTGAGTAGGTTATTCATTCTCTGTATTTCCATCAGAATACAAGCTCTTCGAAGGCAGGAACTATTTTTACTTTTTCTTTTTATGCCTGGCACATGGTGAGCACTTATTGCTTGTTAATCAATTATAATATAAATATGGGTATTTTTCACCTTGCAGAACATGGGTGTTCCAAAAGACTTGTATATAAAGTCAGTTGCAATTGAAGTCTTATTTTCCCTTGGATTGCTGTTATTAGTTTGGAGAATCAGGGATGTTGTTGGTGTTGGTGTTGGTGTTGTTCAGTTATGTCCAACAAAACCCATTTGGGGTTTTCTTGGCAAAGATACTGGAGTTGTTTGCCATGTCTGTCTCCAGTTTATTTTATAGATGAGAAAATGGAGGCAAACAGGGTTTAATGACATATCCAAGGTCACACAGTTAGTGTCTGAGGCAAGATTTGAACTTAGGTCTTCCTGACTCTTGTCCTGGTGTTCAATCCACTGCACCACCTAGCTGCCTCCATTGTTAGTTTGAAGATAATTATTCCCAGGTCTGGTCTCTCATTGCCATGCCCCAAGAGTATCAGGCTGACAACTATTGGTGAGTTCAGTTCAATTCAAGAAGCATTTCTTAAACTTAATGTGCAAGGTATAGAGTAGTTGATAGATTGAGTGACTTAAAGTTTGTCCTTCCTCACACACTTATTAGCTGTGTGACTGGGGGCCAATAATTTAATCTTTTTCAGCCTTAGTTTCTTCATTTGTAAATGTGGGATGATAACACATACCAGAAATGGTTATAGTAAAGAGCAAATGAGATAATATATGTAAAGCACTTTGCAAACCTTAAAGAGCTATGTAGGTATTTGCTATTATTAATATTGTTGTTGTTGTTAGGTGCTGGGGATGCAGAATCACTAAAACAATCTTTCCTGAGCTAACATTTTATTTGTTCTAAAAGAGGTTTTATTTTTTTGTTTTGTTTTTGTTTTATTTTGTTTTGGGTTGTTTTTTTTTTCAGGGCAATGAGGGTTAAGTGACTTGGCCAGGGTCATACAGCTAGTAAGTGTCAAGTGTCTGAGGCTGGATTTGAACTCAGGTCCTCCTAAATCTAAGGCCAGTGCTCTATCTGCTGCACCACCTAGCCGCCCCCCTAAAAGAAGTTTTAAATGGTGACCAACCCCAATGTCTATAAGGGCAGGTTTTGGTGTGCTCACCCTTAAAAAAAATGTTTGATTCCAAAGTCTCCCTTCCATTGTCAGGTGTACATTCTCACTCTTTAGCCTGTGGACACTACCTCTGCCACCACCACAAATGCCACAAGATCACAGATTTTTTTTCTATGATTTGGAATTTCCAATTTTACATTTACAGTTTCTGAAACCTTACTTTTCACCTTCTCCTTTTGCTAGATTTGCTGAGAGGTGCTGCCATATTAAGAGGAATTTTGAGGCTGGATTATATTTTGAATTTTAGTCTTTGATATAAATCACATTAGTTCCCTCAAGGTTCTACATATCAGTTCAAGCCTGTGAGTTTACATGAGAAAAAGATCAGTTGGTGAGTCAGTCAATAAGCATTTATTAAGAGATTGCTATGTGCCAGGGATGAGCTAAGAGCTGGGGATACAAAGAAAAGTACAAGACAGTCCCTGTCCTCAAGGAGTCTACAATCTAATGGAGAGACAACATGCAAACAAGTATGTACAAACAAGCTAGATACAAGATATATAGGAAACCATCAGCAGAGAGAAGGAATGAGAATTAAGAGGGATGGGGAAAGGCTTCCTGTGGAAGGTGGGGATCTCTATAATCAATACACTAACATCTCCACTTTAGGTCTAATTGTTATTAAATTTTTCTTGACATCAAACCTAACTTGCAACTTAGTTCTGCTGTCTTAGGCCAAACCAAAAAAGCCTAATCCCTCCTCTTTAATACTTGAAGTTACTTGCCTTATCTTCATTGAGTTTTTTCTTCTTTAGGCTAAATATCCCCAACTCCTTCAATGGTCCTTGTGTTGTATGGTTTTCCATTCCCTCACACTCCTAGTTGCCCTAGATTTTCTTTAGCAAATCAGTGTCCTTCAGAGCCAAAACTTGAAGGGAGGAATTGGAGAAGAATTGAGATTCCTTTGGGGCACTTGCTTCCTTTTTTACCCCCTTCCCCAATATCCTCCCATCTATGCCCATTGCTTGCCTAACTGGCCTACTCTCCTTCCCTTGCTGAGCCTTTGCCCCACTCCCACCCCCAGAGTTCCAGGGCCTTTGTGTCTCTCCTCCATTCCCACTGATTTTGAGCAAACTATTCTCTCCTTTCACCCCAAGGGCTCCTTGGCCTGATGACCTGTGCCTCTTCATATGGTTTGATCTGTTGGATGGGGCAATGAAGATTTTGATAAGAGATTTAGAAGTGGATGAGATCTTAGCACTCAACTCTGTCTGTCCCTTCCTCTCTTTCACCAAATATACAGATAGATGTAGATTTATATATAGATAGATAGATAGATAGATTTATATATATATGCATGTGCTTTGCAAATATATTAGATCACATGAAATCATAAGCAATCACGGGGGAATAGAAATGATCTCCATGGTTGTTGACACGGAAATATTCAAAACAGTAGCTAATGACAAGAATCCTCAGAAAGCAATACGATTGCATAGGACAGTTACATGGGGGAGATATGAGAGCAATCTGCCTCCTGCTCCTCCTCACTTGATGTTCTCATGTACTTTTATCATTCTGATTGAATGTTGTCAGCCTGCTGCTTCCCCAGACATTTAAAAACTAGGCTGAAAAGAAGTGTTCAATGGTAATGAAAAAAGTCATTTATTCCCAGAGCTACTGTTAGCTTCAGAGAGCCTAGTGTACTTCAGGTTTATATTAATCGTGTAAGCTCACTGTCAATGATAGACAGCATTTATATAATACATTAAAGGTTGCAAATTGTTTTTACAAATACAATCTTATTTTATCTTCAGAATAATCCTAGAAGGTAGGTGTTATTACAATTCCCATTTTTATAGTTGAAGAAACTGAGGCAGACAGATGTTAAGTGACTTGCCCAGAATCATATGGCTAGTAAGTGTCTGAGGCAGGCTTTGAACTTAAGTCTTCCTGACTTCAGATCCAGTCTTCTATCCACTGTGTCACAAAGTCAACACAGTTGACTATATTTAAGTATTCCAAAAGTTGGTCGTTTTTTTTAAATGACTGGGAGAGAGAGAACACTGAAGGCATCTGGAATCTCCCAGGACATGATATGGACTCACTCTCTATTCTCCACTAGAAGCAGAAGGTGTCAGATCTAAAGGGAACTAC
The DNA here is from genome assembly GCF_019393635.1 of Dromiciops gliroides. Lineage (NCBI taxonomy): Eukaryota > Metazoa > Chordata > Mammalia > Microbiotheria > Microbiotheriidae > Dromiciops > Dromiciops gliroides. The sequence goes on along the minus strand of NC_057861.1, from coordinate 224,484,020 downwards.
TCACAGGCAGATGGAGAAATACTTATCAGGAAAGGGCATATTGCTAACTGCTTCATTTTTTGGTTATTTCAGGGAATTATGTCTTTTGGCAAAAGGAAGAGCAAAGACAAAAGAACAAAAACTATCCTAGGTGTCTTCCCTATTCCAAACTCCTTATTTACTGTATAACTCCCAACTTACACACACACTTATATATAATAGTGATACATGTGTGATATTTTGAAAAGGTGATGAATATCAGGTACATTATAAGCACTGATTGATTCAGAGTGAGAGCTAACTCTCCCCTCTAACTGCTTTGGTCCTGCAAACTTTGACATCAGCACCCTCCGTTCCCCACGGCCAAAAGAACAGGGAAGGACTAAGAAGGATGCAGAGAAATGGGGAGGTAGCAGTGGGAAATAGAGAGGCAAAGACAGAGGCAGAGAGACAGAATGATGGAACACAGATGCTTGCTATAGTGGCTAGAGTTCTAGAGTCAGGAAGATCTGGGTTCAGATTCTGCTTCTGACACTAACTGCAACCATTGGCAAGTCATTTAAATAACCCTTTCAAGCCTCAGACTCCTCATCTGTGAAATGGGGATAATAACACACCTATAGTACCATCCTCATGGGGCTGTATTAGAGGCTGTATGTGAAGTGCTTGGCAAGTTTTCAAGTATACATCTCCATTATGATTATTAATGATGCAACTATTTTTTGAGTTTAGGATGCAATCATAGCCCTATCTCTTCCTGTAAATTCCAATGCACTCCAACATTCAAGACCTCTCTCTGAACACCCATGACACAGGAGAATACGGGGACATGCTGGAAAGGCCCCCCACAATGTCAGCCCCCCCCCCCACTGCTTTCACCTGGCTCTCTTGTTCTCTTTCCTTCTACAATAGCAGTAAACAGCCTAGGCTCTAGCAACCTCCAGCCCAGATGTTCTGGCTCATCATCATTTTCATTTCTAAGTAGCTTCAGAATGTGAGGAAGGCTTAGTACTAAGGCCTATTGGCTGCAAGTGCTGTTCACCAGACCCCAGACTCCACTGCCCTCACAGTTCAGCTGGCCTGGCTTCCTTTATATTGTGATGGGTTCCTCAATGTAAAAACAAAAAACAAAAAACACCCTACACTCTCAGGCTCAGACAAAAGGAAAGGCAATTATTCCTGTGCCTTTAGGTAATCCCTAGCAAGTCCTTCAAGATCATAGTATTGCTTGGAGGCTGAAGTGTCCTTCACAGTTTGACCCACCTTTTTGGAAAGGAAAGAGCAGCATGAAATGAAAGCTTAATGATCTGCCTGACAAGATACCTTGAGCATCTCACATAGTAGAATGAGCTATGTAGGAGTCTGCACAAGACTTGGGTTTTTTCACCACTAAACTAGTTACTAGACCTTGGGCTATGGACTTGGCCTTTAGAGATGCCTCATCTATAAAATAGAGATAGTAGTTCTTTGCCTGTCTGGTGGCAGAGAATCTAATCTCTAGAGATCCTTTCCAGTTTCATTCATTAATTTATCCGTGCATGCATGCATGCATTCAAAAGATGGCCAAAAGAATCCCAGACTTCTGTTTCTTTTGTGCATAAGCTACAGGCCTCTCAGTGTCACAGATGAAGAATAGTCTGAAAATGGGAAACCTTTCTACTGGCTTGTCCTTTTAGTAAAGGCTTCTCCACAGTTTACCACTAGTCATAGGGAAGATAGGTTTTGAAGAATCTTATTGGGAGAGAAAGGCTGGTGTTAAAGAGATTATAACAGTTTGGCTTGGTGAATAAAGATGGGGGGGGGTGCTTGTGTTTAAATTGTTCCCTAGAGCCATTGTGTGGTAATTAAAATGTTTAATTATTTTTTAGCATTAATAGTAATAATGGTGGCATAGGGAGAAACTGAGTGATTTGCACCTGCAGATGTGTGATGTTTCATACATTTTGTTTAGACTTGCAGGGAGTGTGGGGGAGAAACAGAATTGATTGAATTGGGACTGTGCCAGTCAATAGAAAAAGTCAGACTGGGTAGTTCAGGATTCAAGCTGCTATAAAAAGGTAGTCCTGTAGAAAAAAACAAAACACAGAGAGGATTAGGAACAGGACGGCAGCTGCAGAAAGATTTGGCATAAATGTTTTGAAATGGTAAAGCTAGAAATGAATGAGTTTGGGTTGCTAGGGAGAAAAGGAGATTTGTTTTCAATACAACCACCATGCAGAACCCCTAATAAGGTATTTTCATTGCTGTTGAAAAGCAGAGATAGAGAGAGAAGCTATCACAATCTGTCTTTTAGGCATCATGACAAATCCCTTTTCCCTTCTCTTAGAAAGAACTCATCAATTCCCAAACAGAACCATTAGAGAAGGCTTTTCTAGCTTAATAATAATACCTCAAAATTTATATAGCACTTTAGTTTTCCAAATAGTTTTGTTTTTCTTGATCTTTTCAATGATTCTTTAAGGTAGGCAGAGCAAATTTATATTATATGCACATGAAGCCCAGAGAGCTCAAGCAGTTACCCTAGGTCATACAGAGAAAGCAAGAGAGCCCTGAGTAGAAGAACTCAAGTCTTCTGGCTCCTGGTGTGGTATTCCTTCTGCTACATGATGCTATTATATGAAGTTTGTTTCATATTTCTATTTCTCAGGGCACATGCATTTAAAGAAATCACTTCCCGCAATCATAGGAGTCTCTTATTGACATTTATCTTGTTTGTTGTTCTCTGTGTGTCTATGTGTATTGTTGGAAGAAAGAGAAGACTGTTTCCTTACAGAAATGTGCATGCATTGATTGAAATGAGAACAAACTGGATTTGACAGTGAATTTGTCTTCTACTAGAGAGGAGGGCATAAATGAAGGTTATTCCAGAGAATATCGTAGAGCAGAGTTGTTAAATTTGTAGCTGCAAAACTCCCCAGTGCCTGAACTAGATTAAAATGCAATTGGGAAATGTTTTAACAAAATAAATAAAAATACAATACAACATGAATGATGTTAATTTGTAGTATTCTAAGTCAAGGTGTGGATCTGGAGGGATCCATTTCTATTTGAGTATGACATCACTATCTTAGAGGACCATGGATTTGACTCATTTAAACAACATCAACAAAATGGACAGAATAAAAAGAGGCTAGCAAGCAGGGCCTGAGCATAGTAACCTTTTAAGTCAGGGCCAAAGAGACATCTTTGAGTGAGCAGCTGCCTGGGCCAAATCTGTGTTGGAGTATGGTCCTAGAATCAAGTAAGTGGTCCTTCCGCTTTGGTTATTATGCTTTGCCCTCAATAACCCACTCTCAGGATGAGTCACCATCCAATAGTAAAGGGCCAATGCATTAAAGAAAGAGACTCAAATTTCTTCTTTGAACTCTTTTTTTTGTTTGTTTATTTGGGTTTTTTGGGGGTTTTTTTGCAGGGCAATGAGGGTTAAGTGACTTGCCCAGGGTCCACACAGCTAGTAAGTGTCAAGTGTCTGAGGCCTGATTTGAACTCAGGTACTCCTGAATACAGGGCCGGTGCTTTACCACTGCACCATCTAGCTGCCCCCTCTTCTTCTTTGAACTCTTAAAGGTACTCAATCAAGTTTAGTTCATCTCATGAAGTATGTACTTAACACATCATACTTCCTATCCATTTCCCAGAAGTGGAAGAGGCTAGAATTTAAAGCTAAAAAGTTGTGAATGCTGGTTTCCTTTTGTTTTTAATGATCTCCACAGTAATCATACATCCTTAAGCAAAGTGGACAAAAATCTCATTTGCTCTTTCACCTGATTTGTGATTTTTAATTTGTAATTGTTACAAAAATCATTCATTATTAAGGCTGTACCTTGACTGTTCCAAGCCTCCTTTTTTTTCTATTTCTGTAAGCCTCTGGCACTGATTTCTCTCTACCTCTCAGAAGAGGACTTCATTTCATACTTTGCTGTGAAAATAGAGACCATTTGCCTTGAACTTCCTCCTCTTCTCCCTTACTCTACATCTCAGAGCCTCTTGACATCATCTCCCAAATTTTCCTTCTTTACTTCAGTCTCTGATGAAGAGGTGACCTTTATCAACAAGTACCTTTTTCCTGTTTGGTTCTTTGTTCCAGCAGATTGACTCCCACTATAATTATACCCTGTCCCCCATCTCTGGTCTCTCCCATTCCCATGACTCCTTTCCTACTGCCTATAAACATTTGTTCATCTCCACCATTAAAAATAGCTTCACCTGATGCTTTTAAACTGTATTCCTATAGCTCTCCTCTCTTTTACAACCAATCTCCTAGAAAAAACTGCCTACTCTTGTCTTTACTTCCTTTTTTCCTGTCTTTCATTTACTTCAACTTACTACAGTCTGGCTCCTGCAGTTTGGAAATTGGTCTTTCCAAAGTTACCAGTGCTCTCTTAATTGTCAGATCTTAATTGCCTTTTCTCTCTTAATTTCTCATTTTCTTTCTATTTACATTGCCACCATCCCCAGTTCAAGTCCTTATTACCTCACCCCAGGAGTATTGAAGTAGCTTCCTACTGATGATCACTGGTCTTTAGTCTCATAATCTGTAACATTCTCCCTCCCCTCTCAGCATCCCCAATAGTATTTTAGCAAAGATTTGGCACATAGTGGGAAGCAATTAAATATTTATTAAATGAGTTAGGACTTTATCATATATTTTTTTCCTTTATCAAATAACCATTAGCCTTTAAAAAAAACAACTCCTCAGTAATTTTCTAAGTCATTCATGACCTTTGGATGATCTGATTAATAATAACCTCCAGACATGCCTTGGGCACTAGTTTCTTGACATTGATTCCAGGCAGTGTAGTCACCATGTTTAGTGGCCTGTTTAGTGAGTAACAATGCTTCTATTGATCAATATCCTTGACATTCAAATAAACCTAATAGTCCTTCCATTTTCGTTATGCAGAGATGATTTGTCCTCTCCCGTGAGTAAATGGGCAAGAGCCTCCTTCAGTCTGTCCTTCACAGTCTCACCCACAAGCACCCTTAAAGACCTCAGTTGACCTTTCAGAGGAGGTAATGTTATCATTTGGGATGACCACATTTGAAATGGTGATCCTGTATTTGCTGCTGATTGGTCTGGAAGCCAATACTCATTTCCTCCAGAGGTTGAATTCTAACCTTTTCCCTACTCTTCCAACACACACTTTCATCTATAAGCATTGAATATTTTAGGGGGCCAAGAAATCATCTGAGGTATAACACTGCTTGGAAATTCAGAGTGGAACACATAAATTTATTTTTTCCTTGTTAGTTGACTTTAAATAAAAATGTTTATTATTTAAACAAAATAAAGTTTTGAGTTCCAAATTTTATCCCTCCTTCCCTCCCTCCCTTAACCCTCCCTGAGGTGGTAAGCAATCAGATATGGGCTATACATGTGCAACTGAACATATAAATTTAAATGAGAGGGATTGGGTGTTAAAATTGCTTTTTTTAAAAAAAGAGAATATAAAAAGATACTGTGCTTATTTCTTGATAATCTTTCCTAGAACTGACAGTTGCCTTTTCCAAGTGGTTCCTTTACAATCAAATACCAACTCCACTATTTAGTATTTTAAGCTCTTTACAACTGATTTTAATATTGTTTTCAAAAATAATAATTTATATATTTGTAAATGATAAATGGAAATTCAATCCATAAAATGTTACTAGGTTATAAAGAGCTTCTCTGGTTTTCCAGGCTGATTACACATTACTCCCTTTCATGCACTCTGAAATACAACCTCATTGGTTTTCTCACTGCTCCTTACACATGCTGTCCCATCTGCTATCTCCATGCTTTGTACAGGCTGTCTCCCATTCTTGGAGCACACTCCCTCCTCACTTCTACCTCTCAGAATTCTGAGCTTCCTTCTAATTGGAGCTCAACTCACATGCTGCCAATCCGCTCCTCATTCTCCAGCTACTAGTTTTCCTCCTGATTTACTTTGTATATTCTTATGTAGGTATACATTGTTTCCCTCCACAGAATGTAAGCTCTTGGAAGTCAGGGACTGTTTTTGTTTTGTTTCTTTCTTTGTAGCCTCAATACTTAGCACAGTGCTACACAAATAGTAGATACTTAATAATAGACAATTAAAAGCTAATGTTTTGCTACAAATGATATTGATAATTAGTTTTGTTTTGGACTTTTGACTATCAGTATAGGGAGATCTTGGTCTAGAAACTCCCTTCATCAATGCAGATTAGTAACTCCTTTCTAAGGGATGGTTTTAGAAAGTTGCTTGGTGTATTGAGAGATTAAGTGACTTGGTCAGACAGCTAGTCTGTGTCAGAGTCAGGAATTGAACTCAGGTCTTGATTCCCCAGCTGGCTCTCTATCCACTTTGGCATACTTGTTGCTGTCTGTCCTTCGTTATCAAAGAGGACTATGACATATGCCATGACTTGCAATGAGTTGGATTTAAGTGAGTGAGGGCTGTGTGAGGTTACTAACCTCACTCTCTCCTCCAGAACCATCTGGGTTCAGTGTCGAGTTATACATCAGAACAACTGAAGATGACCCTGGATGTTTAAGGCAAACAGGGTTATGTGATTTGCCCAGGGTCACACAGCTAGTAAGTGTCTGAGGTGAGATTTGAACTCAGGTCCTCATGACTCCAGGGCCAGTGCTTCATCCACTGCATCACCTAGCTGTACCACTTTGACATACTACCTTTAATTGAACAGCCATAACATTAATTAAACTTGCTTTGTAACTGTTTACACTTCAATAAAGGAAATTCAGCCTATAAAATGTCCTAACAGCTTTTGAGTTATTCACTTGAATCTGCCTCCAGATTCTTTGTCTATTCATTCTAATTCACTTTTTCTCTTTTATGGTAGCAATTAGTGTGTACACTGTTCTTTTGGTCCTGCTTGATTCATTCTGCCATCATTTCCTAGAGTGGACCACATTTTAAGGATTAGTTAGGTTGTTAGGAATAATCAAAATATTTATGCCTCTGTTTTTAAGACATATCTTTCATCTCCGGTGAATGTTGGTGCCTTGTCTCATTTAGGTACCATATTTTGTTTGAATGTATAATGTCAATTTTCACTTAACGGTGCAAATTTGGTCATGGAAATGGAAATGAGTGGTAATTAGAGAACCAGAGATGCTGCTTCCTGAAGTAGTCCTTCCTTGGGACTTGCTGCTTGTGGGTCTCTGACTCATGTTTGAGCTGTCATTGACTGAGCCATATATTGACTGAGCCAAATGAACAGTTTTGTTTTTTGGTTTTTCCTTAGGAAAGTAGAGTTATTTAGCACTATAAATACAGTGAGGCATAGTTTTTGCTTCCAGATGAAATGTCACACAGTCTGGCAGAACTTTTGGTGTAGGATAGTAAATCAAACAGTATTTTATTTTCTGTGGCTTAGTATATACCCAAGGAGCAGGAGGAAAGGGATACCAAGGCCTCTCTCAGGTCATTATTTCCTATTGATTTTTTTTTTTAATCTTCAACACATTATTTCATTCAGAAGAAGTTTTTGTGGAGCAATGGGTTTCTAAGCTTGGGTGTCCCCACACAGCAGATGAACACAAACCTTTGATGTGTTTCATTTACCCCAACGTGTCCCCAGTAAAGGAATTTAGGAAATGCTGGGTGTGTGCATCCCACAGTTGGTATTTGCATATAGATAGGATTCAGCCTATGTGAAATGTCCTCCACTGGATGCTTGTGTGAGCCAGCAGTCCAGCAATCTTAGTTACACTGGGTTTTTGTATCTCTCTGGCTGGTCGGCAATAAACAAACATCAATTGTGTGTTTCCATTACAACTAGTCTTCTGACATCTGGAACTCTGGTCAAAGGGCTGGATGACAGATTGTTAGAGTGAAGAACACACTTTGATCAGAGCTGTGTGTTGGCTCTTGATAGTCACAAAGCCAAATAAGGGAGTGGGAATGAAAAAAAATATCTGAGTTCTTGATCACCTCCACTGGGAAAAAAAAAATCCAAAGAATTAGTGATCAAGAGCCCTTCTGGAAAATTCTGGAGATGCTATTTTATAACTGTGTTCCCAGAGAACATAACTGGTCTGTTTTGGTATAATATCTGGATTGAAAGAACCCTAAATGATCAAAGGTTTTCAGTGTGGGCATTATAGATATATTAGGGACAAACTTTATTTGAAATTAAGATGATTTCTCTTCTGTTTAACATTTCATTTGATGGGATTTTGAAATTTCCTTTATTTTTTAAAGAAGCAATAAACCTAAAAGTTTTTCGTCTTTCTACGTGTTTAGCTTTTGACCCTGAAGGTCATAATGGACCATCCTAAATTCTTTTGCTTCATAGAATTATAGATTCTCAGAGCTGGACCAGATCTCAAAGGCCATCTAATCTAACTCATATTAATGTAGTAGTCCCCTTGTGCAACTCTTCAAGAATGAAGGACAAAGGGGCAGCTAGGTGGTACAGTGGATAAAGCACCAACCCTGGATTCAGTAGGACCTAAATTCAAATCTGACCTCAGACACTTGACATTTACTAGCTGTGTGACCCTGAGCAAGTCACTTAACCCTCATTGCCCCTAAAAAAAAAAAGCCTAAGAATGAAGGACAAATAATAATTCAGTATCAATTGGAAGTGGTTGGGAACCTGTGGAACCAGCACATTTCCAAATTTGACAACTCTGTTAAGAAGATTTTCTAAAACAAACAAACAAACAAAAATAAAAACAAACAAATAAACAAAAAAACCCAGAAACCTTCTTCTAATCTATTGGGTTTTTTTATTCTCCCAGAAGGGTCAAATAAAACAAGTAAAATCCCTCTTCCACTTGATAACCCTTTGAACATTTAAAGACTACTGTTGTTTTCTCCTACATCTTATCTCCAGGATGAATATTACATCAGTTGATTCCTTTTAGGAGGCCCATCAAGTCCCTCATTACACTTTTTGCTTATATTCACTGTTCTTTTTTGTAGAAATTATTATATAAGATAAATCCATTTTGGGGGAGAATTCTGTTTGGGCTGAGTTGTGGTTGATTTGTTTGTGTTTACAGAGTTAAGTAAAATAAAGACTAGCAGATAGGAACCTGTCCTTCCATTCTACCCATGGCTTAGGAGAAAGGTATGCTGACGAATAAATCAATGTTGTTATTAACATGTAATGGCCACTTGATGACAATGGCAGTAAGTGATTTGGACTTTTGGGGTTTGTTCATTTAGCTTATACTTGGAACATGAACACTCTGTTGTCCCAGTGAATCTGGAAAATTACTCCTTCCCTCTTTCTTCTCTGCCCCCCTCCCCATGTCTCTGCCCATATCTGCATCCCATACCATCTCACTGTAAAATTTATTCCAATAATTTAGGAAAATTCCTACAAATTAGTCATCTACCATCACAGAAACCCAGCAGCATGGATTTAGAGGGACATTAGAGTTTATCTAGTTATCTAATCTAAATTCTTTATTTTAAAGACAAGCTAACTGAGGCCCAGAAAGGTTAAATAATTCGACAAGGATTTCATAGGTCATAAGTAACAAAATGGGGACTTGAACCCAGGTTGTTCTGACTCTATTCCAATGTTTTCTTTCCATTATTCTATGCAGTATCAGTTCCTTTCGTTACTGGTTGCCAGTATGGCAACAAATGTGGGGAAAGACACTCAAATACACATATGAATCAGGCTTCATAATCAGTTTAGATTTCATGTTTAAGATCACAAAATCTTAAAATTTAGACACTGAAATAAAAGAGTTAAAGCTACTAAGTCCAAATAGGCAAAATACTGGGTGTTACTCTAATTTAATTAATAGTCAACCACAGGCTATTTTTCTAGTCTTCACATTAAATTTAAATAATTTTGTTATGTGTGTTTTTAGCAAGAAAGCTGGCTTTGAGTAGTGAAGGAAAGAACTGTCCTCAGGCTCAGGGTTTGGGTTAAATATGCTTTGTATATGATAAAACTGCATTCCCTTTGAACCAGCAGTAACACTATTAGGTCTGTTTCCCAAGGCGATTAGGGGAAAAGGAAAAGAGCCTATATGTTCTAAAATATTTATAGCAACTCTCTTCATGGTGACAAAAAAGCTGGAAATTAAGGGGATGCCTGTCAATTGGGAATGGCTATTCAAGTTGTGATCTGTGATAGTGATGGAATACTACTGTGCTCTAAGAAATGATGAGCAGATTGATTTTAGAAAAACATGGAAAGACATGAAATAATGAAAATTGAGATGAACAGAACTAAGAGAACACTGTACAAAGTAACAACAATATTGTTTGAAGAATAATTGTGAACAACTAAGCTATTCTGAATCCTATAAATACTCAAATCCACTATAAAGGATCTATGAAGGAAGATGTTATCCACCTCCAGAGAAAGAACTGATAAATTGTGATATGCATAGTATGGTTTTACACATATTTATAAATCTCTGTCAAATGGTGGTCTTCTCTAGTGCAGACTGAAGAGGAAGGGAGGCAGTTCAGAACTTAAAATTTAACCACAAATTTAAATTAAATTTTAAAAATATGCTTTGTATATTGATGTCAGGGAAAAAAAAAGATTCAGGGGACATAGTGAATCAGAAGCTAAATATTAATGAAAGGTATGGTGCTGTAGTTTTTAAAAAACAGCACGGGGCAGATAGGTGGCACAGTGGATAGAGCACCAGCCCTGGACTCAGGGGGACCTGAGTTCAAATTTGACCTCAGACACTTGACACTTACTAGGTGTGTGACCCTGGGCAAGTTCACCAAAAACAAAACAAAACAAAACAAAACAAAAACAGCATGCAAAATGACGAATGTGAAAATGTTTTACATAATTGCACATTTTCAAATATGCTATGAAGTATGTGTGTTCTGTCATTTTTCAGTCATGTCTGACTCTCCATGATCCCCATTTGGAGTTTTCTTGTAAAGCTACTGGAGTGGTTTGCCATTACCTTCTCCAGTTCATTTTACAGATAAGGAAACTGAGGAAAACAGGATCAAATGACTTGCCCACGGTCCCACAGATACTTAGGGTCTGAGACTAGATTTGAACACAGGTCTTCCTGATTTCAGGCCCAGCATTCTATCTACTGTGCCACCTAGCCGTCCCTATGATTTAGTATGTGGCAATTCCATAAAAGTTTTTGGAAAAAGAAGCAGACATGATCAGAAAGAGTATAGTCCAAGTTTTGCATTGTTTTTAGCTTCTTGAGGTACCCCTTCTGTCAAGAGTACAAAATTACTATTCAGAAGTTTGGGTCTTTATTTTGGGGTAGGATTAGAAAACAGCTATGCTTAGAGTAATTTTTCTTTTTTTTTTTTCCTTTTTTTTTGGGGGGGGGGGCAGGCAATGGGGGTTAAGTGACTTGCCCAGGGTCACACAGCTAGTAAGTGTCAAGTGTCTGAGCCCGGATTTGAACTCAGGTACTCCTGAATCCAGGGCTGGTGCTCTAAACACTGCGCCATCTAGCTGCCCCCATAATTTTTCAACAATATGTTTGTTGTGCCAGTGAACTTGCTTAAGAGGTAAAAGAGATGATAAAAGTGTGTATCAAAGATTAATTCTCTTTTAGCAAATGCCTGTTGCCCATGCATTTTTTTTTTTTGCGGGGCAATGGGGGTTAAGTGACTTGACCAGGGTCACACCGCTAGTAAGTGTCAAGTGTCTGAGGCCGGATTTGAACTCAGGTACTCCTGAATCCAGGGCCGGTGCTTTATCCACTGCGCCACCTAGCCGCCCCCCAGCCCATGCATTTTAAGATAGTTTGTATTCAAGCGTCTTTGTGACTAAGATTGGAATTTTGGAGATTGATAATTGAGTCTGGAGATGAATGTAGTAGTGGGCAGTCCAGTGGAATTTTAGGGTTCAGGGTCACCCCAAAGGGAAAGGAGAAAGAGTTTTGCATAGAGTATTCCCAGGAACAGCTGGACATAGACAATTGCAGATGTGTATAGAAATTGGCTACTCAAATTTATTAAGATTTTCTGCCACTAAATGTACTGACTCTAGAAGAACTGTTTGTTACATTCTACAATTTCTCCAGTAAATTAGCCATGTCCTAATCTTGAATTTTATATTTAGGACCAGAGAAGCAAGAAAAGAACAGTAAACTATATGGTCTTTCTCCTTGTTTAATTATGGTTTTACTAAAACAAATCAGAAACCGGTTCCAAATATACTCATGAAAGTAGCCTTTGTTTTGCCAAGGTTCATTTGAACCAGCCACTGATAAAATTCTCCTTAGCCCTCCCCCTCCCTCCCTCCCTCTCTAGTCTTTTTCTATTCCCTTCTTGAATTCTATCTCACCTTAAAAAAAAAAAAAAGCCTAACAACATGGCATTCTAACTAGTTTAGAAGGTATGCATTGATTGTATCTAGCTGTATTATTCCAGGTCACAAGCAGACATAATGGAAGGGGACAGGAATACTCATTAAAATGCAGTACTGGTTATGTGAGTGTTTACCACAGTCCACACAGTTCTCTGAAAAGAGCTGCCTGCTTACCCTCGGAGCCAGGCCTCTAATCCTCTCACTTCAGAGTCCTGGAATGCAATTTTATTCCACTAGCCCTGAAATGGGAAAGACAAAGATTTGGGGAAATGGGATGAAGAAACCAAGAGAGTTGACCCCTGACATGAGTAGTTTCACTACATTTTAAAATTCTGCAGAAGGGGCTACAACACTCTATGTGTGGATAAGACCTCGGAGTCTTGAGCTATGCTGATTACAAGGGACAAATTGAAGGGGGGGGAAGCACATACTTTAATCTTTTAAAAATATCTTTCCCTCTGCAGTCAATTGTAGGGTGTTAGGGTATGTATATGAAATATAGATAAGGGCTATGCAAACCATTATCATGTCTGATAATCTAAAGGTATACTTCATTTGATTTCTTTGAGAAAAAACTTCAATTGATCAGTTTTTCGTGCTTGTTGCACTGAATATCTGAAATGGCTATTTCAAGGTAAATTTTATTATATAGTGTCATGACTCAATTCATCCAAGTGTCCCTAATTGCCTGTTTTTTACCTTTTAGAAACTTAACCCTTGACAAAGCCAATTTTCTTGGTATTTGGTAATGTTTTCATAGCCTAGTAGTGTTTTCATGCCTTTATGGACATATTCTGTTTCTGTATCCAAGAAGGAAGGATTCCTCAAAGGGATGGATTTCAGAAACCTCTGGAAGTTGACCAGAGGCTTGTCATTGAGAATTAAGCATTTTGTACCATTCTTGTGGAATTCATTGCCCATGGTCTTGTATTGTTAATTCATGTACAGCTCCTATACTCTTGATGGGCAGTTTTGAAGAGTGAATAGATAGAATGGTAGATTTGGGGTCCTGAAGGTCTGGATTCAAATTTCTCTTCAGGCACTTAGTAACTGACCCTGGACAAGTCATTTATTGTTTCTCAGACAGTTTCCTCACCTGCAGCATAGGTATAATAATAGAAGCTAAATCTTAGTGTTGTTGTGAAGATAAAAATGAGATAATATATAAAAAATGCTAGGCAAACCTTAAACCTTCATATAAATGTTAGGCATTATAATAATTCTATTTAAGACCCCTTTGGGGTTAATACTGTAGTGTATGAATCAAATCTTTGAAGGGCAGTTAGGTGATACAGTTCCAAGCCTGAATTCAGGAAGACTCATCTTCATGAGTTCAAAACTGACCTCAGACAGTTACTAGCTATATGACTCTGGGCAAGTCATTTAACCCTGTTTGCCTCAATTCCTCATCTGTAAAATGAGCTGGAAAAGGAAATGAATGACAAACCACTTCAGTATCTCTGCTAAGAAAACCCCAAATGGGGTCACAAAGAAACACACAATTGAAACAACTGAACAAGAACAAAAATGCATTTTTGTACCTCCCGTGGCATCTTTCACAACAGCTTACATATACTCAGTGCTTCAGCTAATGTTTGTTGAAATGAATGAATTTTGCTAAGACATATCCCTAAGATTGTCTGATATTTTTCAGTCAAGTTATATATTTTTTCTGCCTATGCATCAGATGAGTACTTTTTTCTTAATCATAACTATTTACAATTCTCTAAACACATTTTTAGTTCATGTACTAGCCTTTATTTTTAACAACTGTCTACACATTTCACAACTGGTAACACAGTTTGAGCATAGGCAGAAAAGTTTAAGGAGAGATTTTATTACTTATTTTTAGAAAAATCCATCAGTAATTTTCTATATTAGTGCTATTCTTAAAACTAGGTAGGAGTTGTTTTAAATGATTTCTAGAATGCTAACAGAAGTGATTATGACCAGTAATTTGATAGAAATAGATATCTGTCTACCAAACGTGATGTTCATCATGCCCATATTAGAATCTAATTGACAGAAGCTGATTGCCAGAGACATTAAAATCTTTAATACATCTTCTGCAGCTCATTTTAGTGGACATGACTTGCTTCCTCCGTTTCTTCAGAAACAGGATGATACTAGATTTGAGTTCCATCTTCCTCTTGAAGTAAGGAAAACATTCATTGCCAGCCCTCAGAATTTAAAAGGATTGAACGCATCCGGCATTATTCCTTAGATGATGGGCAAGTTATTATGATCAAGTGGTTTAGCCATTAATTCTTTAGCAAGCTCCAAGTCCTACTCCATAGACTTGATTTGGGCTGTTTGTGCAAAAGAAAACGATTTGGAATTTAAGAGAGGTGGGAGTAGACCTAGATCTTCAAAGGAGATGTAGATCAAGAATTAAAGGATGTTTGGTGGAGAGGAGCTTGGAAGAAAATAGAAAGCCTCTGTTGTCCCCAAAGGCAGAAGTGGGAGTCCTGTCTGATGGACCCTATCCATGCCCTATGCATCCTGGGTTTCCTAGGCATCATGGTCTTATGGTACAGCGAAAAGAATACTGCATCTAGAGTCCATCTGGCCTTGGGTAAACTATATAATCTCTCTGGGTTCTAGTTTCCTCTTTTTAAAAACATGGGGCTTGGACCAGATGTCCCTTGGGCCCCTTCTCTCTCTAAGTCTATGACTAGTTGTTTGAAGGAATCTCTGGGAGTAGCTTTACTTCAACAGAGTGCGTTCCAACGGTTTGGTTTGGTTTTGGTTTTTTAGTTGTCAGATTGCAACAGGCTTCCGGTGGGCAGTGATACATATATGGATTGTCACATCTTAATTCCATTCAGGATTATTGTAAACATGACAAGCCCTTCCATCTGGTTGGGTAGAGCATCTGGCTGCTGTTTCTTCCTGATTGCCTGGCAGTGTCTGTCTGATTCTGTTAGATATGCATATGCACAGAGAGGTTGATAGCAAGAGATCTTAATTACAACATTCAAAAAGTTTAAAATCAGATTGTAGTGAGCACAAACTAAGCCCTTGCCTCTGAGATGGTCATAGGGCAGACATTTTTTCCTTTTTTTTTTTAAACTGAATTCTCCAGCTGTTGCTTTATATTAGTTCACTATATCAATCTGGAAAAGAGTCTGTGTAGTATAGTTGATGGTGAGCCACCCAGGAAGACCTCTGCCTCTGACACATACTATACTGGCTGTGTGACTATAGGCAAGTCATTTAATCTCTGTTTGCCTCAGTTTCCTAAAATGTAATTTGAGGATAATAATAGCATCTTCCTTGCAGGTGTGGATTGAGTGAAAACACTTAGCACAGTTCCCAGCACATAGTACTTTATAAATGTTAATTATTATTATTATTATTAACCTCTTAGTGCCTCAACAACACTAAGACTATTAAGCTGCAGAAAAGATTCATTGGTGGAGGGGGTTTCTTTCATGGGGGAGCTATTGCTAGCAATGAAATCAATGGCCTAGTTCTTATCTCCTATCAACCTGGAAAAAGGTGGAGAGTCCTTTACTTATTTCTTTCTCCAAAAGAGGGCAAAGAAATAGTTATTTAGTTTGGATTTTAATGGCTCCCCCTTTCTTCCAAATAAAATCCAAATCCATTTACCAGCCCCCATAGTGCTGGTCTGAAAGAGTTGCATAGCCCTAAAAAGATGTGAGTGAGCTTTGCATTTGAAATCCTGTGAAATTTTTCTCAACACATGTTTGTAGTTACCAGGGAATATATCAAACTGCTTTTGGGCTTAGCAAGATTGTTTTCATGTCCCCATTATAAATCATTGTTGTTACTCCAATAAAGGGACCCTGATAATGCTCTGCATTTATGGTCTATTGTGCCTTTTATCCAAGGAAGCCACATACCGGGTATCCTCAGGAGCTAGTGCCACAGACCACAGTTTATACACGGTTAAGATCCCAAGGCATAAACCAATGACTCTTGGGTTCTTTTGCAAGATTAGGTTTTACAGGTGCCAAGCCCTTTCATAAAGAGGCCCTAGAAGTTCCCAGCTTCATTTGAAGCACCACATGAAATGTAGAGACTATTAAAATTTAAGAACTTGCCTGGCCAGTCGATGCACAAATACAAGAAATCCAGGTAGGAGTTGGGGAGAGTGAGGAATCCTT
Source organism: Dromiciops gliroides (assembly GCF_019393635.1). Lineage (NCBI taxonomy): Eukaryota > Metazoa > Chordata > Mammalia > Microbiotheria > Microbiotheriidae > Dromiciops > Dromiciops gliroides. The sequence continues at coordinate 224,467,644 of NC_057861.1, read as the reverse complement.
CTTCAGAGTCTAAAGCTAAAAGATTAGTTAGAAGCTTGAGGCAAAATACAGATTATCCTCTTTAACTGTCCCAGGGCAGATAACTAGATGTTTTCATCTTCCCTCTGCCAAACTGTACAATTTATTATTATCATTAGTTATTTTGAATTCTCTTAGCCTTACTAGCTTGGTGTAATGGGTGGAGAGCTAGCCTTGAAGCCAGGAATGAGAGGGAATATAGTGTAGTAGGGAGAGAAGCTGCCTGGAAGCTCTGGTTCTACTTCTCACACATACTAGCTGTGTGATGTTGCTAGCAGTTCTACTTTCATTTATGGCAGGAATTTCCTCATCCTCACCCTGAAGTTCCCTGTACCCATGAAATCATAGGTCCAATCCCTATTCCTATAGAGCTAGAATCCACTTCTTTGATACATAGGAATGTAAATCCTTCTCTTAGTTGACTTTAATTCCCTATTTGGACAACAGAGTCAGAACCCAACAAATACAACCCCATACAGACCATTTTATTATTTTTTTTTTTGGTAAGGATAGTATGTTTTCAGATAATTCTTAGAAGATATTACAGATATCTTCTGGGGCTGATGTCTCTAAAAGTATATCACATTCTTTTGTACTTCAGATTTGTTGTATATGGAGAAGGGGGAAGGGCAGGAAAAAATAAACTGTAAGGGAGGATTAGAGGACTTGTTGTCAAGAGATTAGAAAGGACAGGACAGGAGGCTGCCAATTAACTAGGAAATGTATTCTCCTAGAAGGATTATGTAGCAGGTGCCCCAACCCCCTGAGGTAAGAGGCCACTGGTGATAATAGGCATTTCGTAGATGCTTGAATGCACTACTCCCCAGGACTCCCTGTGGATCTGGTCTTTGGTCAGTTTTAGGAGAGCCTCAAATGGTCATAATCAAGATTTACTATGTATAAAGATACAAACTTGTTTCCTTTTGTGAACCTAATCTTATCAGGTCTCTAGAAGGACAAGTTCCAAAATTCAGAGGTCTAGGTGAATATTATCACATCAGTGACATGTGGGAGCCAGCATTTGATCATCTCAACAGTTTGCTAAGGAGATGAGTGGGTTTAAGCATTGTTAATGCTATAAAATTTTATATAAACATTGATGTTATAGAGAAGGCAAAGAAGACATTACTGTAATGTTTGTTTTAGTTACTAATGTCTTTTTGAAACCAATTCTGCTGAGAGATGTGGGCTCAAATATGTTTTAGTGATTGCTCAAGAAAGGATTATTTTGGTTCATTTTGTACAATTTTCACCCATATGTACATATCTTTAGTGCTCCTTCACCAGCCAAAATTCCAATTCTTAGAGCTTTCTTACTCATTTTCAAAGGAATTGACCATGATGGCACTTTTGTGGAATAAAAGAGACCACATGGGATTATGGGCTATATCTTTCCATAGTGGTAGCAAATGGTGGAAAAAAGGAAGAGGCTATGAAAATCATATTTCTTAGACTAAACACACTACCCACAAAACTCCTAAGGAACCAGGTTAAAATCTAATTGGGGAATATTTAGCAAAATAAATAAAAGTACAATAGAACTTATATATGCTTTGCTAAGTCAATATACAGCTAGTAGGGATCCTTTTTATATGGTTTAGTGGCACTCATTTCTATTTGCAGACTTATAGCATCAGTTTGACTAATGACTTCTTCTTCTTCTTCTTCTTCTTCTTCTTCTTCTTCTTCTTCTTCTTCTTCTTCTTCTTCTTCTTCTTCTTCTAGTGAGGCAATTGGGGTTAAGTGACTTGCCCAGGGTCACACAGCTAGTAAGTGTTAAGTGTCTGAGGCTGGATTTGGACTCAGGTCCTCCTGACTCCAGGGCTGGTGCTCTATTCACTGTGCCACCCAGCTGCCCCAACTAATGACTTCTTAATGTGTGCTACATTTGCCTAATGACCAATTAGTTTGATAACACAACTGAAGAAACTGATTCATATCAATATTGGCATTTCAACTAAATGAAGGGATAGCTCACAAGTTCTCCATAGAAAGGAAGATGAAGGAAGGGGCTATCAAATTTGTCTTCCTCAGCCTGAAGTCAAGGAATGCTACACTTCACCATCCTATCTTGTAGCAGTTATGATCAGACCATTGTGAAGATAATTGCAGTTCAGTGCTAATATTACAATCACCCTATCATATCTTGGAGAGGTTTAACTGAGACAAGAGTACCAATGATAACTTTTACACAGGAAATGAGAAGCGGTTTAAAAAAATCAGAGAAGCGGTTTAAAAAGATCAGAGAAAGAGGAATTTGACTTGAGGGTAAAAAGAGCCTGTGGAAATAGGGTTGCTTTAAAATAAGTTATGCAGAAATAACTAATTAGACAAACTACTGTTTTTACAGAGAAAACAACAACAAATCCTGATTCATAAAAAATAGAGACAAATAGAAGAGTATATAAACTTAACTTTCATAATTGTCAATGTGAATGGATTAAAATTATTTTTAAAATAAAAGACTGACATATTGGAAGAGAAAATAAAGCCCCACAATTTGTTGCTTATAAGTAATATAATTGAAAAAGCAAAGATGTATACAGAATAAAATGAAAGGCTAGAACAAAATGTATTATGCATCAGGTAAATAAAAAATCATGCATTAGACAATCATGCTATTAGACAACAGCCAATAAGCACTTATTAAGCACCTACTATGTGCCAAGTAGTGTGCTAAGTGCTCAGGATACAATTATTAAAAAGAAAGGGAAAGTGGGGGTGTGGAGATGGGAAAATACACTGATAAGTCAAAGAAGTCCAAAATGAGTGCTGTTGGGTACAAAATGAGGAAATAAGTTTAAGGAGATATCTGACCCTCTCCCCTCTTTAAAGGGAGGTGTTTATGCCTCCACCCTCTAAAACAAAGGAAAAACAAAAATTAACAACATTAAAAGAAATCAACAAGGAAATTTCATCATGCTGAAAGAAACCATAGACAACAAACCAATGTCAATATTAAATTTACATGCCCCCAAAGCCTTACCATCTAAGTTAATAAAATTAACCAAATTAAAAGAAGACATAAATAAATAGTACACAGCAGATGTTAACATACCTCTTTCAATTTTGAACAAACAATAGAAATATGAACAAAAGACTGAAGAAACTAGAGCTAAAAGACTTATGGTATCTTCTAAATGGGACTGTTAAAGAATATAGACATTCTCAGCACCACATGTATATTTTTTAAATGATCCATTTATATTAGGGCACAAAGATATTATAAATAAATATCAAAGGTAAAAAAGGAAGTACAAACAGTAAACACAGACCCAAATAGAGACATATCAATGAAATCCTAGTAATGACTGGGTGAAAGAACAGGCCATTAGAAAAAATTAATAATTATGTAAAAAGAGAATGATAATGATGAACCAGCATACAAAAATTTCTGGACAATTAACACCACCCTCAGGGGAAAAATTACAACCTTAAAAATACACATTAACAAAATAGAAAAAAAAAGGATTATTGAACTGAATTTAAATTTTAAAAATTAGAAAAGCAACAAATAAACCAAAGATAAGCACAAAATAGGAAATATTGAAGACTATAGGAAAAATAAACTAGAAATCAAAAAGACCATAGAACTAATAAATAAAACAAAAAACTGGTTCCTTGAAAAAGTCAATAAAATCAATAAACCTTTAGCTAGCCTGGTTTTTTAAAAAGAGGGCAGACAAATCAAATCAGCAAAATATCAAGTGAACATGGTGAAATCATAACAAAATCAGAAAAAAAGAAAAGGAATGATCAGAACCTATTATGCACAGTTATATATAAACAAAACTGAGAACCTAAGAAAAGGTGGAATACCTTCAAAAATATAAAACATCTAAACTAACAGAGACCAAATAGAGATCTTTAAAAAAACAAAAAACAAAAAAACAAAACAACAGGTATACATCTGACTGAAAATGGAGGCAGATCAGTCATGGAGCCAGAGTGGCAAACCTGCACCCATGGCATATTAAAAGACCAAAAGAACCGCCCTCCCCCCCCCCCCCCCCACACACACACATTAGGTTGAGGATCTGGAGAAAGATATATACAAAAATTGCATAGGATGAGAAGCTGTGGAGGGATTGCAATTTGTCCTGGTGGAGGAAGTGCTTGTGTAGATATGATCATATTTACATCAGAATATGGGAGTGAAATACTACTCTAAATTCAATTCCATGTAATAAACATTGAATAGTCTTCTACTGTATACACAATGCTATGCAAAATGAGACCCAAAATTTCAGATAAGATGCAGTCCCTACTTTGATGAATTTTACATCTTATGTTTATGTATGTATGTATCTATCTATCCATATCTATCCATATATCCATATCTATACATATGCATATCTATACATACATATATCTATACATACACACACACACACACATATATATATATATACTCTTAAATTATCCATGATATGTGAATGACAAATACTTTGGTATTTCTTTGGACTGCTGAGTGAACTATTCAATGAAGAGGTCAAGGAAGGCTTCCTGGAGAATTTCCATAGGCTTTTAGAGAATGGTCAGGAATCCAGCAGACAGCTGGGAGGGGAAGGAAGATAATATTCATTGCTACAAGGGCTGAGAACAAAGATGGGAACATGGTGGAGTCTGTCAGAGGATGTCAAGAAGTTCAGTATGTTAAGTATCTTTTATTTTTATTTTTTTATTTTTAATTTTTTATGTTAAGTATCTTTAAAAAAATTTTTTAAGTATCTACTAGTAGCATTGGAGAAACAAAATTAACAACTCACACAAACATAATTTTAAGGAATCATCTGGTTCAATATCATTATTTCATAGATGAAGAAGATAAAACCCAAAAAAGGGAGTGACTTGCCTGTGTTTCCATAGGTAACTAGTAGTAAATCCTGGCTAGAATCCAGTTCTCCTCCCTACTAGTGAGGTGTTCTTTTTTTTTTTTTAAACCATGCTTTTTCACATGGAAGTGATTTATTTATGCCAGAAAATTTTAAAAAGATGGTTTTGTTTTGTTTCATTTTTAAGTGAGGTAGTTGGGGTTAAGTGACTTGCCCAGGATCACACAGCTAGTAAGCATTAAGTGTCTGAGGCTGGATTTGAACTCAGGTACTCCTGACTCCAGGGCCAGCACTCTATCACTGTGCCATCTAGCTGCCCCCAAAAGATGGTTTTTTAAAAGTTTGAGAAATTGGTTTAAATTTTTTTTATAACTGTATTTCAACATAATTGATCTCATTTGTAATCCCATGTATTTTATTGTATTGATTACAAACCATCATTTTGACAAGGCTTTTCATTGCCATGGTGTTCATGCCACAACAAAGGTTAAGAAGCCCTGGTCTAGTGGCTTTAGAAATCTGCTTAGAGATAAAAGACTGGACTATGAGATCTCTTGAGGTTTCGTCTTGGATTTTTTAATGTGATAATAATGTAAATGAAATTCTTTCAGCTTTTTAATCAATCTAGAGGCTCCATGGAAAGAAAATTTATTTTGAGTAAAAGGATCTGAGTTCAAATTCTGTCTTTGCTACTTAGTATCTATGTGACTTTTTATTTTCTTTATAGTTTGTTTGTCTGCAAAATGAATGGGTTGGACTTCCAGCCCGAAGGCTATGATTTATTATTTATTGTAGCTCAAGATTCCCTAACAGAAAAATTATCTGTGATTGTAAATAATTTTTGCTTCATTGTGACACAGACTTTCTAAAGGATGGTTTTAGTTGTTTTCTTTAATAGAAGAAATTGGCTTTTTTTCCCATGGAGAAAATTACATGGGAAGAAACAGTAAGAAGTGCAATTAAGAGCAATATTGTGGGGTGAGAGAAATAAATAAGTCCAACAACTAAAATTATAAAATTCAAGAGAGGAAAAGAGCATATTTAAAAAGAACAAACATACCAAATAGAACATGGAAATCAAACTAAAAAACTAATGAAAATTGATGCTTGGTTTTATGGACTCAGATGACATTTAATGGAATACTGTTAATTACAATGAACTTGCTGTTGGAAGTGTTTTTGTAAAGAAGTTTAGAGACTTTTAGTAGCTAATTAAAGTGAGTTAATAGTGAGTTTAATTGCTCTTGAAACAAGTCAACTGGAGTCTGTGGGAAATGATGGGCTGGATGTATTGACTTAATCATGAAATGTATATAACCTTGTAATAGAGTTCAACTTCAGGAAAGAATCCTGGGGAGAAGATGTATAAAAGCATTTACCCAGATAGTCCTCTGAGATACATCCTTTTTTAAAAAAAATCTAAGTCCAGAGCAAATGCAGTTCTCCAGATTTGGTCTTAGCAGAGCAGAATCCAAGGGAACTATTACCTGTCTTCATTCTGGATGCTATACTTTAATTAGATCGTAGGCTCCTTGAGGTCAGAAACTGTCTTTTGCCTCTTTTTTTTGGTATCCCCAGTGCCTAGCACAGTGCCAGGAACATAAGTGGTGCTTGATAAATGTTCATTGGACTCTAAAAAAATATTATTTATATATTTTTAACATTCATTTTTTAAAAAGTTTGAGTTTCAAATTCTCTTCTTCCCTCCTGACTCTCCCCCCACTTATTGAGAAAGCAAGAAATTCGATATCAATTATACATGTGAAATCATGTGAACCATATCCATATTAGCCATGTTGCCGGAAAAAAAAACCCAAGAAAGATAAAGTGAAAAAATTATCCTTCAATCTGCACTTAGACTCCATCAGTTCTTTCTCTGGAGGTGGATAGCATTTTTCATTGTAAGTCTTTTGGAATTGTCTTCAATTATTGTATTGATCAAAATAGTTTTTAGAATATTTGGATCAGTTCGCAACTCCACCAACAGTGCATTAGTGTCTCAATTTTTCCACAGCTCCAACATCTACCATATTCCTTTTCTGTCATATTAGCCAACCTCATAGGTGTGGGATAATACCTCTATTATTTTAATTTGCATTTCTCTAATCAATAGTAATATAGAGCATTTTTATATTAATATAGTGAGTCTTAGTTTCTTCATCTGAAAACTGCCTGTTCATATCCTTTGACCATCTTATCAATTGAAGAATGGCTTTTTTAAAATAAATTTGACTCATTTCTCAAAAGAAATGAGGCCTTTATCGGAGAAACTTGTAAGATTCTCCCTTACCCCCAGTTTCCTGCTTTCTTTCAAATCTTGGCTGCATTTGTTTTGTTTATGCAACCCCTTTTTGTTTTTGTGGCTTTTTTGTTTTGTTTTGTTTTTGGAGGCAATGAGGGTTAAGTGACTTGCCCTGGGTCACACAGCTAGTAAGTGTCAAGTGTCTGAGGCTGGATTTGAACTCAGGTCCTCCTGAATCCAGGGCCAGTGCTTTATCCACTGTGCCATCTAGCTGCCCCATGTGCAGCCCCTTTTTAATTTCATGTAATCAAAATTATCCATTTTACTTTGCATGATCCTTTCTATCTCTTGTCTTGTCATAAATCCTTCCCTTATCCATAGATCTGACAAGTAAAATTTTCTATACTCCCTTAATTTGCTATGCTATCACCCTTTATGTCTAAATCATTTATCCATTTTGACCTTATCATGGCAAAGTACCACGTGAATAATAGCTTATACATCCCCAATCTTCTTTTAAAAAATGCCTTTGGACTGAGAGTTTATTGCAACTGACTACATTTCAAGCACATAATTTGTATAAAAATTAGATCCACAGCTTTGGCTAGCACTAGAGACAAGAAGTACTATGATCTACCCACTGTCACAGGGGAAATAGTTGGTGTGGAGGTCCTTAGGAGTTCCTCTTTAGGAGCAGCTAGGTGGCACAGTGGATAAAGCATCAGCCCTGGATTCAGGAGTACCTGAGTTCTCAAATCTGGCCTCAGACACTTGACACTTACTAGCTGTGTGACCCTGGGCAAGTCACTTAACCTCAATTGCCTTACCAAAAAAAAAGGGGTGGGGAATTCCTCTTTAAAGATTTATACCCTCTCACACACAAATCCAATTACAATAAAATAATATTTTATTTGGGCCCTAGAGAAGGGAAACCAAGAGAGAAGTCAAACTTCTCTCATGGGGAGATAGATCCAGAGACATGGTTCTCTGAGATACCTATCTCCTTGAACAGGAGAAAGGTAAAAAAACTTTTATAGAGAACAGATGGTGGAGGGACTGATGGGATGATCATCTGACTGTGGAAAATTCCCTTATTGGAGGTGATCACCTGAGGGATGGTGGTGGGCTGCGGGAAGTTGGGTGAGGTGGCTCTGATCTCTCCAACCATCTTGGTCGGGTGCCACTCAGGCAGCAACCACACCTAATGGGTTTATCTTTCTTGCTTCAAGGTGTCTCATCTGGCCACTTCTCTTTGTAAAAATGGATTATTTGCTGTTAACTTTTGTGGCTGGATTTTTTTTTTAACTGCAGCTGGCTCTTCTTAAAAACTATAACACAGGAATAGAGTTTTCAATTACCCACACAGCTCTGGAGTATAGTCTCAGTGCTTCATAAAATGCCTGCTACATAGTAGGCTCTCCTATTCTGTTGAATGTAAAAAAAAAAAAAAAAAAGCCTATGAAAGGAATGTCCCTGTCACAGAAACTTGAACAGAATAGTCAACAGTTATGGCCATCCAAGCCTGCCATATTCTCTTCTCTACTCTAGCTTCCAAGTATTCTGTAAGCTCTTCAGGGAGATTATGGAGAGGAAGAGGAGTAATCAAGAACCTTGATAATATTAGTTCAAAGTGAAAAACTCATTGTTTTCTTTTTTTTAATTAAAAAAAACTTTTTCTTGAGAGGATTTAGAGAGTATAAGCATCTAGATAAAGTTAAATTACATAAATAAATCATTATTTTTCTTTAGTTTCAGAACAGGTTTCATTGAATATAGAGAAATAGACCCAAGAAATGGGCCCTTAAAAAAAAAAAAAAAAGCTCTGCACCAATCTGAACCATTTAAAACTAACAGTCACGTTGAAAGAGGAACCTCAGAGCAAGAGTTTAGTATGGGGAATTTAAGTCAGGGAAGAATGGAGGCAGCAAGTTTGAGATACTTACAATAGACTAAAGCTACCTTGTCTCTTGGGATGTGGTCCAAGCTCTAACTGGCAGGTTCATACCAGAATCAACTCCAGCACCATTTAATTTTTAATCTGTGTCCTTTTGTTAGTAGATTTTAAGAAGTGGAGACTGGTAAATGCCTGTGCACAATCAGCTAGGCCTGAGGGAGAATGCATGAAGTAGGATATAATGTTTAAGTAGGAAGGAATATCAGATACTCCTCTCCCTAATCTAACCAAGGTTTGCTTGCTCTTTCTTTCTCCATGTCTACACAAAAAGATGTGATTAGCCAAGATTCCACCTTATTCTACCCAATTTTAAGTGCTAAAAACCCTGGCTACAGGAAGAAGACATTTTCCCTTACCCTAATTTTCCATTAAAGCAGAAAGTAGGGGATAAGATTGTGCTTCTCCCTGACCACTCCCTTAAGACCTAACTTTTTGCTTGAAAGGAATACTTTAAAAGGGTTTTCAAATCTTTGCCCTAGGGTCTAGCTCTAACTTCTTACATTTCCTCCAGCACTTATTAGTTTCCTTCCTTTTAGTGAAAGCTGGATCCTTTGTTTACTGTTTGGCAAAGCTCGTGGAGTCTCGGGTGTGGGTCATAGATGTTGGGTTATTAAAAAGTTGATTGCAGCAACAATGAATAAATAGCAGCGAAGAGGGAATTGGGTGTACCCAGAGACAAATGGAATCCAATAGGTTTGGTTCTCAAACTTGTCACATGATCGTGTTTGCATTAAGTCTTTTACTTCTAGCCCCACAAGGCTTAGAAACCAGATCTTCAAATTAAAATCTTCATTTAAAAGGTGGGTGGCTTTTCTTTCTCAGAGGCAAAAATATGCTGTAACTCAAAGGCAGAACCCAGTGGAGGAAGGAATGATCAATTAAAAATTTAGGTTTCAAAAATCTGAGCTAATATGATTAGCATCACTAATAATTTGGCATTATGGATGTTAACTAAGTGTATGTAGACTTGTAGTCCTAGTGGTCTGAAATGGTAGTTTCCAGCTTTAACAAATCCTAGGTTTCATTCCTTTTAGTTGGTCTACTGCATCAGTGATCTTAACTTTTTGTATTATGCAACCCTAATGGTAAAAAATGTTTTTTGTTTTTTTTTAAATAAAAGTATTTTATTATTTTCCAATTATATGTAGAGATAGCTTTCAGCATTTGTTTACATAAGATTTCAAATTTCAAATTTTTCTCCCCCATCCCCTTCTTTCCCCCTTCCTCCAGACAGCAGGCAATCTGATATAGGTTATATATATGTGTGTGTGTGTGTGTGTGTGTGTATATATATACATACATACATACATACACACATACACATATACATATATATACACATATGCATATACATAAGAGCATTAAACATATTTCTGCATCAGTCATGCCATAAGAGAAGGATCAGAGCAATAAGGAAAAACCTCAAAATAGGAAAACAACAGCACCTCATGGTAAAATTTAATAGCATCTATTTCTGAGGCTTGGTTTAAGGCTCAAATGAGATCATATTTCTAAAGTGCCTGACACTGAGTAGGAACTTAATAAATAAATGCTTATTCTCTTTCCTCTTTCCCTTGATACAGGGCTTGAACTAGGGTGGTTGGGCTATGAGTGAAAAGAGATGTGGATGAGAGAAATGTAGAGGAAGTCTAGGAACTGATTGAACATAGGGGATGAGGAAAAGTGAGGATTTGAAGATGACACTGAGATTGTGAACTTAGGTAACTGGAAGGATCGCAATATTTTTGACAATAAGAATCAAGTTTGGAAGTAGGGGTAGGTTTTGTTTGGATTTGGGGGGGTTTGGGGGTGGGGGAAGGGAAGACTGCAATGAAATCTACAGTCAGTCCTAACTCATCCATGCCTGCTAGTCTTCTATGACTTACTCTTGTCCCATCAAAAATGAAAAGGGAAGGCAGGACTATCATTTGTTGGTCATTGCCTATTGCCCACCACACAGGGGCTGCTGCAGCCAAAATGTGATCTGGAGGAAAAGGTTTGGAGTGGAATTTTCCCAATGTCACCTGCTGCAGCTGATGCTAAAGTGTCCTGCTAGAAGGTAGGTTATAGCTGCCCTGAGAGGCTGATGACAACTGCAGAAGGAGGGAGGGTAAGAGTTGTGCTGAAGACAAACCTCACAAATGACTATAATGGAGAGGATGAGATGGTTGATTCCCCAATCTTTGGGGGCAAGTCATGGTCACCAAGGGGTCCCTGGCCCCTACTTTGGAGGCCATTAGACTAGAAAATAGCCCATTCTCTTGAAGTGACCAGTTTCAGAGACATGATTCTTCTTATTTTTTGTGTGTGAGGCAGGTGTGCCCAGGGTCACATAGCTAGTAAATGTCAAGTGTCTGAGGCCGGATTTGAACTCAGGTCCTCCTGACTCCAGGGTCGGTGCTTTATCCACTGCACCACCTAGCTGCCTAGCATGATTCTTCTTAAGTACTTCCCTCCCACCCTTTGTAGGGTCTAGGTTAAGGGCTAAATAATGGTGAAGAAGAGAATGATCTCTCCAGGAAGGAACTCTCAGGTGCTTAATAAACTGGAGTAAGTAGTTGGCACCATCCATAGCTGGCTAATGAGAAAGAGTTGTAATACAGTAGAAAGAATGCTGGATTTTATATCAAAGGGCCAGAGTTCAAATGCCAGCTTCGTTACTTACTGCCCAAATAACCTTGGGCAAGTTACTTAACACACTTTGGACCTCATTTTCATCATAAACAAAATATTTTATATATAAACATATATACACATATACAGTATACAAAGAAGGGGAGAGGGAGGGAGAGGAAAAGAGAGATACCAAGAAACAGAAACAGAGAGATACAAAAAAATTAAATATATATGTGAATGCATTATATATCATATAACATATGTATACCATATACATTCTATAACACATACATTCTATATATATGTGTGTATTATATGTGTACGATATACATACACACATATAAAGACACACACAGGGGGCAGCTAGTTGGCACAGTAGATAAATCACCGGGCCTGGATTCAGGAGGACCTGAGTTCAAATCCAACCTCAGACACTTGACACTTACTAGCTATGTGACTTCGGGCAAGTTACTTAATCCTCATTGCCATGCAAAAAAAAAACAAAACAAAAGACACACACATACACATACACCATTTGGGGGACCATAACTGAATTGAGTACACAATTTCATTGATAGCAACTGCAGTTTTTGAAAGGTAGAATTGCCATGGGATCTTTGTCTCTTCCCAGTCAGAATGTCACAGGTGATCTTGGACCCTCCTCTGGAGTCATCATTTTCTGTTAAGTCCGATGCCTGTAGGTCAGCTTCGTTTGCACAAGGGCAAATGAAGTGCCTGTCATTTTGTGTAGCTAGCACATGATGCTGCCCTCCAAATGTCATGCATCATCTCCACTTTTAGTCCTGTTCTAAATGGAGACCCTGCAGTGGCCTCAGATGAACTTCTGAGGGCTTTGGCCTCTTACCTCTCTGGGGCCATTGAGAATGAAGCAAGAGCTTCTTCATGATCAACACACTTCTCAACTCACAGGATCCTTACATTTCCTATGGACTATCCCAGAACCCATTAAGTGAATATACATAAGGTAAATTAGAAGATAAAGTTGGGGTGGACTAGAGCAAAACTCAATTTTATGATAGTCAAGCTACATCATTAAGTTACATAAGTTAATGATGATTCAGACATAGTTTGCAGAGCAGAATGGTGGAGTGCTGTCCTTGAAGTGAGGAAAAAGATCTGGGTTCTAATCCCACCTCCAATACTTACTAGTTGGGTGAGCTTTTGCTTTTGGGAAGGATGTGACAACAAATTACCCCATGACTCCACTTGCTATTCTTACAACACTCCACTTTTTAAAAAATCAAGATCTCCCTTGCTAGGCACCCACTCCCCTATATATGTTGTCTTTTATTTGAATACAAGCTTCTTGACAGATCAATTCTAATTTTGTCTTTGTATTCCCAATGTCTAGAACATAGGTGCTTACTAATTTTTTCCTAGTCTATTATTACATTCCATGTTGAGAATTTGTTCTCCTCCAGTCTCCATTCCCTATTCTACCCCTACCCACCCACTGCCAAAAAAGTGAGAGAGGAGGTGGGGTAGGGAAGAAAAAATAAAGCAATAAGGAGTGGGGGCATGGGGAATGATCTATATGGCAAGACACAGTGGGAAATGACCTAATTATGATCCAGAATATGAACTAGGAGTCATTGTAGACTGTTCCCTGACAACATGGATCCATTGTAGCTCTCTATAGGCTATTTTCTTCAATTCCAGACTTAGTGACTGAGGATGGAGAGTTGTATTTTATATCCTTTTCAATTTGTCCCTTGTGTGTTTTTAAATTTAAATTATTAAAGTTGTTTTAATTGGATTTTATGGTTCATGAGTGCTAATTGCATTAGGGGAAAAAGGAATTCAAAAGAGGAAATCTTGAACCTGGTAGAGTAAGCCAAATTTAGGCATAGCCTACATTAGAGGCCATCAAAATTCTGGGTTTAGCCAAGAAAAGTATTGGAAACAATGGAAAACATCACCCTACCCCTGTACCTCACTGTGGTGCATACAGAATACTGGATGTGATTTTGATTGCCACATCCCAAGAAGTCACAGTAGAACTGAGGAAGATTCAGAGAAAGCCTACTAAAATTATTAAAGGCGTTGCAAGGGCAGCCATATGATGTTGGACCAGGAACTAAAGTCTTAACTAAGAAGAATACCATATATCTTTGTATTGTGTTTTTAATTTTTGAAAGGACTTGCACAATGATTTTCTCTTTTTATCCTATAGAATCATGTAAGGCAAGTAGAGTAGATACTATATTACTTTACTTTTCCTTGTATTGAATATGAGAAAACAGATGCCCAGAAAGAGAAAGAGAGGACATGACTAGACCAGTGTCACCAGGTGATGAAAGGGCTATAATTAGAACTCATCTCCCACAAGACTACATTGCCTCTCAATAAAATGATGAAGAATTTATACACTCATTTTAATAAGATCCCAGAATATTAAAGCTAGGTAGCAGCTCTCCAAGCTTGAGAAAGGAAAATTCAGGACAAATAAAGGAAATGCTATTTTCCATAGCAGGTGACTTAAGCAACTCACCCTGATGTATAGTATCAATCTGAAAATATAAATGGCTTTTTATAAGATTTTGACAAATTCATGGATTATTCTTCTCTACTAAATTATGAAAGAATACTAGGCTGTTTCAGACTGATATCAAGAAGCTTAACTACATCATCCTGCAGTACACCCTTTGGTGGCAGGAACAAAATATAGCAGTGGAGAGATTCAAGGGCTGACTGACCTATTGTTGTTGGTCCTATTTTCTTATAAGGATGGGTAGGGTAGGTAGAAGAAATCAAACACCACCCACCAGGGATTGGTTTGGGTGCCATACTTGAATACCAGTTGTTTAAGGCTTTTTTATCCCCCAGCATTTAGCAGAGTGTTCTGTGTATATATAGATGCTTAATAAATGTTGAATGAATGGATGAATGAATGAAATTAACTAGAATCAGGTCCTTAACCCAGGGTCTATGAACTTATTTTTTTAATTATTTTAATAATTATATTTTAATATAATTAGGTACTTTTGTAATCCTAATTATCTTGTTAATTTAAAAACATTATTCTGATAAACAACTGTCAATCTGTGGGTCTATGGTACAAAAAAATATTAAGAACCTCTAGTCTAGGGCAGCTAGGTGGTGCAGTGGATAGAGCACCAGCCCTGGAGTCAGGAGGATCTGAGTTCAAATCCAGCCTCAGACACTTAACACTTACTGGCTGTGTGACCCTGGGCAAGTCACTTAACCCCAATTGCCTCACCAAAAAAAAAAAAAAAAAAAAAAAAAAAAAAGAACCTCTGGTCTAAAGGGTGGAGAAACTGAAGCAAACTGGGAGAATGAGTTCTAGAGGTGAAAGGATTTTGTAATTATGAAAAGGCTTCCTGAGTGCCTTATCATCTTAAATCAGAACAGATTTATTTGCTCTTAAGATAGAGGGGATAAAATTTGTCTGTTTTATCTCCATTACTGAGAAATAGCCTGCTTGGAAAACATCTTTTATTTCAGGGAGTCACGAGTTATTAACCTTTGGCTTTGCTGGGATGGAGGCAAGCATAGTTCTTTTCTATTTATATGTTGATGCCATATTACAAATACAGTGGGAGAATTTCACTGGAGGTCTCTGTGTGAGCAGCTGCTAGGTCAGATTTGCTGTATCATTGCTCTGCAGTGTGTGTCCTGCTAATATGCTGTTCTGGGTCCTCCAGAAAAGACTGTGGTGTGCAGAGAGGAAGTTTTGTTAATAATAAGCAAATACCAGAGGGGAATAGATATGTGGGAGGACAGATGAGTGTAGTTTGACCTCAAGGAGGTGTGCCTCAGAGTATTCTAAGATGTATGGGTACCTCCCTCCAAATCTGACATCTGTCAGATCAAATCTTAACTGTCTTCACTTCAATTGAACACATTTGAATTCTTGTGTGCATCTTCCCTCTCTTAAAACAGGAAACAGATGCAATTGTCTTAATCAAATGCTTATATACTTTCTCTTGAATGTTTACAAGGAATTTTAAAACATGGATTTAAGCAAATAATTGGGATAGGAACAAGGACTGGGATGTCATTGGTATAGAGAACTCCCAGTGATGAAACCTCCTCTACTACTGCAAGTGGGTCCCTTCTCTTCAACTTATATAGTTTTAGAGGGTTGCCAGTAGTGACTTACAAACCAGTATGTCAGAGGCAAAAATTGAATTCAAGTCCCTAGCTCTGAGGCACCTCTCACAACCTTGGTTTCAACCTAGACTTCTCACTGGAACCCACTCCACGTACACAATCAAAAAAATCTTTCCTCTAACTCCACAGCTTAGCATGGCTTCATGGATGCCATCAGAGCTACCTTAGAGTCAGGAAGACCTTACTGAATAAATTTCAGTGGCTCCTTATTACCTCTAGGATCAAACAAAAGTATAAACCCTTTTGTCTGGCATTTACAATTCTTTACAACCTAGTTCTTTTCTACCTTTTCAATCTTCTCATGTATTTCTCACCTCCATGATCTTTAGAGTAGGACCAGACAGGCGCTCACACACAATGCTCTACCTCTCATCTCTGTGCCTTAGCACTGGCTGCCCCCTCTTCCTGAATTGTTTCCCCCCCTCCTCTCTGCCTTCTAGGATTCTCTGGTCTCCAAGACTAAGCTCAAATGCCATCTTTTTTTTTTTCAGGGCAATGAGCATTAAGTGACTTGCCCAAGGTCACACAGCTAGTAGGTATCAACAAATGCCATCTTCTACAGGAAATCTCTCCTGTTCTCCTCAGATGCTAGTGCCTTCTCCTCTAGGGTGACCTTGAGTTCTTTTTGTATATACCTATACATAGGTTTTCCTATATATAGGCTTTCTATATACCTACAAATGTACCTCTTGTCTCCCCCAACCATTAGAGTATATCTCTATATATGCTATAGGAACAGTTTTACTTTTATGTCCCTAACACTTAGAACAGTGACTGGCATAGAGTCAGTGCCTAACAGATATCTGTTTTCTTTATTAAATGATCAACAAAAGATTAGGTAAGGCTCATTTTTCTCCTGTATAACCCACGTACAGTCCATTATTACCAAGTACTGTTTCTTTCCTTAAATATTTCTTCCATGTTTCAAAGAGGGTGGCAAAGGGCAAGGGGATCCTTGAGAGTTCTTGACATTATATGGATATTCTGGATTAAGAGGGCTATCTGAGCACCAGGCCTGGAGTCAGGAGGACCTGGGTTCAAATCTAGCCTCAGACACTTGACACTTACTGGCTATGTGACCCTGGGTAAGTCACTTAACCCTCATTGACCTGGAAAAAAAAGAGGGGGCTATCCACCAGTTATCCTTAGGTCTCTCTATGTGACTGGGTGATTTCTTTTTCCTAGTGCTGTGCACCTCTTCATTGTAATATATTAGTAATGGGCACCAAAGTGGTGCAGTGGCTAGAGAACTGGGCCTGGAATCAGAAAGACTCATCTTCCTGAGTTCAAATCTGGCCTCAGACACTTACTTAGCTGTGTGATCCTGGGCAAGTCACTTAACCCTGTTAGCCTGTTCCTCATCTGTAAAATGAGCTAGAGAAGGAAATGGTAAACCTTTCCAGTATCTTTGTTAAGAGAAACCTAAACAGGGTCACAAAGAGTCAGACACAAGTGAACAAAAAGTTTGTTTTCACCTACTTATCCATACCATGTACCTTTCCATCACTCTTTGAGTGAACTATAATTGTAAATCTTTAGAGAATGTGGTATTCTGTGACCCCGTAACCATACAGAATCATCAGAAGAATATTGGCATTCTTTTTTTAAAAAAATTAACAAGCATTTATTTTCTCTCTCACACACTTCTCTCATTCCAAATTGGAAAAAACCAACAACCTTGGAATACATATGCAAAACAAATTCTCTTGTTGGTCATATCTAAAAATGTGTATCTCATTCTGCATCTTTTGCCTCTGTCAAGAGGTGGGCATCATGCTTTACCATCACTCTCCTTTAATTGTAGTTGGTCACTGCATTGATCAGAGTTCTTAAGTCCTTGAAAGTTTTTTTGGCTTTACAATGTCATTGTTATTGTATAGATTGTTGTCCTGGTTCTGCTTACATCACCTTATATCAGTTCATATACAACTTCCTGGGTCTCCCTGAAACCATCTCTTTCATCATTTCTTACAGCACATTAATATGAATATTGATGTTCAAAAATTGGGTTTTTATATCACAGAGGCACATTTTTAAGGGCACAATACAATTTCCTCAAAGCAACCCAATTCTTTGCTCCATTGATGTCAAACTCAAACAGAAATAGGACTATTAAGCTATACATAAGGACCTCTGTCGGCTATGTATTGACTTAGAAAACTACACGTTAATATTATCCATGTTCTACTGCATTTTTATTCATTTTGTTAAATATTTTCTAATTACATTTTCATCTGGCTCAAGCAACCCTCAGGAGTGTTGCAGGGTTGACACCTCTACTCTAGTTGGAGCCCAAGCTTTGGCAGATTTGACCATGCAGAAAGATTTTAAGTATGGTCCTGGCAATAGGCTATGTCTACTGTCTAAGGACCAGGAGGGAGGGAGGGAGGAACCTCAGCAGATTGATCTAGAATACAGGAGATTCCATTGAAGGCATGAGATAGATGCCTTGGGCAAAGAGATTAAGACAGTTGTACCTATTTGGATAGATTGCACTGATAGCAACATCCTCATTTTACATATGGAGAAGAAGAGGCATGGGAAAATAAATTAGTATTTATTTCAAGTCTGTACAGATTCTCAGTTGTAGGGGCAAGGATGGAATCTGAATCACTTGA
Source organism: Dromiciops gliroides (assembly GCF_019393635.1). Classification (NCBI taxonomy): domain Eukaryota; kingdom Metazoa; phylum Chordata; class Mammalia; order Microbiotheria; family Microbiotheriidae; genus Dromiciops; species Dromiciops gliroides. The sequence goes on along the minus strand of NC_057861.1, from coordinate 224,449,206 downwards.
GTCATTGATTTTTCCCATAACCCTTAAATTGTACTGTCTTTTCCCAGAAGAAGTAGACATGCACTGGCATGTATGCATGAATTTAAATATACTGTCAAAGATTCCTTGTTTCTTTTTTTCCCTTTTCCCACTTCTCTTTTTTTCTTTCTTTCCTTTCTCTTTCTCAATCTGTCCCTTCCCTCCATCCCTTCTTTTGTACTTTCTCTCTCTTCTATTTCTCTCATTCTTTTTCTGCCTACCTTACTCTTTTTTTCTGATCTCTTTCCTCCCTTTTTCCTTCACTCCCTTACCTCTTTTGTTCTTTTCTTTAGGATCATTGTAAAAACTATTTTGAAGGCCTTGGTCCTTTAAAAATTATTCAGAGCTTAATGAATGAACTTTCAGTTAAAAACCTACTGCATCAATGTATATTGGTGCTAGCTTTCTGGGCTTAGCTTTCCCATTGTGAAGCTGATTTTACTTAAGTCTAGCAGTGAATAAATCCATGACTATGGAATCTGCATATATCACTATAGAGTAGTAAGAGAAGCAAAAACTCACTTCCATCAGAAATGATGAAAAGGGATTTTACACCATCTGCATTGCTGTAACTCGTCCTGTCCCAGAAAACCCCACTGGGGCTAATTTAGTCTCCAAAAGCTCCAGGGCATTTCCCAGAAGCCTTCTGGATAACCTGGCCTATTTTATGATTGATCACTGCTATTTTTAAAGGCTAAACTGAAAAAGCTTGGGATTTGCTGCTACAAATTGTCATTTTCTTTCCAAAAATTGCATTCTAGTAAAGTCAATGGAAAATTTGTTCCCAGACACTTGGATGGTACAGTACTTAATTGTGAAGCTTATCCTATTCCATTCCCCATGTCTTTCAATCTGTGTCAGAGAAAGAGAAAGACAAAAACAAAAAACTAGTCTTTCTGGTCTCAAGTTCTGACTTCTCCATTGATCTCCAAACCAATGATTTCTTCCTCCTCCTTTCAACATCTCTGCTACCTTCCCAAAATGATTAAATGATATGTTCAGAACAGTAACTCTTTAGGACCATAGTAACTCCTAGGAGTATTGCAAAATCTCACCATAAGGAAAAAGCAGTACTATACCTCATTCCTGGTAAATAATTGTGTTCCCCAATATTGCATATTCTAAATGGAATCATTTCTCTCACCTACAGAGGACTTTCTGAAATGTTAAGTACAACAACTTTTATTCATTCAGCATTATCAGGGAAAATTAGTCATTCCATACAAATGCATTTCCCTAATGCTTAACATTTACTTATTCAAATATCTATGTCTCTGGATCTGGATCTATATCTATCCATCTATCTATAAAATTAAACCACTTTGGTCAGAAATTTTCTCAAAGGCATCATACCCTTCCCTATCATTTAAAGTTCACTGTAAACAGATTAAGCTTTTCTTGATGAGTCAGGGCCATTGTAATAATGTCAATTATTGTGCTATGTAGTCATACTATAAAGCCCTCAGGAGCTAGTGAGCATTTAGGACTGATTGCCCCAGACTCCTGTTCTTTTTGAGTTTTCACATCTGCTTTTTATACTTTTTCATCTATTCTTTTGCTGTCAAGTTAGTAATTGTCACTTCTTGCTGCTGTCAATGTGACCACCTTAGCATCCCATCCAATTTGCTGTTTTTCATCTACTGTGGATAAGGTTATCAGATAATAAAAAATAAAGATTGTTAGAATTATGTCAAAAATAAAAGTAAATAGATGCTGAATAAAAGCCCAAGGGACTCTCTGATGAATATATTTCTTTTAGTGATAACTTAAAGGCTCTTTTTGTTGATTTCCATTTTTTAAAGCCATATTCCAGGTTCAATTCAGCTCAACATTTTATTTTATTTTTTATGTTTCTGCTGTGTACAGAACACTGTCAGGTGCTGGAGGAGATAAAAAGAATGCCTAAGACACAGTCTCTGCCTTCATGAAGTTTATTCATTCATTCATTCATTCATTTATTGGGCACTATATACTAAGTGCTAGGGATACAAAAGAAAAAGGCAAAAGACAGTGCCTGCCCTCAAGAAGCTTACAATCTAATGGGGAGGGGGGAGACAACATGCAAACAAATATAGACAAAGTGAGCTATGTATGGGATAAATGCAAAATAAATAAAGAGGGAAAGCACTGAAATTAAGAAGGGTTAGGGAAAGCTTCCTTTAGTTGGGAATTAAAGGAAACCAGGATACCCATTTCAAGATGTCCGAAAGGCATTTGGAGATGTGAGATTGGAAGTCAGGAGAAAGATTGGGTCAAGAAAGGTAGATTTTTAGAATCATCAACATAAAGATAAGAATTAAATTTATTCTAGCTGATGAAATTACCCAAGGGAAGTAATAGAGAGAGAGAGAGAGAGAGAGAGAGAGAGAGATAGAGAGAGAGAGAGAGAGAGAGAGAGAGAGAGAGAAGAGAAGAATAACCAGAACATAATTCTGAGGAACAATTCTAGTTAAAGGGTGTGATCTAGGGAAGGACCCAGCAAAGGAGACAGAGAAGGAGCAGTCAGATAGGTAGGAGGAAAAGCATGAGAGAGTGATGTCCTAAAAACCTAGAGAGAAGAGAATATTAAAGAAGAGAGAGTGATCAACAATATCAATGGCTGCAGAGAGGTCAAGGAGAATGAGGATGATTGAGAAAAAGGCTAATGGATTTGGCAACTAAGAGATCATTCATAACTCAGGAGAGAGCAGTTTCTGTGGAAGGATAAGGTTGGTAGCCAGATTATAAGGAGTTAAGAAGGAGAGCGGGAGGAGAGAAATGTAGGAGTTTAGCTGCAAAGAGTGGAAGAGTAATAATAGGATGATAGTTACAGTCTAGTAGAAAGATATGATATACATTAAAATAATTTTTATGTTGTATGCATAAGAAAAGGGAAGAGATTAATATTTATATGGTGCATACTATGTGATACACACTGTGCGAAGTGCTTGTTCAAACATCATCTCACTTGATTTTCACAACAACTCTGTGAGGTAAGTGCTGTTACTATCCCCACCTTACAGATGAGAAGACTGAGGTTTAAATGACTTGCCCAAAGCCACACAGCTAGTAAGTGTCTGAGGCTGAATTTGAACTCAGGTTCACCATCTGCCTCTACAAGAGATGAGTATAGAGTGCAATGTGGTGTTAGAATATGGAAAGTCACTGCCTACAATGCAGGTCAAGGAAGAATTGATTGGGAGCGGGGAGTGGCTTTTGAGCTTTCCATTGTGGGAAAGGGAAGATAGTCCAGGGTTAGTAAAGTAAAGCAAAAAAAAAAAAAAGACCAAGAGTTGGAAAAGTCTGAGAGATGAAGCGTAATAGAATTTTACTGGAGCACAGAGTAAGGGCTGAAAGGGTTGGAAAGTAGAAGAGGTAGCATTTCTCCATAATATAATACAGAGGGCATCGAATGAATGTTTGAACTTTATTCAGTAGATAAAGGGGAGTGAGTGGAAGATTGGGGGCAGGTGAGATGACCAGATCTACGTATAAAACATATGAGTCAGATTAACCTGTCAGAGTGTTATGAAGGACAGGGTTGGGGTGGTAGAGAGAAAGAGTAGAGTTTGAGAGACATGTTAGGCATAGTCCAGGTAGAAAGTAATGGGCACATATACTAAGCTGGCGATAGTGGTGAGGTAGAGAAAGGTGGAGATGTGAAGATATTTCCAAAATAGATTAAGATTTAATCACTGTGTACTCAGTTCCCATCTGAGAGGGTTGGAATAGTTGACCTCTGAACTTCTTTCCATATATCTAAATCTATAAGCCTATGATTGGATGTGGGATAAAACCAAGATTTCAAACATGGGAGATGTCCAGAATGATGGTTCCACTGGTAGAAATAGAGGAATTAGGAGGAAGGGTAGGTTTTGAAATAAAAAATAAATTCAGTTTGGTATATATTGAATTTGAGATACAGTGGGGACATCCAGGTAGAGATGTCCTTCCCATAGAGATTCAGAGCTAGAGGGTCAGAAGAGAAATCAGAACTAGACATAAAGGTTAGTATAGCGGTAAGAGATAAAGCTATGGAAATGAATGAGCTTGCCAAGGAAGGATGTATAGAAAGGGAAGGGGGCTGCGAACAAAGCCTTTCAGAGACTTGAGGTCACTGGATAAGTGACAACTGGTGTTTCTGACAGTGCTTTTGACAGTGCCTGACACATAGTAGGTACTCAATATAACCCTATGGGCTGGTTGCTTGTTCACTTCTATACTAGAGTCGTATACAGATTCAAAAAGAGGCAACAGGGAATAAGTGATTTTTAAAAAACTGTCCTTGGAGTAAAAAAAGACCTTAATTAAAGTCTCACCTCTAATATATGTATGCCAGATAAGGATATATGAACTTGGGCAAGTCATTCAACACAAAGAACTCTTCATTTTTCTAAGACTGTCAGTTGCAGAACAGTTGTCGATCTGATTGGTAGAGGGGAATATATGCCTCCTCACATGTACATACATGTATATGTGTATGCACATGTACACACACATATATGTCTGGACCTGTTATTTTACTGATGTAAGAAACTAGCTCCTTGGTGAGGATATCCTCCCTCCCTCTCTCTCTCCCTCCCTCTCTCTCTCTCTCTGTATATATACACACATACATATACATATACATGCCTACATATACACACATGTATATGTGTATTGTGGTGAGAATCTGGACTTATTTAATTGATGTATATGTATATGTGTATATACATACATATATGTTGTATACACATGTCTATACACATACTCATCATAAATTTAATATGAGAAGCTGATTATTTTACTAATAAGAGACTCAGGCTATCAGTCAGGTCTCTAGGAATTGTAGACATTGGGGATCTTAGAGCATCTTTTTGGGAAGAATAAAAAGAAGAATTTTTCTTAAAGGGGAGGAATAAAATAATATGAGCAATTAAACTTTGTATTAAAAGATAGGCTTCTAGACAGTTCGGTCATATGGACCATATCCCACAAGCCAAAAATAATTGAAGATGGCCACTGAACATAACCAAAGCTTACAATTTATTTTTTTAAAAATAAAATCAGGCAGCTGGGTGGCACAGTGGATAAAGAACTGGCAATGGATTTAGGAGGACCTGAGTCCAAATCCAGCCTCAGGCACTTGACACTAGCTGTGTGACCCTGGGCAAGTCACTTAACCCTCATTGCCCTGCAAATTAAAAAAAAATAAAAAGAAATCATTGCACCCAGCAATTTCCTGCCATGAAAGTCAATATCTGAATGTTCAGGCTGACAGCTTGCCCCATATTTAATTAGTTGGAGGCTTCAGGCCAGGGTTTATGTGAAAGTACATAAGACTCAAGGAGAATTTGGGTCTTTTTTTAAGCCTACTTGGCTAGTTTTGTTGGCAGGTTGTTACCTGGTCCTGCCAAAGTTAACCACAATTTTTTGGGAACTTACTTAATACTTTTTAATATTCCCCTTCTGTGAATAGGACTTTGTAGGATTCCCACAAATCATTATTGTTGTGACTGAATATTTGGTTGAAAAACTAGACCTAGTGGCATAAAAAAACAAGACTTTCCCTCTTGAAAAATTGTGTAAAGTGCTAGCAGTGCCAGCCCCAGCCAGCATTTGTAGAATGCTTATAAGGTTTGCAAAGCACTTTACAAATGATCTCATTTAATCTTCATAACAACCCTGGAGGTAGGTGCTATTTTGATCCCCTTTTTACAGATGAGGAAATGGAGTCTGGCAGAAGTGAAGTGACTTGCTCAGGGCCATGTAGCTGGGAAATATGGCCAGGTTTGAACTCGAGTCTTCTTAACTCCAGCCCCAGCACTCTGCCCACTGCACCATCCAGGTACCAGTTAATTATTTCAGACAGAAGACTGAAGAGAACAGAAACCCTGACAAAAGCCAAAGGGACAATTTACTTCTGCTGATGTGCAATAATGAGGTATAATGAAGAGAACACTGACTTTGTAGTCAGAAGACCTGGGTTCAAATCCCACCTTTGGCATTTATGACCTGTGTGACCTGGGGCAAGTCGTTCTTTCCCTGGACCTGTAAAACAAAAGTTAGATGAGATGACCTCTGAAATCTCTTCCAAAAATTTAAAAAGCCTCAAAAAACTGTGAGGCCCATGACTATCACAGTGAACCCGAAGAAGAAACAAAGTAAGACTGAAAAGGAAGGAAGGAAAGGAGTCAATAATTTTATGCTATTCCATTTTCATGATCAGACTCGGAGGAAGATGGTTTAAAAGGACAGAAAGCACAGAATGCAACCTAAGTAAGAAGATGTGACACATACAGAAAAAATCACGTGTTATTTTGTGTTATAGTTAAGTGCATAGTAATAATAACAATAACAACATTAATATAGCTAACGTTCATATAGTGTTTACTCTGGCACTGTGTAAAGGCAGATCCTTTGAAGAAATGAGGGGCATTTAGCTCAAAGAAGAGAAGACTCCATTCAGGAGGTAGAAGAGAAGGAGATCAGAGCTATTTTCTTTTGGGGGGGGGGTTGTTTGTTTTTTGGTTTTGTTTTTTGGTTTTTTGCAGGGCAATGGGGGTTAAGTGACTTGCCCAGGGTCACAGAGCTAGTAAGTGTCAAGTGTCTGATGCTGGATTTGAACTCAGGTCCTCCTGAATCATGTGCCACCTACATCCTGTGCCACCTACCTGCCCCCAGAGCTATTTTCCAATATTTGAGGGGTTAGCATATATTTTTTTGTTTTGGTTTGTTTTGGGTTTTTGCGGGACAATGAAGGTTAAGTGACTTGCTCAGGGTCACACAGCTAGTAAGTGTCAAGTGTCTGAGGCTGGATTTGAACTCAGGTCCTCCTGAATCCAGGGCCAGTGCTTTATCCACTGTGCCACCTACCTGCCCCCAGAGCTATTTTTCAATATTTGACAGGTTAGCATATGGTTTTTTGTTTTGTTTTGGTTTGGTTTGGTTTTTTGCGGGGTAATGAGGGTTAAATGACTTGTCCAGGGTCATTTGCACAGCTAGTAAGTGTCAAGTGTCTGAGGCCAGATTTGAACTCAGGTTCTCCTGAACTCAGGGCCAGTGCTTTCTCCTCTGCACCATCTAGCTGCCCCCAAGGGATTAGCATATGAAGGAAGATAGTCTTGTCCTCCTTGGCCATGGGGTATAAGATGAAGCAGAGCAGTGAGTACAAAGTGCTTCAAAAGGTCAGAGTGAGGAAGGTCACCACCCACCAGGAAAATCAGGGAAATATTTGTCAAGTATTCCTTGGATTTCAACAATCAGAAAAATAGTTCCAAATCTCTTTCTGTTCATTCTTAAGCCCAGTTGCCAAAGTAAAAGAAATGTGTTACCCAGAAACAGATACATTACTTCTGACGCAATCTGATCAGGGAAGAGTACAACAAATTTACTATAGCCTTCATTCTTGATACTCTTCCTTCTTGTCAAACTACATAACACAGGCTGCTACTGCCTGGGCTGGTGACAGTGGCTTTAGTTTTAGCATGGGAAAGCAACTGTGCCTTTGATGGGTAAAAGAGGTGTGGGCTATGTTCTCAAGGTTATGCCTAATGCTCAGGACTTGACCTCGTGATGTTACAAGGCTTAACAGCCTCTAATTCCTCCCTGACTATGTAGGAAAGCCAAGCTTAAAAAGAATCTCAAGGAATCATCAGTGAGTTAGAACTGTGGTTGAATCCTAGGCCCTTCTAGGTTAGAGAGATTTGAGGCTGCTATTTTTTTTAAAAATTAATAGTATATTTTTCCAATTACATGTAAAGATAATTTTGAACATTCTTTTTTTTTTTTTGAGAGGCAATAGGGGTTAAGTGACTTGCCCAGGGTCACACAGCTATAAGTGTTAAGTGTCTGGGGCCGGCTTTGAACTCAGGTCCTCCTGAATCCAGGGCCGGTGCTTATCTACTGCGCCATCTAGCTGCCCCGAACATTCATTTTTGATAGATATTGAGTTCCAAATTTTTCTCCCTCTTCCTGCCCCACCTCCCCAAGAAGACAAGCAGTCTGATATGTTATACACATGAAGCTGCTTCTTAATAAGCAGAAAAACAAAAACAAAAACAAACCCAAGTGTAAAAGTCTCCCTGGGTTTTTTTTCTTAATTTTTAAAAATGATTGTTTCACTATGAGGATATTTATAGAAAGTTGGATACATTTCTTATGATATGTAACCTGGAAAATTTCAAGGGCTGGCTGGGAGAGGAATGGGAGAGAAAAACAAACCAATTGAAAAATCAGAATTGTCGAATTGAAAGGGATCTTGGACAGCAGCTGATCCAGTCCCCAACTGAGGCTTGAATCCTATCTATAATGTCTTGATTCTGTCTAAAAACTTACTGTGATGAGAAACTCACTACTCACTATTCCCTCTCCCAGGTAGCTCACTCCATTCCGGATAAATCTAGGTATTAGAAAATTTTTCCTTATTTTGATTCAAAGTTTGCTTCCTTATAACTTTCATCCTTTGGCCAAGTAGGACAAGACAAAGTCTTCTTTCATATACTAACTCCTCAAGTATTTGAAGATAACTATCACCCCTACTTCTCTCACCTCCTGAACTGAGTCTTCTCTTCTTCAGGTTAAATGTCCCTTATTTCTCCAAGGATCTGCCTTTGTTTTATAAGATCATTCTTATAAAGTATTTAGCACCATGTTTGGCACCTAAAGGGTACGATAAATTACTTCTTCCTCTTTCCCTTCCCTTGTTTACTCCCTTCCCAAAAACCTGATTACTCTCCTTTTGCTGACAAAAGCTTGTCAGTGCCCATTCTATAATTTGGTACCCAGAAACACATCTGTTGCTTCAGATGTGATCTGATCAAGGAAGAGTACAGCAAGTCTGCCATGTCCTTCCTTCCTGCCACTCTGCTTCTGTTAATTCAGCCTGGAACGGCAATGGAGATGATTGGTACCTTGGCTTTGTGTTTTATTTAGTTCTCCATCATTAAACTTGAAGCTTAAGCTACTTATTTCCTTGTTGATTCATCTGAGATGCTTAAAAAAAAACACAACACAGTAAAATCCTTTGGTGGCATGTGGCATCACCTTATGAAATCAATGGTAAATGATTAGCAATCAGGCTTGGCACCTTAAGCAAATGAGATCAAATGAGATAATTTTGTAAAGTGCTTAGCACAGAGACTGGCACACAGTAGGGACTTAAAAATGCATATTCCCTCCCCCCTCCCCTTCAGCACAAAGCCAACACATTAGGAGGCAAATGTTGCTGTTTTTCCTGCTAAGCCAACACAGAAAATAAGGCTGTGATCAGTCTGCTGGAGAGCTCAGGGTTTAACTAGAAATAAAATGTGTTAAGACTCTTGAGTTCTTCTCTCACTTTTAAACTTTGGCATAATTCCAAACATTAAAAGGTTGAAAGGCGTGTGTTTGCACACACACACATTTATCTCTAGTGCCTAGTACAGTGCTTGGCATTTAGTCAACATTTTAGAAATCTTTGTTAAATGCTTGATTGAATGAAGCAAAATAAAGCCAAACCAGAGGTTGTTGTTGCTGCTTTCTGCTTTGGATAGTAGGTTGGATTACATGACTTTCTGTTTGGTTTGTTGTTGTTTTCCTGTGATTTTACTGATATGGAGGATTCCTGGTCTGAAAATTCACTTCTTATGCACATCAGCAATGCATTTGTAACTTCTCATCTTAGAGATTTGCCTAGGGGACTAAGGAAAAATGACTTTCCCATGGCCACACAATTACCATGTCAACAAAGCAGGACTTGAACCCAAGACTTTCTCATTCTTATGTCATACTATCTCTCAGATGAACTCTCAGAGAGGCCTAGAAAATGAGGGTTGTTGTTTTTTTCTCTAAGATTCCATCCAACTCTAAATTCTAAGTCTATATTCTCTTTCAACCAAAGTCCTACAATTCTATAGAATATAACTACATTTCCCCATTATTAAAACTAATGAATTATATAAAACTCTTTGGCCTAAAAGTTAAGTATGAAAAATGAGACTCATATATTTTCCCCATACTAAATCGCAAAAAAAAAACAAAAAACCATAAGAGAACCACCTATGTATGCTTTAGTCATTTGTAATCCTATTAATCTGAGAAAGATTAGGCAAAGTAGAGACTTAATTGAGAAGTATAATAAAATACAAGTCTTTGGACAGCTTTTAAAAACTGAAAACATGTCACAGTTTTAAAAATTATTTGAGAAATCTTCAGAGGAAAAAAATCTCATGAAATATTATTGGTCACTATTTAAAAGCTATCTTCAAAGCACTTGTAAACAATGTGAGTCTAAATGTGTATTTTATAATAAATAAGTAGTTGCTAGGATCATCTTCCTGGCCCAAAAAGGGGGAAATTACAAATATGGTATAGTACATAAAATTTTACAATGTCCTATTATCTGCTTCTCCAGTCTTATCTATACACTACAGTACAAGAGAGTGTCTCCAGAATATTCAATAGACCATTATCCCATGGCACTACAAAATAAAAATGGCAAGGAAACCATAGTCCTGGTTGCCTCACTTGATGTTTCTCTTAAAAATATACTTATTAGAAATACTGCATTTCTCATCAATGCATTTTTTCTGTAAGGTAAATCTTGTCTTCTTAGAGATTCAAGGAACATACTTCATACTTTCTTATATCATTTATTCAACATGGCTGTGTGCCAATAATGTGCTAGCATATACACTGCTTCTCTGTTTGTTAGAACTTACAGTTTATATAGCCAAAGGAGTATAAAACCGTGCATATGCTTTGACCTAGCAAAACCATTATTATTATTATCCAAATGGTTATTATCCAAAAAGAGATTTTTTTAAAAGTTGAATTCAAAATTGAGGAGATGCCCATCAATTGGGGAATGGCTGAACAAATTGTGGGATAAGATTATGATGGATCACTATTGTGCTATAAGAAATGATGAGCAGAGGGCAGCTAGGTGGTGCAGTGGATAGAGCACTGGCCCTGGATTCAGGAGGACCTGAGTTCAAATCTGGCCTCAGACACTTGACACTTACTAGCTGTGTGACCTTGGGCAAGTCACTTAACCCCAATTGCCTCACCCCCCAAAAAATGAGCAGGATGCTATCAGAAAATCCTGGAAAGACTTCCATGAGCTGATGCAAAGTGAAATGTACTGTATACAAAGTAACAGCAATATTGTAAAATGATCTTCTGTGAATGACTTAGTTATTTTCAGCAATACAATGATCCAAGACAACTCTGAAAGACTTATGAAAAATGCAATCCATCTCCAGAGAAAGAACTGATGGTGTCTGAATACAGATTGAAGCATAAGAAAAAAAATACCCCAAACACCTTACAGTTTAAAGTACCCAACCTGGAGGTGAGCAGAGGTGATGAAAAGCCAAATGTAAAATGGTCAGAAAGCTGTCAAAATGGCAAGTGTCATATAAATGAAAGATCATAAAACTTAAATCATGAACATATTCCACAATTGGTTTGTGCCAGAAGTTAGTAAATATTAGGATAGAAACAGAGCTGGAATCAGGGTATATTGGTGAGTAGGAATTGAAGAAGACAAGTGGAGAGAGAGAGAGAGAGAGAGAGAGAGAGAGAGAGAGAGAGAGAGAGAGAGAGAGAGAGAGAACAGATTAGTAAATTTGGAGAGGACTTTACTGCCTTGCTTTGGTAGTGAATATGCAGAGAACTAATAGAAAAGATTTAGTAAAGAAAAAAATATGGAGAGTGATAAAGAACCAGAAATTGGAAACCAGGTTCTTTTAAGAACACCCTTACTTGGTGACAAGAGAGAGACTGGCATTCTCTACTGTGACTGAGAAATTCAATAGATGGAAGCCAGAAGATTGGGTAGAGAATTAGTAAGAAAACTCATAGAGAATCCTTGCTATTAGAAGAGCAGAACAGAGACGAGACTTTAAAGAAGACACAGAAAAAGGAGGCAGAGTGTCCAAGGAAACCCAGTTCAGATTTAGGGAGGGATCCTTATAGTAAGGAAAACTGTCCTTTAACATGAGTATGTGCACATGCACATGTGTGTGCATTTTTCCTTTATGCTAGCTGGGAAAAGTTTTAAAGACTAAATATTTCCATTTGAGGATATAATCTGAATAGTATAGGAAGAATTTTTCCATAGGAATTTACAGTCATATCAAAACTTCTGATATTAGCACCTAGTGAAAGGACACTGGATCAAAAGGCTTAAGGAGAGGAGTGTTCCAATTCCTATCCATTTTCCCCTCTTTCTGTGCTTAAGAAAAAACTCAAGCTTGAACAGTGAACCCTGAAATGGCTAGAGTGATAGACAAGAAAAGTGAAGATTGAAAAAAGAAAAGTGTACAAAAATGGGATTACATCAAATGACATGACATCAATGGGAAGGAGGCCTCATAGGACAGATCAGAGCTGAAATGAAGGAAACGTCATAGCATGTGAAGACCTGATTCAATAATAACACATAGTAGGATTGATAGTCTCATTTACCACTTAGAACTTTTATGCAAATATATGACTTCCCGTACTTGCTTTTCTTACTGATGTTCTTGTTAAACTGACGTCACTCTAATAAGCTTAATTTAATACAACATAGTCATCCTTGGCTTTCCCTTTGGAAATGTTGTCAGACAAATATGAAAAATTGAGAGAAAGCTGGAAAGACTAGCATGAACTGATAAAGAATAAAGGAAGGAGAATCAAAAGAACAAGATATTCATTATACAACCTCTAATTAATTCAGTGACCAATAATGACTTCAGTAGACTGATTTGAGAAGCATGCTTCCAATCAGTCAATCAACAAACATTTATTAAGTACTTTCTTTGTGTCAGGAATAGCTAGGTGGCAGAGATACAAATACAATCAATGAGACAATCTCCACTCTGGAGGAACTTAAATTCTGATGGGGGAGACACAGAGTACTTATAAATATATACAAAGAGGTAGTAGACTAGAGGGGGCTATATTATGCCTATTATTTCAGATATGACCAATGTGCTGATTTATTTTTCTTATTGATACAAGGGAGGAATCTATTGAGGGGTGTGTATAGTGGGGGATGGAGAATCAATGAAAAGTGACAAAGAACATCAATAAAACATTTAAAATGGTTCTAAACCTGATTCTATCCTTATCAAAGAAACTTTCCTTTCCTTTTCCTTTCCAATTTTTCTTTCTTCTCACTTTTCTATACAGAAGTTTTCTCTTAGCCTCCTTTTTCATCTTCCTTTAAGATATTAAAAAACTCATAATTTTCAGCGCATAGCCAATGTGAAAATTTCTTTTGCCAAATAATATAGTTATACATTGAAGGCTTTAAAGATTTTTCTTCAGTGGGAGGAAGTGAGGGGGACAGAAATTTTTAAACAACAGATATGTTTTAAAATATAATTTTTAAAAGGGGAAAAAGTGCAATTCTTGAAGGGACTGTCCTATTGGTGCTTCTTTCATTTCAAGCATCTGTGATTTCGTCAGTGTGGGAATTTCCCTTCTAAGTCTCAGTAGACAGTCTCTCTGAGATTCTGTAATCAGAAAAAAAAATCATCTGGTGGCCAAATTCCTGATGATGAGCCACTAGACTTAGGTAGGTTGGTCCCTGAGTGACAAAAACACAATCTGTCTCTAGGCTCATACTCAGATCCTTTCCATCTTTGGTGGAACTTGTCTGAGCTCAAGCTCAGATGTCATAGCCTCCATGAAATCACATAAACATTCATGCTATCCTGGGGTATTGGGATAGGGCTTTACTATTCATAATTGAGGCAAATAATGGAGGAAGCCACTAATTGTCATTTACTTCTGCAGTTATTTTTTACCAATCCTCCAAATTGTGACATTGCTTCTTTCCCTGGCTTGTCACCTATACTTGTATTGGTCTGTTTTGTTTCAATGCCCTTTTCATCCTAGGGAAGCAGGAATGATTCTAGTTACAGTCTCTGTGTCTTGGAGCTTTTCTTGTGCCAAATGAATTGAGATTTCTTTCCTACTTTGGGTTACCTTGTAAGCAGTAATAGTAGTACAATTGCAGTGCAGAATTGAGGTGTTTTGTGCTCTGAATTGAGGTTATGTCACCTGAATTCAAATAAATTGGTCGCATTCAGGAAAAGAAAAACAAAACAAATCAACCTCCAGAAGGAAAGGGATAAAAAGAAACCACAATCCATGGAAAAGTTTAGGCTCTGGGTGCATGTTTTTCAGGCAGAACAAAAAAAGACCTTTTTTCAAACATTGTGTTTCTTCCAGGTGGAGGAAGGA